>NW_028080496.1:5067901-6316525 GCF_014824575.4 Sturnira hondurensis | reverse complement strand
TTGAGTCCAGCCAGAGGGCTCTGGTCTCAGAACACTTCATGGCAGATAGGTCATTTGTCAGTGATCATAAGGAGAGCATGTTTCATTGGAAAAACATGTAGAGTGAAGTATTGGCATTTTGAGGTTGGATGTTGATGTGAAGGATAATGAGGAACTTTGTCTTCCTGGCCGCAATGGACCAACCAGAGAGGGACAGAAGGGACACATGTCACGTCAAGGAGGGTCACCCTGACCTGAAGCTCAGTCCTGCAGCCTATACTTCTTGACTCTACGCCTCACCTTGTGGTCCTGAAAGCTAAGTTCACACAGTCCTGGAAACGTCAGCCATCATTTCAGTTCCCCTGTTCTTTCCTCCTTCCACCGAAGTTCCTTCCATCTCTCATTATCCACTGGGGTCCTTATCACACCGGACCTGGTACTATGACTTTCCAATTTGTGTCCTGTCTACTCTACTAGCTCATCAACTCCATGAAGGAGAGAGTCTGGACCTGTCTTTCCAGCTCATCTCCTGTGATGCCTAGCACAGAACACAACCTTTGTCTTTATTCCTAGAGCAGAACACAATCCACTGCACGGGAAGGTGGCACCAACTCTTAGAGGAATAACAGAACGGCAGGGCCCCCCCAAAATCTGGTGACTGAGCAACATGTTTACTCACTGAATGTGTAATCCTGTTCAGTTCTCTAAAATGTGATAATAATTAGGCTTTGCCTAAGGCCTTCACAGGGTCAACGACCTTTGCATCTCCAGTTTTGCAGGCCTCCCAGCCAAGCAAGCTAAGATACCAGAGATCCTCCTGAGGGGTCAGCTTTATCCCAAATCTGGCCACAGAGTCCTGGATACCTGCTCAGCACCTCAGCATCAGGCCAGGTTTGTGGGAGGTCCCTCCCCAATCCTGAGGGTCTGGACCAGTGACTGAGTATTCCCTATGTGCCCAGTTGTCTGTCCTGCCCTCCCATTTTCAAACAGATGAGTCCCTGACTCTGCGCACCAGGCTCTGGGAGCCTGCTCTGTGCCTCTCTGGAACCTGTCTCCTGCTACCTGTGCCTCTGTTAAGTGCATCTGGTGTATCTACTGGCCACTGGGCCCTGCCCTGCTACTCACCTTCCCTTGTTTGGGCACAGCCCATAACCTAAGCATTGGACTGGGACCAGAGGACCATGCACCCTTCTGTACAAGAGTGACCAGAGACCGGACTTCATAAGCAGATTATGCATCTTCATCTGACCTGGGCCAACACTTGCCCCTAGTCTCCCCAGGATGGGGTCAAGTGAAAGTCAGCACTTTGGAGATCACAGGGTTCAGCTTTCCATTGGGGTATGTGAGCTCAGAAGAGATATCTGACCTCCTGGAACCTCAGAATTCTCAAGTACAAGAATATGGATATTTATATGGTAACAATTAAGCCATTTTGAGTTCAGAACTAGCACAGTGTTGACATGGAGAGTACTCAACCAATGCTCTCTCCCCTTTTGCTTGTTCATCTAATTATTCTTCCCAGGACCAGTTATGATGAAGTGAAACCCAAGATTTTCTAAAAAGCTTTCACCTGCCTAAAAATATATTCTTCACTACCTAATGCTAGCACTAGAGTGAGTTTTAGGTTAGAATCAATAAAAGTTGACTGTTCTGGCTAGAAGAACTTCTTGTCGGTAGCATATTTTCTATTTAACTTAGAGAGTGAGCAGGTCAGTAACCTCCATTCCTAACCTGTGAGCTCTGGGGCAGCTTGTGTTCAAGGCTGAGGCAGCCTGAGGCCTAGGGATGAGGCCGACAGCAGCAGCAGGTACTCAGGGTTTTGGAGTGGGAGGCAGGCCCAGGGAGTGGACAGACGCTTCATTTACCTTGACCCACCCTACCTCCATGTGATGGGTAGAAGGGGGAAAAAACCCTTCCCACAGATGCCAACCCTGGCAGCTGGCAAGATGGAGCCAGGGCACAGTGAGATCCTTGGCTTGCTCCCAAGGCAGAGGGCATGGTGTCCGCGTTAAACATGAATAATAAAAGGCTCGAATCTTCCATGAGCTCTAGAGAGGGAGACTCTGGAACTTAGCTCTATTTTTAATACCAATCTTCCTACAGCCTTGCTCCCCTCTCATATTTAAGGATGACCTCCAGTGCAAAAATATGATCCCACTGAAGTGGGAGAGCGCCAGGGAATTTCTAGCTGATTAGACTGGGGAGTTTTTCCTGTTACCGCTACAGTTAAATAGATATTGGCAAATAGTGTAACCTGCAGGGAACCAAGCAGAGTGGGTAAGAGCCTGGTCAGTTATAATTAGAAGTATACATCATTCCCCTTTCCCCAAAGAGCAAGAGAGTGGAAGTTAAAGGGACAGTGAGACACAGTACACGAGTAGCCTTGACGCAGGAACAGCTGAGAGCCACCTTGCAAATGACAGTACATTTGCAAATGTAGTTAAAGTCTTTCTCCCTAATTTTTACTAATGTACCTTAGCTTCGCTGGTGTGAGTCTCGGGGCATGAGACAGTTGCATGTCAGCAACAAATTACATTCGTAAATATGCAGCCCTTTTATCTGAAGTTTGCATTGTGCTTGAATGTCTTGAGGAGAAAGACGATAATCCTATCACTTAGGAGAAAAGTGAGATTAGTATTTTTAAAACCTACACATATAAAAAGACCTGTTCATTTCCCCTGGCTCTGATAAAAGCAGTAGAAATGTAATTTCTTTGTCTATAAACAACTCAACCTTTCCAAACCTTGCTCTCTTTATTTGCTAAATGAACATAAAAATAAAGCCTGGATTATTATTAGGGTGGTTAATAATGCTCAATAACTTTTAGCCCACAACACTGGCTCCGGGTCCATGTTGGAGGAAGCCCCCCATGGTGGAGGCACACAGGCAAGCAGGACTCTCAATATCACGCCGTAAGTCCTCTAGCAGAGCTACACTCTGCCACACAAGGACCACTCTGGGGCTTAGGGATTCATTCCCAGTTGCCTGGAGCCAGCACCAGAGCTGTGTCCTGGAGGAGGAGGAAGAGATAGTCAAATAGAATAAGCATCATGCATACAGGAGGTACCTCGAATAGAAGCAGGTGGCACAAAGCACCATGGAGGATGTGAGGACCTGGAAGACTTGTGAGGCTGGCCCACAGGGTGCTGGGAAGCTGGCAGTGGAGAAGAGCAGTGGTAGGCAGAGAGCAGAGAGCAAAGAGCAGAGAGGGAGGGCCGAGCAGGGCCAGATAAGTATGAAGTAACAAAGCAGGAAGATTATTGTCACAATCTAAGTCACTTGAAAATGCTCAACAGCCCTGGCTGGTGTAGCTCAGTGGATTGAGCGTGGGCCTGTGAACCATACAATTGCGGTTCAATTCCCAGTCAGGGCACATGCCTGGGTTGCAGGCCAGTTCCCACCAGGGGACTCACAAGAGGCAACCATACATTGATATTTCTCCCTTCTCTTCCCCTCTAAAGATAAATAAATAAAAAATCTTTAAAAAAAAAAAAGAAAATGCTCAACAAACACTTTCTATGCCCAGAGGTTTTGAGACAGAGCAAGACTATGTGATTAGGATGAGAAAGAGGAGGGTTGGGTTTTCTCGAATTTCTTACATGGAGCTATGCTTATGATGGTCAATCTGATCATGAATTTATTGTCTTTATTAGAAGTCAACAAAAGTGGGGCCGCCATTGATGGCTCTGCTAAGCCACAGGGACCAGGCTGATGGCTTCACATCAGAACACAAGAGGGAAGTTCAGACTGCACCAACCAGTCTGGAGAGCGATGCAGGCAAAGTGACGAAGCTGGAAGCCTATCTCGGGTGGCTTTGCCTGCATCTGTGGACAGATGAAACCTTCTTTGAGACTAAAGACATGCTCTGTGAGGGGACACTGGGCCAGAGAGGAGTCCTGAGCCTAACCCTCCACCCCCTCCCCTCTATGGCTGGACCTCCGCTGAGAAGAAGGGAGTCCAGCAGAATTATTATACTGATGTGGGGGCGACTTTTCCCACAGGTCCCCCGACCACCACGGATGAAAGTAAACAAGACAAGATGTGATCTGCTTGAGGAGAGGTGGCCAGTTTCTCAGGGGAAACAAAGGCCAGAAGCGGCCAGTTTCTCTGAGGAGAAAAAGGCCTCAAGCCCCTTCCTCCAAGGGCTTTTATTGGGTTGTAATACACAGGAATACAGGACAACAAGGATCAAACGGTAGATAACATTTCAAAGAAATCTGAGGGCTTAGTGTGAGTCAGTGTCTGTTAGGAAAGGGGGTTGCAGAACTTTGGGGAGACATACTCATTTCCTCTGGACCCTTATCATATGAATGAAAGCACTCCTAGCAAAGCAGATTTCACAGGTTTATCAGGAAGTCTTTGTGGTGCCAGATTTCTCCCCTGGACACACTCTAGCAAGGCAAGGAACTGCACCTCTCCCCATCAGGTATTCAGGCTTAAGGGGATTAGAGCCAGGAAGCACTTCTCCCAGAGAACATGAGGACTCAGGCTATGTCAAAGCCAGAGGGGTGAGAGTCCATTGCTCTTTGTTGCAGCCCACCCCCCACCCACAATCCTTCCATGATGGCCTCCCAAGTGATCGTGTCTGGCTTAGGTTGCCCCCTGCTGTGAGGGGTCTTACCCATCATTGACTTCCAACTAAGCTTTGGGGGTAGGGAGAGGAAACTGAGGCAACAGTTGCTACTAGAGACAAGCTTTGTCTCCTGTGGCTTGCATTCCAAAGGTCATAGCTTGCCCTTAGCCACAGGGGGTCCACAACATTAATGATATTAAACGTATCAGAAATTCTCAAAGGAAAGAAGCTGTAGACATGTGCATATTGGAGACTACTACAAATTTTCTCTGTAAATGTTATCTGGATGGAAAGTCTTGGAAATATTCAGAGGTTATATGCACACTCTCCTTAGATAAGGATGCAAAGTAGGATTGGCTGACATCTCCAAAGATGCCTCCTTTTGGAGTGGATATGAAGTTGTTCCCAGCCTTGAGAAAACAAGCAATGACTACCTCTTTTGAAGAAGCTTTGTGCCAAATGTCCGTATTGTTTTATGGTCCTTCCCATGACGGCGTAAATAGGCAAGAGGCCAGTGAGTTGTTGGATTAACAGTTAAGCAGTAAACTGTTAAAGAGATTTCTTTCTCCATAGCAATCTGGGTCCATTGTAGGCAATACCACTTGCATAATAACTGAATCATCACTCAGTGACGTCAATAGTTACACATTTTATTTAAACTCAAATGAAATGAAATGAAATGAAATGAAAATTTGGATCCATTCAGAGTTTTATTGTTCTGTGCCCACCTGCAGGCACGCTCACCTAACACACGTGAACATCTCTTTTCTAAGATGTAAAAAGACGCCAGGTGTCTCCGCCTCCTCGGTCAGGATGCCTGCATTTCCTTGTCAAATACTTTGCTGGTCCTTCTAGGTCTGGAAGACCCTTGTGGAAACTTTATGCACATATATTTTTCTATGAGATAAAGAAAGTTGGTAGGAGACTAATTGTATTAAGTGCTTTCTGGATGAAGGAGCTCACATTCCCAGGAGAATGCCCAGGACTCTGCAGTGTTCAAGTGCTCCTAAACAGCCTACCACAGACGTCAGGGCCAGGACACCAGGCACTGCATTTACTGTCCCCTCCAGGTGAGAGGGCTTCCTGCAAAGAACATGATGCCACCACCGATGTAAGACAGAGCATGTTATAATCTGAACTTTTGTTCTGAGAGTCGATCCAGGCCACTGTGTTCCCAAGCTAAGGATTCAGGGGTATCAGTAACTCTCTTACCTAATTAGAAGGGTCATAGACTCAGCAAATGACCTCATCGCACTTAAACCTGATATTCAGCTCAGACTTAGGAGTTTCTCCCTATTATAATTTCACACACAGCTATCACTGTGACCAGTATAAAATGAGACTTTGTGACAGGGGCTTATTTTAAATGCCCTTGCCAGTCAGCGGAGATTCAGGACCATGGGAGGTACAGGGCTGCTGTTTTCTTATAAAATGTAGCTAATAAATATGTAAATCAGACTATCTTTATAAACTGGCAGGGATCAGACATGAGATAACAGCCGAAAAACATTATGTTATCTACAATATTAAGTGATTTCATACCTCTAAACTTCAGATGCTGGGAAAATAGCACAAACAAAACATTTTTTTCCTAGTTAACTTCTTAGAAAGCAGTATTTAACACACCTGTCAATTCTTTCTGTGCACAAGCTTGGAACTTGAAATGATATACACATCTTTCTTTGCCTTTTCTAAGCCACCTTGTTCTTTCAAATGTGTCGTGCTCAGTTCTGTAAAGGAAAAAGCCAAGGTTGCTCTCTTCTGATAATTACCTTGCTGTCAGAAGCTGACTCTTCAACTGTGGCCCATCCTTCTTACTTTGTTATCATAATGCCTGGAAATATCAGCAAAATCCCTCATACTCTTATTTTCTTCTGGGGTTCTAGGACCCTCCAAGATGGAGGAAGCCCCTAGAGTCAAAGTTCCTGCTGCCGATGCCCGTGTCCCCAAGATCTATATTGCCAGGAGAATCGAGAAACGACCTTCCTGTTAGAAATGAAGGAACTCATTCCCTTCGGAGACATGTTTGTCTCTGGGTCATCCAATTATCCTCACCCAGGAGAGTAATCACGAAAACATCATACACTCTCAGAATTGGAGGGGCTTCAGAGGTCACCCAGTCAGGCTAACACATAAGATCTCCTGAGAAAAGAGCCTTGGAAACACAGACATGGATCCTCCTCTTGGACCCCCCCAGCTCTGTGACTGGACCCTGGGCAGGTTTCTTCACTCTGAGCCTTGCTTTGTCAGCCACAAAGCTGGAATAACAATGCCCACCTTGGAGACGAGAGGAGATCCCTGAGCTGAGGCTCTCAGAGTTAAATGGCACAAGATAGGCAGGCACTCACAAATGTGAACTTCTGTTCCTTACCATTTTCTTATCCAAATAAGTTTATTTTAAACTTTGGGTCATAAAGATGAGAGGATTCTTTCTAAAGCAGTAAATGTGCATCTAATGGTTTATGATTTACACCTATTGTGATTTATACCTTTTACCTGTGTTTTCTCATTCTTCCCGGGAAGGAGAGCCAGTGGGCATCACCCACATTTTACACATGAGCACGTGAAGTCTCAGAAATGGTACCCGGTGGCCTTCTTTCATGCCCTGTGTTCATCCTCTAAGTCCGGCCTCATGTTTTCTGTCTCCCACAGTACTTTTCAACTTACATAATTACTACAGCTACTCTTTATGGTCTGTCTATGCTCACTAGAACCTGAGCTTCACCGGGATAGCCATCCAGTCTGCTTCTTTCCTATACTAGCCCAGAGGCCCAGAACAGTGTCCAGCACTGAGGAGGCGATCAATATTTGAAGAGTGAGATGACCAAGCTGACACCATTAGTGAGTGACAAAGAAGAGCTTCCAACCAAGACTTCCAAGTTCCAGTCACCAACTAGCAAGGGTGTGATACTGATGAGTATTAAAGACTGTTTGAGCTGATCAGAATGGAGAGGAGGGAGGGAGGGAGGAAACAAAAAGAAAGGAGGAGGAAGAGAGAGGTGTGGGAAGGGAACAGGAAGAGACGGTGAGTATTTAGGGAGGTGCTGCACAGACAACGTAATGCTCTGTCCTCTGGTGCACAAGGCAGGTATCACCCAAGTCGTGTAAGCACAGCTACGTGGTTGAAAAGGTCCTAAAACAGGTGATGAGAACAAAGGGTCTGCCCTCAGCTCCCTCACAGATTGGGCTGCACCCCGCCAGCTATTTCCACTCGCAGGATCCTTGTCAAAATGGCACCGTGATACTAGAGGCCTAGCCAGCTCCAGACATGACCCACAAGGGCAAGAGGAATAACACAGATTTTATTCCTCGCAAACCCAGGATCTTGACACTCTAGGTGTGCGCAGTGCTTACGTAGGCTGGCCCCAGAGACAGTGTCATTGTCTGCCAAGACAGACACTCTTAGGGGACTTTTTAGTATTTCTCTGTGAAGGAAAGAGACTACCAGAAGGAAAGAGACTGTGGGAGGCCTGGCCAGGAAAGGGTGAAACTGTTTCTCAGAAGCTGTATCGAAGTTCCAGGGAAAAGAGAAATAGGAATTGAAGCCATTTTGAGTCTACCTAGGCAGCTTTCCAGATACCTCACGTACCATAACCCCAAACCCAAAGTCTGTCTCCAGAAGCCTTTATTGCTACTACTTATGGACTCTTGTGCCCAAACCACTGTGGGAAAATTTTCTTTCTTCCTTGAGTCAGCAAGAGTGAGAGCAGAATTTATCTTATCTACTTATCTACTTTGTTAATTGTCTGGTACCCAATGAATAGGAGCTGAATCCATGATTCTTCTAGCTCTACTATTCCGTCACTCATTTGTGTCAATAGGCATTCACTGATTATTAGGAATCATTATGAGGGTACATTTCAACTCATCACATAGTCTGCACAGCTCAGTGGTTCCAGAAAGCCATTCTTTTCTGTCAATCTAGGAAATCTCTTTTAATGAGACAGCCAGCTGTGGACTAGAATAGTCATGAACTTTGGAATCAGGCAGAACATCTAAGTAACTAGGACCCAGTATGGGGCCATAAAACATTTTCAAATGTTTGCCATATATGGGCAAACACACACACACATGCATCAGCGTGGCATCTGTTTTCACAGAATTCCAGGAGGGCACATGCTGGAATTTCACCTTGTGAGAATGGGCCTTTGTAACCAGGGAAAGGGCCTGGTCTCAGTCCAGTGCAGCATTAGTAAATTCCTCGACCAAAGATCAAGAACAGAGACAGACTGTTCTGTAAGACCCTTGTGTCTGGGTTATCAAACTCCTCCGTTCCCATGTCCACTTGACCCCAGTCGGTGTCACAGGGACTGCAGCCAGTCTCCATCTGCTGGCAGTCTGAGGTCCAGTCAACAGTGGATACTCTCAGGCCTCCATGCTGGCTACCAGCAGGAGCAACTGCAGTCAGGGCTGAGCTGGTCAAAGGGTCACTGGCTGGGGCCATTTTCAGGGGACAGCCCTCAATTTATGTTTTAACTGTAAAATAACCAAATGTAGTATGTAAATTTTTACTGTGTCTGATTTTTTAAAAAGCTTTATGATTTTTAAAAATAATTGATGACATCTTAATATAGATTGGGCACTGGGCGATGGACGATACTAGAGATCCTTTAATACTTTAGCTGTGATAAATCATCTTGTCCCATAAAGGAATGCTTTTAGTGTAAAGAAACATGTGCTGTAGTGTTTAGGGGGAAAATATCAAAAATTACTCTCAAGTGTCTCAAGAAAAATAATACACTAGTATGCATATATGGATAAAGCAAATTCAACAAAATTATTAAAGCTAGGTACTGGGTATGTAGGCTGTCACTGACCTATTCTTTCAAATAGTTTGAACGTTTCCACATGAAGTTGAAAAAATAAAAGGCAGACTCAGACACCAGGATGCCAGGCTGAAATTCAAGTTCTGTCATGCAGTGACTGTGTGAAACTGGGCAAATTACATTCTCTGGATGTCAGTTATTCCAGTGAATAATACTAATGGTACCACCCTTGCTGTTTCAGTGTGAGTGTGTGTGCACACATATGTGTGTAAAAGAAATAAGCTTCAGTGTCTAATTCAGCAGTCTTCAGAGACCCTATTTTTCACCAATAGCTCTAGCTCTTAATTCATATTTCTAACTTGAATTTATTCTTGTCCTGAACCATTTTCTTCACACTTAACCTTGTTAAAATTCACCCCAAACTTCTCTGTTCTAGTATACAGGTTTATAAGCCCCTTCTTGATCCATCCCTTTCCAGCTGGTTCCTTAGAGCCCTGAAGAATGTCCAGCCATTGGAAGCCGTGGGCCTTTCTCTCTCAGCTGGTTCCTAGTCATTTGAGGAGATGCTAGAGTGGACAGGCACTAATACTCACTGAGGGACCCCGCACTTTTCACTATCTCAGTTCACAAAAGGATGCTAGGAGTCACAGCAAAGTCATAAAGCTGGGTTCAGTGCAAAGTCCAACATGGGGTCCCCAACCTTGGCTGCCTACTTTTGTTATAACCCCAAGAGTTCCCCTCTTCAAATGGAGAAGCAAGGGAAAGGTTCTTGAATGGAGGTATAAAGGGACAGACCATGGGAGCTGAGAATGCTGGGGGGCCTTGGGGGCTGAGTGGACCCACATAGCAGACCTCTCCTAGCACCTAAAGGCTGGGAAACAGGTTTAATAAATAATGAACGAAAATGCAAGTCCCCATCTGCTCACTCTGTCCACGTCCAGAGAGAGGAAGGTGGCTACATTCAATAGTGTGGTGGCATGGACACCAGCCCCCTAGTCGCCTCCCACAGACTCCACAGTTAAACTAAGACATTTTATCTCAGACACAGTTGTGCTCAGGCCTCCAGAGTCCCTTGGCTGCTCTGGCTCACTTTTTCCATGGCTGATGACAAGATGTCCACTGGAGCGGGTGAAGGGAAACCATCTGGGGGGGGGGGATGTGAGGGAAATTTGGGGAGTGGAGGAGATTCACAAACTGAAGAGGCAGAAAAAGAAAGAGAGGAAAAAGGTGGTGGGGGCATAAGAGGAGAAAAAGAGGCTGTGACAGAGATACTGTGAAGGAATGAAGCAGTTCTTCCCCTGGTGACGGGCCCTAGGAAGACACGCCAGTGGTAATGAGGGATGGATGACAGGAAGGCTGCCTGCTGGCAGCAGACGGCAGCCCAGCTAAGGACTCCCGCCTGCCAGCTCCAGGCCTCGCCCTCTATTCCCTGTCTCCTCTGCTGCGTGTGAAATGGAGACATGTGCATGAAAGTCGCCCAGTGAATATTAGAAAATGTTGAGATTCTGGGCAAATGATGTGTAATACATTAATTTAGTATTTTTACTCTATTGTTTGCTACATCTCTTCCCATCATCTCATTTTGGGAGTGCATACATTTAGGGAATGTGGTCCAAATATAATGGACATCCTCAGACACGCTCACCAGGACAACCATAACAATGAGATATTGCAAAAATGGTGCACGGCACTCTTAGGATTGCCTTGAAAACCAAGGCAATGAGGCAGAATTCATTCTGACACAGAACTGACAAAATAAATTGTTCCAGGCCCACGGCAATTTATATCTTTATTGTATTTCCATTCTTTAGAAAAATTAGAGAAATTCATCTCTTCTTCCCAAATTCTCAATTAGGCTCAGGAGACTCAAGATAACAGAGAAAGAAATGAACTATTTCATAGAGACAAACAGTATTTTCTCAGTTTTCAGTGTATTCTTATGATCTGAAGGAGCAATGAAGCTCATCAAGGTGCATCCACGCCTGCAAACAGTCTACGCCCAGAGAACACATTTCACTTGATTTTTAAGAACTGCCCCAGAGGAGAATGGAGATCTACTTTCTTTACTTTTTGTGAACTGGTTTATTTTATGTGCATATTGACAGGGTCAATATCCAATCAAGTTCGTGTAAAATTGATTAGATATGTCACCCTGACAGTATCAGATTTAAGCAAAAATGCTGAATAGGACAGAAAAGACTGGTATTTAGAGTGGGCACTGGACCCAAGAGCTTCAGGCTCTGTACCCACAGTGTGTTTTTCTCTGTCATCATGCACATAATCACTTCCTGTCTTGGTCTCTGTCCCTGCAACAGTGGCCTCAATGCACCCTTCACACACTTCCATGAATGCTTTGTGAACAAAGAATGTGTCAAACGTTGGACACTTCCTGGAAGAAAACACTGCATGGCCTACCTGTAATTCACGATTATATGCTGAGTTCTCCATATGAACTCCGGGGCATACCATGGCCAGGCTACCACAGAGCAGTTTATGGTCTCTTGCTCTGAAACCACATCATCTTTTCCTGTTTTGAAAACTCATTTACCTTCAAAATATCCTTTCTTATTTAAAAAGAAAAAACGATCATTTGCAAAAGTGGCAGAGACTAGCAACTGCACATCAGTTAAAGAGGGTCAAGATTGGGTCTTTGAACAGGCTTATGTTGCTCCCTTTCAATAATCAATTACAGTTCTTTTTTCTCATTCCCTCTTAAAATGTCAAGGAGATGCATAGACAAAAATCCCTCTTAATATCAGTCAATCTCATGCTAGTTTTTAGAATGAAAGCTGTATGGGGTACTGCAAGCTTACTCAATTGCTAACCTAGTATTTGGAGGTATTAGTGTTGGCTTTGTCACTGATCTTCTTGGCCATCAGAAGATGTTTTCTAGCGTTAATAGAAGTAAAAATGTCTCCTTTTCAGGAAGATTAAAATGGAGTCTTCAGAGAGAAAGACAAATACCACATGATTTCACTTAAATGTAAAATCTAAAAATACAAAATAAACAAACAAAGTAGAAACAAACCCACAGACAGAGAACATTTTGATGGTTGCCAGATGGGAGGGGGATTGGGGAGCTGGATGAAAAAGGGAAAGAGATTAAGATGTGCAAACTGCCAGTTATAAAAATAGTCATGGAGATGTAAAGTACAGCACAGGGAATACAGTCAATAATATTGCAATGACTACGTGTGGCACCAGGTGGGTACTAGATTTACTGGGTGATCACTTCGTAAGTTATGTGAATGCATGTTGTACACCTGAAACTAATATAATATTGCATGTAAACTGTAGTCAAAAATAAGAAATATATTAAATAAATTAAAATGGGGTTCAGACCCATTGGGAAGCGGTTCTCTTGGCCTCTCAGCTTCCCAGGAAACTTCAGACACAGAGATGTTAAATGTGAACAGAGCCTTAAAGTGTTTCTTTTCAGCATCCTTCATGGTGGTTAATCTCTGTTCTTAAGTCTGACTTTTTTGAGAAACAGCCTAAAGTCATTTAGAACAAGTCTGGTATGAAATAAGAAAGGCAGTCATGCTGGTGGTGAGTGTCTTATCCTGGTCAGCAATAAAGCAAATAAATCAAGTAATGAGAGTGAATTCTCATTACCACGCTTTCTGCCATCTTCCCCTCATGAACCTGAGTGATGAGTTCAACAAATGCTTAGGGCAGGTTGGACAAGCAGACATCTATCCAGTGGGCACATTATTAACTGTATCACAAAACAAGCTCACTGGATAGAGAGCTGGCTTACCACGGCAGAAAGGATGTCAGTTTTAGAGGCAGGCCAACCTGGTTTAAATCTCAATCATCAGTTGTGTGGTCCTAGAAAAAGTATTTAAACTCTCTGAATTTCCATCTGTCCATCTTTATAATGTAGAGCTTTCACTCCCGTTTCAGAAGGTATTGTGAGCATTAAGTCAGACTACTATGTGTTTAAGGGACCTAATATAGGGTCTGCCACAAAGCAGGTTTCCATCCACTGGTTATTACTCAGCTTCCAAGTCCCAGTCTGTCATTTCTGTCCTTCAAGAACAATTCCTAAGCTATGTCACCTCTTCGTCCTCAGTAACTTGCTTACATTGCTCTTATGGAGCACTTATTACAATTTGCTGTATTTTTCTATATACGTCTTTACTCTCCCATAGTAGGGAGTGACCTCCCTGAGAGTAGGAACTTGTTTTGTCCATATTTTTATCTCCTGTATCAGATGACTGATGCTTGAATGAACTGAATGAACGAACAGGTATATGAAAAGCTGCAAACATTTCTATCAGTTAGTATACAGACCTAAGCTGTAACGGGCAAAAGACCTAACCATACAGTGGCTTAAAGAACATGGTTTATTTCTCTCTTTCATACCTGTTTCCAGGTGAACTGCCCACGTCAGTGGGGCAGTTCTGGTCCACACTGTCACTCGGGGAATAGCTTTTCCACGCATTGCTCCCCCTCCCTGAGAGCACTGCATCACAACCATTCCTGGGGCACAACTTCTACAGCCCACTGTGGGTATGAGGATCCCGGGGTGTGGGCTTTGCTAACAGACCAGGAAGTTATAGACTTTTGCAGAGCAATGTTATCATTCCTTTGGCAATATAACTGAATTTGCTTCTAGTGAGTTTCCCATGCTAGAAACTACACACAAGTTCTTTCCTAGATAATATATCAAGCCTGCATTTTCTGTTGTATTCACCCCTCTTCCTCATTTTCACCACTACACACAGTGAAGCCTTTTGAAATAATATAAGTTGGGTTAAAAGGCACCAGTTTCAATTGGACCCTTAGGCAGTGATACATAGATACCTTTGTTTGACTGAATATTTGACTAGGAGATCTTAACAGGTCTTTGAAGAAGGTTTCAAACCCCGGTCCTCTCTCCAGCTATTTGGGGCATAAATAGAATGACCATACAATTTATCTTTCAGGTAGAGACACCTTTGAACATGTGAATAAGGACTACGTCGAGGACTGGCTCAAGGAAGCCAAGTACAGAAACAGCTGCCTCTTCTAGCACAGCGAAGGCCTTAATCCCCAGATTCTCTCTCTCTCTTCTCTTGTCTTTGCTTGCACACTGGGTAAACCTCACTGGAGCTCCATTTTTCTTGAAAAACCTTGTAAGGAGCCACCAACACAAACTAATCCTCTAATTCTTTATAACCCTCTCTTCTTGAGTTACTGGCCTGGTAAGTGTGTTGTCTCACTTGGCCAGGACAATGGGAACCCTCAGCAATAGTTGCCCATTAAAGGAATCCACATTGGTGGCCAGAATGGCCAGGCACTAGGACCCCTGCTGTGCCTGGTCATCGGCCGTCAGCCACGTGGGGGAAATGTGCTCCTGGCACACAAGTGAAGGACACAAAGGGTGGGGAGGGGGATGAGGAGCTGCCCACCAGGTTCCCTTGGAGATCTGAGAGGCACGCCTCCATGGCCCCCCATATGGGGCAGAAGGAAGCATAAACAAGTCTGAGTCCAACAATACCTAGCTCAACACCCTTATTGGGCTTCCCCCCAGTTGTCCCTCTGAAGTAAAGTGTTGCAAAAACAAGAAATAACCATTTTGCCTTGTGTTTGTCTTTTCAAAACTAACTGGGGGAAAATATTCATCAAAAACATTATGCAAAAAATAAAAAGTACTTTAATCAAAAGTACTTTAAGCTGATTAAAGAAGGCACAAAAGGTCAACTGAGATTAACACACTGGGTAACCTCTCTATTCCCTAAAAAATTCTTGGAATGCCAACACAAATTAAGCTGCCTTGTTTTCTGAGTTTTGCTGTACTTTCTTGCCCTTTATAAAACAGGACTTTTCATATACATACAAAAGTGTAATAACCATGATAATAGCTAACACATTAGTACTTATCAGGTAGCAGGCAATTTGCCAGGTCCTTTATGTACAATGGCAGATTTAGTTAGCACCACGCGCATCATCTTCATCTCACAGCAGGGAAACTGAGGAAGGTTGGGTGGCTCACCCAATAGAGGAGGCTACTAAGACCCAGACTAAACCCTACAGTTAGAGTGAGCCACAGACCCAGGGCCCAAACTCAGGTCTGCCTCACCCAAAAGCCCCTTCTGTTACCCCCTGCACCTCTGAGGGTCACTGCCGTCCCCCCAGCAGTGCACCACAAGGGAGGATTCTCTCCTGGAGCCGTCAGAGGGAATGTACCCTGCTCGATCTCAGACTTCTAGCCCCCAGCACGGTGAGATGACAAACTTCTTGTTTTAAGCCATCCAGTTCCTGGTACATTGTTAAGAAAGTCACAGACAACTAATACAGCCACTATTTATACATGGTCATTATATGTCAGGCATTGTACTAAGCTACAGACAGAACAAAGAATAAGATGTAGAACTTGCAATCAGGCAGTGACAATAGATATTGAATCCACAATTATACAAATAAATATTCAAGGCTATGAGACACAAAGAGGGTTCCCTGGCATAAGGGAAGCTGAGGTGTGACCTCTTCTGGGAGTCAGCAGAAGTTTCCATGAAAAAGGAGCTTTAAAGCTAATACTGAAGGGTCTCAGAAGCTGCAGAAGAGGATTTGATGAACATGAATATGAACAAATATGCTAGGTAGAAGAAACAGCTTGTGAAGTCGCAAGCATAACAACAGAAAGAAGGGGGGCCAAGGGAAGGCTGCAGAGAGAGACAGAGGCCTGATTACGCTAACAAATGTCAGTCTTCTAATTCCAAGTTCCTTGTCTGATTCCCGCCTCCCACCCCACCTGAGCACTGGTTCTGAAGGGTCTGCGCAGGGACGAAGCAGTCTCAGCTAGAAGAGATGGTAAGTCGTATTACTCAGCTGGGTTTGAACTTGGACATCAGAGACCATCAGAAGGCTGCCTTGTTCAGGTCTCAGTCATAGGGGCACCCGGTGAGAAGAATGCTATTTGCTTTGGGCTGAACTGCTACTTATCCAAACTCAAGGGTCTTGAGAAGGTTTCCTTAGCTACAGTCAAATGGTCTGTAACTTCAGCTAATGGTCTTTTTTCAGTTTCTTAGATTTCATGACTATGAGCTCTACTATTGAGTAAAGAACTGTCCTGGTACAATCTAAAAGGAAATGGTTTATTATTCCCATCAGCTAAGACATGGACACCATCAGGATCCAGTATTCAGGCCTTGGGGTTACATACACTTGTGTTCAAATGTCAGCTCTTTCACTTTCACCCTAACCTTCACCTTGGGCTACCCATGGGCAAGGTGGAGAGAAAGAGAACCACCCCTGCTTCAAATTAAAGTCCTTGTGAGGATTAAATAAAAATCACTTAGCAGAGTACCTGGTACTTAGTAAATACCCAACTGATATCAAATAGTAGTATTATTACTGTTATCATTAGCATGGTGATTGCTAGAGGGAAAGTGGGGTGGGGGAGGTAGAAGAGGGTAAAGGGGGATAAATAGTCATAAAAGGAGACTGGACTTGTGGTGGTGAACACACAGTGCAGTATACAGATGATGTGTTATAGGACTGTACACCTGAAACCTATAATTTTATTAACCAATGTCACCCCAATAAGTTCAATTAAAATATTGTTATTGATGCATTAAACCCTGCTACAGTAGGAGTGAGCACTTTTAGATTTTTAGGTGACTAAGTGTGTTCACATATTCTCAGTAATCAAGACCAAGTATGGGTAAGTGATTAGTGGCTGTGTGTTAATTAAATCTCTCTAGAAAAGAGGGACCTTGGAGAACTCTGTACTTAAACAGCTGATTGCAACACAATGAGCTCTATTATGTAAAGGTTCTCATTGGGGGTCCTATGCTTTCCACTCAGAGAAAACAGAAGTTAGAGAGCAAAAAGATCATGACTCCCTCCTTTTTAATTAAAAAGCACAAAGAAGATGAACATGCATAATAAGGCCCCACCGTAGTTAAGTGTGATTCCCATAATGTGTGCCTGGGGACTCTGTCCATCATCACTCCTCCACACAGGGTAGTGCCATTATGAAGTAGCATGTCAGCGATGGGCAATGCTGGAGTCTGAACCCAGCTCAGCCGCGTCCTAGCTGTGGGGCATTTTGGGGGCACTTAACCTTCAATGAAAGTTAGTTTCCTGTCTGGTAAAAAGTATGAAAATGAAACCTGCATCTCAGTGTAGCTGTGAGAGTAAAAGGGGAGGGCACGTGATAAACGATGGGTAGTACTGACCACTATACACTGAGAACTTAACACATCCTTGCACATGGAAGCATCCCACGAACATTTACCTTTGGTATTAGCTGGGGGGAATCAAGCACTTGGTATAGATTCTTTCATTTGCAAGGGCTTGGGTCAGAAAAGTTGGGGAGAGGTGACACCTTCCTTGTTTTCTGAATTGAAGATTAAATTTTCAGTCAAATAGGCTGTGTGAAATCAGGAATAAAACATGCAGAGAGGGGGTGATGCATTTGCTCTGAATACCAGGGGTCCGTATTACCGATTCTGTACAATAGGGTTGGTGTCCTGGGAATAGTGACAGCCACGCAACAGACTGAGGATAATCATGCAACTGGGCAACTGCTGCGATGAGGAAGCACAAGTGCCCCGGGATATAGAGGAAGGGGCATTTCAGACTACGCAGGGGAGTAAAGGGCGACTTTCCTAAGAGGTGACGGATGAATAGAGGTTCACCAGTTAGACCAGAATGGGAAAGGCTCCCAGAAGGGTGTCAGCATGTGCATGGATAGGAAACCACTCCTGAGAAGTGTGGAAAGGTTTGAGGGATGGCAGTGAGTTTCCTACAGAAAGCCTTCTTCAGTTCATGACTTGCAGTGTTTTTGAACACTGTTGAGGGTGGTTTAGCCCCAAGGTGTGTATTTATACATTCCATTGTGAAAATCGGCTCCTTTTCTGCCTTCCATTCCCTACTTACCAATCTGAAGTGGCCCATGGAGACAGAAAGGAATTTCAGGTAGAAAAATCACAAGAGTCAGTACCCCAGATCCAGGGACTGTGGACTGTGGACTGTGGAACCACGACAAGAAATCCCAACCTGGTGGCCCTCTGGCCCGCAGCTCGAGATGGGCGGTATCAGTGCTGCCCACATGGTTAGGACAGCTGTACTTCCACGGGAAAGCATGGCTGTCCCACTATGAGGGCGCATACTTTCTGGCAGGAAACTCCGAACTTCGATTGCCACGCAATGGGCCACAAACCAAGCTTCATCCCTCTCCATTAGCAGTTCTTGTCCACCAACGTGTTTGCCTCTGTCCTCGCAGCTGCTCCTGTATTGGCCCCAATCGCCATCGCCACACCCTGGTGAGCAACACCCTCACCATGGTGTGCCATAGGGGGCACAAGCCCACTCACACGGGCAGCCCAATTTCTTGCCAACACAGCTATGAATTTAATATGCCTTTTATGTCCTTCTTTATATCGGGATATTAGTTATGCCCACAACAGTATTCTTGGGAGCATAAAATGAGTTAATACATATAAAGTGTTTAGAAGAGTGCCTGGACCTGCCTTTTGACCCAGCAATTCCACTGTTGGGATTATATCCTAAGAACCCTAAAACACCAATCCCAAAGAACCTATGCACCCCAATGTTCATAGCAGCACAATTTACAATAGCCAAGAGTTGGAAGCAACCTAGGTGCCCGTCAGTAAATGACTGGATCAAAAAACTATGGTACATATACACATTAGAATTCTATGCAGCAGAAAGAAAGAAGGAGCTCCTACCTTTTGCAACAACATGGATGGAACTAGAAAGCATTATGCTGAGTGAAATAAGCCAGGTGTTGAAGGACAAATACCATATGATCTCACCTTTAACAGGAAGCTAAACAACAAAACAAACAAGCAAGCAAAATATAACCAAAGACACTGAAATAGAGAATAGGGGGACAGTGACCAGAGGGGAGAGGGGAGGGAATTTCAGGGGAAATAGGGGAGAGATTTAGAGGAACAAATATAAAGGATACATGGACAACAACTGAGAAGGGTGGAAATGGGGAGGGGGGAGCACAGGGGGTGGGTTGGGATGGGAGTAATAGACAGAAAACTGTACTTGAAAAATAGTTAAATAAAATTTTTAAAAAGGCCAAAAAAAAAAAAAGAAGAAGAAGAAGAGTACCTGGTTTATCCAGTGAAGCCTCTAGAAAAGCGGTTGTTGCTGTTACAACTATCCTCCTCATCACCTCCTTTTCTCCTCTGGCTGGTTGAGTAACTATCACACTGAACACAGCAGTGAGTAACTAGAAAAAAAAGATATGAAAGAACATAAATTCCTGAAATACAGTCTGTCTAGTGAGAGAGAGAGAGCTAATTAGTGCTTCAGAGAATAGACAGTGACGCCATTTGAGTTTCCTATGGAAACGCCAATTGTGCTTTAAAATGGTGGCCTGTTGTTCCTCACTTGCCCTTTCCAAAATGCACTGTACTGTACAACTTCTTAGAGACCAAACACTCTGTGATCATCAAACATTATAGCATCAACAATGGCTGTGACCCAGAGGGAAACAATCAATGTGAAACCTAGTATTAAATAAGAGCTGAGTTTTTGAAGAAAAGGAAGGAAGGAGGCAGCAAACTGTGCCAAAATAATGGGTTTAACCAAAACGGAAACCACATGATGAGAAAGATTACAGGGATGCCAAAGTTGGATTATCTAGAAGAGAAAAAAGAGAGGATGAGAGAAAGAGGATTTGCTGATAGGAGGAGGGAAAGTGGGAGAAAGCAGCAGATGTGTTTAAGTGAGAACTGAAATGTTCAGTTATTTGCAGGTATGTTAAAGAGGGGCACCAGTTTCGTAGACCTCTAACTGGGAGGAATGCGAAACCAAGTTCAGGCAAAGAGAAAAGCACAGATGAGACCAAACCGGACTCATAAGTGAGGTTCTAGAGTCAGGTGCTGGGAGATACATTAACATAGAAAGCCAGTCCTGAAAAGTCAGAGGGTAAACTGGAAATAAAGGAAGGTGGCTTTACAAATAATGAAAGGAACAAGTGTGTGGTGGTGGAAGGGAAGAGCCCCCAGAACAAAGGGATGAAAAGACCTCCCTGAGGAACACTGGCTCCACCCAGACATGTTTACTGAGCTCCTGCAATAGGCCATGTGCTGACGTATTGCTGCACTTGGCGAGATTAAACAGTGACAACCACCATAATCATAACTGCTATCCTCCAATATCTGCCACTTGTAGTGACACCCAGAGGAAAGTGTCTACCTTTCAATTGGTTTTATAGAAGAGAGTCTATTTCATTTTCCCAACAGCACCCCTGGGGTGTGGAAGGAGGATATTATTATTTTAATTTCACACACCAGGAGGCGCAAGCCGGGGGCAATGAAGTGAATGGCCCACTTGGCACCGAGGCCAGACGCACTGGACTAGAAACCCAGCCTCTCCACTTCTCCCAAACCTGTGCAAGAAGCTGCCCTATAACTAGTTACCATTTTGTTGATTAAACCCAGGGCATTCCCTGTGATACTTATAAATCCATATTTCTATTCTTTGCTTCCAGAACATTATTCCTCTACAAAGCCTGAGGCGATTGCACATTTTAAATTCTGATTTATTCAGTCCTTCTTGGGAGATAGAGAATGACACCTAATTCCCAAGTGGTAGGAGCTTAATGGAAAAACAGAAATATAGCAACTCACATTTCCTTATTAAAAAAAAAAAACCCTCTGACCTCCCAGTACAAAAGTAAATGTAAATTAGTAATGAAATGAGGTTAGAACTAATAATGAAGTCCAAATATAATGAGAGAGTCCCAAGGAAAAACTAAAATATTTCTATTCAAAGCCATTTGTCTGAAGGGTCCCAAGGCCAAAGACATGAAAGTGAGGCCTGCCCACACTCAGCAGTTGAATAAACAAGATCCGAATAATGTCAAGATTGGAAGTAATCATGGAAAATCTGTCTTCACAACATGGCCAGTTTTTCCCCTTCTTTTTGTAATTGCATTTTTCATGCCACAGGGTATAAATTAATTGATTTGGTTTGTCAGAAACTCTTATTTTCAGGGTTTTCTGGCTGTTACTTGTCTTCCTGAATAGATGTGTTTGTTTTCACAGGTTTGGTCTGTACTTTCTAAGAAGAACTAGGAATCTTTTCTGAAAAGGAAGCAACATGAACATAAATATAAAATTCTTTCTTTTTCTAGAAATCCCTATTTATGACCCACTTCATTATTTCTACAGTAGAGGAAACTCCCATTCTCTCCTTCACTCAAAACCTCTCCTTTTCTGTCTTGCTCCCCCGCATGCGCAGGAGCATCTCCTGGGTTACCTGCTTCCATCCATGCGCCACACAGCCACGGAGGAGATGGTTCTAAATGCAGCTCTGATCATGACATTTCTTTCATTAAAAGATCTCAGTGGTTCCTCATAGTCTTTAGGATAAATCTCAGGTCTCTTAGTGTGGTACACAGGGTCCTTCAGTTTCTCACGCTGTATTCATCACTGGTCCCATGTGCTTCCATGTCATTGTACATGTCAAACTGTCTGAGGGGAATACCCTTTACCTTCTAGTTTTCTTAGGCCTATGAACTCCTATACACCCGTGTATGAGATACCCTACCTACTTGTCCCTTACTTCTCTATCTCACCCTTACCACACAAAATGTTCATTTTCTATTTCCTTATCTATTTCTTCTGCTAGAAGACTATAGTAACAATATAGCATGTGCCACAGATATAATTTAAAATTATCTAATAGCTACATTTAAAAGAGTAAAAATAAAACTCCAGGTAATTGAAGAACATATTTTTGCAATATTTGAATATATTTAACAATATATCCAAAGTATTATCATTTCAACATATATACATCACTAATGGGACATCATTCATTCTTTTTTCATGTGAAGTCTTAGAAATCCAATGTATACTTTACACCACTAGCACATCTCAATTTGGGTGCTAAATTTTAACCAGAAATACTCGATCTCTACTTACATTTCATAACAGTTCAAAAAGTTGACTCACTTTCTCAAGCTGTTCCAGCCATACTTAAAAGTATTCCAGTATTAGTTTTCTATGAAATTTCATCAAAATTTCAAGACAACTGCAAATTCAGCCTCTTGGTTGCATTTTAAGTGCTCAGTATCCACAGGTGGGCAGTGCCTGAGTATTGGGCAGCACCAGCCTCGGTACTAAGGTCCTGGAGGGCAGGTGGTCCTTGCATTTGCACAACTCCAGGGGGCACACTCTCACTGTATTTTGTGTAATGGGACAGCCTCGGGGTATAAACAGCCTCCCCTACCCCCCACCCTTCTCTCTATGCCTCCAGAATACAGGATAGAGCCTAGCATTCAGGAGGTGTTCCATACATGTTTGAATAAAGGGACAGCTGGGAATGTGGGTTAGTAGAGAGGGCAAAAGAAATAAATCCAAGCTAAATTTTCTTCAATTTTTAATGAACATGTGTGAGTATAGAGAAGCCTCCAGATTCTCCTAAGTGACACAAGGTTTCAAAGAGTGAAATTAAAAAGAACAAAAATTTTTAGCTGACTTTTTAAAGACCCCTGTGATTCTGAGTCCCATCTAGACTGCAATCACACTGTAAAAAAAAAAAAAAAAAAGAAGAAGGGGAGATCTCAGTGGCAGGCTGGTCCCAACGGTTCAAAAGGAGTTCCAGAAATATGACAAGGGTTTTATAGTGTCTCTGGGACAATGACAGCACTTTGAGAAATTCCATAATAAGGTTAAAAAGGATGGATTTGAACATCTAATTGTGGTTGGCCTAGATAGGGCTATGTTAAAATGACACAGACACAGGTGGCAAAGCCACACCTACTTGGTACTGGGAAGAGGTTCCACCACAGCGATAACTGAGAGGCACTGCAACCAGGGGGCAAAGGGCAGAGGGAAGGGGCCTTGGATGTAGTAGGGGCCGAAGCTCTGGAAAAACAGTACGTGAGCAGCTACAGAGGCTTTGGCCACACTGGCAATTTATTTGGAACAAAGTGGTTATAAATAACTACCCTTTGCCTGGAAGGTATAATTGGTAGACAAGATGGAGAGCCTGTCACTGCTACAGCTCAGCCACTTAAATGACTAGTTAGAACCCGACTCAGAGCACCTGGACTCTGAAACACACATGGTAGCAGCCTTGGCCCTAGATCTGTCCCTCCTGAAGCCAGTCTCACGTACAACTCTGTGGGGCTCAAGGCAAAAATCTCCACGACTGCTTGAAGCTCTGGGTGCTTTCCAGACAGTCATTTCTGCACTTCAGAGGACAAATAAAATGAAAACTAGAAAGGTACAAAGGAAACAAAGAGCTCTGGCCCACGGCACTGTCCAGGGCCACAAAAGTCCCCACAACTAATCTGTATGTACCGCTGGTGTGTATTGAACAAATTATATGTAAGTGAAAATTTATGAAACAATGCAAATTTATGAAAGAATGTAAAGCTTCTAAAGGAGGATAATCAATGAGAACGAAATAACAGGAATTCAGCTAGAGCTGCCCAGGAAAAGAAAAAAGAAAATAGCCCAAATGGTATGGCTCAGTGGGTGGGCTTTGTACTGCAAAGCAAAAGGTTGCTGGTTCGATTCCTGGTCACGGCACATGCCTGGGTTACAGGCTGGTCCAGTAGGGGTGTGTGTGAGAGGCAACTGATCAATGCTTCTCTCTCACATATTGAGGTTTCTCTCCCATTTCCCTCTCTAAAATAAATACAATCTTTTTTTTAAAAAAAAAAAGGAAAATAAATAGCAGTGACTTGAATCCTCTGTTAAACTGGTGGGGGCAGCGTGGGAAAGGCTCCAAAGGAAAATGTGTGAGTCCTACACTATAATGCATTGGCAGCCTCAATCTTAGGTCCTTCCTCTGCAAACTGCTCACAGTAATGGAACTGCCTGAGATCCTGTAGGTTCCCTTCCATTCCTGAGGTTCAGTAAATGTTCCTCTGAGGTTTCTTTTATGTGCATGTGACATACTGAGGCTCAGAGTCCAGCAGATTAGACTCACTGAAAGGCACAACTGCTTTGGGACTGGCTTTACCACCCACAAGTGAAGTATCTGGTAAAGACATCACAACAAATATAATCATACTGTTCAAGGTAAAGAGACATGGTATGACTTGTTTTAAATAAAGCACAACTTCACCGGGGTGTTGCTTAGGAAAAAAATGATTTAAATATGTCTTCCCAAACAATCTGTTTTCAAGAATGTGCATGATAAAAGGATGTAGACAAAGGCATTGAAAAATTCTGTCACTCCTTTTTTTAAAAGACATTGCTGACACAATCAGAACCCTGGAGGCATGCTATGAACTCCCATCACCATGAAAAAGGACAATGAAGGGACCTGCCTGGTGGGACCCTCCTCGTATGGGATGTGGACACTCCTAAGAACCCCAACATGACTGCCTTTTAGAGCAACTCTCCCACATGAGTTGGAGGAAAGCATTCCTAATTTCTCCATTCTGCAGCAGGATTTTGGAATCAACTTTGCCTCATTTTTCCAGATGCCGAAACAGCAGGACTGATTTTTCACAACAACATGCTATATTAACCTCCCATGAGAGGCAGTTGCTTTCTGTGATTCAAAGATTGAGGGGGAAAAATCAAAACAAAACCTCGTATTTCAGATGCTATATGTAGGCCAGGTCTTAGCTTTCATAGGCCCATCTGCCTCTAGGACTGAATCTTATCTGATCATTTCCATGGCAACAGCTGTGGGATTAGAATAGGATGAAGGTTTAGGAAGAGTTGCTGGAATTGAGTCCTCTACAAGTGAGGATTATTTAACTACACACTCATGTTACCATGGAAACACAAATTTACAAATCAGGCAGGATTTTTGTAGTTCAGTGGCACAGTATTATATTCTTAGGGCTGCTTCAAATCCCCCAATTCTGTCTCCTCTCATCATGGGGGAGATACCCTACCAGATACAATTTAATTTTTCCTCAGATACTTTCTTTTGTAATTTTTAAAGCAGAAATATGAATACACTAAGACCATGACCCAAACAGTGGTCCTTAAAACGCTTTTCTATTTTATCTTTCTGCTCTGAAAAATGGGGTAGTTTCAGTCTCTGCTTTATTGGGTTGTTCTGAGAAGTAAAAAAGCTAATTCTTATTAAGTGCTCGGCAGTGTGCAAGTCTGGTGAATACTTAGCCCCGGGGTAGCCACGGTGACTCTCAGTGCATACCTTTCAGAACAGCACAGTGTCAGAGCCGCTGCCAGCAGACAGGGAAGCCTCCCCAACAGGCCTGCAGACCTGTTCTCGTGTGTGACCTGCAGGAGTTTCACCCTCCCCCTGCATGGTGGCAATCAGCTGCGACTGAGAAGCAGCCAGCCCTGCCCTGGGTGAGGTGAGGCCTCCTGCAAGCTCAGTTTCTCTGCCCTGCTGCACAAATGCAAATAGTGATAAACCAACACCTTCATTTTATAGCTGAGGAAGTACACGTCCAGAAAAATTCAGTGCTCCTTCTACCTGCTACTCACAAACTGCCCCATTCCAGACTCAGTTCACAGCTGAGCCACAAACCTGCATTTTCTAGAATGCAGGCCAGACCTCAATCTGATCAAAAGCTTGAAAACAGGGAGTATTTTCTCTTCATCTGTTGTCACTTCTGGCCCACTTACATTAACAAAGTATCACAACTCTATTCCAGCACAGGCTGGGGACCTGACCCTGAAAGAAGCAACATAATGAAAGGAGCTGCCGTCTGGGCCAGCAGCACAGTATCGTAGGACCGGGTGTGGCCTGGCAGTGTGAGTGAGGTTGGCCTCAGGTAGATGTCAATTTTCCATTTCTATTCGGTCCCTTCTTAAGAGTGGCTGCCCTACATCACAGCTGAGACCACACCTTTTTCTGTTGTAGTAAGCTTCTTCAAGAAAATTAAGAACGTTCACAACATTATTCTAGTCATATTTTTACTGGCTCCCTGCAAACTGAAAAATCGCTATTCAGCATCTGCCCACCTCCATGGCCTTCCCCCACCCCTCCACACACTCACATACTCAAACCCTCACTCAGGGCTAACACCACCTTCTGCCGCCACCATCCCCGCCAGCCAGTTAAGTCCATGCAGGCACAGGAGAAGGCCAAAGCTGTGACTTTTCTCAAGGTTAAGCAGGAATATAAAGAGAGAATTAGGATTATCTGTCAGAGAATCATAAGGTCAGAACGTGAGCTGACATGGCTCTTTCTTGGGCAAGATAATAATAGGTCATTTGTGTACTGACTGAATCTCTAGTATAGGTCTTGGAGGCCTGCCTGTCAAAGAGAACTTCAGAGACCAGAGAGCAAGCATATTCCTATGAAGAGGGTAGAGCGCTCAGAAGAAAATAGGTCATTACAGTGTTAGTACAGGCCTTCAGCCTGAGCAGTACTTCAGTGTGGTCAGAGCTATGGGCTGAGAGAGGATGAAACATGACAGCTGTAAAAATACATACTGATGCTTACATTCCCAGAGGACTGGATTGTATATGGAGTACTATTTTGTAGGGCAACTTGGTCACATTTGTCAATATCCAAAGCCATACGAATGAATACTTCCTAGTAATTATCCTGCATCAACACACAAAAATGTTTATTGTCGTATAGTTTCTAATAGCAAAACGTAAATAAAAGTCACCCATATCTGGAGACAACTTAAATATCCCTTAATAGGGAACTGATTATATAAATATGGTATAAATATTCAATGAATACTATGCTGCTGTTTAATAGATGTAATTGGCCTATATGTGCAAACATAAAAAGATCTCCAAAATGCACCACTAAATGAGACAAACAAAATGCAGAATAGAGTGTGATCCAATTTGTGTAAAAATATAGGCACCATATGGACACAGGCTATGAATGTGTAAACAATTTCTAAGGAGACCCATAAGAAACTGTTGACAGCAGGTATGTTTCAGAACTCACTGTAATTCTTAAACTGTGCACATATATTCCCTCTTAATAAAAATTAGTCTATTAGAAAATAACGGGAGGGTCTGAGCTGGTGCAGCAGACCAACAAAAGTTTGGAGAGGGGAAAAGGAGGAAAGAAGAGAAACAAAGAACTACTTTAATTGGCAAGAGTGAAATGATCTCTATAGTATCTTTGTAAAAAAAATTTAACAGCTTGGTTGACATCTAATTTACATACCATAAAGTTCCATGCCATTTTAAAGTGTAGAACTCCATGGTTTTTAAGTCTTATTTATGGGATTATGGAATCATCACCATAGTCTAACTTTAGAACATTCACCTTAAGAGAAACCTCCCATTAGCAGTCACACCTCACTCCCCACCACCCGCACCCCTGTCCCCTGAGAAATGCACATTTGCTGTCTATCTCTACAGATTTGCCAGTTCTGGACATTTCACATCAATGGAATCATATAGCATGTGGTCTTTTGTGACTGGCTTCTGGGCACCTAGCATAAAGTTTTCAAACACGAGATCTAATTTCTGATTATCCCAGAGTGTGCACTTGTGGCCTGCTAGCTCTATGAAACACTCCACCGAAAAGCAAGACAATGATCCCATCCATGGTCGCATAACCTTGGGAAATGCTGCACACTCCGTACACGTCATGGAGACTAAAGACTCTGAGAAGTCCCACTGTGAAGGAATGTGTGTGGCTTTGCCAAAGTCAGCAATCCCAACCGTATTCAGGTCCGAGTCCCGGGTGGAGAGTCCCTTCTGCGTGTGCAGGGCAGAGAGGCAACCGAGACGGGAGAGTCACAGCAGACTACAGAGACGGAGATTTGGAAAGGGGAGGTAAATCCATTCATTACGCAAAGGTTCACGGCATTGCAGTAATTTCCCCAGAGGAGTCAGGTTTTAAGGACCCTGTGGGTAGTTGGCTGCTTCCCAATAACCCTAAACGAAACACTCCTCTGCTTACCGAACACACTGTCTCCACCCTGCATGGAGCCCATGGCACTTCAGACTTCTAAACAGTATTCTATCGTCATCTTCACAGACAGTTCCTAGACACATGCTGGAGTGTTTTGGGAACCCAAGCCAAGCCTTCTGCACCCTTGGTTGAACAAAGTGAGGGTAAAAGGTCTTTGTCAATGCTGTGGCAGAGAAATCCATTAAAATGCCAGTTGTCTTGTCTCTTGGCTGAGGTGTTCCAAAGTGGTCTGCATAAAATCCAGGGGAGGAATCCTTTAATCAAGATCTAAAATAATGAAAGCATCAGATTTGAATTATTTCCTGCACTTGGGTCAATAGAATGTCTTTCTTAGATGCCAAATGCAGTCACTACCTGCTAGAGATGCGGGCCAGGGAACAGAGTGCAGCCCACCGCACTCTTCTTCTCGGTCAGTTTTCCTTGGACGCAGAGCACTTCAAGGGCCATGTTTTTATACCTCCCTTTTTCTCTGATTATGCTTAACACTCTGTTACGGCCATGGTGCGGGCTCAAAAACTGTAGCATGGAAGGCTCCAGGGATGATGTTTGAGAGCACCCAGCGGGGGACTTCTCGCTTTGGGTGTGTTATTCATTGGTAGGCTTCCTTGACTCCATGAACAGTCAAGCTAGGCTGTACTTCATCTTAGCCTCTTTGCTTTCAGCTCAGTTCTTTAAAATTCTTGTTCTAGGCATCACACTAGGTGTTGCTCCTTGCAAAGACGAGCATGGCACAGTCCCAGCCCTTGAGGTTTATACCTCAATAAAGGAAAGAAATGAATGTTCCACAGAAAAGTGCAGGGCACCTGGCTGCACAGTGGAGAAACAGGTAACTAAGACTTAGAGGGTCTAGGACGGTTTGTTGGGGGAAGTGAGTCCGAGGGAGGATAGGAGCTCCTAGTGCCAACAAGAAGGGAAAGGCCTTTCAGGAAGAAGAAGTGCGTGAATGAAGGCACAAAACAACGTGGGCAGTTAAGGACAGCCTGCAGGTCACTGGGGCGCAGTGGTGCGGGGTAGACAGTGTGAGTTACTGCACAGAGGCCACTGTTTAAACAAGTTTACCTCTCTGTCTGTAGTATATTCAGCTGTAGTATATTTTAAGCCCAACACATCATAAGCACTTTTAAGGCATTTGTCACTATCATTATTCCTAATTTTAAGGCTTGTGTTAGTGTCTGATTATACCACACATTTCCTTAGGAAACAGGACTTTTGAAACTGTTTTCCTCAATACTGTGGCAGGTCCTCCAGCTGTTTGACTCAACTTTGTTTCCTTATAATGTTGATGAGGTGCCACAGGAACTTATGGGCTAAATGGGTTTCATCACACATCAATGTACTTAAAGTTGCAGAATCTATCCATAACATTGAGGACTTACTGTATTTTAAAAATAGCTCATTTTACACAAAATACTTTCATTTTCTTCTTTCAGATAGTATACAAACACCTGAAGAGTCAACATTTAATCAGAACTTCACTTCTGCCAAATACTTTATCTATCTACCTACCTACCTACCTATCTGGGCAGGGGAGGGGGGTCTAGATAAAGCATCTCTCATCAGTCACTTGAGTCCTGGGTTTACACAAAAATATCTTCTAGAAGAGTAGAGGAGAAATCAGGGTAATGTAAGTATGTCAAGTAATGCTGTACTTGTTCTCCAATGAAGTGATGGGTGAAAGCCCGGGCTTTGCAGTCAGACAGCCCCAAGTTCAAGTCTCAGTTCTCCCACTGATGAGCTATGAGAGCTTGAATCTGGAATCTCTGGGCCTTCTTGTCCTCACTGATAAAATAGGACTAAAGCTATTCTGAGAATTAAATAAGAAAATACTTCTAAAGAACCTAGCACTAGTCTGTTACACAGTAAGCCTTAAATAGATACTAGCTATTATTAAGCATCATTATTATTATTCAACCACTGTCTGCTGACATGGAGAAAATCACAGCAGAATTTAGAGCCTAATATCTTCTAAAGCTTACTCTTTAGAAAAATAATAACAAAGGGGAGGATGAGGGTGTGCCATTTGTCAGGACCTGGAAGCCAATCAGGGTAGAGGCATCCATATGTGAATATTTATTGAGCACCTGCTACATGCCAGGTACTTTCCTAAATACTGTGGATACAGCAATGAACAAAACAGGCAAAAATTCTGCTCTCCTAAACCTTATAATCGAGTGGAGAAGGAAAGAAAACTAAACTTGAATAAGCAAGGCATATAGTATGCCAGATGGTGATAAGTACTGTGAAAAATAAAGCAAAGATGAAGGAATATGCATGCTAGAATGTGGAGCGGGGGTTGTAATTTTAAACAGGGTGGTCAGTGCCAAAAGCTCTCTGTGGAGGTGATTCAGGATGTGTACACATTCACAGAATACCCTACAACTCAAAGCAGAAATTGGGAGCCAGAAGGTGGGCATGTGGATAACACTCCCAGGCAGTCTCCTTGGAAGCCGCTCAACTGATGTTTCCCACTTGAGGTTTTTGTTGTTGTGCACTGTGGGCCAGTCCCTTTAGAACAGGACTGCCGCACATAAGCCCTAAATGGCACCTGAGCATGTCTGCGACCTGCTGCCATCCGGAGCACACTTGGAGAGTAGCTCCAGGTCAGTCAGTCAGAGACAGGAAGGAAGCTGCCAGGCACAGCCCACATTGCAACGGAGTTTACTCCTTTGCCAGAAGTCACTCTTCTCTTCTTCACTGAGGCCTGGGAAAGCAGGAAATCATATTCAGTGACATATCCTAAGAGTGGTAATTACAGAGGAACACAGTTGTCTCTGGTGTGACTTCCTTGGTAGGACTTTCATTTCCCGTGGATTTCCCTTCTGGGGGGGAGAAGAGGCAAGTGGGAATGCCAAGGAGGTAGCCCTGTGATTCCTTGCTTTCTGGGCTCACGTACAGAAGTGGCTTCATTCAGGGGAGAAATATCTTTACAGCATCCCAAACTGCCTTTTCTGCCCAAGGTATGAAGAAACAAAATGTTACTCAAAGCTGTGATCTCCACAGGGAGATAAACGCTTAGCTGGTATCTCTTCCTCAGAAGTAGGTTACATTTTTTTCTGACTTATCAAGGGAAACCATCTCTTAAGTTCTTTTACTAGGTGCCAGATTGAAACTTGACACAGATATCAGTTAGGAATTCATTTAGCTATGAGCAGCACAACACCCAGTTACCAGTGAATTGAATGAAAAATGCATCTAATTCCATGAAGGTAGACAATGAGGGGTGGGTGTGAGGCACATTACTGTCACCAAGACCCCTGACTCGTGTGTGTTTCTGCCCCGCCGTCCTCAACCTGTTGAAATGGTCAATCCTCAGACCTTCGGCCTCTTGGTCCCAAGGCCAGTCGGTATCCATGGCAGGAAGAAGGAAGAGGGGCAGCCCAGCTTCATCTGTTCTTTTCATCAAGAATGCAAAAGCTCTCCTATCAGTACCCCAAGTGGACTTCCTCTCACGTTTCACTGCCCAAAACCAGCACCACACTGTCCTGTCTCCCTGTGAGGGAGGTGAAGCTGGGGTCTGAAGCAACATTCCTAACCTGAATGAGCACCAGAATGTCTGGAGGGGGTTGTTAGCACGCAGAATGGTGGGCATCTCCCCTAGAAGTGTGATTCCGGGAGTGGGGCAGGCTGAGAGCTGCTTTGCTAACAAGGTCCGAGGGGAGCCTCTGCTGCTGCTCCAGGGGCCCCATCTGAGAACCAGCGGTTGAAAGGAAATCTTTTGTGTTTTTACTGCCTCCTCCTACGCAGACCCTTATTTGCCTTTACTGAACTTTTGTAATAAGCTCTCACCTGCCTTTCCTGTCAGACATCGTTGCTATATTTACAGTCCTAAGTCCAACCATTCATTGTTCACAATTTATGCTCCATTTATACAGGGCCCATAAAAAGGGAGCTTATAATTATTCAATCGTTATTAGACCAACATCTTGCTGAGAATACTTATAAAACCTGGTTAAATTTTAAAAATAGCTATGTAAAAGTATCACAAATTAGTCAAAACAGCCAGGACTTCAGAGGTCAAAGTTCAAGAAAAAATGAGAAATGCATGGATAAATTCTTTCAAATATTTAAGGAATAGAGAACCCCAATGTTACACAAAATCTTCCAGACAACAGAAAAGAGGCAGGGCTTCTCAACACATCTTATGAACCAGCATAACTTTGATACCAACCTGATGAGTACGTTCGAAAAGAAAAAAACTATTTGCTAAGATCTCTCAAGAACATAAAAGCAAAGGTCCTAAGGAAAAATAAGAACAAATAGAATCCAGCAATATATAAAAAGAATAATACACCACAACAAAGTTGGAATCTAGGAATGCAAGGTTAGTTTTAACACTAACAGGAGACTTCCGCCAAGATGGAGGCATAGGTGGAAACACTGTGCCTTCTCCCACAACCAAGTTTGAATACAACAAAGGTTTGGAGAAACAAAGACAGAACCAAAGGACAGAAAATTGAATTATACGGAAGTCCGACTACATCTAACCCTTCAACAGGGACGGTAAGAGGGGCGGAGCCAGCAGCGAGCAGGGTCGGGCAGGACAGGGCCCCCGACCCAGGCACGCAGGCAGAGGGGAACCAGTTGGGGTGCGGGGCAGACTGCGGGCGCATATTCGTGCACAGTGAGACAGACCATGCAGGCCCCAGGGGGCGAGGGCTGACGGCGGTGGCACACTCGCGTACAGTGGGACGAAATGCGTGGGCCCGGTGATGGCAGCAACTGCGGCACCAGTAAGGGCCGTGGCGGCAGGCGGCAGACAGGATGCCATAGTCCCTCTTTGACCCCGCCTCCACATACAGCGTCACAACCCAGCGACTGAGTTGCCCTGTTCTAGTGAACACTTTAGGGCTCTGATCCTGCTATGGAACAGGCACGAACAACCCAAAAGATGGCACAAGAAGAACTCAAAGTCCCAGAGCCGATAACTCTCAGCAACCAAGAAATTGCCAGCCTCTCAGAAGCACAATTCAAGACACTATTTATCAGGATGCTCACAGAACTGGTTGATTATAGTCACAAATTAGAGGAACATATGAAGGCTAAACTAATTGAAATGAAGGGAGATGCACAGGAAACCAATAGTGATGGAAAGGAAACTGGGACTCAAATCAATGGAATGGACCAGAAGGAAGAACAAAACATCCCACCAGAAAGGAATGAAGAAATGAGAATTCAAAAAAATGAGGAGAGGCTTAGGAACCTCCAGGACATCTTTAAACGTTCCAACATCCGGATTATAGGGGTACCAGAAGGGGGAAAGAAACAGCCACGAGTGGAAAACTTATTTGAACAAATAATAAAGGAGAACTTCCCCAGTCTGGCAAAGGAAATAGACTTCCAGGAAATCCAGGAAGCTCAGAGAGTGCCAAAGAAGTTGGACCCAAGAAGGAACACACCAAGGCACATCATAATTACATTAGCCAAGACCAAAATGAAGGAGAGAATCCTAGAAGCAGCAAGGGATAAGGGGACAGTCACCTACAAAGGAGTACCCATCAGACTGTCAGCGGATTTCTCAAAAGAGACCTTACAGGCAAGAAGGGGCTGGAAAGAAGTATTCCAAGTCATGAAATCCAAAGACCTACAGCCAAGATTGCTTTATCCAGCAAAACTTTCATTTAGAATGGAAGGACAGATAAAGTGCTTCTCAGATAAGGTCAAGTTCAAGGAGTTCATCCTCACCAAGCCCTTATTATATGAAATGCTAAAGGGACTTATATAAGAAAAAGATGAAAAATATTAACAGTGAAAGGACAGCAAACACACAGTTATTAACAACCACACCTAAAACAAAAGCAAACTAAGAGGACAGCTAGATCAGGAGTGGAACCATAGAAATGAAGAACACATGGAGGGTTAGAAACAGGGGGGTGGGAGGGGGAGAAGGGGGGAGAAGGCACAGAAAATAGCATAGATGGTAGGTAGAAAATAGATAGGGGGGAGGGCGAGAATAGTGGGGGAAATATAGAATCCAAAGAACTTGAGACACGTGGTTATAAACTAAGGGGGAGAGAATGGTGGGGGAGGGAGGGTGCGGGTGGAGGTGATTGAAGGGGGGGAATAGAACAACTGTAATGGTATAATCAATAAAATATATTTAAAAAAAAACACTAACAGGAAAAAGATGAAAAGTCATAGGATCCCTTTAATACATGCATAAAGATCACTGGATTAAACCCAGTCACTGACCATAAAAACAATGACCCAAAAAAACTTTTAACAAATAGGAGTAAAGGAAACTTCCTTAATTTGATAAACTCTATCCACAGATACTCTTCCCCAAATACCCCATGCAAATCTGAAAGCCAACCTGGGGCCTCAGGCAAGGGTGCTCTCTGTGACCATTCCCATCTACCATCATACTGGAGGGCCCACACAGCACAAGAAGGCAAAAGGCAATAAAAGCTATAAGGATTAAAAAAGTAGAATTAAAATGATAGTTGTTCACAGATGACCTGATAGTGTACAAGTATATAAAATTAAGAGTGGGACTACATATTTAGCAAAGGACTCATATTAAGAATATATGTAAAAGAGAACATCTAAAAATGTTCTCAGTAAGAAAAGATACCCCACTGAAAAATGAAGAAGCGGACAAGACTTGCTGGCCAGCATTGACAGGGATTTGGCATCACCGGGACTCTCATAAACAGCTGCGGGGAGCATTAGCTGGTGCAACTGCACTGGAGAGCTGAACACAGGCACACTCTCTGACACAGCAGCCCTACACCTAGATATGCCCAAGAGAAATGTGTTCCTGTGTGAGTGACGCAGCACTCCCGGAGGCAGACCCAGAGGTGAGGATCGGAGTCCAAGCAATGTATTAAGGACACACTTTCAAGGGTGAGTTCGGCAGCTGGACAGAGGTAAACAAAGCAAAAAAGGCCACGAGCTCAGGCAAAGTCCTACGAGAGCAGCCTCAGCCGCGCCTCGCAGGAGAGCTATGCTCTGTGCCTCAGAGTCTACCCTCACCTAAGGCGAGGGAGCTAGGCTTTCACACACCCGCCAAGGTCAGGCTTTGGCTATGGGGGTGCAGGTGGGACAGGGAGGCAATGATTTAAACTTCCAGGTACTTCTGTCTCTCTTTCTCCATGGCCTCAAAAGCAAAGGCATGCACAAGCTGGAAGAGGGTCACACAGGGGTCTGGGCACTGAGCTCCAGACATGTCAACTATAGGATGGTTTTCTTTTGTTGTTGTTGGTTTTTTTTTTTATTTAATTCTTGTTCAAGTACAGTTTTCTGTCTTATACTCCCAGCCCTGCCCCCCCCAGTGCTCCCCACCTCCCTCCCACCTCCGCCCCCCACCTTAGTTATTGTCCATGTGTCCTTTATACTTGTTCATGTGAGTCCTTCCCCTTTTCCCCTGTGATTCTCTCCCCTCTCCCCTCTGGTCCCTGTCAGCCTGTTCCGTATTTGAGCGTCTTTGGTCATATTTTGCTTGCTTGTTTTGTTGTTTAGACTCCTGTTAATGGTGATATCATATGGTATTTGTCTTTCACCGCCTGGCTTATTTCGCTCAGCATAATGCTTTCCAGTTCCATCCGATGTCGCAAAGGGTAGGAGCTCCTTCTTCCTTTCTGCAGCATAGAATTCCATTGTGTAAATGTACCATAGCTTTTTGATTCAGTCATTTACCGATGGGCATCTAGGTTGCTTCCAACTCTTGGCTATCGTAAATTGTGCTGCTATGAACATTGGGGTACATAGGTTCTTTTGGATTGGTGCTTCAGGGTTCTTAGGATATACTCCTAACAGTGGAATTGCTGGGTCAAAAGGCACGTTCGTTTTTAGTTTTCTTAGAAAATTCCACACTGTTTTCCATTAGTGGTTGTACTAGTCTGCAATCCCACCAACAGTGAACTAGGGTCCCCTGTTCCCCACAACCTCTCCAGCACTTGTTGTTTATTTCTTTGTTTATGATAGCCATTCTGACTGGTGTAAAGTGGTATCCTCATTGTGGTTTTAATTTGCATCTCTCTGATAGCTAATGATATCACGCATCTTTTCATGTGTCTCTGGATCCTCTGTATGTCCTCCTTGGAGAAGTATCTGTTCAAGTCCTCTGCCCATTTTTTAATTGGGTTACTCGTCTTCTTTGAGTGGAGTTGTGTGAGTTATTTGTATATTTTGGAGACCAAACCCTTGTCTGAGGTATCACTGGCAAATATGTTTTCCCAAACAGTTGCTTCTCTTTTTATCTTGATACTGTTTTCCTTAGCCATGCAGAAGATTTTAATTTTGATGAGATCCCATTTGTTTATTCTTTCACTTATGTCCCTTGCTCTAGGGGACGTATCAGTAAAAATATTGCTGCGTGGAATATCTGAGATTTTCCTGCCAATGCTCTCCTCTAGGGCTTTACTATAGGATGTTTACCAAAAATTATATATAACAATTTCTTGACAATACTATTGTAATAGGCAGAACCTGTAAACAACGTAAAAGTCCACTGGTGGTGAAATGGATAAATAAATGTGAAATAATCATATGACAAAATCACAGCAATGAAAATCAGCGACCATCCGATACATGCTGAGCAAAAGAAGGCACACCCAGGATCACACAGGGCATGCCTTCATCTATGAGAAGTATAAAAACAAGCAAGACTGACTTTCGGTGACAGAAGTCTGGACAGAGGTTACTTTCGGGGATGATGGCTGACAGAAGGCAGGAGGGGACTGTGGGGACTTGGCTCATGCTCTTTCTTGGCCTGGATTTTGGTGAAAAGGATATGCTCACTTCTAAGACATTCTTTAGCAGGGCAGCTGAGATTTGGTCACTGTTCTGTTTGTATCTTACATTTCAATAAAACATTTACTTTAAACAAAACTAAAAATAACACAAAAAAGAGAAACAAAACTCTGACTGATGTTTATAACATTCTCTTTTGCCAAGTACGTGTCAAGTACTATTGCCCGTGGACTCTGAGGGGACCACCAGCCCTCATCCGAGGCAGAAGTGGGGATCTATGGCCAGTGTATTATTGATCAAAAAGGAAAACAGTCGAAGCAATTCTGAACTGGTGCGAGAACAAATGGGTCCATGTAGGTGTATTTAGGAGAGATAGAGATGTACTTTGGAATTACAGAACCAAGCTTTCCTCCAATTGCCAAAACACTGCCAAGCACAAACTGAACCTGGCAGAGGCTTGCATCTTACACTTGGCTATGAAGTGTTAATTTTGCCACAGCCTCTAGCTGGACTCCTGTCTCGTCTACATGAGCCAAGTGCTGGGCACCACAAGACACACACCTATGCCTGCAGCTGACTCAGACATCTAGTGAAGCCGCTGTGCAGCACCCAGGACCCCAGAAACCGTCTTGTCTACCTCACTGACGTATTCAGCCTTTCTTTGTTGAACTCACTCCTTACCACCAAGGTTGGGGGAAAAGCTTGTCCTTGATTTGCCATTTTTATTTTCCCTGCTCACAAGAAGAGCTCTTTTTTTGTGCAATGCAGAGAAGTCCATGTTAGACCTTGCATTGGGGAACATTTTTCTTATTTTTTCTACTACTTCACTCTTTAACAAAAGGTCAGACTTAAGAATATCAAGGTATCAGGAACCAGAAAGGCAGCACAGAGAAATGTGGTTCGAGGAAGAAAAGAGAGAGACCTGGGTTCCTGCTTTCCAAATGGCAGGCCAGTTGTTTTAACAGCAAATAACTGTGCTATCTAACTGGAGGAAGACTCAAAGGGACTAAGAATCAATGAAGTGTTTTATCATTTTTATAAGTGTGTTAAAATACATTTTATGCTAAATACCTGACCCTGGGAATCCTGAATAAAATTATATTTGACAACCCTTAGTAAGTATTGTATTGTTAGTGGGACTTTAAAAGCCAGTCATTTCAGAATAATTATGGTTTCACGTGGGTGAAATTTCAGTGCAACCCTTCCTACAATCTTCTAACATCTCTATCCTGCTTGTCTGCACAAGGCAGGTATATCTTTACATCCTGAAAGCTCTGGTTTGTTATTCTGTGAGCTGCTACACAGAACTTCATGTTTGCAAACGCCTTTGTAATCAATTATTAATCTCTTCCAGGATCACTCTTTGGTTACAGAAATTCTTGATCTCCTTTCTGTTTTTCGTTGAAAAAGCTGAATAGCAGTAACATTAAGTTTGTAAAATAAAAATAATCTACAGTCCCCAGGCCCTAATACAGCTTTTCATATTAGCTATACTTTTCTAGCCTTTGGCTTTATAAATAAATATTTATTACAGCAACAAAACTATGTACAAAATTTAATATTTATTAAGTCAGCAATATACCATGAAAACTACCTTCTTCCTATGTAATTTTGAAATATAATTTTAATATTTTCCTATGTTTATGCAAATCAGTGTACTGTGCCATAATATATAAAATAACTCTCCACTATTTAGTATCAGGGTTGTTGGCAGTTCTCATTAATACATTGAGCACTGAGACGAAGACTCGCAGAATGAAATTTCTTGTTCACTTTCACCTCCCCAGATCCTTGCACAAATTGGTAGGCAACTGGCTCAAATAAATATTTAACAACTTAATTAACAAATGATACTTTTGTTTCCTTCTGATGAATTATTTCTTCAGGATGAACTTTCAAGAATAAGAGAGACCACTGGGCCAAAGGGAGTAAACATTCTGAAGTCCTACACATACACTAGTACACTGCTTTTTAAAGGATTTACATCAATTCTTTAAAGCTTTCACTATCATTATGATTTCAAATGTTGGCTTGGCCATCAAAACAGTTCCCCAACATTGTGTTAATTTTTACGTAGACTGTGCACAGCATCATACTGTTAGTGGTTATTTTACTCGCCTGTTTCTCCCACTGAATGTCTGAAGAGTATATTGATCCATCTCGATTCCAGGTGCCCAGCCCAGGCCTTGGTAGCAGATGCTCAATGAATATTAAGTCGATGAATTGTACAACATTTTTGACCATTATGCTGCTGGAATATCTAAATAAAAAAGAAAGAGCTGCGGTTAGAGCAAAAGTTCCAACTCTGTTTTCTATGCCTATGGGACCAAGCAGGATGAGGTCTGTAAAACAAAGATATTAATACCTTGTCTCACAGAGTTGTAATGAGCTAATATAAATATGCATGAGCTAACAGAAATAACTGCTTGACTCAATGAAAACACTCAACAAAACACCCACTTCATCTGGACCCATTTAGCTAAGGAATCTCCATGTTTCCTCTATAAAATTGAATGAGGTCATAATGCGTTGCAAATATTAATCTGTTGTTTGTCTTTTCAAATTTCATGCAAATTTTTCACATTGTGTACTTCTAAATTTTATTTTTTTATCAGATTAGTGTATTTTTAAACATCTGATGTATCTGAATGGTCCTTCTTTTGGTGATTTTCCCCCAGATTCATGTTGGAAACATCTTGACCAAATTTCCCTAGTTACTATGCTTTGAGTATGTTTTTAAAACTAAAATTTTAAATCTGTTTAACTATATAACATAGCCAGAGTTTACTTGATGTATAGCATAATGTACGAACATAAATTTACTCCTCCCTCTTCAACTTGCTATCTCATCATTATTAATTAACATGCAATGTGTCTTATATTGATCTATTTCTGAGGACTTAAAAGTTTAATTGTGGTGCCAGTGCCATACTGCCTAATTGGTTTTGGTTGTGTAATGCATTCTAATATTTAGTTACTAAGGCCTTCTCCATGCCCTCTTTCCAGCTTCTCAATACCACAATGATCTTACTTTGAACTAACCGTTTAAAAACTTTTCCTATTACAGTTGCCATACAATACTGTATTAGTTTCAGGTGTATGGCCCAGTTTTGTATAACTCACAAGTTACACCGCAGTAGTGGTGGTGGAGCAGGGAGGTTCCCCTCTGCTGACTTCCAGAGCACAACTCTTTTTATCTCATTACTGGCTGCATCCTACTCATAAAAGTGATCAACTTGGTGAACAGAGTGCTGTAGAAATTTTTTTGAGCCAACATCTAAAAACTTGGAGAATGTGCTCAGCCATCCAAAATGTGTCCTCCTCTTTTGCAGTTGACAGATTGTTTGCAAAATCTATGCTTACAGGCAGCCACCGCCTTTGACAGAGAGCCTGCCCCAGCCTCTGCAGCCCTGGCCACCCTCCCCTCAACAAGGATTGGGGTCAGCAAGCAACCATCCACCTGCTTACAGTGCTTTCTCTTTACAGTAGAGAAGCAGTCTTCTGCAAATGTGCCCTTATGAAAATTAAAAGGTAGACTTAGAGGGATGATGGAAGAGAGCCTATTTCTTTGTGGAGTTGAAAGTTTACACCAATGCATCTAGTACCAGAGCCACCTGCCTGGTCCTCTGATTCAGAAATCTGCAGGATATGAACAGTCTACTGGAACCTTGTAGAATTCTCTTTCTATGTATAACCAAATTTTATTTCCACTATCATAGTTTATGAAATGTTTGTGTTGCCAAGACTTGAATCATAAAGGCAATGGATGCTTTGTGCTTTAGAGTTTCAGCTTGGCAACAACAACATTATTTTTCCTTCAGGAGTATCAAGAGTAAACGTATTTTTATTGCTGTAACAGAACAGCTATAAAAATTTGACGTCATTGAGTGATCCAGTTTTGGTCAAATGGAGCTGATATGTGAAGTAACAACATTTTTCCCTGTTGTCACTGACGCTATTATCGGCACAAAAATACTTTCACCCATTCTCCTCACATCTGTTGCCTGATAAACAAAACTCAAAGCCACTAAGAGAATGGCCTATGACTAAGCCAGGGCCTCACCCCTACCCTGAGTTGCTGCTCACAAATGCTGATTACACTATTGCCAATACAACTCCCACTAATTCAAATCACTCTCCTCAACCAATCTAGTTCTTAACAAGTAGTGTTACAAAAATCCCTATGTAAAAGTAGTACATGCTTTTAATTTTTTTATAATGTTTTCCAATGAGATGATTTTGATTGATCAAGGAAGAATTTTGAAGACAGACAGACAGACAGACACGTGCCCATACTCATAGTTCTGGGGGCTACAAGCTCAAGACCTAGGCGCCAGCAGGGCTGGTTCTTTTTAAGGGCCGTGAGGAAAGGTCTATTACAGACCTCCTTCTGTTTGGCTTGCATGTGGCTGTCACCTCCCTGTTCCTTCACAGGGTCCTTCCTCTGCGTGTCTGTGTCCTAACCTCCTTGGATAAGGACACCAATTTGATTAGGGCCCAACCTAAAGACCTCCTTTCAATTTAATTACCTCTTTAAATACCCCATCTCCAAATGCGGTACCTTCTGAGGAAGATAGGGAGAGTTAGTGAACTCTGGGGGTGGGGTGTAAATTTACTACAGCAGTCCTCACTACCCTTCAACTTATAGTGGGAATTACGAAATCTTTGAAAAGGAAAAGAAATCACTCAAATCAGAGTGAAGCATTCCTAATATTTTTGTCATTTTTCCTTCCAGGTTTCCTTTTTTGCAACACGTAGTTTTGTTACATGATTGAAATCATACTATATACACAATTTTGATTCCAGCTTTCTCCAATTAATGTTATAAAATGAGTAGTATAAATTTATATAGGTTATTTTCTCTAAGTTTGGGGATCACAGTGAAATTTGCCTTATAAAACTTTTAGCATCTGGTTCTATTTATATCATTAATTTATTTATGTAACAAGAGATTATTTATTTATTGAATGTCTGAAACAATAATGAAATTCTGATATTTTTCTTAACTGTTTTTTTTGTAAACTGTAGTCTTTGTCAATTTTTTTGGTCCTATATCTCCTTAGGCTTTTTATTTTATTCATGCATATTGGTGTTTATGGTTTTTTAAATAAAACATAATTCATTGACTTGTTCAAATTTAATATATTAATGTAATATTAAATGAAGTTAATCTCTTTTACATTGGCTGTTTATACTTCTCATTTTTAAACGGCTCACTTATTATTCTTCTCTAATTTCCTTTGGTAGATTTACCAACAATTTATTTGTTACATTATGGTTTTCCTAGATGCAGTCATTAGATTTATTTATTATTTCCAATGTTTTTATATACTTTTCCAAATTTGTTTCTTCTTTTAAGACCTTTAATTTCTCTTGAAATGTACATTCTTTGAAAATTCTAACTAAATGCACAGATTAATTTTCTCTAAAAATTCTCTTAAGTACTATACTATTAACTACTCATGAATTATATGAGGGAATAAAGCAATTTTACTTTTATTGCTTTTAAATATTCTAGTCTTATATCCTAATTAATTCCTAAAATAAGAGGTTATGTAGGAGAGTGGGATTGTCTGTGTGTTTAAGATTTTGGGGAGCTAAACCTTAAGAAAGTGACCTAGCTACAGGCTGGTATTTCAAGCTTCATTACAGGGCTGCCACCCAAGGTTGCACAGGCGAAGCACCAAACACCTGCAGGGAGCGCCATTCACAATGTAAAACTATGATTAGCACCCCTTGGACTTACACCATGCACAATCTGCAAGTGGTATTTAGGGGCTCATGCTTTTTGCCTCCATAATCCTAGCCTCAGAATTTTGTCTCAAGAAATAATTCTACAAAAGAAAAATGTGTTAACGCTTATCCACCAATGTCAGTGAAAAATTAGGAAGATTTCAGTTTTTAGTGTCCACAACTAGAAATGATCATACATTTTATAAATTTAGATATCATATACCTCAAATACATGAGGTATTACATACACATTTATTAATTATAACTCTGAAAAGATGCCAAGCAATTATCAGGACTACATTATTAAATCAAGAGTTATAAATTATTATATCCACTCTGATTATAACTTTCATATTACTATTTATTCACATGGTCTAAAATTAGGTCATATTAAAAAATAAAAATAATGGATTTTTTGTTAAAAATTTCTCAAATATTATAGCCACATACAATTTTTTTCTAGTGCAAATAAAAGAGCCATGGTTCCTAGAAAATTAACATTTGGTGCTTTCAAATGTCAGATCATTACTGTTTTAACTTTAAAATGTATTTTTTAAAACGCATTTAAAGCATAATGAGTGCTCCAGCCTGTGTCCCTTCCTGACTGTGAATAAATGGCTGTGTTCTCTGTCCTAGGTTTCCCTGTCTTCTTCATGTCACTTGGCATCTTCATGCCCCTATGAATCTGCTAAGACCCAGGATGCGGAGACTCGCCCACCAGTTAGCCATAATTAGCACGTCAGGCAGAGGCGATTTTCCCCTCTGACCAGCAGTGATAATCCACAAGGAGGCTGGTGTTCATGCTGCGGAGTAGGGATGGGCAGCAGGTGGCCTTCAGTCACTCCAACAGCACCTCCTCGAGCTGGCTCCTCTTTCTACAGCACAGCAGGAGAACTGCTTGGTTGGCAATGCACACATGCCATTTTGAAGACTTTCCCTCAAAGCCTGCCTAATGTATGACAAAGCCAATGGCTGCCTTTGACCACAGTTAGAGCATTAGAACAATATACCCAGGTTATTCAGTTTCCTGTGACTGTTTCCAATTCAGTTGTGTTTTATTTCAAGAATCCAGGTTTCATGTACTTTAACATACGATGTGTATATGGCTTTAGGAAATTATAAAGCAGACCTTTCAGACACGATCTAGCTTGATTCACATACTGATCCCAAGACCAGTACCCTTGTTAACATTACTCCCTGAAAATAAAGAAAAATTCCATGTATAAAGAGGCGAGACTTCTAAAAAATGTTTAATTCCATGCTACAGTGCAGACATCGGGAATCATTAAGCCAGGACACAGCTGAAGAACAAACGTAAACATTTGATTCTAGGCCGATTTATTCCTCTAAAAACGAACGCTCCATAAATGATAAACGCCATGTCTTGGCTCCAGTAAAATTGCAAACCCTGTTATTTAGAACTGATTGGGTGCTCTGTAGATGTTGATTTTAGGTGAACTCAGAAAGTAATCATTTGAAGAAATAATCACTTTTTATTTACAGATTCGATGCAGTTGGTTGCTTCATATAACCCCTAAATTCTCTCTCTTCTGTGGTTTTCATCAATTTTATACTTAATATCTATGACTAAATGAAAAATTTTGCCCAATATGATCTAAAGATATGACATTACTTTTAATGGTAAGAAGCGTAACTTAAATTTATGTGAATAATGCTTTCAAAAGTTTCTTGAAGGTTTGAACCTTTTTCTTCTTTCATTTCCACTGCTGTACCTATGTCCAGTCCTCATGCCTTGACCCATGGGGGCTAGCAACATCCTCAAAGTGGGAGAAACTAGTGAAGGCAGACCTCTTACCTGAGGCTGTAACATCTGAGCCAGAAAGTTTCTAGAAGCAGAACCCCATGGGCGTATCAGGTCAGAGCCAGAAAACTGAGTCAATCATCCGAATGGACCAACCAATTTGAGCGGACAAAAAAAGATGCAAGTTAGTGATAAGGAAATTTTAGAGGCCAATGTTTGGAAATACTAAGACGTGTAACTGCTAGTCATATACTAATAGCACGTTCAGTTTTGTAAAAAGGGCCAAACTATCTTCCAAAGAGGCTGCACCATGTGGCACTCCCACCAGCAGTGAACGAGAGTTCCTGTTGCTCCACATCCTTGCCAGCGTTCGGTGCCGTAAGCATTCTGGACCCCTGGCCATCGGCCACTCTAATAGGGACTTGTGGTGATCTCACTATTGCTTTACTTTGCACTTTTAATGACTTAGGATGGGAACGTCTTTTCACATGTTTATTGGCCATCTGTGTATTTTCTTTAGTGAAGGGTTGACATTTTTAAAGAGTACACGCTCAGCACGCAAACCTTCTGTAGAATGTCCCTCAATTTAGCTTTGAGGCCTCCTTCTGCCTAGATTCACGCCATGCATTTTTGTCAGGAATACACAGGAGCTGTGTTGTACTCTTCTCAGTGGGTCATATCAGAAGGCGCACAATGACATTTTCTCTATTGATGATATTAACTTAAGGTGACACCTGCCAGATTTATTCCCTGAAAAGTTACTTTTTTTCATTGCATTTAACAGGTATCTTGTGAGGACATGCACTGAGAGTGTACATGTACCACCTCTCATCACACTTTTGCCCGTGAGTTTTGGCAACCTTGATAATTGTTATCAAAAACAACTATGACTGTAGTACTTGCCAAATGGCACTATTCTAATAGTGTAATTTCTTCTACATTTCATTGGAATTTTTCTTTAAGGGAAAACTTTTTATCAGCAACACTGATTTAGGTATTCATTTACATGTTTATCTTAATAAGGACTCATGGGTTCTCATTTTATCCTATGGGTTACTATACTAATTTTATTGTTCAAATTATTTTGCACTTGATTAGTGGAAGTACCTTCAAGCTAGCTCCCCAGTCCTTTCAAACAGAGCCTTGTTGTGTTACAGTATTTGCCCCAGCCCTGAAATAAGCCATTTCTCCAAGGAGCCCTGGTTTCTTTTATTGGAAAAATGGGTCACATTTAATTTTAAAGTGCAGTTTATTCTTTTTCTTTTTTTTTTGGCAATAATTGATCATCTATTATATTTAAGGCACTGATGTGGCACTCTGAAACTAAAAATGTGTTTCTTTACCCCAAGGAGTTTCTATACTAAATGAGAGATAAAGCAATGCAAAAATCCCCCAACATGATAAAGCGATGTGTTACAGGGTGGTTAACCACGAGATGCAATGAGATGCCAGAAAGGGGGAAAGCCCTTCAGGCTGAGAGAGAGTTCAGAAGGCATCTAAAAGGGAAGCAGCATTTCAGCTCTTTGGGGGACTTAAATAAGGACTAAATGGGGAGAGATGGAAAAGATCAGGTGGAGAAAAACGTTTTGCTCACTATTGAGACGACAAATGTAAATTTACTAACTAAAGTGAATTACAATTATTTTTAACCTATACATCTTTTAAGATTTTGAAAGGGAGGCCCTGGCTATAGCTGCCGAACCCAGACCAGTCCTCAGACACGGTGGGAAACGGTGGAGCTTTCCCAGGACACTTCTACCTCTTAGAACCTCCATTTCTTCCCCCCGAGTCTGAGTTTCTGGTTCATGAATCCATTGCAAAAAGTAAAGGAATACGTGGGTAAACTGTGTAAATTTCATTCTAGTAATACGTCTCATGCAATATTTGGAACACATTTATCCTAAAAATTGTCCTTTGTTTACCTGAAGTTCAAATGTAACTGGGCTTCCTGAATTTTATTTCACACCCTCACAATTGACAGAAGTCAGTGCTGACACCTTACCCTCTGATGCCCCACACCCAGTGTCCAGAGGAGCCAGCACCCTGTGGACATGCCCTGTTTGCTCAATAATTGTGCAGCATGAGCTCAGTGGGTAAATTGGACATTGAGGGAATTTATAATCAGATGGTGCATTCAAACACCATGAGATAAATTACCCATATTAGTTTTTATTTAAACTATAATTGAATACATAAATAGAAAATTAGTGTAATGTATTGATACCATCTGGTGCTCCAATTTTATACCAGTTTTTTTTTCAACTGTGTTAATTTAAACAAGATTGAATTTCCCCCTACATGTGGTTTTGTTTCATTAATTACTGTTTGCTCTTAGATACCATTGTGTTGATCATGAACTTAGGTAGAGTTAATAATCTGTAGATAATAGAACAGGTGTACAATAAGCCAATGTTCTTATTAACTACATACATGCTAAGACTCAATAGTTTACCTGAATACCAAGACTGAGAAATTTCCAATACAACATGACAGTCTCTGGAAATGTATTTCATTAGATTTGGATTCATTCATTCATACGTTCCTTCTCTTCTCTGTCTCTTTGTTTAGCGCCTACCGTGTCCTGAGGACTTACTGAGTGCATACTAAGGACAGAATGAGATACAAGAGAGAATCCCCCGTAGCTATAGCTTCTCAGTTTGGTGAGAAATCCAGACCTATAAACTGGTAATGGCAGTGTGATTCAATGAGACTTAATCACAGTGCTCTGGTGACACAGAGAAGAGTCCCTGATATGACAGAAAAGTGAGTGCAGACAGAAATGAGCAAAAGAGAGGCAATCAGAGAAAATGAGCAGAGGTGGCAGATAAAGCTATTTAACACAATTCCTGGTTCTATTGTCTAGCTGAGTACTTTAGACTTGTACAGGACTTTGCAGTTTAAGAAGCATATTCAGAGATTTCATACACACACTAATTAATTTTTAGGCCTTAAACTTGTGTTGCTATGGTGTTATTTTTGTAAGACAAAGAAAAGCTGTAAAACGCTCCAGGTTCAAGGAGGCTACAGCCATGTAACTGAGTACAAAGCCTGACTCTGGACCAGATCCCCCAGAAGAAGAAGAGATGCTGTGAAGACCAGAATTGGGTCAACTGACAAAATGGGAGAAGGAACAGCACGTTAAACTACTGTACCCTGTTAAATTGATGAAGCTGATAACTGTAGCATAGTTATATAGGAGAACATCCCTATTCTTAGGAAACAGAAAAGACTGAGGTGTTCAGGTGCTAAAGACCATGATGTATGGGACTTATCTTCAAGCAGTTAAAAGTATTTTATGCATACATATGTATACATGAAATACATACATATTAACATACATGCATGCATCTATATGGAGGGAGAGTACACATGACAAATGGTGAGGGAAGTACAGGGTCAAATGTTAACAACAGGTAAAACAGGGCCCAGGATATATGTATGTTCTCGGTTACTATTTTTATTCTTGCAACTTTTCTATAAGCTTGAGATTCTGAAAAGCACTTTTACACATCAGCTCTGTGACTGTCACGACAACTAAGTAATACACTCTTATTACTCCCATTACACAGATGAAGACACGAAAACAAACTGTTTAGAATCACATCGCTAGTCTGTGACAGACTTGGGAATAGAACCCAGGGTTTCACAGCACAAAGCTCATCAGTCTACTCAGGCAGCCACAGAACTGACCTTATTTAGGTGCATAGGAAGGGGGATGCGTTTTTTTGGACAACTTGGTGCCAACTAAACACACTGTGCCCTACCGCAGCCCTGCCTGTGTGTCATGGCAGAGCCAGATAAGCTTTGGCAAAAAGAAATCCATGCCGCTAAGTACATATACAGTCTATATTCCTGCCATGATTCACCTGCCCCACAGCAAGCAGAGGGAGGCTAGGGAAGGAGGCTGACTGGTATTCCCAGACTGGGCGGGCTTGCCCTCCTGATTATTAAGAAGTCTCTGTATGAGGGAAGTACTTAGCGAGGTCCTCATGTAACATACAGGTATTTTTGCATTGCAAGGCCACTCCGAAAGTCCCACATATCTCTTCTCCAAAAGCCTCTGTCACCAGTGATTTAGTAGCGCTTCTTCCAAGTCCCTGACTAACAGGCCAAGCCATTAGCCACTGGCTGTGGGTAAGAAGAAATCCTCAAGTAAGGCTGTCTCTCCTTCCAAATAAAACGGCCAAGGAAGTGGGACTGCTACATCTTGTTCACTGAGCCAGTTTCCCTCTGTTCTCTTTTATGGCCATTCCTGAGTAAGCTACAACAGTGCATTATTAAATGTTGTCAGTTCCCAGAATGTCATGCAGAGCCATCCAAAACACAGGCCTACTTTTTCCTCCTTAGTCAGGTGGCATAGCGAATGGTCTGCTAGGAAAGAGGTGTGCGTTTAGGGAGGGATGGCCCATGTGCTCCTACATCATTCCTCCTATGCAGCCCTTAGCTCCTGGGCTCCCATGCTACAGGGCCAGTGTGACACCTAATTGGTACACACGTCCACATTCCTGTTCTGTATCCATGTCTGCGTACACCCCTGTTCTCGTCCAAAATCTTAAAAGCCTCTGAGGGGGCAAGACCTTTTCTATCATTCCTAACCACTCTGTCCTCAACATCTAACCCAGTGCCTGGATTCTAGTGGTAGGGTCACTACATTGGACAAATACAAATTCAGGACACAACAGTTAAATCTGAATTTCAAGCAAACAATAATTTTTAGTATAAATATATCCCATGCAATATTTGGGACATCTTTATATAAAAAGAGGTGTTCTTTTGAAATTCAAATTTATCTGGGTATCCTGTATTATACCTGGCAAACATCAGAGTAGGTTCTCAGTATTTTTTGCATTTTTAATAAAATTAAAAAGTAATGAAGTGTGCCTAGTGCTTACTATTCCTTTTCATCTCACTGAACTTTTCCATAGATGTATACTAGTTTGAAGTATAACCCTTCTTCTTTGTGTTTCCAGAGATGGCACCCTTGCCCCAGTGGGAAGTTACCCTAATGGAGTCAGAGAATATAAAATGTAAAGGCTCAAGCACAAGACGGGAAAATTGAGGATGAATCACTGCTCCAGCAATGTTTTCTCTTTTGTCTAGTCGAGACGTGGGCAAAGGGGAGAGGAGGAAGTGTGAGTTGTTCCTGAAAAGATGGGGCTTATTTTCCTACGAGGTAGAATACTGAGTGTAAGGAACAGGAGGCTTCCCAGTAGATTAGGAAATCCAAAAATAGAGGATATTTCTGTTCTATTCTATTCTGTTCCCTGCGAGACTGGATTAATCAGCCACAGCTATATAACACATAGCACTAGGCATTTATTTTTACTCATAGGTTTGCAGGTTGCTCAGGGTGGTTCTGACTCAGGCTATGGGTCTCCTCTATGTGACCCTCTTGGGGGCCCAGGCTGGAGGGACAGTGATGCATGGTGGAGGTAGGACGTTTCCAGAATGATGAGCAGAAACACACAATGCCCCTTCAGGCTGAAACTCAGAACTCAAGACATTTCCTGCTTTTGCCAGCATGCCACTTGGCCAAAACAATACAGGACCAAGCTCAATATCAATGGGCTCAAAAAGTAACCTCCTGTATGGGGTGGTAATCTACCAAATGATTAAACCTCCTACCAGCTATGCTAAACACCTTGAGATAGCTGCATAGGCTGTCGAAACAGAAGGGGCTGAGACAACCTCCCTGAGATTGTGAATCCTCTCCCTGAACAGAGGGAGCAGAAAAATGATTTTCCTCTGTGGCCTAGATGATGTGAAAACTATGTGGCAGAATGCCTGAAACATTGTAAGTGCTCACATATATTTGCACTGTCTTGGCAGCTTTGCCATAGGCTGTGGTTTATCCAGCATCCTCTTGGAAAATACATGTTACACATAATAGTCACCAGTTACTGAAGGCTTGGTTGTAGCATTTGGGTCTCAATTAATTCTTGTAATCAGTCTATCCAACAAATACTATTCTTCCTGGTTTATACGTAAGAAGGTTAAGGCTAAGAAAGTCAAGTAATTAGCCCAGAAACACTGGTAAGAGCCAGAAAAGCTGGGATCAGAACCCATGTGGGTCTGGGTACAAGGTCCGTGGCTCTCAATTGCTCTGTACTGTGGTCTATGAACCCAGGTCTTCTCTTTGAGAATTATTCTTTTTCCAGGTGTTAACAGAGCCCTCAGAGGTCAGCTTCCAACCACAGCTATGCAAAAACCAGGAAGAAAGCTTTATGGGGTGAATTAAGCAGCTTTTCCTACTAGGAATTTGGTAAAAGACAACCAACAACAGTGGAGTCCAGAAAAGTGTCTCTTCCTATAGGCTTTGAGAACACACAACGTGCCACCCCCAGGCAGCCCCCCGGGAAGACCTGCCAAGAAGAAGGCAGACTGGGGCTGGCGCTGGAGCTGGCCGGTGAGATGCCACTGGTAGGCTCCAGCGGCAGCCTCCAAGTGTGACTGCCTCCAGTAACATTCTATTTATCATGGCTCTGCACTTGGTTTTGTCAGCTACTGAGTCAGTAGGGGGAGCATTTAATTAAAGTCACTGTGGTGCTATGGAAATGAGAGATTGGGAAGAAAGCCAAGCTCCCCGGGCCTTCTCCTGACCTGGTCCTTCTGTGCAGAGCCGCCCTGCCAAGGCTGGAGCCTGTGACCCTCCCTCTGTCCTCTCTCACCAGGCATATGGCACAATTGAGCTTTTCACATCAAGAGGGTGGCTATGGAGCTTTTGGCAGCTGTGCACACAAATGGAGGGGATGCAACTTCTGTTTTACTTAACCAATCATTGTAGGGAGGTTGGGCAGCAGTTGTGGTGATGTTACTAGACTGCACCCCCAACCGAACCCTGCTTCCAAGAGTGACATGTACCACGAAGTGTGGGAAATGGAGAACCAAAACATCCTTTTTCTGAGGATTCTGAGCTGGGATGTGGCCCAAACACCACTGATGAGATCTCTGGGAATCTGAGCCAGGCCAACATCAAAGGGCCCTTTCTCACTTCCTACGCCCAAATCAAGAATTTGGGGTTCATTGACCCTCCTGCAGATGTAGTGCAAACAGGATGAACTTGAGAGGAACTCAACCAGGTAAGTGTAACAAATGGCAAAGAAGAAATCAATGTGTAATGGACCAAACAGTATACATAAATAGTACATAAGTCTCCCTTTAGGGAGACAAGAGCTTTAATTGCTGAAACCAAATAAAACTACCTTGTGATGACAACCACGGTCTCATTCCTGAATAGAGCACCCGAAAGGCGGACCCCTTGAATTCAGTAACACACCGCTCCCTAAGCCAGATCTATTCCTAACACTCATTCCAATGCAGCCAGCTCTCTGTATCTGAAGGTTCTATGTCTGAAAATTCAACCGACCATGAATCGAAAATATCTGAAAAAGACAAAATATCTCAGAAAGTTCAAAAATGCAAAACTTGTGTTTGCCACATGCCAAGCACTATGCTAAATCCAAGTGAATGACGTGATGTGCAGGCACGCCCTGCCACAGCCTACATGCAAATACAGGGTCTGTGCTAGTCCTATGCCACTTTATATGAGGGACTTGAGTATTGTGGATTTGGGTATGCATGAGGGGCCTGAAACCAATTTCCCATGGAGATCCAGGGACACCTGTATATCATGACATTGTTCTCTTTGTTTTTCACACCTGGCTATAAGCTTCTTGAATTGGGACTTGTGTTTTTCCCTCTCTATGCAATCATTTCCAAATCCAGTGCCTGGTGAAAAGTACTTGCTCAACAGCTAACTGCTGAAGGAATGAAAGATCAACAGAAGTGGGACCCAAGTGACATGGAGCATAGAGGCATCAGGACCTTTCCATCATGGTGAGAAAAATCCAGAGAGCACCAGAGAAGAAGTGGCTTTTGAGCTGGGCCCAATGCCTCCAATATTTACTCACTAATCTTATAAGCCTTAGTCCTCTCATTTGTAAAACATGAATCATAAGTGCAGGGGAGTTAATACAACATGAATATAAAGAACATACTCATATAAGCACTCATCTCATGGCCACTGTTTTTATCACAAATGCATACACTGCAAGGTTTGCAGGGTGTGCTGAGGAGCAGGGTAGAAGATGGTGAGAGCAGGGTGTAGGAAGGTGGATTGAGTCTCACTGAGAGGGGCTACACTTTGCCCTTGTCCCTGGAGTCAGGGAGTTGGTGTCGGTGTCACATTATGAGCAGAGTCTCTGTGGTCAGGTTCTAGCCTTGGTTTGACTTCTTGATAGCTGTGTGAACTGAAATAGAAAACAGAAAAATAGAAAACGGAATATACTAGTTCCTCAGGGCTGTCATAATATATTAGCACAAACTCAGTGACTTAAAACAAATGCATCCTCTCACATTCAGGGGAGGCCAAAGAACGAAATCTGGGTTTCAGCAGAGTCAGTTTCCTCTGGGACGCTCTTGTGGAGAGTCTTTCCCTGTGTCTTCCAGGTGGCTCAATGCACCCCTCGGTTGGAGGCTGCGCAGCCCAACCTCTGCCTCTGTCTTCATGTGGCCTTTTCTTCCTCTATGTTTGTCTTCCCTTCTCACCTAAGGGCACTTGTCATTAGGATTCAAGGTCCACAAGGATAATCCAGGATATCTCATCTCAAGATCCTTAATTTGGTTATATCTTTGAAGACCTTTTTCTCCAAATAAGGTCACCCTCAGATTCTGGGATGTGGATGTATCTTCTTGGGAGCCACCATTTACCCCACTACAAGGCATATATAAAAATAAGGCTTGTGACATTTTAATGATGTCCATGTAAAATGTGCTCAGCAGAGTATCAGCTGTTTTGCAGATTGAGGTGAATACAGGTCAAGGTGTATACTTCCCCAGGAATTCTGCTCTATATGCCAGAGGTGCTGTGCTTTTCTGTGAGTCTCTGTTCCGAGCTCACATTAGTTCATTGTTCCCATTGCCACTTGGCCCCCCTTCCCCTGACAATGTCCAACTCACTTTCTGGCTGTTCCTCATAGCGCCTGACTTCCTTGCCTGGTTGTGTTTTCATTTGGTCATTACTGCATCTTCAAGTCCTCTACTGAGATTTCTGAATGTTGTTCAGTAACGTTACCAGGGAGGCGTGTAGGAGAGGGTATGGCTTTTTAAACAGAACTGCATGATTCCCAGCTCTACTGTGCCTTAGTTTCCTCATCTGAAAAATGGGTACAGTACTCTAACTTTGAAGGATAATCATGAGGATCAGACTGACATTTATTATGTCACTTCAGACTCGTCTTATCACTCTCACTGCGCCTACTTACAGTATGCACATTTTTCTTACTATGTCCTTCCAGAGTGATATAATAAATAAAATGGTTTTCCCAGCATTTTAACTGATTGAAAAAATCCCAGTGTTTCATCTGGTTAAGATCAGTATATCATGCATTTAGCATCTACTTAAGACACTGACAGTGTTTCTCTATGTGCTTTTTTATTCATCATCATAGGGGAAAAATTATCATAGTGTTGTGAACTTAGTTTACTTTATTTACCTAGAACTGAAATAAGTAAATAAAGTAGCAAAGTGGAAACTAAATCACTAGTCACAATTACAGTGATTGCTCCTGCATGGCCGGTATATAGACATACTGACATTTTGTATGTCTCACTGGTTCATCTTTTAAGTGAAATTACAAATAAATACCATACTTTGTAAACTTAAACTATGCAATTTCTTCCCATTATTCAATGCTGGATTAAAGCAGTGCACAGTTAGAGCTCCTCAGGAGAAAATTAACTGTTCTTGACAAGAAGAAAAACAGAAGTATGTCACTTTGTACACAATCTGCAATCTTTGGCTCAACAGTATTAATGTTTTTAATTCCTATCTGAGCAGCAGTGGGAACAAGAACAATTAGCAATCCATTTTCCCATTCTCAGTGTTTGAGCAAGGGCTGGGCAAGTGAGAGGTGTTGTTCTGACTTCAGAAACAGTTTCCATAAAGGAAAGAGCTTGGGCAGATGGTTGGAAGCACTTTATTCCTGTGGCTTTTTATTCCTTGAAGTAAAAGGTTGGAGCATAAGATGCTGAAAGGAAGACAGGGTCCCTCACTTCCCCTCCAGGCACTTAGCCTCCGTTGAAGTTGTGTGGCAGTGGCGAGAAGACAGGGAACGAAAAGCAGCATTTTTGTACATCTGACACCATGGAGGCACATTTCTATAGCAGACGTACGTTTCATAGAGGCAGGACAGGAATGGTCGCTAGACTCATGTCTACTTGGCCGATTCCTCTCGGGGTCACCCACAGGAGTTACCTCCCTTTTCTGGCTCCCAGTGTCCTCGACTGCAAAATGAAAGGCTGGGGTGAGATGCTCTGTATGTGTTGTCAAGGTTTACACTTCTGCAGCTCCAGGAAGTGACTATTCCACCGGGCCAAGCAAATTTGCCCAATAATTCTTTCAGGTGATGGAAAAAAATCACATTTATCATTTTTTACTTTTAAATGTGACTTGGATAAGGTGAAAGCCAGTGACTTTTCAAACCTGACTGTGCATGAGGATCACCTGGGGAGATAATTCTATTTTACATTAAATTTTTACTAAAGTATGAATTATATTCATGCAGTAAAGTATACCAATTGCTGTGTTTTCACAAAGTGAACACATTCATGAAACTAGCTGAACTGAGAAAAAGCACATGGCTGAGTCCCAGGGAGCTTTCAAAATCCCACACCCCCAAGTCCTAGTGGATCACAGAACCAGAATCAATAGGGCATGAACCAAGGATCATTATCTTTAACAGGCTCCAGAGTGTATCTGATCCAACCAGACTGGTATCATTTGCAAATCTCTGAGGCAGACATTAATTTGTTACTGTTGTTAAAATAAACCTGGGGGCTCTGATCATCTACATGAGCAGGACTTGGGCACTGCATTAGATGCGTTAGCCCGAGGCTGCGTGTGTCAGAAATCGTATCAACTTGGATTAACTATCCTGGGGAGAGTGGCTCTGCCCCAGGCCAGACATCCTGCTCTGGGCCCTACGCATATTCTTTCTAATCCCCAGAATGACCTTGCAGTGGTTGCATTATACTGTTACTTTCCAGACGAGGAAACCAAAGCTCAGAATGGCTCGACAAGGTGCCTAAAATCATACAGCCAGTGTTGGATTTAAAAGTCAACCAGATACAAAAATCCACTTTTTCCATCTCCCTCCTTCCATAGCTTCATCCTAAAATTAATACCTGTTCCAACACAAGCAACAAACTGCTGAATATACACTAGGGTGCATTCTGGCCGACGTGGGCAGTGGTACACGTCACATTTTTCAAGTGTTGCCTCAGTTCCAGCCTCGGTCAATTCTCACTGCATCAGGGAGGTTTGAGATAAAATTTCCATAACACTACATTTTCTTAAAGATCAGATAAAGGTGTTTCTCCACACATAGGATTAGAGGAACACTTTCTTTCTAGAAATGTAGTTTCTTTCAGTCATAAGGAAGTATGAGGAGCTACATGTATTTTTTTTAATTGATTTAGAATTTTTGTTATAGATCCTGTTGGGGGAAAATGCTAGTTACCTTTTAGAGCTTAAAAGTGTTACATAAATCCGCCCCCCCCCCCCCCCCCCGCGCCGGGAGTGTCTAATTTGGCGGTCAACAGTAGGGCCAAGTAGAATCAATATTCTAGAAAACATATCCTGTCAAATCCACAGAAGACTCTCCCATGGCTCCCCTTCACTTTATCACTTGTTTATTTTTCTACTTTGGAGCTGGAAGTAGTAGTCCCTTCCATCTACCTGCATACTCTTAAAAGAAATATGAGGTTTGCTAGTGAGTAGAAATGATGAAGATGGGAAGTGACTGCAGTCTGAAGATGGAGCCAATCACCTCTTCTCACAGCTAACCAAGATGCTGTTATAATAATAAATAGTTACAAAATTTTATCTAGCTAAAAAACTGAAAGTGAGGACTGATGAGAAAAGAACAATACTGGCTTACTCACAGGGTTCCAAAACACCTACTTTTGGACACCAGATCTCAACTGGGGCCATCTTGTTCCCCAGAGAAGATCCAGCAATGTCTGGAGACTTTTGGTTGTTGAAATGGGGAGGCGGGGGCGGGGGGGCGGAGAATCTGGCGGGTAGAGGCCAGGGATACTGCTACACCTCCCAGAATGCACAAGGCGGCCTCCACAACAAAGAATTACCCCGTCTCAAATACCAATGGTGCCAAGTTTGAAAAACCCTACTTTAGGAAACAGTAATAAATTTCTTGCAGAGACCAGCTTTTCTGTAAAAACAATGGAAAAGTCTAAGTTATTTCTCCTTGGGTTGAATAACATGGTACTAGGAGACCATATATTTGACAGGGCTTGCTTAGATTCTAAATTAGTGCCCCTCAGGGCTATACTGGAAAATGGAGCTAAGCGGAAACCACTTCCTCTTTCAGACTCAGGTTATTAAACCTTTCTAATCTCCTCTACCCCCAGCACTCTACCCTCCCAACTGACTCTCCTCCGAGGGCAGAATTCGCTATTCTAATGAGAAATAACACAAACTAAAAAATGATAGCAATGCAACAATCATCTCGAGCAGTTAATTTAAGTGTATAAAATCTCAATTGAAATAGTTTTTTTTTTTAGAACTCTAACTTTGAATAAATGTGGCTGCCATGGTGTCCCTAGGAGAGGGTTGCTAAGGAAACCAAAAGCCAACCCCCAGCTGATGCACTACATCCCCATTATGGCCCATCAGTCATTTTGAAAGTCAGAGACACCACAGTGAACAAAATGATGACTTTTATCTGTTTTTCCCAGGAGAACAGTTTCAAGAAATAGATTTACCCAATGCCATCAGATTACCTAATGACCCTCCTGGTAATGAAACAGAAAATGATGTCACTCACAGAAATGCTATATTGGAATATATTTCTAAGTCCTTAATATTGTGATTATAAAAATGCAAAGTATGATATCTGATAGGTTTAAAGACTATACCCACAGTAATAGTAGGTAAAGTCAATTATATACTACATATAAGTTGTTATTGTTTGGGGCAAAATGCTCTAACTTAAATGTAACCCTTGTACAGTTGCTTAAAAACTGATAAAAATCCCATGTAATTCTTCCATAGTGTGTTACGCACAGGAAGTGGGTTTTCTGGTGGGGTTTTTTTTATGTATTCATTAGGAGTATGATTACATTTCTAATATTTACTGCAACAGACAGTGGCCAAGGAGAGTTCAGTCACTGTGACCAAGATGACAATGTGTAGAAGGAGCAGTTGTCAGAAATTGGGATTGTTCATTTAGTAAAGAAAAACCTAGCCCTTCCATGGGACTGCTTGACTTCCTCACACCATGGCAGCTGGATTTCCAAGAGAGAGGAAAAGACAGAGAGAGTGGGCATGAGAGAGAGAGAGAGAAAGAGAGAATGGGGGGGGGGGCGCAGTATGATGGTAAATCATACTGGATTCCCTTTTCTAAAAGTCTTGGAAGTCGGCTGTGTTCTACTCACAGAGGCCATCCCAAATGCCTGCCTGATGTCAAGGGGAGGAAACACAGAACCTAAACGTTATGCAGGAGTCTCAATATCACCTTGTAAGAACATGTAGAATGAGATCTACTGGTGCTGCTGCATTTGGAAATTAAATTCTGCCCCACACAAGATTCGATCTCTGTGTTTGAAAAGTCACTCTGGCCGCTTTGAGGAAAATTAATTACAGGGAGGTGAGGGTGGAAATGGAGCCTGGTCTGGTGGCCCAAGAAGTCCTGGGGAGATGATGGTGGCTTAGACTATGGTGGGGAGAATGGAAATAAAAGGCAAAAAATGAACTCAGATTGGACATGTTATTTTAAAGACATAATTGGCACCAAAGAGGAATGAGCAAGACAGATTGTGCAGAGAGATGCTTTTCTCATCTTCAAAGGTGCAGCAGGGCCTGACCCTCAGGGGGAACAATGTGTTTATATTTCCCCCTACTCTCTTCCAAATATCTGGGACTCACTACAGAAGGTTACCTAAGCGCAGGCTTTTGGTTTGTTTATATTATTTTAAGTACTCATATTTAGAATGAGTGTTTTGGATAAAAAGAACCACTTTGCTAAATGAAGAACCATCACAGATCAGCAGAGAGCACCTCGCATTCATGGTGAAAGAAAAATCTGGAAAGCTGTCTCTCTCCTCCAGAGTGCCTGCAGGAAGCTTGTCTTGGACAGTCATAGGCTGGAGTCCAGAGAAGTGCACCTGACTTCGTCGTTCTTGGCAGGTGTGCCAACACCTGCTCCTCTCCATCCACAGCAGCTGCATTCTTTAATGAGGCAGGGCTTTGGGGAAACTGGTGCCTGCTCCCACAGACCCATGCATATCAATAAGGTCAGATCCCATTCTCTCCTCTGGGCCCCACATTCCAGACCCCACATTAGTCTCCTCATTCCTGCTATGCATCAGAGAACAGAGAAAGCAGAACTAGCATGAAAATCCAAAAGCACTAGGCTCTAATCCCAGCTCTGCCACTTATGAGTTGTTTGACCTTAAAACAGTTGTTCAGCCTTTCCGGGTCTGTTTCCTTCTCCATAAAATGATGTTGATAATCCTATCTCTTGGGGTTTATTGTAAAACTTAAATGAAACACCAAAAGAGCAGCTAACGGAGTCTGACATACACTAAGTGCTCAATAAATTGTAGTGATAACTATAATATATTAATGAATAAGGATGTCACAACATTTAGAAATTCACTCCAAAACTCCCCACAGCTAGCACCAGACATACAGACCATTACAGAACAACTGGCATTGCCTGCTGGCTGTGGCCATGTCACTTCTGTTTATGACTCAGTGACCTAACATGTGGAAGACAAAACTTTCATAGCAAGAGCAAGTTGAAAAGTAAGTAAAACCTCAGGGAGCATTTAGGGACAAACCAACTTAGATGTCAGTGGATTTCTCAGCTTGGCCTGCCAGCTGGACGGCTCCTACATTCTGCTTGAGCAAAGCTATGTTATCTGTCCCAGAGCTGCTACAATTCACCACTGTGATATGCATGTCAAAAACGTGGAAAGAGATTAGCTTGGAAAAGCTGACATTTTTGTACCTATCACCAAAGCCTGGAGCAAAAGGAGATGTGAGGAACACTTTGAGAGCCTTAAGAGAGCTAATGAGCAACCCTGATGGAGTCACCCAGTCTTAATTGAAATGACTCCAGTGATGGGGAGCTCAGTACTTTGCAAAACTACTTCTGGCCTAGCCTATGTTTCTCTTACATTAGATCTTTTCCACTTCCTTCATCTATTTCTCATAACAAATGGTTTCCCACTCACACTTCCCACTAACCTCCTTTATTTACCTACCATGTATCAGTATAATTTCTCAAAATTTCATATTTTTCTGTTACCTAAATTTTATGCACTGAACATGTACTTCTTTGATAATTAAAAAGAATCCTATTGTAAAAAGAAGAAAAGTAGTACTTGCATAAAACATATTTATGAATTCGAATGAAAAGTAACATTTTCCTTAGGTTTTACTGTCAGAAGAATGTTTCCTGATATGTTATTCCTCATAGACATTCAGGTTGTGTGCTCAATACACTATAATCAGAAAGATTCTCATTGACAATCTCGAGAAAAATAATTTTTGAGAAACTGTAATGGAAAAACAAAAATTTATCTGCAGAAGTGTGACCATGTAATGGGAACAATTCAGTTTGCAATCACTGATCCAGCCCCTTTTAATCTCCTAAGTGTTCCAACTTGGAAAATAAATTATAGTCACTCTGCCCATACTCTTTCTAATCAGATAAAACCATTATTAATATCAATACTTCACTATAATCCACTCCAGTAATTTTATGCACGTTTCACACCTTTTTTCTCATCCTATATTTTATATTCTAATGTTATATTTTACACTAAAATTTTATACTCTAATTTTATATTTTACTAAATACAGTACATTTTACTAAAATCAGGGCATTCTATGATATTATTCAAAATATTTTACAGATATTTGCATGGCTACATTTTTAAAACTCTAATTTGTTTAATGTCATCCTTATTTTTAGAAACAGTTTTATTTCCAAATTTGAGTATTACAGACAGCAGAGCAATGAACATCTTCAGCAGAAAACTCTTCATTTTGGACCATTTCCATCAGCAGAATTTCAGAAACAGAATTCTGGAGATAAAATTCCAAATATTTCAAGGCTCTTGCACTGTATTCCATGTTCTTTTCCCAAAGGCTAGAATCACTTTGTATTCCTTCCAGCTCTGCTGAGTGTGAGTCACTCCATCAGTCTCCAGGATCCAATATTCTCATATCTTACAGTTCTATTACTCTGGTAGGTTAAAAATAGCATCTCATTGTTATTCTCATTTCCATTTTGTTGATAATGAGTGAGGATGAAAAAATGCTCTAATGTTTATTAGCCATTGATATGCCTCCATTTTAAACTGTCTTCGCTCCTTTTCCCTTTATTTATGGGGAAATTAATGCTTTCATTATTATATTTTGGCATGAGCTCTTTTCTTATTAAGAATATTGCCCTTTGTCCTGTCTGAAGCAAGTAGTTCCCCTGGCTTATTTGCCTGTTAAGCAATTTTGAGAGGAATTGTAATTTGTATATAAAATACCTACTGATATTTTTCCTTTATTTCTTCCACTCCTTTCAAGATCAGAAAACTCTCGCCCCAGCCCTATGTCTAGATTTGATCACTCTTTACTTCTGTTTAGGCTTATAGTTTTTATGATTACATGTGTTTAGACAAGCTCAGTTCTTCTAGGTTAGGCCACACTACATACGGCTAGAATTTAATAAGAAGTTTTAATTCTTATTTTCTTTTGCTCTTCTGCTAAGAAATTCTATTACAGCTACAGACTGTCCATTTTAAGAAGGGGCTTCTGTTCCCAAGCAATTATGTAAAGGACACAACTAGAAACATAAATAATGAAGAATAAATGTTTTTCCTCTCACTTCATTATTCAGATAGGAAAATTTTCCCCAAGCATGAAACCCACCCCATTTTTAACCAAATAAATTTGCTTAAAAATATATGTACATTTTGCCCTGGCCAGTGTGGCTCAAGCCATTGAAGTGTTGTCCCGTGACAGAAAGGTTGTGGGTCTGAATCCTGGTTAGGGCACATACCCAGGTTGCAGGCTGATCCCTGGTCCACATATGATCCCCAGTCTAAGTAAACAGGAAGGTGACCAACCACAATGCTTCTCTCTTGCATTGATGTTTGCCTCTCTCCTTTTCCCTCTCCCTAAAAGCAGAGAAAGAATGTCCTTGGGTAAGGATAAAAACTTTTTTAAATATACATTTCTTTTGCCTGGGTTCATGGTAGAAATAAACTGAAGTTTTGAATAATTAAACCCATTGTTTTCCAGGTAACTAGGCACAGTTTTGGGCATCTACAAAATGAATTCTAGTCTAAAAGGTTTGAGTTGCTAACCAAAAATTCTATGACAAGGGCTAGAATAATTTCCCAATGCAAAAAAAAAAAAAAATCCCAGGCAAACTCTCCAAACAACAGACTATTTATCAGTTTGCAGAAGTGAAGCAAGTACACAATTTTTTGATCCAGTGGACATATTCAATAATCTCCCANTAATTAAACCCATTGTTTTCCAGGTAACTAGGCACAGTTTTGGGCATCTACAAAATGAATTCTAGTCTAAAAGGTTTGAGTTGCTAACCAAAAATTCTATGACAAGGGCTAGAATAATTTCCCAATGCAAAAAAAAAAAAAAAAATCCCAGGCAAACTCTCCAAACAACAGACTATTTATCAGTTTGCAGAAGTGAAGCAAGTACACAATTTTTTGATCCAGTTGACACATTCAATAATCTCCCAAAAATTTCTACCACAGAACCTTTCAGCCATTTATTGAGTACAAAAATGCAATCCATAATTACAGATACTTCATGTGTCTTCTATCCAAAGCCCAACAATCCATTCCTGAGGCTTTCCATCTTCTAAACAAACTGGGAAAGGAAGTGAATGCTTGGCAAAGAAGACCTGCAAAGTGGCCATGAGGAGCAGTCAAGGAACTGACAGCTGAAAACAGAAAAAATATGTTCCATGTAGTCTAGGGCCTGGGCTGCCAAGGAAATAATGTGTTGTATATAATAAACTCACAGATGTCTGGGACTGAAAGGACCTTTGTGACCATTAATTTAGTCTACCTCTGTGTTTTTAGCCATAGCCAATAAAACTTTCTAAATTTGTACACATATTTTAGAGATCAAAATGCAATATGTTGGAGAAAAGAAACAGAGGCTAAGTGAGGTCAATGCCATCATTTCCTTGGGTAATAATGTATTTAATCCCAATCCTGGATGCTTTTCTGAATATAAAGTTATTCTTCTTAGCTGGCTGGATTCTTGTGATGTTTGATGGGATACTGTACATGAGACTGCCGGATTCTTGCTCACCACAGATGTCAGTCATGTCTCTCCCTCCTTCACCTCTTCACACCAAGAGACCGGGAAAGGCGAGCGAGCTGCCAACTTGTCTTGATCGTGTCAACCTGATAATGAGATTATCAAGACATTTCAATATTTATCAGCCTTCTAGATGGGGAACCTTCCTCCATGCACAAATTACGGTACATTCTTTGCATTGTAGCTTGAGCTCTTTCTCTCTGGGTTTATTAGCCAATGGAGTTGTAGACGAGAAATAAATTCGGCAAGATAACCTCTAACCTGATGTTTCTGTAGACTCGACAGCTCCCACACATGGATGGTCGACAGGCCAAAAGAAAGGCTGTACTGCCAACTAATATCTGACAAATACCTTCCTTTTTCCTTCCCATATCATGTCCAGCTCCCCTTCCTGTGCCAACATGCTACACTTCTCCAGTTCTAGGAAAGAACTCCTAAGACATGACGCCTGTTTTTACGTTGGACCAGCACAGCAAAGGCCAACGAATGCACTTTGTGAGTCACTTCCACAGTCCACAAGTTATGTTATGACTGAACTAAATCTGGCACTTGATCCCAGCCTTCCTTCTAATGAGCATCAATGGACTGTGTTTAAATGCTTTCCTTTCTTGCTTTACATGCATGAAACTAACAGGTGTATAGCAAAAGTCCTTTGTGTATGGAAAACACTCATTAAGTAGGAGGAACTGAAGAGAACACCTTTCATTCTTCATATTAGGAAAGCCAAGGCTCGGAGGGTGCAAGGAGGCACCAAACCCATAAATGAGTTAGTCAATGTGCAACAAGAAATGAGCTGCATTTGGCCACTCACTTAGTCTGTTAGTCACTCCCCAAACTGATGAAAATAATTTATACAACTCAGGTCACTGTGTCTGAAGTCATTCTTTAAAACCACATATCGAAGTCACTATTAGGCTTGGAAAACCTTAACATTACTTGAGGGAGTGGCTAAGGCCAATTCATGGCACAAAACTGGCAGCCAAGCAAAATCAGTGCAAAGAATCAATAATTATTTTTTTCTACCTATCAATAATAAAAAAATAAATAATATAACAGTATTATAGTGTGATCATTGAAATTATTGTTCATTAAATATTTACTTCCTTCCCTATCCAAATGTGGTAAAATCTAACCTTCCCTACTGATGTTGAGGTCACCATGCAACTTGCTTTGACCAACAGAATGGTAGCAGATGTGATGTAAGCAGAGGACTTAAATGCGCTTCTATCTTCTGACTTAGATTCAGGCCCCAGTGACCTGAGAAGGCCAGAGCCCACCTACTGACTCTTAGCCTTGCCCTGTAATATACACACCTGGAACAGAACGAACCCAACCAGTATCCTGGAGCCAAGCCCAGCTGAACCCCAGCTGAACCCCAGCCGAACCCCAGCCGAACCCCAGCCTGAGCAGAGCTGCCCAGTCAGGCCCCTAGTAATGCAATAAACCTACAGACTAGGGCAAAAGAATAAATGTGGGTCATTGTAATCCCCTGAGTTTTGGGGGTGGTTTGTTATACAGCATTAGTGTGGCAATAGTTGCTAATAGATACAATTAGCCTTTGATATGAACTAATTGACAGACTGTGCTCAGCACATTAATGATTTCACTTCAATCTGATACTAATGACGATGACAATAACAGGTGACACTATTTAACCCCATATTAGAGATGAGGATCTGGAGCTTCAGAAGGATTAGAAGAATTACCCAAGCAGACATGATAACAAGTGCCTAAAATATGATTTGAATCAACGTTTTTCTGATTCCAACATTTTTGTTAAGTCTTAACTCTGTATTCTTTTAATTTTTCCCTTGAAAAGGGGAAATGAAAGCTATAGTTGGGTACTTATTGGGGCGATTACATTGTGGGCATGCAATCAACCTGCTGCTCAGCTCCCCTCCATCCCATCCCCACTGTTACCCCACATGATTTGTTTCAGCTTTTGCCAAGAACTAGGCTGATTCAGCTCTTAGGAGTTCACTCCAAGCAGCAATGATAAAGAGTTCTCCTAGGGAGACAGACTGGTCATTTCTCAGAGAACTCCCACAGCAAAATGCCACTGAGCCTAGGAGATGCCCATCCTGGCCTTGACAAAAATGAGTGATAACACTGTTTAGATCCTCAGTGTCATCTCCCAAACTCTCCGAGCCACGGAAATCATTACATATGAAGTATTCTCAGCTTTGAGGGTGGGGAGAGCAATGCAAAAAATATTTTTTATTTCCTATAAAGAACAATTTTTTTGTAATTAACTTCTTCAGGGGTTTTTTTGTAATCTTTATAAGTATTTGCTAAGGGCTTTGTAATCACCTCATGTACCCCCATTATTGATTTCTTAACATATTAATTGCTTATAAAAATGAGGGAAACCTTTTGCTCAAGCACTGGCTATATTCCTCTATTTCTTTGAGTCCCTTTATTAGCCTCCTTTTCTCCAAATTCTGACATCATTGATACTTGGCCAAAGTTATGGGGGAAGGTCTACCTCCCCTCACCAGCCCCAGGGGGGGAATGTCAATAGCCTCAAAAAGGCAGAGATGAAAGTTCTATGAATGGCCTGGATAGTATCTCTTCTAGGGGTTTTGATCTTCCCATGACACAGGAAGGAGATGGGCAATGGATGGTAGAGATTGGTGCTCAGCTAGGATGCAACATCCAAAGGGGGTGGGACCTGCCAAGTCAAGCATTTTGCAAACTATTCTTCCAAAAATACTTTCTTTTTACTACAATATTCAAAAAAGATCAAGTTGCACTGTCTTATTAAGTAGAACTAGCCTATGAACCTATGGTTAGTTTCATTATTGATATTAAGCACATGTATAATCATTCTATTTCACAACACCAATAGCAGCATGCCACTGCAGACTAAATGGCGTAAATCTTATGTTAAACTGATGGTAATCCAATTATATCAAGGTATGTCTTAAAACAATAAACATCACAGATGTGCTAATAAATAGTAGAAAATCACAATAATTGACTGAACTCTTCTATCAATCTTCATAAAGCACAAAGGTAAAAATCAAACAATCAAAACTCACTCTCTCTCTTAGCCTCAACTCCACAAGCAGCTCTTTTTTGCCACCAAGGATATTTCTTCAGAATAAATTGTGTTTGGGTCTTCCTCCTGCTTTCCTCCCTACCTCCCTTCCTCCCTCCCTTTCCTTCCTTTTAAATTTAATTTTCAGTTTCTGTATCTCTCCTTCCTTCCTCCTTTCCTTCCCGCCTTTATATTTGGACTTAAAGGAGAGAAAGACAAACTTGTAGACTTCAGCTGTTCATGTGTGCTCAGTCCACCACCTTCCCTCCACTCTCCAGAGCATTATCCGATTACTTCACTTCAGAACTTGGAGTTACCATGGTAACAGTTTCCAACCTTTTCCTTTGAAGAGAATCCCTCCTACCCTAAGGGAAATCACCTATAAAGTACCCATCCAACTATTTGTTCTGCTCTTCTCAGTCTTCATCTTTCATCTGCAGTCAGATTAGGTCAAGAGCCTTGCCAATGGCCTATGTCATGAAACAGCATCCAACTGATTCTCCCCCTTCCCTCTTCTACCCCTTCCCCATCTGTCCTTAAAATGCGCAGATTCAGTGCAGGAGGAGAGGACACAGCAAAGCCTCTTTACAAAAACACCTGCATTTTTTGAAACTGCTGCCCAGGTGCTAAGGAATGAAGTCCCTGCCCTAGAATTTGACATATTTTCTCCACCATAAGAGGGAATTTCCCTCTTTACTGGTTTGCCAGTAACCGGTAACGCAGAAACCCCGACCAGCTGCCACTAACGAGGGCAAATTTATTACATTTGGCCCAAAGGACACCTGTTACAACTGGAATACTGTATATGTCAGCCAAGAGGAAAGCTGGCCAGAGTGCTTTCCTAGGTTAACGGATGGATGGCACCTCACTTACCCCTCTTCTGCCTTCTTGCTGTCAACATTCCTCCTGCCTTCTCCCCACCACTAAGGCACAGTCTCCCCTTCCGCTCCAGCATTAGCCCTCTGCCTGTAATCAGGGAAAGAGATTAAAAATTAGTCACTTAATGGTGAGGCCATATATGAACTCAGTCCATGACAAGGTAACAATTTCTTTGTATGGCTCACTTTTTGAAAAATTGAGGAGCCAACATTTATTACATGTTCGATCTACTTCTCTCTCACTAGAAGTCAAGGACAGAATATTAGATTGAGCTATGGGTGCTACTTATATATTGAATGACTTACTTAGGTTTCACTTGGGAACCAAGTGAGCCCCACCCAGTTAAATATTGAAAGATACAATAAAGTCCACAATACACGTGACCATGGCTGTAGGTCTATTAACACAAGCTTGGGCTAACTTGGTGGGTCATTAGAAAGTAAAAATATAAGGAAAGGAAATGGACTAAAATTTTAAATTAAAAGTCTTCAAGGAATCAGAGCCCAGGATACTATTGATAATGACTGATAATCATTCATGTTGATATTGATAAACCTGAATAGTGAAAGAGAGAATTAATCACCAGCTTAGAGTTACAGGACATTACATTAGGAAAATTTTTCAGTCTCTGTCTCATTTGGACAATGAGATTTGGAATTAGGGCAGCCTTCATTCACAGAATAAGAAAAATAAAGAGCGGTAATCATTATTACTCACATTATCTGCTTCTCTTCCTTCAAAAAAGCTTACATAAGATACCAAAAGTAATACAAAATACTGGGTTGCCAGATTCAAGTGCTTCCCATGAAGATGATGAAAACTTGGGACACTCTAGGAGGGTCTGGGGACAGGGCTTTTTGAGAGTACCTCTGTGACTAACAGGAAGTGGTTACAGCACTTGCCCTGACATCTGCATTGTATTTAGCCTCGTTGTATCGAGTTTTATAAGGAAGGATAAAAGGCTGGCGAGACACTTCAGAAAATTGGGTAGCACTTCTAAAATTTAAAAAAAAAACCTTTTAAAGGGCACAGGTGGAGATACTCCCTTGCCTATTCATTCTGTTAACAGTGGAAAAATGTATTTGCTTAAATATTATAAAGCCATGAAGTGGGAAAATGGAACCACTGTATAAGTTGGAGAAGAGACATTTAAAAATCAGCATTGTTTCTTTGTGCCCAAGAAGGGATCTGATTACCACACTCCTTGGAATTGATCTAAACTCAGGTTGCTCACTCCTTCATGAAAAACTGGTACTTTCTAGAAATGGGGAGAGAGGTTTAGGGCTAAGCTTTTTATCTCTCAGGCCTGGTAAAGTGATAAGAGTCAATTTAAAAGCTTCAGACCAGATTCACAAATATAATGAAGCTGAACCTACGCAGCAAAAACTAGAACTGTGAGGTTCATTCTTTCATAATTTCTTCCTTGACAAAAGAAAAATACAGTTAACAGGTGAAACACAAGTATTCATTTTAGGGATCTTTGTGCTTTTAGTGTGAAAGAAACCTTGAAATTCAAAACTCTTGGTATACAGGGTCCTGCACAAATAACGCCTCCTTTTAACTACAAAATCTTTTATTACAAAATCATAAGCAGGTAATTCTGTAACATAACAATATCACATTCAAACACACCACATGATATTTTAGGTAAAATGTTCAAATTAAAACTATAAATTGTTACACCCATATGATTACCCTACCAACCACACTCAAGCAGGTGTTACTTCTGCCAGACCGTGTATATTACGATGTCACTCAACTGCAGACACCAAAAGCAGGCCAGTCTCAGACTGCTTCCTGGCGAAAGTTTTCGCTTGCAAAAACCAAGTTAAAAAAAGTGTGGATTATTCACCAACAGTTAGCTAGATAGCCCTCCAAACGAAAAGGGCTTATTTGGGGAAAAACAGACAATTGCAATCTGGAACACGCAGCCATGGCAAGCCTTGTGCAAATCTGACAACACAAAGAAGAGGAAGTCATTCTAGAGAAAGGAAGAGGAAGTTAAGAGGGCTGTTAAACTCAGAGTTCTTTCTGTAGGCCTTGTAACACATGGGTGTGGGAGCTCCCTCCACAGGCTCTCTGCCTTCCAGTCTTGGATGAGGTCTACTATTCTTTTACAAGGGGAATTCACTAGTATCTTGCAGCCTCCCTTTCCTTCTCTACAAAAAGTGGCAATTATCTGAACAGCCATTTAAGAATTTTATTATATTTTATTGATTTAAACTTCTTTATATTCAATTGTAATGTAAGCTCAACAAAACAACTGTGGAAAGTCCATTGCTTTCCATAAAACAGAAAGTATAATATAAAAAGAACATGTGGCAATAGCATACTATAAATACTTATGAAAAGTTTGAGAAAAATAACCCAGACCTATATGAAGAAAATTACAAGGCCCTACTGTAGTCATGAAAGAATACCTAACAAAAAAAGGAGATGCAAATTATATTTCTGGGTGGGAATATTTCAATATTCAAAGGTATACAGTTATGCCAAATTGATCTGTAAATTCAGTTTAATTCTAATAATTCCAATGGGATGTTTTATAAAACTTAATTATGTATTTTATCTAGAGGAGTCAATGCATAGAACTAGCCAAGATATTCTTAAAAGTAAATAAGCTTCTATAATTAATAAAACTACTATAATTATTAGCAAAAAATATACAGACAAGCAAGTTGATAGACCAAGCTACAAACTGCAGAAACAGACCCATGTCTACTCTGAAACTTACTGTAAGATGAAAAACAGCAATTCAATTTCAACTCAGAAAACTTACTGAATAAATTATGTTGACAATTTACTATTCTAATTTTAGACTGACATAAGACTACATTCTTACTTTATCATACACTTAACTAAATACTAAATATAATGAAAATCTAAATATGAAATTTATAAACATATTTTTAAACAGAAATTTATGTTCCTAATGTTGGAAAAATAAAGATCTTTATAAACAATATCTAAATCTAAAAAACAACTAAGAAAAAGATTAGCATATTTAATCACATGAATAAAAGACTTCAGAATTAAGAAACTAATTTACCAAGGTTTCAGGGTATAAGGCCAAATCCAAATCACATCTATATGCTAGTAGCAAACAATTGGAAAATAAAAGTTAAAAAATTAATGTACAGTACTGTCAAAAAAACAATACGAACTTCTAGCCAAGATGGAGGTGTAGCTAGACACACTGTGCCTCCTCCCACAACCAAAAGAAGGACAACAACAATTTAAAAACAAAAACAACCAGAACTCACAGAAAATCAAATTGTATGGAAGTCCGACAACCAAGGAGTTCAAGACACATTCATCCAGACTGGTAGGAGGGGCTGAGATGAGCAGCAGGGCAGAGAGGACACTCAGCAAGGTGGTGGCTGGAAGACCCAGCGAGATGGCACTTAATACTTTCAAGTGACAAAGAGATCTCCAGCCTATCAGATGCACAGTTCAAAATACTGGTGATCAGGATGCTCACAGAATTGGTTGAATTTGGTCACAAATTAGATGAACAAATGAAGACTACATTAAGTGAAATAGAGGAAAATACACAGGAAACCAATAGTGATGGAAAGGAAATTGGGACTCAGATCAATGGAGTGGACTAGAAGAAAGAAAGGAACAAACAGAAAAGAATGAAGAAACAAAAATTCAAAAAAATGAGGACAGGCTTAGGAACCTCCAGGACACCTTTAAACGTTCCAACATCTGAATTATAGGGGTACCAGAAGGGGAAGAGGAAGAGCAACAAGTGGAAAAGTTATTTGAACAAGTAATAAAGGAGAACTTCTCCAATCTGGCAAAGGAAATAGACTTCCAGGAAGTCCAAGAAGCTCAGAGAGTGCCAAAGAAGTTGGACCCAAGGAAGCACACACCAAGGCACATCGTAATTACATTAGCCAAGATGAAAGATAAGGAGAGAATCTTAAAAGCAGCAAGACAAAATGAGAGAGTTACCTACAAAGGAGTGCCCATCAGACTGTCACCTGATTTCTCAAGAGAGACCTTACAGGCAAGAAGGGACCAGAAAGAAGTATTCCAAGTCATGAAATCCAAAGACCTACATCCAAGATTGTTCTATCTAGCAAAGCTCTCACTTAAAATGGAAGGACAGATAAAATGCTTCTCAGATAAGGTCAAGTTAAAGGGGTTTATCATCACCAAGCCCTCATTATATGAAATGTTAAATGGATTTATCTAAGAAGAAGATAAAAATATGATCAGTGAAATGACAGCAAACTCATGATCATTAACAACTACACCTAAAACAAAAACAAAAGCAAACGACTAGAACAGGAACAGATTCACAGAAATGGAGATCACATGGAGGGTTATCGACAAGGGAGTGTGAGGGGGAGAGAGGGAGAAAAGGTTCAGAGAATAAGTAGCATAGATGGTAGGTACAAAATAGACAGGGGGAGGGTAAGAATAATATAGGAAATGTAGAAGCCAAAGAACTTATATGTACGGCCCAAGGACATGAACTAAAGGTGGCGAATGTGGGTGGATGGGAGGGAGTGTGTGGGGTGGAGGGGAGTGAAGCGGGGGGAAATGGGACAACTGTAATAGCCTAATCAATAAAATATATATATTTTCAAAAAATAAAATACTTAGGAAACACTAACAAAAGATTAGCAAGATCTCTACACTATAAGCCAGAAAACATTCCTAAAAGAAGTAAAGTGTATAATAAGATCGTGGATTGGAAGACTGAATATGGTTACACCATCTCTTCAAAGAACAAATTGGAAAGGCTTAAACTACCCAACTTTACACTAATCCAGAAAGATATATGCATACCTATGTTCACTGAAGCATTATCTGCATGATATGGAAACCACCCATGTGTTCATGGGTGGAAGAATGGTTACAGAAAATATGGCATGTACATACAATAGGATACTACTCAGCCACACAGAGGTGAAATCTTGCCATTATTACAACATGAATGGACTTTGAGGGGATTGTGCTAAATGAACAGAGTCAGATGGAAACAAACACACACCATATAATTTTAGTCATATATGGAATATAACAAAACCAAAACCACAAAACCTAATCAAATGAAAAACAAAAACAACAAAAAACCACTCATACAGGCAGGCAACAGACTGGCGGTTACTAGAGGAAGGTGAAGGGAGGGTAACACAGGCAAACTGGTGACAGGTAGAAATAAGACTCTTGATGGTGAGCACGGCATTAAATTATAATGCTGCACAACTGAAACTTTTATAATATTATAATCAATACTACCTCAATTAAAAATAAAAAAGAAAGAAAAAAATTAAGAAGGAAGGCTGGCCTTGTTGCACTAAAATAATGATTTTGTGAAAACAACCTATTAAAATAATTTGTTAGCATAAAAAAGACTAACTTTATTGCTTTACTTCTTGTAAGTTTTTAATTTATTTCTGTTATGTTTTATTATTTATACTATTACAGTTGTCCCTAATTTTGCCCCCTTTGCCCACCTCCACCCAGCCCCGCCCTCTGGCAATTCCCACACCACTGTCCATGTCCATGGGTTATGCATACATGACCTTTAGCTAAAGCCTTCACCTTTCATCCAGCACCCCCTCCCCTCTGAGAGCTCTCAGTTTGTTCTATGTATCCATGGTTCTGTTTTTATTTTGTTCGTCAGTTTATTTTGTTCATTAAGATTCCACATATATGTGAGACCATATGGTATTTGTCTTTCACTTGACCAACTTATTTCATTTAGCATAATAATCTCCAGATCCATCCATGATGTCCCAAAAGATAAGAGTTGCTTCTTTTTTTAATGCTGTGCAGTATTCCACTGCATAAATGTACCACAACTTTTTTGCCCATTCATCTACTGATGGGCACTTGGACTGTTTCCGGATCTTGGCTACTGTAGATAATGCTCATATAAACACAGGGATGCATATATTCTTTTTAAGCTGGTGTTTCAGGATTCCTATGATATAATCCCAAGAGTGGAATCACTGGGTCAAAAGGGAGTTTCATTTTTAATTTTTTGAGGAAACTTCTTACTATTTTCCATAATGGTTGTACCAGTCTGCCTTCCCACCAGAAGTACACAATGGTTCCCTTTTCTTCACACCCTCACTAGCACTTACTTGTTTTGTTGATGTACTGATGGTAGCCATTCTGGGAGGTATGAGGCAATATTTCATTGTGGTTTTAATTTGCATCTCTCTGATGATTAGTAATGTTGAGCATCTTTTCATATGTCTATTGGCTGTCTGTATGTCCTCTTTGGATAAGGGTCTATTCAAGTCTTTGCCCATTTTTAAATTGGGTTTTTTGTATTCTTGGTGTTAAGTTGTATAAGTTCTTTATATATTCTGGAAACTAAACGTTTATCAGATGTATCACTGGCAAATATGTTCTCCCATACAATGGGTTCCCTTTTAATTTGATGATGGTTTCTTTAGCTGTGCAGAAACTTCCTAATTTGATGTAGTTGGATTTATTTTTTCCCTTTGTTTCCCTTGCCTTGGGAGATATATTAGCAAAAATATCGCTACATGAGGTGTCTTAAATTTTACTATGTTTTCTTCTAGGATTTTTATGGTTTTGCAACTTTTTTTAAGTCCTTTGTTCATTCTGACTTTCTTATGAAAAAGACTAACTTTAAAGCTACAGTAATTAAGACAGTAACACCAGGTTTGACAAATAAATCAATTAAATAGGATAAGCAGGATATATACATGCATGTATGTATATGTGTGTATATACATGTACAATATCCATCCTATATACATGTGTGTACATGCATGAACACATACATATGTGTGTGTCATATATATGGTGTATATCTATCTCCCAGAAATATACAAGTATTCATATGGTCATTTGATTTTTGACAAACACACTAAAGCAATCCAATATGGAAAAGAAATTCTTTTCAGTAAATGGTGGGAGAGTAACTGATATCCACAAATAGGTGGGCAAAATATACCAAACAAATATAAACACATGTAAAAGGGAGGCAACATTAGGCAAGGTAAAATTCAAGAAAATCAGATGTAAAAGGAAAAGAACATTTTGAATGGATAAAATTTCTTATGACACTAAGAAATCAAAACTACAATGAACTACTGATGAAGCACTGAACCACCTTGTACCAAAACATGTCAAACAAAACAATGACAAATCTAAGAATTCAACAAAACTGTAAGGTGAAAAATTTTTAAGCCTTTTCTCTCTAAATTTGACAGATCAAGTAAACCAAATTAAGTAAGTTAGCAGATACACTTAAATTACACAAATTACTATGCTTTAAAAGTTTATTTAAAAATTAATTGGTCCTCCACAACAAAAAGACAACCCAATTCAAAAATGAACAAAGGACTTGAACAGGCATTCCTCCAAAGAAGATACACATATAGTCAATAGGCACATTAAAAAATGTTCAACATCATTAGTCATTAGAAAAATGCAAATCAAAATCATGAGATACCATTTCATAGCTACTAGGATAGCTAAATTTTTTTTAAAAAATCAATAAAACTAATGTGGACACAGTTCTCACAGAATGCATGCCTAGAGTTGCCTCTTCCTTTGGCCAAAATCGTGGGAATTAAGACTTCGAGCTAGTTCAGTGATTATAGAGTCCTTCTACTGAAAGCATAACATTTATGTCATATTTTCCCTCAAAAGTCATGTAACAATTTGTCAGGAGACCAGAAAGGAACAACACAGGTAAAAGTTTGGGGGCTACCTGTGGGAGATTTTCCAGCTGAGACCTTGACTTCAATCACACAGCTTTTCTTTGCAGGTTCGATATTCTGTGCTATGATGTGTGCCTCTGAGATCTACAGATGTATCTTTCTCCAAGCCCTTCCTGGCTTCCTTTGATAATATATGTAATTATCTATTTCCCTTCTCTATTACATTCTGCATATTATCACTACCATCTGGGTAAATGAGACTAGAGAGGCCAGCATTAACAAAACAAGGACTGGGAAATCTGTCTTTATTAAAGAGGAAACTGAATAGCCTACAGGGTCAAGATAGAAAAATAAACTACAGTGTGGAGGAGGCTGATAAGAATCAATTGCCTAGATTTATAAACTTTAGAATTATATAAAGACATGTCTTATTGTGCTATTTTGAATTCTTTTGGAAAATGTTTCCACTTCCTTACACATTACATCTAACACTCTGAATATCATCCATCAGTTCATTATTTTGGAATTGGGTGTTTGAATTTCTAAAATTGTATGAGAAGGACTCACACTTTATATTGTAGACACAGACCTATGTTCTAGTTAATTTGGTTTCTTCTAATTCCACATCAGGGTAACACACAGTAATGGTCCAAGGATTATTCACCTGCTCAGTTGCTATAGAAAGTAGGTTTTATCTGAGACAAACAGCTCTCTTCTACAAACTTATGAGAAAAATGGACTGTTCATGCTTCTTTTTCCGTTTTAAAAATGTATCCAAGACTCATCAGTAACATGTGTGAATATAAAACATGTTACCTACCAACTATGTTCCTGTACTACAGCTGTTAGTGCCACAAAAGTGATTACTTGCCAAGATATAAAGGAAGAGAAATACCTTAACCCAAGGGAAATGTCCAATTGATTTCTGTCCCTTTTTACTTCTCTATCTTGGCTTCAAATTTCAAGCATGGTCAGTGAGTAATGTTTTTAATTGTAAGGAAGAGATAATATATGAATGTGCACAAATTAGCAGGAGAGGCAACTTAATTACAAATGAGCCAGGACTCTTACTGAGAAATATTGATGGAGGGGTTTTCACCTCCTGCAAAATGTATTAAAACTGAAAACTGAACAGGAACTACAATGGATATTATAAGGTAGGCTTAATTTGGAAAATAGATAGTTTAAATATATGATGTAACCTCCACTTAAGTCCTATTTTTGCTCATACACTAGAAACATTCTATAGTCATTTTCTCAATAATCTTCCTTCTAAGGCAGCTGTACTAATCGGCTTAAGAAACAAAATGTCAAGACCAGCCCCCTATGCTACTAACTGGTTCTGTAATCCTAGCAAGAAAACCCTTATTGACCACCGAAGCCAAGCCAGGTATTCTGTTAGATGCCATCACTTCAGCAGACTTGCAATGATTCTCCTTTTAGCCAGACATTGAGTTAAGCCCTGGAAATGAGATGATGAAAAAAAAACACAACCCTTTCTTTCATGACACTCACAGTCCAGCGGCAAACATGACACCAGTCAGAGGGATGAATGCTATACTGTAGAGAGTAAGTTAAGTGGGTGCCAAGGAGGGAGTGGTCATGTGTTACCTTTTTTACTGCTATTAAGATGACCAATCATTTCCACCTTAACTCAGGCAACCCACTGGTCTTGGCATGTTCAATTTTAGCATAGAAAGCCCCAAGTCCTAGGAAACCCCCTCGGTCATGGGCAAAGCAGAACAGCCAGTCACCCTATCTTACACAGACCTGCCTGGCCTCTTGCCAGCCCACAGCTGGAGCTTCAGTATATTTGTTTCATCACTTCATGCTCCTGTACCCAGTTTGCAACCATCTAAAGTTCCCAGAACCTAGACTTTACAACAGATGTGTCTCCACCCACCTAGACAGTCTTCTAGAGACTCAATCCATGAAAAAGACATTACATGTGCACACACTGGCTTATATGCACTGTTTCTTTCTGTGTATCATTTCACAGAACTTCCCAAGAGCCTGTGAAACAGGCTGGGCAAGACAATGTATATTCTGACCTCACAGAAAATCATATTATGGCTGAATTAAAGATGACTTACTGAACATAACACAGTGAGGGTGAGGCAGCAACAGGACTTCCCTTTTCAAAACCATGGGCTCAGAATCTGTCTCAAATTGAAAGCAATTTATAAGCTATGTAATTTCGTACAAGTTGCATAACCTTTGCTCATCTGAAATTAGGAAAAGCAAGCCAGAACTTACTGAACTAAGGGAAATCATGTAGGCACCTGATAAACACTTAGAAAATAGTAGCTTTTAGAATAGTTTATACTCTAATAATGTTTTGTTTCCCATGGGTAGGGGTGTTTGAATAATAGCAGGGTTCCTTGTCAGGAGGAGAGGGTTAAAACCTTCCCAAGTGAGTCTGAATGGGAGAATCAGTCAGAACAGATATGTAATTCAGGATTGAGCATGACAAAACAACAGGGAAAAGAGATGTGTGCATGTTTGGGATAAACCAGAAGATGGGGTAAGAAGGGAGAGGGCAAATCTGCAGCTCCACAAGGAAAGCCATAGCCAGGAGCACTTCCCTTGGCGCTGACCTAAGTATGAGAGGGTGGCCAGTGAGGCTGTTATTCCCCATCACTGGCCAGCCATGTACATACCATTCACAGGGATCCACATCAGGCCTACAGACGGACATGCAGGGTCACAGAGCAGCTGGAACTGACTGCCTGGAACTCTTCTTACCTCCACTGGCTCAACCAAAGCTTTACATCACCATAACTTCCATGTACTGCAACAGACCAGTGTCACCAAAGACTTGTTTATAAGAATAGAAAGATTAAAGACTGGGCAAATATACAAGCAATGTGTGTTTAAATCTCTCCATGATCCCATCATCAGAACTGTGGCTAACACATGCATCACTATACTTTCTTCTAGTATTTTTTCAATCTGCCTAAGCACATCTGTGGATATGTCTGAGTGTGTATAATATGCCCACCTGAGTGTTTACTGAATAGTCCCTTCCCTCGCTCCTTCTGCATAGTCACCTTTCCTGAGAACAGGTCCTTCCCCATATCACTCACAGGGACCTGGGAAGGCTGCCAGTCAGAGGACCCAACAGCCACTGCAAATAAATCCAGAGATCATCACGTGTCCTTCCCTGGGGATTATATGAATGCCTACAATGGGGAACATTTATTTTTCTACATGGAATATGTTAAACTCTAAATAAATAATAAATATTATGATTATATTTACAAATAACATTATCATGTATAATATTTATTTACATTATGCCACACAAAGATGAAATTATGTTAGCTCATATTCATTTTAAACCCTAATAATAAATTGTTTTAAAAGGTTTAAAAAATCTGAAAGAACTGGGAATGTTAAATGAAACAGAACTGTCTAATGATTTGAATCCTCAAAAAAGTGTTCAGAGCATTTAACAATAAGGTCATCGTAATACGATTATATTGCAATAACTTTTATGAGGTGTAAGTTCTTCCTAAACATCATTTTTACGCTGCATGTTGGCCCTGATACAGAGATGCTGCCAGGAAGACCAACAACATTGGCTTTATCAGATTACACATGCAATTCATGCTGGTGTTGTCAAAGACAATTTATATATACAATTTATGGTTTATTTTGCAACCTTTCTGATTTAATGATTCAGTAGAAATGATCAAATTATATTCCCATGGTAACCATCAAAACTAAACAAATGATCTATTTTTTTGTCATCATTTGGCCTTACCACATACACCTCTGTTACATATACTAGACTGGAAGTTAAAACAAAGCTGCTTATTCTGTTAGCAGCTTTTGTGGGAGTGAAACAATCACCTCTGATTTTTAAAACTTTACAAGATCTGTATAAAGGTCTCTGATTTTCTGATTTGCTCTGATGTTCTCTAAATATGAGGTCCCCTATGTTTTTATTTTTCTCTTTTGTTCTTTTTAATCAGATGTTACCTGTCTTAGCAAGGGACCATATTTGAAATTCTGCACTCTGAGGTACAGGCTGCCTCTCTGTCCTTTATAACACAGGAGTAGTGTTGCCATCCTCCAGGAATGCCCATCCAGGGTCACCTCTCTTTAAGGAAATGATACCTCTTAGAAGCGATCCCCTGATGAAATGCATATGCTTGTTCCTTGATGAAAAACTCTGTTCACCCTCTTTGTGCCTAATAAGCATGTCCATCACAATTTTTTTTTAGATTTTATTTATTTATCTTTAGAGTGGAAGGGAAGGGGGGGGAGAGAGAGAGAGAGAGAGAGAAACATCAATGTACAGTTTCCTCTCATATGTTCCCCACTGGGAACTGGCCTACAACCCAGGCATGTGTCCTGACTGGGAATCGAACTGCGATCCTTTGGTTTGCAAGCCCGTGCTCAATTCTAGGTGCAGAATTCTGGATGGTAGGAATTATAACATGTAAAGTCTTATCATCCTGTCAACTAGTGAATGTTGAAGTTTGAGCTATTTGTAAAAGTATTATTATGGTAGACTTGCTTTTCTTGCTGACTCTGGTGAAGGTATAAGAAATAATCATGGATTTGCATGTCCATGGGGTCTCAGAGGTGTCTTTGTTGGAAAGAGACCCTGGAAAATGGCAGATACTCACCAGAGCAGGCTTCATGAGTGTGTGGCCAGTACTTGGGCTATACTCCAGAAGGACCCACACTTGGGGAGTAGTGGACTGTGGGTGCTACCTTGACATTCTTGATGATTTTATCACTTAATTTTTGCTTTGTAAGTGCAGTCCAGTGGGTTAATGGAATGTGCTCCAGGGACTTGGAGCCCCAGTTCAGGAGCAATCCTGCCCTTACCCCCAGGTAAGGTCCTGGCTGCCTGGTGCCCAGCCCCCACCTAGGAGCAGCTGGCACCCTGGGGACAGGCTCAGGGAGGAATGAGCTCCGGCAAGTGCGCTCTGAAACACAGAGACACAGAGTGGGCCCCGGCCACATGCGAAACGTCAGTCCCCACTCCGCAATAACCCTGTGTCCAAGGGGGCTCAGAATTATACAGCAAATGAAAACACTATGCATGAGAAGTTGAGCAAAAGATTACAGAAGGTGGAGAAAAAGCTTTTTTTCCTGCTTTTTGAAAAAGAGCTGAACATTTTCATTTGACAATGGGCCCTGCAAATTATATTAGCTAGTTCAGATGCTCAGCCTTTGGGTGCCATGTGTAAAGGCTCAGAGCAGTTCTTCTCTGTGTACTTAGAGATGCTCCTAAGGGTGGGGTCCCGACTGGAAGAACAGAATGTGAAGTCACAGTCTGCATTCTGTGTTTGCCTTTGACATATTTATTATATGATATATTCATTGTGTCTCAGATAATGGAGACCTACTCACCGTTTTTAGGGGACAAATATGAAACCTGCTGCTTGAGATAGAACTGGACATTTAGACCTGAGATTATATCCTTGTTACCCTCAGGTTTTCCCTTGCTTCATAACCCCCCATTAATTCAGGTGTCAGGTGAGATTTCCAGGGGTAGGTTTGTTTCCTTGTGTCTTTTTTCCCATTGAATGTCAACCATTATAACATAATATTGCATGTGTGTTAGATCACAGTCTTCCTTTGACATGCGTGTGTGGCAGGGAAGAGTGACTTTGATACCATCTGTTTCACGTGTGTACACACACACTACAGCACACAGAGTATACTATTGTTTTATTTCTACTTGAGCAATGGGTAGGTAACAGCCGAAGTACTCTAATCAGGAACAACACTTCAGGGGCAGCTGGCATTTTAATGAACTTAATCAGAAGCCTGCATCCTAAGGGGAAGCTATTACAAGCTTTTGGCTGTCTTTAGAATATTTGCTGATTAGCATGAATGATGTTTAGAATGATTTTGTGTTGGTGAGATGAGCGGTAGGTATTCAGTTATGTAGACTGACTAGAAATAACGGTATAGAACAACTGTTTGTGTGTAGGTTTTGAGAGTCTAGAGTTCTAGGCAGCCTCTACCTATGAAGTAGATGCCTTAGGTCAAAGGACTCTATCAAATACTGTGTTCAGGTTCCCTTAGGACGTATTTTCTTGCTCTTTTTAGGTCACATAAATTATTTCATAATATATATATATTTTTTTTACATCATTGAAATATACATACATACATTGAAAGGAAAAGTTTCCAGAGAAAGCACGTCTTGCCCTCACTTCATGAAATGCAGTCTGTTATTTTCTATTCAATTCAATTCTACTATATTTCACTTTATAAATGGCTGGTTGCAAGCTACTCAGTTGCAGAGCTCCTTAGTGGAATGAAAACAACAGTTTCAGAAACTCTAGCCTAGAGACCTAGCAGAATCTCACCACTAGAATATTGCTGCTAATGCCATGAGTGAGCCTTTCCTGCAAGGTGCTTGTTACAGGGCCTGGCCTGGTGAGCAGCGGGGAATTCATTGAGTCACAGAACAAATGGGACATGTGTTTTGTGCCAGGGTGTGTGCGTGCGTGTGTGTGTGCGCGCACGCCAGAATTTGGTTTGGGACTTGCTTTCATTGTAACATGGAACCAGGTAGTGAAGAGGTAGGAGAGGAGACCCACAGCCCTCACCTGTGCCCAACCCTGGACGTTACCAGTAACCGCCAAGAAGAACCTAATAATGGTAATAACCGCATTGGTAGGTTAAGTTGCAAAGAAAATTATGAAATAAATGAAGCATCGCCAGGCACTGGTAGTGGCTCCCCAAAAGAGAGGTCTATCTAGAACCTGTGATTGAAAACTTATTTGAAAAAAGGGTCTTTACACATACAATTAAGTTAAAGATCTAGAGATGAAATCACCCCAAATTATCTAGGTGAGCCCTAAGTCCAGTGATAGGTGTCCTTACAAGAAAGACAGAGGGGCTCTGAGACACAAGAGGAGAGAGGGTGGCCACATAAAGATGGAGGCAGGCCTTGCAGTGATGTAACTACAAGCCAGGCAACACCTGGAGCTGCCAGGTGCTTGAAGAGGCAAAGAACAGATTCTCCCTAGAACTTTCTGGGGGGATGTCGCCCTAAAGACACTTCTATGGGGACTTCGGCCTTCAGAATCATGAGAGAATAAGTTCCTGTTGCATTAAGCCACCTGTGTGTGGTAGGTTGTCAGGGCAGCCCTAGGAAACTGATACAGACATCAAATAGACAGATGGATAACCTAGCCAGTCACTCAGTCCCAACCAGAATGACCTTACCCTGAACAAAGGACCAAAGGTATGCATTCTTTGTCAGCTTTTTAGAGTTGGCTTTAAGGAAAATACTCCATGTTATTTGATTCAAAATGTTTTGAAATATCATTCACTATTTCTGAAGATATTTATTATTCAACATTCTTTATAACAACAGTATTTCTGCTAAATTAGAAACTTGTTTTATAAATTATGCCCTGGCTGGTGTAGCTCGGGCTACACCAGAGCGCACTTGCCGGAGCTCATTCCTCCCTGAGCCTGTCCCCAGGGTGCCAGCTGCTCCTAGGTGGGGGCTGGGCACCAGGCAGCCAGGACCTTACCTGGGGGTAAGGGCAGGATTGCTCCTGAACTGGGGCTCCAAGTCCCTGGAGCACATTCCATTAACCCACTGGACTGCACTTACAAAGCAAAAATTCAGTGATAAAATCATCAAGAATGTCAAGGTAGCACCCACAGTCCACTACTCCCCAAGTGTGGGTCCTTCTGGAGTATAGCCCAAGTACTGGCCACACACTCATGAAGCCTGCTCTGGTGAGTATCTGCCATTTTCCAGGGTCTCTTTCCAACAAAGACACCTCTGAGACCCCATGGACATGCAAATCCATGATTATTTCTTATACCTTCACCAGAGTCAGCAAGAAAAGCAAGTCTACCATAATAACACTTTTACAAATAGCTCAAACTTCAACATTCACTAGTTGACAGGATGATAAGACTTTACATGTTATAATTCCTACCATCCAGAATTCTGCACCTAGAACTCTAGAGTTGAAGTTCAAGTTTATCCTTAGACCTGTTAGGTCAAACCCTGTGAAATTCTCCATGTTTAATTGTTTTGGTTTTTACAAGCTCAAACAGCAAATTTATGGTGAAAATTAAGATTCAACTTAATGCACCATTACCATCCCCTTCTGAACATTATCCTTGTCCTGTTGTATACACTTCTCTCAAACCTCTCTGCAGACCTTCACACAAGATGTCATGAATCAGACCACACAGGGTGCCACCCGTTAGCTGCTTGGATTCTCTGCATGGGATCTTTCCTCAGTACAATGGGAAGATCCACTGCCACTGCAGGACAATGAGGATTTGGGGTTTGTTCCACCCTTATTCCTTCTGGGAGACCTTCTGTTTCACTGAGCACCTAAAAAAGCATCAGGCACTTCAGTCATTGAGCTATGTGGCTTATTATCTCATCTCTTTTCATTTCATAGCACTATTACCCCTTTGTAGTTGAGAACGTTGAGATTCAAGCCTTAAGTGACTTACTCAAAGTCAGACAGCAGATAAAGTCAAACCCTTAATGCAGATAAGGAGCTGAGCCAGGGTGTAAACAAGATTATCTTGAATGAAGATTTATCATTATGGACAGAACTTAGTCTCACAGATTGAACAACCTGCACCCCAATTTACCCTTTAAAATTTAAAACCAGCCACATGGCAGCTCCTGAGTTCTCAAGAGCACAGCAGCCAGGTGTACAGCTGGAAGTCAGTAGTCCCATCCTCCCTGAGTCCAAAAGAATGAAGCACTTTTTTTGTCTACACTGGAGGGAAACTGAGAGCCAGTAAATTTTTATCAGTGCCTGAAGTTACTTTGGTTCAAATTCTAGCCTTCTGCACCCCCAATGATCACATCTGTCAGATCCAACAAGACATCAAGCAGGTAAACCCTCTTTAGCCATGAGTAACTTACGACTAAGGAGGATTTACCTCCTGGAAGAGCAAAGATCCTTAAACTGTCTCCAACCGCCATCCTCTCTCCTCTCTGAGGTTATATGAACCTTGGTCCTCAGAGGTAGAAAACAGACACTTTGGGCACAGAAGTCTGCCCTCCCCTCTGTCCCTTTAGGGCGCCTGCTGCTGAAAACAATACACAGACTGGGACTGTCTGTCTGTGGCCAGCAGGCAAACTAAATAAACATACAAAATGCTTAATTCCAAGGAGAGAGCAGAAGACCTCCCTACCTCTCCATGATCACTCTGGTTTTTCCTCCTACACACCCTCCCCTGGGCCAGCCACCACTCTCAGAAAGCCTGACAGCTCTTTGCTACTGCTTCTGTTTCCTGAGCTTGCTCTGCTCCCCCTCCCACTCCTCGATAATTGAGATTCACCAGCTCTGCCTCCCCACCCACACAAAAGCACAGTTTGAAAGATCCATTTGGATTAAATGGCTTGATTACAACAGGGAGACAATTGGTTGAATAAAGTCAATTATCTTTCCTGTGACAGGTGCCCACTTTGAAGTCCTAGGCACCTGCTGGCATAATCACTGAGGCTGACATTCCCAGGTCCTTATTAAAAAGGGAATAATAGAATGCCAGGCCTGAATTTATCTGGTTGGTTGTTTGTATTTTTTTTAAAGCAGGGCAGAAGGGTGAGAGCAATCTGCAGCTGCTGGGTCATTACCTTCCCATTAGCTGACGGAGTGGTGAGCTGGGCCCTCCGCGGCTGCCAGGCTGTCGGGGGCTCTCACCGAGCCTGAGCTGTATGACTGGGGATGTGGGAAGGGTAATGAGCTCTGGGTCGCCAAGCAGAAGGGCTGTGCTTCCAGGACAGCATTCAAATTAGAATATTCAGCACCACAAATGACAGGGATTGGGACTATCTTATTAAGCCAATTAGGGAAAAATCATGTACAAATAAAAAATAATGTCCTCAGTGCCAGGACGGTATTCCCATATCTCCTCAGGTTCACCTATATTCTCAGTCTTATCTTACTCCTGACCCAGTCAGTCTCTTTCCCTCCACCACATCCCTCTCTTTTCTTTCTCCACAGTTACCCAGACTGAAAGGACACTGTGGTCGTCAGCATTAGCAGATGGCTAGAGTATGAGCTGGTGGTGGTGGCATCAGTGGGAATGTCTGGGGACCAAGGGGGGAAAGCACAGTTGTTTATTCAGTTAAAATACATTACTGAGTTGGTTATGCACGGAGAAGAAGAAATTAAGGTATTTGGCCTCTAGGAGATGATAATTTAGATCAGAAGTAAAAAACTTATATTACCTTCAGGACCAGGCAGGCAATAAAAAGGTGAATAGCCACCTGATATATAATAGGGACTAGTGGTATCTGTGGCAAACTAGAGAGGAGGCCCCCTTTAGTCAGCTCTAGCCAAGAGAGGTCATGTAGCTGTGTGTGAGCCCAATGTAAGCAAAGTTTCTAGTTATGAAGGAGAAGGTAAGCTCTGGATTTTATATGACATGTTCTTACATTTTTTAAATGTATTTATTCACCTACAAAACACTTCCACAATCTGGCTCCAGTCTGTGGGCCATCAATTTATGATCCATATTCTAGAATAAGATGACTTCCCATCTTCGAGAAGTTTTTTAAAAAAAGGAGGTCATCACAATCATCATTCTTACTACTGTTTATTGAGCCTTGCTACATGCAAGGCTCATTCATTATCTCACTCAAACTGGTGCCACATTCAATGAAGGAACTACTGTGTCAATTTTACCAATGAGAAAACTGAGCCTTAGGTGATTTCTATCAATCAGATTACAGGCAAGAAACATGACAGACACTCAAACTAGAAAATTGAGGAAAGTTGCATAAAGAGGTTAACTACAAAGAAATGGGCCAGATTTGGAGAACCCAACAAAGTGTGGCATAACACCCACAGGCAAGCAACAGTGGGAGCTCTGTCCACCCTCACACCCGTAGGTGCAAGAAGAGAGTGGCCACATAACCCACGGGAAGTCGCTGCACTGAGAGGGCTGTTGGCCAACAGTGACAGCCTTTAGTGGCACCCATGATGACCACACTGGGGAAGACCTGGGGAGGAAATACAGTGACCTCACTCTCCTTTCCAGCTCTAGGGTACTGCCCACCTACCCACTGGCCCAACCAACAGGAAGCTTAAGGGGTTGGGAACTTATGCTATGGTTTGACTGTCTGTGACCCCTAAAATGTGATGGTATTAGAGGGTGGGGCCACTGGGAGGTAATTAAGTCATAAGGATGGAGTCATAAAAAAGATCCCCAGACAGTGCCTCCTCCACCATACCATGTGAGAACACAAAAAGAAATTGGCCACCTGTAATCCTGAAGAGAGTTCTCACCAGAAACTGATCATGCTGGCACACCTTGATCTTAGACTTTTAACTCCCATAATTGAAAGAAAAACACACTGTTTAAACCAACCAGTCTATGGTAATTTGTTACAGCAGCCAGAACTAGAACAGAACTTATTACAGCTTAGCATCCTGGGGCATGGAGCAGGGTAGAGAAGGCCAGAGAGTGAATCTAAAGGGGAAAAGGCAAATGTTCTAGCCCGTCACTTGGCAAAGACTCCAAAGCTGGTATGTGTGAGAGCAGTGTTTACCTGACACTGCTGTGTCTGCTCTTTCTACTAGACCAAACTGTCCCCTTAGTCTGACAGGCAAGGACTATGTCAGGTCCTATCCTTAAATCACACTAGTAACCTAATTTGAACTATTTCATTACACCTCATATCTAGGTTGTACAGTGTAATACGTAAGATCCTAAAGGTTCTGCAATTACAATACGGGGTTTAAATTTTAAATTTACTTTTTACTGGTAGTCTGACTTTGCAGAAATCACTTTTCTTAGCATGAATGTCTTAACATTTATAATGGGAATAACTGTACCAAACACAGAGAATTTAATATATAATGAGATTATATATGTAAATCCCTTAGTACAATGCCTAACTCGTAAGGAGAATTCTACAAGTGGTCATCACACTTATTACATAGAAAATATTAATGGAAAGAGAATAGATTTTTTCATAAAGATTTTTAGCTCACATTCTCATCAAAGAGTCACAAAGCATGCTCCTCTACCCTTCTTTTCACCTGAAAGTTCTTTTTTTTTTTCTTTTGCAAACTACTTAGTCTCAAAAAAGAGAAGGCAATCCTGGAACATGTGACAACACAGATGAACCTCGAGGACATTATGCTAAGTGAAATAAGCCAGTCAACAAAGCCAATCAAATACTGCATCATTCCACTTACATAAGGTATCTAAAGTAGTCAAAGTCTAGGCCAGAACTCAGTGGGACAATGTTTTCAGTGGGCTGAGAAAAACAACCAATCTAAACCAATCATGTAAGAATGAGGACGGAACAAAGACATTTTCAAAAAAAGAAAAGCCATGAGAATTTACCAACAACAAATCTTATACTAAAAGAACTTCTAAAGCCTGTTTTCAGAATCTGATAATGTAATCTCAGTAGAGGCTAGATTGGGAGGCAAAACTCAATTTCTATTACCACCTCTTCAATGATTCTCAGTTTGCAGATTGCTTCCTCTACTCACATACTAGATTTTCTTCTTCTCTTAGTACATTTAAAGGAGAATCACATTAAGAAAAACAAATTAGCCCTGGCTGGCGTAGCTCAGTGGATTGAGCGCGGGCCTGCGAACCAGACGATCGCAGTTCGATTCCCAGTCAGGGCACATGCCTGGGTTGCAGGCCGGTTCCTTGCAGGCTAACTACCAGCAGGGGACGCACAAAAGGCAACCATACATTGATGTTTCTCTCCCTCTCTCCTTCCCCTCTAAAGATAAATAAATAAATAAAATATTTAAAAAAAAAAAGAAAGAAAAACAAATTATTTTCTAAGACATCATAATACTGTTTGAACACCCCATCAACTGACATCTGCAAAATCTTTAGATGTCACGTATCATCTGACAGTAACTCACATTGTTTTCTATGTGTGGAGTGCTGGGCCAGAATGTTGGCAACTCGCTCAAACACAACTTATATGTGATTCTGAAGTCATATTCTCCACCACAGGGTCCCAAAAGACACCATGAATCTTGTCTGCTGCCCTAAGGGCCTAGTAAAATAGAACCTTCTCTAGAAATCAGAGCCCCTAAATATGGAAGCATGCATGCACATGCATATTCACACATGACATTAGAGCCTAAATCTTAGCATTAGTATATTAACTTTGTAATTTTGTTATGGTTATCAATGTTGATACCACCACTGCCATCATTGCTGCAATTGTTTTATTTTTGGTTGGGTGGCTCTTGTGGCACTATTGGCTCCTGGCAAACACTGATGTCAGCAACATACATTTGACACCCGGAAGTGGTGTCTTTGTGACTATTCTTGGCAGTGAATGAACTCGGAGGCCATTATTTATGGTGATTGAAAGCTGAGTGTACTGGTGTGATGGGCCAGGGCTGAAGTGATAGGACAAAGAAACGCACGCCTGGAAATTAGCATATTTAATCTTCTAAAGCCAGAGGCCAGGAGCTAAAAACTGCACTTCAGTGTGAGGCAAGCCCAGTTCTTTCTCATCTGACACTCCACAGCCCAGGATGGCTGGAGGGGAAACATTCACTGATGGGAGGAAGTTAGAAATATCGGGGAGATGGATAGTTTAGGAAGCAGAAGAGCAAAACTGGAACACAGACAATAATAATTTATGTAAGGAAATATTTTTTAATACTTTTCTGAAATTACAGAAATTATGTCACACAGACAACTAAATAGCACAGCACACACAAGCAATCCTTCAGGACTCTGTCACATGTGGCCTTGGAGTGTGGCTGTTGTATGGTGGAGATTACATCAGGTACAGGGGGATGTAGAGAAAGAAAACATAACTCCTCTCTTAGGGAGAACACAGCAGTGGGGAAAAAATTACTAATAACATGCCACAAAATAAGCATGAGGAACAAACCACCAGTGCCTTATCCTTCTAGAGTGTCTACTTCATCCTTGGACGTTCCAAACAGGCCATCTAGGAAACTTCTGTCTAATGTCTTCTCTGCTCCATCACTGTGGATCAGGCTTGCACTGAGGTCTGATGACCTTCCAGTCCCCTAGAAGCTCCCCACATTCTTTCATGAAGGCATTTCCCCTTTTTAACAAACGTATTTTATGCCATCTTGACATCTGATTCTCAAAAGACTCAGACTAACACTGTCCTTTCATTTGTGTGCCCAGTTTTACCTTCTCACCTCCAGCTCCCATGTGACATTAGCCCCTTTTCCCTAACCAGCATATTTGGTATCCAGAGACCCTGAACTCTACACATAGTGTCCATCCCAGCCAAGCTCTGCCCTGGCCCTCATAGGGGATTTCACATTAACCCTTTAATTTCCAATAAAAGGACCTATTTAACTTTTGCCTACTTGCTGTATGGCTCTGTCACAGCACCCAAGTGGCCAATCCTGAGACTATCCCAAGATGACACATAAACTTGAGACTATCCCAAGACGGCAGCCATTCCCAAGAGGATGTCCATGGCTCCAGTACTATTCTCAGCCCAAGAAGCAGCACTGGATCAAAACCTAGTATCTGAGAAGAACTATTTCAAAGGCAACACTACTCATTTATAAGTATATGTTCTGATTTGCTTACTAACAAAATGATAGATTTTTTCATAAAGATTTTTAGCTCACATTCTCATCAAAGAGTCACAAAGCATGCTCTTCTACCCTTCTTTTCACCTGAAAGTTCTTTTTTTTTCTTTTGCAAACTATTTAGTCTCAAAAAAGAGAAGGCAAATCCTGAGATACAAATGCATAAACAACAGCTGTCCTGGGCAAGATATTCCCCAAGTACTCGGGTTGGGAGAGGAAGTATTACTGCTGATATAAACTGACTGATCTGAGGAAGAATCACCCCAAGTTTCCAGGCTAGGAATATAAAGGAACTACTGCTCCAGTTGTCAAAGTCCAGCTCCCACACTTTTTCAGGACTTCAGAGTCTATGGTCCTACCACAGACACTAACTTAGGAGCAGGGTAGTTACTGATGACCCCATAAGGAGTATATAAAACAGCTAGCTCCACTTCCAACAAAGAAAAGGTGCTCAACTAACAAGATTGGGCCTTTCTACTCTTTCCAGAACTCAACCCTTTCTTTGAGGTCCATTTTAAAAGAATTACGTAAACTCATTCCCAGTACAAACGTTTAATGAATTGGGAGGTGTTGGTCTCTCTTTATTATCTGACTGTCAAGATGGAGAACCTTACTGGAAATGAGGTGAGCAGTTAGATGTCCTCCAGTGAATGGATAAATATAGTTCATCCAGTCAATGGATTACTATTTAGAGCTAAAAAGAAATGAACTATTTAAGTTATGAAAAAAAAGAAGAAAACAAGTACACATTCTGAAGTAAAAGAAACCCATTTGAAAAGGCTGCATACTATATGATTCCAACTATATGACATGCTGGAAACAACAAAACTACAGAAAAGATAAAAGGGTCAGTAGTTGCCAGGTGTTAAGAAAGAGGAAGGTATGAATGGGTGGTGCACAGAAAATTTTTAGGAAAGTAAAAATACTCTGTATAATACTATAATAATGAACATGTTAGTATACATTTGTCCAAATCCATAAAATGTACAACATAAAGAATGAACCCTAATGTAAACTATAGTCTTTGGGTGATAATGACGTTTGAATGTGGGTTCATCAATTGTAATACCTGTATCATGCTGGTGGTGATGTTGACAATGGATGAAACCGTGCATGTGGAAATCTTTGCACCTTTGGCTCAATTTTGCCACAAAGCTAAACTTGCTCTAAAAAATAAAGTCTACCTTTAAAAAAACGCATCAAGCCACAGGTTTAATTTGGACATCCCTGGTAAACATAAAGTCTCTGACCATTTGAAAAGTGCCCCCACCTAACAATGTAACAACAGGGAATGCCATAACAGACTGGCTGAGAATCCCTGGAGTTTGGCTAAATCAAAAAATTCAAAGAAATGATTTATTGCTGTTAGGAGACTGGAGGAAAATGGTAGCTTTCTGCCACTAAGCCCAGAAAACCAGGGCATTTAAAACTCTTCAGGAGGAATCTGGAAAATGTGATGTCAAGCCTCACTGCAAGTAGGGTAAAGTAGAGTGGTCCCTCCAGGTTAAAAGCCTGATGTTAAGATACCCAGACCAAAAGTCAAGTAACCCATGACATGGGATGTAAAATGTGACAGGTGGCCTTGGAGCCAGCTGATCCAGTACTGGATGTCCCTGAGACATGTCAAGAATCGAAGAAACAAGATGCCTCATTATTCTAAGGCTGTGATTTTCAACCTTTTTCCATATCATGGCACACAATCTAATTACTAAAATTCTGTAACACACCCAAAAATTTTTTTTGCTGATGGGACAAAAGAAGACATAATTTTGATTCATGCGTACCAGATGGCTATTGTCATTTTTTTATTTGACAATCTAAGGGGAAAGAGGTCAGTGCCCCTGACTAAATAGTCAGGTATTGCATGTTTTAAAAATTCTGCAGCAGATCAGTTGGAAATCACCGTTCTAGGGGAATTACAGACAATACAAAGGAAAACCCTTACTGCAGAATAATTTCTAGGTCAATGAATAACAATTCTTATGTAATAAGGTAACAGGTTCCATGGAGGAACATACTCTTTTCATACTGGTCACTGGACCAGACAAGTGCATTCATCGGTTGAATGACATCATAAGATTGCAACTGTCACAATGGCAATGAAGAGTGAACCTTCAAGGTATTGATCAGCTCCTCCATTTTCCTTTCTACACAGTAATCGTGTCTAGGATTGGTGCACTGGACTATGGAGGCTCTGGGAGGCTTGGGATTTTCACAGAAGGAGAAGGGATTGTAGAGCGTGGAAACGTGATATTCTTGCCAAAGTGATATGGGGCTTGAGCGATTACATTAGAAGAATAAAAAGATGTTCCCTTGTTTTGAAGCCCAAACTGTTGAGTTATATGTCAGTCACAGAATTACGTAGGTGTCTGTTGGTCTATTCAACTACAATTTGAGTTAGGAAGTAGGAACATGTTTATTCAACACTGTATACTGCAATATACAGGATGGGGCAAAAAGAAGTCTACAGTTCTGAGACGCAAAATACAGTGTTTATTCTGGTATTACTTATTAACTGTTGTGTTATCTTCCATATAAACAACTGCAAACCTACCATTGCCCCAGCCTGTATTTTAACTCTTTACGGCAGTTGTCAACAAACTTTTTCTGTAAAGGGCCAGATTGCAATTATTTTAGTCTTTGTGGGTTACAAAGTAATCCCTGCCACAACTACTCAGCTTCCACCGTGATGTACAATCAGCCACAGACAATACCTGAAACAAATGAGTGTGGCTGTATTCCAACAAAACTTCATTTATAAAAACAAGTGGTGGGCCATAGGACCATAGTTAGCTGACCCTGCTTTACAGCACAGCATGGTGGAAAGACCACCCATTTTAAAGCAAGACAATCCTTATCCTGGATTCTCACTCTCTTTCACACACATAACCTTTCAATCACAGTTCTCCTTCCTGAAAAATGAGGCACAATAATATACCACACGCACAAACAAGAATGATATGTGTGAGACCCTCAGAATATTTGGAATGTTAGAAAATACTCAGTAGCTATGTTTCCCTGGAATGTGTAACTATAAATTTTATAGCTGCAGAATTTAAATTTGAAGATGTTTTACTTTTAGGAGTCTCCTAGAGAGCTCTTTACATCTGTTCTGGAGGTTGTATTTGTCATTGATCTCAGCAGAAAGCCCATGCAATCAGAAAGCTCAACTAGAATTTGGGTTGTAATTCCAATTGATATATGTTGATTTAAACCTTGGAAGCCAATTCAATAACTCATAAAGTTAAAAGGAGTAGAGGAAATAGAGCCTTCAGAATTATTATGTGATTAACCTTCAACAGAGAAAGAGCATAATAAATGAGCAGCTTTCGCTACACTCTTTTGTTTTAAGAGTGAAAAAGAGTGTAAATTGTTTTTAATGGTGAAACTGTTTTAAAAAAATAAGGAGAGTCTATCAATGTCAGAAGATTGTTTGGGAGACTCTGCTGAATTGGATTAGCCTGTCAACAAATCATCCTCTGATGAATTCCTTAACAACAGCATTTATCGCCCTGCGTGTTGGGGAAACACGTGTACGTGTTGAGTTTGCTATAACATACATATGTAATAGGAAGGACAAAGCTAATGCTCGGAATGCGCTTTGTCTGCGGGGATGTAAGCGAAGTACTTGATTTCTCTATTCCCTCGGTAGAACTCTGCTTTAAGCGTAATGCTATAACAGAAGTACCTGGGCAGGGAAGAGTATTATGTCTGTTTCCAGTGAAAATGGACAGAATTGTGAGCTCTGTCATTCCATTATTCAGTTAACCTGGAATATGGCTGGAGGGAAGATCTGGAGATGCAGCATCGAATTCCCGCAGGCCTTTTCGGCATGCACGGGTGATTGCAATAGCTCCACGGGGTGTTCGCTGATGCTCAGCGCGAGCTGGACTGAGTATTTCACAAACTGTTGCTTCCTCCACAGAGTTCTATATTTTCACATCTCCCTCTAACTAAGAATGGTTAGAATATTTGTAAATTCATTTTTGAAAGTAATATTGAGGGAGGTATGTCAAAAAATCTTAATAAAGATGTTCCTGAGGAGAGGAGGTGTCATGGAAGGACATTAACAATGTGTCTTTAGTAAATTCCGATGAGTTACCGTGAAGGGGTCTGGTTAACTTCCCAGTTGCTTAACTTCTCAGTCTCTCTTTCCTCCTTTAGGAAACAGGAGAATCATCAATCACTACTCTTCAGATAGTGGGAATTCAATGACAGGGAATACAAATCACAGAGCCTGACATCAATGTATATGATCAGTAAACAATATCTATTATTACTTACATTATTTACTCAAGCCAATGAGTTACACTTTTGTAGATAAAGTGAGTTAGATGAGAATGTGGAATTGTCGAGAAAGGTACTGCTAAGAAGAATTTTTATGAAACAGAGGCTTGTATCAATGTGCCTAACAAAGTGTAGTTATACAATAAATATTGGCTAATTTGATTTCACACAACCTTCATTGCTATGTTTGCAGATTCCAAATTAAGCCACGAATAGTTCCTGAACAGTTTAATCAGAACCAGATGAAAGAAGAATGAGAGACAACATGTAGAAGAATCTACTTTACATCAATCCCCAGAGGATGGACAGAGGAAATAATAGGTCTTTTCAATCTTCAGTTTCAATAACTCCACAGGAGCCAGACTGCTGGAACAAATGAGGCTGCTCTGCCTCCCTGGGCACAGGATAATTCGATACAAACAACCTTTTCCAACAACAGAAGTTAGGGCCATGAGTCAGCACATGAGGCAGGCAACAGACTAAAAAAAGTCTCCGTGTGCCCTTCTGGACTTTGGATTGAAAGCTGTCTGCTCTATCCAGGCTCCTCCTTATCATGTTACTCCACAATCGCAATAGGTGTCCCGTTACAGCCTTGGCTCACCCCCACCGAAGCTACAACCACATCTGCCATGTGCATATAAGAATATCAATGTCGAGACTGTGATGAGTGAGGCTCTTTTCATGAGCCTAATAGCTCGTGCAGTGTGCAACTGCAAAGCATGACCACAAATGTTGGCGATGGGATGGGGTGGCCTTTGTGCATGTCGTCAGCACTCAAGCAGAGGGATTCCACTTCTTCACTAAGCACTGTCCGCACGCAGGCTGAGGAGGTCAGTAGCTCTTACAGATCCTCTTAAATGAAGCACTGTTTTTCTTCTTTAGGGTTAGGTTTACAAAATGAAGCAAAGCAAAAAAAGAAACAAAAGAGAAATTCAAAGCCACACAAGGTACTGGAAAACTACCTGTGGCCAAAGGAAGCATCACTTCCCAAGAGGAACTACTTGGGAAAGCGTGCTGTGTGACCCACAGCCCTGTACACACAGCTGTTCCCCTTCATCTGTGCAGCTCACATGCCCTCTCCAGTGTGCAAAGCAGAGTTGAGAAGGGCACTGCACCCAGAAAACACATGTGGGACTTGACCTCTCCTTCAAAGCCAACTGTGAGTTCAAAGACATCAGCAAGGATGAGGGGAAGCCAGGTCCAGATCATCCACAGGTTTTCTGGAAGCTACTGGTTTGGGTTTAGTTTCATGTTATTCTTTATTAAACTCTACCATATGCATTTTTCTTGGTTCTAAGCTAATTTATGCAATTGTAGAAATGTTTTAACACAAAACACAATCCACAAAAGTAGGGAACACATGAACAATAAACACTGTGTTAGTAAAGTGAACTTCTGGGAGAAAAATGAAGTCATGATTTATACTCCTTGGCAATTTTCATGGTGTAAATACACCAATCATGGCCAATTTTAAGCTACCAACAGTTAACAACTAGCTCTCAAAATCCCTAAATGCCGAATAGACTCTTACTAGGCAGCTCCTGCAAACTACCACAGAAGTCCTTACTGAAAGGCAACCCTGTGAAGAAAATGGTTTACTTATTTCCAGTCCTTTTGCTGCATTCTCACATTCTGTCTATATTATAAATAGAGTATTACATTCTGGTTTTTGCTGGTGCTTGATTTTTTAATTTATTCCATGATCATATATTATTTATTTTCCACAGAATGCTTAACTAGCCAGTTTTTTTACATATATAGAAGAAATTGCACAGGTCTTGGAGGCAAACACAGCCAGGCTCCAACAGTGGTATGAGTAGCCCGCAGTGTGACTATGGGAAAATTACCCCCTCTGCTGAACCTCATTTTCTTACCTTCAAGGTAGAGATAACAAATAATATCCAATCTGCAGGGTAAAAGACAGTTGACATTTCTAAAGTGATCATAAAATCCTAGTTCCTTTCTTCTCACTTCCTACTATACTTTAGTAGTTGGTTTATTCTTACCACATACACTGGTGTTAACAATTTAAAAAATTCTCCTGGACCCTGCCTCAGGAGAAAGAATGAGAAGAGAATTACTGTATAAAGTGACCCATAACCTCAGATGACTATAGACTTAGACCCCATGACCTGAAGTTCCTCGACTTTTAAGTGACTCGCTAAGCAGAGTTACAGTCAGGAGGGCCAACGACTGTCAAGAGTTGTAGAACTTATTCAGGTACCTGGAATCAGAGAACGTCCTTTTAGAACAATTAGTCCCAATCTTTCTTTGTTCTTATGTAGAACCAAAACTTCAAATAGGAATGGAAAATCTTAATTTTGTGATTTTATAAATACATGCACTGTCAATGTTGGCAACAGTTAACGTATGTATTGCAATGCTGATAAATTCTGTCTTGTTGGACGCATGCTTTTGTAGAATTCTGGTCGAATTAAAATACATACACAGCCCTGGCTGGTGTAGCTCAGTGGATTGAGCGCAAGCCTGTGAACCAGAGTATCACGGTTCGATTCCCAGTCAGGGCACATGCCTGGGTTGCAGGCCAGTTCCCAGCAGGGGATGCATGAAAGGCAACCGTACATTGATGTTTCTCTCCCTCTCCCCTTCCCTTCCCCTCTAAAAATAAATAAATAAATAAAATCTTTAAAAAAAAATACATACACAAAGGTGTTTCATTTACTGTGGCCAATCTGGGTGCTTGTCCCATTCCTTCTATTGGGACTGACAACATAGGAAGCAATTCCACAATCTGGCTGAGGAGGAAGATGGAACAAAGAAGCCACATGCAGCACCGACTGCTAGCTGTCTGCCACCCGCATGCTCCCATTCTTCCTTAGGAACTGAACCTCCAGCTGCAGAACGCCTGGGCCCAGCATGCCAATGCCAGCCCCAGGATTTACTTTGCATGAGAAAAAGGATAAACTGTATCTTGTCTAAAACTACTATTCTTTGGGGTAGCTCTCACCTGACATCAAACCTACTCCTATCTGATATCCCACATGACCCAAATCCAGGAGACCTGTCCCCTGAATATGTGATTTGAATCAAATTGGAAAAAAGTAAGAAACCCAGTCAACTGGAACAAATGGTATGTGATTGTAACAGCCATAAACATTACAAGTGAGATTCTCTTATGTGCCTGGCATTGTTTTGACTTTTTCTTTCTTTTTTTAATTTACTGATATGACATTGGTTTAAAAGAGTACATAGGTTTCTAGTATAAATTTCTACGCTACATGATCTGATGCTGTATTGTGTGTCCAACACCCACAGTCAAATCATCTTTTGTCGCCATATCTCTGGCCCTCTTAACCCTCTGTTACCCTCCCTTCCTTCTGGTAGCCATACTGTTGTCTGTATCTATGAGTTTTTGTTATTTTTCTTGTCTGTTCACGTGTTGCTTCCAGTTTTATATACCACATATGAGTGAAATCATGTAGTTCTTAACTTTTCCTGTCTGAGTGACCTCATTTAGCATGATGATTTTTTCAGTATGTTGTGTTATTCAACCCCGTGACGCTGACACCGCCATCCTCGTTCTGTCAGAGAATGAAGGAACGGTCACTTTAGACAATTGGTGGGGGAGCCAGGATTCAGCAGTAAGCTTGTCTTCCTCCATATCTTGAAATTGAACACCTCATTATCAGCCACTTCAAAGAAATAAAGAATCCAAAGGCACTCTCTCATGGTCTCTCAATAACCAGCCCTCCTATGAAGCTTTGATGTATCTGCCAGGTCCCCTATCATTTATGCAACATGAGTGCAATGAATAAAAAATTTTTAATTAATTTTAAGTTAATATTCAAGTTAATCTTTAAACCTTTAAGTTAATATTCAAGTTACTCTTTAAACCATATCAGCCAAAGATTGTCACTTGTTACCTAAAAACCAAGTGAAATGTATGAATGAATTCACAATTCCACATTCTACATTTCCTTTAGCTTTTCTTTTTCCTGTCTGGCTATAAACTTTGCAGGAAAATAGATGATTGTTCTTCCAAAGTAGTTTACCTTCTCCTGATTCCAATTTTTCACTTGAATTCATAGTCCTCTGACCTGAAGAGAAATCTTATTCCTATGGCAACATGGGTTTTGCTCTCTGCTTCTCCCTTTTAAAAACCCAAGCAAATACACTTTACTTCAGAATTGAAATAAACAGTGGAACCAGGTGACTCAATTTTTGAAACATGTTTTTCTCCAGAAATGGTCTCTGACCACTTCCCCTCCCCTTGCTTTCAATTTTCTTCTAAAGTATTTGTCATTGGGGAAATTACAAGTTGGGGTGATGCTTCGTCAGACGGCCTGACTTAAGGCTCTCTAGACGCTCCCTCTCTCACAACCTATCGGCTGTGCTGAGACAAAGAAATATGGCCCAAATGAAAGAACAGAGTAAAGCCTCAGAAAGAGAGCTACGTGAGGAGGAGATCACCAACCATCGGAGGGAGGATTTAAAGCTCTGGTTGTCAAAATGCTCACAGATCTGATCGAGCTTGGTTGAAAAATGAAAAAACAAATGAAGGATAACCAAAGTGAAATAAAGCAGAATGTTCAGGGAACCAGAAGTGACAGGAAGGAAACCAGGATTCAAAGCAATCATTTGGAACAAAAGGAAAAAATAAACATCCATCAAAATGAAAAAACAAGAACTCAAAAAAGTGAAGAGACTCTTATAAACTTCAGGGACTACCTGAAACATTCCAATATCCTAATTATAGGGGTGCCAGAAGGAGAAGAGGAAGGCCAAGAAATTGAACATTTATTTGAACAAATAATGAAGGAAAACTTCTCCAAGTTAGTGAAGGAAATAGACTTCCAAGAAGTCCAGAGAGTCCCAAAGAAGTTGGACCCAAAGAGAAACACACCAAGACACATCATCCTTAAGCTACCCAAGATGAAATATAAAGAGAGACCCTTTAAAAAGCAAGAGAAAAGCAGAGAATTACCTACAAAGGAGTTCCCATTAGACTATCCGCTGATTTCTCAAAAGAAACCCTGCAGGCAAGAAAGGGCTGGAAAGAAGTATCCGAAGTCATGAAGGGCAAGGACCTCCATCCAAGACTGCTCTATCCAGCAAAGCTTTCATTTAGAATGGAAGGGCAGATGAAGTGCTTCCCAGATAAGGTGAAGTTAAAGGAGTTCATCATCACCAAGCCATTATTATATGAAATGTTAAAGGGACTTATCTAAGAAAAAGAAGATAAAAAATATGAACAGTAAAATGACAACAAACTCACAGCTATCAACGAATGAACCTAAAAGAAAAAAACTAAGCTAACAATCAGAACAGGAACAAAATCAGAGAAATGGACATCACACAGAGGGTTTCAGTGGGGAGTAGGAAGGGAGGAGTAGGTGGAGAAAGGTACAGGGAAGAAGAAACACAGTTAGTAGGCATAAGCTAGATGGGGAGAGCTAAAAAATGGTATGGGGAACAGAAGACTCAAAGAACTTGTACAATCCATGGACATGAATTAAGGAGGTGAATGCTGGAAGGTTGGAGAGGCAAGGTGGAGCTGGGATAGAGGAGGGAAAGTTAGGAAAACTGTAATAGCATAATCAATAAAAAATCTTTTTTTTTAATAAAAAGGGTTCTCTAGTGACTGTTCCATGCTTTTTTGGTGGGTGGGGTGGAGTAGTCCTTCGAGGTTGGCTGACCCCATTTTACACAGTCTCTGGAACAAATCAGAGCACCCACGGTTGACAGACAGATGTCTCGTAAGTTTTAGTAAAAGCCAGCAGAAGCAAGGTATACTTGTATACGTAGAATAAAACATAGCCCAATATCTTCCACCTTTTCCAGCAGCATGAAGGCCTTGAGCACTGGCATTTCCAAGCATCAGAGGACTAAGAAGTACTCTCTGGGGCAGCACTAGCCACCAAATATCAAACCGAATGGGGCTCAGCTGGAGGAAACTTCAAGTCACAGCTTTGTGCATAAGCTCACTGTAGCATCCCATGAGATACCCTGATGATAATGGCATAATGAGAAAAGCTACATGAAAAGGAGAAGTAAACAGAACTAGAGGCAATTGGACAGGGGTCTGGGAAGGAGTTTGCATGGCAAGCCAAAAGATAGATTTATAAGACTGATTGTGGAAAAAATAATTTTACTAAACCATTATGCTGGGATACTACAGTGTGTTGAAAGAGACAGGTTCAAGTTGTGGGGGTACTCCCTTTTACTCTACCTTCTAACTGAAATTCTTGCCTAGATTGAAGTAGGAAAAAAGAACTGTCAAGAAACCTATGTTTTGAGTATTGAATATGACACCAGTTGAGACAGGAGCAGCAAGAGCAAGATCATTAAAAAGCCAACAGCCTTCCTGAATGTATACCTCCTACAATCTCTTACCCAATGGTTAAGTTGCAAAGTGGCCCTTTGGCAGAGAGAAACTGAAACCAAAGCTCTAACAACAGCTGCTTTCCCTAAAGCATCAAAGACAAAGCAAAAGTATGTCATTTCTTTCTCAGAAGTATGGTGTGATTTAATTACTTGTGTTGCCTCTGTGGCGTTGTTCTACTGTATTTCATTGCGAGCATACGGTATTCCTCCTTATTATGGCCAGGAGTGTCTTTTGTGGATTATTTTAAGAACCTAACCACCATATGACATTGTTTCTCCATAAGTAAACTGTTTCCAAGTTCTCAACAACCAAATTAGAGGCAAACTTTCAGATCTAATGACTGTCTGATAGTCACTAATACAGGGTGAATTATTGTTGGTGGACAAAAAGAATCTCATCTTTTTGCTACTAACATGTTCACAAACACTTCCACTTTGAGTCTTTTTAAAAATTACATAGTTCCAAATGCTATGCTAATTAAACAAGAGTTACAATAGCAAGGACGAATTTGGGTGAATTACTTTGATCTAACTGAAACCTGAGATCAAGACATCTTGGCCTTCCTGTCAGGCACATGAGTCCTATGCCTGCTGTAACTGCGTAGCTCCTCAAAGTCAGATTCAAGGGCAACTTCTACCCTTTGTGTTCAGCTCTGATTCTGGCCATACTCTCGGTTTAGAAAAGGAACCAACAGCGTCAGCACGCTAAGCACTGAAACTCTACACTGGGAAACTGGCCTACCTGGTTGTCCCAGCATTTACTATGGAACTGCCACGTTGCTTCCCCAACACTCCAGGGCCTAATGTTTTAGTTCCTGAGCCTCAGTTCTAGGAGGAAGGTTCCTTGCTACCTCTTGAAAACCTCCTCAAATGATGACTCGCAGCACAGTTCTTCTCCTTCACATCCTTCTTACCTGTGGAGAGTCTGCCACAACATTTTTGCTGTCCTACCTTCTGATGGATGACTATTGGATGTGCCTTATACCTCAGTCTTACCTATATTGATGCCTCCTCTTAAAAGAAGGTCCACTGGCCTCTGTCTAAATCTGGGTAAGTCCCACAGTCAGGGCACTCTCTATCTACCCCTCACTCTGTTGCTGGGTAGAAAGAGTCATGAAGATTTACTCAACCTCAAACTTCAGAGCAGAAGATGCCCCTAGGTGCCAGGTAGGCCACATAAATGAGTGACACTGATCTGACGGGAACTTTGTTCCCTGCCTCTACTTTGTTTGCACATGCTCAGGGGAAAGGCGGGAGATACGACTCAACCTTTCCAACTTGAAGCCTGAAGTTCAGATTATGTGATGTCTCTGAATCCATTAATGTCAACCAGCTCCAAAGGTTTCTCAATACTGACCCAATCCACACATCACTGATTTGTGATTTCTGCTTTAAAGTGAAAAAGTGAAAGGTAATCTTCTACTAATACAACTGATTCATTTCCATATCCCAGCTTAACAATTCTTTTGAGTGACATAAGCTCTTTACATGTAGTGGAAAACTGATCATGAATTTCTCTGTATACAAAAGGGAACACATTTGAGGGGGAAAAGTCTTTCTTGATGGGTAGTATTGAACACTAATTTAAAATATAACTTTATCCCAAGCTACATTAATCCCTAAGAAATGAGATGAAAGGAGACCAAATGAATCAGTCACATGAGCCTAGCTCTTTAATCACCATCCTCACTATTGCTAATTGGACCATCAATGCACATTGGCTTTGTTCCCTGAGGTATGCTAAAACAAATACATAACATATGTCTCCTTTTTTTTCATATGTCTCCTTAAGATGAAAGATTTCACATGTTTGAAATTAAAGTACTCATAAATTACCAAAAAAAGCAGAGTAAGATATCTAAATAGCAAATGGAAACCTTGTAGGGGAGATATAACATTATTTGTTGAATCATAGAGGTTTAGAGACAGAATCATTACTACAGGTTTTCCAATAAAACTTGTTCATGTTCATAAGCAAAATAAGGAAGTAAACACAAGACTATTGGATGATGTCTACGAGTTACGTTGAATCAATTTTTCATTGCTGTTGTTACTGAGTCAGGTTTATGATCGTACTTGGGTTGTATCAGAATTAACTGATTTGGCCATTATGACCATCAAAATAACCAGATGTTCCCATTATTTGTTTGGCAGTTGGTCTGAATATTTTTTATGATGTAGGTGATTCATCTGTGTGTTTTGATTTGGTTTCTAAGGTAGAGATATTAACAGCGAATAAATTTTCAGGATCTGTAGAAAATGTTCATGGACACTTTCCAGTTACGGAATAATGAATTTCATCTGTTCTTAACAATTAAGGAAATGAATGTGAAAAAGCTAAGTTTGGGCACAAATAAGCCCAGCTACAGGGAGTGCCAATTGCTTTGTGTGGCACACCTGTCAAAAAATATTAATCAGAATAGGAAGTGATTATCAAAAAGCAAGCACCTGTCTTTAAAGTTAGTGTACTCTTTTTAAAAAAACATTTGTTCAAAAACATGATGAAGAACATTCTGAATGGATCACTTACATACATTGATTAATTTCTAAAGACACATTTTGCCCCATTATACTGCAATTCTATGTAGAATTGACTATGATTAAAATATGGCCTCCAGTATATGCAAAAATATATTTTTTAAAAAATTATATAAAGTACAGCACGGGGAAAACGGTCAATAATATTGTAATAACTATGTATGATGCCTGGTGAGTAATGGGAATATTGGGGGGTCACTTTGTAAAGTATATGCTAACCACTATGCTGTACACCTGAAACTAATACAAAATGATACTGGAGGTTAACTGTGTATGTAGTTCAGTTGGTCAGAACCTCTTCCCAATACACCAAGGTTGCAGGTTCAATCCCTAGTCAGTACACACACATACAAGAGGCAACCAATGAATGCATAAATATTTGGAACAACAAATTGCACTCTCTCTCTCTCAACTGCCTCTCTCAAATCAATAAATAAAATTTGAAAAAGAAAAATAATATTTAAACAATAATTATATATCTAGATATAAACTTTGCCCCACTACAGTAAGAGATTTGCCACTTTTAGTCCTGGTTGAAACAAATCCTAAATTAATTTTTTAAAGGGAAAAATTTAAAGAAAACAAATTTTGACAATATTAAAATGTGGGGAAATATTAAAGCTATAAAACTATAGTGACCTCTAGGATAACACACAGATTGAATGGAGATGTTAATCACTTATTTAAAAGAGTGGGGTGTAAAAAGAAACACAATTTGACAATATGTTTTTTTTGTTTGTTTTTTACTTTGGTTCATTAATTCAAAAATTATTAATTCCCCAAAATATACCCTCATGAAATTCTAAGGGTGAACTGCAGGTCAGAAGCACTGTCTTTCCTCACGGAGCATGTCAGAAATGCTGACTAAGCCCTGCTCCACACTTGCAGATTCATAATCTGCATTTTACAGGATCTCCAGGTAATTCATAGGCATATTATAGTTTGAGAAGCACGACTCTACCAGATTCTAAGACAAAAGTAAAAAATAAGATTGGTCCCTGACCTCAAGGAAGTCATACTCTAAGAAGGTAAATGGATCTGGTAAACAGGTAATTATGGTACAAGTAATAAAGTGTATTCAAGTATTATGGGAACATGGAGGAGCAATTACAACCCTTAACAAAGGCAATTCCTTAAAGATACAGAGCAATTAGAGTTGGATCTTAAAAACTAAGAAGAGTAAAAGACATTCCAGGCAGAGAAAGCAAGATGTTTAGGGAATGGAAGCCCTTTCCACATGGTGGACTAGAAGCTCTTTTAACCAATAAGTAGAGGCAGAGGCTATTAAGGCAGGGTGACATCCATTGCAGAGACCTGGCCACAGAGTGTGAACTTGATTTTAGGGACAATGACTAGACATTGGAGCTTTGAAGAAGATGTGAGACTTGGTCACAGTTGTGTTTCAAAAGACTGTATGCAGTGTACAGGCCACAAGAGATGAGGGAAAGACCAATGAGCACAAGCTACGTAGCCCAAAGCAATCTGTGCTTTGTAACATTCCTATTAAGGGTTCTATAAGAGAGAACAAGAGATTCAAAAGCCCAGAGTTAAAAAGCCTGACCTCACATATTGTAAAATTAAAAAGTCTATTAAAGTTTGACTAGTGATGGAGATTTGTGGACATTACAGAGATAACAGATAAAAATATGATTAAGAAATACAACTAAAAAGTAACTTCAAAATAAATTTACAAATTACTTCTTACCTACATACTTTTCAATTTCTGGCATGAGTGAGACATCGCTTAGGTGAAAAAGAAAAAAAATGAACCGGCTGAGCCTACCTACTTCACTCTGTTTCATAACATTTAAGCTGGAAAAGCTACTATTAGTTAACCTACCCAGCCCCCCCCAAAATAAAGCTTGTTTTGAAAAAAAGAAAAGATGCATAATGTAACATAACAGGAGTAATAAAAATATAGCATGAAGAAATTTAAACATCTTAAAAGAATTTTTGTTTTCTTTCAAGTGGGAGCAAAGTTCTTCAGCTGAATATTTTTAGCAACTAATGTCTTTTGATCAGAATTTCCCACGTGATATATTGGCAACTGATAGACTCTTAGAATAGAGAATAACAATTTATTAATACATAGTGTCATGCTTCTAACATTACTATAAGATGCAAGATTTTCCAGAATTTTCAGTGTAAGATCAGGCTTGCCTTCTGTAAATATTCCTTCCTTGGCATTTTTATTTCTTTCTCAGTTTTCTTTTGAAAGGAGAAACTATGCTAATGGACACTCAGGGGAAAATATGGAAATTTCTTTATTCTTGTCAGTTCAAGAAAAATGAATTTAATGTATGCTTCAGATTGCCCATACATAAGAATCAGCTGTCACCCCTATTTTATGACTTGACACACAATCAACTTGTCAAGACAACAGAAAAAATATCTCAGGCATGTAAGGCTTAGAAAACACACTCATATACTTGGCCTGGAAAAAAATTACTTCAGGGCAAAATCCATCTGATTGGAAGATTAATCTAAATTATGAGCACAAAAATGGGAGTCTAGTAGTGGAAAAGGACTGGTGGATAAATGACAAGGTAAAATACCTTCAAATCATATGATTAAAAATATGACTATGAGATGAAGCCAACAAAACTATTCATGAAATGTAAAACATATAATATGAACCTTATAAATTAACAATAATTATCTGGGTCCCAAATTCCAAAATGGCCTCAGATGAAAACTACGATCCTTCCAAAGAATCTGGAAGCTAGCTGGCCCCTTCCTCCTGGTTCCACAGCTACAAGATATCTACATATCAGCTTTCCAAGCTACGCAACAGTGTTTGATCATTGACGTGGGTACAGAAATATGCACCCCACTTCCAGGTCTGGTGCACACAGCCTGCTCTGAAATTCTCCTCCTTCTCCCTTCCTTCCTCCTTCCACCCTCTTCCTTCTATCCCCATGCTAAAAGTGAACAGCGAAAGCAGCTCTGAAAGTCACAGTTTGAAAATGGCAGGGCCCTCATCACCCTGGATTCCAAAGTGGACTTCATGAAGCAGGATCCACCCCTTGACTCCATGCATTACCTCCAATCTCACTACTAGATGAATTTTCTATGAGCAAAACAAGCTTCTAATTGTTTTAAGCCACTGACACAGTCACTCATCTGCTCCAACAGCTAACTTTACCTTAACCAATATAGTAGCCTACTCACAATTTGGAAGCCAGCCTGTCCAGAACATCACTACACTTTGGGAATCTCTGGGAAAAGTTCTGACCCATGGGCTTCCAGGATTTACGATCAGCTCTTCTAGGACCTCCCAAAAGTCAAAGCAATATCACGAACCATACCTGTCATCTCATTGTTTTTATTTTTATTTTTGTGCTTTTTATTATTTCGTTGGCAATGGGGGGGAAGAAAGGAAAGGCAAGAATCATATCAGTATGGTAAAAGGAAAAAAGCAATTTATTAACTCCTCCCTAAAAAAAAATATTGGACATGTCTACATGGAAATTGAATCCACAGAAGAGTGGTAAGGAGAAGAAAAGAACATAATTTAATTTATTCTTGGCTAACAGGAAACTGAAATCCATATGGCTTCCATCTCTCCTGCACACAAGATGGGTTGGAGAGTCACATTTGTGAGAAATATGCTTTATCTCAAACTGATTAGAAGAGTCAATATTAGACATAACCTCTTTTCCTTCAAGGGCAGGCAAAGTCCATCATCCATTTATGTCTCTGGTGGGGATTAAGGGAAGACCTTAATCAACTTGCCTTATAACCTGAAGGCATTTAAAAGAAAAATCTGTATTTGTTTCCTTAGTCAGATCACTGAAGCATGAAATGGGATGTCTTGTCCTGCTGCCTTTGGTGGAAATGCCATATATTCTATTTATTTATTTGGATGGGGAAGCAGGAGAACTGTCGAAGTTTTATATATTGCCCACTGACTTTGAGTGATATGGTTCAAATTTCTAGTGAAAGACAGGAAAATGCTTTCAACCAGAGAAGACTCACAGAACAACTTGTGCTTTAAAACACTGGGAAACATAGTCATTTCATTGGCATCTATCCAAGAATACCAAGAAAAAATTCTTAAATTACTTCCTTTCCACCCAACTTCTTTGTGTTCCTTAATTGGCAATATCACAAACATAAGTTTCAGACATCATCTGAAAAGATCTTCTCTCTGAATTGACAAAGAGGAATGTAGGCTGATGGAGGGGCTGCACAAGGACCCTGGTGTCCAGGCTGGAAGTCTGAAGGGAAATGAGATGGAGATAAATAGCAAGAGGAAAGAGGAGGTCTTTCCCCTGGGCTTGGATCCTAGGCTTAGCCTGGAGATGTGCACAGATTGCTCATCACAGGGGGAATGGGGTCCCAACTGAGCTGCTTATCTAGGGAGGTGCCTTTTTCTGTGCCTCTGTGTATAGTTCACAAACAGTCAGGAAGGCAAGAGAACCAGATCACATTAAGGGATGCTCAAACCCCAGGCAGGCAGGACCATCTATGAGCTTTCCACCACTGTCACTGAACTCTGGATGCCAGGGCTCGCCTTGCTGCCTGGACTGATCCTGCAAGCCAGACACAGGCCCCAGTCTCAAGGACATGTAAATGTCTCAAGGACATTTACAGTGGAGGGAAACTGTCCCCCAACAAGATTTCAACTGGGGGATTCCCAAAACATCTGAAGAAGGTCCCTAGCAAGAACCAAAAGAATGACAAAAGCTCCCACAAGGGCACATTCACTTTGCTCAACTGAACTGAGAAAAAGGAGGGAGAGAACAGAGGTCAAGTGGAGGTGGGAGTAGAAGCCTGCAGACTAGCGTGACTCAGAAACAACTTTTTGAAGAGATCTGGAGAAAAGATGAGCTTCCACGTCATTTAATATAAATGTTTAGCTGCAGGAATAAGTCATATCTGACTGTAAAATAAATTTTGACAATGGAGGATATTATGGGACTATGCTGTTTTTATTTTTAAAGGCATTTAGCTAACAAAATACAAATTTCAGAATCCATATTATAGAGTATATACTTAGAGATCTAGTTTGGATATCTGTTGTAAGACATACACTTGAGAATCTGAACTGGTTACACGATTCTCCAGAGCTTTACCTTTATATGTTTACATACAAAAATAGCAGATGATCTATTTCAACACACACACAAAAAAATCTAGATCCTCTTTCAGGATCAGCAATCACTGAAAGATAGCTAATATCTGCCCATCATTTGGTTCCACATGAATCTGAGTCAAGCCAAGGATCTCCCTCAATTCTTCCCAAGCAGAGCTGGAATTTCCAATTAAAGATTAGCAAATTGGGGGAGAAACACAAAAGTCAAATGAGATTTCTAAATCCACATGGGTAGTGTGGTGAGCTACACTGTTTGTATATGGGATTCAGTAAGAAGGAAAAATAAAAACTTGGTAGGCGTAAGTTTTTCAGAATGAAACTGCTTTCTTGTTTTGTTTTAGTCTTCAATTACAAAAATGAAACAGATGGGTTATAACAACTCAAAACATACCATAAAGAATAAGGAAGAAAGCAAAGTGACCTGAAATCTTCTCCCCCAAAGGACAAAATGCAAATACAGCTGTTTCTTTCTTTACTCTTCCATTTTTTTACACAGAAAGCCAACTACCCTCAATTTGATTCTTGAATACCAATTTGTTTTACCAACAGAAGGCTAGTGCAAGTTGCCAACACACTTCGATCATGTTTGTCAATGGCAGCCCATGCCTTCTTATGAATACCAGATTCAACTGCAGTGCTACCTTGTTAGTTTGTTCCAGAATTCGTGATGAGTGTCAAAACCAATGAGTGGCAAGCAAGTGACACATGATGAAGCACTTTCTCTTACAGGGCAGTGGTGTGACTCATACAAGTTCTACCAAGTGGGATGAGTCCCAGATTTCTGAGCAAGCATCAAGTGCTAAAACATCTTTTTCCTCATCAAAATGCAATGCATATCAGATCTGACGAGGTCTGAAGCTGATGAGTACCAAGGTATGAGTATACTTCTAAAGGACTCCGAGCAGGAAAGTCTTAACTGTGTAACTGACAAATGAAGTTGGAGAAATTTTTTCCATGACCGACTGAGTTGTTCAACGGGAAATCTAGAGGATGAGTAGCTTAGCTAACTTTAAATAATTACAAGATACATAGAATATTAACTGCCAGTTTTTAAGAACTGACAATGACAACCTACCTAAATAAGAGAAAATAAAAATAAAGTATCCATCTTTTGAAAAATAGAATGAGTGAACATGGAAATGTGGATATCTATTCTATAACCAGAAGCTATTCCTCTGCATTGAAAGAGTGGAGCCCAGCAATCTGTATTTCATCCAGCCTTCCAGGAGATGCTGACACACTGTGTGCTTAACTCTTAGAACCTCATCACTGGTGACCCAGCCACAGACACACACAGAATGCTTAGGACTCAGAAGCCAGGTGTGGTGTGACCCCTGCCCACTGAAGGAAAGGTCTTCAGTGACCAGGCCTCGCCTACACTGCTGATCTGCCACTGCCTTCTCTGGCTATAGGGGTAAAAGAGGTAATCACTTTCTCTTTCAAAGTCAAGTACAACGATCGTAGCTCCATGTCATGGTAGACTTAATATTTACTGTTGAATGGTTCTTTTTGTTACACACACACACACACACACACACACATTTTCCCCAAAGGATGCCCATGCAGCCAGGGTCAAGTGATCCAGAGGGAATTCTATTTTAAAACACAGTCTGCACCTAGATATCCCCCTCTGAACCTCATCGGCCAGGTCTCCAAGAACAGACACCTTAACCCAATCGAAGTCCAAGGTCCACTCTGATTTTCACTTCCAGACAAGGAAGTGACTGACAATTTTCATTGGCATATACTTTTTTAATATGTTTTGTCTTACAACTTAGAAAAACACCAGTAGGAACACTAGCACTGCTCGTCAGTCACTAAAATATCACTATCTGGTGCTGTCTGAGAGGGTGCAGCACGGACACGACTTCTTGCTTTCCTCCTGAAATGAGAGTGCACCTCATGAAGCCAGATGGGCCACCTGTGAACTGTGGAATCATGGCTCATCACTTGTCATCGTTCACAGCAAAGGCAAAGCTATTAGACACAGCAGGTGTCCTCAGCTTTCTGTGGCTGAAAGCTATGGGGAGTCTCCCCTACACCTCCTGTTCTGAGTAGATGGAGGACATTGAAGCGGGTGGTGAGCAATGAATGGGACCTGGAAGGGACTGTACATACATTCAAGAGGCTTTCTTGGCCAGCTCCTGAGATCCAGCCTTCTTCACTAGCTTAGAAATGAAGCCGCTTAAGACAAAATTCCTCCACTCTTCTGGAATTTTAAAGAGGAGAGCAGTCCTGTGCCAGCAGCCTTGCAGCTCAGTGTATTCTTTTACCTTGTGAATTTCACATTGGTCTACCAGGGTCGGGATGAAATCTGTCTGGTTCATTGTTGCATCCCTAACATCTAGCACATGGTAACCAGTGCATATCAGATTATAATTAGAATGGGTGATTTACTGAGCCTCAAGCCCTAGCCCTCTCCTACTTCAAGTGAATAAAATGGAGAACAGCTTGCAGAGCCCGTACATTAATGCTTAGTAGCACATCCCCATGACACGTCCTGTCCATGGGACAGTGAGCCAGAAAATCTCAGTGCAATGCCAAACTCTCCCACTTGGATTTCCTTACTCAAATCACTCGACCTCTCTCACTCTGATCCCTCATTAAATGGGAGTAGTGATACCTGCATGGCCAGGCCATGGCAAAGATAAATAATGTATAAGAATGCCTTTTGGGAGCAATGAGGCTTCATAGGTATAAAAATTGATCATAACTCCTCAGAGAGCTAGGAGCATGCTGGTTAAGTCCCATCTTGCCCAGATTCCCACTGACTGGGGTGTTCAGAGTCCCAAAGTCACAATGTTCACATCCGTTGGGGACCCTCTTATAGTGCAGCCTCTTGGGAGACTGATGCTCCTGTTTGGAAGATCTGAGCTCAAACTGATTCACTAATAATGCTTCTTCCAGAATTGGTATAGTCAGTCCCCTCATTCATTTCCTTCCCTAAGCTAAAAGCATGTTTATTTTCTTTACCTCACAGCCTAGGACTCCAAAGCAATAATTTCCTTCCCCATGTTAGATGGTTACATCCTCCACTTACTAGGGTTCCAGCCCCCATCCCTGGACCTTCTTAACCAGAAGCTGGGAAAGAACTGCTGGTCTCTTACTTGTCAGCCAGGCCTCCCTGCTGACCATTTTGGCTAGAGGACTGTCACCTAGAAGATGACAGGATAGAGCAGTTTAAAACTGCCTCTCCCTGCTTTTAACCCTGTCACCTTCTCTGAACTATCTCAGTCAACTGGAGGTTGTGGAAAGCCAAGGAACAAAAGAGAGGTTTAAACTCTTAGAACTTTATCCTCTAATCTCCACTGGTCCATTAAATCCCCCTGTACCTCTTGGGCCACTGATTCAGCTTCTTTGTGCTTCAGTCCCCAAAGCTGTGATTAAAGATAATGTCACCAACAGATGTTCTGGGGACTTTGTAAGACTGAACTCATAAAATATAAAGTATTTTTCAGCTGTCAAGGGACTTAGGAGGGTTGCAGAAGTTAGGCCCAGGGAAATCTGCGTTTTGAACATTTTACTTATAAAATAACAAAATTAAATATTTTTCTTAAATCAAACTCTTTAATATTTCCTACTTTAAATTTTTTCTCATATTTGATCTGGATGCTAGAAAACAGAATATTTTCTTAAATACTTATTAATGGGAGATTAAGTTACTTTGAAATTTTGTAAGCAGCAATGAGGTCGTATTTATGTAAACATCCAATATGATTCAGGCAATATCCCAGTGAGCTACTTGGAGTTCACTAGACAAATGGAAAATATCCATGGCATATAAGCAATTGACAGATGGCAGTGGAAATAGTTACTTGCTTGTGCTCCCAAAATTCATAGGTTGCAGTCCTAACCACCAATGTGATGAGGTCAGGAAGGCAGGCCCTCGTGAAGAAATCAGTGTGTGTATAAGAAAAGGAAGAGAGACCAGAGCTTTCTCTCTGCCATGTTAGGACACAGCAAGAAGATGGCCCATCTGCAAGCCAAGAAGAAAGTCCTCACCAGAATTCAACCATGCCTGCATCTTAATCTTGGACTTCGGCCTCCAGAACCATGAGAAATAAATGTCTGATGATTAAGCCACCTAGTGCGTGACATTTTGTTCTAGCAACTCAAGTAGACTAGTACTCAGTTATATCAAGTTAGGTGTGTTTTAGCATTGGTGCTATACCACTGACATATCCAGGTGCAGTGGGGATACAGGGGAAACAAAAACTTGCCTGCCTTGGGGGGCGGGGGGTCATAGGTAGTTTTACCAAGGAGGAAATATATAAACTGAGACTTGAATTAATTCATGTACTGAATATCTATTATTCCCATATATATGGAATATCTACCATGTGTTTGGCATTGCTGTAGGTGGTAAGATTACAGGAGTGAGCACACAGATAAATACCACTGTCCTTGTACAGTTCCCCCTGAGACATAATGCATGAAACTTTGGGAGGCCTCTGGCCACCTGGAGTATGACATCTGAGGGAGATGCTGAGTGGCAAAGCATTAGGGCAAGGAAGGGCCAGAATGGGTAAGGCCTTATATCAAGCCCATATGCTTTATTTTCTTGACTATAAATATGCAAAGGTTGGCTTGCTGGCTGGTGTTTAGGTTTAAAACTCCTTAGTTACGGCCATAAGAACTCTTTTCATGCTGAAAGTCCTTGGGGATAAATCACTTGTATTTGCAAGTCTGAAACTCTCTGGCAACTCCCTTTTTATTCACCAAAACCCATGCTAGAAATGTTACAGCTGTGGAGTTTATTAGCAGTGGAACCATCACCCTAGGATAAACAGGATAAACTGCGCCTGTACACCGTACTCTATTTTAGAAGTGAATGAAGCTGTTTACATGTCATTACATGCTCACTTCCATGCCAGATTGTGAGCCTGAGAGCATAGATTGTTTCATAACTTTATTATTGTATTCCAGACAGGAAGCTTGATGCCTGGCACACAGTAGCTGCTCAACAATTAGCATGTCACACTAGGAAGCCTGACATTTCTCTTGCAAGGGATAACTATTCATTTCAATGGAGCGTTTAATTTTATAAATTTTAAATATACTGTATATGAAAGGAGTTCTACAAATCATTGAAGACAACCATCCTTTTGTAAGAGAATGACATAAAAACAAAAACTTCTGTTCCTTCTAGACTTGTTCATTTCACACATGCCTTCTCTCCTCGGCTCATATGAAAATCTGTCCATTAAAACAACCGAGCTCCCAGTGGGAGATTTTGAGCTGACAACCAAGACTTTAGAATCTAATAAAAAATAGATAAAACTGAATCTCAAAGAATACAACCTAAAAACTGCTATGCCTAAAGCCCCACATTTAAAAAGCAGTGTGCACTGCACATCGGCAATGGGCCTGCGAGTGGGGTCATAGCTCAGCCCTGCCTGGTATGGGGTCATTTTTACAGGAACAGAGACCAGCCATGAAAAATAATGAAAATGCTGCCAGACGCCCTTTCATCTTCAGATGAATCTGAAAGGAAACTCAGTTAATAAGCACAGCAATGCCATCCACTCTTCTGCTGCCCCTCGCATCTTACTCCTCATCTCTGTCTCTTCCATCAGCCACCGCAAAGTTTCTCTACCTCTTTCCCAAGCTTCCCCAAATCCCCTCTCTCAGCCCACATGGACCCTTGGTTGTCTCCTCTTGAAGCTTTCCTCCCACCTTTACCCTGTTTTGTTTTCCCAAAAATCATTTCCTATGATTTCCAAAACAACTCCCACTTTCACATTCCCAGTTTTGTGTTTACTTCTCCACTGATGTAATCAGGCCCAACCAAAACACAGGGAGCAGGCTGCAAGGCTCATTATTCACCAGGGCAGATGCCAATACAAGGAATAGGAGCTGTGAGACCAAAGCAGTAGTCTCTCCTTTGTGAAGAGAAGAGGTAAAGAGGTAAACAGTTGTCATGTGAAATGTTTTCATTTTCCCTATGACACATGCAGAGTCGCATTACTTATTTAAACTGTTCTAATAGCAAAAGGAAGAAAAAATTCAGAAGTACTTTTTAAAAAAATACACACTGTCACTCCTTAAAAGATACCCAGGTAAAGGCATAACTGTAATGGAATCCAGATGCCAAAATTGAGATGAGATGAAATGAAGTTGGAGACCAAGGGAATTGTGGGTCTAGAACACAAAAGACAAAGGAAAGAAAACTGGTGGTTAAAAATAAGGCCCGGGGGTCAAGGAGACCCAGGTTCAAATCCTACACTCAGAACTTAAAACACTGTAAGACTTTGGGCAGTTATTTAATTCTCCTAAAGTTCTATTTTCTTGCTGGAAAAAAAATAAGACTGATGTTAAACTGTTAAAGGCATAAAAAAGAAATCAGCTCAGTGTTCAGGAGAAAATAAGTGCATGATCATCTTATTACTATTAGACCTCAACTCTAGCCCTCTTTATTTCCAAGACCAGATTTTATATGGATTAAACTCATAGAGCATTTCCTATCTTTTGTGAAATCTGCAGTTTTTATTATAAAATTCTTCTGTTTCACTGTATTTTTCATGTAGATATCATATCATAGATTTTCTACAATGTGTCCATGGTGTTTTCAATAAGCCTTAAAACATATTAGAGGATTTCGAGTTGCAGGTATGACAGAACATCACAGATGAAGTTACTGTTATATAAACACACACACAGATACACATATAGTGCATGAACATGTGTGGGTGCGTATTTGTAGCTTTACCTTCATTATTATTATAAGTGCCCAACCTACCTGCCACTTCTCTGATAGTGTCTGCAAAACAGGCAGGCTCAGCTGAGGGCTAAGAGGGTGCGGGAGGTTTCCAGATGCAGTTTCCCATTTATAAAGCCACAGTGCAATAAAAAGCTATACTCCAGGCAGCCTTATGAAATTGTTATGATTGTTTCTGCGATAAAGCACACATTCTATGGTAATCTTTCCCAAATTTTAATAAGGGTGAAAGGAAGACTTAATTAAAGAGTTCTTTGTGGCTCCTCTGCAGACCATGCCCAACTGCTAGTACTTCTTCACGGCATCTTATCACCATCATGCAGGCTCAGTCAGGCCTTTACAGTATGTGGCAGGGGCTGAGTTGCAGAGATGCACAGAAATAGTGGCAATGCACTTATTTTAAGGACACTACACTGTTGGCTCCTCTTTTAGGCATGTAACCCCAGATGGAGTTCCCTCTGTGCTTAGATGGGAGGTATTATTTTTACAATCTCTTCTGAGCCTGTTTTCTAAGAAGCCTGGTCACTGCATTCAAAGTGTGGTCCTCTTTCTAGAGCGCGAGTGTTGCTAACTGGGTATGGGGGTAGGGATTGGGTGGAGGTGGAGACATGAAGTAGCACATTTTTGTTTCAAAAATTCAAGTGGGGAATAAAGAGAACTAAGAGCCTTTAGCCTCTGTTGTGATTTCTCTAGCTACTTACCCATTAGCTGTAACCAATAAAGAAGCCGTAGAACTTTAATGTTTAACATAAGAAACTCATTTTTAAAAATTAGGGTACCCCCAAAGGAAGGAATGCTTGCCATGCAATTTTGAAAAAGGATTTTGTAGAAGAATGTAAATTACCATGAAAATGAGAGGTGAAAAAAAAGCCACAGTAAGATCTAATGGACCCTTGCTTAAAATATACATAAACAGAAGTTATTCCAGAGTGTTATCATAGGCCATTTTTACTTTCTTTTTTCCCTACACTGCATACTCATATTACCTACAATAACCACGATCAACTTTATACATGATTATAAAAAAATCTTCAAAAGTCAGGTTGTAGAAAAGATGGAGTAAAACACTCCACCCTGTCTCCCGCACTGAATGCAGCTGTAAAGCTTGGAGAGAATGCAAGGAGAAAGTCTCTGAGGACACTACCCATGGATGGCAGCAGATGGACTGGGGAAAGAGACCAGACTTTGAAGTTTCACAAAACCAGTGAAACTACACTACATCCACACTACATCCATGGGTAGTGTGTTCAGTGGTAAGTTTACCATATTTTTCCTCCAATAACATCCAGCCTGGAATCAAAGGGGGCCTGAAACTCGGAAATACACTCTGGGTGGTGGGAGGAAGAGCATCAAGGGAAGGCCTCCCTTTCCTGTCTGGGGAGTGGGAAAGGGCCGACTAACTGAGGAAAATCCCTGGGACAGATGTTCTGTTTTTTTCTCTTCTCCCCCATGGCAACCCCCAAACAACCCTTCGGTTGACAGCAACAGCATTGGGCAGATACCTAAACCCCGAGGAAGGGAACCCTGCTCTCTGATGACAGAAACTGTGGTCTCTCAAGAGTAGACAGTGAACACACATAGCTGTATATTTTTGGCTTTCTCTCCTTCTACCACTTGGCCTTGGACACAGGCAGTTGCAGGAATCCACGGCACTAACAGAAGGGGGATCCTAGAGAACAAGAAGTGTTGGTGGAAATACAGAGAGGAAGGAGATCCAGAGGGTGATGTCATGAAGTTGGGTAACTCCTGGGTACACCCCCTACCTGGGCATGACCCTAATCAGCATACTACAGGCTCTGGGAACTGAGTGCAGGGTCATAAAGTAGCCATTGGGACTGATCTGGGTACTACTGAAAACACTTTGAAAACAGAATTATGTTGAAATCAGAACCCAGAGAAGGCAGGTCAGAATTTGTGGCCCAAAGTGAATTCTGGTGATTGTCTACCAAAAAGATGGCAACACTGCCAAGAACTACAAAATCAGCATTCTCATTACAATTTAAACAAGAGCCCAGGGTCTCATAGCATAATATTTGAAATGTCTAGGATATAATTCAAAACTAACCAGCATACAAAGAACCAGGAAAGTCTCAATGCACATGGAAACAACAACAAAAATTAACAATATAATAGTATGCATTATATTTTAAGAACATTCCTGGTAGGCAAGAATACTATTTGACAAGTGAAATTATAGATACCTGATGATTAGAAGGATTTTTTTACAGATGAGCTTTCAGTTTTATTGAGAACAAACCATGCTCCTTTTTCTAATACTCATGTAATCATAGTTCCAGGTGCTTTGGGACACATCCCCATTATGGGACATCTGGCCCTGTAACTTTGTGTCATGAAATCAGATGAGTCAAATGGGTAAAAGAAGTCACCTTCCCTCACCAGGGTGGCTAAGCATAACAATTATAAGCAGAAATGACTACAAACCATATAAACAGACCTGATTACATTTAAATTACTATAGTCCTAACTCAACTGTCCCTTAGCTGAATCCCACAAGCATCCATGCTTGCCCAACTACCATCCAGTAAGAGATGTCACAGAAGGGAAGACACAAGTATTCTGCACATCTCAGAATACCCCTTGACCATGTGAACACCTTGCCAGGGCTCCTCCCCCTAGGACCTTTCCACCTCCCTGCATTGTGTGCAATGAGAGACCCTGAAGCTCAAGTTCCATTAGTTTCATGGTAAATCTGGAGCTCATTAGGACAAAACCTGGAGGGGCAACCATACTCAGGAAATAAGAGGCAGAAAAACTGCCACAGTTAAATTCCAATTTAAGACAATTAGTTCTTTCATGTGGGTTCAGAAGACAGATCTCCTTTTTACTTACACATCAGCCCTTCACTGACCCTTTGCCAGGCACTGAGGTTATGCAAATACACAGGACCCTGAGATCCCTTTAAGACTGGATTCATAAACAAATACAGTACAGTGTGTTCAGTGGTGGGAGCCCCAAAGAGAGGGCAGCTGGCTGTGCTCAGGGCTAGGGGTACCCTGGAGGCCCAAGGAAGGCTTCCTAAGGATCGCGTCCCCTTTGAGTATTGAAGGGGTCACAGAAGTCAGCCAGGTGCACAAGGAAGGTGGGTGCTTTTCAGAGAAAACCAGGTGCAAATGAACCAAGGTGAAACACAGCAGAGTGAGATCAGGGGAGAAGGATCAGTGTATAAGGCCAGGTGAACAGTGGAGCTTGGCTGGAAAGGAGCTCGGTGCAAAAGGAGGGTGTGACAAGATGGTGAGAATGGGCACGCAGTGAGTCCACCCGCAGGAGGTCCAAGGAAGAGGAGACAGCTGCCTGAGCTGAAGTGGCAGCAATGATTTAAAAGCCATGTTAGGATTTGTTGATAACTGATGTGATAGTGAATTTGAGAAACAGAGAAGAGTTTAAATATGAAGGCTAGACTTCCTGTACCTACAACTGTAAACAAAACAAAACAAAACCTTAATTAGAAAAAAATTTAAGTACAAAGAAAAAGGAAGCGAACCCTCATGATAAACCCCCATGCACTCATTATCTAGCTTAAACAATAATCAGCATTTCCAGAACCTTATATAAATACCACTAAAAAGATTGATAAAACTTACTGCAAAATTTCAATAATTATTAAGGGATAGTAATAATGTAAGAATTGACATACTTTTTGCTGGTAACTAAGGAAAACAGGGTAATTGGTAAATAGTGTGGGACAACTAGTTAACAATTTGGGAAACTAAGTTAGATTCACACCTCACAGTATATTTAGAAGACACATAGGCAAAACTACAGAATATAGAATATAGTTGAATATCTAATTTAAAGATTGGAAAAAACTTTCTAAGTATAAATTTAATAGAAAAACAATTATTTTAAAAAGATGCATAGTTTTAACCAAATAATCTCCAGAAAGCCTTCTGGAAGTCAATGATGGCATCAAATAAATTCAGAAAAATTGTCAAACTAAAAAAAATATATTGTCAGTTTATTTTACATTATGAAATGCCCCTATAAATTAGCGAGAAAAACTCAAATACCAATAGAAAAATTGCCAAAGAATATGAACAGATAATTCTCAACAGTAAATATTAAGTCATATAACCATATAGAAGAAAAAAACAAATCTTGCTAATAAAATAAATAGTAATGAAACTAGAAGTCCACTTTGGCTTATCAAAATGGCAAAATTCATTTTTAAAGAGCATGTTTAGAGTTGATGAAGTACTGGAAATTGGTAGCTTCACACAACAATAATGGGAATGTAAGCTGCTGCAATCTTTCTACAGGGGAATTTAACAATTTCTGTCAAGTGGTTTACATACGAGATGCACTGACCCATCAATTCCATGCTTAGTAATTCTCTTAAGAAAATGAGCAAAGATGCATACAAAGATATCTGTACAAGGGTGTTGATCACAGCATCAATTATGACATTGAAATATGTAAATATCCATTGGCAAATGCTGAAATTTATTTTGAGTGTGGTAAATTTATGGATGGAATATGGTGCAGCTATTTTGTAAATTACATTTTCAAATTATTGAATGATATAATGCATTTCTCATAATGTATTACATATTGAAAAGTATATGACCCAATTTCAATTTAAATAGGGACACACAATACATACACATACACACATATACATATATACATATACATATCTGTTACAAATATAGACAGACAGACACATGCATATGGTTATACATGGTAAAAAAGAATATCATTAAATACACTAAAATGGTACCCATGATTACTATTTCTTTGAGATAGAAGTCTGGGTAGCTATTTTTATTCCATATACTTTTTGTGTTTTCTTGCATGAACATGCATTACTTTTAAAATCATAAAAAGAATGTTACTTTGTTTATGGAAATTCATCTGTTTGTACTCCATCCCTACAATGACTTCAATATTGAAAAAGGAATAGACTCATTACTTCACAAATAGGAACATCAAAATTCATAATGTGAATATTTGTTTGCCTGGGGGCAAACTTTCCAAACCAGGAACACAAATGAACAAAGAATGCAACGTATTCAGAGCCTGGCCATACCTCCATTTCATGCATAATGTGGAGACATGTATAATTATCTGTGATTTAACCTTAGTGTCCAGTCTCATGAAACAGTCTGTTTTTCTGGTTTATGTCTTGCATGTATCAAAGGATGGCTGTCTCCTCAAGAAAGAGGGAATCCACTGTGTCAGACACCTTACAAATATGGTTTTTTTTAGCCTGAGATGGTCACTTCCAGAGAGATTATTTTTCTGGGGTAATGTTTTCCAGCTTTAAATAATTCTGCAAGAGCAAGATCTTTCACATTCAGGTGAAATCTGATTGGCTAAAAATTCCTTTCCTTGGTGCTAGTCCTACCCTTTCCATTCTAGAACTGAGCATTTCTATCTAACTCCAGCTTTCTTTTTTCCATTTGGGATATCATTAGCTCCTTGAACTTTTCCACACGCAATGCAATTTCTAGAACTCTCTCCCCACTGGCATGGTTATCTGGCCCTGTATTCCACTGTCTTGAAATGTGACACCAGATGTATACATGGTCTTCAGGTATAGTTTCACCTGTGCAGAGTGTAGCGGTTATACCCTCTCCCAAAACGGGAACAGACACCAGCCCTGCAGGCCAAAGTGCCTTTAGCTATTCTAGCAGCTGCATCAGACACTCTCTCATTCCCTGAACAGGGGCCTACCACACTAAACTAAACTAATAAAAAGTCTTCCCAAATGCTTTTCATATAGAGTTTTTGTCTTAGTCTGCTCAGGTTGCCATAACAAAATACCACACGATAGGGTGGCTTAACCAACAGAAATTTATATTCTCACAGCTCTGGAGGTTAGAAATCTAAGATCAAGGTGTCAGCCAATTCAGTTCCTGGTGAGAGCTTGCTTCCTGGCTTGCATTCCCACCATGTCTTCACAGGGTCTTCTCTGTGTGAGGACAGAGTGCTTTAGCTTCTCTTCTTCTTACAGGAACACTTATTCTATCAGACTAGGGCCCCACTCTTAGGACCTAATTTAACCATAGTCTCCTCCTTAAGAGCCCTATCTTCATACACAGTCAAATTTCGGCTTAGGGCTTCAACATAAATTTGAGGGAGTGGACTGGAAATTAGGCCCGTAACAGTTTTGTAAAGTCAAGAGAAATTGGTCTAAATGCTTCTGCTCTTGCCCACTCATAATTAAACACCAACACAGCAGCCAGATATTTTTAAAGCATAAGTCAGACCAAGTCACTGCTTTGCCTACAACTCCACAAGAGAATTATCTTTCCCTTTACACTCAAAATAAAATACCATCTCCTACTAGACCCTGTGTAATTTGGCCTTGCTCATCACCTTCCCAAGTGCTCCTCCTCCCTCCAACCTTCTCCCACTGCACCACCCATACTGGTCTACCAGCCTCCTGGCCACCCACAAGTGACAAGCATGTGCCCACCCAGGACCCTGGGCACTGCCCATCTGTATTCCTGGAAGGCTCTTGTCTGCTCTGCTCCCTGTACCGATTCAACTGCCCCCTTTCTGGCCTTCCCCCCATCTGAACCAGCCCCACTTATCTTCTTGCTCATTTGCCATATAATCTAGTCCATGTATCTGGGGCTTCAGTAGATGATGTCAAAAGTATAGGTTCGAGGGGGGAGGATGGGGGGTGGGATGGGATGGGAGTAATAGACAGAAAACTGTACTTGAAAAATAATTAAATAAAAAATTGGGGGGAAAAAAAGTATAGGTTCGAGCCCTGGCTGGTGTAGCTCAGTGGATTGAGCACAGGCCTGCGAACCACACGATCGCGGTTTGATTCCCAGTCAGGGCACATGCCTGGGTTGCAGGCTGGTTCCCTGCAGGCCAATTCCCAGCAGGGGATGCAGGAAAGGCAACCAGACATTGATGTTTCTCTCCCTCTCTCCTTCCCCTCTAAAGATAAATAAATAAAATTTTAAAAAAAAGTATAGGTTCGACATTATCAATTGTCTTACCTGGAAAAATCAGAGTGGAGTTTTCTTCCTCTTCTACATTTTCCAAATTTTTTTTTGAATAACCATGTACTTTTACAATAAAAAAGGCATTTTTAAAATTTTTAATTGTTTATAATTTATTTATTTTAATTGTTGTTCAAGTAGTTTTCTGTCTTTTACTCCCATCCCAGCTAACCCCCGCAGTGCTCCCCACCTCCCCACCCCTTCAACCCCCCACAGTTTTTTGTCCATGTGTCCTTTATACTACTTGTTCCTGTAAACCCTTCTTCCCCTTTTCCCCTGAAATTCCCTCCCCTCTCCCCTCTGGTATTTTAAAGAGATAGAATTTACTTTGTTTTCTTTCCGTTTCTCTAGAAACTACCATATTTTCTTTTATGAGCTGTCTCAGCTGCAGTTTCTGGCATACCATTTTCATCACCCAAGCATGCACACGAGGTTAGGCAGAGGAAGGAAACGAGAAAACTGGGGAGGTAACCCTCGGATCTGGGAGAGGCTAAACAACTAAAACAGCAGTTAATTCTTTATCGAGCTTAGTTACTGCCTGTACAAACACTAGGAAAGCTAAGAAACCACTAATGTGGTGCCTATCTCTTTAAGTGTTATTTAAAATTTTTATAACTGAGAAGCATTACAAAAATCATTCTTTTCAAAGTGAAACTCAGGACACAACAACCAACAAAGCATTTCTGAGCTATCTCTGGGAGCAAAGTTCTATCTGGAAAACATATATACTGAATCAGTCACATTGGGGAACATTTTGATTGTTCCTGGGGAAATGTTATTGTTGAAATGGTTGTAATGCATTTGATCATTGTACTTAAAATGCAGATATTACTCTGAAGGTAGCTGGTTATGAATTTTTAAAATTTTTCATCTGTTACTTGCTAGAATAAGGTATCAATAGCAGTAGAAATAATATGTATTGAGCTTAAAAGTGTGATGTAGGAATCGGATTGTTTAAACTCAAATCAAAATTCCGTAAGTCCAGCCCTGGCTGGTGTGGCTCAGTGGTTTAGTGGCAGCCTGTGAATCTGAGGGTCACTGATTCAAATTCAATTCCCAGTCAGGGCACATGCCTGGGTTGTGGGCCAGGTCCCTAGAAGGGAGCATGTGAGAGGCAACCACATATTGATATTTCTCTCCTTCTCTTTCTCTCTCCCTTCCCCTCTCTAAAAAATAAATAAAATCTTTTTTAAAAAATTCCCTTACTCCATGACCATGTGCAAGTTATTAACTCTTCAAGTCACATTTTTCTTATGTGTAGAGTAACTAGAAGTTTGGAATGATTAAATGACATAATCAATACAAAATGTTTACATAGTGTCCAACCCATATGGAGTATTAATAAATGGAGTATTAGTTATTACTGTTATTATTCTTAATATCAAATAAGTACCAATGGAACCTAGTCCTAAACTTTTAAATTGGTCCCTTGCTACAGGAGCCACAAGATATGTGCATCTAATCCCTCCTGGTACTGCCAGGAAGCCACATGCATCTGCAGAAAGCCAACGTGTGCTGTAGCATGAAGTTAGAACTTAGAAGTATGATGCTAACCATATTTAAGAGTACCTCATGGCAGTTTTCAATGAAGGGAAGAGCAGCTTGAACATTTGGGGGATGTTAAGTACAGAACATGAATTTTCCAACCCTGTGTCCTTTGAAATACACGCTGCTTGTCAGTATTGGAATGAAGACTGGTTTTGGCAAGGATGAGACCATCTTCCTTCCAGATTCTTCAAAATCTAACATACTGAATATTAATGAGCTCAGTTCCTGATGCAAAAGTACCAGAAATGACATTTGGTGGATCTCCATATCCTTTCCAAGTGACCTATCTACCCTCCCTCCTTTGCTCTAATCCTTTTTTAGACGAGAATCTAAATTGAATTTTTCTGCATTTCCAGAGACTTTTATTGTCTACGGTGTAGAAACATCAATGCTGAGAGCTTAGATAAAATCCCATCATGTGATGGGAAAACTCCCAAGGTATCCAACACAAGCAAATATAGAACCACATTTAGCAACACTTCCTCAAATAAGATTGCATTAAATTCTCACAGAATTAATAACCCTCAGTGAAAGTAAGCTCCAGTAAAAAAATTATAGAACACACAACGAGCCCTGGCTGGTGTAGCTCAGTGCACTGAGAGCAGGCTGCAGACTGAAGGGTCACCGCTTCAATTCCCAGTCAGGGCACATGTCTGGGTTGCAGGCTGGGTCCCGGGACGTGAGAGGCAACCACACATTGATGTTTCTCTCCCTTCCCCTTTCTCTAAAAATAAATAAACAAAGTATTTTTAAAAGCTTTTAAAAAATACATGAAGAAAACCACCAAGAAGAATGTAGATACAATATCAAAAAAATTGGCACCCCCAGAATTCAATACAGCAATAATAGATATGTATTTAAAAATTATTAAAGAGATGAAAGAAGGAACAATCACAATAAAAGAATAAGAAAGAATAAAACAATCAGACAAACTGGAAAATGAACCAAATGGAATATTTAGAAATGAAAACATAGTTACTGAGATTATGCTCAACAGAGAAATGGAATAGCATATGAGACATAGCTAAAGGGAGTACTATGGAACTGGAAACTAGAGCTGGGAAGTAAATAAACAGTATATGTGAAAGTTTTAGAGACATGAAAGAGAATGGAAAATTTCAACATATGTCTAAAAAGAGTCACAGGAAGCAAGAGTTGATAGAAAGGAGAAAAGTAACACTGAAAGATAATCTTCCATAATTGATAAAAGGCACGAAAACTCAGTTTGATAAAGTACATCAACTCCCAAGTAGAATGAAGAAAAATAAAAATCCTTTTCTAGACACATAACAGTGAAACTATGGAGCCCACATGAAGATGTAAGTCTTAAAATTAACCAAAATTTTAAAAAACACAGTTCCATACAAAAGACCTACAGTTAGAATAATAGTAGACATTTCATCCATGATAATAAAGACCAGAAGACAATGAAATGTTTTTAAAACACTAAAATTAAGAGATTTATCTTTTATACTCATCTAAAAAGTCTCTACTCAAAATTCCACACTCAACTAAACAATCTTTAATACCGTATTTTGCCATGTCTAACATGCACCCATGTTTTTGTACACATTATACATGGGATTACTGTACCATTGTCATGCTCGTGGTATGTAATCATTATACCCACATCCTTATAATGTGTGTAATCATTATACCCACATCCGTATAATGTGCATCCTTAGTTTTCCCTCAAAAACAGGCAAAAAGTGTACATTATACGCAGCAAAACACAGTAATTAAAATGAAATAAAGATATTATCAGGCACTGACAGGGCTCTAACTTAAAGATATACTTGAGTCAGAAGGAATGAAAATGAGAAGTTAGGAATGGTATGCAAGAAACAGTAATAACAAATTTTATAAAGTAAATATGTGAGTAACCTAAGTAAGTATGAGCAGTTAATAATATTGTGACTAATCTGAGTGAGGTATTAATAAAATAACATTTCACCAAAATAGAATAAAAATTGTAAGGAAGAGTCAACAGACCTTGATTCCAGTGCCCATTTATATGAGCTTGAACAAATCATTACTCCCATTTGTCAAATGATATTCAGATAAGATGAACATTAAGGTTTTATTTGAAAATATAATATTCTATTATGCTACTGTTTTGCTTGCTGATCGCCTTTCTCCTCGAGAAAAGAATACAAGAATCTAGATAACATGTCAATGGAACCAAAGAAATACGCGGTTCAAATGCCTGGCTACTGAGCTACATGCATATTTGCTGCTTTCCACAGAGCACAGCAGCTTAGGTAAGTGCTCTCTGAAATCCCCAAAGCAATCCACAAGATTTATACCAACAGCATGACAAGGAATCCTCCCTTTTGAAGTTGTTTGTGTTGAACATTTAATGAGCGCTTGCAGTATTCTGATGTCACACAAAGTATGATCTGCCCTCCGGTCATTTTACATGGTGCACCAATGAGTCCTGGAGTGAAACCCTCCTGGGGCCTGGCAGGAGCCAGAGATGCTTCCTACCATCCCCAGAAAGTCTTCAAAAGGGAAAAAAAGTTGGAGACAAAGTCTAATAGTCCTACTTATTCCGTATTAGTGATGAATAAAGAATACGAAATGTATTTCTCCCTAGGAGACAATGAGGAAGATTTCTTCCTGAGTGGAGTGTGCAATATGAGGTCTGAGAATTACATTGTATTGATAGATGAGCCCCCTTTTCCCCCAAATGCCCTTTTAACATCTTTTACATTTCTACAAGTTGGAAAACTATATATTCCTACTTTGCTTCAAGAACTTTTGAATTATTGCTTGTATATTGATTAAGAATAGTGTTAAAAACCCTGTGTATTTTTGTATCACCATTACTATAAACCCAGCATCTACTGCATGTTTTTTCTCTCAATTCTTTTGAGTTTTTAAATTAAATGCATTGGGGTGACATTGGTTGATAAAATTATATACATTTCAGGTATACAATGCTAAGTTACATCATCTGTATATTGCACTGTGTGTTCACCACCCCAAGTCAAGCGGCACTTCGTAGCCTAAGTCTCGACTTCATCAGTAGACCTTCCAGTACCTACCACTCTTTCCACAGATGCCTCAAAAAATGACAATTATCCCAACATCTACATACCCTGGCTTATGTGGTTCCTGCTGCCTAGAATTTACTTTCCCATTTCTTTAGAAAACAGTTTCTTCCTCTTCATTCTTAAGTACACTCCTTTCTTCCAGAAACTGCATCTAACTTCCCTCAGTAACACACTGTTAGGTCCCTCTTTCTATGTGCTTCCCAAGCAGAACACTGTGCATATATGGTAGACATTGTTAATATTCACTACTGTATCCAAATCCCTTCCCTTTCAGACACATAAGACTATATTCTTCCAGTCTTTTGAAGTTAGGCATGGCTGCATGACTTGCTGTAGCCAGTCGCAAGTGAGTGAAAATAATTTCACTTCCAGGCATAAACTTTTAAAAGGAGGGTGATCGCCCACCTTTTTCCCCCCAGATCAACTGGGGTCACATTTTTAGGTGGTAGAAAAGTTCTAGAAGCTTCTAGAAGCATACTTAGAAACTCTAGGATAGTGGAATTTCCAACATCATGGCTCGCCACAGTGCCACATGAGGAATAGTTACGGAAAAACAGCAGGATCCACAAAGGAATGTGTGTGAGCAGGAAACAATTCTTTTATTATCCACTGAAACCCTCACGCTGCTTATTACTGCAGTGCATCCTAACCTTCCTGACTAGTTTAATATCTCTATAGTAGTACTTACAACACTTCACCACATTTGTCTGTTTTCTCGCCTATCTTCTTGAAGTTGTGGCTGGGACATTTATTTCTGTGCGCCCTGCCCCCAAGACAGTGACTGACATGTACAACACTCTAACCAACTGAACCACCTGGCCAGGACTGCGCCCTGGTTCTTACCTTAGGAGTTGTGATCGCCTTGTTCTGTTGATTTTAGCAATTGCCCAAGCCAAGCAAATGCAGATCCTGTTCATAAACATGATTATGCCAGATGGGAAAATGACTAAACAGGCCAGCTGACAATATCTGTTCATCTTAATTAGGGCATAGCTTGAAGATGACTGCCTGAAATTAAATATGATCACTACCAGAAGCAATGGAAATTGCCAAATGTACTGTTTCCTTCCTAAGAACATGAGTCTGGGATGACTATAATTTATTTAAAAAAATAAATTTCAGAGCAAAATTGATCTCCTTTTAGGGCACCATTTGATAAATTACAGAAGATAAATATGGAAAATGACAAAATCAATCAAATGTTGATGATGAACCAAGTAACTAGAGTTTACCCTTTATTTCTAAAGGGTTGCAATTTTCTAAAAGGAAAATGAGAGTCCACACAACTATTATGTTTTACTTCTTTGCCCAGGGTGTCAAAATCCATGATTTTCTAAAATCAACAGATTTTATAGCTTAGTTCTGAACAAACTCTGCTACTTATTGACTGGGTATGACCTAAGGGAGAGCAATTAATCATTTTGAAACTTAGTTTCCCAATGTGGAAAAAAAAGCATAACCTATCTATCCTAAGTGCATGTTAAAGAAGTATGCAACCCACTGGTGTCAGGTGCTTTTCGAAGTCACTGCATACAGTAACTTCTTTAACCTGGCTGGAGTGGGTGCTATTTTATAGGAGAACACTGTAGCACTAAGAAGTTAAATAACTGCCCCAAGGTCACACGGCTAGCAAGCAGAGGATCTGTAATTGAAAAATAGGAAGTCTCACCCCAGAGCTCTCTGCTATACTGCCTCCTATGGCTGGTTTTCAAAAAGAATTTGTTGAATGGCTAGATGATAAGGAGAAAGGGAGAAGGACAAGGTGAAAGGCTTAGCTTAGGGACACGTCTTAAAATCAGTCCAGTAATTCCCTACTTCTTCTAAGTCAGGCTTGCCTGACTTTCCCTGTAGATCAGCCAATAAGGGAAAAATTTATGTAACTGGGCCAGTTCATATGGCATGTTGCACCTGAAATAGGAATGCTAATAACAAACCAACAAATTCAGATTAATGTTTATTCATCAGTCTCTAAACTTGGTTAATGTGAGTTGGTCCATGAGAGATAGCTCACGCTTTTTGACAGACAGGCCACCCTTAAGAGCCTACAAGATCAGACTGTGGGCTATCAGGAATCTACCTGGATATGCCAACCTTCGAGGTCTCTGCAGAGCCTTAAAGCCAGCCTTAGCAAGAAAGATACCTAAAAGCAGACAGTCTTTCCTTCCACTCTCTAGAACCAGTAGGCTATTTTTTGTTATTAATTTTTTAATTTTATTTTTCAAAAACAGTTCATATTCAATATTACTTTGTATGTTTCAGGTGTACAGCATGGTGGTTAGACAATCATATACTTTAGAAAGTGTTCTGCTTCATATTTCCAGTACTTACCTGGCATCATACATAGTTATTCCAATATTACTGACTATATTACTCTTTTTCACATCTTATTTAAAAAACAACAACAACAATAACCCATTACCTACTAAATCAACCTAGAACCCATGGCAGAGAATTAATCCATTGAATAACTGGCCCATACTCATTCAGAGTTGTCTATAATTATCCCAGCTCCTACATGCTCCAGCCTCAAGTTGTTTATTAAGCAAAGCAATCCTTTTTTTAAAGAGTTTATTTATTTATCTTTAGAGGGGAAGGGAAGGAGAGAGGGAGAGAAATATCAATGTATGGTTGCCTCTCATGTATCCCTTGATGGGAACTGGCCTGCAACCCAGGCATGTGCCCTGACTGGGAACTGAACCATGATCCTTTGATTCGCAGGCCAGTGCTCAATCCACTGAGCTATACCAGCCAGGGTAGCAATTCTTTTTTAATAAAACAAAAGATTATATAGAAGTATAACATATAGCACAGATAAAGGCAGAATTGTCTCATTAGAAATGGTGGAGGATCCAGGGTCCAAATGCCTTGGGCCTTGAACATGGAACCCCAGACCCCTCTGTCCATTCTACACATTTCCTCTTTCTTTAAGTCTTTTACTCTGTCCTATCATTCAATGGGTGGGTTTTCTTGGCATTGCCTTTCTTCTCCAGCACTTCTTGTTCAAATAAATCTCCAGCTCCAATTCTACTTTGTCCAGGAAGTTCATGGTTTTTTCCACTTGAAACCAATCTAAACCACCTCCCCTTCCCCATAGTATGTGTGTTTCTAATGGTCATATTCAGGAATGGTTGTGCTATTATGTTGCAAATGCCCTTGAAGTTAAGGACATTTGTCCATATTAGTATATTCACCCTACGAAGTACTACACATGTACTTAGTGGTTTAATTATTTTATGAAAAGGAGAACATTTACCCTTCTATAGGAGATTGATGATTCTGTGTGTGTCAAGATTTTCCAAATTTGTTCTCCTATTTCTACTATATGGAATGATTTGTTTTCCATTTGGCTCTGCTCAAATGTCTCCTCATAAATAAATTCTTTCTTGGTTCTTCAGTGATGAAAGTGATGTCCAGTTCCTCTGAATGCCCACTAGCACATTCTCTGCCCCTCTTGGAGGACACTGGGCTCTCAGGCCATGTATTATGCACCATATTTGTGTGTATTACACACAACTGTAAGTTACTTAAGAGAAGATCCAGGTTATAGAACTGTAACAGTGTCAAAGCTGCAGTGAGACAAACACGGCTTCAAACCCAGGCCACAACAGTTAAAATCTGGGTGACATTGAACAAAGGACTCGACTTACTTGAATCTCATTTTCCACATTGTAAAATGAGGCTAATAATGTCTTCTTTAGAGACTTCTTGCTGAGAATTGCATTTAATAAGATCAAAGTAGCTTACAGACATGGGGCATTCAAAATTATAAGGCTCTTCCCCCAGATTTACCTTTGAGACTTCCACAGAACCTAGCACAGGCCCTTGTATGAAGTATATACTCACTTAATTTTTGTTTGCTTGCTGAATTGAATTAGGGTGGTGGAATTACTGGACCAGAAAATGCTAATGAGAATTATATGGGAAAATATGGTTCTGTTGCCAAGAAGATTGGGAAATATCAAGCTGTATCTGAATAGAATATTTGAAATGGGATTTTAAAAACTTCTTGATTTTATAACATGCATAATTTGGCTATATATATCTTCATATAAAATCTCACAGGGCTAGTGTTCATTGCAGCTGAGGTTGGGAAATAAAAAAATAGGCTACTGATAAGATTTCCATGGATGGACTTAGAAGCTATTATGCTAAGTGAAATAAGTCAGTCAGAGAAAGACAGATGTCACATGATTTCACTTATATGTGGAATCTAAAGAACAAAATAACTGAAACAGACAGAGGGGAGAGGGTTGGGAGACTGGGCGAAAAGGGTGAAGGGATTCCGAAGTACAAATTGGTCATTACAAAATAGTCATAGAGATATAGAGTGCAACTATATTTGACAGCTGGCATGTCCCATAATCTGTTGCTGGAGAGTACTTTGATGGTCTTGAGATATATAATCGCTCTTCCTCAATGTCTCCTGCTTGGCACATCCATGATCCTTATGTGGCAGCTACAGCAGAATGAAGCCAAGACACAGGACTCTTGCTTGTCCCTCCATTACCAGGCAACAGGTATTCTCAAGACAGAGTCACTCCTCAGTCATTACTGCTCCAGCCAATGTTACAATACCTGAATAACCTGCAGGCCACCCCAGGGATATATTGTAACAGAAAATTTATCTTCCTTAATGTCCCTCTTTGTCTTTGTTTCCTTGGTTGAAATGGTATCTTTAAAAAGAAAAAAATATATAGTACCAAAGATGATATTTTTTTAGAGGAAAAAAAAATGTTTGCTGGGGACAGTAGAAACTATCTAATTTCGGTCAACTACTAGGGTATGAGTGCCCCATTAACAGGAATTTCATCTTACCTATTCTGGTATCCCCAGTATCTAATTTAGGGGTAGAAGATAAATGATTGTTATCAGAAGGGGACCACTAATGGAAAAATGCAATGCCATTTGGCTCTAGATACATTTTAAGAATTGCCACCAAATAACTGAGATATTGCAAACAGCTTTCAAATGCTTTCAGTTTCAAACGCTTTCTCTGGGGCATGAGAAAAATGCCATAATGAGTACAATGAGTATGACAGAAGACCCCAGCAGGACTCCAGAATGCTCATTTCAATCCACAGGCTCCAATACTAATATTCACGAACTCACCAATATGGAAAATCTCTTCTCTCTTTTAAAAGATCATATTCAAAGTTTAATAAAGAATTTGAATCAGAGAACAAATGACCCAGTTTTCAGGCCCAAGAAATAAGAATGTTCAAGTCAAATAAGTTTAATTAACTCAAACATGACTTTTCAAGTGAAGTAAACAAGGTTAACTCAACAGTAGAGATTTGCCATCAAATATTTGCATTTCAGGGAGGCAGCATAGGGTAGCCTGTCCTGAAACTTTGCCTGTCATCTCTCCTGCCCACGCCCACCCTTCTCTATACTGCTCTGCAGGACTGGGAGCCTGCAGGCTCCATTTCTCAGACTCCATAGCCTTCTGACTTCCTGGTCAATTCTACCAATAGGAGGCACTGGACAGAAATCAGAAGGCAGGAAGCCAAGAGGTTTTCTGCTTCTGACTCGAACACAGTGCCAGTTGCCAGAGATTGTTAGGTGTTTTCATCTACATTATTCCAGAATTTGGCAGTCCAAGCCAATTCCAGATCAAGTTACAGTGGCACCTCTCCTGTGGACTCACCACTGACCTCTATACTGTCACCAGCAGCTTGGCAGCTAGGATAGGCTTGTGGGCTCCAGTTAAGTGGCTGATATAACTTCTCATCTGAGTACTACCTCCTCTTACTTGTTGTTCCTCTGGTGACTTCTAACTGATCCAGTATCTGTCTAACCTCTTTCAATTTTAGTTTCCCCATTTCTAAAATTGGGCTAATAAAATCTTGGAAGCAGGTAGTGTGAAATTAACACTTTTAGAAATCCTATGCACTAACAAGTTAGTACATAGGACTAACTTATGTGTAGGTTGACCTCAGTGTAGTTCAAATTTAAAAAAAAAACAGTAAAAAACAAATCAGCATAAAGAAACTCACAAAATCTGATTCCTAGCATAAAGACTTTAAAGATATTTTTAATAGAAAAAATATCAATATCTTGCATTTCAGGCATCCTTACTACAGACCTTGTCCGTCTACTATATACCTAGCATTATAATACCCACCTTACAGGCTCATTGTGTAGGTCAGTAATAAGACATATACAGCTCCTAGCACAGTGTCTGGTCTGTAGTAGGCACCAAATACATGGCAGCTATAATTACTAGCATTATAGACCATTTTAAACAGCAATTGTATATTCTTAATTCTTCCCACTTTCTAATGTCATTGTCATTATGTCTCAGCCTCATTATGCCTCCTCACTGCCAAGAGCGATGATCTTAGCAAACCCCAAGTAGAGACTGCACAGAAAAATAAAAACTGAAATCTTTCCTGATCCATCTGAATTTGTTACAAGCAATAAACAGGAAAGTTGATATTCTTCCTAATAAAATATATAATATAACCTACTAATCCTAAGGGGAAATAAACTCAAATTTATAGGTGCTTATTATATATCAGGTGGTCTGCTAGGTACCTTCACGTGGATTATCTCATTTGGTCTTGTTAATAAACTAACTAGTTAGAAGATTATTTACTTCATTAATTGGATGGACATAAATGAAGACAATAGTACTGTCTAATTAACAAGTGAGCATGTATTACATTAGGAAGAGACTCATTCATGTAAGGAAGATTTACTGCACACTTTTCTGAATGCCAGGATATAAGAAACCAAGAAAACAGAGACACACCTGAAGTGCCCCCCCCACCCCCAGATGCTTCTGCAGTGGCTGCCAAGGGCTCATGGTGGCTTCAGTTTAGAGGTGTGGCCTCACCCAGAAAAGCCCAAGAGGTTATTCACCCCCACCAAGGGCAGTCCAGACCAATGGCTGACATGGGGGTACAAAAAGCCCAGCGCCTTGCCTTAAGGTGGGAAAAAAAGCTCACACTCCAGAGCTCCCCATGGGATGAGGCTGAGGTTAGACTCCAGGGCAGCCACATCATCTTTGCTTAGCTTCTTCTTCTACCCTGTCCTGTTCCCTCCCCTTTTTGCAAGTTCTGCTGACAGCACTCTTTCAATACCTTCTTGAACAGAATCCCCATCCCAGGTTCTGCTTCTAGTGAGCCTGGCCTCATCCTGTCCTCAGGAAGCTTTTTGTCTCTCAGAGAAACATACTTGTAAACACACCAACAAAACATAAATGATAATGTAAAGTCAGGAATGCAAATGGACCAGACACTACAGGTGCACAGACATAAGGATGCATGCAGAATCAGTGCTCATCTTCACTTACACAGTGCTTGGCTGAAAGCAAGATAAAAGTCTACCCAGAATCCAAGTACAGTAAGGCATATGCTCTAGAGTATAATCAGCAAACTTTTCTTAAAGCACCAAATTGTAAATATTGTAGGGTTTTGGGACCTGGAGGAGAAACTGAGTATACTATACAGGTATTTATATAATCACTACTGTACTCAAGAAAATTCATTAAGATTGCTCTGGAAGGCTAAGGAATACACAGTAAGTTGGTTCACTTAGCACCCATTCCAACCCTATTCTTGCTTGGTCTTTCTTGACTATTTTTCCTGCTTGTAAATTAATTTTCCAGCATTTCTTATATCTAAAGGTGGCCATACAACAAGAGTTCTAGCCATTGAGACATTAGCAGAGAGCAGCTGCCTCTTCCCTTTTATCCTTCTTTCTCACATGCTGCTTGATGCCTAGAGATCCAGCAGCTATTCTGTAACCATGGGGATGAAAGCCATATGCTTGGAGCAGTGGAGCAGAGAGACAGAAAGTGCCTGGGCTTCAAGAGTATCAGTGAGCTGCCACCTGAGCCCAACTCTGACACTTCTTGTTTCTTAAGAAAAACAGATTCCTGACTTGCCTATGCCTTTATTGTATTGTATTTTAGTTACAGCCAAAATCAATCCTTAATGATACAGGGAAGAGCCAAGTTTAAAGAACTGGTGTTTCAGAGAAGACAGGGGTCCACGAGCAATATGGAAGACAATAATCCATTTCAGAAGGATAGTACCAAACTAGCTACATCTGAAATATACCCACGGTATATTTGCCTCTCATTTCTGTTATATATGAACACAGCCCTCAAACCAAGTGTATGCATTTTCATCAGCCCTCTCAAATACTTTTAAAATTAAATTTCCTGCCTTATTTTTCCCTTTTTTAAAAAATATTTCAAGCACAGGATGTAAAACACAGATTTGGCAGATGGTCATAAAATAAAGGAAGAACAACTGGGAAAACTGAAAGAGAAGCTCCAAGACTTCTGGCAGCTAGGCGTTGGACACGTGCTTCCTACAGCACTGCCTAAGGTTATCCTTCTATTTCCGTGGGTCTCAATTCAGTTTTCAAATGGTTAGGAGAGTGAATTTAACTGACCCAACTTGGGTCAGGTATCTCTATTCTTGGAACAAATAGCCATGCCCAGGGGACAGAGTATGTCATGTGTGCATGACATTGGGGAAGACATTAGGAGTGGGCAACTATCCCAGTTTGTCTCTCCTACATTCTGTTCCTTGGCTGCCAGGGGCATGTGTGTCATATGCACACCTATACCCCATACACATGTCCTCCACATACACCCAAAGATGCCTCCATTCAACAAGTTATTATTCCACATATAATAATTAACATTCTCCCCTTCTTCTCCAGTGGGAAACAATCCAAATTTATATGCAACTATTCAGCAAGGGATAATGTCCTAAGACCAGTTTTCTAACTCCAGGTTCTTTAAGTGGTACCAGTTTATGTTATAGATTCACAGTAATGCTAACTTGGTGTTCTACAGCCAGCAAAAGAAAGTTCAAGAAAACTAACTAAAGGTTAAAATAAAATACATATATAGGTTAAAAATAATAGATAAAAGAGGGAAAATGAAATAGATAACACAGATATAGTAAGCAAAGTAATGTAAGCAGAGATTTTTGCCTTGGCTGCCGAAATGGTCATACAATTCTAGCTGGCATTTTGACTTTTTTATGGACTCTTGCCTCCTGAATTTTTTTCCTTTGGCCAGTAACTCAGATGGTCAGGATTCTTTGCCCATGGAAGTCTAGGCCCCTAGCATTTTCAGTTTGTATGGCAGGTGGTAGTTTCTATTAACCTTTGCTACTGAGCATGGATGGCAAATTAAAGTGGTTCTTTTCTCTCCAGACTCTGGAGTCTAAAGGGTTCTCATCTATATAACTCAACTCTGCCAACCTTATCTCTCCCTCTTCCCTTGAATGGTCTGAATTTCTGTAAGAAAGAATGTTTTGAGGTCAGATATCTCTACCCCTTGGAGCAGTGGGCCATGGCCAGAGGCCTAGGATAAAACAGTCTCCTCCGCACAAATGATTGTAAACTAGGTCACCACCCCAGATTTTTCTAGGCAAATAGATCCTTTTGTATAAGTTGCTATTTCCAAAATTATACATGAATACAAGAATACATGAAGAATAAATTGAAAACTTTTGTACATGATAAAATGTTTATATGAGCATGAACTTTATTCTCCCACATACATTTTTAAAAAACAATGACACAATATTCTGATCACAATATTGGACCTGTGTCAACTACTTTCATCTTTTTTCCTTGGTGTTTCAAAAATACATATTCCTGTTCATTTCACTACTGCCTAAGTCCAATAGGTAGTGAAATAGCCTAAACCAGAGATTTTCAACCTTTTTCATCTCCTGTTACACATAAATTTATTACTAAAATTCTACAGCACACCAAAAAAATCTATTACATTTTTTGCCGATCTGACATAAAATAGATATAATTTTGATTCATTCACTCCGGACAGCTGTTGTTTTGTTGACTGTTTTTTTTTTATTTGACAATCTAAGAGAAAAGAGGTCAATACCCCTGACTAAATAGTCAGGTATTGCATGTTTTAAAAATTCTTACCACACAACAGTTGAAAAATCACTGGCCTAAATAAATACATATCCATACCCCAGGGATGTTGGCTTGGTTCCAGACCACTGCAATCAAGAGAGTGCCACAATCAAGAAAATGTCGCAAAAAAATCAAATTATAATCATTTTGCTGGTAAAGGGTCTTGCCTTCAATTTGTAAAAAAATTTTAACATCTGTGAAAATTATGCCTATAGAGTAATTCTTTTTGTGATCAACTTTGTAACATAATTGAAAAAAACGAGGGCTTAGGAATTGGGTTGATCTGGGCTTTATTTCTGGTACTTATTTGCTATCTGACCTTGGGCAATTTATTAATTGCTCTCAGTCTCATTTCCTTCATCTATAAAATAATCACCATGTCTAATTCATATGCAAATTGCAAAATGTAATTAAATGACTTTTCTAAAGTCTCTGGTACAGTTCCTGGAAAATATAATAGATATCCAGCAAGTGATGACCATAATAAGAAGTTTATTCTTCACAGTGACTGGAATAAAATTTAACAGAAAGCATTCACTACGTGACAAAAGACCCAGATAGTCACAAGTAGGCACTCCATACTTGACATGGAGCAGAAAACTTTCCCACCATTATATCCTCCATTGCTTGCAGCACAGTTCTTCCCGAGTTCATCCTCAGACTTGGATCATACATGACTCTGCCTCTTCTGGCTACTTTTGCAAGCTTTTTCTCATCCAAGTATCATTAGAAGAAGGTGGGTTATCAAGGTAACCAAGAATGGATCATTCACCACTCATTCTCAGCCGGAACTTCAGCTTCATCTGGTCCAACTCTAACTGTGCCCTTGGCTTCCCTCACTCCTGTCTTTCCAAGAATGTAAACATTCTGCCATTTTACCCTCCTTATTTTGTCTTTCTCCATGAGATCTCACTGAAATACATATTCTCCCTTAAATTTTCTCAATTCATTCTCTTTTTTCTAAAAGACCTTGACACCTTTCCCATCTCTAACATGATAAATCTTCTCATCAATATTGTCCAATAAACAGTTTTGTGTGTATATATATATATGTGTTGTGGAACTAGAGAGTGTTAATCATAAAATATATCCTTTAATTTTGCATGCAAAATATTGTTCCTATGGATTGACCAGTCAACTGTGAACTGAAGGCTATCTGAACTACCAAGCTTGCCTATGTACAACAAAAGGACATCATCAAGAAGAAATGATAAACGTGAGGTCAGGCTGAAGAAGTTTAAGAAGATACAAGTTAAGTGCATGAGCAAGTGACTTAGGGCATCTACTTCTGTTGCCACCCTTTCCTTCAAGCTACTCTATGCCTAATAAAGAGTTTTCCGTGACTAGTTGATAGAGGAACACCTTGGACCTAGTGAATCACTGGGTCTTCATGATAGGCTGACAGAAGTTGGAAGTGAACCATGTCTGCTTTCAGCTGCATTTAGGAGTGAGGAAGGGAACCCTCCAAGTGGGTAGAACTTCTGACATTCTAGAGACAGTTAAAAGATCACGGCTGCCAAGGGTTGGGGTGGGAGGCAAGGATAAACGGACAGAGCATAGAGGATATTTAGGACAATGAGACTGCTTTATATGATGCTATAATGGTGGGAGCACATCTTACACTTTTGTCCAAGCCCCTAGAATGCATAGCACCAAGAGTGGACCCTAGGTAAACTATGGACTTTGTGTGACTACAGTGTGTCAACATAGATTCACCCATGGTAACCCATGTGCCACTCTAGTAAGGGATGTTGGTAATGTAGAGGCTTTGCAGGTGCGGGTTCCTCTGTACCTTCCTCTCCATTCTGCTATAAGCCTAAAACTGCACTAAAAAACAGAGTCTACTTTTCAATTGAACCATTTGAAACACAATGTATATTTTCATGCCCAAGAATATATCTTTAAAACCCATATTAAATAACCTGCATTTTCGACAGTGATCTCTTTTTAATTGGAAAAGAGTAATTACTCCCTGGCTGAAAATACCTGTCTTCAAATTCTCTTCTAAATCACTTATCCTGGTAGTTTTTTCTGTGTTAACTATGGTATACTTTAAAACCAGAAAATGTAGTAATATCTATATACGTTAAAAATACAGTTGAAAAAATGTTAAGAAAATCACTTCCGTATGATGGAGTTACCATAACTCCTTTACAATTTTCAGTATTTCAACTTCCCTACAGCAAATACATATATTATTATGACATATAATAAACAGATACTTTTTCAAAAAGATGTGTTTATGGATTGCATGTACACATATATACACATTCATATATACATCGTGTTATCACCATTATGGGTGGGGGAAGGGGTGGTAAAAATAGTAAAGAGATTATAACAGAATATATCAAAATGATAGCAGTGATTTAACTGTGGCTAGCTTTGTGTGACAAGACTAAGAGAATATTTTCAAATTTACTTTTCTGTGTTTTCTGTATGTTTTATAATGAATCTATACTTTTAAGCAGAAAAATAAACCTGGACATATTAAATGAAAGTTCAATAACACTATATACAGAAAAACACCTCTTAAACTTCAGCATGAAGAAACTGTTATGGCTGTTGCAGTGAGCATTTTGGAAGATTAACAGAAGCAGAGATAATGTGACATTTAGCTGATCTTTCAAGGGAAGCTGGACACATAACACTTTTTTAAAAGAAAACAGTAACTAGTGATTGAAACATGGTGTTTCTAGTGTGACTCAGAAGGAAGGTGTCAAATTTTTCTGCAGAAAATTTCAACGTTACTAAAACTCAAGAAGGCACAAACTTCAAATACAAAAGTGAAACATATCTTGGGTCATTTATTTAACACTGCTCCAGTTTACCCTAAAATGTCCATTTCAGAAAAAAACTCTGAGTTATATAAATTGGCCTTGCATTGAGCTGGACAAACAAGAGACTGTAATGTGTGCTGAATACCTAGCATGCTTGGAACACTTCACATACCTCATCTTTATTCCTTACAGCAACAGTGCAAGGAAAGTATTCTTAACCCCACATTACAGTTAAAAACATTGAGTCTACAAAGAGTTAAAGTACCTTCTCTGACATCACACAGCTAATATGAGGTGGAGGTGGGGTCTCAACTCCCTCTCTACCTCTAGATTCTGTGTTCCTTCTACCCTTTTGCCTCAACCCAACACTTGTGGTTTCTCACCTGTAGCAAATTCACAAAGTTTTCGAATCAAACATCACAACCCAGCAAGATACTTCAGCTACTTTGCAAAATGTGACTTAAAAAAAATGGAGTCATTTCCAAAAGCCACAGCCCAACCACAGAGGACAAGGACTAAACCAATAGTGCTTTACAGAAGGAAGTAATCTCAATAAGGATGCTTCAAATAAAATGTTTGGAACCAGAGGAATCCATGCATCACTTGTGAAGAACTGTACTCGTTTGGAAGCAAAATTTTTTGTGTGACATCTAAAATAATTCGATGTCACACAATTGTTCGAATTATTCGAAATTATACCCTGAAGATGTGCGCTGCTAGACGGCAGCACTGCTTACCACTGCAGCCCACACGTATGAAGCATAGGACAAATGAACTCATAATGTGTTCCAGAATCATAGGACAGGAAGTTAAAAAGAAGCAAGTTTCAGACCCAATGCAACCATGAGGAACTTGGGTGCCAATGAGAACTCGCTCTCTGGAATCACATGGAGCATCCCACATTTTTTGTTCTGGGCTATAAGACTAGTCCTTGAGTCCTGGGTTTGTAGCCTGATACACCACTAATGTGTTAAATAAACCCTTCACCCCATGGGCTCTGATTTCCAAATCAGCACACTGGGAAGCTGAGGAAAAGGGAAGAGGAGGAGAGGGGAGGGCAAAGGTGAAAAGAAGGAAGGTTGGCGAGCCCTTCTGTCTGCCTCTACAATATCATGATTCAGACATATAGCAGGTTCTGGCCAATTATAGCCCATGGGCCAAATTCAGTCAATGGCTTTCTTTTATAAACTCCATGACCTAAGTCAGCTTTCTACATTTTTAAATCATTGGGAACATTCAGAAGAATAACAGTATTTTATGACATGTAAAAATTAAATAAAATTCAATTCTCCATGTTCATAAATAAAATTATATTGGAACTCAGCTACACACACTGGTGTTCATATGTCTATGGCTGCTTCCACACTACAACAGCAGAGTTGAAGGGCTGTGACAGAAACCATATGGGCCGCCGAGCCTACAATCTCAACTCTCTGGCTTTTGCAGAAAACTGTTGCTGACCTCTGACATAGACAATCAACATATCATCACTTGGGAAAAGGGATATATGAGTCTAGTTAAGTGGGGGCTGTATTATGCTAGGAGAATTCACTATTAGAGGAGCAGGTGGTGTGGCTTGGCAGCACCATTATTACCACCTGTCCAAATCTCCTCTCACCTGTGCCCCTTATGTGGCCAACATTTCAAAAGCATCCATGGAGAAGGCAGAAGCATTTTGAGAGCAGCCCAACACATCATCCCTTCCTCCCACTTCTTCACATTCTATTTTCCAAGTGGTTGTCAGAGGAACACTGAATCCTGCTGTTGTTTTTCAGACCCCAGGAGCAGTTTCTGACAGGGTTGGCACCAGGAAGCAGTCTGCACTCCTATCTTGGCTCCACAGCTGCCTGAGCCCTGTTCTGTCAAGATGCACTCCCCACAGTGCACTGTTCTTCAATCTCTCCCTGTCTCCTTCTCTCACTCCTCTGTCTCTCTCTCTCTCACACACACACATGCACTGCAATTTCATAAAGGGAGAAAACACTTTCAGCTTCTTGCTAAGTCTAATATAAAATCTCTTTCACAAACAGAGCTGCCTTTGTCATCTGTAAATATGTAGCTGCCCCTCTTGAGCAGCAATAGCATTATTTTTCTGCATGGCCTTCTTTGGCCCATTGTGTGTGTGTGTGTGCGTGTGTGTGCACGCACATGCATAGGTGTGTATGAAGCAGGTACAGTGGGAATGAAGGAGAGAATGTTAGGAAGAGAGCACCACAGGGTAACTAGACAGAAGACATAATGTCAACACCATGAAGTTCAGATACGGGGTTCCCAAGTCAATCACCTTGAAACTGGGGAAGATGGAGTGTGAGAAGAGAGGTGAGTTGGTACTCCTCTGTGTCAACTCACTCATTGTCTAAGATAATTCATGACCAAAAATATCTTTTTAAGAAGATGCCTAGAAAAACGCTACAGGAAAAGAATATAGGGTGAGCTAACATGGTTGTCCTTGGGTGGGAGGGAGAGGAGGCAGGTTATGAATGATCTGTTTGTTCTATTTCAACTACTCTGCATCTCCACATTACCTTTTTAAAAGGCGAAAGATTTATACGATTTGAAGAGAAACTAGAGTATCCACATTACCTTTTTAATGTTAAGCTACAGACAAAAAACATCACTGTAGAAGAAAACTGACAAGAGAAAAAACAATGAACCCTGACTTAGCCAAAGATGCATGGGCTACCTTCCATGCCTAACTATTTTAGGGTTAGTCAAAACATACCACTTTGTAGAAACTCTTCATAAAATGTGTTTTATAGTATTTCTTCCTTTGGCTTCAAGACTACAAACTGAACACAAGTGAATCTTCCCTATTGCCTCAAGAATGATTTATCCTATACCCAGCAAAGGACAATGCATATATACAATTCTAACTAACTGAAACATTGAATGATTAAGACTTTACTCTAAGGGAAATATACAGACTTCAACTAAGAGGGGCAAATGAATAAATGCACATGCCTCCACTTTTTCATTACATCATATTAAAGTACCAATGATGTATTTTATTTTTTTAAGACATGAGGCTAAGAAAGAGAGAAAAGATAATACCTAAGCATCTACCAACCTGGAAAGCAGAAGGTATAAGTGATATTCGACACGGCAGCCTCAGGAATGCTGAACCCTAAGCCAGAAATGGGAAAGCAGCTGGCCAGGACCTCCAAAGAGCTCAAGAGTGGGCACCACAATTTATTTCTGGAGGCAGAGGTAAACGTAAGGATGAAAACGGGATGAAATTCTACTTAAGTAGCAAGCAGAGCCCTGGTTTCTACCTGCACTGGATGACTGTGCCTGCCTCAAGGTGGCAGCATCCTAGAGGTTTCTTCTCTACAGGGTATAGAGCAGGCTCTCTGGGCAGGAGCTGTCCATATGCAGAGTGCTGAAAAGTCTAGCAATAAGGGATCATTTACGTAGTAAATAAATACTGAGACCCTCTGGCCTTTCCTCCCACGTGGTTGTGAAGAGGAAAACAGACACTCAGGCAGGAGATAAAAAAGATTCTTCTCTGGGGAGAACTTGCCTGCCTAAGCGAAATGACTAAAGATACTGGTATTGAGCTGGGGAGGTAGGTGGTTCCAAGAAAACTGACCCAGCCAGATTACCCACAAGCACAGAGCTTCCAACAGCACTTAGGTGATCCCTTGTTAGCACAAACAGATAGCTAAGGGTCACGAGACAGCTCAGGAAGGCTTCCAGAGCTAAGAGACAGAGACCAGAGCAAAAAAAAACCTGGATGGCAAAGAACTGTATGAGGACATAAGACCTTTGAAAAATCCATTACGAGTATCCTCAGAAGTAAAAGCAGATATTATTTTCATGAAATAAGAACTTAATTGATAAAATAATAATGTTCTTTAAAATTAAAAACATGAGAGAATTTTTTTAAATTCTCCTTAGAAGGGTAGCAATACAAGGTTGAGTAGCCTTTTGTTTCCCCCAGAATTAAAGCTAAAAGAAACAGTCGTAAAATAGAAAAAAGCAAGAAAATTATAAAACATTCAACACCATCAAATGATCAATTTTCAGAGAGAAAGAAACTGAGAAAGAACAGAATCACACACCTAAAAAATGAAAATTTCTCTAAGTTGAAAGCATAATTCTTCAGATAAAACAGATGAAAATAAACCTACATCAAGGTACAGTCTTAAAATGTGAAAGACAGAGCAAAGACCAGACCCCAACAGTTTCTAAAAGCCAAAACCATTATTTACAAAGAATCAGAACTTGTCTTCTCCAATAATCCCCGGAGCTGACTTCTCTTTGTCCCACATTCCTGTGTCTCCCTGCTACCTGGGAATTCTGACCACACACCCTTTGTAGAGAGGCATCTATACCCCTGTGTAGCTACAGTCAAGTGGCTCCTGCTGGGGCTACAGCAGGTAATTAATCTACTGCTTTTTGTTAAATGTCAGCTCGATTAGATTATCTGAGGTCAAGGCTGTTGCCTTTATCTCCAGGTTCTCAGGGGAGGGTCTCCTCATGGATTGAAGAACTTGGACCCTTAACTATAATTTGTGTGATTCTGGGCAAGTTACTTAACCTCTCAACTGTAAAAGGAAATACAGTATCAAGGCTGTCTTGAGTCTGAAATAAAAAAATAAACACAAAGTTATGAAGTTCCTAGCACACAGGAAGTGCTGAATAAAATAATCTAGTTACTGCCTCTTTGAGGCCACACCATATGGAGAACCCTAAGACAACCCCAGCCCTGGTCAGCAGATAAACGCAAGGCTCAGGTCACACTGTTAAGACCTTTGCCAAGTGGCTGCTTGCCTTCAGGTCACACAGTGTCACCTGACTCTACCAACTACCACCCCTGAATAGCAAGTGTTTCAAATGCTATTTCTGTCTTGCCCTTCAGAAGAAGGTCAAGGAGCAGAGATTTTCCCTGAAATACAGACAATAAAAACATTCCAGTATTTAGTGGAGGCAGAGTTCATGATAAGCCAGAAGAATAATTATTCAACTGGAAATTGAGCAGCCCCTTGCTCTTCGACTCCAGTCTATCAAACACACAGCTCCTATTCTCTGCAATCTTAGTTCTGAGTTGTCCGGGTCTCCTTCCAGACTCCCAAAGCCATATGAAGCCCTTAGGCCAATATCTCTTTTGAAGGGGCAACTGCTCAAGCTAAAGGTGGTACAACCAGCTTCAAGTGGCAGGGGGGTCCCTCCCTCGGTATGGGGGAGGTGCTCTGCTCTCAGCTACTCACAGTTCAGAAGCTCAACTTGTGGGGGCAGGGGAGCAGGGGCTCAGAAATGGGAGGAAAACTGTTGCCTTGATTCTTATCTCCCTAGCAGAGGGGAGGTTATAAAAAGCTGATTTTTGAGCAGTGAACCAGAAATTGGCTAATAGCTCCTATTATTTAGTTGTGTTTCCCCAGGCAAACATACATCTCTGACTCTCCTCTGCAGAGAGGGTTGGGATTTAGAGGGTCTTCGAGACCACTCTGCACATCAGGGTTCTGACCTGACTCCCAAAGCACCTTTCTGTAAACATATGGACCTCGTAAATATTCATGAACAAAGAAGGGAAACAGATTAGCTGCTGTTACAGGATAATGGAAACTTGCTATCTTCTTCAACTTTTTGCATTAGTGCCAAAGATTAAGTAGCAAACGACAACTATCAAGAACCTTCTCATTTCATTTAAAGTCTGATTCTAGAAGGTCCATGCAATATTTGCAAAGGACAGAGTCAATATCCAGTTTTGCCAATGTAGACTATTATTTATCTCCAACCTTTATAAGAAAAGACTAAAATTTCATTGGGAACTTACAGGAAGGACTTCTTTAAAAGGACTGTGTGCTGGCTCTCGCTGGGTAGCTAAGTGGCTTGGAGCATCATCCCATACACCAAAAAGGCTGTGGGTTCAATTCCCAGTTGGGGCACGTACCTAGGTTGTGAGTTCGATCTCCAGTTGGGCTGCACAGAGGAGGCAACCTATCCATGCTTCTTTCTCACATCAATGTTTCTCTCTCTCCTTCTCTCTATATTCCTGTACATGTTCTATTTGTATATATTAAATATGTATTTTATTTATAACAATAAATGAGTTAAAGTTAATATGTATAATTTTTCACCACATATAATAAAACTATAAGAAAAACAGCAAAAAATAACTAAACAAAAATATTAACAGTTATTAACTTGTAGTTATGAGTTACTTTTTTCTTCATAGTTTTCTCTAAATGCCAATTTTTCTATAGTGGAACAATAAAAACATTGTAAAAGTTGAGTTAAATAACAGTCCAGAGGTTTTAAATAAAAATAATTTTCTATCATATTAAAATGTTCATATTCCATTTTAAGTTTCAAAAAATTCTGTGTTTTTAAATTAGAGTCATATTTTAAATGCAGGCTGCTATGATATTGCAATTTATATTGATATTCCATGAATGCTAGCTTCACTGCTAATCAGAATATTAAGTTAAATAGCTTGAGCCACTCCCTAAGTAAATGTTATGAGCAACGGTTACTGGGAGGAGGGGGGACATGAAGTCAGTCCTATGTGACCTGGTGACCTGAGTTATTGCAACTGAGAAGGAAGCATCAGCATCATTTAACCAATGCAGTGTTTTTCCCTAAATCTTTAGGAAATCTCCTAGGAAGCCTTTAAGAGATGGATTCCTTATTACTGCTGATCTGTGTTCCATTACATGTTTAGCATTGCCCCCCACAGGACTGCCCAGTCTTCTGACTGCCCACATTGGACAAGGCGCTTGCACAGGAAGGCAGCCACACCCAGACGGCTGACTGAACTCTGCAATGCGAAATGACGGCCCTGCTCTGCAATCCTGAAACTCTGCTCTGACATCAGTGCAAAGCTCTGACCCCCACACAATCTCCCTGTGCCTATGCATGCTATTTTCTGGAGCAAAAAATAGCCCAGGAAAATTCTGCAAATCGGCTCTTCTGCCACACTCTCCACTCTGTCCCATTAATGACAGCCAAATTCCTCAGACACCTGAGATTGCCCACACAGTGTGCTAGGGGGTACATTTTACAAAGCACGTACCAATTATCTCAAGGGATGTGACCAGCAATAACTCCAGAAGAAAAATCAAGTATTACTGCCCCAAAGTAGACAAACTGAAAAGGTGAGGCTTAAAGAACTTAAGCAACTTGCCAAGGTGGCCTCTGGGGCTAATAAGCTGGGGTGGCCAACAATGAAGCAAAACAATGGGAAAGCGCTTTAAGAAGGCATCAAAAGCAGATAAGTAAATAAAATAATGAACTTTAAAATTTATGTCTTTTTTAGCCCTTTCTCTTTTGCAATTTTCTTGAGTTGAGGCCCTACAAACACATTTGTACTCACAATTTCACCTTCATTGCTTTAGGGACTGTGTCTGGATAACCAAAAACACTGCAGCTGACCCTTCCCTCTCCCCTCTTCCCTCTTCCCTTTGTTTCTCAACGCCCATATAAGACATACAAGGATATTTTGCTGCCCCCAAGATTTTACAGCTTTCTACTCAGCAATTACTCCCAACTGAAAAATGACAGCTCCTCATACTTGGAGATATATGGTAATCAAGCAACTAAATGCTCCTTTTGCTAATGACATGTTTTTTCAATATGTCCAAATGAGAGGCTCATTGGAAATTATTCATTTTTTTCTAAGTTGCAAAGGAAAATGAAAGACAAATTATGACTGTATAAGCACGTGTTTGCACAGATCCTATTCTGTTGAATTAATTTGTCATCCACAGAGCTATTGACAGCAAGCTCTTTCCTCCAGCCTTTTCGCTTACCAGGTGGAAATGATTAAAGATTTCATTTCTTTGAGGAGCTATTTACAATAGGTTGGAGATGACACTTCAAATGCAGAAGTCATAATGTCCACCAGAAAGAATAAGAGAGCAATGGCTCCCACAGGCGTTCCACAAAGGGAAGAGATAATGGAGGTCAGATATGAAAGGAATTCAGGCTATCAGTCCCATTCTTCAGGGGAGAAAACTGAGGCCCTGAGAGGTGAAGGGGGTTGATCAAAATCAGTTAGTTTGTAGCAGAAATGAAATTAAGAGCTTAATGCTACAATATCTTCATCCTCTGCCAACTGTTATCAGTGGTCACCAAAGGCAATGTTAAGAAATGCAGCCTCAGAGAAGAGCACTTAGGACAAAGCACCAATGCCCCACTCACACACAGCCAGCCTTGCAGCCTAACGGGGACAGTTCATCACCCTCAGGGTAATAAGTCCCAGCCAGAAAGGAGGAGATGCAAGAGTCAAGGACTGCAGAGGGGAGTCACTCTCCCTCACTCCCTACCCCCTGCCATCCACCACTTCCATTTACATTTCTCTTTGTTTTACATTGTGATGATCCTCTGGTCAGCAGAACAAATGTGAGTTTCATACTATAGAAAGGAAACTGATTCCAGAACAAAGTATTTTGTGCAATGTCTCACAGTTTATAAATGATAAAGATAAGAAACCAAGTCTTCTACATACGATAGAACAAACTTTTGTTATTAAAATCCTCCACAGCTCTCTAAGGTTCGTGGGGACCTAGAGGATTCTGAAAGTAGAAGCAGGGTGCAGCCAAGCTGCTCATCAGAAAGGGCTGAAAGATTAAGAGGTCTGAAGGACAGTTCAGAAGTGGGAAGAAAGGAATACAGGTGTAGTGAGTCAGAGAGCGAGGGAGGGGTGACAAAAGGACTAGGAATAAAGAAAACATCCAAAGGGATCTGAGACAGTTGCTCTGGGGTGTGCAATGTACTCTCTCTCTTCCTTCTTGTCTTTAGAATCGTCATGAAAATCTAGAATACCCACCACAGATGCTTTGGTATGAGTCCAGGCATGTACAGAGGAGCTGAGCCCATCTAAGTCCAATGAGGAGTAACAGCAGACTGCACACAAGCACAGCCTCCATCTGGGCATCTTCATGGGAAAGCAATGACCTCGTGCTATGCATTGCATAAGATGAAAGTGTGGAATTAAATTATATTTATTAGGTGCGGCTGAGGCAAAAAGAGGGAGATGAGGGAAGGAATCACCCAATTCTGCACAATCTCAGAACATATGGTGAACAATTTTTGCTTCTAGCACACTCTTCTTAGTCTAGCCAGTCCAGACCAGTCATTCAGAAAGCCATCCCTTTTGTCACAATGCTCAGAAGACAATCACACATGTGAATGTTCTCTGATAGTCCTTTCAAGGGAGATGTTTGATTCAGAAAGAAGAATGCAAAGAGTAAAACTGGAGAGTTTTTGTTTTTGCTGAGTTTTTTTTCACCATGCAAATATAGGCAAATCAGAGGTTTCACCATGCAAATATTGGCAAATCAGAGGTTTCACCATGCAAATATAGGCAAATCAGAGATTTCCTTATAACACAATGAAAAATCATGATGTCACCTTACTCCTGTACTTCCTTCTTTGCCAAAAGTACAATTTATGAAAAACAGAATTCTGTTTATGAAAAATAGAATTCATATTGGCCACATGTTCACTAGAGTTCAAATACTTGGAATGTTGTGTTTTAAAATCATACGTGCTAAAATAGCATTTTCTTAGTAGAGATATTACTACTCTTGGTCTGGGCAGAGTAGTAGTAGGCAAAGACAGAAGGGAAAGAGAGAGACAAGGGCAAGGAGGAATGTGAAGGCAGTCAGGGAATAAAAATAGATTCAGAAAACTGATCTCTCCCCTTAGGAGCATGACCAAGTGCATCCTTGCTGTATTTGGAAGAAGACATCTCCTGAGGTGCTCTATTCACCCTCCCTGTTCTCCTCAGGCCCTCCCCACTGCCATTCAGAATGCATCAAATAAAAGGCGAGGGTGGGGTGGAAGGAAGATAATAGATAATGGCATTTGCAGTCAAATGATCTGACTATGAGTCCCAAACTCCTCCTGTGATTAGTTCTGTGATTATAAAGAGAAGACTATATCTATCTCTTTTGGCTTCTCTTCCTCCCATGTATGAAACAAGGTTTTGACTATTGTCAGTGAAATAATGCAACTTCTCTGTGCATTTCTATAAATACTCATTAACATTAATGGACAAAAAAAATGGAATGAAGTCTGAAACGTGAGACCTGAAACTGTACAACTCCTAAAAGAAAACACAAAGGAAAAGTTTCATGACATTGGGCTTGACAATGATTTCTCGGATAGGACACCAAAAGCACAAGAAACAAAAGCAAAACTAAAGAAGTGGGACTTTATCAAACTAAAAACTTCCACACAGCAAACTAAATAATCAAGAGAAAGAAAAGGCAACCTTCAGATGACAGCAAATATCTGCAAACCATACACCTGATTAGGGATGAATATCCTAAATATACAGGGTCCGGCAGAAGAAATGCCTGCTTGAGTGTGGTTGGTCAGATAATAATATGGGTGTCATAATCTATAGTTTTCATTTAAACATTTCACCTAAAATGTCATATGGTGTGCTTGACTGTGATATTGTTATGTTACAGAATTACATGCTTATGATTTTGTAATAAAAGTTTGTAATTAAAAAGGGGGCATTATTTGTGCTGGACCCTGTATAAGGAATTTCTATAACTCAATAGCAAAACAACAAAACAACAACAAAAAAAACAAATAACCCAATTTAAAAGTGGGCAAAGGATTTGAAGAAACTTCTCAATACAAAATTTTGACTTCAAACTGCTCAACTAAATGTGTCAGATTCACATGACTTCCCTTTGGCCCATCTCTTCCACCATCAGCTCTAAAAGCACACATTTGTCTTTCTTCTGAGCCAGGCTATTCTGCCCATTGGCCTGACTGCGGTGCAGCCAGTTTGGGGTGGCCAGAGCACTGGCGCATGACAAAATGAGTCAGGAATCCAGGGAGATGCCCACTGAATTATCCCCACAGAATCTCAGCAGACTGTCAGAAAGACAGTATGAGAAGACACACATGCCTCCCTCAACATAAGTTTTACTACTTATCAGAGGGTTCCACTCCAAATGTTACCTAGAGAAGACTGCTATGAAACAGAAGGCAAGCTATGGGAAGTATGCATTTACTGTGGCTGGTATGCACAAATGTGCCAAAACCGTGCAGGTAGATGTGACGATAGACCATCAATAAGCTATCACAGGGGTGGGCAAACCATGGCCCATGGCTGAAAACTGATCCACTGCCTGTTTTTAAAGGCCCATGATTTTTACATTTTTAAATAACTAAAAATATTCAAAGAATTATATTTCATGAAATTTTAAATTTTTTATGAAATTATGTGAAAATTATATAAAATTCAAATGTAGCACCCATAAATAAAGTTTTATTGGAACACAGCCATTTGCAATCACTTACATAGTATCTGTGGCTGCTTTCCCAGTACAACAGCAGAGATGAGTATTTGCAACAGAGGCCACATGGCCAGCAAAACCTAAAATATTTATGATCTGGCCTATCACAGAAAATGTTTGTTGACCCCTGATTACTGCTCAAAGGCTACAAATTCATCTATCCGCCAAGGCGTGAGTCGACACTAAACTCCCTTTCATTCCAGGGTGACTCGCTTCTTAAGCTATGAACTTGCTGCCTTCATTCTTGCCCCTTTTTAGAAAACATTTTTATGACCCTCTTCTTGTCATCTCCCTGTTAAAAAGCCCTCCCTGTACTTTTATAATCAGAAGGAAAATATTTTAATACACCAAAGGTTTTCCATCATTTACAGAACAATACCCAAAATAGTTGTAACATGTATAGAAGGCCTGTCAAATCAAGCCCCAGCCTCCTGAAACAAGGCCCCTGCTGCCAAGCTCCCCGCCCCGCCTCAATGTCCTACAACATCATCCACCTAACAGCTCTCTCACTGTCCTCGAAGTTCAGCCCGAAGCACCACTCCCCTTTTCCACAAATCCTCAATTAGAAGACTGTGTGCTGTTCATCCATTGTTCCCCCAAAGCATGTGCCTTCCATAAACTTCTGCAGCAAGCTATATCATACTACCCTCAAATGATTTACCTGTATGTTTAGCCTGCCCCGCCATATCCATCAGCAGGTGAGCCATACAAACCACATCTTCATCATCTTTGTGTCTCCAGCACTACGCATGCAGAAAGAATATAATGTGTTCGTGTAATTTAATAGTCATAATACCTTTGATTCATTTTATTGTCTTTTTGTCTCAGTAGTTTAGAGCATAATTCTTAAGAATAATAAATCACTAGTTGCCCTGACTCACGTGACTCTCTGGGTTGGGCATCGTTTAGCAAACCGAAAGGTTGTTGGTTCAAATCCTAGTTGAGGCACATGCCTGGGTTACAGGCTGTGAATCCCTGACTGGGGGCGTGTGAGGGGCAGCTCATCAATGTATCTCTGGCACATAGAGGGTTCTCTCCCTTTTCTCTCTCTCCCTGCCCCCCTCTCTAAAAAATAAGTAAATAAATAAAATCTTTAAAAATAAATAAAAATATATTTTGCTCATCCATTTGTTCTGCCGATTAGGTTCCTGTTAAAGGTGAGATCATATGGTATTTGTCTTTCACCACCTAGCTTATTTTGCTTAGCATAATGCTTTCCAGTGACCAGAGGGGAGAGGGGAGGGAATTTCAGGGAGAAAAGGGAAGGGTTTGCAGGAACAAGTATGGGGGACACATGGATGGAAACAAGGGGGGATGGAAATAGGAGGGAGGTGGGGAGGGCTGGGGGGTGGGCTTAGATGGGAGTAAAAGGCAGAAACTGCACTTGAACAACAATAACAATAAAAATAAATTAAAATGAAATAAATAAATTTAAAAGAATAAAAAAATCACTAGACATAAAATATGTCTACAGATTCATCCTAACTAACTCTGTGACCTTAGATATGCCACTTAACTTTTCTCAGGTACAGATGCAAATTCCTCGTGTACAGAAGATAAGCATGTGACCTAACTAGTGACTTTACCTGCTTCACAGAGAGAGGAAAAATCAATCATAAAAAGAGGAACCAGCATGAACAGCATACATTCACATTTCTAAAAGGTAGTTGTCTAAAAAGTACTTTCAGAATCAAGTGCTTTACAGTGGCAAAAGAAAAAATGAGGCCCAAATACATAATGTCACAGCAAATGACAAGGTATGACTTCCGAGGCTAAGTCATAAAAGACACCGTGGTTTGTGTCTTGCTCTCATAAATCATTCACTACAAAGGAAGTCAGCCACCATGTTGTGAGGGCACTCACAGCCCTCGGGAAAGGTCCACACAGCAAGAAACAGAACCACTCCGCCAAGGGGCAGCACCAACCTCCCAGCTATGGGTCATCCAGCCCCATGCAGCCTTACGTGACTGAAGCCCTGACAGTATCTTGACTACAACCTCAGGAGAGTCCCTGAGGTAGAACAACCCAGTCAAATTGCTCCTGAATTCCTGACATACAGAACCCGTATGAATAATAAATGTTTATTGCTATTTAAATCAATTAGTTTTGAGGAAATTTATTATACAGCAGTAAATAACTAATACAGTTTCCATTATGGGCAGTAGTTTCTCCAAGGTAGGTGCACCTTCTCCTTTCTCCTCCTGAATTCCAGGCTCCGCTCCCTAAAATGTGGTCATAAATCCACTTCCCAGTAGTTCCCTAAACTCACTCTCAGAGACATTAATCAAATCAGAGAAGTCACTGCAATAACCTGACTACTCCATTGCCTTCACCGAGCTGCCCCTAAAGTTTTTCATCTTGTCCCAAGCAATTTCCTTACAGCACACCCATGTCTACAGCCTGAGATAAGGCTGATGAGGCAGTGTGAGTGTCACAGTCTGATCTGCCCTCTGAGGAACACATAATAAGGTCTGAGATGCATCTCGCTGAAATATTGGATCCTGAAATGATAGGATCGTGCCACTTAAATATATTCTTGTTTATTCAGTCCAGATCTCGTGTTCCTCTCGTTTAAATGCTGCTGTGCTTTATCATGTATCAGCCTTATTAATGACAAACCAAAACCCCAGAAAGTGGTTGTTAACAATAAACATACTGTACCTAGTGTTCTTTAAAAAATGTACGTATGAATCATGGCCCTTCCTTTTTCCAAAGGAAATAAATTTTGAAACCTCCAGTTTTCCAAAAACTGGACCATATGTGCAACTCCTCCGTGGAACCAGAGTAATTTTGGCAATTCCCCATGAGTGAAATTATATGTAAAATGATCTGTTTATTATACCAGTCATTTTATAAGTGAGAGGAAGGCAGGCAGGCAGGCAGGCAGGAAGGAAAAGAGACGTAGGGAAGGGAGAGGAGGAGGAACAAGGAGGCCACTTCTCTAATAGGAATAGTGTAGCTGCTGAATTTAAAAAAACTGGTGGGAAAATAAAATCCATTTTCCCGGTTTCTTTTCCATTTAAAAAAAAGTGAGGAGAGCTCCTTGCGTAGCTTCTGTTCTGCGGGACAACAGGCAGGAGGGAAATTCTCAGAGAAGAAAAATAACTTTGCCCTTATTTGAAATGCAGTGTGTGTAGATGAAGAAATTTTTTTAAAAAAATTTTTAAAGGAAGCAATTGAGATCTTCTAATGGCCAGATACAGCATAATTGATCAAGCAAGGAGAGGGTGGTGAAATGAGTAACCTGATTCATTAAAGGAACTGGCCCAGGCTCAGAAAAAGGCAGAAAGATTAATTGCAGAGTGACCGGCAGGTATCAGTACTATATCTAAGGTCTGCTAATGGGATCATGGAATGAGAATTGGGCTTCGGGTTGGTTTAGCTGAAGACTGTAAGATCCTGTTCAAGAAAGACTCTAATCCCCACAGGATGGAAACAAGTGACTGCACTGCATAAAACATGACCACAATTTATGGCACACTTTCTGGCAAAGATCTCAGGCAGCCCCTGAGGGAATGACAAAACTGTGATTCCACATTAATTGATATAAAGGGTGTTGTTTTCCAGATGACCTCACACGTAATTGAATGAGGCAGACACAGTCATCACACTTGATCACATTTACTGTGTGCATTATTGTCATTTAGCATTTATCACCCTTAACCAATAGTGTATAATGGGGAAGGGGCTGGCTCTGAATTTTGATAGACCCAAACTCTATGAAAAATAGCTCTATGAGTTTATCCACTTTTAAATCGTGACGAAGAACAGGACCTATCTCAAAAGACTGTTATGATGCATGAGAAATATAATATCTGGCATACAGTAAACATCTATAAGTATCATTATTACCTGCATTTTCAGAGAGCACTATGGATTGGCCTATCAGGTAGACTTTGCCCCTTAAGCAAATTCAGCTAATATTTGTCATGCTCTTTTGTGCACGATGCCTCCACATGTGCCTTCCACTCCTGACAGCACTACCGTGAAGCAAGCATTATTATTCCCCCTTAAGAGCTGAAAAAATCAAGGCAAGGTAGAACAGAATAATCTGCCTTTCCTCACTTGACTATGAAGTTGTCAAGTGTTTGATTTACAGTCTTCTGACTCTACAACATGGACAACTGTACCACCTCACACCGTGTTATGACCTTACACAAATGTGAATTTTATAGCCCTTGGAAGGTCTATCCATTGGTGTCCTGATAAACCAGCTCTCCACAAAACAAGTCCCAATTTGTCACATTTGCCAATTTCTTTGGTGAAAATACTCCCACCATTAGCAATTTCAAGCTACCAACACCCAGCTTGGAAAATTCTTCTAACCATTTGCTCTTACTAGCCATTATAAGCCTGCTCTAGCCCACACTGACCCTATAAAACTCATAGAACCAGAGTAGAAAAATGGTGTCCAGAGCAGGAGGGGAGATAGGGAGAGGTTGGTAAGAGGGGACAAACTTTCAGTTCTAAGATGCATAATGCCTAATGTACAACATGGTGACTATAGTTGATAACACTGTATTGTGTAACTGGAAAACTTGCTGAGAGAACTTAAAAGTTCTCATCAAAAAAGGGGGAAAGCATAGACACACGCATGAAGTGATGAATGTGTTAGCTGACTTGATAGGGGAAATCCTTTCACAAAGTACATGGGTACCAAATCATCACATGTGCACTTCAAATATCTTATAATTGTATTTGTCAATTACACCTCAATAAATCTGAAAAATAAGGTGAAATAACCTAAAAGGAGCTACATATCTCCTTTTATATATGTTATATATCTCATTTTCTGTATTATATGTATCTCCCTTTACATATATTAGTATATATACATGAGTTATATATATCTACATAAAGATATAGCTACAGATTTAGATGTAGATATAGATATAGATATACACACAATTCACACACACGATACATTTCCTATCTAGTTAGCACTAAAATTCAAACTTCAGGCCAGTGATTCCCAACTTGACTGCACCTTATAATCACTTGGTGAGCTTCTGAAAAAACCTTTGTGGCCTAGGCTGCGCCTTGGACTAGTTGCATCAGAATCTCTGGAGAGGGGACCCTGTTATCCATATTTCAAGTGACCACAACTGATGGAGTTAAGGCTTCATCTTATGCCTCTTTCTGCCTATTGTTGGCTATGTTATTTCACTCTCAGCCCTCCTGACTTTTTCAAGACTTGTGCAGGCAACCTTGGAGCCACCCTGGAAAGGCAGAAGCCCGTTGGAGGGCCCAGACCCTCACTAGAGACAAGCCAGACTGTTAAGTTAGAGCCAGAAAACAGTGGGAGCAAGGTAGGGTACCAAGAGCAGTGACTCGGAAACAAGCTGGACAGCTGAGAACAAGAGAAAAATGTAATTCCATACACAAGGAGAGGGACTAAGGAGCTGCAGAGACACAGACGCTGAGTAATAGATGATCAAACAGAAGCTGTCAAGGCTCAGGATAAGAGCCACATGCATTGAAGAGCAGCCCTCTATCCAGCCACTTACAGTACACTTGTGGACAGATTACTGAAGTTCTCTCTGCTTCAGTTTCCTCTCCTATAAATGGAAGGAATGGTATCTTCATGCAAAGGATTATAATGATATAAGAGGAACTATCATATAGTTGCATTCGATAATATTAGGTTTTAAAAATCGGTCATTTTACTGCTAAGAAAGCCAACTCTGCCTCAACTGAAAAGACTATTCATATTTTACTCCATACTTTTTTTTGAGCTCCAGCACACAGGTCTGAATTGATCACCTTCCTCAGTAGATGGCATAGTATTATCAATTATTCAGCCATGGCTCTCTGAGCTGTTTTCCACTTTATTTCCTGCTGTAATCCCATTCTCTTCCCCTTGTAAGTTCCTTCAGTCCAGTGTTGGGTATACATACATGCAATCTACACACATGTTTATTCAATTCCCTTTACACCTATGGAAAATGTGAAGCATGGCTTGTAGATAAATTTGTTAACTTTGCACAAATAGTATCATATTAGCTTTCTAGGGCTGCCATAACAAAATAGCACAGATGGGATGCCTTGAACAACAGACACTGCTCACAGTTCTAGAAGCTAGAGGTCTAAAATCATGGTCTTGGAAGGTCTGGTTTCTTCTAAGGCCTCTCTCTTTGGCTTACACATGGCTGCCTTTCGCTATGTCCCCACATGGTCTTTCCAGTGTATGAACATATAGATAGTATCTAAAGTTTCTCTTATTATAAGGATACCAGTCAGACTGTATCGGGGCCCAACCTAAATAAATAAATAAATAAATAAACCACCTCATTTTAACTTAATTACCTCTTTTAAGACCTTGTCTCCAAATACAGTTATTCCGAGGTACTGGGGGTTAGAGCTTCACCACATGAATTTTAGGGGAACACAACCCAGCCCACAAGTGCTGTGGTAGACCACTGCAGCTCTGGAGCCCCATGGACCACACACCTCCTTGGGTCCACACTCTCAGGAACTGTCTGCCACTGACTCTGGGCTTGGCACATAACTTGCTCCAGTTATTGGAACATTAGCAAACGTAACCCAGCTAACACTTATAACTGTGTGTACACAAGGCTTGCCCTTTCTTGCCGCTGGCAACTCTTCTGCTACTACGTGAGAAAGCCCAAGGTAGGCTACTGGTTGTTACAGACACAAGACCCTCCCAGACCGAAGGTGCCAACATCAAAGGCTAGATGGGCAGGTGAAGGCATCTTACACAACACAAGGGCAACTGTTCCAATGGACACCCAACTGCAGGGGAATGAGTGTGCCCAAGTGAGACCAGCAGAACAGCCTCATAAGCTACTAAACAGTTGTTACAAAGCCAGTAAGTTTGGGATGGTTTGTTAGCAGCAAAAGATAATGACAAAGTTGTGGATCTCATTCTGTTTCTTACTCTTTCTCATTGGATGTTATGTATCTGAGATGTTGCTATTTGCAGATCTGCTTCACTCCTTCTGGCTGCCACACAGCATTCTGTCACATGCACATGTCCCGTTTGACACAGCCATTCTTCCAGGGCCAAACAGTTGCACTGCCACCAGGTTTGTTTTGTTTGGGGTTTTTTTTCTCCACACACATTCTCACAGACATCTCATTATCTGAGAGTGTCTTGGATACAATGCCGAAAAATGAAAGTGCTGGGGTGCAGGGCATCTGAATACCTAAGTGCACTAACTATTGTTATTTGGTCTTCAGAAGAGCTGCAGCAATTTACACTCCTTCCAGAACAGAAGGGGTGTTGGCCCTTTTATGTTTCTTACTGGAGCAGGAATTGTTCCCTGATGGTGGCTAGTTTTCGGCCTGCAAGAAAAAGCAGGTAAAAGTCCCTTGCAGGAACAGAAAGGAGTGGTCCAGAAATCAAAGCCCAGCTCCTGAGGAAGCAGATCTAATGCTCCTTCCCTCTGTCGTTCTTCTTCACTAGCCTTACCTGGAATTGACAGACTGTTGTTTTGTTATTCACCTGAGATATTATCAAATTCAGTTTTCTCTACTCTAGTCCTAAATTGAAATTTTATTGTTTTTAGTATTTTCATTTCTCCATCATAAAAAATATAAAACGGTCATCAGAATTTATTGGTAGCAGATAATTCTGTTGAAAACAATTTGTAATTGAAATCATGTGAAGATGTAAAAAAACACTTTCGCAGCCCTGGCTGGCGTAGCTCAGTGGATTGAGCGCGGGCCTGCGAACCAGACGATCGCGGTTCGATTCCCAGTCAGGGCACATGCCTGGGTTGCAGGCCGGTTCCTTGCAGGCTAACTACCAGCAGGGGACGCACAAAAGGCAACCATACATTGCATTGATGTTTCTCTCCCTCTCTCCTTCCCCTCTAATAAATAAATAAATAAAATCTTAAAAAAAATAAAAAATAAAAAAACACTTTCGCTAATATTAGAAAACAATTGTTATATTGTTAAGAGGTAAATATCAGGATACAAAATGTATAAAAAAACAAGTATAATGTTAAGAGAAAAATATCAGAATGCACAATATTATGCAATGCCTGACCACAACCATAATGACTGGAGCATTTGCTCTGAGGCCATCTGCCAACACCAACTTCTTAGACCCTGGTCCTAAAGCTTTGCAGAGCAAGAGGGCAGAAGCTTAGGCCCAAAGCCTGCCCACAGTTGGGATTATTCCAGGATTGTTTTCACTCAATAAGCATGACCATTAAGGAGAGGGACAAACCAGAACAAAGCCCACCTGCTATCCTACTATACCACAGCCATGTACAGCCAGGAATAATAAATAAAATAATAAAATAAAGCTTGAGGTTTCCTTGAGGCCAGGAAACCTCAAGCTTCTAAAGCACTCTGGAGGAAGGCAGGAAGGCACATTTACCCTTGACCTTGGAGAATCTAAACAAATAATTTCCAGGCACAATGCCCACCAAGTTGTCAAAGATAACCAGGCACACAGAGAAGCAGGCAACATGAAAGAAAACTAACAGAAGGAACAGGCAGCGGCATCGCACACTGATTATACAATAACCGCGACTGTTATCTCTACACAGAATAAAGAAGCTTGAGAACAGTCAATGATAACAAGAAACTCTAAGACGTGATATAGCAGAAATTAAAAAAATAAAAAGGACTTTATATATGAAATATATTATAAAAGGAATTAAGAGATCAGCGGTTATGTGGGACAGCGGACTAGATGTAACTGAGGAAAGATCACACAAAAAAACCCCACAGTATTTTCCAGTGCCTTAGTCCATTGGGCACTATAACTGAATACCAGAGACTGAGTGGCTTATACACAACAGAAATTTCTCACAGTTCTGGAGGCTGGGAAGTCTAAGATTCAGATACCGGCAGATCTGGTGCCTGGTGAATGCCCACTTTCTGGTTCATAGCTGGAACACAGGTGCCAAGTGAAAGATCTCCCAATGGCAAAAGATACCACAATTTGAGCAACAACATCAACTAGGGTTGGCTTATAACCCAAAATATACAATAAATATTTATAAGCTAACACCGAAATAAATACATAATAAATACAGAAGCAGAGACAAATCTGTGTGGAAGAATTGCAAATAATGTATATGGATATACATTCCTTTCTTCCATCCTGAAAGAAAGGAAGCATAACTCCCTGACCTCTAAGAGTGAGCTCATACAGTGCCTTCCACCCAAAGAGTACAGTCTGAGAAGAAGGGAAAAGAGTAACTTTACAGTGGACAAATTTGACAAACCCTACTTCAGCCCTCCAGGTCAACAGTCACAAATGATGCAAGTGTTATGTATCTTTTATATGATAAGAGGGTCACTTTGCCTTTCTGATCTTCTTTCCAAAAACCATAACCCAAGTCTAATCATAAGAAAAAAAATTTTTTAAACAACTTCAATAGAAAGACATCCTACAAAACACCTCACCAGCACTCCTCAAAACTATCAAGGTCATCAAAAACAAGGAAAAGTTTTAAAAACTGTCACAGCCAAGAGCAGCCTAGGGAGACACACAACTAAATGTAGTATGACATCATGAATGAGACCCTAGAGCAGAAAAAGGACAGTAGATTAAAAACAAAAAGTAAGAAAATCTAAATAGACGATGGAGTTTATTTAATAATAAAGTATCAATATTAGTATCAATATTCACTCATTCATTGTAACAATTATCACAGTTAATGTGTAGCTTAGGGATTCATGTAAGGGTAGTAAAATTATACAGAGAACCTAAAAAATATATAGTGATTATCCAAAGGGAAGGGAGGAGGCTGTGGTCCTGTGAGCCACACAGTATTCTCTGGGGTGCATACAATGTTGTATTTCCCACCCTGAATGAGAGATTATTAGTTATTACAACAGATGTTAGTTTAGTAATATTCATTAAGCTTTTTTTATGTTTAAAAGATTTTCTGTATACATTTTCAGAGAGAGAGAAGGGAGGGAGAAAGAGAGGGAGAAAAACATCCATGTGTGAGAGAAACATCAGTCTGTTGCCTCTAGCACACCCCCACCCAGGCACCTGACCCCAACCCAGCCATGTGCCCTGACAAGGAACCAAACCAGCGACCTTTCAGTTCACAGGCTGGCACTCAATTCACTGAACCACACCAGCTGGAGCTCATTAAGCTTTACTACTATGTGTTAAACGACACATATCTGTTTGTTTACTTTAATACCATAAAATTTTTCATTGGAATGAAAATACACTGAAATATCAAAGGAGATTTTTTCTGAGTCACGAGATTATGGATATTTTTGCTTTTTCCTACATTAAAAACATTTTCTAGTTTTCTGCAATGCACAGAAATGCTATTTCTTATCTGAGAAAAATAAACTCTACTTATCAAAGGAGAGAAAAGCAAACTGCCAAAGAATATCTGGCCAGAAATTGTCTTTTTTCCCCCATTTAGACCTTTATGTTGTGATAAAAGTTGACTAGAAATATACCAATTATGGTCATCTAACTGCATATCAAATGGAAATTTAAGGTAGCATATAATGCCTGAAAAATCTACAAATGCTGTATTATTGTTTGCCATAAGTCCTTCTAAAGCTTTAAAAGTTCCCTTTTATGATCCCCAGTTTGGAAATAAGCTAACAAACAACAAAAATGCAATGACTTTGGAGAAGACACAATGACCCATGGAAAAGATGGCAAAAAGTTGCTTATCATTTCACAGCCTCCATTTAGAAGCAATTAAGCATCTGGTCTTGTGCTTTTGTTTGTGCTGTCAAACACCAGAGGGGAAATTATGTGAAAATAAGACAACAGTCTCAGCTTCATTTTGTGCAGGTATTCAAGGGAACCACTCCACAAGATGTGTACTCTTAGAGAAGCCCGATATAGGATAACCTTTCTGATTATATCTGACATCTGCAAGTTACATCAGCCTCCCTGGGTCTCAGTCCCTCAACCGTAAAATAAGGGCTTAAAAGATATAACCTCTGAGGAGCCTCCTAAGTACTAAAATCTTATGACTAAAGCCTATCCAGCATATAGGAGGATAGATCTTACAATTAAATCAATAATGAAAAGTAGAGACAACTGTACTTGAACAACAATAAAAAAATTCTATGTATTATTCTCCATTTATCTTGAGAAGCAAGAACTCATGAAATAAAATGTATTTTACTAACAGGAAAAAAATCAATGGTGACAATAATAGCACTGAATATTCCACAACATTTTAATCTATCACAAGCTTTTTAATTTATCTTCATTTTATCCTCAACAGCTTCTATTTAAAGTAGGAATAAAAATAACATTACACCGCCCTGGCTGGTGTAGCTCAGGGGATTGAGCACGGGCCTGTGAACCAGAGGATCGCGGTTCGATTCCCAGTCAGGGCACATGCCTAGGTTGCAGGCCAGTTCCCGGCAGGGGACACACGATACATTGTGTGTCCGGGTGTGTCCTCGGCAGAGGCAACCATACATTGATATTTCTCTCCCTCTTTCCTTCCCTTCCCCTCTAAAGATAAATAAATAAAATATTTAAAAAAATAACATTACACCTATCTTGGAAATGAGAAAACTGAATCAAAGTGGATACTGACACAATGCAAAAGAAAGTGTAAAACTATAGTGTGTTCAGAAAATGGAGGACCTGGCATTGTACGGATGTGAGTTTTTGAGCACTCCGGTTTTCAAAGTTTCGGTTTCTTGTTTCTCTGCTTTCCCATCTATAAAATGAACAGGTTGAACTAAGCCAGAAGATCAATATGATTCTCTTGTTTAGCGACTACGGCAAATTCACATACTAGTAAGTAAAGGTGCTTGGGCCAGAAGCAAGGTCTCCCCTGGAAGACAGGCCCCTAAAAGATATACTCACTTCTCACAATGATTTAGGGGGGAGATTTCTCATTACCACGTGAACCTCTTAATGTAAGTGCTGAAGTGGCTAGAATGGGGAGTAATTTGTAAACTACAACATGCAAGTATGTAAGAGGTTAGTTTCTTTTTCATTCACTCATCCTGTAAGAGTTCTCCTGCTTAGCTCATCGATCCAGCCTTAAAAGCTATACTATATTCCTGCAGGGAAGAAACTGGGTAAGAAGTCTATGACACCTTAACTCTCATCACTGTAATTCTTCTGGGTTGGCTTCCCTGGCTCCTAACATCAAAGTTGAACCCCCAGCTCCACCACTGATCACTCACATGACCTTGGACAAGAGACAGAATCTCTCTAAGCTTTACCATCCTCATTCAAAAACACAAAAAACAAACAAGCAAAAAAAAAACAACCCCAACTCCTGCCTGAAATATGGAACTGCAACATGCTCATGAGCAATTATGCTCATCCATAATTGCTGGTGCTTTCAACAAACAATTAAAATGCAATGCAATAACTATAATGGATGGTTTTGAATAAAATCCAGGGGCACAAAGAGGAAAGAGCAATCAATTCTGCCTGGAGGAGTGGAGACAGGGTGGTCAAGAAAGGCAAATTGGCATTTGGAAGGGTTCATCAAGTCAACGCGACCGGGAATCAGTGTGAGAAGAGACAGGAAGCCCCAAGGGCTGAGTTGAGAGAATGAGACCTCGGCTCCTGGGACAGAGTCCCCCATGAGGGGAACAGCAGGAGCAGAGCTGGACAGGGAGGACAGGCCTGGATTACACACACTGCACTCAAATGAGAAACGGCACTGGGAAACACTTCGCAAACTGCAAAATGAACATTAACACCTGCTATTACAATGACTTCTTTTACTGTTTTCTTCCCTAATCGCCCTGTGTTGCCGAAAGTGACAAACTGTCCCACCAGTGCTTTGAAACCTTCAAACCTGAGCTTGAACCTGAGCTCCACATACTTGCCATGTGAACCACAGTTGTCCCATCTTTAAGCTGGGGATGATAATGCCTACTCTACAAAAATGTTATGGACTGTAGAAATCATTTATAGAAAATGCCTGGCACATTTTAGGTGGTCAATAAATGGTAACTACAAACATATTTTTACTAGCAATAACGTATCTTAAGTGCCAAGATCAATTTCTGGCACAGAACAGAGGCTAATAAGTTCTTCTCATTATTCATGGTAATGAGAATAGTTTCTTGATTATTATTATTTGAGAAAAAATCACAACTCAACTCTCACCACAATTCTCACCTGAAATTTCCACTCTCAGTGGGCTACGGAAAAACTTTTCAAGGGTGTGTTTTTCAGGCAAACTGGTTCTATGGTCTGAATATGTATTAGAAAAACACAGAGAGCGCCATGAAGCATTTCCTAAACTTGTGTGACCAATAGACACTTTGCTCTGTAGAACCAAACTCAGGTGTGGAAAAAGCAGGTTAGGGCTTTATCTGCAAGAGCTCCCTGTTAGCATCCAGGCATCTTATCCAAGAGGAAACAACGCAAACACCATATAGTAACAATGATAATATCTACAACTCAGTGTCCTCTATGCTTAGAATAGTACATGAATTATCTCATTTAATTAGGGTTCATTAAGGTCTTAAGAAAGTAATAGCCACATTCAAATAACCCTAGGTGCCAGGAACTCCTCCAAAGCATTGTAAAAATTACTCAATTCTTCAAACAAGCCTATTAGTACTCTGATTTTAAAGGTGAGGAAACTCATACATGGAGAGGTTAAGTGACGTGTCCGAGGAGACAACATCAAAGGCCTGAACCAGGTGTTGGACCCAGGCAGTCTGGCTCCAGAGCCCGCGCTCTTAACCACGGCCTCATCCATCAAATCGGGGCCCGCTGCTAGACATGTAAACTGAGGCAGAGAAACAGAAAAGATGTTTCACAGGGAAACGGAAAGACGTATTCTCAGATCACCCTCTGAGGTTCCTGGGCAATCCCAGGACAAGATGCAATTATTTCTGGAGAGCTGGTTACGGTGGCGTCAATTTCAGGATGCACAGAGACCTCGTCTCACCTCCAGGGAGCCAGTCTCACCTCCAAGGGGCCCCAGGCAACTCGCAAGAAAGTACTTCTCAGACAACCCCAACAGAAGTCCCCTTTGCTGCCTGAACCAAGCCCCCTGGTTTGACACGGATCCTCTGGAGTCTAATCATGGAATTAGACTCAGCGTCAGTGGCCTGCTGCCCAAACTGTCCTCCATTGGACTAAACCTGTCCTTCCAGTAGGCGCCACCCGCCGCTCTCCATCCACGTTTAGACACTCCCTTACTAGGCCAATTCCAGGTCCATTTCGCTGACCGCTTTCAAACTCAGCACCGGAAAGGGTCCAAGATGGCGGCGGCAGCGCCGGAGGACGCTGCGCACCCCCGCCCCGCACGGGTAAACAAACATAGGCAGCCATTATTCCCATGAGACAACGGAGCCCGGAATAACCAGCTTGTGACAACGAATGAGAGAAAGAGTCCACACAGAGAAGCCTGGGAAGCCGAAGAAGCAGCGAGAACTCTCTGCGCTTCAGGAGGCGTCACGACCCCGGAACTAAGGCGGGGCAGCCAGACCTCTAACCCGGGGCCAGGCCGGGGCCTACCTGCTAGATGGCCTCAGCTCGGTCCCAGCTACACGATCTGCAGGCTTCAGCCTCGGACAGAAGGCGCAAGCAGAAGCGACAGGGCGTCACCACAACCACGGGCTTATCACACAGAAGAGGAGAGTGGCGCCTCCACTCTGGTTCGTGCCCCAGGCACGCAGGGCGCATGCTCAGCTCCAAGCGGCTTCCCACAACCCCCTCACGGAACACGGAGCCACACAGAGGCCGCTCCTACGCAGGTCACTTTCAGTGCAACAAACCGGAGAGAGAAATAGCACGGAGAACTCGGGAGACCTCTGGGATTAGAGGGGCTGGTAATCCCCCTGGTTTACAACCCCTCCACCTCCACAGGGTGAGCAAGGCCTCAGGTGCTCTGGCCTGCATGCAAGGTCGCTGGGGTATGTTTCTGGACACCTGGCCAGAGCAGAGCCCATTTCAGCCTGATAAAGGGAGCAAGCAGAGCAACAGGGTATTATTACACACACCTGGTCTTCCCACCTGAGGCCGCTCCTGTTTGGTGGACCAGTGCCCTCAATGACTTCGGCACCTGCTCAGCTCCTACTGGCCTGCAAAACCTCCTGGCACACAGTCTACACAGACTTGGCTCCTATATAAGGCCACTTTTCCAAGACTGGAAGAGACAGCTATGTTGCCTAATTCATATAAACAAACATAGAAAAATGAATAAAATTAAAGGGCAGAAAAATATCTTTCCAACGGAGGAAAAGAAAAATCCCCAGGGGAAAAAAATCCCAAGGAAATGGAAAGAAGTAATTGCCTAATAAAGAATTAAAAGAAACGGTCATAAGGATTCTCACCAAACTTGACAGTGGAATAGAGGAATTTAAGGAGAACTTCAACAAAAAGGAAGTATAAGAAAGAACCAAGTCGACCTGAAGAATACGATAACTGAAATGTAAATGAAAAAACTAAATTAAAGGAATCAATACTAGATTAGCTAATACAGAAAAAAGTGGGCAGCAACCTAGAGATAAACTAGTAGAAATCAACCAATCAGCACAAACAAGAAGAATTTTTTTAAATGAGGATAGGTTAAGGAATCTCTGGGTTAACATTGATCACTCAAATATTTACATTATAGGGATCCCAAAAGGAGAAGAAAGGGAAGAAAAGAAACTTTATTTAAAGAAATAATGGCTGAAAACAGTCATAACCTAGGAAAGGAAACAAATCCAGGTCCAGGAAGCATTGAGTTCCAAACAGGATGAACCCAAAGAGACCTACACCCTATTATTGTTAAAATGGCCAGAGTTAAAGATAAAGAGATCATCTTGAAGGAAGCAAGAGAAAAAATGAGTACATACAAAGGAAACCCTATAAGGCCGGCAGCTGATTTTTTCATCAGCAACTTTACAGGTCGGAAGGGAGTGGCAGGACCTCTTTAAAGAGATGAAAGAGGACTCTCCAACCAGAATTAATTTACTCAGCAAGAAATTCAAAGAAAGATAGTTTCCTAGACAAGCGAAAACTAAAAAATTTCATCATCACCGTTAAATCAGTTTTACAAGAAATGTTAAAGGGTCTCCTTTAACATTTGGAAGCACCAAAACCAGAAATAAGAATATATGAAAAAAGGAAACGTTTCACAGTTAAACCCCAATATTCTATACAAAAAGGAAATCAGACATTTAAAAAGCTATGAAGGATGAAAGAAAATAGCATCACTCTCAAACTATGATAAGTACAATAAGGTGCACAACACAAAAAGATCTAAAATAAGGCACCAATAACAAAACATGTATGTATGAGGGAGCAAAAAATGTAGTGCTTATAGAATATATTTGAACTTAAATGCCAATCAGCTTAAAATAAACTGCTATAGATAAGAATAATATACATAAACTTCATGATAACCACAAACCTAAAACCTACAGAGATACACAAAGAACACAGAGAAAGGAACCAAGATAAAATACTGAAGAAAAATGGCAAACTACAAGGGAAGATTAATCAATAGAAGAAGAAAGACACAGAGGACAACTTAAAAACAATGAACAAAATATCAATAAGTACATACTCATCAATAATCATTTTCAGTGCAAATGGATTAAATGTTCCAATAAAAATACATAGGGTGGCTGAATGGATTTTTAAAACGTGACCCATCTATATGCTGTTTACAAGAGGCTCATTTCAAATCAAAAGACACAGACTGAAAGTGAAGAGATTGGAAAAGTTACCACTTGCAAATAGAAATGGAAAGAAGTCAGGAGTAGCAATACTTAATGTCAGACAAAAGAAACTTTAAAACAAAAAAAAGTTACAAAAAGACAAAGGACATCACAATTATAAAGGAGTCAATCCAAGAAGGGAACCTGCCAATAGACATATGAAAAGAAGCTCAATCTCACTAAGCAGGGAAATGCAAATCAAAACCTCAGTGAGACATTATCACCTGGAACATCTGTAGTTGATGGCTATCATCATCAAGTCAACAGCTCACAAGTGCTGGCAGAGGATGTGGAGAACCCCACAAAGGAACCCTTGTGCACTGTTGGTGGGATTGTAAAGTAGTGCAGAAAAACAGTACGGAGATTCTTCAAAAAAACTAAAAATAGAGCTGCCATACTATTCCACTGATCCCATTTCTGGGTATTTATTAGAAGAGGAAAAAAGATCACTAGTTGAAAAAGATATATGCATCCCTTTGTTCATTGCATCATTCCTAATAGCCAAGACAGAGAAGCAATCTAGATGCTCATCAATAGATGAATGGATAAAGAAAACATGTGTATACATGCAATGAAATATTATTCAGCAAATAAAAAATAATGAAATTTTGCCATTTGTGACAACATGGATAGACTTAGAAGGCACTATACTAAGTGAAATAAGTCAGAGAATGACAAACACCATACAATCTCACTTATATGTAGAATAAAAAAATGAATAAACGAAGCATAACAGAAGCAGACATACAGATATTGCCAAAGGGGAGGGGCTGGGAGGATAGAAGTAAAAAAAAAAAAAGGTACACATTTGATTTAAAAAATAACTAGTACTATGTGCTGCCCGTTCATTCCATAAATACTTGTTTTAAAAAAAACACAAATGAATTTTTTAAATAAATGAGCCAATATGGCTCCCTCATTACATTTACGAAACCATACACTCAGTGCTACCTTGGGCTGAAGTATTTTAGACCACAGAATAAACTGAGCAGGGGTAGCCTCATGTTCTGTGTGTCATGGTCACTGACAGAACCTGCAGATGGCTTTCCTTTTCCTGCCACAGGCACAGTCACACTAATATAACACGGAGGACTTGATTACCTTTCCAACACACTTGCTGGTCTTCTCGGGGAAGAGAGGATCTACGTGCGAGAGCAGTACACCCCGAGAGAATCGAGGCTCCCTGGCCATCACTCAGCAGATTTGGATGCCCTGAAACAAACAGGACACCAGTCCAGGTAACTGATGCTGAGGCTGAAGGCCTTAAACCTCTCCGTGAAATAGTTTACCGCCTATGGTGCAGCCAAATGACTATCCCGCAGCCACAAAAAAAGGTACTACTAGAAAACACTGCTAGAAGTGTAAGATAATGTTTTGATATAAGAACACTTAAAACAGCGACATTCAGAATGGCCTAAACACTCTAGAGGCAACTGTGAAAAGGTATTTACGCAGATAGGATATAATGAGCAACGTGAAAGCCATTATTGTACTAGTGGGTAGGGAAAATAACTTTTTTAATCACTGCATACACTTTTTATTTTCTCATTTTGACCAACACTAAACAAGATTTTGAACAAAAAAGAATCATGTATTTCCTAATAGCATTTGTAAAACAAGGAAGATAACAGCCCCTGAATATGTACTGAGTGCTGAAGGATGTACTTACCTACAATATGGCAATTTACCCTCACAGCAAAATTACAAAGGTGGGTGGTATTAGCTCCTTCTTTGAGACAACACAATGTGACTCGCTACAAATGACTGTAATAGACCAAGCTGTGGTTCCAAATCCTCACTCCGTCCCCAGTAGTAGGATCATTCATATACCATACTCTGCCCTGTAAGCCCTTTGACTCTGGGTTCAGCTACGTAACTTGTTTTGGCTGAAAGGATGTTAGCAGGTGGGATGCAAGCAGAGGCTCTGGAGATGGTCTTGTTCGTCCCCTTTTGCCATCCCCAGCCTAGTCTTCTGGTTCCAAGAAGGCACAGGAAGCAGAGCAACCTCAGCAGAGCTAAGCCAAGATCAGCCTACCCCTTACACACCCAGCCCCGCACTGCCCGACAGACACATGAGCTACATTAACCCTTAGTGTCATATGCTAGTGAGAGTTGGGGATTGTTTTTCGCTTAGGTTTACCCGAAACAGTGACTAAGTCAGCATTCAAACCCAGACTTCACACTCCAAATTCATACTCTTTTTTCTACGCCATACTAACTGACACACAGTCTAAGACTTTTACTGAAAATCACATGTGATAGGTGGGAAATTAGGTTCAACCAAATGAGATATTAAAGAAGGCTATCTTGGGCACCTTTTCCCTTTTCCCATTACGAATTTCCACACTCAAAATGTCCAAATTGGGATGGCACACTCCCTCCAAATGACAATGAAGCTTATTAAAACGATTTCAATATGAGAATTGCCTGAACTTCTGACATTGGCCCGGACGTGCTTGGAAATAAATTTTACATCTGAATATCTTCTATTAAAGAAACAAAGTCATACTTGTGAAAGATCTAGCAGAGAAATGATTGGAAAGGGAAATAGCTCAATAAATTGTGGTACACTCAAACAGTGGAATATTATCCCTCTATTTTATATAGAAAAAGCTAAATACATACACGCATATTTTACTATATTTTCATGACAACAGAGGAAAGTGCGGAAGGATACACACCCAACTGTTGCATAGGTTACCACGGTGTGCGGGCGCACAGGTGTGGGAGAAAGATCACCAGCATGTCATTTACACATGTTTATATCGCTCTGATTGTTACAGCTGTCATATAGCTGGGAAGCCATCTGAATATTTTTTCTGAATATTTTTCCTCCTCTCTCCTGGTTCTCCCATTATACATATACAGTTTCTCTGAGACTCTTCATTTTTATTCACTCTTTTTTCTATTCTCATCTTGCATTGTTTCATCATTCTTTTTTTCTGCCTCTTCAACTCTTGAGTCCTTCTAGTGACGTGTTTATTTCGTGTTTATTTACTTTGCAATCCCAAAATTTCCACTTGATGCTGTGCTATACTTTTGATTTCTGGAGTATTCCCTCTTTTATGTGACGCTGTAGCCACGCCATCCTTTACTTCTTCAATCCAGGTGTCCTTCAGTTCTGTGAATGCGCTTGTAATGGCTCTTTTGAAGTTGTTTGCTATTAAAACTAACAACTGGTCACTCTCACAAGCCATCTCTGTTGACATCTGTGCAGGAGAAGGGAGCCCCCTCCTCCCAAGCACACTCGTCTGGGACTTACCCTTCATAGCAGATGCTTGGTTGCAAGATGCAGCAAACTGCTGGAGTCCTGCTCTTCGTGGGAAAAGCCCCCCGACTGGCAGCAGTGAGGGAGCCCTGTGTGCCTGGCCACAGTCATCTGGAATGGAGTCTGCATTTGGGTCTTGGTTCCAATGCTACAAACTCTCCCCTTTCTTACCAAATTTTCATAGATTTTCTTGAATGGGTTACACACACACACACACACATTGTTTGCCCTGAGGGCTATTTCCAAAGGCTTTAAATGGTTGGGCTTTTTTTTTAAAGAATAATATTCACCAGTTTCACTGGTGAGTGGATCAGCGAAGTACCTCTTGCTGTCATGCTGAAAGTGTCCCATCAACTGACCTTAACATTGGTAATGAATGAAAATGCCAATGAACAAGCAAAAGATCTGGAGGACATGGTACTCCAAACCTGATTATTTATAAATGTGGAAACTGAGGCCCAAAGTCAAGTGGCCCATCTCCGTCATCCTTTCTTGTATTATCTCTCCCCGAAGCTGTGGCGTCCTGGGGAGCCCAGGCAGACCCAGAAAGGATGTGGCAGGTGCAGAGAAGGGGAGACATTGAGAATCCTCGCGCTGTCCCGCTCGCCCTCCCCAGTTCAGCTCCCACAGTGGGGGGACACTGTATTTATGTGGTCCAGAGACCCTAACAGTACCAGCTAAATCAAACATCCCTGTGTAGCCAATTCCCAGGTTTCCTTAGGATTGCTGCTTTCAGTCATTGCTTCTTAAATCTTGGGTTACTAAAGATAACTCTGCTTTGTTTGACAAAAATGCATCTGGAGTACAGGATCTTATAAAGAGAATGTGCCCAGATGGTAGCGGTATTTAAGGAAATACCATTTTCCAGTTTGGGGATTTGTAACCCCCTCTGATTTCATTGCTATGATTTTTCATACTCCCTTTTTGCCCATACAGTTCAAGTTGTCGGGGGAAGTTTCATGGTGTAGCCATGGTAACCATGAAGCCTCACTACGCTACTTACTGCCACCCTACCGCTCACGCACACACACGCTTCACACGCTTTACCCACAATCCATAACCCACTCAAACTCCGAAAATCATTTATATCCTGAGCAGGAGCTTAAAATAACAAATACCAAAGTTGTATGAACCTCCACATGCAGTGTTTTTGTCACTATGTCTAATTACTATTCACATTGAAGGTAAAAAAAATCTAAATGGGATCCAGGAGCAGATTGCCTGGGGCGGGGCACTTTCATTTCAATAGACCGGGAGCAGAGCATCCGTACCTTCCCCTCTTTGCTAGGAGAAAGGCTGACTTTGACGGGGGCTTAAAAAAATCTGCTCATTCACACTTGTTTTCCCTTCCCTCGCAGTAATAATTATTCTTGGCTAATAATGTTGGTTTTAAAAGCACATAATTAGTACTTCCAACACTATAATTGAATTTCCTGAAATTGAAGACCTGTGTTCCACAACCCGGATCCCAATTATCTGACCAAGAAGAATCCCCCCTACGTTTGCTTTAGTTGGGCTGCACCTGGTGGGGTGTCCAGTGCTGAGGTCGATGAGCAGATCCACCTGCAGGGGCAGGAGGCCACATCCACCAGCAGGTCTATAAATCATATCTGAAAACCAAGCCCTGGAGAAACTCAGAGTCTTGGATCTGCAGGAGTGTGTAGAATTTTAAATCTTCAAGTGTGTATTTTATGTAAAACCACCTGTGAAGAGCAGAGGTATCCTTAACCAGGGACATACCTGACTCAAGCATCGGCCACTCCTCCAAAGGATGGAGGAAGCATCCTCACTATTTGCGCTGAGGTCCGCCCCCTGCACTCTGCTCCCTACGGCAAAATGTCTTGTACAAGAAGCCCTCCCAGCGAGCAAGTCCTATATGCCTCTCACTCTCAGTGGATTCTTTTCCTAGGGGTAGCCCACAGATAAAGGCTTATGTGAAAGCAGTTGTTTGTTTGTTTTTTTGTTTGTTTGTTTGTGGGGAGGGGTGGTAATTCTAGACACCAAGAAACAAGGAGAGGCAAAAAGAAGAAGAAAAGCCCATGCAAAGACGCATCTGCATTGTCTAACTGGCCCTCACTCTTGGGCCCCTTAATCACATATGAAATGCATCTCTGAGCCTCCTGCCTGGAGTCAGCGAGGGAAAAGCATTGGTCCCTGGGCTCCTGTCCTATATGGGCCCAGGGCCTCTCCCACAGGATGTGAGCTTCCCGCCTTCCATTTCTGAGTTGAGCAACTGTGAGCTGTTCTTTGGGTATGGTATGCGGGGTATCAAAAATGCTCAAGGCAAGTGAAAGGTCCCCAACATGGGTCTGAGGGAAGGAAGGTGCCATCAGGCCCCACCTACAGGAAGCTTGTCAAAGCCTGTGTGGAGTGACCGCTGCAGCAGCAGTGACTGAAATGAGAGGCGAGGCCAAGAGGGTCTGACGTGGAGCCTCAGGGGTATGCAGTTCACCCATCACAAAGCGACAGTCCAGGCAGAGGGTAGGCGGACGCTGTTCTGAAATCCCCCATCATCCCTTAGGTAAAGATCTGACCCTCCATTTCTGGCTCAGCAATACAGTGTCCTATTTCCCTCTCTAGAATCTTCTCCAACTACTGCATTGTGCTTGATTCCCATCTATCAGAAACTGCCCGCACCCTCAGACACAAGTTCTGTCTCCCTTCCATCCAAGATTCTGCACCTGTTCTGGCGCCCCCTGTTGGAGGAACCAGGATCCCAAACACACTCTCCTTGGTTCTCAGAACTTCTCCTGAGGACCTCTTTCTTGCTCTTTGGGCACCACCTGCTGTCCCCTTCTGACCTGGCCTTGTTCCATGTCCTGCCTCCTCCTCTCCTTCTGTGTTCTGCCATCTCCATCATCTAATTCATTCTCCCGCTCCTCTCGTCGTTCCTTTAGGCCAGCTTCCCCGGGGAAAATCCTATATGCAGTGTAAACTATATCTGAGAGCTTGACACAGATACAACATTGATTTTTAAGCAAGATTATACAAATTGTGGATAGTCTATAATTTTGCTTGCCAAATAATAATAGACTGTGAAGTTGAAACTCTTGAATTTGAGGCAGGCCAGAAAAAAGTAAGTACATAATGAACAAATCATGAAAATGTGATTCTAAAGAATTCTATTGGCATCACAAACATTGCCTTCAGACTCAATAAAACCTTAATACCAGCGTTTGGAAAGAGACGTGATTTCTGTGAAACCTCACCCAGTTGCCCTATGTATCTTTTGCATGTAAGAAGCCAAAATTTCCCTGAGTCGGTCTTTCTACGGTGCATGGGCTACATTTGTAAGTTTTCTATATATTCCTAAGGTTCCTATAAACTAGATCACATGTAATCTTCCACGTTTCTTAAGGTTTTCTCCAGGCTGTTGGCATGGGGTTTCCGACCCTATTAAGAGTTTCACCTGGTTATTTCTGAAAGTTCACAAGGAATGCCACATGCTTGCAAATGTGTTTTCCTCATGTTCTTCCGCCTGCTACAGCGCCCCCCCTTGGATGTTCAGTCCCCCCATAAAGCCTTCCCTCACTATTGCCACTGTGAGGGCTGCTGCTCCACTCACAGTCCCACAGCCTCCGCTCCTGCAGGGATTCCTTACCAGTGCAGGGAGGTGGCCCGTGACCCATCTCTGAGCAACATCGTCTTCCCTCCCCTTCCTTCCCCCAGGCGTGGGGCACACATCTATCTGGTCTCCATGCTTCTCCAGAATTCTGCCGTGCAAACTAATGCCGGGAAGGTCCAATCCGTGAAACACACAGGACTGACACAGATACATTTCCAGACCCTTCTCCCAACTGTCTTTTCTGGTCTCCTTTCTCAGTGTGTTCATCCGTAGCTGCGGGACATTCTGGAACGGCACGGCTCCTTCTGGCCAGACTTAGTGTATGTGATTTCTCTACCTACACCTCCTGGTCCCTTTTACCCATTTGGCTTCAAGCAGAATTATCTGTAGTGAATAGATGAAACATGAAACACCTTTTCCCCCTTAGAACAACAGTTTCAGGGAAGGGCAAGGGGCTGGAGAAGCAACAAACATTTACAGACATCAGATGGCAAAAGAAGGCATAGAGAGGCCCCTCACTTGCCTTGGCTTACCCGTCTCATAAATGATTGAACGTTGGGAGCATGTGGCTCCAAAACAACCCTCTCTCCTCTCCTTCTCCTTCTTGTCCTCTCCTCTTCCCCCTTCTCCTCCTCTCCCTTTTCCCTTCTACTCTCCTTCCTTTCTCCTCTTTCTTCTTCTCTCTCTCTCTTCCCCACCCGCCACTCCCCACCCCCCACCCCCCAAACAGGCCCTGGTCTCTCTGATTATCTTTCTTCATAGTCTCCACTGGTGTGGCTAAATGAAGTTTCTTGTCACTACTTTGTGGGTATCTCAGTTCAGACCCAAACATAAAACTAAAATTCACCTTCACTATGAGCACTTCCTTTTTTCCTCTAACTTAGCCCTGAACCCAGATTGCTCTCGTTGTTACAGATCGCCCGCCACTTATTTTCTCTCAGCAGAAGCCACTGGTCAAGAACAAGCAAAGTATACCCTCTCAAGCATCTCGGAAGGAAACATTCGTAACATCGCATGCATTTTCTTTCTTTCATTTTACCAAGACTCACACATAGAAAGTCCTATTTCTGTGTTTTGCTTTGCGTGCCTCACTCCCTCCTGGACATTGTTCTCACTGTGGAAAGTCAAAACTTGGAGGGAACTTACACCATGCGCCCGCCTCTTCCATGTTACAGATGAGGAAAACGGGGGTTAAGCAAGCAGCCCAAGACCTCACAGCCTTTTCCTAGATCACACAAGTTAGGCGTGGAGCCTGGAACCTCTGGGTTCCCAAATGAAGCTTCTCCCAGGATATCTGACCACCATTCCATGGGTCAGTTTGCTGGAGAGACTTGCTCCCATGAGCTCGGCCAGAACAGTGTATTTAAATATGGTTAGAGTCACGAACCATCTTCCATATGAGGAAGAGTTTGGTTTTTGCATAGACACATCGTGAATATGCAAAGCGCCACTCCCTTTGGTTATAACACTTAATGTTCACAAATTCCCAGGCACACCCAGAGGTTTTTACCTGCATGCCGATACCCAGCAACGGTAAGTGGCGAGGGACTGGTTAAATAAACAGGGATTAAATGCCAGCTGTCTGCCAAGATGGTGCCAGGTGTGTCCACCTGGGCATTTAATAAATGTATGCTGGAATGGGATCTAGACAGTTGTTGCTGAAGATTAAGAAAGTGCATTTCAGGCCCAAGGATATAATGATGGTTGAAGGACATCTCGGGTCCTCCAGCAAATGTCTACCGGAATCTTCTCCACATTCAGATGCCTCCTAAAGAATAAAGGGAAGATATGCGGTATTTGGCAAAAGCTGTCTCACGTCACTTGGCGGAAACTGGGGCAGAGGCTAACCCCCCTGGAGTGCAGACCTGTTTTTCTAAGGTAGCTGCTGCCCTCTAGTGTTATAAATGTAAAGCAAACCCTATACCTGGTAGATTCTAAATCCAACCTCACCAAGGTTTTCAATTAACGATGCCTCAGTGGCCTTGGTAGGTCCTTGGGAACCACGACCAGCTGAGGACGCTGCATTGGGGTTGAGAACTTGTTCTCCCGAGGTTTCCATTCAGCGAATTCACACTGGCACGCCCGTCCCTGTTTAAACCCTGAAACACTTCCATACCAACTGGCCAAAGAACACTGCTGGAAGTCCCCCGAGTACCTCCACCACCAGTTAAGAACCAAGACCCTCCCCTGAGCCCCGCCCCCGGGCCCTCCACTATCCAATAACCAGAGCCTTAATGCTCAACAAAGCGCAGGCCACCGAAACCCTGACCCAGGGCCGTGGCTGCAGCGTGAGGTCAGCGTTTGGATCAACCCCAGTGATGAACCCTTAGGATGTGGCATTTTAACTCATCCTCGCCCCAGATGCTGGGTGAGTCACGAGGCACAGGAAAAAAGAAAGGTTTGTAAGCTCACAGTCCTGCGGAACCATCCGCACTTAAGATGGCATTTAATTTAGCTAGTATTGTCCCCGTGGCCTGGAAACATTAGCAGCCAATGACTAGTCTACACCCAGCCTTCTCTGGGGGGAAGGTTGGTGGGGTGAGCGCAGGGCACTGTACGTCTGGTGATGAAAGCCCAGCTCCACCTCTTAACAGCTTTCATGGTCTCTGGCAAGTTACTTTACCTTTCTACATTTTAGGTTCCCCATCGCTAGAGGGAAGAAAGTAACATATCATGAAGCTATTCTAAGAATTAAAGAAGACAGTCTTTAAAAGTCTTTATCGCGGCCCTTGTCATACAGCGAAAGTTCCCAACAAGTGTTTGCTAGTGTTTGGGTTACAAAGTATTCAAGGTTAAAATTTTTCTTTACAAATCACCAAACCAAATGTTTCTGCTACTTTCATACACTAAAGTACAGAGACGCGTAGCCATCCTACTCTCCAGGGACAGTCAGATGGAAAAACACTTAAAGGGACAGGGAAACTAGAGCATGAAAAATATGACAAGAAAACAAACATTACTTTGGTCCCTTCACACTCACAGCATCAGCTTAATCATGCAGTAGCTATATTCACTGGGCACGGTATTATTTACAGACTCATGCGGACAGCTCCAGATGGGCACATGGTCAAGATGAATCCAGCCAGTGGTCAAGGCACTGCAAACCGAGGAATGGGTCCCTTGGCGAATCACCTACACACTCCCTTCTCAGCCTCTCTTTCCTCCCCTGGCTGTGTGTCGGCCCACTTCAGCGACAGCCATAGCATTACAAATGCCTGCCGTCCCTACAAAGTATTCCTTATAAATCATAGAGCACTTCCCAGGACCACCATGGGAAGCTGGTGACATGGTCTTCATTGCCTTTGCTTTGGGATCATGCTACATCATCACTGCTACTCAGTCTGGCACATCGGAAAAGCTGCCAGTGTCCCCTGTAGTCAAAGGACTGAGATAGCCATTTTTGTAGCAGTGATGCTAAGAAAAAATTCAACCACTAGTTAAACATCCAGGGAAGACTATGAGTAGTCACCCACATCTGGATTCTTTCCACCCCCCCCCCAAAATAGGCACATCTCTAGGCTCCCTGCCCACCAGAAGGAATAAAACCTCTAACCCCACGTGACTGCTCATTGGGACCCAAAAGCTTAGTCTGCTCTTTCCAAGTTTAGCCTCCGGCTTTGGAATAGAAAAAAATTCTAAATATTTGTAAGTATAAATCAGTTTGGAAAAAATGGACCAGCAGACTTTAAGAAGAGCTCTCCCTAATGCCTCAACCTGCTTTATCTGCTTCACCCATCACATCCAGAACAGAAGTCTAGTCACAAATGATACAGACACTCTCTTAGTCTGTTCGGTTTGGGAACCTCCAGGATTCAGATGGACCAAAAATGTGGGACCTAAGCTCAAGCAGAAAAATGACCTTGAATCCTCCTCTATTCCTGAAACCTGAAATGCACAGGTCAGTTCTTTTAATATTCAACCCATTGGAAATGCAGCAGAATCGACAAATCTGTGTTTAAATACTTCCAAATACTTTACACTTTCAAATTTTTAAATGCTTTTTAGACTTTTATGCCCTAGGTGAAAAAGAGCTCAGGTTAGAACTGACTAATCCACGACATGCACTTTAAACAATAAAGTAGTTTTCATATCAATCTATATGCTGGGGGGTCTATATTTGTATTATGATATGTCACAGATATTATTATATATTATTATTATTATATGTGTGACATATCATAATAAAATAGGATAGATAAAATATCGTTATGATTGTGACATACCTCCCCCATCTTCCTTCCCCAAACTGAGATTTTCAGCAGCCGAGCTACCTTTCAAAACCATCTGTTAAACTTACTGGATGCCCATGTCGGCGCAGGACGACCCACAAACACCCTCTTCCTGCCTCCGCGTCACAACCTCAGTCCTGCCGCACGTCTCAGCCATGTGCTCCCTGTGTTCTGACTGCAGATCTGCAGCTTACAGTTCGCCCGTGCCCCTGTGAACTACACAGAGCGCAGGTTGCTGAAGATGACCCTTATGGAAAATCATTCGGATAAATACCTCTAAATGAGCTGTTAGCAATCTACTCCAAACATTCATTAAAGTGGGCATTTCTTGACTCACCCAGACTGAACTCCAAACTGGAAAAAAAAAAAGGCTAAATCATAACACACATGTCGAAGAGGTAGAGTTTCATCACCTTTGAATATATTTGACATGGAAAGGATTTGTTTTGTAATTATTTGTGAGAAGCACTTTCATGAGTAAGAGTTATTCATAAGTGTCCATCGACTGCTTACTTCTTGTTTTTCTGAGCATTTTTAAGCAATCCTTTGTGATACAGTCCAAAGTCTAATTTTCCCATAATGCCATTTTCACTCGCCTTTGTTCCTACCCAACTGAAATCATACATGCTGACTTAGAGAAATCTGAATTCCCAGGATTATCTATGTATGTGAGAATTAGAGGGGGCATGACAGTTGGTTTTGAGTGGTATGCTCTTCTGAGCCATGGTCATTGTGAATAAGGCCACCACATGAACTTTGGCAGAAGATACCTCCTAAAGACCTTTGCTTTCCAAAGGAATAGACATTTCTGGTATCTAAAATATGATATTTTAAGCCACCAGGACCAGAGGTAAATGAAAAGCTAGGCTTGCATTTTCAGGTGAGATGCTCATTCCTGGGTTCACACCTTGAACGTTCTGAGGGTAGGGAATGTGTTATGGGCCTGCCAAGTAGGTGCCTTGTCCACTTTATAATTAGCACTGTCTATAATGACTCGTATTTCTCCATTTAACCTCTGTGAATAGCTCTGGCCTTGGTTTCAGTTCATCTTTCACCTTTCTGGAAACCTCACTGCTGGTGCAAAGGTCATGCATCTAAATTTCCCCACCATGCCTCCGCAAATAAAACACAGTGGCCGTTCAGCGTGTCTTGGAGGCAAAGGCTCTGTGTGATTTATCCTCAAATTGTTCTTAGGGCTGTGAGTAAACACACCACTACCCACAGAAGCACGAAGCTTCAGTCCACTTGGAAAGAAAACCACTTAGAAGCAGGGACCTAATCCAGCACAAGACGTGTGGTAGCCATTCTGAAAACACGTGTTGAATGAGGTCTAAGTGGGCCCGTCGAATGAATGGATACTGATTTTTCTGGCCCTTCCATTTACTTTAGGTCAACCAATCAAGTAACGTTTCAATGACTGGCCTCAGGAAGTGGAAGGCGAGGGTTGGTCACATTGTCCCATTCCCCAAAGACTCTGTGGATGGCCCTGCAGCAGGGTATCAGTGACTGACAAATCAGCTCAGAATTACAGAGAGAGCATGAGCCTTGTAACCCACTCCTATTGCTACGCCCCACCTTGGACCCATCATTTAACTTTCCCAGGTCCCTCTATGCAAAATAAAATTAAAGGAAATGATTCTCGATGCTCCTCCTAGCTGATTAGATCAATGTAGGAAACCGGAAGAGACCTTAGCATCTGAAAATAATCTCTAGCCTCAGTTCTTCAAGGTTTGTTTACAATCATTTTTATTATTGTTTAATGAACCAACACAAGGTACCAGGAGACCCTAGGAACAGGGTGACTTGTAACATGACCTGGGGGCTCATGTGAGAAAGACTTCACAAATTGACACACCCCTTTCACCAATTATTTTCAATAAAATGAAAGATGGAAAATCGGCATCAGAAAAGGACACAATACAGTTCAGACTGTTAAAAGTAACTACTCCCAAACTGGACGTTATAAAATACATCGTGAACTGTGAGCAGATTCACTCACTGAGGGAGAACCTCATTCCTTCACTTTTCCACAGATGCCATTGGGAGTTTCTCCGGTTAGGACGCAAAATGAAAAAGAAGCGGATGGCCAGGAAGGCTGTACATTACACCCCTCAATGTCCTGCCACTGAGGCGCTATTTAAAGAAGCATTTATCTCAACAGGAGTGGCAGCATTTGAGAAGTGGGCACGTCCCCGCGCCAGAGAGCCCTCCGTGGGGAAAGCCTACAGACCACAGGTGAGGTGGGAATTGCCCTTGGTTGTGTCGGTGGGTGGTACAACAAGCCAGGAAGATAACACGTAAGTTAGCACTTGGAAATCAAAAGGAGTTTACCCCGCCCCCCAAACTATTGTAGCCACTCCAACACTAAAACAAAAATTAATCATGTTTTGGATTTGCAAGATCCACCTTCGCTAGATATACAGACTCTAACTGCCTTGCCAATTTCTTATGGGATAGCTGCTCTTTGAACCAATGCTGTAAGGGACGTAGTCATCCCAGGTTCACACGGCTCTCTTGTGTGAACCAGCCACTATATTTCGCATCTTAAGACTGTGGTACGTATATTACAGCTATATTACAGTGGGTCTCTCATCACTGACATGGCGTTTCTGTTAGGTCGCTTCTGTAAAGCACTGGGAAAACATTAATATACGATGGTCTATTTATGTATTGGGGAGTATCAGGATGTCAAATCTGAGTAGATGTGTCTTCGATGTACAGGGGAAAAGGGGGTGAATAAAGAGATGAGAGACAAGAGAAGCAGAGTAAACATGTGAACCGTTAAAACTGATCTCAACTTGAGGGTAGAAAGGTGTCACAGAATTTACTCTTTCCCCCCTCTGCCTATTACTCCAGGGAACAACAGAAAGATGGCCTGAAGCTGCGATGGGACCTAAGCATTTCTCCAAAATGGAGAAGACACTCAGCAAAGCCATCATTATTCTGTTTTTGATTTCGGAGACTTCTGGTACGAGCAGCGTGGCACCTTTCCGCACTGAGAGGGCCGCTTACCAGCTCAAAGCCTGTGTTCTCACAGGCTGACGGTCACCTGGATGAGGCAAGTTCACTGCCAATGTCACACGTTCACAGCTCTCTGTCCCATCCATGCAGAACAGTTCTGACAGATAAAGTGTTGATCCTGGTCTACGTAGTGAAGACTTCAGCCTGTAGCTGACCCTTGCCAAAGGAGTTTGTCCAAGGTTCCACCGCCCATCCCCAACTCATGTTCCGAACTGGACCTCAGGAAAAAGTCTTCTTAGAGCACTCAAGGAAAACATATGTGGCATCCTTGAGACTCCCTACTCCCTTGTCAACAATATCTGTTTCCAAAATCCTGAACCGAGACCCATAGCATAGATTTTTCATGGGACCTGACCATTATAACAAATCTGGGTTGTGTTTTGCTGCCAAAAGGAACAGGAAGAATGTCCACTTTGAAGAACTGCGGCTACGCTTCCCCACCCCTCCCTCCATCCCACACGTTGTCCACCCTGTTTGATTCTCACCTACAAAGACAGTGCCAGAGGCTACCGGACACTTCTCGGGTTGTTTCGGGGCAAGCAGCAAAGTCAAATGCCAGTACTGCAGCCAGTGGAGCTGGGGTTTCTCAAGTGACCTGTGTAAGAGGGGAAAGCTCCCCACCTACATGAAGAGCAGTGCCTGGATTAAATGGACTGCACAACAGGGGCCTGCTGAGTGCCTCCTCCCCCAGCAAGTTAAATGGCTATAGGAAATTGTGCTTGCATTTCATTCGATCAGACCCAGTTTCCCGGGGCCTCAAACACCAAGTCCTCCCGAAATATGGCTATAACGCTGGCAAAGATTTGCAGACCCTATTTCTGCAAATTAAACCCCAATACAGCTATGTACACAGTTAGTTTACAGAATAACTACCCCACTAAGTTTCACTGAATAGATCAAAATAGGAATAATTATCATTCTTAAATTTTATCATCTAATCATCCTGAAAAGCTCAGGACACTTGCTGGGAGGATAGGAGGTTGCTATAGATAACGCACAGATATTTGGTTTTCTATATCAGAGTATCTTCGCCGCTATTGGGCCAATTTTCAAATGGAAAATGTGATAGGTGATTTTTTCAAATGCAAAAATATATGTGTTTTATACTTTAAGCCCAACATTCATAGGATGACTCTAACTTCTCGTCAAGTCAATTTGGTAGGCCATTGGGCTCCGAGGACCTTTTTGAGAGAGCTTGAGTAAGTTCTTGCACCTCGCCCAGGGCAATGCACACTCCTTGCTCAGCATGTGCACCCACTGGAGGGGGTTAGTTCGCCTCCCCTGCCTTGGGCTGGGGAGACCTGAAACCAAGCACACAGCTCTCTGATTACTGGGGTGGCTCATGACCCCCCAGATCAGTCACCTGAGTTACAAACATCTTGAAGCCGACACGGGTCCTAAAACTACAGGTCACGAAATCAGTCTCTCCTCCGGTGCTATCCATAGTCCTCAGGACAGTGATAGAAGTGTGGACGCATGGAAGGTTCCTGGAAAAGGTTCTTCCAAGACTTCCTCTCCCCACAGGTGGCTCACATCAGGACCTGCTCTCGAGTCTCTGGCAGACGAAGAGCAATCAGGCCGCCCCCGACGAGAGAGGTGGCAGCCAGAAGGATGGGGACCACTTTGGTTATCCCAACGAAAGAAGCAAAGATGGTGTTTCCCAGGATGGCTCCAAATTTGCATAATCCATTGAGGATGCCAAAGGCGGTGGCCCTGTAAAAGAAGAGAGCATGTTCTGAAAGACGCCAACTAGGCTTTATGAGATGAGTAGGACTGGGTTCTTTCTCTTCGTTGTTGTGCGAGAACGTATGATGAAGGTGTGGGAGGATTTTTTTTTCTTAAATATAAAAGTAATACATTCTCATTTCAGTCAAATTAGAAAATAAAGACTAACCTGAAGGCGCAAAGATATATAACCTCACCACTGAAAAGCAAGCACCACTATTAACATTCTGGAGTATTCCCTTCAAACTTGTTTCTTTTCTTTCCAAATATATCCTTTTTTAACATTTCCACAAGTATTATTGGAGCTGGAGTATTATGAACTGCTGAGAGGATGAAGGATGATGCGGAAAGTGTAAACGTGCCCCCTACGCTTGACCCTCTTATAAATTAGACACTTACTGTCCCTAAATAGCATTCCACCAAGTGTAAGAACATATTTCCCAGACTCCTTTGCTGCTGCATATGAGCATGTGATTAAGTTTTGGCCAATGGGATATAAGTGGGGACTCCCAATAAACTTCCTTAGAGATGTCATGAGTGGGCTTTTCACCCTCTTCTCTTCCCTCCCTTTTCCTTCCATCCCAAGTCCTGGCGGGTACCTGGTGTCACCTTGGATCATGGCCGAGATCATGAAAAGAAGAATAAGACAGAAAGAGCCTGCAGTCACTGCTCTGGACGTTTACAGGAGAGGAAAATAAAATGTCTACCTCCCTAAGGCTACAGTTTGGGGGCGGGGGGCTTCTGTCACCCATGGCAGAACCTAACCCTAATTATTGTCCCTCAGTCCCACTTCCCAGGGGTAACTATTATTGACTCCATCTGTAGGCAGACACAATATTCCCACACTCTTCCTCCCCAACTGAAATAAAATGTTTCTTTTTCAGACCACAAGTTTATTAAGAATGTGGCTAAGTATTTATACTTTAAGTTCTTTTTTACATTTTCTTTTAGGTAACTGTACCACACTAGACCTTTACAATCACTAGCTGCCTTTCTAGTCTTTTGTTTTCAGAATATCCTTGAATGTTTTTACAATTTTCTCTTTTCCAAATAAGCTCCAGATTAATTTTTTCAAGTTCTTTGAGGTTGAGAGGAGGATTCACAAAATCTTGAATGGGGATTTTTAAGTTAGAAAAAATCTAAAGAAGATTTGACATTTTCCTAAGATTAAATCTTAGAATTCCATAAAGTATATCCTGACATATATTCAGGATATCTCTCAGTAAAGATTTATAGTTTTCTTCAATAAATGTTTCACCTTTCTCATCAGTTTAATTCCTAGATATTTGATGATTTCTGCTATTATTAAATGGATTTCAATTTTACTTTTAATTCTTTAAATATACTTTAAAGTCTATACATTACTCAGCTTGTTCTATTACTGACCACCTTACTAAGTTACTTTATTGTTTCTAGTATTTTCTTTAGTTAATTCTCTTGGGATTCTTACATGTAAAATCCCACCCCATGCTAATAACAATCACTTCTCTTCCTCTTATTTTTATTTCTGTAAAACTCAGGAGTCCTTTGGTTCAGGGGGTGGTATGCTGTGCTTTTCCATAGCAACCTATATCCCAGTAACTCTGCCACCAATCTGGGGCTTTTTTTTTTTTTGGCAGAATTTCATTTGCCGGCTTTCCACACCACTGCACAGTCCTTGTTGACCACCGGTTCCCTTTGTGTGCTGTTGTTAAAATTCCCATTTCTTCCTCTGGGAAGAGAAATAACTGCTAAGTAAAGGCTCTGCCCTGATACCTTTTAACAAGGTCTCTTCTCACATGGTTTCTGCAAAATACAATCAAACCCTGGGCAGCCCGTCACACTCGGCCAATGCCCCAGACCACCAAGCCACATCCACTCTGTCTCCATTCACCTCTCCCCAACCCTGTGTTTCCCTAGCTCTTCACCTTCTTACTTCATCCCCCATGCGAAGGCTTATTCTCACCTTTTTTGATTGCATGGTACATACGATATTGCCCTCTTATTTTCTCTGCTGGACATGGTTTACCCTCATCCTTCGCATCATGCCATTCACCGCATCCCAGTAAACCTTAGACTGCCCACTGGCAGGTCTGTGCCAGCTCCCACACGGAAGAAACTCAAAAGCCTAAGAGACACTTAGTCCACGGATCTCCAGGAAGATCAAGGTCCCCATGGTGCAAGATCTTAGAGCAGGTAGATTTCTAGCTCAGGTCCAAACGAGTCCCAGCGAGGAGCCCAGGGAAGAACTGACCTCTGGTTGGTAGGATACAGCTCCACCGTGATCACATCCAGAGCATTCCAGGCAGCGATGCTGGTCCCGCAGAAGAGGCACTGCCAGCCGATCATCGCGGACTCGCTGTTGCCAAAAAACAGGAAGAAGCAGCAGACCGCCGAGATCAGCATGGAGCCACCTGTGGAGGGAGGTCAAGGTCGGAAAGGAACATGAAGCCGTGCTGCAGGCAAGCCTGTTAGCCACAGGTCTTGCCCCATCTTCCGTCCTCACAGGTACACCTGAAGTAACAGGTTGCCACAGCAAAAGGTCCATCTCTCCACAGAGAGCACAGCTTGCACCCTCACGTGGTACCCGCCCATGGGATTAGAGCCCTCTGCGTGCGTCACATCACCAGAGTTAGCCTACGGGAAGAACGTCAAAATTGTCACTCTGTGTTCCCGGCCCGGAATAACTAGGGACAAGGCAGGGCTGCGGGCTACTTTACAGTCTATTATATGCCAGACATTCTTCTATAGGCTTGAGACATGTTCTTATACTAAAAAATGACAACAAAGTCCTCTTGTGGAACTTACATTCTAGTGACAACGTAACTGTAAATGGACCACAGAAGGCAAACCGGCTTATTCTCCATTTACACCCATCCCATCCCAAGCATCTGCCATTCTCAGCCCCACTCTGTGCCCCAAGAAGGTGAAAAAACAGCAGGTCTCAAACAACCAGCTGGGATTTCGGGCAAGAGTCTCCTCCAGGCATCAGGAGGCTGCAGGAGGGAGGACTTTGGGTTCACAAGAAGCCAGAGGGCTGGCCTGGCTTCACTAACAAGTGCCTCCTGGGCGCACCTCTGCTGGGAAACTCGCCCTCACACCTCGAGTGCCCAAAACTAGTGCTAAGCCCTGCTGGCCAGCTGGGAAATGGCAACTGTCCATCTCGACTGTGCTGTTTCTTAGAAGGGGCAGGGCTGTGACCAGGTAGTCTGGCAGCTTTTCCACACAGCCGGGAGAAAACTAGAACGAGGAGAGACGGGCATTGGCTAACCCATGTATCATCTGCATTCACGCACCCCCCAGATGGCCAGCTGTGGGGCCTGGCTTACGAGAAATGCTGACAAATGTTTGTTTTAGGACAAATAGCATCACCAAAGAAATCAAATGCTAGTCAGGGAACTGACCCTTCCACTACGTAAAGTCTTCCTCTTACAGGTCTCGCTGGCCCACTGTACTTCTGCTCTCATAACTCTGTTCCTCTTGTGACTGAGAAGTCTGAGTTCAAATCCCAGCCTTACCTGGGTGACCTTGAGGCAATCATTTAACCTCTCTGTGCTGAGTCGCTTTCCCCATTTGTAAAATGTGGATAAAAAATAGCACCGACTTCCCAGGGCTATTGCGAAGGTTAGATGTGTTAATATTTACAAAATGCTTGGAACACAGGCTGGCCTATACCAAGCACTTCATAGGTGTCAGTTAAAGGAAATTTCTAGTCTACGCCTGTCTCCCCCAGCAGGTCATTTGCTCCCTAAGCACAGGGATGCTGCCTGCCTCCATTACTACTGCGTTCCCATCACTGACTGCACGGCCCGGCAGCGTGGTAAGTGCTGCCTAAATAAATGTTTATTGCATGAATAAAGGAGGAGTAACAGCCTCATCAGAACTCCTCTTCCACTGTCAACAAGACACTGCTGCTGCCCAGAAAAGAGTGCAACGGAGTGGGCAGGACAGAGGACGCTCCGGCAGATGCAACGGTGGCATTCGTCTGGGGACCGTGGACGAGGCTGCTTCAGAACAGATCTCCCACACCCCGCCGAAACAGCTACTGAGCGCCCACTATTCGCTGTGCACCAAGGGGGCCACTTAGAATCTCACTAAAGACAGAGGGACTCAGAGAGGGCTCTCAACTGGCTTGCCATCTAGTTCTTAACAATCTGGAGCAGACACAAAATGCATGCGTTAGTAAAAGAGAGCTAGAGAATGATTGTATATTAGTTCTGGATATCCAATTTGGAGAGCGTGGCGTTGTTTGGCATTATGGAATTCAAGGGTACATGCACGGTGACGGGAGGGCTTCGGAGGTGAGGAAAGGATGTCCACTCCCTTCCCTGCCCTCCCTGCTTCCCGCGCCCAGACTTCCCGCTGGGCCCGCACCTGGGAAGCGGGCCATTCTCATTCAGATTCATGCCCACTTCATCCCTTGTACACATCTCTCTCCAAAGAACTTTCTCGGCTTCGCCAGCCCCTGACCACAGACTTCATTGTTAGACCCTGGAACTCAGAAAGGCCAGTGACAGAAAGGCCAAGTGTCGCGGGTCTGCTCTCGCACACCTTATCTCATGGGAGCCGGCAGAGGTGTTCCTTGTGACAATCATGAAACAGAAGCTCAGACAAGGAAAGGAAGGGGTGCAGACTCGTGAGGCGAATGTTGGCCCAGATGGCCACCCGACTCCTCGCCGCAGCCTCGTACACAGCGCCGTCCTGTAGCACCATCGGCTAGAAAGCTGGGTGCTTCAGACTGATCTAGGAAAGAGGCCATTTCAAGGGCTCTGGCCAAATTCAGCAGCACTGTTAAGTGGCAGCAGGGTGGTAGGCAAGGGGCTGGGCACTGGTTTACAGGCGTCAACAAGCCACTGCCTTCCCAGCCCCCCACGCCGTGGGCTTCAGGTCTGACCGGGGCACTGCCTCTCACGGAGGACCCTGCTCAGTCCGCCATGCCTAAGAGATGACACCATCCCCACCGTAAGGTAAAAAGCTAACATCACAAGCATTTCTTGTGCTTGCCATTCTGAATATTCATGATGCTATTTATAATAATAATTTTCAACAGGAACCCAACACCGGGAAAAAACTGCCTTCCCATGGAGACCTGGCCGAGTTTCTGTTCCCCGATAAAATGACTATGTGATTTATTCTGTTTCCCTTTGGGCTTCATTGCTAGGAATCTTGGAATTAATTTTACTGAGCAACTATACCCCTAGGTCAGATCTTATGGCACGTTTATTAGTGTGTTGTCTGCTTCCCTACCCCTGGCCCTGACTCACATTCTATTAGACATTTTCTCTGGCCCTGGGTGTATACATTTTGTTTCCTATTCACTGTGGGTGGCATAAGTTTCTATAATAAACCACTCCATATCCTGGCAAAGTAAAGCAAGACGCACACAAATATAGCTACCTTTTTTGAGAACCTGCAATGCACCAAGTACTACAAGATGCTTTGAACATATCACATGCAAATCTCAAAAAAAAAAAACCCCACCAGCTAGTTAGGGGTATCCCTGTCTTATAGATAAGAAAACTGAGCCCAGGGAAAGTGAAAGGTCATGTTCAAAGTCAAACAGCCTGTAGGCAATAGAATTCCTATGCAAGTCCTGTCGGACTCCCAAGCCCGAAGTATTACCACTATTAAATAATCTGCAACATTTAAAAATCAGCAGATAAAACCAATGCTCATTTAAGAAAGAGCATTTTATATATTTTTCTGGAAATAGCCTTAAAAAGAAAGCACGTAGAGTGGATATATTTACTACCCCTACCAAAGGGCTAATAAAATAAGTGACTGTCACAGACTTGTTCGGTCAGGAAATGAAGACCAGCCAGTGTCCTGAACTAGGACAGAGGCCTCAGACCACCTCCACGGGGCCCTGGGACCTGGTCGACGTGCCTCCTTGACTCCACGCCAGCAGAGTCCATCTCACCTGTGCAGTTTCCTGGGCCAGATTTCTTTAAGGAACTGAAAAACTCCACTGAACACTTTAAGTCGCCGCCTCGGCCCCCTGGAGAACAGTGGCGGCATCCCTGGCGACTCACCGATCATCTTGAGCCTCCCCACTCTATCCATGAGCAGGGCCGAGACGATGTTCCCAGGCAACACGGACAGGCTGCCCAGGAAGCTGACGAGGTAAATCAGGAAGTCGTTGTCCTGCTCGAAGTCCATGTGACAGCCCTCCTTCTGCTCCAGAAACGTCGAGTTGATAAAGCGACAGTTGATGAACTTATGCTGGTAGAGGTCTGGGGAGAGAAGGAAACCTCGGGTTCATGGAAAAGTGGAGGGGGAGTTGAGGGGCATCAGGCAGAGCCGGGATGCACTTAGGCCCCTTCCAGGGGCAGGCTGCACCAGCCCCTGGCAATCGGAGCTTCTCCAAGTCAATGCAGCATTTACCCAAGGGATGAGGCGAGAAACCTCTACCGATGTAATGACCTGTTCTGCTTCTGACCAGCGAGGGAAAAGGAAACATTCACTGACAGGCTTGTTCAAATGCACCATCTCTCAAGCCACATACCAGTCCTCCCAGGCTACCCAGCTTAGAGATGCTGAAGACAGAAGAATTAGTCAAAGATTGAGTCAAACACTCCAGAGCCCACACAGAATCCTGAACATTCTTCAAAATAGAAATAATTGGGCCAGGGGCTTTCAGGGCAGGGATGCAGGGCGCCAGAGCAGGGGAGATGAACAGGGGAGCACAGAGGATTTTTTTAGAAGAGCAAAAATACTCTTTAAGATCTATAATGGTGGACACACTATACATCTGTCCAAGCCAGTGCACAGAACCAAGTGTGTGATGTATAACACCAAACACACAGGGTAAAACACGGAGAGTGAACCCTGATATAAACTATGGACTTTCGGTGACAACGATGTGTCAGTGTAGGTTTATTGATTGTAACAAATGTGCCACTCTGGTGGGGACGTTGACACGGGGGAGGAAAACTATGGGGGTGGAGGTTTATGGGCACCTCTACCTTCCTTCTAATTCTGCTGTAAATCGAAAACTTCTCTTTTTAAAAAGTCTTAAAAAATAGAAACCATTTGCTTTGGAATCAGTTCTAGGTCTTCAAACACCTTCTAAACCAGCTGTTGTGGCAGAAGTAACATTAAATAGGCCCCCAGGAAACCCGGGTTGGGGGCACTGACCTTCTTCAACCACCCTGAGCCTCCACCCACAAAATCGGAGGAGTACCCCAATTATCTCCATGGCTTCCCAGCTCTGACTTCTCAGGACTACAACTGTTTGCCGACGAAGAAGCATCATTGAAACTTGAAAGAAGAAACGATATGCCAGGTTTCCATGATAAATAGGAATGCACAGAATTATCGTTATTTTGTTTTTAAGCTCTGGCTTAAAAAAATTATTTAGGAAGGCTAAGTCCCATGGTATGATCATTCAGAGACAAAGATATGTGGAGACCAGCTGTTGAGCCTTTGAAGCTGACAGCATGGAAGAAAAAGATGTTACACAACCATCCCTCGGTGCCCATGCCAGGGAGAAAGCGCCGATCTGGACCCAGGGCCTGTATTCCCCGGGCAAAGATCACAGACTTCGGAGCCAACCTGCTGAGAAATGAATCCAAGCTCCATCAACTTGTTAGATGTGGCCTTGGGCAAGAGACTTCAGCCCCAGTTTTCCATAGCTGTAAGAGGGAGCTATCGGGACAGTCTCACTTAAGACGATGGAGGTGAAACCGCTGGGGATACTCAAGTTAGTTTCCTTATATCCCGAGCTACCTGGTATGGTATTAACATATGACAAGAGTAGTAGGAATAACAAGGAGTGAGGAACGGGTGAGGTTTTGTGATTTTTTTAATCCTGGATATCATAAACAGTGTGATTTAAAAATGTTCTGATCCTTTCACTTCACGCAGAAAGCTTGAAAACGTGTCATCTTTCTCTTTTCATTTACTGCTGTGATACCACGCGTCTTGCATGTTGCAAGTTTCAGATGAGGCAAGGCCTGCAAGAAAGCACTTTGTGGGTGACACACAGCCCTCCTAGAATGGCATCCAACTGTGTCATACTTCGCTCTAAGGGGCATTCATATAGAGTATCAGTCTCACTGAGATCAGGACACGCACCCCAGACTTTTGCTTCCTTTAGAAGTGTCAGAACTGGGGTCTGGGTAAGTTAAATGCTTTGGTGAAGACTGTGCAACTCACCTGTGCATACCCACGGCGGCGAGAACCCACCCTAACGCTCAGCACTTCTCTCTGTGAATATTTTACTGCTCCTAAAGCTTATGGCTGAGTATTGTGGTTCTTCGACGAGATTAGTCCCCTCCTGACAGTCTCCCCACTCTGTTCGTGTTCTTACCTGTGTTATAAAAGATGGTAGATTCAATGGTGCAGTTTTTGAAATAGGTATCAGTGGATGTAACGTCTTCAAAATAGCACTCGTCAAAGAACGTGTCTTCAAAGAGAACATGTTTAAAGTACATCTTTGTGAACCTGTGGAAAAGATGTTGGTGCCTGAGTGATCCATCCAAGAAAAAAGGAGGCTTGAGAGCAAAATGAAACACAGAGAAAGGCAGAAAAAGGAGAACCACAGACCAAAATGTACTGCAATGCTCTTTTTGACCTGGACTAGTTCCCCATTTCTGAGCTGCTGGTTTTGTCAATGAGGAAGGCTTCAGAAGCCTGGAAGTCGGTTTCCAGCGCAGGTGCACTGTGCGTCAGCCTGGTGGTCCCCAAGTGCAGGCCGTGGACCTTCTGCTTTGGAATCATAGGAAGGTGAACACAGTGAAATAAAAACATTGATAGCATCTCACTTTATGAGGAGTTTTAAACACCTGCAGGCCCCTCAGCTGGTCTTAGTAAGTTTAAAAGCAATAGATTTGAGAGAATCTTCATTTTTAAAATAGCCCCAACAGAGATGTGTGGAAATAGGCCCTTCCATTCATATCATTCATAGAATATAATTGGCGCAGCCTGGAAAAAATTTTGGAAAGCAAAATTTTGCAAAAATTTTTCAGGGCAGAATNGGTGGTCCCCAAGTGCAGGCCGTGGACCTTCTGCTTTGGAATCATAGGAAGGTGAACACAGTGAAATAAAAACATTGATAGCATCTCACTTTATGAGGAGTTTTAAACACCTGCAGGCCCCTCAGCTGGTCTTAGTAAGTTTAAAAGCAATAGATTTGAGAGAATCTTCATTTTTAAAGTAGCCCCAACAGAGATGTGTGGAAATAGGCCCTTCCATTCACATCATTAATAGAATATAATTGGCACAGCCTGGAAAAAATTTTGGAAAGCAAAATTTTGCAAAAATTTTTCAGGGCAGAATCCCTCCGACTCAAGAATAATCACCTCTAATCATTTATCCTGCAGGTACTTGCTCATACATTCAAAGAGATACATTGGCTGATATTCACTGCCTCATGTCTTATGACAAGAAGTGACTATACAATAGATGAGAAGTAGATAGACAGATACCATACAGTGGAACGTCACACGGCCAATTAGAGTTATTAGGTAGATCTCTATGTCTCAACATGGAACAACCTTCAAGATGGATTATTAACCAAAAAATATCAAGTGCAGCGTAGTGTTCCCAGCACGTGACCTTTCCTGGGGGAAGACAGGATATGACCCACGTGCATCCGAATGCAGGGGCCACATCTGGAAAGTCACACAAGGAACCGGGGGATGCTATGGCCCTGGGGAGGTGCAACTGGGCTTAAGAATGAAATAAACCTGCCCTGGCTGGCATGGCTCAGTGGACTGTGTGCCGACCTGTGAACCGAAAGGTCACCGGTTTGCTTCCCAGTCAGGGCACATGCCTGGGTTGCAGGCCGTATCCCTAGTACGGGGTGTGCTAGAGGCAACCACACATTGAGTTTCACTCCCTCTCTTTCTCCCTCCCTTCCCCATCTCTCTAAAATAAATAAATACAATCTTTAAAAAAAGAAAAGAAATAAACTTAATTTGTCCTTTGCACCCAGTGTATGCATTACTTTCCCCCTTAAACATAAAACATTTCATGGGAGGAGGCACCTGGGTGACTACAAGGGACAGCCACAATTGGGAACCCATGTGACACTCCAACTCCAGCATCAACTGAAGAGGAAAGAACAACATTGCATATNGGGGTGTGCTAGAGGCAACCACACATTGAGTTTCACTCCCTCTCTTTCTCCCTCCCTTCCCCATCTCTCTAAAATAAATAAATACAATCTTTAAAAAAAAAGAAAAGAAATTAACTTAATTTGTCCTTTGCACCCAGTGTATGCATTACTTTTCCCCCTAAACATAAAACATTTCATGGGAGGAGGCACCTGGGTGACTACAAGGGGCAGCCACAATTGGGAACCAGTGTGACACTCCAACTCCAGCATCAACTGAAGAGGAAAGAACAACATTGCATATAAAAAGCACTTGAGAAACGTTGACAACACCTCCCATTGGTTATATGCCCTGAGCTCAGCCAAATTTGTAATCTAGACAGCTTTGGATGTGTTTTCCGACATGAACAGTTACAACCCGTCATTTAACCCATGATTGACCATTCGTCTATGTATTTCCGTGTTGGGTCTTCAGCAAACATCGAACACAGTACAAGGTGCTGGGAATACAGAGAGGAACGACATGGGCCCTGCTCTCAAGTCGCACTGGGAAGGAAATCGAACAGGCAGCCGTAAGGCAGTGGGAGTCATGGTGACAGAAGTGGCACAGGTGCTGAGAGAGTCATCGTTCCTTCTCAGGGACACCAGATACTTCGGTCCAAGACCATACACAGGGCCAGCTCCCTCACCCTTCAGGCTGTGTGGCAGTCTGCTCAGAGACCTGACCAGAGCCACTTCCCAGTAGCTTTTGGAAAAAGAGCTCCCACCCAGAAAAAGAACTGGGCAAGTACTTCCCAGAGGTGCCCAGACCACCTGCACCAGACTAACACAGAGGCTACTACGGATGAGGCGGTTCCCTACTGCCCTCTCCTGAACAAGAATCCCCAGAGTCCGATGCCAGCTGAGTACACTTGAAAAAAATATGAGAGCCATTAAGCCCTGGCTGGTGTAGCTCAGTGGATTGAGCGCTGGCCTGCGAATCAAAGGATCATGGTTCAATTCCCAGTCAGGGCACATGCCTGGGTTGCAGGCCAGTTCACAACAGGGGACACACGAGAGGCAACCGTACATTGATATTTCTCTCCCTCTCTCCTTCCCTTCCCCTCTAAAGATAAATAAATAAAATCTTAAAAAAATATAAGAGCCATTGATCTAGAAAGCCAGATTATTTTGGGTAATTTTTGTTAGGGTCGAACTTATTGCAGACATTAAAAGAGAGACTTCCGAAAGCTGGTATTGAACTCCTCGGATTTCTGCGGAAAAACTAATTAGCTGCCTTTTGTTACAGGAAGAGGCCTCTGGTTTCAAAATAAATGTAACTTGTACGCTGGATGTGTTTACTCAGGAAAGCTATTTCTAAAGATTGTCCTAGGTCTCTGCCTTTCTTAATATATCTTCCTCCTTAATATAGCAATAGGCTGCTGATGTGGCCTTCTGTGATATTTTAATATCCCGGCAAAAGTGGGTAGAAAGCAGTGCCATAAATCACAATGCAGGCAGACCTTAAAACTTATCTCCAAGTGAATTATATAAAAAGCCTAATTTATAAGAAAAGAGATAAAAGGAGAGAGGGCCAAGGTCTATTTTATGTGTCTGTATATAAATCATCTCTTCCAATCTCTAAATTACATACTGAACTGGTCCAAGAATTTTCATTCGGGACACTTCAAAGATCGGAAAAAAAGTTAGCAAAAGTATCAGGTGGAACTTTTCTTGTAAGGAAACTGAAGCCATTGACATTCCAGAGTCTATGGCAGAATTATTATTATAAACATTAAACTTCTGTTACCCTTCGGCCCAGTGCTCGTCCACCAAATGATCTCAACTATGCCAAAAGTCACATCAATTTAGTCACTTCGATGGCATCACCCTCGAGAAACTTAGTCTAATTAAAGAAATAAACAAGAAAACGAACCGTTATGATTTAGTGATAATTACCAAGATAGGAGTATGCTATAAAGTTACTTCAAAATCGGCATATGTGATTCGGTTGGGAAAAATACGAAATGACTGATTCCGAAGGACAAAAATAAAAGAGCGTTCCCTTAACTGTATAAAGGATGCCAACCAAAAATAGAGTAGATGTTATACTTAAGGTGAAACACCATAAGAACCCCACTGAAGCCAGGATTCTCGTTAGCACTGCTTCTATCCATCCCTGAACTTGACATGAACAAGGCAATACAAGAAGAAGCAAAAAGAATAAAATTACAACCCTAAGAAAGGAAGAGATAAAACTAAGTAGAGAGAAGTGTAATGTTTAATGATTGGAAGATTCTACAGCATAAAGATGTCCCTAAATGAATGCAGACATTCTACGTAATTCCAGTCAAAACCCCAACCAGCTGTTTATAATGGAATTTTAGAAGTTGACCCTGAAATTCATGTGGGGGCAACACTAGCCAAGAAAAATGTTAATCACTAGGTGGAAGAATCGAATTCTCCCAGAAATACAACCAAACAAAAATTTATGGCAAATAAGTCAGTGTGGTTTTAGTAAAAGAAAAGACAAACAAACCCATGGAACCAAAGCACAGAAGCCCAATAATACATGTAAAGAAATATGACATATGATAAAAGTATTATTGCATATCGTTAGAGAAAAGACAGGCAATTTCATAAGTGCTGTAGAGATGATTTGCTATTTGTATGGGAGGGGGAACCAAATTAGTTCCTGTCTTGTATACAGAGGCCACCTCCAAAAAAAATTAAGGACCTAAATGTCAAAAGGCAAGCTTAAAACATAGATTAAAAGCATAGAAACTGCCTTTATGACTTCGAATGTGAAAGATTTCTGACATAGAGCCAAAAGGCACAAACCTTAAAGGGAAAGGTGACAAATTTGGCATTTAAAAAAAAAACCTGCACGAGAAAGGATTCCATAAAGCAGAATTTAGAAAGGCAGTCACACACTGTCACAACCAAGGGGAGACTAAGGAGCTATGACTGTTCAGTGTGACATGGTGTCCCGGATGGGCTCCTGGGACAGAAGAAGGACCTGGGTAAAAACGAAAAACATCTGAACACAGTATGGACTGTAGTTAATGGTCATGCATTGCTGTTGGTTCATTAATTGTAACACATGTACCATAGTAACATAAGATGTTAATAATAAGGAAAACCTAGCTGTGGGGTAGATAAAAACTTTATGCACTATCTTCGCAATTCTTCTGTGAATCTGAAACTGTTCTGAAATTAAAAGTTCATTTTAAAAAAACAAACCACTGTCACAGAAAGTCCAAACACACAATTGACTATTGCTTTCTATGCCTCATTTTAAAGAACACCTTGCTAGAAACTATCCAAAATTCATCTGTTGAAACCTAACCCTCAATGTGATGGTGTTGGGAGGAAGGGCCTTTGGGAGGAGATTCAGTCATGAGGGTGGAGCCCTGGTCAATGGGATTAGTGCCCTCATAACAGAGGGCCCACAGAGAAGTGCCTTGAACTTGGACCTCCACCCTCCAAAACTGGGAGAAATAAATTTTTGTTTTGTGTAAGCCCCTCATCTGTGGAGTTTTTAGAGTAGCCCGAACAGAGTGAAACATCAAGCAAACTCATATGAAAATGATAATCCAATAAGTAAAAAAAGCGAGGCCCATGAACAGGCATGGACGTGGAAACCGGAATACCAAATACCCAATCCCTCCAGTCACAGCTACTTCCTCAGACCTAGAACCCAGAAGGTGCACATTGGCTCCCCAAGTCACGGCTCCCACCATTGGCTCTACTGTACTGAACCAGGCCCACGGCCGCCAGGAAAGTTCTTAGTGGTGCCCCACCAGAAGGAATTCTTAACAGTAACATTTCAGCCTCATGTGTGAAATCAACCACTTTTTTCTGAGGTGTGCGTTTGCCTTCTTTCCCTCTCTGCTCTCCCCGTGCCCCACTATAGATGCCATTCCTCATTTAGGATTTAAATCTTACAAATCTAGTTTTCACCCTGAGCTATTCACCCCCGGCCTTCAACTTACGAGAGCTTTTCCCCTACTTTCCACTGGCCCCTTGTCTTGTGTGGCGATTACTCCTTGCCATTCAAGCTTCTAACCCTGAGCAGAACACAGCAACTTCCCTTCGAGCTGTGAGGAAAATTCGGGATTATCACGTTCCTTCCTGAGTCCCAAGCCATCACAGACAGGAAGCAGGCACTTCTGCCCGCCGTCCAGGGAGGTTGAAATCCACTACACCCCCTTCTCCCATCCTAACCCTCGAAGAACCCATCCCTGCCAAGTAGGAAATTCTTCCTAAAGGGAGAGGGTGAGTTAGGAAGCTACTTAGCTAATGCATGCTCTGGGATGAAAAGCTATCCTGTTTTTAACTAACAACGAAAAAAGAAAAAGGCTGGCCTGACATTTTTGTTCAGGGTTTCAAATATGGACTGTTTCTTTTGTCTTTCTGGCATTTCCCCCCAAACTCAGAGTTCTGAAGCAAAAGCAGCGGGAGACACAGGGCCACCTGATAGCGTGAGATGCACCAGGAGGTGGCAGATGGCGCTTGGGGAGCAGGTCCAACTCATCTGTGTACTTTTGTTCCTTCCTGGGGTCCCCAAAGAGGCTGACATTTAGGTTTCGGTCTGATCGCATTTATTGACAAAATCTCTGGGTCAAGTCGGAAGCCGTTTTTACACAAAGGCATTTCCCCCCAAGTGCACCAGTCAATAAAGTAAATAACTTTTATCTAAATTTTACATCAGAGAAGCGTGGATAAAAATCAAGGAAGGGATACTGGTAACCAAGGGAAAACAACCCACCCAAGAGGAGGAAGATCAATTTAACTTTCCAAAGAGACTTGCGGGTTTTCAAAGATGGGGTGCTTTCTCGCTGAAGAACAGCAGGTGGCAGCATAACCCAGAAAAAGAAACCAGGCTTGTTTATTCCTTACTTCAGTTGCAAAGGTTCCTCATCTTCCAAGGAGAAAAACACCCTTTTTAGTCAACAGTTTGCTGTAGGAAAAAGTATGGGCTTCAAGTAGCTGTAGTGTTGGTATCCACTGGTTAAAAACCATATTTGTGAGCCCTGACTGGTGTGGCTCAGTCGGTTGGGGGTTGCCCCACAAAGCAAAAGGTTGCTGGTTCACTTCCCTGTCAGGCCTGTGCCTGAGTTGCGGAACAGATGCCCTGTTAGGGGCCTGTGATAGGCAATCAGTCGATGTTTTTCCCTCACGTCAATGTTCTTCTCTTTCTCCCTCCCTTCCTTTCTCTCTCAAATTAAATAAGTAATAATCTTTAACAAAAAAAAAGTTTTTAAATGCAGGCAAAACGTTTCTAAGACTTTACTCATCGTTCCCCCCAAAGACAACCCTATGGAGGAAGACAGGCCAGGCTGATCTGTCCTTGAAGGTGACATGGGGTAGAAGAATGACAGGAGACAGTGTCATGTTAGCCTTGGCCTAAAAAAGTGTCCAGAATCAAAGAAAAAGCTGGACAACTGGGCAGTGGGTTGGGGCGGGGACCTCGGCAGCACGTGCTCTGGGGCATTAAAGGGTCACAGCTCCTCGTGTATCTCCATGAAAGGTGTGAGTCGCTGGGAGGCTGGTCTGAGTGGCCCTCCACAACGCCTCCGTCCTTGGACGGATCAGCCACAGCCAGGAGACCAGGCATGATGGGAGGCCAGCCCAATACAGACAGAGCCACCAGGGGAATTACACTGTCTCTAGCAGCCATAAAAATAAGTTCTGCTGCTACCTACTGACTTCTTATCGTTCCCGTGGCTCTCCCCCAAGCACGGTCCCCAAGGCTTGTGACTCTAATCTAGGGAAGGTCCATGGTCTCTCACTTACTTATCATTCACCAGCTTCCCATGTTGGTGAATCTGATTTTCCATCGTGAAGTTGATCGTGGCGCCGTACACGTGCTCACCGAAAAACACCTTCATTTTGGACTTGTATTCTTCATCTTGAAAATACCGGATCATGTCGGGGAACCAAACTATCAGTCCATAGTAACTGGGAGAGAGAAGACAGAGCATTTGAGCTGCTGTATTCCTTCACGAGCAGAGTCTGCATTCCTGACTGGAGGTCGATAACACTCATTTTCAATGGGTTAATGTGGTTCAGTGTTAGAAAAACCTAATCATATAACACAGTCATATTAACAGATCTGAGGGGGGAAAATCATAGTCATCTCTATAGGCACAGAAAAAGCATTTGATGAAAAAACAACATTCATTTTTTTTTAGTTTTTTAATTTATTTACCTTTAGAGGGGAAGGGAAGGAGAGAAGGAGAGAAATATCAATGTATGGTTGCCTATTGTGAGTCCCCTGCCGGGAACTGGCCTGCAACCCAGGCATGTGCCCTGACTGGGAATCGAACCCCGATTGTGTGGTTCGCAGGCCCATGCTCAATCCACTGAGCTACGCCAGCCAGGGCACAACATTCATTTCTGATAAAAGTACCGATAGATTAGGAATTGGTGGACATTTGCTTAACATGTAAGAAAATACATATCGCAGCTCAAAAGGCAAAGTCTTACCAATGGGGACACATTAAAGACATTCCCACTAAGGTCAGAAATGAGACGAGGACACCCACTGTCACCACCACTACTGAACACTATTGCAGGTCTTAGCCAACTCAGTTAGACTAAGAGAAAAAACATAAAAACCTTAAAAAGCAAGAGGTAAAACTACCTCTATTTGTAGACAATATGATTTTATACCAGGAAAATTCAATATAACCAACTCAAAAAAAGGTCATTAAACATATTAAAAAAGATGCTCAATCCCACTCATAATAAGAAAAATGCAAATTGAAACTACTCTGTGTTACCATTTTCACCTACCAGATTGTCAACACCCCCAAATTTTGCCAAGACATCCTGGTGGTGAGGCTACAGGTAAACAGGTGTCTCTTACATTGCTAGGAAAAGGACAGAATCGTACAATAACATAGGGAGGATAATGGGTCCATGTCTAAAAAATTGCTTGTGGATTTACCTAATTTGAATCCATAATCCGTATCTAGGAATCTATTCCGCTGATGAACCCACACGGCACAAAGTTGCCTCAAACGCAGTTCCTCACTGTGGCACTGCCTGCAACAGCAAAGGTCTGAAAACTCCCCAAGAGTCTAGCAATAAATCCCTGGTTGAAAGAAGTGAGGTACTTTTCTGTGGAGTGTGGCGCACCTGTGCTATGCTGCTGTAAAATGAGAAAAACCTCCACTTATTCATGGGAGAGAGCACTGGAATATGTTATGGAGCTCAAAAAGCAGAGGCGACACTGTGTTCCTTTGAATAAGAAAATGAGGAAGAAATAGGTATCCGTATTCTTTTAAATTTGCAAAAATAAGCCCTGGGATGGTAAATAGGGAATAAAAGATGATTGCATGTAAGAGGCGATGGAGAATAGGTAGAGGTTGTTAGAGCTGAGTTCATTTTTCGGGTCCAGGGAGTGTGTCTGGTCACAGGTGGCTGGCAACAAAAGCAATATCACTGATGGGAATTTAAAATCTCCCTGAAAGTCCCTAGTTGTTGACAGTAACTTATTGAGCCCTTATGATGTGCCAGAAACGACTGCAGGCACGATTACATACAATTCAACCGCCTCATGCTTCTGTGAGGGGGCCCTGAAGCTTGCACAGAAAGGAGGGCCACATTATTTGGAGATGAGTGACGTGACTGAGGTGAGAGCCTGCCGTTTGGGAGAAGAGCCAGCTAATCCCTGATCATATTACATTTCATTTTCCCTATTACAGGGCTCATTATTGCAGAGTTTCCCCATTTTCCCTACTTAACATTCACAGTGGCGCTGATGGCTGCCTCCTCAGCCCTCACTCCTTGCTTCTCCTTTGGGAACAGACACTTTGCCTTCTGTCAACCCTCAAGAAAACTAACGAGACAGTCAGTGCAGAGGCAAATCCTGATGCGTCTAGAATTGCTGGGAAATCACATGCCTTTGCCAGCAATTACTTTAGTTGAGTAATTGTCCATTTTTTTCTTTTTGTGGCACACATAAACTAATTACTAAAATTCTGCGGCACACCCCAAAATATATTTTTTGCCAATCTGACAAAAAAATATAGGTATAATTTTGATTCGTTCACACTGGATGGCCATTGTTGTGTTGGCTGTTGTCTTTTTTTTTTTTTTAATTTGACATTCTGAGGAAAAAGAGGTCCATGTCCCTGACTAGATAGTCAGGGGTTGCACGTTTTTAAAACTTCTTGCCGCACACTGGGTGGAAATTGCTGGTGTAGCCCCGAGTGTGTAGCACACGTGTCCTGAGAACGGTTTCCTCACTGTTCAAAAGGGCGGCTCTGTAGGCAGTCCTTGCGACGGAATGCCGAGACAGGCACAGGCCTCTCGCACTCACAGTAAGAACCAGCCAGAGGCTGAAACTCCTCCTGCAGCCTGAGGAATTCTTGTTACAAGAGTAAAAAATTTCCTCGTGGCAGACACGCCTAGAATGGCTTGTCTGTTACTTGCAGCCCAAAGCATCCAATCTGATACTGACCCCATGAGTTGGAACCAATCATAATCCTCAATTTATAGAGGGGGGCCTGTGAAGCACAAGTTAGTGAACTTAAGTGAGAATTTACCTTAAAGCCATGGTGAACCAGACCACGGCCAGAATCAGCGTGTTCATCCGGTAGGGCCCCAGCACACAGTACAGCGCGTTATCCCAGACCTATGATCCACACGGGAGAAGGGCTGTTAAAGGACGCTCATTTCTCAGGTTTTTTAATGAGTTGTCTAGGACGTCATGGAGAGAATGGGCAACCATTCTCTCCCAGAAGTAGCACTTCTATTCCGAGGAAAGCCTTTTCTCTTCATACTGGCTGGCCTTGACCTCTAAAAGCCCTACAGCATCATCCCTGGGAACACAACAATATTCCATGCGTGTGAGTGGGGATTTCAAGGCACTGGACCAGCTTGAGTACTGAGTTCTGCCTGCTGCCTGCGGGAACAGGCTGCTATTCCAAACACTGCCCATCCGCACACCCAGGCCATCCAGTCTCGGCAGACTCTGGCCATCAGCCGCTTTGGTGCGCCACAGCCGACTGGCCTGCAGACACCACTGCTCCGCAGAAACCACCTTGCCCTTCATGAAGGCTTTCTTAGGACTGGCCTGCAGACACCACTGCTCCGCAGAAACCACCTTGCCCTTCATGAAGGCTTTCTTAGAAACCAGTAGCAGACCTCAAGGGGCCATTTATTTCCTTCGTTCCTGTCTCCCTATGTGTTGTTTGAAGAGAAGAGGCTTGAGAGAAATGTTTACTCAGACTAGACATTTCCCCTACATTCGAAATCTCTGCATTGGAAATGAAGAGCAAAGAGAGGAAACGAAGGTTTACAGAGTTTCCGGCTCACGGGCTCACAGCAAGCGAGAGGGGGTCAAGGGGCTCGCACCCAAACATCCCCACGCAGGGTGCTTGTTCCCCATCACACTCGCTTAGGCTGATGGGGGTGTTCAAGGCTTCTAGTCTTCACCCCCTGAGGGTACGGGTTTCTACAGAGCCCCCCCGCTCATCCACCCCACATCCCCAGTCACACCTGCTTGAAAGTGGTCTTGAATCTGACCAGCCAGCGCTGGTACCAAGTTCCTGTTGAACTTTGGATCTCAATGAATTCGTCCATTTGCTTGGGAGTTTTGATGTGGGAAACCTGTAAGGCAAAGATGAGCGAGAAAACCTTAACCCACTTTGTAGCAGACCTTTCCATCGTCAGTTAAATGGAACCGACTTTATTAATTCGCTGAGGGTGAGAGGAGCCTTTGGTGACCCTGCAGTTTGGGGACTCTTGACCAAAGATGTACGTAACATCTCTTTGGGGTATTTCTCCCACTGTAGACAAAAATGAGTCAGTCTTTTCATCTCATGCCTTTGGGAAGTTAGTGGGCCGTGGTTCACTGAATTCCCAGTTATATCTGATTTTCTCACAGTAGGGTTGATGCTGCCTTAAAATTCACAAGTCAATCCTCAATGGGTATTAACATCACAGAAGTCTAGAACCAATGTAGGAAATACTGTGTGTGCTGGGGAAATGGGATTTGCTGTGTAGGACATTTTAAAAATACAACAGGAAAAGAGAAAGTATGTCTTTCTTCTGTACAGCAAGGGAAACCATCAACAAAATGAAGAGGCAACCTACTGAGTGGGAAAAATATTTGCAAATCATGTATCTGATAACTAGTTAGTATCCAAAATACATGAAGAACTCATACAACTCAAAAGCAAAGGAAAAAAAGAGTTGATTAAAATGGGCAGAGGATCTATTTCCAAAAAAGGACATACAGATAGCCAATAGGCACGGAAAAACGATGCTCAACATCACTAATCATCAGGGAAATGCAAATCAAAATCACAGTGAGATATCACCGCACACCCATGACTGTTATAAAAGAACAAGAAATAGCAAGTGTTGGAGAGGATGTGGAGATAAGGGGACCCTCTCACCATATGATCCAGCATTCCATTTTGGGTATTTATTCAAATAAAACAAAACACCAATTCAAAAATATATATGCACCCCCATGTAGGTGGGGGAGTTAATCCAGGAAGGCTTCCTGGAGGAAATGGATTTGCGGTTGAGTCAGAGAAAGTTATGCCAACAGGTACACAGAGATGCCTGCAGCAGACATTTCTTAGGGTTGGCCACAGAGCATGGTGTGGAGGAAAAGAGATCCTGGTAACTAACAGGACATCTTCATAGAAACTACTATTCAGTAATTTTTGGACTTCATAAACTAGCAAGAAACAAAATTCAGGCTAACAGCCAATGGGGGTAAGAAATGGGTATAGAATGGGTAACCTGTTGCTTGTGGCCTTGTAGGCTGGTACGACCTTATTGGAATACAGTTTGCAACATTATCTCAAGAGCTACAAAATGGGGAGGAATGTCATTTTATTTCTAGGCACTGACTCTTAGGAAACAAGCCCAGAACGTAAAGAAAGGGGGAGGAACCGTGTGTGGGAGAAGGCTCTCTGCGGCAACATTTACCGGAAGAAGAAAATAAAATGGGAGAAATCAATTTCTAACCTTAGGAACATGTTTAGAAAAATTGTGTTGACGCTCCTACTATTAATGTGTATTAAAAGGATGGTTCTGAACACTATGAGACAACATACAGAATGCTTATGAGAACTCTCAAAGTACAATGTAATTACGTACATGTACACAATTACATGTACATAATTTATGTACATAAATACATGTAATTGTGTTATTCCCTCATGAATACAGCTAGCTTCCTTCCCTTGTTGAATAATTGTCAGTACTAAGAAGGCTAACCCTCAAAATGCAAAGAATTAATTACAGCACAGTGATAAGAATGTCAGGGGTTCTATTCATCTCATGACACATTTTCTGTGATGTGCTTGTATAAAAAATTATTTCTCAGCAAACCAGACCAGGAAAGGGGAGGGGACCCCTCTTGCTGGCACCGGCGACTGCACACTCACCGTGAACACCTTCTCCGGGGTCCCCTTAGCTCTCATGTTGGTGTCATGGACTTGCTTGAGAATCATCCAAGCTTCGTCATGCTTGCCCATCTGGCAAAACCAAGGAAGGAGATGTGAACAACCCTTGCTGGTTAGTGCAGACACCTGTGTCTGAGGCGAAGGGAGGTGGGCTTGTAGGGATGTCCCCCTACAACATCTTCAGGGCTGAGGAAGCAGAGCCAGCTCCTGCCACGGTCCCACGGCTCTACCTTGGGGCCGGAGCACCGACTCACCTCTAGCAGGAACCGGGGGCTCTCGGGCATGAACCTCAGGGCCACCATGGACACGGTGCAGGGCAGAACGCAGACGATGACAAACACTCTCCAGCTGTGGTAGTGGTAATGGGTGCCCATGCTGAAGCCCCAGCCTGCCGAGAGGAAATCAGAGGATCTCAGACACCACCTCAGGGGGACCTCGAAGCACCGGCTCTCCAACTGCGGGGCACAAGGGCACCCCTTGGAAAGCAGGTCCAAAGGTAGCCTTCCTGCTGCACCCCCAAAGCTTCTGACTCTGCGTCCAGGATAGGCGCTGGGGGTCTCTGCACCCTGACAAGCCCCTAGTGGGCCTGGGCCAACGACATTTACAGGCCTTCAGTGAGAGTGCAAACAGAGGCAATATCCCAATTCCTACAGAGTCATCCAAATTCAAGTTAACAACCTAGTCAATAACACGTTCTACCCCCCTGTCCAGCACTGCACAGGGCCCAGCCTTGCGGGACCCCCTTATTTTCCCTCCTGGCCCCCTCCCGCAGAGTGAGGGGCTTGTGATCACACGTGTGGACACACCATACCCACGCCCATGGTGACAATGGCCATCCTTGCCATGATCCCTTGATTTGAGTGGAAATTCCTGGGTCCTGAGACCCAGCTGCAGGGTCAGACGTTGGGGGTCCTGGACTCACAGACCCCCTTGCTTCACGGGAAGGAGCAGCTGGAGGAAAGCCAGGTCATGGCCTTATATGACCCAAGGTTTGCACAGAGGGCTCCTCCTACTCGGGTCAAAGGGCAGCATCAGCTCTAGGTGATTCCAGCACACAGGGTTCAAGAACACGCTTCGGAAACCATTGTCAGTCGTTACATTATTTTTGTTATTTAAAAGAAATGGAGCTTCTATTTTCAAATAAATTCTACCATCGTTGAAGTGAAGCAGTGACCAGGTCCTATTCTGCTTTTAGTTTTCAAAGTATTTCCAAAATTCATTCTCAGAAGTTGTTTTAAGGACTCACAAAACATTATTTTTTTATGTAAAGATGTTATTTATTTTTAGAGAGAGGGGAAGGGAGGGAGAAAAAGAGGGAGAGAAACGTCAACATGTGGTTGCCTCTTACGTGCCCTCCACTGGGGACCAGCTGGCAACCCAGGCATGTGCCCTGACTGGGAATCGAACCAGCAATCCTTTGGTTCATAGACTGGCACTCTATCCACTGTACCACATCAGACAGGGGCATAAAACATTCTTCAAATATCCTCATGGGTCACAAATTTCCCTGGTTAGGGATGGGTCACACGGTAGAAAGAGCCTGCAGTGTTGCAGTCCCACAGATCAGAGTTCAGATTCTGGTTTTCTCACGTTGTTATTGTGCGAGTGGGTTTTCACAGCTGTAAAATGCAGGTGATGATTGATACCTGTGCAGATGTGCCAAATGGGAACATTTTCAGCAGCCAATTCACCTGCTCGAAAGGTAGCTCTGATTTCTCTAGAAATAGCTACTTGACATTCAGTGTTAAAGATATTGAACAAAATAGGTGAATATCAGCAGAGATCAGCAAAAGAATTGGGTTTTTTTTTTAAACCAAGGTTATAAACTAAAGAGACTGATTTTCTCATGCCACCCAAAGTATCGCTGGAGACCATTCCAGCAGCATTTTTTCAAAAAACAAAACTTTGTGAATAAATATATGAATTTCTGAAGTTAAGAAGGTAATTGTTATTTTGACTATAAAAATCACTATCCCACTGACTTAAACACTATCCCACAAGGCCAACTGCAAGGGGCCGCCGATATCTTGAATTCTCTATTAATCCCCATTGGGCTTTGAGTTGCTCGTCGTGCTGTGGACTGCTAACCAATATCCACTGTCTCTGCGGATACTTCTGACTCCGTTGGTACCATTGAAGGACGAGTCAGAGGGAGGCCCAGGTGGGGAAAGGTGGAGCCGTAGTGCCTTCGACACACAGCACACACGTCACCCAACACACGTCACCCAACACCCGCCACCAAACCTCTCAAAACGGAGTGGCCTCTTCTCCCTCCCATCTCGCGGGGGTTGGGCTGTCTGCCTGTATTTTAATTAAGAAGCCTTTCCTTTCTCCTGAGAGTAATGCTGGAAAGATAAAAACCCCAGCAATATTTATCACTCACGTCCAAAAACTAGTCTGGCAGAATTAGAAGTAAAATGGACCAAGGCCAGAGGAGCCAGGCTCAGCGAGATAAGAAAGGAAGGGCAGAAGCTCGTGAGTTTATGAAGTATCCCGCCTCAGAAAGATTTTTGTATGATAATATGTTTAAATTATCCAAAATCCAATATCCTTTCATGCCCCTATGGTTTGTATGGTGATTTTAGTAATCTGCACTTACCACATTTATAAGGCGCATCCTCGGGGCCTTAAATTAATAAAATTAAGTACTGAACTGCCCCCCCCCCTGATACATAGGATGGCCATGCATTTGGAGACGGACTGTTCTGCTCAGTGGACTTTCAGCTTGCCCTACTTTCCTGTGTCCAGATTTCACGCACAGCTGGCGGAGCTGACTACAATGAGAACTACTCTCCCATAATATACACATATTTTTTCTCCTGAGTTCCCAGAAAAGCATTCTGCGTTTGGCAATTCTCTTCCTCAATGACTCAGTCACCCAGTTCCTGGGGCCAAGACCTCCCACCACTTCGTCCCTGCAAGAGCAATGAAGTCATCCTGCCCTGGGTGCGGNGCGCGACGCCGGCGGGGGGGGGGGGGGGGGGGGGGGGGGGGGAGGGGGGGGCGCGGTGAGAGGATTAATGTCTTAGGCCTATTGAGAAACACCATCAAATGTCTGCTGCGCTGCGGACGGAACATCTGGTCCCGGGAAAAGGAGGCTTAAAATAAATCATCGCTCCTGTTTCACTGTGATTCACGTCTTCCACAGCTCTGGGAGGAGTTTCCCCCAAGGTAATGCCCGTCTCAGTTGATCCGGGTCATCTAAGAGGCTTGTTGTTGTTTGTTTGTTTGTTTTACTTATTCAACAAAGTGTGTTAAGTGTCTATTACATGCCAGCCTCTGTGCTCAGAACGCTATATTTACTCTCATGTGGCTTAGAACTCAGTGAGCAGCTTACATTTTTACTCTAGGTCTCTGGTGCTGCCAAGGACTGACGCCACTCACGGTAGTGCCTATTTTCACATCTCTCCTTTTCTTCCCGTCTTACTCTATTCCCTACTCCCAACCCTGCCTTCTGCTGACCACCCGTGTCCTTCTTTAGTCTCGCTTCTCTCCCCTCAACTCTTCGTAAGAGGCTTGTGTTTTTAAATGCGAGATTTCATACAGGCATAGAAATAAAAACCACAGAGTTTCACACAGGCACACAGATAAAAATCCCCTTGCTCATTCTGGGGTAAAGTGTCGAATCAGGAGCCCTGCTCTCGGCCAGTGGAGGTCAGTCAGCAGCCACTCTGCCGTGGGGTCAACGAGCTCCCCACTTAAACAAACGCTTTCATTGCTACCTGCAGATCAGAGACACCCGCCAGACTTTACAGGAAGGAGAAACGTCTATTGTGTTAAAACCACTAAGATGTCAGGGCTTACAGGGTTATCAGGCTAATGCCCCCAGCTGCATCTTGACCAATAGAGGAGGCGTCATCTACACTAAGGCTTCTTTGGAAGTTATGGGTGGAGCCTCCGTTAGCCCAGAACACACGCAGGACCACATTTAAAACCAGGACACCAAGAAGATGAATGAGTAGAGAACAGGCAGTTAGCTTCAGCTACCCTATCCCTCCGCAGGTTCTAAATCATGGCGAAGCCTACGCCCGTAACCGGTGGTTTCCTGAACACGATTCTGAAGGATGCTGGCGGTGTTTCTTGCCTGGGACACTGAGAAGTCATGATCAAACTCAAACTGCTGCCTTCTCCCTACTTCCCTTTTCACAAAACCAACAGTGAAAGTTCACATTGCCAGGTCTCTGTCTAGAAAATCTACTTTTACAATTATCCAGGGTAATAAAATTATCCTGGCTGAAACCAAGACCTTGTCTGTAGGAGCTGCTCCACTTCCGCAGTCTTCAAGATACCGCAAAGCAGCCAGGGCTGGCGGGGGTGCAACAGGATTCAAGGTCATGCCAGTGCCATGACCTTGGCCAAAGCACCAGCTTCACTTGGCTTCCGATGCCTCATCTCTAAGATGGGGTTACCAAAGCCTAACTTACTGGGGGATGGAGGGCTGAGCAAATAGGCGAAATCCTTTCAAATAAAAAGAAGAAGGGCAAGGAGAGAATTGGGGAGGAGGAAGGTGGGGTGGGAGTTGGGGGAACAGACTGTATTATTTCCTGAAACCTCGGTACTGAAATGAGCAATGTGTCTCCAGTGGCAGAAATTTTTTTTTAGAAAGATCAAAATCATACAGAGGAACTGTGTGAATAAAGGGAACAAGGCTGAGGACAGAAAGTGTCCCCAGGAGGCAGCTGCCATCGTAACAAGGGCCCCGGGCTATTCTGAGCCGTGTGCTCACCGTAGTGTGGGATGATGCTCCAGGCCATGGCGGACGCATAGATGCCCCCTGTCATCCAGAAGATGCTCAGCCAACTGAGGTGCTCACCTCGCTTCTCCCGAGACAGGAATTCGGAGAAATAGGCAAAAACAATGGGCAGAGCTCCGCCAATCCTGGAGGGAGGGAAATAACAGAAACCAAGAGTCAAGTCACATACTGAAAATGGTCATAGCAGAAACCAAGTTGCCTACACCCAACCCTTAGGCTCTGGGGCAAAATAGCCGAGTACATTTCAAAGACTCTCCAAGGCAGTGCCAGGTTATATTGACCTTCGACGTGCTGACTTCACAACCTAACCCCTTTCTAAGGTTGACTTCAGGGTGGTATCTTGGAAGTCACACAAAAACCCAGTCCAGGGTTTTCCGGAGGGACCACTCAGCACTGGAGTTCCAGGATGGGGGACCATTCGTCTAAAGGGGTCCAGCCGAAGTTAAGAAGACGACATACCCTATGCCCGAGATGAGCCGGCAGAAGAGGAAGGCTCCATAACCCTGCACGAAGGAGGAGAGGGAGGCGAAGGAGGCATTGAGGGCCAGAGACATGCTGAGAGCTCTCTTCCTCCCCAGCTTATCGGCCAGGCCCCCCAGGATGAAGGCCCCTGCCATCATCCCCAGGTAGACTATCAGCCCTGTCGGGAAGGCAAGGGGAGAGGGTGGGGAGAGAAGACAAGACATGAGAGACCGTGCAGTGTTCTAGAAACCCCAACGCCCACTTTTATGCATCCTGGAAATTCCATGTCACCAACACAACAGGTGGAATGCAACGGATGTTCATGGCAAATTAGAAGTTTTCTACAAATTCAACTTCTTGGGAATGCTATTCCAAAAAACGGTCTCATGGGTTTATACACCTGTATATATACTAACAAAGGTACCCATAACTGGGTTTGATGTTCCTTTCTTAAATGCTACTCTTCCAGATGCATAATACGCAGAAAAAGGAAATGCCGTAATTTCATTTTTTAAGTGAGAAAAAGTGTTTGTGCTGCAAATCTCCTTACCTGTGGGATCATATTTAAAGAGAGAAGTGCTTGTACAATTTAGGAACTACAGTAATTAGTATTGTAGCAGCTCTGGTCCTAGGCAGGGTCCTGGAAATATCAGTGTGAACACTGTGTGAAGCATATGATTTCCAACCACTATGCTGTACACCCGAAACTAGTACAAAACAATTTCAAATGTAAACTATAATGGAAAAACATTTTTAAAGATTTTATTTATGTATTTTTAGAGAGAGGGGAAGGGAGTGAGGAAGAGAGGGAGAGAAACATCCACGTGTGGTTGCCTCTCACATGCCCACCTACTGGGGGCCTGGCCTGCAGCCCAGGCATGTGCCCTGACTGGGAATCAAATCGGTGACCCTTTGGTTTGCAGGTTGGTGCTCAATCCATTGAGCCGCACCAGCCAGGGAAAATTTTTTAATTTTTAAAACTGTAAAAAGAGAGAGAGAGAATGTCCAAGGAGAAATGGCAAAGCAGGTATGGAGAACACTGGGAAGAAAGAAAATGGTACAAATGAAAAACAATTGCTGACAAGACCAACTGCTTCATTAAAATGCCCAGATTTTATTAAATACCTAAAAAGGGCCTTTCCTAGCTACAGCCAGTTTTCATATTTCTTTCAGGAATGTGGAAGAGAGTAGCAATGAGCTGTTCTTGAATCTCAAATGCATATAACTACTACTTGCCTTAGAATACAATCATTTCATTTAAGCTTTCATATAAATATATTGTTGTAGGCACGTTGACAGTACTCCAGTGGAAGCCAGCATCCTTGTAGAGAAGGCAAATCTCCAGAAGCACGTGAATAATTGCTTCCTATTCAATACTGAGTGCTTACCCATCACCAATGACCATGCTAAGTGTATATGGTATTGACTAAACCCGTGGAGGAAACTTTGTACCGTATTTTTCATGCAGACAAAATGATGCGTACAAGCTTCCTGAGTACCCCTTGGCCCAGCCTTGACTGTCAATCAAGCAATGAATGCAAAGTGTCTTCCACAGAAAGGACCTGCCAATGTTTTATTGATGCAGACGTGTGCCCAGAAGGATCCACAAGGAGCAAAACACTGCAATGAGCTAGTTCAGCACTTTGAAGGTAGGTCCCCAAAAGGAGGAACTGAACTACGCTGTGCTTTCTCTTCCCAAAGACAGATTGGCTTCATTTCATTTATTTTTATTTTTTTATTAAGGGGCCACTGACATGCAGCACATTCATAGTTTCAGGTGTACAACATAATGATTCAGCATTTGTTTATATTGTGAGATGGTCACCCAAAGGAGTCCACTTAACAATCATCACCGTAGCAGTTACAGGATTCCCTTTTCTTATAACGAGACCTTTGAAGATTCACTCTCTTAGCAAATTTCAAATATGCAGATTAGTGTTATTAACTATGGAGGTACCACTACTGTCTCACGACTTATTTATCTTATCACTGGGTGTTTGTACCTAGTTACTCCATTCCGCCATCTACCCACCACTGCCTCTGACAAACCACATGTGCTTTGTACCTATGAGCTTGGGGTTTTGTTCTGTTTTAAGATTCCACATATAAGTGAAATCACATGGTATTTGTTTTATTCTGCCTGACTTATCGTTATACTTGACAAACATAATGCCCTCAAAGCCCACCAAGTTGTTACAAACGGCAAGATTTCATACTGTTATGGTTGAATAATATTCCATTTATCAAGGGATGAACATCTGGGTTGTTTCAATATCTTGGCTATTGTAAACAATGCCACAATAAACACGGGGGTGCCATATTTCCTTCTTTTATTTACTATTTTTAGATGAGGGTTTTTTTTAGGATTTTATTCACTTATTTTTAGAGAGAGGGGAAGGGAAGGGAAGGACAAAGAGAGGAATGGAAACATCAATGTGTGGTTGCCTCTCACACACCCCCACTGGGGACCTGGCCCACAACCCAGGCATGTGCCCTGACTGGGAATCGAACCAGTGACACTTTGGTTCACAGGCCTGCACTCAATCCACTGACCTACACCAGCCAGATTCCTTTTTTTATTATTTTATTCCACTAAATGAAAAGTCATGACAACTAGGTATTGTCAAAGATTTTTATAGGCTAGGATTTTCTTCACTCACCTGCATTGTAACTCTTCACCCTCTATATTGCTCAAAGCCACAAAATATGTTATTTTCTTTTTCTTTTCAGTATATGATAGTACTTCATGAAATATGCCTGTAAGTCTACACATATTTATTACATGCCTGTTATTGGGTAGGCAGCATTTGAGTTACTGGGGACACGGTGAGGAGCAAACACAAGGAGATCCCTGCCTTGGTGGAGCTTACATTCTAGTTGGGAAACAAAAGATAAACAAAGAAGTGAGTAAATTAAATCGTAAGCGGACTACTGGTGTTATAAAAAAATACTATAGGGGAGGGAAATAGGGAGAGCCAGGGTAGAAAGTGGCCATTGAAAATAAGGCAGATGGGGAAGTTTTCACAAAAATGGGGTATTGGGGCCAAGACTGAAGTGAAGCTGAAGGTGGGGATATCTAGGGGAAATTGCCGGGCCTGCGCTCCTGGGCGCGCTCCTGGGCTCGCTCCTGGGCAGGTTTCCCTGTGTACTTGGAGGACCTACAGAGCTCACTTGGAAGACACACAGTGAGGATTTCCCCTCCTCCCTGTATCACCGATTCCTCAGCCCTGAGCTTGGAAGATGTACTGAACAATTTCCCACTATAGCAGGTCACTGGCATTTGTGTTTGAGAAAATGAGTCATGATTTGCAGATCCAACTCATGCAATGTGTCACACTGTATGGTAATAACGTGGGGGTCAGTGTTCCCTGCTACACTGTGAGTTGATCAGCTCAGTCAGCTCTGACCAGCCAAGGGTGTCAACATCTGGTTCCCTGCAGACTGAATCTTGCTCAGTTCTGAGCCATCGTGAGTTATGTCTAGCAGGACGGCCTTACTCACTGAGGAGGGTATCTTAAAACCATCTTCGGCTGCCATATGACCCACCTCCAGCAAGAAAGTCCGAGTGAACCTCCTAGACCAGTGGTACCCAACCTTTTGGGCACCCGGAATCAATTTCATCGATGATGATTTTTCCATGGCCAGGGGAGGGGAGGGGACAGTTTTGGGATGATTCAAGCACATTACGGTCAAGCTTATTCTTGCTATGCAGCCCGGTTCCTAACAGAATGGGCACCCCTGTTCTAGACCACCGGTTTGCAGTGTCAGCAACAAACACTGTGCCAGTTACTAATACTGTCTCTCAGCTCCACAGCCACCCTTCCTGCCCCTGCTTTGTCCACAAACCCCATGTGTGCTTTGCTGGCCTCTCCCCGCTAGGCCCTCCACTAGGGGGCACTAGACAGAGGCATAACAGCTAGAGGAAGAAAAGGCCTGTGCTCTTGGTTTCATAATTTTCACAGCAGTCACACTTCTTCACCCCACAGCAATGACACAGCAGCTGAATCCGGTTAGCAGAATCAGCCACACCCTGCCCTTCTGTCCTCGCCCACACCAGCACCAGCCTGCCAGGGGCCCTTCTCCAGAGACCTGAGCTGTAGCTCCCAGCGGCCCCTTCTCTGAGCTTTTAGGCCATAATAACTCCAGTCTCTTCCTTTTATTCCCCTACCCCTAGAGGTGTCAGCTGCTCCCTGAATTCAAGACATCAGTAGACTAAAAAAAAAAAACCAGAAGCATTTCACCTGTCCAGGTGAATATAATACTTTTTATATTAAACCTATCTGTTTGAATAACTGGCATGATGACCCATCAGACACACAGAGAAATGGGTAAATCTTCGAGATTAGCTTTAAGTCCAACCCCTGAGTGCAACTGGATGAGGCAGCTGAGCTCCAGAGAAAGGCGGCCACTCTCCCAGCACCTAACTGCTGGCCTGGGATCCGTACACATGGCCTGTTGTGTCTCCTGCCTCCAAACCTGGTGATTTTGCTCCCAAACCTGACTGGGAGGAACTAGAGAGAACCCCAAATGCTCCTCAAAATGCTGTTGTAAAGGACCAGGATACACTGCCCCCAAATATACCATGCATAAAAGGATTATTTTGAGCCCTGCCCTTAAAAGCAGACTTAAACTCAATCACCAGACTCTTACCGGCTCGGACACAGCGCCTAGAAGAATCTACATAAGAAACTCAGGAAAGCAACCTTATCTTCCACTAGTTTGCCTCATTTGTTTACGTTCCCACCGTCTGCCACCCGTGAAGGCTGAAAACCTTTTTCCTTCAGATGTATTATTCTTCATGCTACCTGAGCCCACGTTCTAACCCTCCTCCGAGTTACCCCTGTGTATGTGCGCTGTACCTGTTCATCAACTCTGTTTTTCTCTTGGTAATCAGTCTTTTGTCAATGTCATTCAAAGGGCCCTCATCCATGGAAACTGGGACACGGAGGGAAGAAGTGTTTCCTCCCCTGAGCCGTCTTTGGAGGCAATGACAAGGCAGAAGGAGTTGAAAAGATGGGCCAGTCCCCCCAAAAAGAAAAAGGTGAAATCAGCGATGCCTCTGAAATGGCTGTGCTATTAAACTCATTTAAAATCAGTTTTTAGCGAGAGGAATTAAGACAATAACTTTGGAAAATTAGAGTGCAATGGAGTTATCAAAAATTACACTAGCAGGAAGCAAATAAGGGACTAGGCAAATAAGAAAGCTAGAAAGCCCATCAGTTCTTTAGTTCCACTCAAAAAGCTTAGGGGCACGGGATGGCGAGGTCCCGCTCATACTCTTGAGCTTTTTTAAGGAAATTAAAAGCCATGGTAGCTACTTGCAGCCCAGGGAGGATAGGAGTGAGGAGGAGGAGGTGACATGGTGGGAAGGGCTTTTAATTGGTGACAACACTCCAAAGGAAGTGAGGTGCCCAACCCAGGAAGAGGGAGGACCCACACGGAAGGTGCCCTGAAAGGCAGAGGCTGGTCTGGAGAGACCATCGGGGTCACAGTCCCACTGGGTGACCATACGCAACCAGCCCATCCGGCTCCGGTGAGCGTGGCTCCCGCTTTGTAAGATTCAGACACTGGTGCTCACTCGCAGAGCACTTAGGATTATATAGGACAGTGGGCTGAAGGTGTCTAGCAGGATGCCTGGCATAAAAGTAAATGCACAATTAACTAAGAGCTGCTATTGCTGTTTTAGAACTGTCCGGGACCTGAGAAAGACACAGGATTAGAAAAATAAAAGTAACTTGGTGGTATTTTAAAATCAAAGCAACCACATATTAAAGAATTTGAGGAAAGAGGATAGAGACCAGCAGAAGAAACTTATTTATAGCAGCATGCCCTTTAAATGTATCTCCCTCGCTCCTTACCTGACAAAGCCAGATTCCAATAAAAACCTCTTTTTGACTAAAATATCTTTCAACTTTTCTCCAACAAGACCTTTTTTGGGGGAAAAACTTTTCTAAATTTTTTGCTAACTCTTATTTAGATTTCTTAAATTCCCAGATTAAATGTCACCTCTTGAGAGAGGCATCTGTGATGTTTCGAACTAGGGGCTCAACCAGCTTTTTCTGTAAAGGACCGGAGAATAAATATTTTACTTATAAAATGTCTAGTATAGTCCTGGCTGGTGTGGCTCCGTGGACTGAGCACCCGCCTGTGAACCCAGGGGTCTCCAGTTTGGTTCCCAGTCAGGGCACATGCATGCCTGAGCTGTGGGCCAGGTTCCCCAGTAGGGGGAGCTCGAGAGGCAACCACACATAGAGGTTTCTCCTCGTCCCTCCCTTCCCCTCGGACTGAAAATAAATAAATAAAAACCTTTTAAAAAAAATCTAGTATAGCATGGAGGCAAGGTAAGAGCTCATCAAATTATAACTCCTGGTGGTGGTAGTGTAATCATTACCCTTCGCTTTAAGGAAAGGTGTCAGAGGCTGGACCAGGCACGGGGGGGAAATGGCTGACTCTTCAGCATCACTTCCTCTTGTTTCTATGAAGAATCAACACATGAGAAAACAAACCTCCCAACCTCAGTGCTGTAAGGTGGCCCACGGCGAACACGAGTGCCAACGAGAGGAAGTGCAGTCCCACGTGCATTTCTTAAGGTCTCTGAGCACACAGTTCCCTTGTCACATACTCTGGGGGGTCATCGCTCTGACCATCTCATGGGGTCAAAGATCAGATGAGAGCCTCCATGACAACCACTGAAAACCTGGCCTGCGCCATGCAAGCAAGACTTTGGGGTACAATCCCCTTTCTTTTTTTCATGCTGGTCAGAATGGGTGCAAATATCCTCGCCACCCCCACGAACACGAAAAGGAAGCCGTTTGGGGAGAGCTCCTTCACGGCATGATAAGCAAAAACGCTGGCATCTCAGCAGCTTTGACGGAGCCTGGCTTTCTGTGTAAACCACCTACTTCTCCACCTGGCTGCACAACAGAATACCGGGGAGCTGTTTAAAAAAAAATGCCTATGGCCACGCCTCACTTAATTAGTCAGGCTTAATTACTCTAGAGCAGGGTGTGTGTGTGTGTGTGTGTGTGTGTGTGTAACAGTTCCTCAGGGCTCTAATGGGCAAGCAGGGCTGAGAACACTCATCTAACGCAATGGTTTCACAGAGGTCATTCTGTGGTGTCGTAACTGGGAGCTGGATGCTACAGGCATCCGGTGGGAGGCCAGGAAGGCTGTCAAATACCCAACGACGAACAGAACAGGAGCCCCAGAGCAAAGGACTATGCAGCCCAAAATGTCACTAGTGCATGTTGTTGAGCGAGGCCACACGGAGGACTGGTTGAAAAGAAAGTCAACAGCCCTGACGGGTGAATCTCTGTTGGTTGGCCATCATCCTGCCGAGCAAAAGGGCATGGGTTGAACTCCAACTTGGGGCACAAGCCTGGATTGCTAGCTTAGTCCCCCGTTGGGGTGTGTGCAAGAAGCAGCTGATCAGTGTTTCTCTCACATCAATGTCTCTCTCCCTCTCTTTCTCCTCCCCTGAGCACTCTCTAAAAATAAATAAAATCTTTTTTTTAAGTTAAAAAGAAAGAGAAGAGAAAGTGGGAGCTGACTGTACTGTACAAAATGGCTCAGCAATATCTCTGGTCCCACGGGCTCTCCAGAACCTTGTCACTCCCCCATCAAGCCGTCCTTCAGGGAGACCACTCCCTCTTTCTGAAATGCAGAAGGTCTTTACGATGGCCTCAACAAATGCAATGTACAGGCAACAACGCTCCCGACCTATTTACTGAGCACGTATTTTGTGCCTGGCTCTGGAGCACCGAGCGACGACCTCTCCGCTCAGGCACTGACATTGTGAATTCAAAGCTAAAGAAAAAGCAGTTTATAAATCAAACGTTCTGCCCTGGTGCTCACCTCGAATTTGCATGGAAAACAATGAAAGAAGAATCTTTTGTGACAGTTGAGGAACACATCCATCTCTGAGCAGCTATGCAAATTCCACTCACAATGGGTTCTAAGGAACCCACCCAGCTGACATCCTCTGTGTCCTCCACTGATGCCCAGCCCCAGCCGCCCCCTCCTTAAGTTCTAAATCACTGTCTGAAGCGTAAGACTCCCTGCGCCTTCCCACTGCAAGCGGAAAGAAAAACTAACAGCCAATAAATTATACCCCAAGTGACGAGACCCTTCCAGGAAATCAAAATTCTGAATGCAAAAATGCAACTCTTGCTGAAAGTGGCTTGTCCTTCCTTTGGTCAGCCTGAAAATAAGACTACCCACCCCCCCACCTAGTTCCTGCTTAAGAAGTATTTTTACAATTATGGAAAGATGTTGGTGTTAATTTACTGAATACAGGCAGAGGATAAAACGAGATAAAAATCCTTTAACCACCATGGTGACTATAAAGGTTACATGAGAAATGCTGGCCTCACGATACCCTTCAACCATTCACTTCCCCGATCCACTTAGACATTCACTTTGTTGACTACAAATGGGGCCCCAGAAGTGCACAGAAGTCCATATCTGCTCAGATGGCCTGCCTCTCTGTCTTGGGTCTAGGCATGGCATCCTCTTGGCAAATGCTGAAAGCAAACTTGCACAGATGTGGGCTCTCCAGATTAAGACCGTGTTCCCTTAACTCCCAGCATTTGCCCTGGGAGCCCACAGAAGCATTGACCAAGCTGCTGCTCTGTTAACGAGGCTGCCAGGCACCAGGGTAGCAGGGAGACCAAGAAGGCGTGAAATCATTACTGACATTGCCAACCAGGACCAACAGGGACCCAGGGCTTCAGTGAGAAGACCACAAAACAAATTAACATCTTGGGAGTGCTTAGATCAATGGGAATGGTTTGCTTTGCATTGGGTTTGGGGGTTTGTTTGGTTTGGGGTCCTTTTAAAAACATCTATTGGAACTTAAAGTCGCCGAGCAGAATTTTTTAAATAATAATTTTAAAACACTACCGCAGTTCTATGGGTGTTTAAAACCTCCGGTGACAGGTTTGCTTCTGAAGCCATTGCTTCTGTTTGTGTACACCTGGTCTCTTTTGGTTTTTCCTACCAGTCGTATCGACAGTTCTAATCATTTTAAATTGCCCTTATAGTTAAAAGCAGGAATGGATAAAACCATTTTTAACACCCCCCCACCCACCCAGGGATAATTCTTAATGAGGATGTTAATTAAAATGTTTCCATCCCAATTTTATTTATACTGATTCTGTATCAGAGGCCCTCACACTATAACCTCTAGGCTAAATCCTGCCCATGGCCTTTCTCTGTAAAAAAGTCTTATTAGAACACAGTCCTGCCCATTTGTTTCCGTATTGTCTATGGCTGCTTTTGTGCCACAGAAGCAGAGCTGATTAGTGATGACAGAGACCATCTGGTCCCACAAAGCCTAAAATATTTACTGTCGGAGCCTTTGGAAACAATGTTTGCCAACCCTTGCTGGAAAGCAAGCCCTGGGGGCCAGAACAGCACAAGGTATTCCATACAGTGTATCCCTCCAGTGATTAAATAAGTCTGTTTGTTAGTATCTGTTTGTCCTGCTACAGATACGTTCTTTGAGAGCTAAAGACTTCATCTATTTTCTCCCCAGGGGCTAAACGCAGAGACTAGCACCGTAGATACAAATTAACAAATATTTGTTGAATGAATAAGCTAAGTTGCTAGATAGACTCTGAGTTGTTGAGGGCCATTAAGCCCTCAGTCCTCTTGGGTCAGAACCTGACTCACAGGAAGTTCTCAGTAACTGTAGGTTTGCTAAACAAACGCACAGACTCCATTTAGAGAATGGCTTTGTTTTGTAGGACAATCAATGACCAAGACAAATCCTCATCTATGTCATAATGAATCTCTTGTCTGTCGTGCTATTGGTGCCCATCCTTTCTTGAACTTCACAAAATCCTCTCTGCTTCAAGCCCTGATAGCTGACACTTGGCTCTGAGGGTGCTAGTCTCATCACTGCTTTGCAAAGCTGGTCCTCCAACCTGCAGAATCCATCTGTGCTTCACGACGTGGTTCCCAAAAGCCTTCAGGGGCTCCGTGGGTGTGCTCAGCCTGGCATTCATCCCCAAGACACACGGGCATTCAGCCCACAAACACTTATATGCAAGACAAACCAGGGACAGATCAGATTCTGGAAGGACACAGAGAAAAGTACTGAGTGAAAGAGACCCCTGACCTGCCACTCACAAAACATACCTGTCACTTGGGTATGGAAGACGGTTTTAATAGGAGAAAGAGAGAAGTCACACTCTCAAGGAGGCCACAAGCTTTGGAAAAAGAACTACGAGCTTGAGAGTCAGACAGACCTAAGTAGAAATCTCTGATACTCACCAACTGTGTAAACTTGAGCCAATAAATTAATTTCTCTAAGATTAAAAACATCTTAAAGGCAAATTATATGTAAAACGATAACGTTGAAAGGGAATTGTGATGGATTTAAGGAGCCTAACAGTGACAGGTGCTATATCATTGTACTGCTCTTTCCCTTCCACATTTCACCAATGTGCAGAGAATGATCTTTGGAAATTTCCACTTACCAAGCATTCCTTTCTTGGAACTGGACAGACACATGTCCTTCTCTGCACTCGGCAGGGCAAAGCTCACCACAAACACCTCCACCCCATCAGCCATCAGGGCCAAACCCAAGACGAAAAAGAGGGTCCACTGGAAGCGCCCGTGGCCACACTCATCAATGATGGTCTCATACTGGTGAGCCAGCTGCTCCTCGTCTTCCATCCTTTCGGCCATCAGGTCGGCCTGGCCCCGCAGGCCATCGGCCCTGGAGGGCGCCATCTTGGTCTTCTTGACCTTGACATCATCTGGGTGAGGGATGCCCTGGTACTCGCCCTCATAGATCTCATCCTCCTCATCATGGCCTTCGGTGACATCACTCTGTGCGTCCTCTTCTGGGTTGGACTCATTGCCACGATAGTAGCCATCGTGGGCATAGCCCCCGTAGTTGTCCTGGTATTTGTAGTCATCCATTCCTTGGTGCAGGGACTGCCTGGTTGCCTGCCTCTTGAGCTATATCTTGCACACTGTGGTACCGGTTTGGGCCGTTTCAATAAACATCATCCATTTTCTGTGCAGACGTTTAAATGTGGAGCTTGTCTGTGTGACTTCTGGGATGGAAGTGACACCTGTATTTTCTCCCGATGTCTCTCCAATAGAGCAGAGCTGAGTGAAGGCAACCTAAGTATCGTTTCGCCGTCCGTGTATATTGGGAATCTTTGGAAAATTTTGAATTCTGCTCTAGTCTCCTTCAGTGACCCAGAGACCTTATGTTGGGAGATGTTGATTGGAGACGGGTCCAGCTGGGTTCCTTGACAAGGCGCCGGCAGGACGTGGCAGCTTGCTGGCTGGCCTGACTTGTTCTGTTACTGAAGGTTATGCCCTGGGAGTACAGAGAAGGGAAACAGAAGAGGATTACAAACTGACAAAATCCCAGCACTCTCAGAATTAAACAAACATACTCACTAAGGCCAGCACTTCGTGTGCAAGGTGTAGGAAACCTTGATGAGACATTTGGACTCGTAGAGAACGAAGGAAGTTTGAGTCGGTGAGACAACGAATAAGGGGAGAAAGAAGAGGGCCAGGGACGTCTTTGAAGTGTTGATTCACCCATAAAAGGAGTCAAGTCTTATCCAAGAGTAAAACAAAAAGCAGGCAAAGGATTTTCAATGCAAGATAATTCTGTGTTGCACATTTTCTGTTAAAATTTTTCTAGCCTTGGCAACAAAACAGGTTTACCACAGCTCAGCTTCTATTAGGAAAACGCCAGCTTTCTGACTTTGTTATAAAGGGGATGGACAATTTTAAATCTAGAAATGGGTGGCAAAGAAATATCCAGAACCATGTTTCCCAGGGCCCACCTTACTTTTAAAACTCAGCCTTGTGTTTTGAGGGCCACTGTGACCTTGTACTTGGGCTTAAACAAGCAGGACCCACTGCTGAAGACCCAGAGCCAGAGAGCTTGGGTCTGAAACTTGATTCTGCCACATAATCACTGTGTCTTTCTGAGCCTCCCTCTTCTCATCTCTACAACAGATAACAACAGTTATCTTAACTGTTATCTTTAGCTTAACTCCTAAAGTCGTGCATAAAAGTGGTAGCACAGTGCTAGACCTGAATGGCAAATGCTATTCAAACCTTATCATTATGGTTTCTGCTTATATTTCTAGTTCCAGTTCTGGAAGTCAGGACCCACTGTTGTCAGAGCCAAGACGCTGTATCCCAGGTCTAACCACTGGGCTCCCCCATCGACTCCTGTATGTCCAGTGGCCAGGCACAACCTGCCCTGAATACCTTCCCAGGACCCCGGTGCTCACCAGGTTTGGAAACACCAGCTAATATTGCCAACGGTGCTAAGTGTGTCACATCTCCTATCCCTAACTCTCACAATACGCAGAAGAGGACGAAAAAGGCATTTGCATCTTTATCTTACAACGAAACTGTGGTTCAGATGGAGTTAGGTCAAGGCCGTAGAGCTAGGTCCCGTGATGCCAAAGTCAGTTTTCTCCAGAGCCCCAGTGCTTCCCAAATGCTGTTCCAAGGTACTGTCACTTTAGGTTACCTGGGGAGCACGTTCAAGCTCAGAAATCTGAGTTTTCCCACTGTTCCCCAAGAAGCTATGAGGCCCAGCTGCAGGCCCCCGGGAGTGGAGGCCAGGCCCCTCCTACCTCCCTTACCCTCCTCCAAGTCTCCCTCGGACACAGGTGGATGCTCAGATCTCTTCTTTGGAGCTGCCAGAAACCTAATCCCCGGCAAAATCCACCTGCCAAAGTGTACGTTTGCCACCAAACTTTACAGGTCCCCCTGCCACACCTCAAATCTGCACTGTCATTTCATCAAGCTCGGCAGATGTCACCTCACAACAGACTGGACACACTTGTCCTTGACATGGCAGCTGGACTCCTCCCCCTGCCCCCAGCACATCCCTGGGTCCCTCCCTGCCCCACACCTGCCTGCCTGGCCCTGCTCCCCCTCAGTCCTGAAGAGATTCCAGGTCAGGCACTCATAATGCGCTTGTGAAGTCAAATAACACAACACATTTCTTTCGGTGATATGCCCAAGATCAATGGTCCCCCGGTGCAAAGTGGGCCAGAACCACTCAGGATAATCGGGAGAACTCGTTAGAAATGCAATCCCCCCTGCCCCGCCCCAAAGACTCTGAATCTACAAAGTGGGTATAGGACATGGACATCTGCATTTTCCCCAAACACTACAAGAAATCCAGTGGACTGCACTTCGAGAAACAGTGCTGTGAGGGCGAGCAAGAAATATTTACTAAGAACTGATTCTCACTTTACCCTTTTCAATTTTCCATCATCCCCAATAAATAATTCGTATTTGACCACGCTGGCCCAGGCCATGTCAGATTAGTATTCTAAATCTGTTTTCATTATATCCACTTAGGGACCACAGGACGAATATAAATCACATGCAAACGGCATGAGAGTTTTGCAGAGAGCTATAAAAAAATGAAGAAAGAATGCCGGCTGCCAGAGAACTGGTGTGTTATTTCCATTCGGGGGGCCTCCGCGAAAATGTCATGAACTTGAATTGGGAGAGTTGCGATTCCAAAAGCACGTGAGGGAAATACCACGCAGGGCGAAGGCCCTGGGGACTCGCTCTGCAGGAAGAAGTTGATCTTCCTCAAAACTGACACCACTCGCCCGATCCCGTTAAAGAAACAGCTGTGAATGTCAAGTGCAGTGGAGGAAGAAGGGATTCCTGCTCAATGCTACTGTTATTCTTTCTCTTTCATCGAGAAATGCCAAGTTATGGTCTCGGCATTTCCTAGAGCACACCACTATTAATCATTTTCAGTGTTGGGAGATGCACTGTGACCACCCCAGGAAGAGAAGTTGAAGGCCTTATCCCCAGAACCTCAGAATGGGAACTCATTTAGATATGTGGTCTTTGTAGAGGTAATCCAGTTGAGTGAGGTCATTAGGGCGGGCTGTAATCCAAGTGGCTGGTGCCCTTCTAAAAAGGGGAGACTGAAAAGCAGAGACAGACACTAATACAGAGGGGAGGTGACAGGAAGACACCGGGAGAACACCATCTACACGCCGAGGAATGCCCGAGGCTACCAGAAGCTGTGAGAGAGGCATGGGAACAATTCTCCCTGATGGCCCTCAAAAGGGACCAACCCTGCTGACACATGGATTTTAGATCGCTAGCCTTCAAAACTGTAGAGACAATACATTTCTGCTGTTTAAGCTACTCAGATTGTAGTATGTTGTTATGGCAACCCCAGAAAACGAATACATTCAACAATGGTCTCTTTCACGACCGTTGTTGAATAAATGGTTGATAAATTCTAAGAAGCCTAGAATTTATCAACCGAAGAGCAATAATGACACAGCCAGAAGCTTAACTAGTCACTGAGTACTAAGGTGAGCATTTGGTAAGCGGTGCCTTATGTATTCGCATAGCCAATAGTGAAGCAAGGCTACACTTCCCATTTCCCAGATGAAGAAACTGAGGGCTAACATGACTAAAGAATGTGTACAAACTAACACAGAGAATTAATCTTAGGGTTTGATCTGAAGCCAAGCTCAAAAACCAAAAAAGTAGGGGTGATGAGCAGTGAAAGAGATTGGGACTCTCCCAATCTCTCTGGTCCTTGAGCCAAGTCAAAGTCACAAGCTGAGTACCCGAAGAGCTAAGCTTGACATTGAGGGTCTGACTCCCAGGTAACTGTTCATCCAACCTCAACAAACATTCCCCAGGACCACTGGTGACAGAGGCATTGTAATGGACATGACATGGCTTGATCTCCCTTCTCAGAAGGTCTGCCTCTCGTGAGACAGTAAAACAATACAAAGCATCACGCAGTGATAAAATTTTAAAAAAACAATAAAATAAAAAAAGACAATCTTAATCATTAATAATGTTCTCTTTCATTCACTGACTACTTGCCTTGTGGCTTGGTTCCAGGCACTATACCAAGTTTATCATGTGCTTTATTTACATCTTTGAACTTGGACAACAACCCTGGCTGACTCCAGGTTCAAGTGCCAACTCCACTACTTCCCACTACCTGTGTACAAGCTACAGACCACTCTGGGCCTCAGTTTCCTCATCTGTAAAATGATTGTCACAGTACCCCCATTGTAGGGTCATTGTGAGGATTTGGTGTGATCATCCATGAAAAGCGCTTACAGCCCAGTGCCTGGCACAGACATGATCAGTACAAATTTGTACTTATTATCATGTTTCTTGTTGGCATTAGTATTATTATCTGAATGAGTGTTGATCCGTAAAATGCAGCCAGGATCTCAGCTTGAGCCCACACTCTCTGCTTGAGACTCCGGGCCTATCCAGGCTGGGCTGGGGAACCAAGTACAAAGAAAAACAAACTGACATTTAGTCGCAGGAGAACAACCGCATTTCAAAAGTGGTCTGTCTCGTGCTAATCTGTTAAGCATCCTCCCCTCTTACATCCTATTAACCTCTGAATCTACGCTATTTGATTCAAAACCACCGTGTGGTAAACACTTGTTCCTGATTAAACATCACAGAGAACAAAGCTAAAAATAATATCATCATTAAATGATGCAATGCTTCCCCCAAATCTGTTCTGTAAAACAGTAGGCCTCTAACAGGCTCGCTTAATGTGGAGGGAAAAAAAGAATTCCAAGCTGAGGAAACCTTGGATACTCTATTGCCCATCCTCTTTTGGAGGTTTATAATGCACGTTGCTATAGTGAAGACCTCGAGAAGAGCTGAATGAACCCTACTTCACACCACAATGAGCTACCGCAACGTACCCTTCTGAGCGGCTGCCGTCGAAAGTCAGACAACAGCTGTGATGTGAAGAACCAGGACTCTCAGATGTTCCTGGTAGGAAGGAAAAAGGATTTAGCCACTTTGGAAAACAGTTTGGCAGTTTCTTAAAATGCTAAATGTATTATGGGGGGAACATTTATGAACCGATTAACCATTTTTTTGAAATTTGATCATTTTTATATGTTTAGAATTGCTCCGAGAGACCCCAGGGCACTGTGCACATGTCTCCAGTATCACTTTCTATTGTAATTATGTAGGTGTCTCTCGGCCAGGAGATTTGAGCCATTCCAGGATAGCTCAAGCAGGGGATTTTTGCTTATTTTTGAATCCCCAGCACCAAACACAGGGTCTCTCAACACAGCAGGTCCGTGAAATGTTTGTCCAGTAAAGGAGGTTAGTGGTTATTCGGTGCCTCGCTGAAAGTCGGTTAGACATGGCCCAGGAGCCGGAGTGCCCATGCCCGTGCTGCGCACAGGCCAACCGGTTTACCGTTGCTTTAAAAGCCTGGTCAGCTGACATCCTGAAGATGCCACCCTTCGCAAGGAGCCCTTCGCTCTCCCTGCCCTACCGGCCCTCTCTGAACATCAAGCTCCCAACTGAGATGGTCGGGTCCGAGGTTTCCAAGGACTGCTTGAGTTATTTGTTACCAACTTCCTGACTATAAAATATATCTTAACCACCTGTATACATCTATACCTTCTGAAATGCCCTGCCTGATGGCTCTGGGTAGGCTCCATCAACCCGTGGCCTGAGAACACCAGGAATTATCTGGCTGGTATAGGGAGACAGTGTTCCTGAGGCTTCTAGCCATCAGTGTCTGCCCCTGAGTATGACATCAGAAGTACGTCTCCCTTCTGAAGGTGTATACACGGTGCATCATTGTACCGTATGCCTGAAACAAATACAATAGAGTATGTCAAATACATTCCATTTTTAAAAAGGGGAGGGAAAAAGAAGTACTTCTCTGTTCTTAGCTGAGTCATCTATGGCGTTAAAACAGAAATCTAGTTTCCCGGGTGTGAGAAACAATTGATTATTAAATGAGAACCAAACCATGTGATCTTTTGTTGGAGGACAAAAAAGAAATACTTGGCCCTGGCTGGTGTAGCTCAGTGGATTGAGCGCAGGCCTGCGAACCAAAGCATCGCTGGTCTGATTCCCAGTCAGGGCACATGCCTGGGTTGCGGGCCAGTTCCCCAGTATGGGTGTGCTAGAGGCAACCACACATTGAGTTTCACTCCCTCTCTTTCTCCCTCCCTTCCCCATCTCCCTAAAATAAATAAATAAAATCTTAAAAAAAAAAAAAGAAACACTTTAATGCCGGATTCAATCTTTTAAATTAATGCCTGCCTCAACTGGAATGTTCGGGATTATTCTTTGTTTTAAAATACAAAGCAAGATAATGTATGGAGAAGTTCATCAAAGCATTATTTAGAAAAATCAAACCGGAAAACAATCCACAGACTCAACCACAGGGGGCTAGGTAATAAATGTTAGCATACTTACACAGATGAATATTATGGTGATAGAAAAGTCACGGTTTTTTAACTACTTTACTTTCTAAAAAAGAAAATGATCATACTATCATAGGTACAAATGCCAGCTAAATCAAACAAACATTGATCTCACTATACCAAGTTTCCAAGATGTTATATAAATGTATTCACATTATGCAAATGTCTCTGGCAGGAGTCTCTGAAATGCTAATTTTCTCCCTCTCTGCTCCTCTGGGTCCCCAGGCCATGCCAGTGTTGTCTGCAGTGTGGCCCTCACACCACCTGTGGGCAGATCCCTTAGTGCCAGTTCCATACAGGTTCCTGGACCCCACGCCACACCTTTTGAAACAGAAGGGGGACAGAAATCTGCTTTATTCGCAAGCTCTCCAGGTAACTCTTGCGCCCCCTCGAAGTCCAGAAGCTCTGGCCCGTGCTCTTCCTCCTCCGGCAAGCAGTAAACAATTGCTTAGGGATTCAAGGGCAAGGCCAAGCAAGTCCTCAGGCAAGTCCTCAGACAAACCAGACCCTTCCAGGAGCTGAACTAGAAAAGAAAGGGACCTGTGCTTTGACTAGCAGGGGTGGTACCCAAGCCCTGGGGACAGAGGGGGACTCTTGGGAGGAGAGTGTGAGTTCCCTGAGAGGGGACAGAATGCTGTCCCTCTCACAGCAGCACCCTGAATGAGGGACAGCTGTGAAGCTCTGACAGAGGCTAGTCACGCTGTGGGCCTGGTAGCAGCAACGGGGTCCCACTCCCAGCCCCCGCCATAAACAGAATCAGGAATCTCTGCGTGGGTCACTGTGTTTATCCAGACCGCAGCTGCCCGGCAGATGACAGCAAGCCCTTCTGGGAGGCAGCACAGTGCGGTAGCAGAGAAGACAAGCGGAGTCCCTGCGGCCATACCCATGGACTAAGCAGGCCCTCCCTCTGTTCGGGGGATGACTTCGGTGGTCCAGTGGAGTGAGACAGGAGGCTGAACTAGAAAAGAAAGGGACCTGTGCTTTGACTAGCAGGGGTGGTAGTCAAATCTGAGCTTCAAGCTCAGAGAATCAGCGTAACTTGTTTGACCTTTAGACTTCAGTATCTTCACGTGTAAAATGAGGAGAATATGGGTTTCTATTCATTGCATCGTTATAAGAATGAAATGAGGTAATACGTTCAAAAAGCTTGGTACGGTGTCTATCAGCAAGAAAGAGCCCTATAAAAATAGCTAGCATTATAAAATGCACCACAGACATACAGGCCTTTCCATGCACTCACTGATCTCTGTGTTAATGAGAACCAGAGCCAACGAGAGCCTTCCTCTCACCCCACAATAGAAAATCCACAGCCTTCTTAGGGGAGAACCTCTGGGTCTTCAGTCCCCCATCCCGTGGGGCCTTGTTCTGAATCCCCTCTGTGCCAAAGGAATAAGCCTTCCGTGCCATCTTCAGGTGCTTCCACCCCCGCTCGCCATCTCCTGCTCCCTCGTCACTAGTGACACAGGGCTGCTCTTCCCCAACTCACTGTAGGGGGACCCCCGCTCCCTAACCCTGTTTCTCAGATCCATATGTACCAATCGACAGTGACTGTACTTGTACTATGTGGGTGTGCTGCAGTGTCCCCTTCCGTCAGAATGGCCCCGTGGGTGCTTCACTTCCTCAGAGTGGGAGCTTGGGTGCTGCGGGCGCTACCTGTGAGCACTGTGTCGGTGACCTGTCCCCTCCTTCAGCAGGTCACAACCTGCACGTGTTTAAATCAGTACACCGTCTCTGTCTTCTCAGCACGAGTCCCACGTTGTCCTTGAAATAGTGCTTTTGTTAATTAACCCACTCTAGTGCTTTTGTTAATTAACCCACTCTAGTACGTTCCAATTTCTATCTCCACCTCCTAGTCCCTGGGATCACTCAGCCTCCGGGCACGACTGACCCCATGGTCCTCCTCTGCCCCCAACTCTAGTGTATTACGTCTCTATAATTAGTCCCCTCCTTCTCTCCATCTCGCCCCTAATTGAGTTTTGGCAAAGTATAAACTTTGTAGTTAAAAAGGACTACAATGTTGCCAAGAATGCAGATCTTCGTGCGAGAGCCTAGCATTTTGTTCGTGTACAGTTCTGGGCTCCGCTCCAAATCCTGCAGTAATAGCAAAAGAAACGGGGAAAGGAAAAAACCCCTTTACGAGCTTGATTATGTCCTCGGGAGCTTTCTCACCCAATCTCATTTAATTCTCCCAAAGACCTGGGAGGTGGGTTTGGGTGACAGGAGCTCGAAGAGGCCACCCCAAATGCCCAAGGTCACACACCTGGGGAGAGGCAGAGCCGGATTCAAACCCGGGTCTATAGCACACTGCCCCCGCCAAGGTCTCTGGGTTTCCCACATCACCACGGAACCTCACTTTCCCTGGCTGCCACCTGATGGGCTCAGCTAGCTGGGTGACAGATTCCTCGACAGGCTTCTTTCCACAGTATGGCTCTTTCCTGTAGAAATCACTCCTACATATTTGGCAAGGAAAAATGTCAAATGATGTCAGCATTTAAAAAAAAAACAAAACAGAAAAACCTCTGCTTAAGCCTGCCAAGGCAGCATTCACATACCACCATCTCTGTTGCAGCTGGCTGCCTAGATTGGAAGCAGCTTGAGGGCAGACTGCGTCTCCCACTGGTCTTTGCCCGCCGTGTAGCAGGCAGCAGGACTCTGCATGGACAGGCACTGAATAGCTATGTTACCACAGAAGAAAAATGAAGAGAAGATTGGATTTCTGCCCCGCTGCAGCCCAGAGCAGTGGAAACCCCATAACCCACCACAGCATCCTTTGGCTTGTCCTTGGCTACGAAAGGGATGTCTGAGACAGCTATGTCTTGGAGTCCTGAGCGGAATAGAAGGCAGAAGAGGGCCAAAGTGGATGACAGGAAGGACATCGTTTTTCTAAGGCATGCATTTTCATTGCCCTCCTATTCCTGAATCACTTTATTACAGAGGGTTGTCACACACAAGGAGGGGGAGAGATTCAGAAGACCCAGCAGGGGCATTTTCACGGTCGCCTCAACCGCTACTAGAATCACTCCAGAAACAGATGGCATATCCCAGCAGCAAGCTGCGTGAAGGACAACTCCTGCTCAGGCGTCTCCCGGGTCCACCCCCAGAGCTGCCTGCTGCTGTCGCTGGGAGCCCCGAAACCAAATTCACGATGTGTTTCTGTGTTCCTGAATATGCGACCGTCATGAGCAAAATGGTTGTTGGAAACTTCTACCTCTGAAAATCAACTAACTCGGTGTCGTTTTCTTTTCCAAGGGAAAAATGATATTTTTCATTAGGATCCACGTAGTAATGACTCCCCCTAGGTATTTAAGGGGGGGGGGAAGGTACTTTGCAAGCTGTTGTGCATATAAATAGAAATGTAGACACACAACTTTTTTCTCAACAAGGAGTGGTGTCTGCTGGGGGATTGGAAGCCAGCTGCTCAGACACCTGTACGTCTCAGCTACGCTGAAAACGCTGCAGTTGCTTCCACTGGGCTCCGCGACCGCGGCCAGACTCTTGGTTCCAGCTGACCAAGCAGACGTGGTGGACATGCCCTTTGTTTGCACGAACTGGACGTCCTTGGGCACCTGACCAAGGAGGCCACTTTCAGTGACAGCGACTAGAAGGATTTCCTCCCTGAGCCCGTGTTTTGCTCTTGACTCAGGGCACTTTCCACACAGAGGTTCTTCAGTCCCACCTTTTTAAATGTTCAGCAGGAAAATGGTTTGCAGAAAAACCACTTCTGGTTCAGTTCCACGTCTCGTAGTTATCGCCTGGCCCATGGTCTCCACTGACTTCCTCCCTTCTCACCCTCTCTGGCCTCTCTGAAAGACATCCCCGGGGCTGGATCTTAATCCTGTGGGGATGAAGTAGCTAAATAAAGGATCCTAACCTTAAACATCAGACTTTCAAACTTCTAAATTGGTCCTGTTTTCCCTGGACATCCCTGACTTTAAACTTGCTCTTTTTGTAAAAGAATCAAGCCAAGAGGAAAGATGAGAAGGACTACATCTAACATTTACATCCTTCTGAGGATAATAGTTGACAAACCAGAAGCCCACGGCAGTACCCTGTTAAAGAAGCAACCCTGTAAGAAGGTACGATCCCAGCCACTGACTGAAGCTTTCTGTAGTGGGCGCTGGCTTGCTGCACCCAGGCCTCCACACACACCCAGACTGAGGCTCTCATTCCCCAGCCGCTGTGAGAGCGGAATGCTCTGAGTCCTCCCTGTAGGCTGCCTGGGACCCAAGGGAGTGGCCTCACCCAAGGCCATGTCCTTCTTAGAGCACCATGAAGCCAATGACTGAGAGACGCAGGGATATGAAGACCAGGCCCCCTTGCCCCAACAGGGCCAACTCTAGTGGGCTTTCTAGCTCCAGCACCCTCATCCTTCCCCCACACCTCATGCTGACACTAAGCCCACCTTCTCCCTCAGGCCAATCCTGCTTCTTACATGCCACAGGCATTGCTCCCAAGAGCCCTCATCCTGTGTGCTAATCCCCCTCTTCTTCCCAGGGAATCTACCTGAAACAGGTGTTACGTGCCAAGCACTGTTCTCAGCATTCACGTGTACTTAACTCTTAGAGGTAATTACCATTATTATCTTTGTTTTACACATAAAGTGGTGACTCCAAAATTTGAGGCCTGAGACCTTGGGAGGCTGGGTTAGCCATGAACTGAGTCGAAAAACCTGTGGGTGGAGCAGGTTTGGCTAAGATGGGGCACGGTGGGAAGACGTGGATTGGTGCAAGTTAGCCATTATTAGGCGGTAGCCTCAGGGAGAGACAGAATGGCATACTGGTTATACACCCAGATTCCATGGCCAGACCACTTAGCGTTGAGTCTCAGCTCTGCTACTCTTAGCCATGTAACCCTGGGCAAGCCCGCTGCACGGGCTTTGTTACTTTCATCTGTACAATAGGGAGAATATTTATACTTATCTCATATGCTTGCAATGACATTTAAATGAGTAAAAATAAGTATACAAAACTTAAGCTTGACTTAGAAATGCTGACCATAGTAGTTCTCATACAATATGTACCGTATTAGTGAAAAATAAACACTAGGCCCTCAATTAAGATCAAACTCAAGAATTCATATGCAGTGTGTAGGGGAAGAGGAAGTTTTCCTGGACCCTCGTAGGGTCCCTGGCTGGTCCTGAAAATGAAAATGAAAGGGAAAGGGGGAAACATACAAATGTAGTTACTGTAAGTTTCACGTGACACAGGAGCCTCCCTAGGAAATGAAGACGCAGAGAAACAGTTAAACATGAGGATTTTCATGTTAGGTTTCACAGAGAACTGAGGAAAGTGTAGTAAACTGGGGGGAACTGAGCGAGGCCTGTGTGTTGGGATTCTTCCCAGTGCTTGTCTTTGGAGAAAAGAACCCTCCAGGTGTGGGGAGGGCACCTCTCATATGAGGGTTTCGTGGCCTATTTCAGCGGAAAAGGACAAGGGCCAGAGAAGACAAGATGTCAGAGTGACCCTCCTGATTCTGCTGTTTCTCAAACTCCTTCAGCTTAAAATATTCAACATGCCAAGGTGCCACATTTGGGGGCAACGTGTCCTGAACCCCGGTAGGCACACGTTGGTGCCCAGGAATGAAGGGTGATTCACTGCATCTTGCTTCCCAGAGGAGGTAAAACCTGAGCTTGACTTTGAAAGGTGAACAGGAGGTAGCCAGATGGATAGAGTGGCAGAGAACCCAAGACAGAGGGGCCCACATGACCATTTCCCTAAAAAGAGAGCCAATAAGTCATACAAGCCAGACATGAAATGGTTTTACTGTGTGCATCCTTCTCTCTGATACTGGGGAAATCCTGACAGGTCCAAAGACAAGGAGAAAGGCTTTCAATTTATTTGTGCAAAATAAATAAACCCCAGTCCTGTCTATCTCACCTTGTCATGCATCCGTCTTCCCTGAGTGGTGGCCTGTCACTACTGACCATGGGAAACCCCATATTGACAGACTGGTGTTCCCGAAAGCTTCCCAGTAGTGCCGGCCCACAGCCCTGAACCTTCCTTCCTTATCCTCCAGGAAGAGTGTTCAAAAAGTAATCAACAGGAACTGGCATTTACCTTTCTTCTAATTATATTGGAACAGGCTTCAGGGCCATATGGCTCCATAAATATTCCTAAACTCTCTACCTGACTGTTCTTATCAATTCTACTGGAGAAATAGCATTCCAAAGGTCAGAAGCTTGACTCTGGCAGGCAGATCGATTCCGCCTGGATCTCCGCGAAATGGGCCACACAGACCACACACGGAAGTAAGGCACTAACTCTCTCGGCAGAAACCTTACTGCTCGGTGAATTATTAAATATCACAATTTCTAGAAACAGTAAGAGAGGCTCAGACTTGTGTGGGATCAAGGCACTTCCTGAATTTTTATGCACTTTGGATACATGAATATGGAAAGTTCAGAAGGGAAGGAAAGTTGGAACTGAAGGTCACAAATAGTGAAGAAGAAAGCCAGACTGTGAGCTGTAAGACCTGCCTGTCTGGCTGGGTCACAACATGAGAGAAAGCCCAGCCCCATCTAGTCCTCAGAGAAAAGCAAACTCAGTCTCCAGGCCGCCACACCAGCCTGAAAGCAGTAAGTCCATCATTCTTATGATGTGCCTGACCCTGTGCTTGGCTAGAATCCCCATCATCCCCTCCTTGGTCTCCCCTATAGATTCACCCTACAGTGACACTTTTACTCATTAACAGTCACAAATGGCATGGCACACATTTTAGTGCAATTTCAGGTCAACCAGCCTCTCTAGGCACACCTTGTTCAGCAGGCCAAAAGCATTCCTTGACATTGAACTAGAGAGCACTTCAAAATTTTGCTGAGTTTCCTTCTTCTCTCTCTCTGATGTTTATCCAAGGCACATGTGCTGGACACATCTGGGAATGTTCACTGGGCCTTTATTCACAATCACCCCAAACTGGAGGCCACCTGCCTGCCCAAAGGCATTATCCCAACTTTATCCAAACAGGAAATGAAGTTCACGAGGTCCAGAGATGGGAGTGGGTCAGCCCAGGGTCATACTTTTGCAAGGCAGAGCGGAAGGAGGAAACCATGCATTCCCCACCCCACACGTACTGTTGTATCGATATCTGTCACCCCTTGAGTCACTGAGCCAGAGCTTCCTGCTTGTCTATCCCACCATGTCTGTGTCCCTGAAACATTGTCTTCTTCCTCTCACATGAGACAATAAACAAAATTGCCCATGACCGATCCCAGCTGATTTGGCCTAAATTCAATTCTCTCCTGCACTGGCCCAGTGCTCCAACACCCCTGTGCCCTGGCTGGGTTCCTGTAAGAAAGCAGCTCTCAGATTCATCTAGACCCTGAGAGTTAGTTACCTAACACAAACATGGGCTGTACCATGTACCCTAAAAAAACGGGAAAACTTTGTGGGTCCTCATGGTTATCATTTAGGTTTGATATATATGCAATCAGGCTGTCTCTGCAATGGTAAGCCCATGCATTTCATTCACATCTAGTCCAGTGACCCCTTTTGTGGTCATTTTACATGGACTTCACTGGAGAAATTGTTCTCCTGTTCATATCAGTGGACAGATATGAAAGCTGAGTGCTTTTGAGAATAGGATGTGAGACAACTTTGAGAAGATGAAAGCTGCTTTTATTCTTTGTTGGCAAGATAGCCTTGTGCTTTTCTCACATACTTAGATTTATTCAAAGGCCTTGAAATGTTTTAAATGTATGGTGGGGGCCCACTCTGGGATCTGCCTCTCCTTGCTTAGACCTGGCAAGGGAAGTCACCATCTGCTCTGCTCCCAGGAAGAGCAGGGGGCACAGACGGTCTGGGTCTTCCTGAGGGGGTTCCCTGGCTCTGATGTTGTTTTTCTTTTCCTTAAAAAAAAAACATTCAATTTGGAAAATGTCGGGGCAGAGCAGTGAGCCCAGCTTTCTTGAACATGAGAGACTAAATTGTACATATCAAATCGGCAGGTACATTTTCAACAACCTGATGCTGAGGTACTGCCACAAGGGTGGGGGGCCCAAGCCAGGTATGGCAAACACTCCCCAGACAGGTTTTCTTCCCGCAGCACCTGCAGGGTTCCTTCCATTCCACTGCCTTCCCAGGCTCACCTCTCCTGACTCTCCAACTCACACACTTTGAAGAGCTGAACAAGGCACATTAGCAAACACAGCTGCCTAAGAAGCAGAAGCCTCACAGAGTACAAGCGATCACCACATATTAACAGACAGAAAAAAAATTATAGACCAGACTTATTTCTTTTTTTTTTTCCTTCAGGGAGTAAAAATGTTTGATGTAAGAATAGCCACAAGCCTGAAAGTGACAAGTTTTAAGAGGCCAACTCTTCAGGGGAAATAGGGGAGGGATTTAGAGGAACACGTACAAAGGATACATGGACAACAACTGAGAAGGGTGGAAATGGGAGGGAGGGGGGAGCATGGGGGTGGGATGGGAGTAATAGACAGAAAACTGTACTTGAAAAATAATTAAATTAAAAAATTGGGGGAAAAAAAGAGGCCAACTCATCACATCCATCCTACTGGCCTCGGGCTCTGGCCCAGCAGGTACTTGGAAAACAGCACAGTTTGGTTTCTAGCTGGGAATCACATGCTAATCCCTATGGCCCATCCCATAAAAAGAAGCTACTGAAAGCCAATAATCTGTCCACAGCAAGAAAAACATCCTGTGATTTTTGAGAAATAGAAGAAAATACCACTTACTTTCCCCCTTGTCTTCCACTCCTTTTGTAAAAGAAAAAAAATTGCCCCAAAATTTAGAACCATGGTGGGAGCAATTCAGTGACTATCCTATTACACAGAAACACATCAGTGATGTTGTGTGTTCTCATACACAACTTCATTAATTTTTAATCATATCCATTGTGAAATACATATTGATATTATCTCATTTTGTATGAGAAACTTGAAGTTTGGAGAGGACAAATGTCACTTTTAGACTGACCATAGACCTATCATGGAAACACCAATTCAAGAAGTCATATTTACAAAGACTAGCAGGCTAAGGTCAAGGTCTAGTTAAGAAGAGGGTTGAGAGGAGCTGGACAAAAGTTTGGACAAGGAGGGAGTCATTGTCAGTTGAAAATAAAAGAGTAAAACAATATAAACCAAGAGAAACTCAGAGTACCAACCTTAACATCAAACTACATAGAATTTACAGTACAAATTATTATATCCATAAAGACAACATATACTGATAGAAAACATGCTAGATATTAGATGTTCATGACTGTTATAGTTTATTAATATGCTAGAAAACATGTTAATAAACTATAACAGTCATGAACATAATTCTCTAAATAATATCATATCAAAATGTTTAATGCACCATTGTTAGAACCACAGAGAACTGGATAAATCAACCACTGTGCCAGACATTTTAAAACTTCCTTCCCAGAAAAAAATTAAGCAGACACAAAAAAGCTGTTTCATAAAAGAACTTAGAAAGTTTGTGTGTAGAGGTGTGTTGATACATATGAAACATTTGCAAAAATTTGAAGTGTACCAGATTACAACAGAAGCCCCAAACATATTAGTTTCTGATTATAAAGTAGTAAGATTAAAAATCAACATCATGTGTCTGAAAATAAGAAATATTCTGTCTCTGACAGAAAGATGAAATAAAACAGAACGTTCAAGATACTTAGAACTGAATAAAAGAGAAAGCCCTCAGGTAAGTATAACTACAGACAAACACTGGTTATCAAAAGCCTACAGCAAAGAACGAGATAGTCGTATTATTAGCAGTAGTAGTTGTAGTAGTAGTATGGTATTGTAGTTTTAAATTAAATCCAAATATAGTGAGTCAAAGCTAGCCTAACCTTCAATTTTGTGTTTCTGTTCTTCTTCAAAAGCTCTAATCATCCAAACATCAGCCTCAAAAAAAAAAAAAAAAGTCAGTGTTTTGTAGAGATGAGAAACCACAAATCCCGAGTGCTACTTTCTAGTAAAGGAATGTAGAAAAATATTAAATTAGATATAATTTACACTCAATAAAAATTATTCAAATCTACTTACCTTTTGTAGGAAAGAGAAGTTGTTATTTATTGACAGTGAAAAAAAATCTAATTATTTCAAGATTATTACAGCTTTTCTAGCCAACCAAGAAATATTTGAAAGATATTATCCTACAAGCTACAGGAATCTTACTTTAAATACTATGAAGTACTTTTAAATGTTGGGTTTTATAACAGAAGGAGGTGCCTTCCAGAAAATAAACCCAGGTTCACTTGTTTCATATGCAACAGCGACTTTCAGCACAATGGACAGCGACCTTTCAACTTGCTGTTTTCTGAGGCTGGTGAGCCAGCAGGTTGGAAAGCTCTCCCCACTGCAGTCAAGTACAAAACTATGGATTAAACATGAGACTCTGAAATGCACCTTCTACTGAGGAACATCTAAGAGCATTTTAGATTTTATTTTCCCATGCATAAATCTACTGAGAAATGAGAAAGAAGAATCCACTTGCAAATATGGAGAAATATTTCCTCAAGCAGTCACACCAGATAAATGACTCGCCTCCAATATGCCACAAGGTATAATGTCAGTGTTTTTTTTTAATGCCGTGTTCATGCATCCAGGGATAAATGGCTTGGAAATGTTAATACCTGCCAGTTTTTTCTTTAAAATATGCCTTGTGCAGGACTGTGGCCTTCTCCTGCACCAATTAATTATAAGAAGAAGGTGTGTTCAAACATCTTTTTCTAATGCAAAAAAATAAGTGTGCTTTTAAAATACCAACAAGCTCCAAAATAAATCTCTTTTGTGTCACCAGTCGATATATCATGTTTCCACATTAACTGCCTAAGAAAGATGGGTCTTTTTTTTTTTTTTTTGAAGTTCAGTAAGCATCTAGGATCTTTTCACATTTCTACAACTTGTTCAATAACTCTGCTGGTAGGTGTGATGACTTCCTCTTAAAAGCTACACAACCAGGTCTCAGACTGGTCAGTTGATTTGCTGCAGGACACCCAGCAAGTAGATTGTGGAGCTGGACTTTGCTGCTAGCTTTGACCAGCTCCACGTACAAAGCTTTTACTGTTGACCATGATGTGGCTCCTGTGTGATATGCCTTACAGATAATTTTTGCTCAGTGGTTTATCTCGGAGTGAAACATAAAGAAGGAAACTGTATCATTAGTTATACTTACATAATTTTTCTTTAAAAAAACTATGTTTATGACAGTGAGTTGCCAAACAGTTCCCGAGAACTTGTAGTTACTAGCTTTGGATGTAATAAGAGAAATTTGTCTCAGATTCTTCTACTCCTTATCTCACTGATAAATATGCAGATTGGCCAAGGTACATTTTTGTAAGAAGGCATTAGTGGGCACTTCCATGCCAAACCTATTCTTATTCAGAGAAGAAGATAGTGTAGTAATCCCTAATAAAGACTCCTCCTGTTTATAATGATGAAGATAGAAGAGAGGAGGGGCTGGGATTCAGGGACAGCCTCAGGCAGGTGGGAGCTTGTCTTAGAAAAGGCCTGTTGACCCCCCATTAGGGTGTCAGAACAAAGTGGTAAAAAAAAACCCCACTGGTTGCTCTCATGAAATGGCTTAGCAGAGATGAAGTGGGATCTGGAATCAGGCCACAGCAATATGACTTTGGGCAGGTTCCTTAGCCTCCCTGAGCTTTAAGTTCCTCACCTGGAAAAAGAGGATCATGAGCTCTCTGCAGAGTAATATGGGAGTACAATGAGTTACTGACTTTAGGGTGGGGGTGGGACAAATGCTTGCCATGGTCATCAACCCAGTCACTTTTGCAATGCATCGACTTCACCTTTGAAGATGCTCAGTACTCTTTTCCTCAGAAAACCTCGAAGGACACTGACCTCAGGCTGTGAAGAGCAGAAACATTTGTTTTTGTTTCATTCTGTTTATTTACATGTGCTTTGCTAGGGAAAAAAAAAACAGATTATAAGCTCTGGACCAAAGAGACTGGGACTTCTCTTCAGTGTGTGGGAGACAGCGACACACCTTGCCATGTCAAAAGAACTACATAAAAGTAGAAAAAAAAAAACAAAAAAAACCAGAAATGTACTTTACGTTACTGTGAATTAGAAATAAAAATATATTTGACTTTGAAGAGGTTATTTTTTTTCTAAATGTCTTTGAGTTGATAATTCAACTGGATGGACAGAACATCTGTCTCAGAAGAAAGCTCCAAGGAGAGGATGGAATACATTCCAATATCTTATCTCTTTCAAAATGTAAGCAACTTTTATAAATATTTATCTTAAGTGAACTCAAAATAATTTTGTTGTATTAACATTAATAGACCAAGTGTATATGTCTATTCTCTTGGGTATATTGATGCAAAATACTCTGAGAAATTTTAAGGCACCATGGTGACACTTTGACTTTGAGTTTTTAAGCAAACATTTGAGGAGATGAAAGGCAATTGCTTCTGACTGCCTGAATTCTGAATAAAGTGGTGAAGGTCAGATAGATAAGTCGATGCCAATGATAAATTGGAACATATGGCTTTGGAATAACAGATAAGTCATGAGTCAGCACTTCTCAAGCTCAAAAAGGAAGAAGCAGCTGACAAGCAATGGAAAAAAACAAGCTAAAGAAGAAAGAAATTGGGGAACAGAAAGTCCTGGGTTGATGAATCACAAGCCAGTATATACTCTAATAGCAGGACCTTCAGGAAAACTATATGAAAAAGAGACATTTTAGAGAGCATTACCAAAGCTAACAGTTTCCCTCAAGAAATAACTCATACCTATTCATCAAATTTCACAATAGCTGATGTCCATCACTCATGATGCCCAGGTTAAGGTATCAATAGGTAGAATTTATTGAAAAGTCACTATGTACCAAGCATTGCACTAAGCATTTTACAAGCATTTTCTAATCCCCGGAGGTGGGAACCACTATGATCGCCATTTTTCACAAGAGAAAACAAAAGCTCTGAGAAATTAAACAGCTTGCCTAAGGACACATAGCAAATCAATAGTGATGCCCAGGTGTGAACCTGGAAATGTGACTCAGAGCCCGTGCTGTTTTTTTTTTTAAGACTTTATTTATTAATTTTTAGAGAGAGGGCAAGGGAGGAAGAAAGAGAGGGAGAGAAACACCCATGTGCAGTTGCCCCTCATGCGCCCCCTACTGGGGACCTGGCCTGCAACCCAGGCATGTGCCCTGACTGGGAATCGAACTGACAACCCTTTGCTTCGCATCTGGTGCTCAATCCACTGAGCCACATCAGCCAGGGCTGCACTTTCTTCTTTCATTTTGAATACTTACACATCTCAAATGTAAGACTGTCTAGAACCACCTTTATGACCGGAGTGCTGATTTTAAAAATACATTCAAATTGAAAACATACTGACACTTCAAAATAAACTCAATTAGGAGAACAGGCTTGTATAAAACAGAAGGTTGTTTCTCCTACGACTGATTTAAAGCAAGGATCAGTTCAAGTGCTTTTCTTTTAGAAACCTCTCAAGACACAAGACCACCCATCTAATCGCTGGGTGGTGAAACACCGGCTTTACTTCAGGTTCTGCCCTAAATTTAGTGCCTTGCATTGTGGCAGACACATAGTCAGTGCTCATTTAATGTTTGTTGAGTGTATACAGTACGTGAATAACTGAACAGAAGGTATGTCAAAAAGCTCAAAAACTACATGTTCCTATCTCAAGAGTCTCCACTGATAATGATAGCATTGCTGATACTCTTCGGGCCACATTCATGAACTTGAGTCTCTTGGAGGCCACTCGGCTTTGGTTATTCTGAGCCACCACACGGTGCCAAGGCCAGGCTTGGCCACCTGTCACATTCGTGCCACTGATCACAAGGGCATCAGGTAAGATGGGCCAGCACTGAGTCACAGTGGGATAAACAAGTCCAGCTGCCTGTTCTGATGGTAGAGGACGGGAGTACCTCTTTGGGTTTTTCATTTTAGGGTGTTCCTCTAAATGTTCCTGCCCTGTCTCTATCACCTTTAAAGACGCCATCTATGAAGGGGGGAAACCCACAGTTCTGCTATACAGGAACCACAAACCAGGCCCAGAGAACACAGAACTGTCAAGTTTGGAAATCGTCACAGAAAATTGTCATTCATCTGTATAGCCAAGTGCCCTAAGATCTGTACTATTGCTTAATGTTTACTCATTCAACAGCCTCTATTGAGTACCTACTGTGTGCCAGGCACTGTGACAAGGCTGGAGAGGGTTGCTACAGATCTTGCACTTATGGAGTCCCTATTCCAGGTGAGAGAGAGACTACAAATATGTAATCGTATAAAAGCAAAGAAGGCATCATTTGTAGTAACTTACCAAGGACTTTAGCTCATCCTCAAAAAAAGTCTTCTCTAAGGAGGTGGCCCTCGAGATGAGAGCTGAAGGCTGAAAATTAGCTGACAAATAGCTATGATCACCATATAATCCTAGTTGCACACAAATTGGGATTAAATTACCTAGATAACCGTGGGCGGTTGGCCTTCACTTGAACTACCCAGGTACTACAATTTCATTTTCTGTTGTGAACTGGTGAACAATCCAGTGGAGAATCAAAGCAACTGGCCAGAAAAATATTTTTGCCTTAATTATATACACACTTCATGAATAGTAATTAGATAGGAACTGTATATACAGCTGATTGGGTTCTCCACCTCAGTTGGTACACTTACATCCAGTTTTAATATCCAGGTTAAGATCAGACTTGTTAGCCCTGGCTGGTGTAGCTCAATAGATTGAGCGCAGGCCTGCGAACCAAAGGATCACGGTTCAATTCCCAGTCAGGGCACATGCCTGGGTTGCAGGCCAGTTCCCAGCAGGGGATGCATGAGAGGCAACCATACATTGATATTTCTCTCCCTCGCTCCTTCCCTTCCCCTCTAAAGATAAATAAAATCTTTTTAAAAATCAGACTTGTTGTAGGTCAAGACTTTGAGGCACAGTCCTCCAAAACTCTTCACACCACATTGCAGATTTCATTATAGGTTGTTTCCTTGCTTATAAGATGTCATCTAGCCTTCCCCATAGACTCAGTTCCACTGTTGAATCACTTTTATTGCTCTTCACAATCATTTTGCTGTGTAATGGCCCAGACATTCGTCAAGATGACAAAGGAAATGAGAGCCCCAGTCCCAAAGCTGTATGAATGTCAATGAGCGAACCGATCAAAGAAGTAAAGAAGACATTCGCTTGTGATTAACAGAAAAACAGAGGGGGAGGAAACTGACTATTTGCCAAGGACAGGATGAAGCACAAATTGAATTTTCCTCCTGGCCTTTGAAAATCTTGACATTTTCATTTGCTCATCATTTCAACATGTCTTATTTTCACAACTCGCTTAACACCCTGGATAAGTGCCCGGGGTCAAAAAAATTATAGCTGCAATCCCATCGGGACTTATTTAATTGCTGACATTGTTAAGAAGATACTGTGTCTACTTTCATCTTTTATGAAGTATCTAAAACACTTAACATTCACAACATTGTAAACTCATAATGCCTAAGAGAGACTTGAAGAATGTATCTTATTTATCTCTGTAGCACAGACTTGTCCAAAGTCCTGTTAAATTAAGCCTCCTAAAACTCTTGAACATGAAAGCGACATGCCAAAATGCCCATCATCTGTTGGAAAAGTGAGTGGAAATTCCTGGTCTCTGGAGTCGGATGAGATTTTTGTATTATCCTGACCTCTATTTCCTAGTGACATGACCCTGAGCAAATGGCTTAAATTTTCTAAATCTTAGATTCCTCCTCTATCAAGTGGAGATAATTATCACCTTCATCACAGGGATAAGGTGAGAAGCAAATCAGATCCTGCACATAAAATGTCAGCACTTACTAGGAAATAAGAAAATGTTCATTCTCTTTCCTCTGCTTAAAACACCCAACACATCAGCTTGTGACATGTCAGTAATATGGAATTTCACTGACACGTCACTGATGTGTTGTTTATTCGGGGAGCAGATCTTGCTACTTTTGATAATGCAAATACTTTATTGGAAAGTTACTCTTTTCCAGACTTGCTCCCTTCATGCTAGAACAATGCACTACATACTCATGCATCTGAAGCGCGCACCCATATAGCAACGTAGCTGTAAGGCCGATAGAGGGGACTCTGTACATCCGTGCTCTGAGGGACCCTATCCCGTGTTATCCTCACTTTCTCTGACGCAGTGCACACAAAGAACTTCCTGGAAATCCACTGCCCCTTGTCATCTTTTTTTGAACTACAGGGTGGGAAAGGTCTCTGCCACCTCCAGATGGAGACACTGCTGGGTCTCAGCTCACCTTCCTTCTGCTCAGTGTATTCAACTCATGCTGAATCCTACAGTGGAGACACCGAGGGGCACAAATGGCTCTGTGCTGAAGGACTGACCAACTCAGGAGCGGCCTGGGCCGTCTTTTAATGAGCTGCATAGAAACGTCAGAGATTTGGAGAGCTATTTTAGAAAAAGCTTCTCTTCCGTTATCACTACAGTACGACTCCATTTGCCCTGAATTAAAATCTCCTCCGTGGTCTCCTCCCAACGCTATAAACTGCCTGAGATGGCCAGCAGCAGCTCAATGCATGCTGGATCCCATCTAATGAAGAACACTATTTAATGGGAATCTGAAGGAAAGGAGGATGGCCTTTCATAGCAGTTATCACAGTGTGGTATCGTCTTGGTATTGATTTGCTCAACTGCCAGCTGTCGGCACTTCTTCACTAGAACAAAATGCCCCTTCAAAGAGGCCTCTTAATCATCTCAGTATATGTGGTGAGCAATAATAACTATCAAAATAGCAATACTTATATAACCTTTACTTTGGGCCGGGTACCTACCATCTTTGGTGCTTCATGTATATTAACCCACTTCATCTTCTGGGGTGGAAACAATTATTATCCTCACTGTCTTACAGATATGCAACCAATGTACAGAGAAGCTTAGTAAATTGCCTGAAGCCACACAGCTAACATGGACTAGGGCTGGGACAGACTGTCTGCAGAGTCTGAACTCTTAACTGCTCGGTCCTCCTGCTTCTATTTGTTGGAGGGAGGGCAGGAGACTTACTGGAAGGAGGCACAAAATAGAAGCTTTGGGAATCTTATTTCCAGGCCCTCCCGCCCGCTCATGCCTCCCCTCCTTTCCCTCTACTCTGAAGCTCCCTTGTGTCACAGGAAAAAACAAGAAAAGATTCGCTGGGGACAGCCATGCTCTGTGAGGGGAGGGACTAGGCTTGCTCCGTGTGACCTGGAGAGGCTGAGCTGTGTCTCCTATCTTTGTGGCACCAGTGCCCAGCTCTGAATGCCCGATGAGGAAATTCAGACTCTCCCCTGCTCCTTCTTTACCGTATCAGGCTGCAATGCCCACAGAATGCATTGCGCCCGTCACAACGACGCCATGTTAATGCGCAGTTTGATGAGTTGGGACATTTAACCATCACCCCAATCATGATCACCAGTATTTCTACCACACCCCCACACAGGTTTCCTCATTGCTGAAGATTTTAAAGCAAAAGAGGGGTCCGATCAGACTGGTACTGTGCAGAGATGATTCAGAGAGGGGGCTGCTCAAGGGGGCCATGGTACCTTCTGCCGTCTCAGTTTTCAATCCAGGAAGCTACACAGACTCATAAACAGCCAAGCACTCCCTGGAACATTGTTCATTCACAGGTTCTGTCAGAGTGGCAATAGAAGAGAGAGCACAAAAAGCAGCACTGGTCTGAGTGGGTTAAGCACAGGGTTTTTCAGGAGAGAAAGATGGCTCTCACCAAAGCCGCAGCGACCTACGTGCATCACCGGGAGGGATGGTGGCCATTGCAGCCGAATCTATGTGCTTTATGACTCAGGCACAGCCTCTGAGTCCCACTCCAAGCGAATGCCCTGGGAAAATTAGCTGCCAACTTGACACATGACCCAAACCAGCAGACCGGGGGAGTCGAAATCGTCTGACATTAACTGCAGTCTATTGCGCAGGCCTGGGCTGCTGCCAGAGTTGCTGCAGTGGCAGCCTGGCCCAGACATTCAAGACCATCTACGCCACCAGCCTGGTACTCCCACCAGCTCCAAACCCCAGGCACCCAAAATCTCTGCACTCAGAAATCATGATACAAAGCTAGTCTTGTGAACTATTGACAATGTACTTTATAGCACTCATTCAGCGGCGTGAAGACCCAGGTCTGAGTGATTTCTGTAAACAGGCCCCTTCTACTCTGCTCATCATCCTCAAATCCCCACAAAGAGCCTAGAAGAATCTGAGGACCACTCTTTAGTCCCTACACCCTGGTAGACTTTATCAAGCGGAATTAGCTGTGTGTTGCTATTCAGTGTGAATGTTTCCCAAAGGCAGTTGCTACATCTGCTGAAGCTCTAGGTGACTTCCACGAGAGCCCATCCTATTCATCACAGCTTAAGGGAAATCAGTAACCTCCTGTATGCACACATTAATTAACACAGCAGAAATAGGCTTCAGTTAATTACAGTGGCTTCCCAGTTTAAAAAACGAGAAACAGGCCGGCTGCCAAAGAAGGCTCCGCGTCAGGGAATAAAGGGAGAAAAATGGAGAAAAGCGCCCCCTCTCTCCACTGTGCCTCTGCCTGAAAGACAGCCCTCTGCTGAGAAGCAGGGGGTTTATGGTCAATGCCTCGGAGCTGGCCACGGGCTCAGAAAGCCTCTCTCAGTCTGGTCCACGTTACGTCTCCCTATGGAGAGACCCTTTGCCATTAGACAAGCTGTGTGCATCAATTATTAAGAAAGGCTTATAGTGAGGGGGAAGGAAACATTGCATGCCATTTTTCTAGCATTTGACATTTTTTCATTATTTATCACCAGCATCCATCCATTTGGGAAAGAAAGAGCTGATGCTTTTTTTTTTTTTTAAATCCATGAAAGCTTCAAGTTAGGAACGAGAGAGCTATTGAGCAGTGTATTCACCATGGTCAGAAAGTATACACTGACCGCCAAAGACTCTGAATGAGGTTTTTTTTTTTCTGCTTGAAGCATGCCGAGGAAAAGTGTACTGAAACAAGCTACATTCCCCAAACCACCTCATTCCTGTGTTTACCCTTCCATTCCCTAAAATAAATATATCAGCCGAGAGTTTCGTGTTGATCCCTCCAGCTAGCTTCTGCAGGTGTATAAGCATTTTGCGTCTTCAATCAAGTGGGAGGTGTGTGGTCTGCCGGCACCACCAAGAAGTACTCTCGGAGTAAATAACACTTTTCATCACAAAGAGAACGTGCAACCAGACATTTTGAAGCGGCTCAATACTCTCCCTTCTCCAAGAATGAAATATATACAATGTTGGACCAGTCATCACTGCCCCCATGAACAGAACACTGTTTTTTTTTTTTTTAAGGAACACAGGACAGGGAAGACAGTGACTCTCTGTCCCACCACAGAAGGTAGAATTCCCAGAATCTTGAGACAGAGGGGACTTTAATGGCAACCTGTTTCCACAGTCACCAAGCCTGGGTGTGCATTAGAATCATCTGAGAGTATATTTGAAAGGACTCTGGGCTGTCTCAGACATAGTGAATCACCTCTAATAAGACCCAGGCACCTGAATTTCAACATGCCTTCTCCAAGTGATCCTGATGGAGAGCCCTATTTGAGAACCTCTCATCCGAGTCAGAATGCCCAGAGCAACGTCCCAACTAAGTGGTCCTGTAGCCTCAGTGCCAACCCAGGCTGCCCCCGGGTGGCACTGCCTGTTGGGAACTCCCAACCACTGTCCCTGCCTGACGTGCAAGGAAGAGAAGCCTCATCTACTATTAGAAGGCAGCATATGTGTGTTGCTTTCACCTAAGAAACCATGTAAAGGAAGAGTCACACCAATATCCAAGTTGTGGGCTGTGATAAAGTAAGGACACCATGTATCCTAAACTTAATTCTATCGGACCTGGTCTCATAGTTAATGAGATTGGAATAAGAGTTGAACGAAATACCATTCTAGAATGAACCGTATGGTCCCTACGATGGATACATTTTGCCTTTACCTTGTCTGTGCTGGGACCTGCCGGTGCACCTGACTGGGCGACACATGGACCCACCCCTCACAGGGATGAGGACTAGGCGTGGGACACCAAACTACAAAGATGCTCCTGAAAATGTCAGGTCTCCGTGAAGAAGAGCATGTCCCCAGTCTGCAAAAGACCCTAGATGGAACCAGCAAAAGATGTCACAAAGCTTCAGGTTGTCACTAGAATACCTAATTCTGCACCAGCAGTTCCACACTTAAGCTGTACGTCAGAATCCTCTACAAAATCTACCAAAATTGCAGTTTCTTGAGTCTCAGTGCAGAGGTGCTAAAATAAATTCTTTTGGAAATAGGGTACAGAAAACCCCCACTATTTTTCAAAAGGTCACCAATTCCAGGAGTGGGGTTTACAAAACACTATGGCCCTGGCTGGTGTGGCTCATTTGGTTGGGTGTTGTCCCACAAACCAAAAAGTCACAAGTTCAATTCCCAGTCAGGGCACATGCCTAGGCTGTGGGTTTGGTCCCCAGTCAGGGTGCATGTAAAAGGCAACCAATCCATGTTGCTCACAAGGATGTTTCTCTCTCTCTCTCTTTCTCCCTTCCTTCTGCGCTCTCAAAATATAAACACATAAATAAAAATCTTTTTTTTTAAAAAGTCACCCAGCAATTATCCATTAAAAAGGATTTTAACATAATAAAATTGCCTCTTAGCATTTTCTTAAAAATATAGGATGCTTCACAAATTTGTATGTCATCCTTTTGCATCAAACCTCCTTATCCCTTTCTGTAAAAATAAACGAGCATGCCCTCAGGTGAAGACAAAAAAAAAAAAAAAGAAGGAAAGAAAAGAAACACTGTGATTCTTGCTACTCTTTAGGTACAAAAAGTACCACCCTAATACTTACAGCACTTCCAGCTTCCATCACCATAACAGCTCTATTTTTAAGAAAAGTTGGGGGAAGTGTGCGGAATCTTAGCGTTAACATATGTTCATCTAAGGCTCTGTGGGCTTTTGTTTGGTGCCTGTGGCCATTAAGGGAGCAGAGAGACCTATGTCTGCATGTTGGTCAACAACCAGCAAGGCTACAATGACTGAGGAATCCATCCTGTTGTGCTCAACACGGAGGTGACCAGCAGTCACCGAGGCAAGTCAGACACTTGCTGAGGACAAGCGCACGCACACTCTGGCAGCCGAGGGTGTGTGGAGGCACAGAAATATCTGGTGCGTGCCCCAAACCTAGTCTGGTTAGTTCAGGAAGGTCAGGGGAGAAAGGCAAGATGAACATCAGCCGTGGTCTCCGACTCTTGTTGGAGGAGGTCAAGAGAACAGACAGGAGCAGCACAAACGAGGCAGTGCTAGCCCGGGGTTGGCTCCAGCCAGAAGTGCGTGAGAACTCAGGAGAGGCATACACCTGGGCGTGGAGGGGACGTTTTTGTTCTGCTTCTCTGGGAGAATCACCAGACCTTTGGAATAGAAAATATGTATATAAAATGCTGAGAGCAGCACATATACTAAAACTGGAACAGACAGGGAAGACGAGCATGGCCACTGCCCAAGGATGCTCAAAGCATGATTCTGAGGAGCTCTATACATTATAATTGGTTATCTTCATCTTTAATAACAGATATGCTCTGAATTCAGCCCTCCAGGTATTTCTTCAGGAAGGGTCTAGGGTCAGAGCAAATCTGAATGACCTCTTGCAGCAATGTTCTCATCAGAGGAGGCAAAGATGTTCCTGGAGGACGGGAGGATGAGTGACGAAAAGGAAGTGACAGAGAGGCATGAGGGGAGTTCCATGTTAAGAAGTGCCTCACTTCACAAAAAGCCCTGAGGCACTTGAGGACCTTTCGGAGCTCAGAGAAAGGCAAGCCCCCAGGTAGGATCCGCAGGGAAGCTCACTGCAGTCATCCCAGCTTCCAGTGAAACACAAACCTGGGAGAACAAGGGACACCCACAGGGAGGTAGAAAAGAGGAACCCAAAGAAGCTCTGGCCAGGGTCTGGTTGCCATGGTGCCAAGCCTTGCCCAGGGACTCGAAAGAGTAGGGCATGTATTTGCAGGCTGCAGAGAGCAGCCAGCAAGCACTCGCCCACTGGGCAATAGATAAAAGCCTTGCCTCCTGCCCCCGGGCCGGGCGTCCTTTGCAGACCCTCGAGGGGGCCCGGCAAATTGCCATCTGCAGGTTCAAGGAGGAAGTTCAGACTGCTGGAGACATTCAGTTCGTGACTGTGTCTGAATAATTTAACACTCCCTCCAGAACAGACTATCTTAAGAAATTGTCTATTCCCAGGCATTTCAGTAGACAACCTCAAAAAAAGAGAAAAAAATGGGTGTGTGTGCGGGGGAAGTTCCCACACCTACTGCCTGAGCGCAGTGGCACAGGGGCGTGGTGCTTCAATGTTACTGGTTTTCCTCTAGAGTCAGAGCCCCGTGCTCACGGGTGCATTTGACCCAAGAGGAAAGGCTGCCCTTTCCTGGCTCATCAGCCCTAAAATCAAGTCTGTGCTGCATGCACAGGACGTGGGAGAAAATGCCCAATCCCGCTGTCACCACCTACTCTGCGTGTCACTGCGGGCCACTCACTTAACTCTTCTGACCTTCAGCTTCTCTACCTGAAAATTGTGAGTGATATCGTAACCTCCCTCAGGGGCTTCTTGTCCCCCATGGGCTTCTTGTCCCCTGCCTGCATCTGAAGTGGTTTCGTCCACTAGGGCTCCATGCATAGCACTTTTCTCTTCTGCCTCTCCTCTGCCTCCCACATTGTGACGCGCCTCGCTGGTCACTCATTGGTAGCCATCTCACTGGCCAGATCGACCGTCGAGGTGCCACGGTGCTTGTGTCCGAGTGGCCCCTAACTTTTAAGGGAGTAGTCCAGTAAGAGGATTTAACCCTTGTCAACCAGCAACCCTTATTTTACTTAATAAAGGCCCCAAAGCCATGCATACAATTTTAGTACAGTATATGGCCATGATTGTTCTGTTTTACTATTAGTTATCATTGTTAATCTCTTACTGTACCTAATTTATAAATTAAACTTGATCATAGGTATGTATACATAGGGAAAAAACATCGTATATTTAGGGTTTGGTACCACGCTCAGTTTCAGGTCTTGGAATGTATCCCCTGCACATGAGGAGGAATTACTGCATTTATTTTGTCAATTACTCTGAGTATCAAAGGCCTAAGACCCTCAACATACTCATTGCTGTATATGTCATGCCTATTAAATGTCTCTGAAATGACTTGACCCCGAGGATCTCACATACACTGTCACTATGATGGTTGTGCCCCTGTTCAAAATCGGCAGGACAAAAGACTCACACATGACCATGTAAGGACCATAACAATCAGGTGATGAGTAGGTGGGGGTTCCAGGCCCGGGGTCACTCATTAACTACCTGGTTCCCACACTGGTTCTGGTTTCGTGCAGAAAAAAAAACAACCATAACAAAAAAAAATCACCACTTACAAGCTGCAAAGTTAGTTTTCAGGGAAGGAACAGAACAGCTTTCGCGTTCTGACACCTCCTCCTGCTCTCCCATCCCACCTTCTCAAAGAACAGCCTCTGAGGATGACTCACTGGTGGGAGAAGATGAAAACAGCTCCTGGAAGGGGGCCGAGGATCCCTGCCAGATGACAGAGTAGGGCTGGCGATGTGATTTTTCCAGAGAGAATGGAAAGGCAGGATCTGCCCAACCTCAGGCTGGATTTGAGCCCCTTGGGAGGAACCTGAGGAAGGTAAGTACTCACAGGTACGGGCTCCTCTTCTTCCGGTGGAATATGCTCGAATACCTGGGGGGTGCTTTTCTCTGCAGAGCTCCAAATGTCATCATTCACTCCCTCCTCCCAAGACTCCTTACAGTCTATAAGATACGTGTCATTTTAAGGCTTACAACGAGGAAAAGAAGAGCTCAAAGAACTACTTCTGAATCTGCTAAGGCTGGCAGAGTTAACACAGAAATCTCGATAAACCCCTGGGACTACTTCTGCGCCTCGATATGCAGGAGTTAAAATCTGAACTTGGCTTATAAAAGCACCGTGGCAGAGCCCAGTGGAATGATTAGACCAAATGCCTTACTGCCCCTTCCTTTCCATCCACCCCAACTCCCCACTGGCATCTCAGCTCCCTACCCAATCAAACACCGTTATGGGCTGCCCCTGGGCCTAAGCTGTGTCTGTTATACCTCTGGGGTATTTCTTGTCTCTGTCACTCAAGCAGCTATTTGTCCCATAAAAAGGGCTTCTCCCTCTCCCCCCACCCGCCAAAGGAGGACTAGGTGGATAATCTGCTTTCTAAACACCTATTGAGCTTTTCTGCCAGAGGATGCAACAAGAGCTGTTGGCCAGGGCTGAGGGCATGTGGGTCCAGAGAACAGAATGCTTTCTCTGCATCCTCAAACATCGGGCGTAGCCTAATGAGCTGGTTCTGCAACGGTCACACCAAGGGCACAATGCATCTGTTTCCAGCCTGGTCTCTGCCACTCAGTTAGAACTTCCCAGAAATGCCTAAATTCATTTCCAACACTCCCCACATCATCTTATCTACACTTTTTTCCTTTTCTCTCAAGATAAAGCTAGCATCCAGGACAAGAAGGGTAGAAAATACCTCACAAGCATCTACCACGTGTCTAGCTCAGAGCCGGACATTGACATTCACAAGGACACTCCAGGGTACACATAGTCATTATCCCATTGCCTAGAAAGAGGAAGTGAGGCAAGCTCAGAGAGGTTAAGCAACTTACCCACCATCACACAGCTAGTGATTGATGGATCTAGCATTAGAGTCCATGTGTTTCGATTCCAAAGCCCATGCTATGTGGCCTATAGGACAAATGACCAGAATGAACTGCTCAACTGGAAACCCTTTGACAACAACAGCCAGGCCTTAAACGTCTCTCTATTTCCCACAGCACTAACCAAAGAAAGGGCCCTCCGTAGGTGATAAAAAGAATGAATGACTGCATTCATAAGTGAATAGTGTAATAAGAGATGTTTCCTTCGTGAGGCGGTTTGTAACCTGATATGCTGATTAAGATTTATGATAAAACCAAATTCAGAGTGGCACCAGTGACCAAGAAATGTTAGCTTTTGGAGCAGAGAGAGCAATGGGAAAGGAAGGAAGAATGACACTATCAGGGCTGCTGGCCAGAATGCGCTCCATCCCCAGACAACTACTCAGCCTTTGTGATGCTGAGCTTCCTTGCTTTTCACACAGAGCAACAACACCTTCCTCCTCGCCTCACCAAGTGGAGGAAGATCAACTTCAAAAATTAGAGTGTGTAGCCCTGGCCGGTGCGCCTCACCGGGCTGCAGCATCGTCCCGTGAACCAAAATATCGCAGGTTTGATTCCCAGTCAGGGCACATGGCTGAATTGTGGGTTTGGTCCCCGGTCTGAGAATGTACAAGAGACAACTGATCATAGTTTCTCTCTCCATCTCTCTCCCTCCCTTCCCTTCTCTCAAAAATCAGTAAGCATGTCCTCGGGTGAGGATCAAAAAAAATTTTTTAAGTGTGCAGCCAACGTTAAGCTTCAGTGTAACTACGGTGGCCCGCTGACCAAAAGGGTACACCTTACCTCAGGGAGGATTATTGTGGCCCGCTGAATAACAGCCTCCCAAAGATGCCCGTGTCCTAATTCCTGGAACCTGTGACTCTGTTATTTTACAAGGCCTGCAGGCACGACTAAGTTAAGAATCTCGAGATGGGAAGATTACACTGGGTTACCTGAAGGATCCCCACAACTAAAAGAAGAAGGCTGGGAGGGTCAGAGTCAGAGAGAAATGGAAAATGCTAAGCGGCTGGTTTTGAAGATGGAGAACAGGGCCACAAGCCTAGGGATGCAGGTGGCCTCAACCAACTGGACAAGGCAAAGAACAGGTTCCCTCCAGATGGAGTGCAGCCCTGCCGACACTTGATTTTTAGCCCAGCGAGACTTATTTGAGCTCGGATCGCCAGAACTGTAAAACAATAAATGCAGGTTCTCTTAAGGCACTAAGTCTGTGGCAACTTGCAGCAGCCACAGGGAACCAACTAGGCGCAAGGTCTGGCTCTCACTCTAAATCAGGTCCCATTACCCAACTCTTCTAGGCTGACGATCAACCAGAAGGCCACTTGGCTTATCTGCAAGGAGGAATCTAGCTGTAAGAGAGAATCCCATTTTGGAGTGACCAGCACCCCTTCTCCCAACAGGCAGACCAGCACAAGAAGCCCACCCACACTTGGAAGGATGCTGCCGAGCACCTACTGGAGCAAACAGAGGCAGATGAGTCACCTGCTCCCGGGCTCCAGCCCAGAGCCTGCAGCCCTCAAGCCTGACGTGGGCATGCTAGGGGACTCAAGACTTGGAAAATTTTAGCTTAAGGTAAAAAGTTATAAGTCTAGCAAGTAATGTGTATGTTGAAGCTTTTGTTTCAGAAACTACAGATAAGGTCCATCCTGGCTCTTGGGAAAACAGCCGACCTCTTGGGGCTCTGCTAGAAATTACCGCCTGGGGACAAGTTGGAGGCATCCGGCCTTTGTGTTCCAGGGAGAGACAGACCACCACCCAGCCCTGGGAACAGCTAACTGCCCAGGACAGGAATGTTGCAGCTTCTTAATCTCAAAGCCTTCACTGCACCTTGTTTATTCCCCCTCACCCCCTCCAACTCTGTTATAAAAAGTCTGGCCAGGAAAGAGAAGACAAGATGGTCTGTTAGGGTATGAACCTGCCATCTTCTCAGATCCCCAGCCATCTGAATAAAGTGCCCATAAAGATTCAGTTGCTGGCATTGCTTATTGGGTTTGGTGGTGACAGGCAGCCCGAGCACCAGTGTCTTTTCCGGTTGGAGGCACAGCCTTGTCAAGGGAACCGGCATACCTGAGTCCCTTGGCTAGAATGCTCTCTCTCAGGCAGGTTTGGAAGGGACTGGTAACATGGCATTCAAAGAAGTTCTTTTCTTTATGCACACTCAGCTGACCAACACCTCTTAGGGGTGTTAGATGTGTTCTTTATTTAGAATTGTGACTATTAAAAATACATTTAAAGCACTTAGAACACAGGTCCAGCCAAAAGTAGGTATTCAACTAATGTCAGTTATTATTATCATCATCATCATTATTAATATATTCAATTCAGTTATATTCGAGTGTGGTATTCAGGGCCCTTTTCTCTCTTTAAGGTGGTATTATTTGACTTCCGCCAAGATGGAGGCATAGGTGGAAACACTGTGCCTTCTCCCACAACCAAGTTTGAACACAACAAAGGTTTGGAGAACCAGGACACACCCAAAGACCAGAAAAAGGAATTATATGGAAGTCCGACAACTACGAACCATTCAACGGGGATGGTAAGAGAGGCGGAGCCAGCAGCGGAGCTCGGTCGGGCAGGACAGATCCCCCGACCTAGGTGCGCAGGCAGCCCGGAACCAGTTGGGGTGTGGGGCAGACTGACCGCGATTGCAAATTCGTGCACAGTGAGACGGACCACACAGGCCCCAGGGGGCGAACCCAGTGGTGGAGGGCTGACGGCGGTGGCACACTCGCGTGCAGTGGGACGAAACTTGTGGGCCTGGTGACAGTGGTGGCTGCGGCGCCAGGGCTGCAGCGACAGGCGGCAGACAGGAAGCCATTGTCCCTCTTTGACCCCGCCCCCACATACAACGTCACAACCCAGAGACTGAGTTGCCCTGCTCTAGTGAACACTTTAGGGCTCTGATCCTGCTATGGAACAGGCACGAACAACCCGAAAGATGGCACAAGAAGAACTCAAAGTCCCAGAGCCAATAACTCTAAGCGACCGAGAAATTGCCAGCCTCTCAGAAGCACAATTCAAGACACTATTTATCAGGATGCTCACAGAACTGGTAGATTATAGTCACAAATTAGAGGAACATAGTCACAAATTAGAGGAACATATGAAGGCTAAACTAATTGAAATGAAGGGAGATGCACAGGAAACCAATAGTGATGGAAAGGAAACTGGGACTCAAATCAATGGAATGGACCAGAAGGAAGAACAAAACATCCCACCAGAAAGGAATGAAGAAATGAGAATTCAAAAAAATGAGGAGAGGCTTAGGAACCTCCAGGACATCTTTAAACGTTCCAACATCCGGATTATAGGGGTACCAGAAGGGGGAAAGAAACAGCCACGAGTGGAAAACGTATTTGAACAAATAATAAAGGAGAACTTCCCCAGTCTGGCAAAGGAAATAGACTTCCAGGAAATCCAGGAAGCTCAGAGAGTGCCAAAGAAGTTGGACCCAAGAAGGAACACACCAAGGCACATCATAATTACATTAGCCAAGACTAAAATGAAGGAGAGAATCCTAGAAGCAGCAAGGGATAAGGGGACAGTCACCTACAAAGGAGTACCCATCAGACTGTCAGCGGATTTCTCAAAAGAGACCTTACAGGCAAGAAGGGGCTGGAAAGAAGTATTCCAAGTCATGAAATCCAAAGACCTACAGCCAAGATTGCTTTATCCAGCAAAACTTTCATTTAGAATGGAAGGACAGATAAAGTGCTTCTCAGATAAGGTCAAGTTCAAGGAGTTCATCATCACCAAGCCCTTATTATATGAAATGCTAAAGGGACTTATATAAGAAAGAGATGATGAAAAATATGAACAGTGAAAGGACAGCAAACACACAGTTATTAACAACCACACCTAAAACAAAAGCAAACCAAGAGGACAGCTAGATCAGGAGTGGAACCATAGAAATGAAGAACACATGGAGGGTTAGAAACAGGGGGGTGGGAGGGAGGAGAAGGGGGGAGAAGGCACAGAAAATAGCATAGATGGCAGGTAGAAAATAGATAGGGGGGAGGGCAAGAATAGTGGGGGAAATATAGAATCTAAAGAACTTGAGACACGTGGTTATAAACTAAGGGGGGGAGAGTGGTGGGGGAGGGAATGTGCAGGTGGAGGGGAATGAAGGGCGGGGAATAGAACACCTGCAATGGTATAATCAATAAAATATATTTTTAAAAAAGGTGGTATTATTTTACCACTCTGCTCTTTACGCCCTGGTGTTCAATGTCCAGCTTCCCCTTCACCCCTTTCACTGACTGCACAACGGATGATCTGTAGGATCTGTTTCAATAAATCAGCCAATGCATGTGAAGCCACAAGTATAGTGCATGGCACAGAACAGAAGTGCATCAAATGCTTAAATTCTCACTCATTCCCTCTCCATTATGGGCTGAATTGTGTCCCCTCAGAATTTATATGTTGAAGTCCTACCCTCCCCCGAACCAGAGCCTCAGAGTGTGACTGTATTTGGAGACAGAGCATTTAAACAGGTGATTGGGTTCCATGAGGCGCTTAGGGAGGCCCCCAACCCAATCTAACAGATGTCCTTATACAAAGAGAAGAGGACACACAAAGAGACACCAGGGTTGTGCGCACACAGAGGGATGATGATGTAAAGAAGGGTCGACAGGCCGCCATCTGCAAGCCAAGGAGAGAGGCATCAGAGGAAACCAACCTGGTGTCACTTTGATCTTGCACTTCCAGCCTCCAGAAATGTGAGAACAAAATTCTGTGGTTTAAGCCGCCTAATTGTTTGGCATCCCCAGAAAACTAATGTGCTCTCCTTTCAAGAACAGATAATTTTTGTATCTCTGACCATCGGAAAGCTGTTGCATGACTTAGAAGAGGTCCCTAATCCTCCTGTGGGCCTGAAAAGTCTGTTTTGTGAGGGAAGAATGTACGTTTTCCCACCAGGACATGGCCGATGTGCCTGGCACTCAGGAGAGGGCTTCTCGTTCCCTGAGGAAGTGGGTACATCAGCTTCACAGTCCCCCCAAGAGGCCCGCACGCACAGTCGTGCATCAGAGCCTCGCAGAGGAAACACCATTGGCACTGTGGATACAAAAAACTGTAAAATCACAAATGACAGATTCGTGACTTCCCTGAGGGAATAAATAGCAAGAACAGATGGGCCCTGAAACTGGGAGGTTTCATGTAAATGTTAATAAATAACATTTTGATAACTTAATGAATGTGGTAAGAGAAGAATAGCAAAGCAGCACCAGAAAGCCAAAACACAATTTGCCCACCCTGGTGTTGGCCCAGGGTGATTTCCCCATAAGGAGGGGCACAAGGTTACACAGACAAATTATCTCCCAAGGATTTACAGGGTCCCCTCTGAACTGGCAAAGATGACCGCGTTGCAATGGGTGGCATCCAAAGCAATACGATGCACCCCATTTTCCCTATGCACATCTTCTGGGCCCCTCGTGGGGCAACAGTCCTTACAAGGCCCAGGTGATTTCTGGGTAAAGCGGTAACTTATAGACTTGCAGGAGACAGAGAACAAATACGCTCAGAGGTCAAAACCACCTCCCCTGGAGGTTGCTTGTTCCCGGCCAATACAGCCTGTTCCCAATTATTCTCTCCTTGCTTGTCTCTGGAGGCCTTCAGAGGAGACGTGCCTAAGAAGAGAAAATAGCACTGGGCGAGGAGTCCAAAGGATCACAACCACACACTGACCGTGAGCCTTCAGATGAGCAATGTAGCTTCTCTGCAAGGTGGGGATAACACTTCCTACCTTGCAGGAATTTGTTGGAAAGAGCAAACAAGGTCCCCTCCTTAGAAAATGGTAGGCAAGTAACTGGCATTTGACAAATGCAAATCACTCCTAGTGATGCCCCCAAATAGCACAGTGTGCACGGGGGTCCATGAGTAAATACTGCATGGCTCTGAGCTTTCTAGGTTATTCCTGGTAAACAAACGCAGGGTCTCTGGTTTATAGTCCTCCCACACTGTCAAGCTCTTACTTCAATACATCTGTTGGAAAGTACGGGATGAAGAACAGACAAAAGGTTGGAGAAGACGAGCCCCAGATGCTAAGTATCTTAACTGGGACATCCAATTTTGTGAAATGACTCAGAGAGACAAAACAAGCAACCAGAAAAGCAGCGGAAAGAACAGAGAGGGAGCCAGGACTGGAGGCGCCGGCTCTACAGCAAGTNCCCACACTGTCAAGCTCTTACTTCAATACATCTGTTGGAAAGTACGGGATGAAGAACAGACAAAAGGTTGGAGAAGACGAGCCCCAGATGCTAAGTATCTTAACTGGGACATCCAATTTTGTGAAATGACTCAGAGAGACAAAACAAGCAACCAGAAAAGCAGCGGAAAGAACAGAGAGGGAGCCAGGACTGGAGGCGCCGGCTCTGCTGCAAGTGGGCTGGCATGAGCACACCGGCAGGCGACTGGCGCCCCAGAGGCTCACAGGGCATAAGGATGGAGCAGCGTCAGCCCAGCAGGAGAAAGCTGAGCAGTTCAAAATGACTCTGACGGGGAGATTAACCCCAGGCACCCCTGCGTTCCCACATGATGCCCCAGGAGGATGTCTGGGGACCCCATCTGTGAGTGGCCTGAACTTAAGTCTTGGAAGAAGGAGAAAAGATATGTTTGGTAAACACGTGCACTGAATCGAGCTCTCTTCTTGTCTCGCCTGCATCCACGGCATCCCTGGCCTAATGGGAAATACACTGGTGAGATGTGTTTCTAGGACCCGACACAATGGGAGTTTGCCAAACGGAGACGGTAGAGCAGATACTGGGCACAAAGTCTGTGTAGTCAGACTCCTGGAATCAATGGGCAAATGTTACATTTAAAATAGGATTAACACAAATAGTTGCTTTCTTGAGGTGGGTGCAGAAGGGGAGGGAGTGGCGTAGAGGAACGGATCCCCCTATGGGAATGAGGACGCATAGGGTGCAAGAGAGCTCCTATTCGGCTCTCATGTGCTTCCATTTTTCAGCCAACTCCTCTCTCTTCCCTTCCAGTAAGTGGGTCCCCTATTTTGTTCACCCAGCTGCTGACTCCATCTTCAGCAAGCACAAAAAATATATATAAAATATATATAAACTGGGTTGCAGGCCAGTTCCCAGCAGGGGATGCACAAGAGGCAACTATTAATATATATATAATGGTGAAATTATGAGAGAATATAATAGGCATGAAAAACACAGGCAGAAAGAGATTCCACTGGAGAATTATGGGCAACTCTAGAAGGCAAATAAAATGCTAGAAACAAACATCAAGATTGAAGGTTTACTCTGTCACAGGCTTTCAGCCCTTCACTGCACATTACGAGCCCTGGCAGTTTCTTCAAAAAAATGTCATTTCCCAGCCCTTCCCCTAGTGTTTTGGTTTTAAATACTCACTAATTGCACCAGTAAATTTGGGTAATTTCAAATTCCCTTGCAAATCCAAGTCTTAGAATAAGTCATAATTTGTGTAGTGTATTAGTTTATAACAGCCAGAGCCAGGAGGGAAATTTGTCACTTGCGCAATTCAGGCAGGTCACCAAGTAGCCCAGATGGAACCAGGAGAACAAGTGAATTGCTCACCGTGGCTCTGTACTTGCATCTCAAAGGACAGGGTACCTTAGGTACCGCTCGCCTTCTTTCCTCATCCACTTTAGCCATTTAATCCCTCCCTGAAAGCGGAGGGATTGTCAGATTGGAAAAAGATGTATCTTCTCAAAGATGGCTCTTATCCCTGGGAAAAACTTGTTCCCTTAGAAATGCCAACGCTATGCTCCTGGTAGCACTTTGCTCTGTGCCAGCATTTTCTGTATGTAGTCTGGACCCCGCCTTAGTCTAAAAAGTGGAGCAAGTTGGCCGAGCATCCTGCAGAGGATTCCATCTGCTGCCGGCCAGACAGAAGCTGAGGATTAGAAGGAAAAGCTGGAGCCCCAAGCGGATCAGCCTGCATGCCCACGCCCCCAGGCCTGGCCTCCTGCACAGAGAGAGCTCATCACCCAGCGCATAAGATGTGTGAGGCCACCAAACAGAGCTGAAGGGAGGAGCAAAGGAGCTATGAGAGGAGCCAGAAGTGGAGGAAAGAAGTAGATGGATCTTTTTTCATTCAACCTGGAATGAATGTGATGTGCAACAGCAACAATGAAGCTGCTGCTGCTGCTGCTGCTGAAGACGATGCTGGTGATGCTGATGCTGACGTCCCTCCCTGGAACTGCTCTGGTTTAGACTGGCCCCTTGGAAGCTAGTGGTTTCTGCATATGCAGTTTTCTGGAGCCGTGTTCAGCCCCACTTTGGTCCCCTCCAGTGCTAGCTGAGAAACCTCTCAGAGAAGCGCCTCTCCAGACCAGCCAGCTATCCATGCATCCAGCCATTGCATCAGGTAGTTGGCCCCCTGTCATGACCCACCACTGCTTGAACAGCCCTGGGCTCCTGTTCCTTCCCTATGCTTTCTGCTTCCTCCTAGGGAGCTTTGTGCCCTTTCCTAAGCTCTCAATGAATGGAGCAAAAAAAAAAATTTCTTCTTTTGGCACTGTACTGCCATCCATCTTTCCCTGATGGTACAGAATGCTCCATTAAGCCTCTTCTTACTGTCAAAATTTCCAGACCAGGGCAGGCACCAGGTTCTACATCTTCATATCCCAAAACTCCAGGGTATGTGTCAAGCCCTGCAAACAGCTCCCTCCCATAGTCCAGTTCATTCTATTAGTATCACAGGAACAGGGAATGTCTGCGGGCTTGCAGGTCAGCAAACAGTCAGGTACAAGATGCCACCATGCCCCTCCTTTAAAGCATCCTCAGTCTACACAAGGGAGTCTCTGGTAGTCCCTTCATTTGACTCTACAGGGAGTGAAAAGTCTTTCACCTCAAGCAAGTACTTTCTGTAGGCCAAGATTCCAAAGATTCTCATCTCCCTTTCCATCTGTATCCTTATACGGACCTGGGAGCTTAGAGTTGAGGGTTCTAAGGCCAGTGTTTTTACTTCTTGGAAATTCATGAAGGACCCCTGTTATTTGTGGCTCACTTTAAAAAGCAGAGTGCCTAAGTCTTCTTATTTTCAGATTTACACTCTGAATGTTCATTCTCAGACAAGAGAAAAGTCCCACCTTGTGACATAGTTAACTTGCTTTGATAGATCGAATGATCATTTCCAGTTTTTCTCCCCCCATGTAATAGGATTATAATCCACATTCCTGGCCATGTAACACTGAAATCTTTCCCATTGTGAGAAGAATATACTTCCAACTCACTGATGTTGGGTTGGCCATGTGATTGAACTTGGGCAATGAATGTTAGCAAGCATGATGTACACAGAGGCTTTAAATGTGCGAGTACACTTGAGCATCCTACGTGGCCTCTCGTCATTTACTGTGAGAGGAACATGTCCCTAGTAGCAGCCCAGTAGCTGGATAAAAGACATGTGGAGCAGACCTGAGCCTGACTTACAACATGAAGAAGAATCTTTCCAGTTGACTGCAAAACTCATGAGTGAGATAAAGAATGTCCACTGTGGGAGCCACTGAGATATCTGGGGCTGTCTGTTATGCAGCATTAGTATTATGAAATAATAGCTAACTAATACACTGGCCAACATTTGGCTGGACACTATATTATTGCTATTTATTTATCTCAGCAACTGTATGATACAGAGCACTATTAATATTACCTTTGTTTTACAGATAAAGAAAATGAGGCATGGAACATTTGAGCACATTTAGTATGCACTTCTATTCCAATAATCTGAATTCAGAGCCTGCATTCTAACCATCATGGAACATAAAACAGAAGGAGAGAAAGGTGTAGCTCTATGTTCTTCTAACTCTGTGCACTGGTGTTGACCTTGAGCGCAAAGCCACAAGGGTGCTTATGAGCTCCCTACTGACACAAGCCTGGCCAGATCCCAAGAGCTGAGGCCATTTTTCCAGCTCTGTCAGAAAAATGCGACAGGCTTCCCTTCCAGAATGCATGACCCCTCTCTGAACTTTGAGGAGGGGATGCTCCATGGGGAATTCTACCCAAGGAACAAGCCTGCCTTTGTGAAGTGCACTCATCTGACATTCTGCATGGCCTTGCACAACACACGTCATTCTCTGCCTATTTTCATTCTCTCTAAGCAAATATCTCTGGATGTTTCTTTTGAATATTATATTATTTCACAATTGCCAGCTGCTGGGATTATACAAATAACCTGATAATAGCAAAGCAATATGCTGTCCAGCGTTCAAACACACCACACACAACAGAGCAGCCCAGGGTGCCAGTTCTCATTCACAGCCGGCAAATGAAAGCCACCCACATGCTCCCAGTTTTGAGAGAACAGAGTAGCAGGCAGTTTAGTCCCAAGATGTTTTACTCTTCAGCTTCCAAGACATTCTGTGCACAGGAAGAATGCAAAGTCATGTTCTTTGGCAGAACAAACTCATCAATTTAATTCGACAACACACTGCTTTCTTTAACCAAAGTTGGTACCCGTGATGGGCAGCAATACCTGCTTACAGGTCTCCCAGTCATGCACAAGCTCGCAATTCTGAGGGCAAGGACCAGGTCATCTTTACTTACCACTAACGTCAATGCCTAGCACAGTGGGCAGTGGATAAATATTTGCTGAATAAATCGATGCGAAAGGGTTTTAAGGAGAGTGGGGACTCAATCTTTGAATTTTGCATATTTTAATTCTTAAAATACAAGGTTAAGGCATGCAAGGACAGGGTTATGCAAACTGGAACTCCTTAAAAAATGAAGAAAAGATGGAGAGACAGCCAGACTAAAAAAGTCTTTCACGCTCACCAAGAAAGCTAACACTTTGTAATCTTTGCTTCAGCAAGGAAAGCCAGCTCAGTGCCTATGGTGAACTCTGTGGGCTTTGCCCACCCAGCAAGCATGTCTCCTTTTACTAACAAGTCCCCCACTTCCCATGAAGGAACCCCTCCAAGACTCATAGTGGGGGTGGCCTCAGGCAGGGGCATGTGACCCCAGCTGGGCCACACAGATTTCTCCCATTCGAGAATGTGAATCTTAGGCTGAGCACCCAAATCCAGAAAATAATTGGGGGACTTGGCCCCTTTGGGGGTGTTTCTAAATAGCCTCAAGGGAGTAGGCTGGACTTTTCACAGACAGACTGCAGACTTTCCCCAGAACAGCCGTGGAATTATCATCAGCCCCGGGGCACTCCCACTGAGTCTCCGTTTTGCTCCTCCAGTCCAACTTCTTTCCCCGAACCCATCACTGGAGACTATCAAAGAGCAGAGGGAAGAACTCCAAGCTGGAAAGAGAGGTTCTGATCACACATCTGCCACAGGAAATAAGTGGCCTCCCCTCCCCAGTAGTAAGGGGCTGGGAATACACAGGGACAAAGGAGCCTTGTGTGTTGAATCAATAGAAATTGACCCCTGGAAGCCCTGGGCCTTGGCAGCACAAAGCTCACACTGTCAGAGCCGGTGAGGCTTGGAGTTTAAAGCACTTAATCCCCTGGCTAGATGACTCGACAAAGAGGATTAACCCTCAGACAAGAGTCATCGTCCAAATATAGAGCAATCCCAAGCCCAATATGAGGAACGTGAAGCCCCTCCACCTTCTTTTGTACATTTTTTGTTCTGTAACTCGTTTGGTGAGCTGATTGATGAACTCACCAGCGCCCAAAGTCAAGGTGCTAGACCCTCTCCACATCCCGCCACCTTTCTCTGTTTTCCAATCCAGGGCTTCTCCTTCTAAACCTGCGGGGATCTTTAAGGTATTCCACGTTTGGTAAATAACTAACCCTGGGGTACCTCCTGTGTGCCAGGGACTGTGTCAGACACCAGAGCTGGGGGCGGGGGGTAGACAAGACGACACAGTCCCAGCTCTTGGGGAGTTTCAGTCCAGTGCAAAAGCACCTCCGAGTACCATGTACCCTTCTAAGCACTAGACAACCATTATCTCTTCAATAAATGCCCCTCGACAAACCCAGAAAGTAGATCTTATTATGGCCATTTTACACATAAGAAAACTAAGGCCACTGTGAAAATCGGAGGCCACCAATCCTGTGATGTGAGAACTGGAGACCGGCACAGCTTTTCGGCCAGATACTGACCAGTACCACCCAAAGAAGAGAAAAACCCAGTCACCCACCATGGGGAGTGGTGAGAGGGGAACACAGCTCAGCACCCCACCATTTCCACGTTGTTTCTAACCCTTTCTAATCCTTCTCATCCATCTCTCCTTTGTTCTTCTTGAGTTTATCTTCTACTACTTTAATTTTTAAGCTATTGCGTTTACATTGCTTTCCTATAGCTTCCCTTTCCTTAAAACTTGATTTTAATGCTTTACTTGTAAAAAAATACATAAGTGTTTACATTGAATCCATGGACCTTCTAGTGACCACGGGTAGGATGCATTCACCCCATATTATCATCAGGGTAGGGGTGGAACTGAGTCCCTTGCACCCTTCAGGGCCAAGGTCAGGAGTTCCTGACATTGCCGTGACCCCTCCAGCCCCATCCCTGGCCCAGCACTCTGCCCAGAACAGGCCATCCCACGAGGCCATTGCCTCTCTCCAGAGCCACTTGCATGCCAGCTGGGCTCCATGCCTCGCGCCATCTGCTGCACCCAAGATCAGGAGAGAGGCCACGGTCAGGTTCTATGCATGGCAGGAGAGCAGGGGCGCAGACTCAACCTGAGCAACCTACCTGGGCCTAGGCTTTGGGAGCCAGCAGGGGAAACCCCACATGACTTTTCAGAGGAAGCTGCTGAAGGGCCTGGCAGGGCTCTCACATGCCTGTGAAAATGAGCTGTGGACTTCCAAGCATAATAAGAAAGGACCCAGGCCCTGTTTTCCTGTTCTCTCTTGACCTCTACCCTCAGCCAACCTTACATTGCTGCAGCCCTGATTGGAGTTCTGATTCTCTATCATTAACTTACTGCAGGGCCTTAACGAAGTTGTTTCCTTCTCTAGATTCAGTTCCCTCCTTTGCTTAGTAAGGAATTTAGATTCCTGCTTTCCAAGGTCCTTTCAGCTCTGAAACACTAAGGCCCCCTATATTTCAAATAAGTCCTCTCATTGCCTTGAATTTGTCCTGGACCTGAAAAGGAACCTGTCCGTGAAATAATTAGGCAAACCAAACCTGCACACTTGGGAATGATGATGGATGGCGCATTTACCCAGGGACATGTTCTGTTCCTTCTCCTTAGCAATATTCATTTGCAGGTTTCTGTCACGGAAAGACCTTGAAAACTTGTACTATCCCTGCTTAGGTGAGTTTTAGAACCCAGGACTTCTGCCAACATACGTATTATCTGGAGTCGACACAGGCAGCTCCCAGCTTGAACAGCCAACTTCCAGACCCACGTATCTGTGATTCAAGAAGGCCCCAGAGGTCTGGTAAAGTTACATTCTCTTGTGTCTATGAAAAGCTGGAGGCAAAAGAAGTGAGGGAGTGCAGCCACGTCTCCTAGGGTACTTTTATCTGTGATTTCTCTGGGCTCCAGGCTTCCCATCTGTAAAATGGGAATGAGAGAAAGGATGTGGCCTAGGTTGATCTCGCTTCTAAAAGAAGTTCAGGTCAACTCCACTTCTAAGAGATTACACAGTCACCACTTAGGGGAGAATTTTCAATCACCTTTTGGGGGAAAAAAGTTAATGTCTGCCACTGTCTCCCCTGCCGCTCAGGACAGAAGCAAGTGCTAACTACTGAAGAGAACAGGAAGTGGGTGGAGCAGGAGTTATAGGAAACAGGAAGAGTTACTAGGACCACAGGCTTCTGTGTGGTGAGTTGAAGGAAGGAATCCACAGCGTAGCTCTTCATTGCTAGAGCAGAAAACACTGTGGAGTGAGCCATAATCAACAATTAGCACAGCAAGGGAGATTTAACCTTTGCTGCTGAGGTATTTGAAAGCTCCAAGGGTAAATTGGGTGTATGCTATTTGATCTAGAGGAGGCCAGAATGACAGCAAAGGCATGGAAGGGAGGTGGGAACAGAGACTGTTAGCTGCTGAGTACCTACTGTGCTGAACACTTAGCTTATCACTGTCACTTCAACTCTCATTTCTTACCCAGGCCAGTGAGGAATAACTGGGAAGAGCCTTGAGCAATAGAGCCATCCTAACGACATTTGTTCATGCATGGAGCCAATATCTATCACGTGCTTGCCATGTTCCTAGAACAGGGGGGACAGCAGACTTTTGCAACAGAAGACATCATGGGGCAGATTGACTCAAAATTTTTCACATAGCATTCCAACAAACCAGGGGACACTACAGAACTGAGCTAGTGGGGTTGGCTTATTGCAGGGAATAGAGGGCTGAGTATCATGCACTTGTCTCATTTTGAATGTCATGGGCCCCATGCAAATCATCTCAACAGCACTGGTGGTGACATCAAATGGCAGTTGCTCAAATCTTTCTTCACACAGAATCTTTAAGTCCCTCAGCAAGGATGTTGATCCCTTAGTTAACATTTAGACTAACATATTTCTAAGTCCAGGAGCAGGAAGGGAACTGAAGAGTATGTGAGTATTATTACTACCACCACCATAATCATCTTCATCATCATTGCCATCATCATCATTATCATCATCTTATAACTGAGGAGACCAAGGCTCAGAGATATTAAAAAATGTATTCATCTTATGCATCTATAAAGTAATGAAGTTTGAGTTCAAACCTAGGTCTGTCTGATATCAAACCCACCTACATGGTAGGCCTAGTACCCACAGAGAACAATGGAGGCCAATTTGCCATCTCTCTCACACTTCCTTCTGGGCTTCAATTATGGTTTTCCACTACTGCCCCCACACAGAGGAGACTATTTGCAACTGCCCTCCACCAATATCATCGCAAAGAAAACTCTCCCTCACCGTATTCGGCCACACCACGGAGAGGAAATGAACAACACCTCGAGTCTGAGACTGAAGCCATGTCAGCCCTCCCCTTTTCCTATAAGGGCTATATTGCCTCCCTCTCTCGTTTCATAAACGGGAACCCATTATGCAAGATACTGTAGATATGGGACTTCTTTTTCAGGCAAGCTGATGGATGATACGCGTCTACTTTGCATAAAACCGGTTTAAATAAAAGTCTCCTTTTCTCAAGATCCTTCCTTGCTCCTGCTCAATCTTAAATTAAGAGCAGTACAATAATAAACCAAGAACATCACACCCCTGAATTTTAGCCACCTCTCTCCAGAGGATTTGTCTCCTTTTTTGAAAGCATGAGCTATTTTTTTTTGGCTTCCATTCATTTCTCTGTCTTGTCACCACACATTGCTTTCTGTAAGATATAAGTGATTGGAGCCTTCACATTTAAAGTCTGTTTTTAGGCCATGTGACCCACAATAAGGTTCCCAAGAGACCTTGGAAAGAAAGGGGAATAACTTCAGGGAGTTACACTGTACGATCCACAGAAGCAAAGATTTGCAGTCCCCTCCAATGATTAAATGGTTCCATTCATTCAGTCGATAGAAATTCATTAAGCACATACTATGTGCCAAGCAATATTCTGGGCACTGGGCACCCTAGTGAAGCAATAAATAAATATCATTCCGATGATACTCAAATGTATATCTCCTTCTTGGGCCTCGGGCTTCAAAACTGAATTCACACATACAGGTTGGGTGTCCTATCAAAACCCTATAACTCTTCCTTCTCCATCTCAGCAAAGGGTAACGCCTTCCAGTTGCTCAGGTCAAAATATGTAAAGTCATCCTTGACTCCTTTCTTTCTCTTATACCCTAAATCTAACCCATCAGCAAGTCCTGCCTTCTCTATCACCAAATATATCCAGAATTTGGCCACTTCTCACCATCTCAGCCACCACTGACCCTGGTCCAAACTGCCATCAGCTCTCACCTGGATCACTGCAGTAGCTTCATGATTGATCTCCCTGCAGTCACCCTTGACCCCGTAGAGTCTATTCTGAGTCCTAAAACTCAAGTGATCACTATAAAACATAAATCAAGTAATGACAGCCTGTGCTCAAAATTCTCCAGTGGCTTCCTGTCTCACTGAGAATAAAAGCCAAAATCCATACAAGGCCCTACCAGCCTCTGGATTACCCAGCTGCCTGCTGATTGTCTGATCTCACCTTCTATCATGCTCCTCCTCTCTCAGTTGCTTCTACATGAGGCTTCTTGCTGTTCTCAGAACATGCCGGTACTTTGCTGCCTCAGAGCCTGTGCACTCACTTCCCCTGCCTGGAAGTGTCTTTCCCCCAGATACGCATTATATGAAACGCCCATCCCCAACCCTGTCCTACTTCCTCACCCCCTCTCAGCCAGGCACTCCCCACCTTCCTTTCTCTCCCTGATGATCTTCCATCGCCTGACATTACACACTTACTTGTTTACTCACATATTGTTTGTCTCCCCCAGCTCACAAGAATGCTTCCCAAGGATGGATCAGGTTATTTTTTACTGCTGTACCCCTGCCTATAACATGCCTGGCACATTGCAAACACTCAATCAATATTTGGTAAACGAAGGACCATCTAAACATATATGTGTCTAAAGTAGGTCAGCCATGGCAACACAGACAAGAAAAAGAAGTGCAGGCATTGCCCGTTCAAGCAGAGCCCGGGAGAAAAGGAGCATTAGCCAAGGGGGCTTTAAATATGAAGGTCCCTATGGTAGAGAGACTGCAAAAATATCCCCAGTTCTTCCCCTCCCTGGATCCATGTTCTTTGTAATGTGACCATGTAGCTCCTCTCATCAAGGAGTGGGGTCTACTCCCTACTTCTTCACTCTGGGCTGGCCTTGTGACGTACGTCGGTAGACAAGCATGAAGTAACAGTGTGCCAGTTACAAGTTCAGACCTCAAGAGGCCATGTAAGTGTCCACTCTGTCTTGGACTCCTGACCTTCCCTGTGAACATGCTGGGCTCTCCTTGGGGAGGACGAGAGGCCACATGGAGCAGAGCCGAGTCGCCCCAGCTGAGGCCATCCTAAAACAGCCAGCCCTTGGCCACACGATCAACAGACCAAAACCACATGAGCAAACCCAGGTGAGATCAACCAAGCACAACCCAGACACATGAGAAAATAAAAAATGGTTGTTGCTTTAAGCCCCTGAGCTTTGGAGCAAACTCCATGGTCCCATTAGCAAGCTTACCCCCAGTGTGTGTGATCAGTAGGCATCTAAGCTCTTTGCTCTCCGTGCATGTTCATTAAGGAAACCTTCTCCTTGTGGTTTAGTTCTAATCAAGGGAAGTCTGAAGGAAGAGGACGCACCAGCCTTGCCACACAAGGTCTCAGCCATTGCAAATCAGTAGACTGGCATGCAGGTGATTAAGGTCACTGTCTTGTCACCCGGAGATGGATCAAGTTTCTGAGGCAGCAGGACTAAAAGCTAAACCTTAGATGGGGGAAATTCACAGAGGTAAATGTTATCTTCTGCGGTGAATTAGAGGACGACAACCGGCCAGCCACCCTGACCGTGACCCAGCTTCACCACATGCTATTTCACAGAAACTCTGACAAAGTTCTCATGCCTCCAGCCCTATTTCTGTCCATGAAGCACTGCAGCAGCCCCATACACCAAGAATGCAGGATCTATCCTGTGGGATGGAGCTCTCAAGTCCCGGAATGATGCTGTTCAGAGGAGCAAAGACTCAAAGGGGCAGAGCAGTGAACTGACCTCCATATCAAGTCTGCAACACAGAAGCCTCAACTAAATCCATCATATTATTTGTATAAATGCATCCCGGACTACACCAGAGGTCTGTGCACTTCCAGTGGATTCCAACCCCTTTCCATAACCATAGAAACTGCTATTGCTCTCAAAGAAAAGGAAGTAGTACCTACTCCTCTTTTTGCAGGACTATAACCTGTAGAAAAGGAAAATATCTGCAAGACTCTGCAAGACTTCTCCCTTTTCCTTCGTCATGGGAGAAGGGAAACAAACATGCTGCGAAGGTCCAACATGCCCAGAATGTTCTTCCTCAGACATCTGCCTGGCTCGCTCCCTCCCTCCCCCAGGGGTCTAGTCAAATGTCACTTATCAGCAAAGCTTTCCCTGACCAAGCTGCATAAAAAAAATAACAATCCTTACCCTGCCCTCTGGCAGTACTACCAATTCCTTTTACCTTACTTTATTGCTCTCCATTATAATGCATCATCGGCTGATACACTGTGAGGTTACTTATTTATTTGTCCATTATCTTACACACACACAAAGTTAAGCTCTTTGAGGGGCTTTATTAATTCAATTCTGTGTTCCCCTCACATAGGGCAGTACCGAACACGTATTAGGTAGTCGACGAGTGAACTGCCATTTCTTAAGCACCTACTTGTGCCAAGCAATTTATATATGACAATCATCTCACAATGAACAAACATTTTAAACATCTTCTATGTCATTATTATAACACTTTTGTTGCTATCTCTATTTTATAGATCAGGAAACCAAAGCTTAAAGAGATGCTAAGTAACTTATCCAAGACACTCATGTAGGTCTGTCTGGTCACCAAAGCCCATACTCCTTGCAGTGGGTCAGGCTGCTTTTCAAATATCTTGATGGTTATGTGACAAAATGCATGTGATACACATCTATGGCAAACATGCATGACCCTGGACTTTCATCTCCCAGAAAAAAATCAGTACTAACAGCTTCAGTTGTCTGTTATTCCACCCCTTTGGAGACCAGGTCAGAGCTTTCCTTCTGAACTGGGCTGGGACCAGCAGACAGGTCAGGGACCTGAGGCGGGGGGAAAACGGAAGTTCATCTGCTCTGAGATTTCTCAGAATTTTCCAGAATCCCTGCCTGGCATAGGATGTATTCCTCCTTTGGTGTCAGCCTGTGTTTGTGCTTCCTGAGGCCTCGTCACACAGTATAAATGACAGCCCTGTCTCGACCTGTAAAGCCTGCCCATCCAGTGGCAGTAATGTTGATGGATGGGAGGATGATGTGGGTCACTCGCAGACAAAGGACCGAGGGAGGGACCCAGCCCTTACTGAAATCCATGCCATGTCTCCTTGATGAGAGCTTCACTTTTAAAATGATCACTACCACAATTAATTTCTGCTTCCTCTCTGCTCACGCCTCTCTCTTTTCACACCTGCATCACGGAACTAACTTGTCACACTTCCTTATTACAGGTGTTTTTCCCTCCACCAGGTGTGAGCTGCTGGGAGTCTGGACTGTGTTCTTTTCACCTCTGCACCCCCAAGAATTAATTGGCTTCTGACATATACCAGGTGCCCAGGTAAGTATTTGCTGACTCAGAAAAGATGCAAAATGAGCCTGTCCTGTATCTGCTGCATCGGCTGGAGCAAACGGGACAGACAAGTCACCTCTTCTGAAAAGGGCAGGAAGCAGAAACACTGAACTGGAGACAATGCCCAGTTCTCCCCCATGCACACACACCTCTCATCCCTCACCTGCCACTCCCTCTACCTCAAAGCCACCCGCATTTACCTCCCGACAGGCTTTTTGAAAAACAAAAACCTAGCAGGCATTCCCCAGTGCTCTTTACCTCACTGCATCAGAGCCCAAGACGCAGGTAACTTACCTGCAAACAGAGCTAGTTTGCATCTGTGATTTCTGGGGAAAGGATCATGTTTCAGCAGCCCGCTGAACCCTGGACAGCAGAGATACCTAACACCCGTCTGCGGAACCAACAGCAGAGCTTCGCTCCTCCCTGGCTAAATGCATTTGCTCACCCGTCCCTGCAGAACAAACCGTGTTCTTTTCCTTGCGCTGAAATCCATCTACAGACAAATCCTCCGTGTCCGTAAGAAACTGCTCCCACTCCCGCGGAGGGCGCCCGCCGCATACAGAAGAAATGCACACTCACAAACCCCAACCCTGAGCCCACAGGGTGTTAGAATGTTTTTCAGATGTTCTCTCAGAACAAACCAACAGCAACAACAAATTTCATCTCATAGGAAGGAATAGGCTAGAAACTAAAAGCGGTGGCTTAGGGAAGCGGAGTTAAAAATATCAGTAGACTAACTTGCAAAACTATATATATGGAGCTAACAGTTCGAACAGGGTGTTTGAAACAGCCTTTGGGGACGCCCCCTTCCGAGAAGCGCTCAGCCCCGAGCGGAGGGCAAGTCCTTGCTTTTCCAAGATTTTCCCGTCTTTTAAGCCATTTACATTCAGAGGTGCCACCCGGTATGTTTCAGCCGGGGCAGGCGAGACTGGGAGCCCCTACTCCTCGCCCCCGCGGGTCTGCACGCACCAGTGCGTGCGGCACCATCCCCTACCTGGGTGGGAAATCCGTGGGCAAAAATCCTCGAACGGCGGCCACGAAGTGCTGGCAGAGCAGCCTGTGCCCTGGCGATCCCGGCAGAGGCAGGATACCGCGGGCGGCACACACCTGCAACACTGCTGCTGCCCGCTGCCCGCCCCGCCTGGCGCAGCGCCGCAGCGCGCCCCCGCGCCCCAGCCACGCTGAGCACCGAGGGCGGGAGGCTCCCAAGGCTCCTGTTCTTCGGGATCAAATCCTAACCTGCTTTCTTCCTGGCCCGGGCATTAAAGAAATTCGCTGCAGCTGGTTCTTTGCTTCTAAATACCCTTCTCATTCCATATGGAGTGTTTGGGACAGCTTGGTAGGAAAGGGACTCACTAGGGTCCCAGGCTTTAGATTTGCAGACCAGTGAATGCTAAACTTCTTATCCATCTGAGTTTTGAGAATTTCCCTACACAATTGATTACGGCAGTCACCTCACCTGGGGTGAAGGGATTGCATTCACCAGCTCCAAACTAGGACATGTCAGAAGACAGAACTCACATTCCTGGGAAGGAGAATCCTCTGACGGCCCATACTCAAAGTATCTTCCATCACGGAAGTAATCAAATTGCTCTGTCCTTGTTACCCTGTAAGGGAACTGAAAATAACCTATGTGTGGAGTAGAGGGAAGGGGGAAGATGTGGAGGGCTTAATGCATTAAGCAAAGCCCCCCACCTGTCCAACCTTCTAATCCCCTGCCCCCACCTCCACCCACAAACCAACCACAAAAGTGGACAGCAAATTCGACAGCATGGATCCTTTTGAGGAACCGGGCTCTTCCTAGGAGACAGTAAGAAGCAATGAAGTGACACTAAATGCAGAGGTGAAATCAAACAACGTACCTCAGGTTCCTGGACTCCTCTGGGGTATGGAACTACATCCCTTTTCAATAGTGGTGAAATGGAACCGGGTCCTCCAAGACTCTTCCTTCTTCCCCACCCAGCACAACCCACCATCACAAGGTCGTTTCCACCTCCACGTTCTCTCTAATGTCAGCACGCTGCTGGCCCTCTCCTCGGTCCCCTCCCTGCTCGCGGCTCCATCACGTCTCACCTGGATCACCTCAAGTGCTCCAACTTCTCAGCCTCTAGACTCATTTCCTAAAATGTCAATGTAATCTTGACTCTTTCCTACCTAAGACTAAGCATTCGCTTCTCAATGCCCTCAGAAAAGCCGAAAGCCTTTGAACACATCTCAGTTAATCGCCAAAGAGCAGGCCCCTGCTGAACCCCACAGCCTCACATCTCCATCACCATCTTTCCCCCTGTACTCCAAACTTTTGATTACTTGCACATGCCTCATTCTCTCACCTTCATGCCTTTGCATATATTATTCCCAATACCTCCCAGAATGGTCTCGTCCTTCCAATCTTCTTATCCCTCCCCAATGCCTAATGGTCCTCAGTTGTGCCATCTCTTTCTCCAGGAAGTCTCCCCTCATCCCCCCAATAACTGAGTTCTCTCTGTTCCATGTGCCTAAAGCCACCACTATTTCCTCTACCAACACACCCAACACATGTCCCTGAAGCTAGTTGACTGATGTCTGTCATCCTCACTAAAATGTAAGCATGTCTCTCTTATCTGCCAAGTGTGCACAGGATACACAGCATCTAGTGTCTGCTTAGTCAGAATACCTTAGTACAGCCACCATCCAGATTAATATGTAGAACAGTTCTATCATCCAGAGGTTTCTTTATGCTCCTCCCCAGGACATAGGCACTCACCTCCCAGATGTAACCACTACACTCATGTCTTTCAGTATCATGCTTGTTCTTGAACTACATATAAATGGAATCATACAGTATGTATTCTTTTGTGTATGGTTCCTTTTACTCAAAATAGTATCTAGGAGATTCATTCATACTGTTACACAAATCAGTAAATTCTCTTTTTATTGCTGGATAGTACTTCATTGTCTGAATACAACACAATTTATCTTTTTCCTGGAAGTAGAGATAAATTCTTATTGCTTCCAGTTTTTTGCTGTTAGAATAGAGCCACTGTGAATATTTAATGGACATATGCATTCTTTTCTCTTGAGCGTGTAACTAGGAGTAGAATTGCTGGGTCACAGGGTAAGTGCATGTTTTGTTTTAGTAACCACTGCCAAAATTTACAGTTCCACCTGCACTATTTGAGAATTCCAGCTGGAGAGAAAAAAAAACAACCCTGAAAAACCAACAGGTCTTCTTTGATCCACATGAAAAGTGAGGGCACAGGGCAGGCCACTATTCTCAAAACTGGAGAGAGAGACAGGCAAATACAGAGAATCACCACTTACCAGAGCAGAATCCTAAGAGTGGAAACCTCCAGAGGAACCAGCACCGGATGAGGAAAACCTAAACTGGGACTGATGAGGAAAACCTAAACTGTGTTACACTGTGAGCCTCCTCGATGGAGGCTCAGTGTAGACAAGTCTGTGAGATAAAAATTCCAGGAGGACCCAGTTATCAGAGGACCCCCGTGCTTTTATAATTTTTTTCTTCAAAGGCTCAGCCAAGTGCTCACAGGGAAGACAACAAGAAAAATATCCTTATGCTTCCAGAAAGTGGAAAAGAAAATGTGGCCATTTTGAAATATGCCAGAGCATTCTATGCTTTCTTACAAAGCCTTCCCTCAAGATAAACTATTTTGTCAAAGCAAAATAATTTATAAGGATTTTGTCAGAGCCTAACCAACAATTGGGAAGTAGGGTTGGCGGAGGAACTCCAGCCCCTTCCAGTTATCCTGTCCCACATCAGGGGGAGGGGACTGAAAGGCACTGATAAAGTTCAAAGCCAAGGATCACAGGCTCACTAAAAGATTGAGACCTAACCACAGGACAACAGAACAGGTCTCCTCCCTCCCCACCTCACCACCACATCTTTAAAAGCCTCTTTCCTGCAGTTTCTTTGTACTCAGTACATCATGTCCGGCTTTCAACAACAACAAAATTAGAAGGCATAATATTAAAAGGCAAAAGTATAGTTTGAAGAGACAGAGCCACACTCATTTATGGCAAAGTGTGGAAATGATCACATTGTGAATTTAAAACAGCTACGACAATATGCCACCGCCCCTAGTGGAAAAAATAGGTAACATGCAAGAACAGATGAATAATGTAAGCAGAGATGGAAATTTTAAGAAAGATTCAAAAAGAAATACTAGAAATCAGAAACACTGTAATAGAAATAAAGAATGCCTTTGAAGGGCCGATTAGTACTTAGTACGCTGGACATGGTAGGAGGTGGGGGGTGGGAAATCCCTGAGCTTGCGGATATATCAATAGAAATTTGCAAAACTGAAAAAGCAAAGAGGAAAAAAGGCTGAAAGAAAAATAGGAACAGAATATCCAATAACTATGGGACAACTACAAAAGGTATAACATGCAAGTAACGTGAGGAGAAGAACAAAAGAAACACTCAGAAAAATAAGGATTGAGAGTTTTCCCAAATTAATGTCACCAAACCACAGACCCAGGAAGTTCAGAGAACAAGTGAAATGAATACAGGGAAAAAATCTACACTTTACCATGTGGACCTTGCGAAGATAAATTCATTTGAGGTGAAGCCCCAAAAGAAATTTATCTGCCAAGATGACCTCCCCATGGTCCACCCAAAGCCCAAAATATATGGGAGTGTAGCAGCAGCTATCTGCGGACAGGGGGTTCTTACGTACTCTGTGCACCGGGAACAATCTTTGACTGAACTGTCAGTTTACCACACTTTCTCTGCTTCTTCGTACCACCTATATCTTCCACTTTCCACTTAGAGACTGAGCTATGCACTGTCCAATCAGAACTGCTCCTTAATGACCAATCAAGGCGCAAAACACTGACCAATCAAGACAGCTCAATTCGAACCAATCAGAGTGAACTTCAGCATGTGATTTGCATAAATCCGGTCTTGTCAGGCACCTGGGCGGGAGCTTTTTTGACGGGACGAACGCCTCTGTTTCTCAGGGAAGCACACTGTTGGGTTCTTCGACCGCCCGATGCGAACACTGTCATGGAAATAAAGTTTCTCCTTTTCACTCCAGTGCCTTTTGGTCTTGTTTACAGGCCTGTCGTATTCAAAACGACGGGGAGAAAGAAAACATCTTGGAAAGGAGCCTGAGGGTGGAAAATACTTCGACCTGTTCAGGCACAAAGTTTGAACGTCCATCCAACTTCTCCTCAGAAGCCAGGCAAGCAAGGAGAAAGGGAAATGTTGGGGGGGAGGGGGAGAAAGAATGAAAAGAGCCCACCTAGTATTCCGTATTCTGAGAAGTTACCCTACAAAAGTAAAAAAAAACATGCACTTTCTCAGACCAACAAAGCCAGAGGACACGTGTTGCCAGTTGACTGACCTTGCAAGCAATATTTAGAAGAAGTTCTTCGGAGAGAAGGTATCGGTTTGAAACTTCACGAGCTTCCCGGGTGAAATCTGCAGGTGCCGCCGCGCGGGGCACAGGGACCGAGGCAGGCCCTTCCGGGCCGGCGGGGGCGTTTAAGAAGCAAGGGGACTTAACTGACGACGATGGTCTCAGGCGCCACAGGAGGAGTAGGTCTGCACACCCGCCCGCCGGAATCGTCTAACAGTTTCCCTGGAGGCCTCAAGGGGATGCAGTCACAGGCTGTCCAGAGGGTCTCAACAAGCCCCTGCTCTCTCAAGGCTGCGTCCTTGAAAATGACTCCCGCTGTGGGAATGGTGGCGCAGCGTACAATCCCAGGGCAGAGGAGAAAATGAGGAGCCTGCGATTGTCCGGGTCCAGCTCCCGGGTCTGCCCGCAGCCAGAAATTCTGACGCAGGTAAAGAAAGGAAGAGCATTAGGGGAGGAATGAATGAAGGTAAATAAAACCTTTTTATTTTCCTTATTTTGCATTGATCTTACTGATAACGCTTGTTAAAAATAATACCAACAAGATATTTGATTGCCTATGCTTATTTATTATGATATATAATGTAGAAATATATATTTAATACATAAGCAATAGCATATATCAGTATAGTATACATATGTATGTATAAGTGAGATGAATGACAGTGATGATACAAGGTCCAAGCAAGGAACAGGAAGAAGGAACTAGGAATATTTTGTTATTATAAATACTTGTACTCCCCATGAAGCATTATGGTGTTATTTGAAAATGGACTTGGATTACCTGGATATATATTGTAAACTCTAAACTACTAAAAATAGTAAATACATGTGATTGATATTCTAAGAAAGAAGAGAAAACTGAAGCATATAAAATGCTCAAAACCACAAATTCCAGAAGAAAGAGTGAAACCCAAAAAAAGAACAAAGAACAAGGACAATGAATAGAAATTAAACACAAACATGGTATGTATTAGTGCAACTATATCAACAATCACTTTAAATGTCAATGGTATAAATACAACAATTAAAAGACAGGCATTGACAGGAATGTGTCAAAAAACAGGTGTCAACTCTATGTTGTCCATAAGAAACCCACTTTAAATATAAAGACACAAATAGATTTAAAGGAATGAATAGACAAAGCACACAGGATTTTTAGGGCAGTGAAACTATTTTATGTGATAGGTGTGTATGGTGGATACGTGTCAATATGCATTTGTCCAAACCCATAGAATGTTCAGCATCAAGAGTAGGTAATGATGATGTGCCAGTGTAGGTTCATTGATGTTAAGAAATGTACCAGTCTGGTGGAGGGTATTAATCATGGGGGAGGCTATGCACATGTAGGGTTAGAGGAGAGATGGGAACTTTGAAAACTTCTGAGCTCAGTTTCACTGTGAAGCTAAAACTATTCTGAAAACAGTCTCTTCCAAACAGAAAAATGTTGACTTTTAATATCTCTGCATTCTCCAACTTTATTACTATGAGTATGGTTTCCTCATAGGTAAAGAAAGATAAAATAGGTTGAAATTCTACCATTTCCTTTTTTTCTTTTTTTTTTACAGTTGAAGAGGAGAAAAATCAAACTAACCCATTGGGGTTCTTCAAACATTAGGCTTACAAGTCTTGAGTTTTTGATGGTAGCGCTGTCCTGTTCTCTGGCCCTGGTTGAACTTGTTCTGCATTAAAAACATTGAAAAGGAGAATTGCAGCCCTCTGGTCTTGGCACCCAGCTGGGTCTGTGCTCCTAGTCCTCCTACCCTACAACCCAGAAGACCATGGTAGGTGTGACTTTGTGGCTCTCTTATGCATAATGCAAAGCTTATTGATTTCAAAGGAACTGATGCTCTCTAAGTGTTCACAGCAAAGTCAATAACAAAACATTAATATTTCATGGCTTTTCTGTTCATGTGTTAGGACACTCAGACTGGACTTCCTGAGTCACAGGGAGATGGCAAAAAGGCTACTGGGGACCGCAGAGTCTCCTCTGGAACTGTTGAGCACAAAGTAGGATCTCATTCCACATACACAGGCCATCAAAGATTCTGAGACATGGGTTAGATACCAAGATGTGTTTTTAGCCAGGAAGCATGTTTCCATGGCAATCATATTCCTGTGCCTGCCTTTCTTCCTCCATCCAGTGTGTTAAGTCCATACTGTGCCTCTGTGGCCTTTGCCCATCTGCAGTGCAGCTGGGGCCTCAGCTGCTTTATGAGCTGCTAATAATCCTGGAAAGTTAGGCCAAACCCAGACAATAATGTTCACAGTACTTATCTTGTGATTGTTTGCCATGATTTAAGAACCTGTTTTCAATTTGGAGACATTCACAAAGATTTCACAAAGAAAGTCATTGTTAAATTATTTGTAGCAACAGAACACTAGGAATTACCTTACTATCCAACAAGAATGGATTTTAAAAGTAAATCATGGTACTTGCACATGCTCTGAAACCATTAAAATTACTCTGGGAGAAGATCACATGATCAGATTATATTGGAATAGGAGGGTCTTCAGATAGGCCATACAATCTGAAACGGTGAGTGGGTGCTTCAGAGAGCTGTTTTCCCACTGTTGCACTAAAGAGGCATGACTGCGTCTGTCTGTATGACCTCCCCACTGCCACTCCAGGTGTCCAGAGCCCAGGCTCCAGCTGGGCTCACAACTGTTATTGACCAAAGAAGCAGGCCAGGCCACACAAGGTAATTCAGATGGAGACTAGCAGTGTCATAGGGAACAGATGGACAACACTCGTGCCTTTTGATCAGTGTGCCAGAAATCCACTAGCTGATCTTCGTGGGTGTTCCTTGTGCAATGGTAGGGAGAGAACACCAACTTAGTTCCTTGGCATTGGTAATACAAATGCTTTCTCATGTGGGATACAGTGGTCAGTAGGGCCTCACACAAGTCCCTCATGGCTCTCTGTTGCCAGCAACAGATGGTGCTTACTCAGGCAGAGGCTGGGCAGCAGCGCATTACTGGGCCCCCTCAGGGCTACATAGTCCCTTTCTTGGCAAGTGCTCTGTATCCTCCTAGTACCTTCCCCTGGGCTGGGGATTCCTCATCTCCTGGTTCCTCTTCCCTTCTGTGCACTGAACTCAGTGGAGCATGAACTTTCAAAATATTCACATCCCAAAGGTTGACATGCAAGGCTCTTAATTCTGACATAGACTGCACAATGCAATGTTGAACTTTTAAGAAGTGATAGAGTGAATGGGGGATGAGGGATGACCCCACTATAGAGGACAAGGGAATACAATGGAGGAAAGTACCTAGAATACTATCTTAAATGTGGATCCTACTACATAAATATGTGCAGAGAATAATATTGGAGAGTTATATACCCTTAACAATCATTATAATCATTATTTCCATGTAGAGGGATGGAAGATGAGTTTTAGCTTCTGCTGCTATATTTTCAAATTTCCTGCTATTAATATGTATATTAAAATAGAAATGTATTTATATATTAGCTACCAATGGCAGCCTGTGATGTGAAAAATCATACATAGTCCAAATTAATTTCCTTTAATTGACTGCTAAATACAGTATTCACTCCAATAAATGCAATAAAAAAGAAATTGTTGTATATTGAATGCTAGACAACCATTAAAGAGACATATATATTCATAATAAAAATAAACCCTCAACAAATTGTATAGTTAATATAGATGCAGTTCATTCTTTGTAAATTATACCTCAATAAAGTTGATTTAAAGAATGAAAGATTTCCAAAGGCTTGAAATGAAATGACCAAAGAGAATTAACATTTTACTGGCAGATAATGATACTTATTGAAAAAAATGTAATACTGCTGAACACTTGTAAAAAAATATTTTAGTTAATACTTTAAAAATCAACACTGTACAAAGATAGAAAGTAACATACTCCCATAAAATATTTTTATCCTTAAATAAATAAATACAGTAGTCAGACATGCATTGATCAATCCAAGCAGTACTTTCCCTGGTATGTTCCCTGTGAAGTACTTTTCGTGTGAAGAAACAGATATCTATTTCTTCAACTAAGCACCAGATGAGGAAGTCACCTTGCATTTAAAGTCCATGCTGCATAAAAGAATAAGCACTATAATCACATACTTACAGTTGAATTTACTCAAGTTGAAAGCATTTACAATACAATTGCACTGTACTCATAGAAATAAAAAATGGCTATGTTAATTTATGCATATGCTTATTTCATTTCCCATTTAGATTTTACATAGTTGATATCATGAAGATCATGTTCTGTTCATCTTTTTTTCCCAGGACCTAGCTTGGAGTAGGCTTAGATGGGGAAGTTTTTCTCAAATTTCTCCATGTGCAGAGAGCTTAATGCTTGTGCAGCACAAATGTGGACCACTGGGTTTTACTAGATCAGATATAATTAGTATTGAATATTAAATATGTTTATTAAAAATAAAATATTAATATAATTAAGATGAGTAACATTTTATCAGTGACAAATAATTGATGGAGGAGAGAAGATAGAGAATAGAATTGGTAGACAAAAATAAATTATAAAAGTATTTTTAAAGTAATACTAGCATTATTATATTATAAATAAGTATATTTTCAAATAATAAAAATTAATATTTTAGCCCTGACCAATATGACTCAGTTGGTTGGACATCATCCCTCAAAACAAAAGGCCATCAGTTCAACTCCCGGTCAAGACACTTGCCTGGGTTGCAGGTTTGGTCCCCGGTTGGGGTGCCTCTGAAAGGCAACTGATCACCATTTCTCTCTCATATTGATGTTTCCCTCTCTTTCTTCCAACTTTCCCCTCTCTCAAAAATTAATTAATTAACAATAAATAAATATTTTAAAGTAACCTGAATAGAAACATTTTATTAGCTATAGAAATGATATCCTTTGCAATCTTTACCAATGTCACCGCATTTGGCTCAGTGTCCTATCATTTGAGCCATTGGTCAGGCTCTGTATTATGTCTTTCTTCCTCTTCTAGTTTACTTTCCTCCCCTGTATTTTTACTAAATTCAAAAATTCCGGCACAGAGTCCAGGTCACCAGGAATGGCAGTAATTGCTTGATGTCTCTTTTGTACAAATTTGAGAAATCAAATAGAAAATGAAGTGGTTTCTCTGTGGAAGGTGATAGGGAGGTTTGTGGCCTTGACGCTGGTGATAATTTCACAGGTGTATATTTACCCCCAAAGTCACTGAACTTTTTACATGTCAATCATATCTCTATGAAATGGTTTCAAAAATAATTGTAATTTAATTAAAAATAGATGAAGTGGTTTCTCATTGAATACTACTTTCACTTCCCTTTTGGACCTGACATTGACCAGCAGTCATATCTGAGGCCAAAGGGTAAATGTTTCTGCTTTGAAGATGACCTTGAATCCAGACCTTGTCATGCTTTCATTGAGTATGAGTCTAACTAAGAAAGTTTTGTTTCATGTTCTGTTGGATATGGGTGTGGATTTTTTTTTAAGATTTTATTTATTTATCTTTAGAGGGGAAAGGAAGGAGAGAAGGAGAGAAATATCAATGTATAGTTGCTTCTCGTGAGTCCCCTGCTGGGAACTGGCCTGCAACCCAGGCATGTGCCCTGACTGGGAATTGAACCACGATCGTGTGGTTTGCAGGCCCGCGTTCAATCCACTGAGCTACACCAGCCAGGGCCGATTTTTTTCATATATAATACTGTACCTTGTTTTTCTTCATTTCTTTCTCTAACAAGTGAGAATAATTATTAACTATTGGTAAACAAATTCCCAGCAATCAAACTCTCTGCACCACAGTTCAGCCTACTGAAGAAATCGTGATATCTTGTCCCAAATGTACATGATAAAAGTTCTTTGCCCCTAGTTGGAGAGCTTAGGCCCCTACACTCCTATTTTACACTATTTGAAATACTGAGATTTATTAATTAGGGCCTAAGCAGCATTATAAAAATTGATTTTAATTTTATCCCTTATTCCAGAGATAAACATGTACATTCCCACCCAAAATACTATATTCACTGTGGAAAAGCAGTGTTGCCCTAACTGCGTATTTCCCCCATCGGCATGAAAAGATGTACATGTCAAGGCCACAACTTGTCCTTATTCACAGTTTTCAGTATTTCCCTCAATGCAAAATGAAGATTAGGAGACTTACAGTTAAGTACCAATTATTCTTTGTGAGAAAGTATTTTGTGGTTTGACACTCAAGGGCCACCTCTTTGATTCATGCGACAAAGTTCTTTCTTGCTGTAAATTAGCTGGTGCTCCATCAATATTTTCCCAATAACCCTACTTAAGTCTCCATCATGGCCCACAAAGTATTATTGATTACATTTTAAAAATCTTTCCTCTTGCAACATGCAATTTCAGGGACAAATGGAATAAAAAAATCATTGTGCACCTCTTCATGTGCATACCTCAGTAATTCCCACTATTCTGCTAGAGTAGTCTGAAGGGTGGCCACTCCAAAATATCAATCCCTGGTTGGGGCACTCACGGAAGGCACCCTAACCCCTGGAAATCAGGGTGTTACCTTACCTGATAAAGTTTTGCTTGAGTGATTTGAGATAAGGAGATTACCCTAGACGATTCAGATAGTCTCTAAATACCATCACCAGTTTCATTATACATAGTTAGTGTATCAGGCACTTTACAAATATTTTTATTTATATAATCTTCATAGCACTCAGAGTGGCATACACATAATTCCTATAAAGACTCAGAAGATTTAAAATTTTTCAAGGTCACACAATGACAAAACTGGAATGCCTACATACATGTACTTCCCACACCAAGTCGGCACCCAACACACTGGCTAGTAGTCTCTTAGCTCTAGGCAGAGTTCAGAAGTATCTGTTTATCACATGTGTCAGTCTCTGCCATCGGCATTTCCCCTTAGCCAAAAGTAAAAAAGATCTCCCACCTATTTTATTAAACTGAATACATTAACATTATTTGAACAGCCATTACCATTAAAAGTTCTGATACAGAGACAGCCTCAAGGGTTATTGACTTGCATAGACTTCTTTACCTTCTTCCTAAACCATCCCACACTGGCATGCTTTTGTGAATTTAATTTTTAAATTCTTCTGTCTGTTTTTATTGTTTTCCTGCCTCCTACTTTACTTTTAGATTGTAAACTACCGTACAGATTTTGCAGATGTTCTTTTGCTTGTTTCTAGGGCAACACTATTGACATTTGGGGCCACATAATTCTTGTTTGGATGGAGGAGTTGGACTGTATAATTTAGGATATGTATCAGCTTCCCTGGTCTCATTTTCTAGATGCCAATGACATCTTCCCCATCTTCCTCAGTCATGACAATCAAAAGCATCTCTGGACGTTGCCAAATGTCCCCCACTGGAGGAAGAAGAGGCAAAATCACCCCCAGTCAGGAACCACTGTTCTAGGTGAATACTCGTAGGCACACACACACACACACACACACACACACACACACACTTCTAATTTGTTCCTTTTTACAGTGCTGTTTAAAGGAGGAAACAGCCTCCAGGAATATTAAACAAAAACACAAAATTAAATAAGCTCTGAGTGATACTGTGAGAAAACCACTATTAGTAAAATGTGTGAGCTTTAGCCCATAAAGTCTGTACTTTCCCCCCCCCCAGAGGCCTATTTCATTTTATCTACATTTATAGTTCCAGAAAATTCTGAAGAACTGAGGTCCTCAAATAATTGACCAAACAAAAAAAATATTTCTACATATGCCACTATGGTGGTCACCTATGCTCTTACCATGTTACTGGAATGGTTCATCTGCAAAGCCAATTATTATCTATAAATTTCCACTTACCTACAGCAGATAAATTCTACAATGTTTCCATTCTTCTTGAATCAATATTTCTGTTAATAATTTTTTAAACTAGTTAAAATGTTACTGTAGCCCTGGCCAGGTTACTATGTTGGTTGGAGCTTTGTCCTGTGCACCAAAAGGCTGCAGGTTCCATCCCCAGTCCAGGCACGTACTGGAGGCAACTGATCCATGTTTCTATCTCCCCCTCCCCCTTCCCCTCTCTCTCTAAAATCAACAGTATACTCACATGAGGGTTACAAAAAAAGTTACTGTGAAATTTGATTCCATCTCATATATTTTCCCATATACCTGTTAGAACTACTTTGAAGTAATAATAATTCATTGATTTTTTCTTTGCACAGCTATCTTTACCTGTTCAAATTCTGACTCTCAAATAGGATTGTTCTGTAAATGTCTGTGAGGCAAACAGCATGATGGTCTCCATCATTTACAAACATGCTGCCAATGTGCATTTTCAGCTAGCGACAGCAGCATTCAAAAAGCATTGATTCTTTCTCATAAGAACTTTGTCAATTTGTTTCCTCCTCTTCAGTTGTCCTCTTGTTGAAAAATGAAACCGCTGGGAGTCCTTTTATATGCCACCGTTTGCACTAGTATTTGGTTGTCTGGGGTTGCTGACCAGGAAACAAATCCTTATCGGTGGTACTGATGGAGGTGATATGTCATAGATGCCTGTATTTTCAATTTTATTATGTCAATATGTTCTCAAAATGGCTGAAGCAATTAAAAATTCCAACAGCAGTGTTTTAGAAATGCAGCTACATCTTACACATGAGTGTTTAATTATACTAATAACACTTGAAGACACACTACATTTGATGTTCTCTATAATCCATGAGGATTTTTTCCATTCAAAAGAATTTGATGACGAATAGATATAGGTCTGTTTACTACATCAGCACTCTGTCAAGGAGGCGCGATGTCTGTCAATCAATGGTTTGTGTACGTTCAAGCAGGAAGCTCCAGTATGCTTGAGCTGAATCTCAACCTTCTTCTGAGTTAACTCCAAATGACCTGTTTCTTGCAATTCACTGCTGGTTGGAAAGTGACAAGATTACACAATGAACTTTTATAGAATCCAAACTCATCTATTTGAGCCATGAGTATACATGTGGCATACTCATACCTTTGCTTCTAACACCAGAAGTACTTAAATAGAGGTAATCTCTCCAGAAGACTGGAATGGGATACAGGAGCTGCTTTTGGATCACTACCTTCCACCAGAGGTGCCTGTCTTGTTCCCTAGGATCACTGAGCACTGGACGGGAAGGATGGACAGGCAAGGCTGCCTGTTTCAACAGCGACACTGTGTGGCGGAATCAGCAACAACAGTCAAAAATTCTGGATGCCACAGTTTTCCAGTTTTTTTCTGCTGGAGACAAGAGTATGCAAGAATCACGGAGTACCACTGGTGGGAGAAGGGCTCTTGTTATCACAGGAGAGTGGATAACAGGAAAAGAAAGATACATTCTCGCTATCAGTGGTATTGGGTAATGGAGTGACTGACTTAGCTAAATATTAACATGAATGTACATCTCAGACTGCTGGATAATAAGAGTAACAAAGGCCGAAACCTTTTGTGACGTATCCTCTATGAGTCAGGCGTGTGAGGTACTTCACATATATCATCTCATTTACTCTTCACATCAAAACCTATAATGCAGGCATTTTTCACTATCTGAGGAAACTGAAAGGTCAGAAAAGTTAAGGAATTTGCCCATTTTGCACTTGCCGTGATATGATAAAGTGACTGTTTATACCTAAAACTCTCTACTCCAAAGTCTATGCTCTCTTCCTGTTCCAGACAATGAGGAGGAAATAAAAGGCTCCGATGCCCCCAGGATGAAAGAAAGGAATCCTTCATCTCATTCTCTGACCCATGTGGGTGTGGGGGGGTCGGGGAAGGTCTAAGAGGTTCCACAGCCCAAGAACAGCCTTCCTACCAGTGGAGAATTCCAGTTTTTAACATCACTATCTCCAGTCCAAACCTTACAAAATATCAACACATTTTCACCCTCAACTTCTCACTGTGTCTGCTAGAGTGTATGAATAGGCAGCATTTTTCTTACTATTATGTGCCACACTGATTGCCTGGGCACAACTTGACTTAATTTATCTTTGTGACACAGGATAGAACTTTATGAAGTATAATAGCTATATTAAATTGATGTGGCCCAGGCATCTGCTAGAAGCACAAATGTGTGTGACGATGGAAAAAGTGGTCTCTGAGGAAACATTTTATTTTCTATGGTCCTCACTAATAGCCCAATATAACTCAATGCAAAGAAATCTCATCCTGACCATCAACACTCCTCATCTTTACATTTTGTCCCCAAGAGCTTTCACGTGATTAGGGGTATGTTGATCTGGGATCATTTGGTTGTAAGAAAGAAAAACACAGAAAACTAATTCAGGGGATATTGTGGATTTGCTCTAAAATAGTCCTTTCTCAGTTTTCTCCCATGGGGCTCTATGAACTTAGAAACCAGCAAGTATCCAAATTTTTTAGTTAGCTATTTGCTGCATAACAAATTACCTCAAAACTCAGTTTAATACAATCATTTATTATCACTCACCCATATGCAGATGAACTAGAGTTCAGCTGATATGGGCTGGGTCTAGCTAGATGGCTCTGCTTCTCTCTGGGAGTCTGTAAGTCAACTGGGGTGGCTTTGACCCACATTGTTTGTCCTTCTCCTGAGACCAGCGGCCAGGGGATGGCTGAGATATAAGAGGGCACAGCCTGCTGCACAAACACTTTTCTAACCCCTGTTTGTATCATGTCTTCAAACATCCTATCAGCCAAGGGATTTCACATGGCCGAGCCCAAAGTGAAAACGTGAAGTGTGGAGGTGGGAAGATCTGCAAAGCCACATGTCAATGGGCATGGAGATAGAGAAAGATGAAGGACTGGAACCAATGGGGGCCCGGAAAATTGGGCGACGTCAGAGACAAACTAACTTCTACCAAAGCAGACACCAATAGATAATACTCTGCAGGATGAGTGATGTCGTGGTCCCAGTTCATTATTTGGAAAGCAAACTAAAACTCATGAACTTTTTAGAGAACTAAAGTTGAAAGAGAGTTGTTTCCTCCTGGAGATCAGTACTAAGGTGGAGAGGGGTTACAACCCTTTCATTTGTTGTTTGGATGAACTGGATGGGGCCCTGTGCAAACCAAACTGCACATCCTATGAGTCAGGGGAGTGTAGGCCCGTTGTTTGGAGACCCAGGGCTGTTTAGTACAGCAAGAGATCATTCATGCAGGTAGATGAAGCAGGAAACAATACTCTAGGTTTTCATAGGGGCACATATGTTTGTGTAAACACATAAAAAGATCTAGAAGCATACCACTGACCGCGGTGGTCTTTAGGGAAAGTAAAAAGGAATTTTAGTTTTCCACGGATATTTGAGCTTTTTAAAACTGAGAATATGTATGTATTTATCTTAGCCTATATTTATATATGAATCATGTGTTTAAATGATAAAAGGATGGTGCACTACATTCTTTGTCTTAACCATGTATGTTAACCAAAACCAACACTATCTATTCATTTGACATCTACTAAAGGTTTTAGGTTCTATCTTGGTTCAAGTTCTGTTGCTTTTCATAGACTTCTAAAAATTTCCCCCCCCCAGGGACATCACCTAGATGTGTCTTTGGGGGACATATAATGTGGGAGGATTGTTTCTGGTGCCACCCACACCCTCACCTCCACCCCAACACACTGAATTTTAAGTGCTGAACCTTAAAGAGCCTTCAGCCTTCTCCACCTTCATTCTAGACCTGCCCTGTCCGTGCCACCAACGAGCAGTTTAGCTCAGTCCCTCTCAGATTTTCCCTTATTTTAACATGTGTACTGAGAAAAGTGTGGAACTGGAAGTAAAGGAAACTTCAGACCTGACTTGGCCACTTATTTACAATTTGAAGTCGGCATTTTATTTAAGTGTCTGTGCTTCTGTTTCCTCATGTGAAGACGAGTAATAATAATAATGATTGTTATTATAGGGTTGCAAAATCTCAAAGGCAAATACAGACACTTAAGCTAGTCTGCACACAAAAAATAGAGAGGGGTATTTTGTTTTTGGAAAATATTGAAGATTAGCTGAAAATGGAGGTAGTATGGGTGTAACACTTGTTTCTCCACTTAAGTTATAAAGCTTTTCGGCTTGTCTTCCCTGGCTATCTTGCTTAGGCATGCTATGAATGCTTATCCCAGCAGATGGCAGAAGAAAACTGAGTAAAAAAAATTGCCTGGGCATTTCCATATGCATTGAACCCGGATGAAGGGGTCCCACCTTAATGAACAGTCTGATAATAGCTCAAGCTATTGACTTCACAATGGATACTGAACTTCCCTAACAAAGTCGATCTGAAAAGTCAGGCAGATAACCACTGTACCAAAAATACTATGGCACTGAGATTCACTTACTCAAAAATAGTAATTCACTGAGCATCTCCAACATGCTTAAGATAGATGAGTACAAAATATTCTAGAGAGTTCACAGTCGAGCTAAAATCAAACAAGAAGTGACAACTCACATTGTATGGGGCTGTCCTATCATGATAGTGTCACACGAGTCTGACTGGCTGCCAGCTGCAGGTTGCCTGTTTCATGCCATCTTTTTGCTATGACCCCGTCTCTTCCGCACGACTGTATCCACCCAAGTCCCGTTCAACAACCTCCAAAAGAACTTCCTCTGGTCTTACTTATCTCAAGTTCATCCTCAGGGTAATCTGTCTAAAATGCTAATGTGATTGTATTATACACATCTGCTTATAAAGATTTAATGGCTCTTCACCGACCTCAGAACACCCATCCCCTGATATTCTTTATAAGATCTTTTGTGAGCTGACCTCTACTTTCCTCTCCTGCCTCATCTCTCCCCCTCTTCCCTGCCGTTGATATATCAACCCAAGAGATTATTTATCAACTTCCCAAATGCTTTCTCATCCTTTAATGGTCTTTGGCCAAGTTGTCTTCCACTCTACTCAGAATACCTTAACACTAAAACTGGTTCCCTCTGACCAAGCTCTTTTCCTTAATCTGTCTAACTAGTGTTTACCCTTTAGGTGTCAGATTAGATGTTAGTTAATTTGAGAAACTACCTTTGACAGCACAAGATTGGGTTGGATAATCCTGGGTACTCCACAGTACTGCTTCTATCTTCCTAGCATTTGCCATATTTCATTCTAGTAGGTTTGCATGTTTGTCCCTGGCTTCTGTGAGCTCCTTGAAGATGAGGACTCTCTTGTTCAATAATCTGTCCTCATTGGGGGGCACACTTCTAGGTACAGGGCAGCACACAATCACAATCAATTGAGTATGAATAAATAAATCTAGAAGCACAATTGATACCGTCAGGGTATCATAAGATTTGGCGGAGGGGCGTGAGGTTTTAGGAGCATAGGTAGGTCTTTCTGTATATGCCAACCACAACCCCTTTTCATCAAGAAGTTGCCAGCCACACATGCTCAAGACAAATTTTTGGTGCGGCAGGCCAGGGACATAGAGAAGCTCACCTAATCAATCTCTTCATCTCCAGCGAAGAAGGCCTATACACGTAAAAAATGGTCATTGTTATTATTTTACCTTTCCCAGTACCTTCTTGTATTATCCCAAGTGATAAACTGCAGATTAAAACAATACGCATTCATTACCTCACGGTTTTGAGAGATCAGGAATCCAGGTAGTACTTAGTTAGTGTCCTCAGTTTCAGTGCCTCTCGCAAGACAGGAATTAGGTTACACATGGGATTGAACTCAAGGTTTGGCTGGGGCAGGATGTACTTCCCGACTCACCCAGTGGTTGTTAGCAGTTCCTCGCAGGCATTGGACTGGAGGTCTCAGTTCTTTGCAGAATGTTGCCCGGAAGCTACCCTTAGTGTCTAGCCAAGCGTCCTTCTCTAACAGGGCATCTGGTTTCATCAAAGCATGCAGGCCGAGAATGCAAGAGAGAGAACAAGAAAGTGGCAGCAGGTGACAGAGTCCTAGCGAGGTAGAAATCACAGTCTTTTGCAACCTAAACATGGAAGTGACATCCCATACCTTTTGTCATATTCTGTTCATGAGAAGCAGGTCATAGCTTTAGGCCAAATGCAAGAGGAGGAGAGATCACAAAGGAGGAAGTTACCAGGAGGTGGGGAACATTGGAGCTATCTTAGAAGTCTTCCCACCACTGGGTCTTCCCATGAGCCCCAAAATTCTCTTTCCAGTTTTTCCCAGGAGGCCTAGCAGAGTACAAATGGCCCCAAAACCAGAGTACAAATGGCCCCATCTTCTATCCATAGTTCCACCCAGACTCACTGATCTCTACTTTCCAAAGTTGTTCTGCTGTCCTCTAATTGTCACATAATCAAGTTTCGCCTGTGCTTTCAGAAAATAAAAATGGCAGGCAGACAAAGGAAAAGCCCATGTGATGTTAAAGAAGCATTCACAGAAACTGACACTGCCAGTTTCCAAAAGAAATTCTATCCCTGGTAAAAAGAAAATCCTTATTCTGCTTGTCTAGTGAGCCTGAGCCAGAGCCCAACAAAGGGGTCTTCCTGCTCACACTCACTGAAACTGCGCTGTCTTTCTGAAGGAGTTGTCTTGACCCGCAGCTGTAGCTCAGCTCCTACAGATGGACTGAAAAAGGAATGACAGTTCTCGGTCCAAAGCAATAAAGAGACAAGTGAGTCACAACAGTCTGGACTTTCCACAAGCATAAGCAGTTCCGCGAATCGCCCATAAAAACCCTGCCTTTCTATCCCAGGCCAATCCAAGTGCCAAAACCTCCCATTCAAGAGTTTTATAACTAAGCCCTGTGCTCTGAAATGTCACTGTTCATAAGTGAGCCTTTGACCTCTGGCCATACCCAAGCCCAGAGTCTTCAGTAGAGCATGGTTTGATAGCTATCTGAAAAGACAAGGGTTTGGGTTTCCTCTCATTTATTTCCATTCTACTTTTAATATGTGGCTTAGCTTCAGGCATCTGCCCTCTGCCCTCCCAGCTTCCAATTTAACCAGAAGTAAAACAGGCCCATGGTCTTGTGCTTTGAGATTTCTTGAAATAATAACAGTGGTAACAAATATTCAGAAAGGACTCACTATGTGCCAGGCACTGCCCTAAGATGTTTATGTTGCTAACCCCATGTAGGAGCTTTGTACCAATAAAAAAATGGAAGCACAGAGAAGCAAAGTGACTAACTGAAAAAGTCACAGAGTTAGTAAGGGATTTGAAAGCAACCAGTGCCTCCCCAAAGTCCATCTTGTCCTCTGTGCAATGACAGAGAATAACACAAGCCCCCAGTGAGAAAGCAAAAAAATGAAAGTGAGAAATGTGTCTCCTTTTCATGAAGAAGAGACTTTGAAATAAACACTTTAGCTCTAAAAGCACTTTCTTTGTCCAGGTTCTGTGTTAGAAATGCCTTCAATAAGAAGTCTGAATGTACATGACCTTGAACCAACCCCAGACCACAAGCTGATAAATCAAATTCAGTGGAAGGTCCCTTTTAAATGATGCCCTGAGATCACTTGGAAACAGCAGATTTCTTCTGTTCTCGACTGCTATGAAATGTCTTTAGTTAAGAAATAATTTCTTTACTCATCTGATTAGAAATATCTGTTTTTCATTCATGGAGAATATTCATAAACTATGACTAGGTCAGAAGATAATGGTAGTTCATAAGTTAGCCCCACAATGTATCATTTCAAACATAACTAAATTTAAAAATTAGTTATTCATAACGAACTAGAGTAGTTATTATATACAAATTAGTTAACTATCTTTGAAAACTATCTCTGAAAAGATTGAAAACTATCTTTCTTCTTAGTCCACATCATGTAGGGAATCTAAGACCCTCCCCAGGAAAAGGGGTGGACCTGTGAGCACTGTCAGTGAGGCCACTCTGTCACCCTAGCCAATGTGATTGCTTCAGGGATGGTCACATGGCTGTGGCTTGGCCAATAAGAACCCCAAGCTTTTGCTAGAATTACTGAGAACAAGGTGTTTTTATACTGGGCTTACTAAGCACGTGAATTACAAGCTGTAGTGGCTCCAGGTTACCACATTAGGGACAACCTGCCCAGAAAGGAAGCTAGTATAGAAGAACGCAGATAGAAACAGATGCCAATACTTTTGTTAGATCATTTAGACCCAGCTGTACCTGAATATCCTCCTATGCTATGCAGTTAAGTGAGCCTATTAATCTTTTTGTGTTTAAGTCTGTGGACGGGGGTTCTTCCCCTTGCATCTTAGAGCCCTGACTAGTACAGAGAAACAGGTCAGTTTCCACATCCTGTTCAGTTACTACTGACCACAGCAGGTAATGTGCAATGACACTCAGGAGAGCTGTGCGTTTCAAAGCCACACCCATGTCTTGGGAGTGTCTGTCAAAGCAATCCAACAGCTTTGCACACAGCTGGAGCTGACTTAAAGAGCTCCTAGGAAGGCCCGCCCTATGGCTGAAGGTCATGTAACACAAGTTAGGCAAAAATGCCGCATACCTTCTTCTTAGAGGAAGTAACCATGATCAAAGTATGGTTATGAGTCAGTAACTGACTATAATTAGGGACTTTTCCCTCCAGTAATATCTGAATTAAGGCAGAGAGCATAAGCATAGCCCAGCAGTTGGCAAAGAAGTAACCATGTCTTTCTTGATATTTCCAGTGACTCAATTTCTGAGGAACAGGCCCCTGCAAGTCAGGAAGAAAGCTTCCTAGGAGAATTTAATGTTTAAGTGATTGGCAATTTCCTCCTCTCTATCAGTCAATAATTCTGCCTTAGCTCTTTCACATTGGGCTCAATGTAACTCAAGCACCCTCTCCAGGAATTCCCCATCTGCTGGACTTTAGGTCCATTTTTATTTCAAAAATATTATTACTTTAATATGTACAATACATGGAGAAGAGTGTATAAAATGTATATTTATGTATACTTTGAAATAATGGTAAAGCCACAACGCACCCACTACCAGCATTAAGAAAAACGTTCTGTCATGTGAAAGTCCACTGTGTGCCCCTCCCAATTGCATCTTGTTTCCCATCACGCCTCAGAGAATGAATCACTACCCTGACTTTAATGTTCAGCATCCCTTTGCATTTTTTCAAAAAATAGCTGTAGTACAAATGTATGTGTCCCTAAACGATGTGTTATTTCATTTCTAAAACTTCAGTAATAAACACACCCCTAACCATGCAAGGAATGAGCAATATCATCCCTTTTAGATGAAGGCTCCCAGAGAAGAAAAGCTGAAGGGTCTCTGAGTCTCAGTCTCCCTTCAACTTTCACCCATTCTGGCGAAGATGGTAGGGCCAGGTCATGTGAGTGAGACCTCAGAAACACAGAGCTTGCCATATTTGGGACACCAGGCAGAGCTGTGGTGTGAGCCAGGCACAGGATGTCCAGTGTTCTAAATGGACCATTGAGTCTTTTCTGCTTTGAAACTCGTGATTTATTGCTAGCTCTCGGGAGTTAAGTGTAAACAGGAAAATCTGTGGGGTGAAGTGTCCTCAGCACATCTAAGCAGCAGTGCATCAGTCCTTGGTCAACGTAAGCCATGTTGAGAAACTAGTATGAAACTCAGACATGCTGTTCTTAAGGTGAAAGAAAAGTAAACGGCAAGGGGGAACTTGCTGATGGCCCCACTCAACCTGTCTCTCAAGTTCATTTCTCTAATCTGAGCAGTTGCCCACTGTGCAAGCACAGCTCTCACTCTGGAATCTTCCTTTTCCATCTTCCATAGAACTCCTCATCTTTTCTAACTGGATCTCCTAATTTCTGGGCCCCATGTCTCTCTCAGTTGGTTCCCTCCTTTTGGGTGGGGTACCTCTTACTTGAGACAAGCTTCCAGAGAAAGGTTGCACAAGACATGAAGGTTTTAAGACTGTACACACCTACAAGTGGAGTTTTCCAACTCTCCAATTTAAATGATAGTTCGGGTATAGAATTCTAAAAAAGAAATAGTTTTCTTTCAGAAGTTTGAAGGCACTGCTCTGTTACCTTCTTGCTTTCAAGGTTCCTATTGAAAAGTTGAAACCCATTTTTGTTCCCAATTCTTTTTATTTACCTTTTTTTCCCTCTTGGGAAGCTTGGAGAAATTTCTGTTTGTTATCAGTGTTCTGAAATTTCTCAAAATGTGCCTTGTTGTAAGTCTACTTCTACCCATTTTGCTTTACATTCAACAGAAACTTTCAATCTGGCAATTTACATTCTTCAATTTAGGGAAATCTTCTTAAATGATTTCTTTGATGTTTCTGCCCCATTTGTTTTCTTTGTTCTCTCATTCTGGAAACTCACATTATTTAGCCATTAGATCTCCTGAACTGATCCTTTAATTTTCTTATATTTTTATTCCAGTTTCCATTTCCATATTTCTTATTCTACTTTCTGGATGATTTCCTTTTCTTCTGTTGAATCTGTAATTTCCAGAAGCACATTTTTGTCCTCTGAATGTTTCTCTCTCTTTTATAGCCTCTTTTTCAAAGACGGCATGTTTCTCATAGTCACGGTATGTTCCTCTTTCCCTCTGAGAATTTTAATGACAGGTGGGTTTTTGTCATTGTTGTTATTATTTTCTATGCTACTAATTTTGTCTCCCTAGTTTGTCTCTATATGTTCAAAGTTGCTGTTATTTATTTATTTGCTTTTTAAAAAAATCTCAATTTATTATGATAGACATTTTTCTCGTACGTGAAGTACTTTTTTTAGCCATCTAATCATAATAACCAGTAAGGAAGAAATGCTGATTGGAAACTGAGCATATGATAAGTTTTATTGACTTTGATCTCCTGCCCTGGTGTAGGTGGTCTGGGAGCCAACCAGAGGAAGAGGGCAAAAAGTCCCTTTTTTTCTGAATTTAGTACAATGTGGTCACTTAATCTCTTTGTTTTGGGTACAATTTTGGCATAGAGAAGTGCCCACACCTACAAATATGTCTGAAGTACCCCACCCGGAGGCCCCCTGTCCTATCCTTTCGGAGACTAACCCTGCCAGAGTGGATAAAGGGCAAATCATGGCTGGCGGGACAGCATGGCTTTCCTGTTGGAGTTCAGATTCTTCAACTAGTCCGAAAGGTTGGACACCCCTGTAAGATCAGATCGTACCCAACAAGAAAGGCCAGTGCTATACCCCATATATTCTGCCCCCCAAGCACCACCTATCCGCTATATCACCCTAAATTAAATAAACTAACAGTCACCTTGGGACATATCTACTTAGATTTTCACAGAGCAGTTTCCAGTAAGAAAAAACTTATTGACCCTGAACAAAAGTGGAGATCTTATCTTATCATTTGTGCCCTTGCTGTTATGCAAAAAATATGAGCAGTTCATTTCAAGAATCTGGAGCTCTTGCCCTTGAACTCTAACACTGAAGCCACTATATGATGTGGTAACTGAGTTAACAGGATGCACAGTGAGAACTCATTCTGAAGTCAACGATTGTAACTTCATTTTCAAACAGATGCCCAACAGTATCCACTTTGCTCTATGCGTCAGTCAGACCAGCTTTGTTGTAATGTCTGACTTCTTTGTTTGAGCCTAGCATAGTCAGCATGAGAAACAAGTCACAACTGTGCTGTCCTTTGAATTGTACTTAATTACAAAGCAATTTATTAGTATTGAAGAAGGACACTCATTTTATGGAGCTTCCAAGCCCTTGAGGCTCTCCGAGTTTGACTATCTGGATTACATCAAAGATATAATCTGTGCCTGGAAACATCCAGTGAACAGAGCATGTCCCAAAAGCCATGAGCAAAATTACAGTTTTGGAATTTGGACTATATTTCCCTATGGGGAAATTGTATTGTGCTTTTTAAAGGCATGACTAAGTGAAGAAACAAATGGACAAATCAGTTCCCAGGTCAGCGCACAAAAGCCTGTGAAGCTTATTTTTACACATCATATGCCCAGAGTATAATGCTAACATTAATATTTCAGATACATTTGGTTCTGAGCACTAAATGTTGTTTTTATGGGAAGACACATACTCCAAGTAGAAACACCTCTGATGCCTAAACGAAATAAGGAAGGATCTTTTGAGGGAAGTTTTGTACTAAGTGCAATATGCATTTATTGAGTTCTAATAGTGTGCTCAAGGTGCAGGGAAAGTATGGGGCATGGCTGTCAACCTGGAACAAGTTAGAGTGAGGCCTCATAACCAGTTTCTTGGGGAAGAAAGGGTGACACAATGAAATTCCCAAATAAGAGCTAACTCCTTCAAGTACAGAAACTTTATGTATTTGATCTGTATGTTTTATCTTTAAAATACTTCTGAAAACTATATCATAAAACATGGTATAAATATCTCTTGATGATTCTAGGCCGACATTGTAGGTGTCTACTTTTAGAACGTGAAGTAATGACTACAGGACATATGGAAGAGTATGTGGGTGTTTACCCTACATTAAAGAACCCAAGTCCAGTCTAATTATTTGGGGAGTTTCAGTTGCCACCTTATTTTTGCCTTTATTGTTCCAACTTCACCTCTTCTAAGTCGCTGTTTCTACTCAAGTGTGAATTAGAAAATTCATACTTTGTAAGAAGCAAGACAGAAAAAAAACAACTGTGAGTGAGGGTCTGATTGTCTTACCTAGGAATCAAAGGAGCTTTAGGGTCCGGCCTTTACTACTTAATTTCTGACAAGTTCCCAGGTAAAGCTGGTCCAGGAATCACACTTTGGACACTCTTTAGAGCTTCCCTGATGAGTCATCTCTACAAATACAGACATTTCTTTCTTCTTTCAAATTACTCTCTGAGTGGGGACCAGTTTGAAGGCTTCCAAATAAGCCTTCACTTCGAGAGGACCATTGGCCCAATCTTCCCAGCCCTTTTCTTTCTCCTTCTGGACAAGCCCTTTCAGAACCCTATTTTCATCAATGAAAAATTTCTAAACATTCAGTATAGGATCATATTCCCTGACCCTAAATTTGTATTGCTTATTTATTTAATGAATGAATAAATAATGTATGAACACACTTATGTATTACTCAGCATTCCCCATAAACCAAGAATTATTCATAAACTTTCACATATCTCCCTTAATCCTCACACCCACCTTATGAGCTAGGAATAAATAGCCTCTGTTCCAAGCTGAGGAGATTAAATGGCCCACTCATTCAAGGTCATATTTAGTAAATGACATAGCTGGGATTCCTACTCAAATCTTCAGATCTCAAGGCCAACATGCTTTCCATTACACCATGGTTACTGACCCATTGAGAACAAACTGAATATTTGGGATATAAGAAAAGAAGGCAAGGTATAGTTTTAGACAAGACAAATCCATGAGAAACATAATGGCCCTTTACCCCACATCCATGCACAAGACAGACAATGTTCTTTCCTGCTGCATATGGAATCCTCAGACTCCTCTTCAACCAAATGTCTCTAGTAGCCAAAACCAATCAGTTGCAATAGGCACAGAGTACAATCCCATATGCTTTAGCTTCACTCATTTGGAAATTTCATTTTGTGGTATCCCATTTAGAAACATTCCACCTAGAAAGTGGAAAGTAAGATGTGATTTGAAAAGGCAGATAGATAATGTTGGGGAAGATAGTCAATCAGTAGGACTGACAGATTATACCTTATCCTCGGCCAGTGGTTCTCAACCATCGGCAATTTTGGCTTCCGGGTTGGTGTCTGGGAATGCCTGGAGACATTTTTCGTTGTCACAACTGGGTGACGCTACTGGTGTCTAATGAGTAGAATCCAAGGATGCTGCTAAACATCCTTCAATGCACAGGACACTCAGCCTGACCTGCAGCAAGCAATTAGCCAGCCCAAATTAGCAGTGGTGCCACAGTTCAGAAACCCTGCCGTCACGCACATCACAGGGTAAGGAGGGGGCAGCTCAGCTCTTCGCAGATGCCTGCTGCTTCTCCCGGGTTCGTGAAAGAAAGTTGAGGGAACTGAAGCCACTGTCTCTGGTTCACACACATATTGCAGAGGTCACGTGGGTTTCACTGACAGCGGGCTACAGGACCCTTTTGTTTTCTTCCTGCCCAGATAACCTGAAGAAACATAAAATGCTAAACATGAACCCAGGCTTTTTTCCTGCAGTTTCTCTTAGTTCAAAGCAATAGTAAAGAATACTTAAAAGAAAGGGGAAAGTGAATAAGGAAGGGGAAGAGAAGGCCAGAATCACCAACAAAAACACCTCCACGGCCAGACTGCCTCTCTGTGGGTGCACACCAACACAAATGCTCACAATCCTTTTCTTACTACTTTTTAACAACCTTAAGACTCTTATGGTGTCCAGAGCAGTGGAATGGGCACCACCTGGCATGGTCTCTTAGAACTGTATGGTCTCAGACCTCCCTTCGGCCTCCTGACTCAAAACCTGCATTTTAAAAAGATCCCCAAGTGATCTGTATGCACATTCATGTTTGAGACCGGCCTGCTCTAGGGTTTCCAAAAGGCAAAATAAAGCTGCAAAGTGAACAGCTGCAAAGCAGATGCAAAGCTTAATCACATGGGCTAACAGATGACTTCTCAGGGGGATTTATGACCCTCTGTGGATGGTAGCTCGCAATATAGAAAACAGAAATTTGAAGGGATATGTGCAAAAAGCTAATGCCATGTTATATCCTTTTCAATTGTCCTAAAGGGACCCACCTTGGGGAAGCGGAAATGTCGTGCCTAGCTCCTAAATCAGTTTCATGTGTCCAATGAGTGCTCAAGTGTTTGTTCATTTTTTTCAATAGGGAACAAAGGTGGAGCTTATACTGACCTGTGAAAGCAGAGAAATTAATTTGACCGGTATTTTCAGTACAGCATTTCACAATACTGAAATTTTATAACAAGGGGGAAAAAACGAGTCAATGTTGTGTTTTTAAATAACCTAGGGCGTAGGGTAAAGTGAATGAGTCAGGTTCAATTTCAGGTCCTCTCTCAACTTACCCAAACTGGCTTGACTTCATCTATTCATCAATATAAGGCCCCAGAATCTGTGCAAATAACTGCAAGGAAGTCAGCAACCAGGGCTGCAAACCACTACCTGAGATTAAGTGTGCAGGCAGCTCCTGATAGCTCAGGTGGATAGGGGGCAGAGCTGGGGGGAGGGGGGGCGGGGCGAGGGACTGAGGATCTGGAGGAGGGAGCAGAGAGAGACTAAGAGGCTGGGCTCACCAGGAAACCCAACCCAAACCACACGGAGGGGGAGGGGGAGAAGGGGCAGGTCCAGTCAGACACACACTTACAGGACGGCCACACCTCTACCTGGCCAAGGTTTTCCGAGGAAAATGTCCTGCAGTCCTGAGCATCTTTCCCACGGCTAGGGAGCTGCGGCCTAGTATAAGATAAACAGTCCCCAAGCGTGAAGACTCAGAAGAGTAGATCTTAGGAGAGCCCGCTAGAGGCCGCGCTTGTTCCCCTAACCGAGGAAACCGAAGGGCCGGAGGAGGTTTGCGGCTGGCTTAATTCAGCCCCAGCACTGGATTGTTTCCTAACATCCGTGTTCTGCTTGCGACTCTCTGAGGACCTGATTGGGAAGAAACCAACCAGGGTGGGAAATGAAGCAGAGGTTTCCAGAGGCTGTCCACCCTAAAAGAGAAGTGTTCAGAGGCAGCTGAACTCTTTAGGTCACTGGACATTTTTGACTGCAGAGTGCGAATTCAGATAAAGTCTTGACAAGACAAGCAGGAGAAAAAGATGCTCCTAAAATGTTCTTGAGAAACTCTGACCCAGTGGATCACAATCCTGCCCAGGGCAGGAGATCCTGACGCTGTCCCAGGCGCTTAGTCCTTTCTGTGTTCTGTTGTTCAGTGACCTAACCAGCCAGTGGAGCAAGTATAACTATCCCCATGTCCCTGGTGTGGAAACTGCAACTGGGAGATGTGAAGTAAGTTTTCAGGGCCAGGTGGGAACACAGTGGCAGAGCTAAGGTGCATCTTTCTTTGATTTATTTGTGAGTAGATAATAGAGTCACGTGTTTCAAAAATCATAAGGCATAGAAAGGTGTACAATTCAAAAGTCTCTTGACCCCACTGACCCCCAAATATCCAGTTTTCGTCATCTCTCACCTCCTTTGCCACGGACCCAGGTATCCACCATCATCTGTCCCATGTTGTAAACTTTTAGCGTTTCTTTTTGCATTTAACAGTTAAGAAGAATGTACTTATTTTTCCTTCATTTTTACACAAAAATAGGGCATTCTATACATACTGCTCTGTGCCAAGGTTTTTTCACCTAAGATATCTTATAGATTGTTCCATATCGGCACATTAAGAGCTTGCTCATTCTTTTAGTCTTATAGCTACCCAGGATTCCATTGTATATGGGCATACGGTACTTTAATTAACCAGTGCTCTATTGTTGGATATTGGTTTGTTTACAATCTTTTGTTACTATAAACAATGTTACAGTGAATAGCTTTGAACTTACATCATTTTGTACATGCCAGAGCCAGGAGCCGTGTCTTTCTAGCTCTAAATAGTTTGTTCCCTTTACTCCAAAGCTAACACGGGACTGGTTATATACGTCAGCTCTGATAGATAAATGGCCGTATCTCTGTCGTCCCCTCACCCCCCAATCTTTCTATTTTCCTTTTCTAGTAATGAAGCCTACTCGTATGTGAAGCAGCTACAGAGACTCCAGACAGAGCGAACTTGCCATTTTATCTCTTTCTGTGGTTGCTTCACTTCATTCTTTAAATACCAAGAGTGACTCTAACTGGGCCGTGCTGGCGATAAAATCTGCAGATGTTGTTCTGCATAGACATGGAATTTCTGCTACCAGTCGGATCACAGGTTTGTATGTATACACTAGGGAAGCTCAAAGCCAGTGTATCATAGCTATACCAGGCTCGGATCCCAGCTCAGAACTGGAGAAAGATGAGCTAGCGCAGCCTGCGTCTGCTGGAGCCAGCATCTACCTGCATTTCTGGTGGTTGACCTAAAGTAACATTAGGTGATTGGAGGCAACACATCGAGCAGCCGCAGGGAAGTCTACCCTCTGGGAAGGATAAAATGCATCACTCAAGCTGTCATCCTTGTCACCTGTGGTCATTTTTGCCATCTCTTTTATACTTAGATGTTTGGATTCGCTCTTCAAGACATCTTGTCATTTCTCAAAACGGGATTCAGCAATTAGAAAGAATACTCGGTGTAGGGGGGGTGAAAGTCGCCAATTTTTTTAAGCATGTGATTCCAACTACCATCTGCGTGGTTAGCTTAGAGGTTTGTTCACTCTGTTTTGGATGCCGTTCAGTTTAAATCCTCATTCTTGAGCGCTGACTGTACACCAGTCACTGTTGATGAATGACAGAAGGCCCAGGTGCTCCTGCCCCAAAGGAGATTCAGACGCACACCAAATAGTTTCAGGGCAGAGAAAGAGATAAAGTCACAGTGATACAGGCTATAATATAGGTACAGAAGTGAGCCCAGGGTCTCCTCTAGCTCAGAGAGGGAGTACTCAACCCAGAGTGGGGAAAGAGAGAAGTAGGGTAGTCAGTTCAGCGAGGAATTAGGGAGAAAATAATGCTGAAATCAGCCCTGGAGGTGCTCAGGCAGACAAGGCAAAAGGAGAAAGCAGCACAAAGGCCCGGACTCGAAAATAGGGTAGGGTGCTATAACCAAAGCTAACTTATTTTTAAAACACTCAAAAACTTGAATAAGGAGCTAGTAACCCACATGCAGAACGTTTTAAAGAGGAAAACTAAGTACAATTGAATTTGATTCCACGGTCCTTAAACATTAGCCATGCCTCTGTTCTTAGGTTCATTAGATTGGTCTTCGGTAGTAAGCTCACCCCCATCCTTTTCTCCAACCTTGGAAATATCAGGCAGACAGAGCTCCAGGCAAACCTTTCTCAACTGCCTCTGCCCTCCCATCTCTTATCTCTGACCCATGGCTGTTTTCTGTTCGTCACTAGGAAGACCTGAGTTTGCCTTTTTAAAGTTGCCGCCAGTACTCTGAACTGATACAATTGCTGTATCTTTCCTTCCAGCTGTTGACTGTGAAAGGACAAACAGCCGGCTGGCTCAGGTTTGTTAGGGCATTGTCCCCACGTGTCGGAGGTTGCGGGTTTGTTCCCCGGGTCAGGGCACCTACAGGGATCAACCAGTGAGTGCATCGATAAGTGGAACAACAAAACTGCTGTCTGTCTGTCCCTCTCTCAAAAAAATCAATGAAAAAAATAAGAAAGGACAGGTCAACAGTTTTCTGGAAACTCATATGACAGCATGCCAGCCCTCCCCCACCCAGAACGGAGATACTGGAAAGCTTAAGACGTAATGCGCCAGCATCGTTACCAGAATAATGGCCACCTTGTGTCTCCAAGCAAGAGCTGATGTGCCAGATGTGGCTGGGTAACAAATTTATGAGGGACTCTCTTCAAAGGTGAGTTTACAGATTATCTTCCAATAATCAAGCTCTTTAAAGCTGCTCCTTCAAGGTGTTTTCTCTTCTAATCCCCAGACTTCCCTCTGAAAGCCAGAATCCGTGTCCTTGGTTCAAATCCGGACGCTGCCCACCTATTCTTTTTGTAATGTCTCTGAGACTCGTTTTTTTTTAATTTAAATGCTTCTATTGTCAAGTAATTTAAGACAGAAGACCTCATAACAGTGTTTTCAATAGAGGTATAAAGTAATCATAACACATCATTCCTCCAAAGAACAGAAAGAAAATCTACGGATTGTATGTCCTCTTCGGGGGTCTATATTTCTTAAACAAGGCTGTGAGTATAAGAAAAGAATATATGAGAGTGAGTCCAAGTGTTCATTAAGGATATATTTCCTAATGTGGACTGTACCCACTCAGAGCTTCCTGCCTCACCCCCATGCCCATGAAATCATCAGAAAAGGAAAGAAACGCTTGGGCTCTGAGAGCCTGTTCAATTTTAGCTCTAGGTGTGAGGGTCATGGGAAGTGGCAGGTTTTTGAAATGCTGACATGCCGACACTTAAGCACATGGCTGGATCCTGTTATAGCTCAGAGAAAGTGCATAAAGAACTTGGCCCTAGGTGAGATTTCCAAAAATGAAACAATGCTCAGGATGATATAAGCAGTGAAGTGTGGGCATGCAAAGGCTAGGGTTTGAATCGCAGCTTCACACTTGTCAGCCAAGTGACCTTGGGAATAGATGAATAATATATTGTCACTTTATACCCGATCCCTTTGCTCACCCGTAAAGTGGAGATAACAGCGTCCCTTTCACGGTAGGGCTGTGCTGCTCAGCAGACGTCCACACCCTCCTCCCTCGTGGTCAGAGGGCTTCTCCACGTGAGTCTATAGGTACTCCCAACTCAATCCTGAACATCTAGTACATTGTTGAAAATCCACTTCCATATGTCACTTTGTGGGGGAGGGGGTTTCCAGTTTTTTTTTTTTTTTTCAGTGTTGGGATTATTTCCAGGCTCTGCAGCCTGTGTCTGCCCATGTAGAAGGGACAGCTCCTACTTATACAATTTGACCTCAGCTGGCATCATGGCCCACGGCAGAGCGGTCACCACACCATACTCTTTGCTTCCAACCCCCTTTTTGTTTCCAGCAGTGACGGGCTTTCAGCTTTCGGGGAAATGCCTCCATCTCCAACTGGGAATACGTACTTCCTCTAGTGCCCATGCCTGGGGCTGTCAGTCTCTGTGTATTTCCTGCTCCTCCGCCTTCGCTTTCTCTTGCATTTCCTGAGGCGTTCCCCCCCCCCCCCTTCAATGACTTTCTGGATTTCTCATTCCATTTGTGTGGTTTTTCCTTTGCTGCCTCTTGGGGACCAAGGTTGAAACCCCGCTACCTTCTTTTTCCATGGCTCATCCTGCTATTTCTGTTCCCTTGTCCCTTCTCTCAAAGTAACACAAGAAAGGAGTGCCTTGAATATACATCAAACCACTTGACTGGAGGCATTAAGGTTAAGAAATATACAACAATAGATATGCAACAACATTTGTGTTTCATACCAACTGATACATAAATATAAAATAGAATGATGGAATGTATTAGTATTAAAAACTTCAATAAAATTACATCTGGATAGAAATAACAAGTGTTGGGGAGGATGTGAAAAAAGGGAACCCTTGTGCCCTGTAGGTGGGACTGTAAATCGATGCAGCCACTTATGGAAACAAAATGGAGGCTCCTCAAAAAAATGTAAAATAAAAGTACCACATGATCCAGCAATTCCACTTCTTGGTATTTATCTGAAGAAAACAAAAACACTAATTGGAAAAGATATATGCATACCCATGTTCCTTGTAGCATTGGTTACAATAGCCAAGATATGGAAACAATTGAAGTGTTCGTCAACAGATGAATGGATAAAGAAAATGTGATATATAAGTATAAATATTGTTCAGCTGTAAAAAATGAACTCTTGCTGTTTCCAAGGATAGACAGCATGCGAGGGCATCATGTGAAGTGAAATAAGTGAGACAGAGAAAGAAAACATTGATTTATACATGAAATCTAAATTTAAAAAAAAACAATTTTATAGCTACAGAGAACAGATAAGATTGGTGGTTGTCAGAGGCGAGTGTGTGGGCGTGTCTGAAATGGGTGAGGAAGGTCAAAAGGTACAAACTTCTAGTTATAAATAAATAAGTCCTAGGGGTGTCATGTACAGTATCGGAACTATAGTCAACAACTCTGTGTTGCATGTTTGAAGTGCTAAGCAAATAGATCTTAAAAGTCCTCATCACAAGAAAAAAACCTTGTAACTATGACAACAGGTATTAACTTGACTTATTGTGGTGATCATTTCTCAATATATGCAAATATTGAGTCATTATGTTTTACACCTGAAACTAATATAGTCTTATACGTCCTTTATATCGAAGCAAAAACTACATCTTGATAAAATTTTTAAATGATAAATATATCAATACTATTTTATGAAGTTTTACACTCACTAATGGCCCAAACCAGTGAACACTTCAAAGAAGCCATGCCCATTTCTGCAGCATGTGCCAGGCACCACCTACAGTGGGCAGTTTTCTTGGTCTTAGTTCTTAACCACTTTCTTTATCTCCTTTCTTGTGCTTCATTTCATGCAGGTGCAAAGGTCAGGGGCAAGAGCACATCCAAGGGAGTGCGGATACAGGGGGAAATAGTATGAGAGCAGAAACAAGTGGACTGCACTCAGGATTCAGGGGCCAAAACAGAGGAGGGTATGTTTCATTTCTTTTGAATGACTAGAATCTGGCCATTTTGCTTTGATGGTCTAGTAGGTCTCCGAAGTAGCAAGTCTTTCGCTTTCCTATCCTCAGGGGCAGGAAGTAAAGGATTCTAGGTGGAAGTTGCCTCTAATGGGGACCCTAACACCAGTAACAACACGCGCACACACACACACACACACACACACACACACACACACGCTTCCCTCTTTCCCTTCAAAATCCCCTGCACTCAGACCAGGTGGTTGTTCAATTCAGCTTGCATTTAAATACTGCCTTATGACAATCTTCTCCTGTAAATGAAGAAAACTATTATTTGTGGTCTATAGTGCTCTTTACCTTGTCACAGGAGTATATCATGGTACTGTCATACTCTAAGCAAGGCCAACATAGAAGACCTTGCTCATGGGAAGTACGGGATAGATGTTCGTGGCTAGTCAACTATTCACTTCATAGATGATTCTCTGGCTCTGCTGGGTTTTGCCTCTCTTCTTCCAGAGAGGGCCTGGTAGTCTCTGGAGAGGTTGCTGAAGCTTGCAAAAAAAGGAGCCAATTAACTAATGCTTTAGGGTTCCTGNCAGTAACCACACACACACACACACACACACACACACACGCTTCCCTCTTTCCCTTCAGAATCCCCTGCACTCAGACCGGGTGGTTGTTCAATTCAGCTTGCATTTAAATACTGCCTTATGACAATCTTCTCCTGTAAATGAAGAAAACTATTATTTATGGTCTATAGTGCTCTTTACCTTGTCACAGGAGTACATCATGGTACTGTCATACTCTAAGCAAGGCCAACATAGAAGACCTTGCTTATGGGAAGTATGGGATAGATGTTCGTGGCTAGTCAACTATTCACTTCATAGATGATTCTCTGGCTCTGCTGGGTTTTGCCTCTCTTCTTCCAGAGAGGGCCTGGTAGTCTCTGGAGAGGTTGCTGAAGCTTGCAAAAAAAGGAGCCAATTAACTAATGCTTTAGGGTTCCTGCAGTCTGAGAGGGCAGAAGGCCTGGTGGCAGAAGCTTCACTGTAGTGAATTTGTTTTGGAAGATAGACGGCTTCCACTATCTATCTGGAAGCTGAAAGAAACAGAAGCAAATAGGAAAGAAGATCAACAAATACTGTCATTACAGGACATTTGCTCAGAAAGGCCTCTTCTCTTATCCTGGACACCAGAAAGGAAGTAACTCCTCCCTTTGGAACGTTGGACTCCCAGAGCTGGGAGACACCCATGGCCTTGGCCCAAAGCTTGGGAAGGCCTAAATGTAGCTTGTGTAGAGCCCTGTGCTGGAGGTGGCCTGTAGATGGTGAAATGGCGAATGAGAGAGAGAGAGAGAGTGAGAGTGAGAATGAATGACAACTCAAGAGAATTTGAGAGATGTTGTGCCCTTCCCACAACATCGCCATGGCACCACAGGGAGCCAGGTCTTGGTGCTTAGCTGAGACAGGAGAAAATTATTCTGCTCTAAACAAGTCATTAGCTTCTAAAGAAGCCTGATTTTCCTAGAGAATTATAATAATAACTACAAACATTTATTAAGTTCTATCTATGCGCAAGACGTAGCCATAAATCTTTCCATGTATTACCTCATTCCATCTGCACAATCCTTTAATGTGGATTCTTTCATGATCTTCGTGTAAATGAAGAAATTTAACACGGAGAGGTTACCTGATTTTCCCGAGGTCAGGCACCTAGTGGTGGGGAACCTGAGAATGTGGAAGGAGAAACGGAGGGCCTCAATGTAGGGAAAGTTGGATTGGAATATTGGCCCCATCACCTATTAGCTGTGTGACCTTTTGCAAGTTCATTAAACTCCCTGAATCACATTTGCCTCATTGGAAAAATCAGGTTAATTGGGCCGACATCATAGGGTTGCTGTCAAAGTTGGACGAGTCTTGGAACTTTTTTCCTGTAGCTGAAGGGCTGGTAATTTGGACCAACCCTTCTGCTTAAAATAATTAAGCATACTGGGTAATTTTTCTTTTCATCTTCATAAAAGCATCAAAGAACTGATGAAATAATAACAATAATAATAATTCTGGGCTTAAATCTAAAAGAAAGCAAGAACCCAAGAAGTAAGCAGAGTATCAAAAACACTTTTCCTCTGAAGGCATTTGTATCTCTGTATTATCTGATTTATAAATTTACCAGTGGTTTTGACGGAGTCTCAGGACAAGGGGGAGCAGAAGTCAAACCCAGCTGATTGCCAGGATTTCCCCAGGCACTTTTTCAAGTGTGTGAAATAGAAATAAACTGCCCTTCCCACAACATCCCCATGGCACTGCCTAGAGCCAGGTCTTGGTGCTAAACTGAGTCAGGAGAAAAGAAAAGAAAGAAACCCTGTGTTTAGGAGATTAATACCACGGGCCAGCACTTTTGCATATTAGCAGCCTAAATGTGCATCACTGGTATGGTTCAAAAACTAAAGCTATGAATTCAGAATGGTACTACATGACAAATATGATGAGAACATGGGAGAAGTGGCATTGACAATTCAGTAGAAGGGCAACAAAGGCGGAACAATTTGTGGGCTATGCTCCAAACACCCAGGCACGCCTCATTTTATAGCAGTTGTGCTTTCTGTTGTAAGCATCCCCATGGTCTCCGGAGTTGGATGGCCCGGGTTCAAATCCTGACTCTGCCACTTACGAGCTGGGTGACTGTGGCTAAGTCATTTAATCTCTCTGCCCATTTTCCTCCTCTGAAAAACGGGGTCATTACAAAACCTCCTTGTGGTTTGTTGTGAGGATCAGATGAGTTCATGACTACAGAACGTTTAGAGCGGTGTCTGACATACAGGAAGTAATTATATGGTAACCGGGTAGCACTGACGATGACAATAATTTTCTGAAGTGATCATTTCCCCCTTATTTATTTGGCAAGATTATGTTAATCCTTTACAGTTTGGCTAAAACGTTACCTCGTCTGTCGGGCTTTCTCTGACTCAGTGTAACCACAAAACTTTACACACACGCCTCTCCTGGAGATCTTATCACAGCCTATTGCAATGACTTGTTTTTTAATTTATTTTATTTTATTTGTATTTATTGATGAGAGAGAGAGAGAGAGAGAGAGAGACATAGATTTGTTGTTCCACTTATTTCATGCATTCATTGGTTGATTCTTGTATGTGCCCTGACGCAGGATCAAACCTACAGCCTTGGATTATTGGAACAGCGATCCAACCAGCCGAGCTACTCAGCCAAGGCCTGCAATGACTTGATGATGTTTCCATCTCCTTCCTGGAGCCATCAGGTACTTGATGGGTGAAACTTAGTTTCATTCATCATTGTATTCCCAGTTGCTAATAGAGAGCTTGACACACACTAGATGCTTAATCAACACTTGATGAATATAAAAATGTAATGATGACTTTAACTTGCCTTATGGAACAATTCTCTCCCTTGAATTGTTTCTCTGGAATATGAGGTAACCTTCGTATGAGCATCCCCCGTTATCTAATCTACGTCATTTCGTTCTGTACAAGATATAGGTATCAGGAAAATGACTAAACTATGATAAAAATGATATTGGCAAAGAAGTTGGGCCGGTGAGTCATGAGATCAGTGACTGAGAAAAGTTCACAGAATTCTTCCTGCTCAAGTGGGGATGTGGATTTGCATCAGCTTCCTGGTTTGGGTGTATTCATGGTGAAAACACTGAACTCAGGATTAGAAGACTTGGCTTTAGGTGCCCAGATTCACTCTTTATTTGTTATGTGAATTCGAACAAAACCAAGACTCCCCAAACTTCACTTTTGTCATCTGTTAAGTGGGTTTAGTAATATCCACCAGACAGTGATGTTGGGTTGCCAGAAAAACAGAGATTTTCAGCCTCTTTCATCTCCTGGTGCACATAATCTAATTATTGAAATTCTGCAGTGTACCAAAAAAATGTGTTATATTCTTTGCCAATGTGACAAAATTAGGTTTAATTTTGATGTATTCACTCTGGACATCTATTGTATTGGCTGTTGACATTTTTTTGTTGGACTATCTAAGGGAATAGAAGCCAGTGCCCCTGACCAAATGTATTGCATATTTAAAAACCGTTGTGGCACGCCAGTTAAATTTGCTGCACTAAGGTAATACAAGGCCTGTAAAAAAGTTTCTTCAGCAATGGTCAAGCTTTAAAAGAATGTAAAAATGGTAGATGGCATTCACGTGTGCTAGAACATGCCCAGTTATATTCTGGATGGCAGTTCTCACCACTCTGTGGGTGGCTTCTCCCAGAAGAGGCCTGTCAATTTTATGAACACAACCAGAGTACTTCACCTGGGAACAGACAATCCTCCTGGAATTTAGAGGCTCTCTGTTTCAAGACTTTGTCAAATCACTGAGCTGGAGTCCAGAGAAAACAGCCTTGGGGGACCTGTTTGGGAAGCAGCAGAAGAGCTCATGCTTTGCCCATGACTTGACTTGCTCTGACACATCCATCCACCGGCCCAGGAAGTCGTGGGCAGCCCCAGCCCGGGATCTGAGCAGAGGGAAACCTCTCTGACAGGACGTGGGCTTGAAAACCGGCTCAGGAGACAATAGAACAGTGTTGGCCTGAGAGTAAAAAAGATTCTTCCCAACCAGGAGAAATCAAACCACGGGGGTAGGGTGATAGAAGCAGCAGAGGGTGCCTCTGAGTCATTAAAGGCCAGACTCCAGTTCCTGAATTTAGTGACATATTTTCTCATCGTCGTTATTAGTCTGGCTGAACTCTCCCCCATCCCTTTTAGAAAGCCAGAGACATTTCATAACAGAATGAAGCAATTTTATTTTGGCTTTGCTTTTGTCCATTAGGAGCATATTCTTCAGCCAGGAAACAAGTTACACATTCGTGAAATTATAAAACACTAGAACTTGGAAGGAATTTAGAGAATGTCAGTGAGAGCTCACGAAAGCTGAGATCCAGAAATGAAGTGATATGTCCATGGGTGAGCAGTGAGTGGGACCAGAACTCAGGTGTCTTCCCTCCCAGCTCTGGGCTGCAGAACTCCACCCTCTCAGCCTCCCAACCTTGAGAATCCAGATGCTTCCACTTATCAACTGCCGTCCAGAGAGAGGGTGGATCTAGGTCATAAACGCAATCTGCTATCCAAACAACCTAGTTCCACTGCCAAGGCAAATCGTTTTGAAACCTCCTACCAAGATAGGCTGCCTGACATCATTACTGTCTGAAGAAAGTTCCGGTTGTCATTACATTCATTAAAATTGCATCAAGGATCAAATATGTTTGCCCATCCAGTTCTCTTCCTCACCAAGCCTTCCCCAAGCGGGCTTTCTCTTGGGCATAATTTTTTCCAAACTGTCCTAGAGCGTGAAGGAGCTGGGTAAGATGCTAAGACTTTGTTGACCATGTTTTGTAGCCCAGTTTAACTTTTATTTAACATCTGAAGAAAATAAATAAATAGATAGATAGATAGATACTGCTATGTGCCAGGCACACTCCATTTGGAGTCCCATTTAATCCTCAGATTTAGATAACTTTATCCATAATCTACGAATGAGGAAGCTGAGGCAGGAAATCACTTTCTCCAGATCACACATTCAGCAAGTGGTGGAGCCATTGTTGTGTTATTCTGCTTCTAGGAGCCACCTGGTCCATCATTCTGTAGATTATGTGTAGTTTATGTATATGTATAAACTATATGTATATATTACTTAATGCCTAACAGACATGCACATAATGTTCATTTCTAAACAATACCTTGAAAAAGTAAATGCACTTTGCATAGTTAAAAAAAAAAGTTAGCACACACTCAGGCCTCTGTTTTACTGAGTCTTTCCATGAAACTTTCTACTGAAGAAAGTTTCAATCATTGAAATCAGCATAAAATTAAAGGCAGAAGATTGTTCATTCCGCTATGCTAGAATCACATCTGGATTTAACTTGAGCTCCAGTGCATTCTGGGCCACATAAACCTGCCCTTCGTACTGTACAGAAAAATAGTGTCCCAAATATCACCAAAATCCAAACTAGATTATGACAACAAAAAGTTACTATTTAGCCCTGACCAGTGTGTCTCCGTTGGTTTGGCATCATCCCGAAAAGTGAAAGGTCCCCAGTTCCATCCCTGGTCAGGGCACATGCCTAGCTTCCAGGTTGGGTCCCTGGTCAAGGTGTGTACAAGAAGCAACTGATCAATGTTTCTCTCTCCCACCAATGTTTCTCTTTCTTCCTCCCTTTCCCTCTCTCTAAAAATAAATAAAATCTGTTTTTTAAAAAGTTACTATTTAGTGAGTGATTGCTATGTGCTAGACACTGTGCACCTTTTACATTAATTACCTCCCAGCAGTCATAGGAGAGAATTACCATTATTAGCATCATCTTTATATTTAGCTGGGTACATTCCATCCAGCAAGTAAGAGACAGATCCATGCCCATAACTGCCATAACTGGACTTGACCCAGCTGTAGAGAATACCACAAAAGAAGATTTTCTGTTCAGAAGCTAAGAGAGGCTTGGGAGATTGAAACTGCAGACCACTGTCCAGAGGCAGGAGCCTCACCTTCAGCATCCTCTGTCCTCAGCTGTGGAGGTGGTAGACCCAGTGATCTAAGTAAGCTCCCGTAAGAGGTGGCACCATGACTTGTTCTGTGTTGGCATGGGGAGTCCGAGGGAGTTCCGGTTCTTGTGCAGTGCAGCCCTACCCAGAGAAAAGTAGCCTTGCCACTCCAGAGGAATTGCCAGAAAGTCCACACATAGATGAAACTATGATAACAGGGATGGTCCCTACCTTGTGTGGATGAGAGTTTCAACTCTCCTACCAACCGGTCAGTCTGCAGAGATGGTTTGAATTTGTTTTTGCTACCAGTGCCAATAGTAACAAGTAATAACACCAACTTGCGATTGACCTCATTCAATTGCCCAAGAGTCTCTTGACTTATCTCATCTCCTCCACACAATGCCTTCCTGGTGTGCAGATGTTGGGGAGGCTACCATCCCACAGCAGGAGATTTTTCTTTCCACTTCCGGGCTTCTGCCGAGGCCTCTGCTCCCTGCTAATCTCTGCCTTCAGGAACCTTCCTGACTTCACACCTATCTCTGCTCATACCTTCATGGTCTACCTTGGCATTTGGCGAATGGGCTATTATTTTGTTCATGAGTGTTTTAAATGGCCTGTTTTGCATGTTTTATTTCCCTTCATTAAGTCAAGAACAAGGATTATGTCTTTTACTCATTCGGCTTCCCACCCATAACACATAGCATTCTCTTCATGCACAGCACATCCGCATAGCTTTTTTGACTGACTTTTACTTCCTCTGCCCAGCCTCCAACGTAAAGAAGAACATGCACAGGCAAAAAGGAAGGAGAATACGGCAGAGGTCTGAATTTGCCTGTCTTCTGGAAAATAGAGAATTCTCTCTGGGAATTCCCATGTGGGTTTCTTGATTGTCAATCAGATGTCACTCAGGCATTGATTACTTTTGAAAACAAGCAGGACTAAGACTCACTGAAGACTTCTAGACCAGCTTCCTTGCATATATTATTTCAATTCATTCTCACAACCATAAATAGCAATACATGTTTTTCTCATTGTGGAGATGGGAAAAACGACTCTAGGATGTTAAGTCATTTTCCCAAGGCCTTCTGGATTCAAAACCCAGACTAATTCCAAAGCCCGTGATTTCCCACTCAGCAGCACAGCCCGCAGTTCCACCCCAGGGTTTATTTCCCCGTCCTGTCCCTTTCATTCCTTTTCTTTGTATATGAAAGTTTTACCTATGATTTGTGTCATGTGGACTCCAAGGGAGATTGCTAGTAAACTCATGAGCAGAGGGATCAAGGGAAGAGGAAAAATGAACAAAGTTTTCTGAGCCCTCCGCTCTATGCCAGGCCGTATGCTAGCTTCCTTTCACGGGGTCATTTATTTACACTTCTTAAGGTATCATCATGCAAACGAGAAAAACGAGGCTCCGAAAGACATGTAACTTGCTTACGGTTGCACAGCAAGTAAGTGGTGGGGTCAGGATTCAGCCCCGGGACCGTCTACTACCAAAACACAAGCATGGAACTTCCTAGAAAAACAGTGGCATTCCACTAACGCAGTAGACCCTGTTTTCAGAATTGAGGACTGTGGCCTTCACATGTTATCAGGCTCACTGGGTAATTTGTCAGTATGAATGGAACAAGACTCTAAAAGCCATGAACTTTTGACATTGGTGATGTCAGACACTTGTGATGTGGCTCATTGGAGCCCACGGAGGAAACACAGGAGGTCACAGGCCAAAACTACACATCCAGCCATCCTCCAGGGACTGACTGCCTATGAACATGCTGCTCGTACATTCTGCGTGCTGACAGGAGAACCTAGAAACCACCAGCCCCACGGAACAAGCTTCCTCTCTGTAGACAATCTCTGAGGGAGAAACCGGTGCTTAACCATCCTCTGGGAATGGAGCACCCTGAATCAACATCGCACACAGTGGATTCAAAAGAAAAGCTTTTAGAGCTGAGTGGTTGTGGAAACTCATTTCTTTCTCCACTCTGCAGTCATCTCTTTCCTTCTGGCAACACCCTGAATTTCCTTTGAGCCCCACTCTCCCCTGCTGTTGGTACGTTGACTCTCCTTGTGATTCCCAGAGTGAGTTAGGTGACCAGATGCAGCCAATCAGAGCCATATGTCCCTTTCCTGATCACAGTAATGTGTCCAGATGAGCATGCAACCCAAAGACATGCGATGAGACTTTTGCCTGGACTGGTAGGTAGAGGGGCACTGTCTTTTCTTCTGCATTTGAGCCTGGCATGATGTTCTGTGTAAAGCTTAAAAGTAAACTCACCACAGAGGAAAGCAGAGAGAATGGTCTGGACTGAATATCTGTGTCCTCCAAAATTCACATGTTGAAATCCGAATCCCAATGTGATGGTGTTACTTGGTAGGGACTTTGGGAGGTGATCAGGTCATAAGGGTGGCTCTCTCATCAGCAGAACTTAGTGCCTTTGTGAAGGAGACCCCGGAGAGCTCTCTCACTACTCCTACCATGTGAGGACACAGTGAGAAGACAGCAAGCGAGGAACGAGGAAACCAGTCCCCATCAGACACCTAATCTGCTGGCACTCTGATCTTGGACTTCCAGCCTCTGGAACTTGGAGAAACAAATGGTTGCTTCATAAGCCACCACATCTATGCTACTTTTTTAGACAGCAGCCCACATGGAGTAAGACAGACATAAAATGAAGATGTTTGTATCCTAATAACATTTTTTGACCCCTGAATCCAGCCTCGCCCGATATAATAAGTTCCCACTTCTGCTTGAGTCCATTTGTGTCTCTATTGTTGTATCAATTGCAAGAGAAATCGTCCTGACACAATGGCTTTTCGAGAAAAGTCACTCTCCCTCGAGCCTTTGGGACCTGCCTCAGAGTTAATGACAGTCCAAAAAAACTAACCTCTTCATGTCTTTGCTTTAACTGGCCCCTCTGTAAGGTCTTTTCTGACCAATGCATTTCAACTGTGATTTTTCTCAACCCAGAAGCCTTGTCCTTCTCCTCTGCTATATTTTTCATTTGTCACTGTATAATACACTAGTTATTCTGATTTGTTTTGTTTATTATCTGTCTCCCATCCATGAAAAGTAAGTCATAAAAGCAGGGTTTGTGGGGTCTGCTTTATTCATCACTGTATCCCCACTGCCTACACAAGGCCTGGCAAGTGGTAGGAGCTCAGTGAATATTGGCTCAGTGAGTGAGTGACTATTTGGACAAGAAGGCATTCCAGATACATTGAATTTTTCCCTGGTTGTTCACGAGAAACAAGTTACTCAGAATGGCTTAAGTGGAGAAGGGGAGAAGAAGTTCAAGACAGAGATGGACCAGGTGCTGACAGGCCTAACCAAAGCGTTTATCCTGAGAGCTACAGGAGCCATTTGCAGGTTGTAAGGAGAGAAGATTTGGGTTTCTTGACGGCGGCTGCCAGGAATACCCTGCTAGGGCTGCTCATCTCCATTCTCGGGACTTGGTCTGCCTGCATTTGGCCCGAGAGCAGCAGCTGTGATTACTGATGGCTGGAAAACAGGGTCTCTCTGGTATGGAATTCAGGCAACTGTAATTACAGATAATGGGACTCAATTTGCCTGTCAGGAATTTGCACAGTTGGCTCTATCACTGGAATTTAAATATTTTACGTCCTATTGTGCACTGAAGTTCAGACAGCAGAAGTGGCCACAGTTTTCTGTCAACTCATAAGTTGGCCTTGAAGTGTGGTCCTGGCCCTTCCTTCAGGAGCAGGCTTTCCCTGAGCAAGCCCATTCCCCAACNCAGCAGCTGTGATTACTGATGGCTGGAAAACAGGGTCTCTCTGGTATGGAATTCAGGCAACTGTAATTACAGATAATGGGACTCAATTTGCCTGTCAGGAATTTGCACAGTTGGCTCTATCACTGGAATTTAAATATTTTACGTCCTATTGTGCACTGAAGTTCAGACAGCAGAAGTGGCCACAGTTTTCTGTCAACTCATAAGTTGGCCTTGGAGTGTGGTCCTGGCCCTTCCTTCAGGAACAGGCTTTCCCTGAGCAAGCCCATTCCCCAACCCCTCTCCTCTCCCCATCCCCCGCCTCATTCTCCCTGCCCAACCCCCTGAAAAGGTTTAGAGTCACTTTTCTCAGGTACCAGGCTTGGGGAGCTAAGGAAGCAAGACCTGCTGTTACAGTGATACTGTGTCATTCTCCTGGAGTCCATGGCTAGTTGGAAGAACTGTATCCACCCAGATCTCCCACCCACCCAAGGCCAAACATACCCTCACACGTCACTGACTGCTGCCAATTTTTCAAAGAAGTTGGGTTTTGTTTTGTTTTGTTTTGTTTTGGTGCATCTACTTCAAGGATGAAGACCATCATCAGCAACCAGACTGTCAACATTCCAACATATACCAACATCACTTGGAAGGGGCACACAGTGAAGGGCTCCAGTGGCACCCTGCAGAGGGACTTCAATCACATCAATATAGAAGTCATTCTCCATAGAAAGAAGAAGAGGCTCCGGGTTGACACATGGTGGAGAAATGCAGAGGAACTGGCTATGGTTGGCACTATCTTCGGTCATGCGCAGAACGTGTTGAAGGGGGTTACAACAGGCTTCCATTATGAGATGAGGGCTGTGTATGCTCATTCTGCATCAGTGTTGTAATCCAGGAGAATGGTCCTCTTGTTGAAATCAGGAATTTCATGGGGGCAAAAAATACATCCACGGGGTTTGGATAAGGTCAGTATCTCAAGCCCAGAAAGCTGAGTTTCTAGTTGAAGGAAATGACGTTGAATTTGTATCCAGTTCAGTTGCTTTGATTCAGCAAGCCACAACAGTTAAAAACAAGGATATCTGAAAAATTTTGGATGATACCTATGTTTTTGATAAAGGACCAGTTTATCAGGCCGGTAAATAAAACCTAAGTTGCTCAGCTATAGAAACAACAAGATGCCAGGTGATTCCTGTCTTTTTTCATGACATTTTAAAGATGTGGTAAAGGCCACATATTGAAAAAAATTGTCTTGAACATGAATCTCTCAGCTTTCCTTAGGACAGTTGTCTTATAAGATCTTACTTCACTAGTTCATTTGTTCTGTTTTTGAAAATTGATATTAGAGAGAAAAAGGGAGAGAGAGTGAGCAAAAGAAAAATATCAACTTATTGTTCCACTTATTTATGCATTTATTGGTTGATTCTTGTACATGCCCCGTCTGAGGATCAAACCCATAACTTTGGATTATTGGGACAAAGCTCTAACCAATGGAACTACCTGGTCCGGGCACTTTTTCTTTCTTTTTGCCCCTTTCTGGTCCAGGGCCAACCAACCTTTTTTTCCCATTCTGGCTTTGTCTTAGGTTCTTGTTTCATTACTGACCCCTGTATTTATCTATTTAACAAGTACTTATACAGTATTTGGCCCTATATCAAGTAATATTCTGAATGCTTTATGTAATATTAACTCATTTATCTTTTGTAACAAACATGTGATAAGCGCAGGTAAGGAAGTTATGTTTGTACCCATGTTACAGATGAGAAAAGGAGGCAGACACTAGTAGAACTCAGACTGAAACCAGGTGGCGTTTCTCCAAAGTCTATGCCATCCTTCCCTTGAACTTTATAAATTTCAACTTGTCTCTTCCTAATATCTAACATAATTTTTTATTAACCACTTTCATTGCTTTAAACACTTTAGATGGGTGATCTCCTCTAATCCTAAAACAACCCAAAGAGAGAAATGCAGATGAGAGAACCAAGTCATAGTGATTTAAGCACCTTGGCCAAGATTATTCCAATAACTAGTGGGGCAGCTGCTAAGCACGGAGCCAGACGGAACTCTTTACCCGGTTTCTGTTGCCTGATTCTCCCCTGTACTGACTGCTTAAGGATTCCCACAGCTTGAGTCAGTCTCTGGGGTGCCGCCACCCTGACATTGCACACACCCGGGCCCCACTCAAAGGGAACATCCAACAAACTGCCACAATCTCCCAGGAATGAAATTTAAATGTGCGGTCTACTCTGTAAAGCTACATTCTCACTGCTTCAAGGGGCCACGTAATACAAATAGCTCTAACTAGTATATTTGTCACTTATGAAATGTTTTCTAACATGCCAGCCATTTAATATAGAATATTCCTAATCATCATGACATCTCTACAAGATGAGCATTATATTGCTTGTCCACAGATGAGAAATCAGAGGTTCAAAGAGGTTAAATAACTTTACTACCATTACATACTTATTCAGACATGCTGACTTCAAAATCTATACTTTTCTACTGTACTTGGCTTCCTCTCTTGTGAATCAAATCCAGGACAAGCCTTTCCAAGGGTTTGGAGAAAATATATACAAGGTGAAAGAGGCTTGGTGGAATATTTCTTTTTTTTTCTTCCTTCCTTCTCCCTACCTCCTCTTCTCCCTTCTTTCCTCCCTTCCTCTTTTCAATTAAGAAAAATGACACAGTAAATAACAAAGTTAGCAGAACCCTACTCCTGGCCTCTTGTCATCTTTAAAATCCAAGTTCTACCCATGCACAATTATGACCACTGACAATAAAATCCCAACCCAGTGTGAATCAGCACAGAGAAAAAGCAAGAGAGGGCAAGGCTGGGGCTTGGCGCTCAGAGTTGGCCCCAAAGTTGTGAGTCAGAGAAATCTCTGAATAACCTTGGGCCAAGTTAATCCCAGGCCAGGGCTTGCCAAGGTACGGCTGGTTTCACAACTCCAGAGGACTGGAATGGACTGCCCTGGAGAGAAAGGGCAATTCCCCTGGGCCCAAGAGAGATGCCCTGGGCGGGTCACTGGAGCTGCGGTAGTCGACTAAACATTATTGGTACCACCATGGCAAAAGACACTCCTACAGTCACATAGGTAAAAGTGTGCCAACTTAGTTCTGCTCCTCACTGTACCAGGCCCTCAGTAAAAGTGTGTCTAATCCATCCAAAATGGGTGCACAGGTTTATTCAGATTGCTGTACAATATCTGCCATGTGAACTAGCCAAAAATAAAATGTCATTACAATTGACAGCATTCTATACTAAAAACAAGGCTATGGGTTTGTAGAGACTTTACGTGAAATGGAAAAGGTTTGCTTGAGTTTGTCCTTTGTTCAGGTCTACCTGTCATCTTCCATGTCCACTTCTCTTTCTGAATCTGAATTTTGTGAGTAAATTTTGGGTGGGAGTGTGTATAAGAGGGTATCAGGAATACCTTGTACTCCAGACAGATCTAGACTCCTGTAGGTCTCAATAATATGCACTTCTTTCTTTCCAAAGACAGAATTTAGTAAATATTCACCTTACAGACTCTGCAATAGAAAGACGAAGTTGTTGTTAGAATCATAAAGATCGATAAACGAATCCCAGCCCTGCTACTTCCTGGATGCATGGGCCTTAGGCAGCGTATTCACCTGTAACAAAGTCGAAGACTTACACTGGAAAGGTGCTGAGAACATTAAATGAGAAAATGCATGTTTAAAGTGTGCCGGACAGTGTTTGACTCATAGTTGATTATATCTGGGTCACCCAATCTCCTGGACCAACCTGTCCTTCTTTCTCTGCTACTAAGTTCTTTTGAGAGCCCTGGCACTTTCTCTTCTTCCCGACATAGAACTCATTGGTCAGAAATGCAATGCAGGGCATTCTGGGATACACTGTGTTCCAGGAACAGAATGGGTAATTCCATTTATTCTCTGATGAAAGGAAAATGATAAGCATGTTTTCTGTGTCAGAGACTGCACCAACAACTGGGGAATAGGTAAATGAGTTGTGGGTCTCAACTTAGAGAGGGAAACAGACAAAGAGGACTGTCGTTGTGAGATCTATAAGGGCGAAAGTAGACTGCTGTGGGTATCCCAGAAAGAGTATCTGAATGGAATGCACAGGAAATTCTCAAGGGGCGTGTTTTGCTGGGGACTAGAGGGTGAAGGGAAGTGGTGGTAGTTGAGAGCCTGAAAGGCAAGCAAGAGTAGACCCAGTGAGGAGGGAAGGTGGAGATCGCCACTGCCCATGGACAGAACAACACATGTCCAGGCACAGAGTGTCCAGTCACCATTGGTTCTGACCCGCAGGACCAGAGGGCTTGTGGGGGAAGGGGGGAATCAAAGCAGAGGCTGGAGAGATGCCTGGAGGTCAGAGGGAGCTAAGTTATGCAATTTGGGCTTTAACGTGAAATGTGCAGAGTCTTTGAAGCCATCCAAGTGGGAGGGTAACACGGTCAAATTCACTTTTTAAGATTGCCGTGAAAATTTGTGTCCACGGACGGGACTTGTTTTTCTGAACTCATCACACTACCTACCCCCTACCCCCACCCCCCATAGAAAAAAGAAAGTTACGTCTTCAAAAATTACCATTGTCAACGGCCTCATGCTGGATGGGCTTAGGTTTTCTTTGTTAGGGGTGAGGGGGATGGGACCTGAAGAGAAGGACCAACATCGTGATTGAATCGTTTGGCTCTCTTTTCACCCGCAGAACCAAACCCGTGGTTGTCGTAACGTGCACTGGAGCTCTGAGATTTTTACCTGTTCTGGGGACAATGATTTTCATTCTGGCAAACAGGTTCTCAGAGGCCTCTCAGGCATGAGAGAGCATGAGGGCTGTAACCCAGCCCTGAAATTTATTAGTAGAAGCAGTGTAGGACTATAAAGCCTTGCTGTTAAGTCACCCCGGTGCTTGCCTTCTATTTCTGTCCCTAACCAAAGCTGCCAGCTTCTCACTTTCAAAAGCATTTCGTTTATTTAATTAAAAAGATATCGTGATTGTGAAAAGCCTATAGAAGTGCTGTGAAAATCTGATGACCTCATTTTTTGGTAGCTCCACAACATTTGTGAACATTTGTTTTTAATCACTGACACTTCTTTTGATCAAATTTACTGCCGGGGTTTTGGAGTTTCAAGGGCGCTTTGTCCTACCAATCAGGATCCATTCATCTGAGTCTCTGTCTCTAACTTAAACACACCACGCCCGCATAAATAAAAACCCCACTAAGCCCAGCAACAGGCAAGATCTGGAAAGCTGACTTCGAAAGTGGATTAAAAGAAAAAGCCCAAACTTTCTATGTTGCAATCTTGTATTGCCCTCATTCACCAGAAGGCTTTTCTAATACGACATTTGTCTTGGCCGATAAAGTGTCACATACTAAGCAGGTGATAAGTGGCATAACTCAATGGAAACATTTGGGAAAGCAAGTCAGAGACAAATGACAAGTTGGAATGTGTGACTGTCAGCACAGACAAGCCAAGGTCCCAACACAAAAGTTATTTTGAAGGCTCCTCTGTGTCTTGGCAACCCTGCCAAAGTGAGACAGGCCTGGGCTTACATTTAAAATCAGTCTCCTTGTGAGTGTGAGTGTGTGTGTGTGCCTGTGTTTTACACAGCTGCTGTCTTTCTGTCACTGAATACTTAAAGTAGAAAACCAGGAGGCAGTGTTATACTTAAATGAAAAGCGAGAGACGAAGACCTTGGAGAGAAGAAAAGAAGTAAAGCAGATTTTCAAGTAGACCTGATATCCACTTCAAGAAACCAGCTAAAATTACCCCAGCTACAGAGTGTCTTGTGTCACAGCTTTGTCCTTAATGTATGCTGAGGCCAAGGCCTCCCCACGTGGATCTCCAGTTGTAGCTCAGCTGGGAATTATACACCCACTGGGGTCTGCAGGTCAAGATTTAAGTGCATTAACAGAGAAGCTCCTCAAGCTAATGTGACAGAGACCCATCAAATTGAAGCCAGAAAAGGGAAAGAAAACAAAACCAAATAGCTCTTTTATAAACTTCAATGAAGATTCACAAACTGAGATGCAGATGTGAAATTTTTGAACATTTAAGAGAGACAGAAACATTGACTTGTTGTTCCACTTATCTATGCATTCACTGGTTCTTTCTTACGTGTGCCCTGACTGGGGATCGAACTCACAACTTTGGACAATCAGACAATCAGGATGATGCTCTAACCAACTGAGCTACCTGGCCAGGGCCCGGTGTAAAATCTTAAAAACATTCCTTGATGCCAAAGTTGTGGGTGAATAGGTTTCTGCATTTAGGCAATTTTGGCATTTGCAAGGCACTTGCTTTGTGTGAGAAATTGTGAATGTGTAGATGGAGGAAGGAGAGAGCTGCAGGGCCAGCTTTCAGCCTGTATCCTTCATGATTTCCTAAGCTTCAAAGGTCTTGATTTAGAGCTATATCTGACTGTGAGAGCAGCTCTCCACTAAAAGTGAGACACAAAACTGTCTTCCTGTGCTGGTGACTAACCTGACTCCTCCCAAGCTGGGACCTTCATGGCTGTGATGTTCTTGAGCTAGCTTTCCGGCCCTGCGGAATCAGCCCGGAGGAGACACAATGGGAGGTATATTCTAGGCACAGGTAAGCATATCAGGGGCAGGAGAGAAGAAGCCAGAGGACATGTTTTGCCATGTGAAACTAGAGAATCTAAAGCATTCGCTTCAGTCTGGTTGCTTGGGCCGTTCAGAGGGAGGTGTCAGAGGTCTTACAGGTTTTAGCCCACCTGGTAACCTTTACTGAAGGGTGGAAATTAGCAAAAGAAATGAATGTGGGCCCTGACTAGTGTGGCTCAGTGGATTGAGTGCCGGCCTGCACACTGGAAGGTCGCAGGTTCGATTCCCGGTGAGGGCGCATGCCTGGGCTCTGGGCCAGCTCCCTAGTTGGGGGCATGAAAGAGGCAACCAATGGATGTATCTCTCACTCATTGATGTCTCTCCCCTCTTTCTTTGTCCCTTCCTCTCTCTCAAAAAATAAATAAATAAAAATTTTTAAAAAAGAAATGAATTTGAGAAGGTGATTGAGATGAGCATCTGCGGGTTTTGCCTTCCCAGCATCCTCCCACCTGTTTCTGTCCACAGTACTTCAGTTTTCCTCCACGAGGTACTAATGCACTTTCCAAGAGAAACTGGTTTCATGATCAAACAAGTTTGACAAATATGAAATTGACAAAACTAAGCAGTTTTTTTAATGTAGTACTTCTCAGAGCATTAATATATGATGATACTTTGTACAGCAAGGGAAGGAATATAGAATAAAGGCATTTTTTACATTCCCTTAAACAGATAATGCTTTTCTAAAGAACACCTCCAGAAACTAATGTTTCAGGAAAAACACCTTAAAAGAAACTAGTTTCATACCGGACAAACAAACCCTTCTGTTATTATGTGATGTGAAGGATATAATGTCACCTACATAGTATTATTGCAAAAAAAGAAAAAAATTAACCTGATTCTACCAGGGAGGGACCAATCAGACAAATCCAGGTTGTACAATACAACAAATTACAAGACAATTGACCTAGACTAAGTCAATGCCATGGGAGACCAAAAGAAAAAGAAAAGGAAAAATGATAAGAAAACCTTTCTAAATTGAAGGAATCTAAAGAGACATTATTAATAAATACAATGCATGGGCCTTGATAAGATGCTCTAGGAGAAAAACAAGCACAGCCCTAAAGATCTTTATTGGGACAAATGGTGACGTTTGCATACGAACTGTACATTGGATGATAAAAAGTAGAAAAAAATAAGATTCTGACTCAATTATATTCTGATTGACCAGCTCTTTCCTGAAGTACTTATATATCTAGGAGTTTATATATTGTAAAACAAATGAACAAAATAATTGCTATATTCATTCCATTGATTAAAAAAAGAAAGAAAAGCTAATTTAAGCTGTACTGAAACTGTAGTTATTGGTAACAGTTATGTGCCTATAAGGACTTCTGTTCTTTAATATTGCAAGCTCCATATAATTTTGGGATAAAATATTGTATTAGAGATGAAAACAAACATTTTTTAAAAATCTGCCCAAGAAAACCCAAGTTTAGGACTCACATGAGTTGTTGGAGTCCATTTCCATTAAAGAGGGTTTAGGGTTCAAAAAACATGGTGTTTCTCTAACTCCAGCTTCAGAAACCTACCATTATAAATAATTGGGGATAATTACGAGAGCAGCTGAGTAAACTGGAAAAGGCTGGGCATGAAGAGAAAAGCAGTCGGATGAAATGTGCAGTCCTGGAGCCAGCCCATAAATCTCTCCGGAATCGGAGTAACAGCCCCCATCTTCTCCTTTGGAACTTCCGCTTAAAGTAAACACCGAGCTCAACTTGACCAAATCAAAAAATAATGTTACCCCCAAAAGTGACTGGTTTTCTTTTGCAGTTATCGGGAGGAAGTCGCTGGACTTTTCCATATCCCAAAATTGAATTCCCTCCACTGCCAACTGAGAAATACGGCAATGACTTATCTTTGATGTCAGGGTGTTTCCTCAATCCTGAGGCTTTGGTGATTCCCTTCCTTTCATTCAACCCCACAGCCCCTAATTCTTCTACCATCGGAAATATAATGACTTTAGAAGCTTAATTTGATCCCATGAGCAGACTTAAAGCAAACCTATTACTGGAAAAGGCCATCATGGAGAAAAGCGAGGGTTTCAGAAATTAAATAAATTGTTCCGTCACTAAGTGGTACATCTGGCGTATATTAATTAAAGTCCAGGGAATCCCTTGAGAGCAGGAGGCTAGGGGGCTGCCATACCCACTGGGGGAGTCAATACATGACAATACGTGACAGCGTGTGCTTTTTGTTGGAAATTCTCTATTACAGTTGTGGCAGAGTCTATGTTTTCTGGCATTTCTCTAATAGCGCCTTTTCTGTATAATCAGATCTACACCCGGACTGTATTTTTTTTATTGTCTGTAAAGGGGGAAGTAGAGGAGAAGGTTAAGGTGGGTGGAGCACTGGAATTGTGCCAGGCGATGTGATAAGGGTTATGCACATGTTGTTTTCTGTATTTGTCATTGCACGGCTATTAGATGGGAGTGATTGCTTCACAGTGAACCTGAGCATCCAGGGTCCAAACCCAGCCCTGGCTGCCTTTAGAGCTCTGGCCTTTCTGTCTAGTACCAGAGGAACTTAAATCAGAGAGGTTAGGTACTCTGAGACCCTAACAGCGAGGACACAAACCAGCATAACCTTTCTGGATGACAGTTTGAAATGAACATACATCCAGGTCCCTAAACATGTTGATATTGTCTGATCTGGTACTAATCATGATAATAAATGCCATTTACTATGCATTGATCTGTAGCCCAGTTTATAATTCTAGTTCTTGTCTGCGACATTGTTTTGTGTGTGTTGCAGGGTTTCTGAAATGTATTACAGGGTTATATTCTAAACAAGGGATTGGTTTAGCCCTGTACTGAGCATCTACTGTGGATAGGTTGAGCACTCAAAATTTTGAATGCCGAAGGAGAGCCACCATGAGGGAAGACCTAGTCAGTGTGCTAATTCTAAATTGGATTTAGCGTCTTAGTTTTCAACCCTTGGAAGGTAAGCTGTGCCAATCAGGTAGCTGTGTGATTTGCAGCAGGTTACTTAATGAACTACTCTAAAAAGTGGGATAAATAGCACCAGTCCAGGGTTGTAAAAAAAATGAGTCCATGCAAGTGAAGGAGGCACAGTGTGGAAAATACGGCCCCAGGCAACATGCCGTGGTTTGAAAGCAACTCCAAGATAGAGACTGCATCAGAAGCAATTGACCAGATGAACTGACCTGTATGGCAGCCACTGGCCACATGTGGCTTTTGAGCATTTGGAATATGGCTATTCTGAGTTGAGATGTTCTGTCAGGGTCAAATATACCCTGTATTATTTTGAGGACTAGTATGATAAAAAAGAATGTAAAATATTCTCAATATATTTTATATGAATTACATGTTAAAAGATAATTTTGATGTATATTTCATGAGATAAAATATCCTTGAAATTCATTTTACCTTTTTTTTTTTTAGTTTTTAAATATGGCTACTAGAAAAATTCAAATCGCATATGTGATTCACCATATATTTCTACTGGACAGCATTGGGCTTGATACTAAGGAAGGAAGAAAGTTTCCCTCTGCCATTTACAAAGGGAAAACTTTGCTCTCGACTGCAAACCCTCCTACCTGGAGCCAGGTATCTCTTAGAGATTCCTCTGTCCCTCACCCTCATCCTCACCCCCCCCCCCAACTCAAATCCAGGCTAAGTACATGATGCTAGTGTGATCTAAGAGGAAAATCTGTTCTCAACAGACTGCTTACATCGTTCAAGGGTTTCTCCTGGCCTTTGGGAATGAACACTGTACTCCTCAGCAAGGCAGTGTAACCTGGCTTTGCCTTCCTTCCTTCAGTTTCACCTCCTACCTGTTTCTCTCCAGTTTCTTGTGTGTGTTGCATTTCCAACATGGTCTAGATGTTTGCATTTACTCTTCCTTTTTCTGGAAAGGTCCTCTGCTACTTGTGCACACATATGCCCAAGGATTCTACACTCCTCCACTGTTCTTTACTGGGTTGTCTTCTAAGACCTACTTTATCTGTCATGTCCTCTGAGATGCTGCCCTTGAACTTTCATCCTCTGAGAAGGTATCCTCCTCTTCGTTCCCCTGACTCCCTACCTTTCCCACTGTGAGGGGCACTTACATTTCTGATGTCTTGCTGCTTTCCCTGACTGTTTCCCTTATGTGACTGTGAGTTCCTTAAAGGCAGGAACCTTGCCCTTCGTCTCTAATGCCAGGACCAACCCTATGGCCTGGGACACAGAAAACTCTCAAAAGCTATTTGCTAATTGAATTGAGAAGCTGGTCAGGGGACTGACCAGGAATCATTAGGTCATGGATTGTATGTCAGTTAGAACTCTTGTGGATGAAAGTGACAGACACTTCCACTCTGGCTTTATTGGCTTCCTTGATTGAAAAGTCTATGTATTGTTGAAGCTCTAGGTATTGCTGGATTCAATGGTTCAGTAGGTGTCACCAAAACATTGTTTTTATTTAGCTCTGAACCTTTCCACTGTGCTGGCTCCATTCGAAGAGGTTCTTTCCTCATGGCAACAAGATGGCTGAGGCCTGGCTAGTGTGGCTCAGTGGACTGAGTGCTTGCCTGAGAACTATAGGGTCACCAGATCGATCCCCAGTCAGAGCATATGCCTGGGTTGCAGGCCAGGTTCCCAGGGAAAAGGCACACAAGAGGCAACCACACATTGCTCTCTCCCTCTCTTTCTCCCTTCCTTCCCCTCTCTCTGAAAACAAATAAATACAATCTAAAAATGAAAAAAAAAGATGGCTGAGAAACGTATCCTTGCATGTTCCAGTTAAAAATAAGTCATCTACTTTGACAGTTCAAACAGAGAGGAGAATTTACTTCTGTTAACCCTGATTGCCCTGTTTGGACTCTTAGGTCCAACTAATCAACTAATCTTTGTTGCCTGTAGATAAGATGAATTGATTGATTGCCTCAGGTGTGATCATGTGCTAAAGCTATGGAACTGGAATTGAGGTCTCAGTAAATTCGACTTCACCCAAGCAAGGGGCTAAAAGCAGAAGCTCCTTCAAAGAAACATTAAGGAACTGTTTGTACCACAAAAGCAATAACACGGTCACTGTTGTGAAAGAAGAGCCTTGGGACAAGTTTGTTCTGATGCTGCTTCTTGTACAAAAGTGGACAGTTTAGGAACCATGGGTCTTCAGAGAAATTTTTATTTTCGCAACGGTAATGATTCTGTTTTTCCTTTCTTTTGGTATTTCCAGGCACTCTCTGTAAAATGGGGTTTATCCTTGTGATAGTTTTAGGTAGTATAACCTATGTCTATCAGTTAGAGAGATATAAGTCAACTAGAGAGATCGTTCGGAGACACAAAATCTGTTTGTTAAGGTCCTGGCATCTTTCCTAATTTGTAAACTTACTATAAGTGTGAAATTTACTACACTCCACATCTCCTTGTGATGAAATGGGGCACACTGGGTAGAGATATTTGGTGTACTTTGGAAGAACAAATTTTTAATATAGGGGCCCTCAGTTTGAGGGCATCTCATAGTAGCTCTTTCTGTACACATTTATTCATGCAAAACTTAATTGAGTTCCTACTCTTCCTACAGGCACTATTGTAGATACAGAGAGAAAGAGAACCTGTAAACAAAACAGACTTCAGGGAGCTTGCATTGTAGAGGGGGAGATAGTCAACTAACACAAAATAAATAAGATACTTTCAAATTAGGATAAGTGCTATGAAAAAAATTGGAAAACAAGAATGAGAGGTACTGAGTGAGAGTGGTTTTTTTAGCGAGTCTGGCTGGGGATGTCTTTTCTGAAAAGGGATATCAGAGCTGATGCCTGAATGATGAGAAAGTGCCAACCATGCAGACAGAACTTTCCCAAAGAGGATGAGGGCTCAGCTGTCTCAGCTGCTCCTCGAGGTGGGGTCCCAGACCAGCAGCAGGGCTACCAGCTGGGAGGGTGATAGGAATGGAGACTCCCAGATTCCATCCCAGACCTCCTGAGTCAGAATCTAGATTTAGCAGAACCTCCCAGGTGGTTTGTGGGCTCAGTAAACCCTGAGAAGTGCTGGACTATCCACCCTTTCTGCACCCCACTGGAAAGGTGTGCATTCTGGAATGCACAGAATTCTGGAAGCAGAGAATGGAGCTGTCGGCAGTCATTAGAAAATGACAAGGTAACATTGGCTGCTGTCTCTGTAACAGACCAGCCAGATGCTTAAGACCACAGTATTATCCTACGTTGGGGTCCAAGCCATTTCCTAGGAGAGTTCTCTTATTTTGCAGGAGACTGAGGTTCTTCCAGGAGCTCTTTTGTGGCAGAGTTGAGAATCTAGGAGTCTAGGAGTCCTCTCTATCTGTGCCACCTTATAAATATTGACAAGGACAGGTTAGTGTGGAGGAGGGTGAGCAGCACCACGGGGTGGTTGGGAAAATTTCACATGAAGCACTGGAAATCCTTGGTATTGGTTTTTCATTCTGTGAAGATAAACCAATAAAATCTCTGTGGGAACCAGGTCCACTTATGGAAAAGTAAATTTCAGCTCAAGGCTAGTATCATCTGTGAGGCTTAGAGCTACTTAAAAATGGAAGTGTCTGGCATACACAGTGAGTGTTCATAATACCCCTCCCCCTCAAGTTTTCAGTCACTGGTAGGGTGCTTGCCTGGATCAGGGTTCCTGAAATGGCAGTTATTTGCATCTTTGCATTTTGGGGGCCATACCCTATCCACAATTTTTAAAAAACTGACATAAAAATACATGTATATGTACATGTAAAGTACATTAATCTTAGTCGTACAGCTGGATGAATTTTCACGTCTATATTTTTGTTATCCATCATTCACATCAAAATACAGAACACACCTAGCAACTTACCCTGTCAGTAACCCTTCTCATCCCTAAACACTTCAATACTATTGAAATACATACTTCAATAGTTACCAGTTTGCAAGTCCTTGACCCGCTAAGTGTTTCCACTTTCCCATGGTATTTGTCTTTAAGTAGACTCATTTTAAAAAATAACTTTCTCTTTGACGAATTAGTTTCTTCCTGTACCAACAGACCACATTTTGTTTCTCAAATGCCACCAGATTTCTGAGGTCCTTTGTAACTCGAAGACTGTATGATTTTGTGGTGATTGAGTAGCCTGAAGTTCTTGGAATACATTGTCACAATCCCGATGCGGTTATAGATCCATTCATCTATCCATCCGTCCGTCTATGTAAAACACTTGTTGAACACCCAGCAATGGCTCTACTAGGCACTGGACACTAAACCCCACCTTTTGATGTTAAGTGGAGGGAAACAGAAGAGTAAATCATTTAGGTATGTGCGGAGAGTGCAGGTAAGTACCAGCACACAGAGGAACGGCTGTTTCCGGAGGGCGGGGACGAGAGGGTGGGTGGGCATTTTCCCGGGCAGCCCCAGCCTACCACCCCATTTCGATCACTTTGCTATCACTTTGCAGCCGCACAGCAGCAGCGAGTAACCTCAGCTTTCCTTAGCAACCTGTGCGCACCGCCCAAGTGCCTCTCTATTGGTCTCGTGGAGCTTGACGGGCAGCTCTGCTGTGCAATCCCAGCTCTAAACCCTTGGCTCCGCGCTTACTCACGGGAGGGCTTGTCGGCGTTACTGCCCTCCCCTGGTAGCCCGCCCATCCCAGAGTGGCTGATGGCGCATGCGCGGGCGGACTCGGGTTGTGTGCAGGGGAAGCGCGGAGCCTGAGCGGCAGCTGCGGGCAAGCTCCAGGGCTCCGTGGAGACCGCGGTTCTTGCTCCTTGTCTCCGCCGCTGCAGTCTCAAGCCGTCGACGCAAGAGGATCGGCCGCCTATTGTCTTTCTCTGCGGCGAAGGTGCGGAGCCGCTCCGAATCGGCCCGTGGGGGATCCCCGGGCGCCGCACGGTGAGAGTGCAACTTAGTTGGCGGAGTTGGGGGAAGTTTTGTGATTTGAGGAGGGGTCGGGCGGGGAGCGCCGGCCCTTCCTCTGCGACCGCTGCTCGGGGCGGGGGAGGGGAAAGGGGACCTCGGGGGCGGGGAGGGGGCGCTCGAGCAGGCGGGCTGGGATGAATGGGCGGTGGCGGAGCGCCTCCGCCCCACCCCCCGGGCTCTGCAGCCCCCTCCTCCCGCCGCGTCCCACCTCCCGCATTGTCTGCTTCGCCGCCACCACGCGCGGTGCGGGGCCAGCAGCCTAACTTCGGGGACGTTTCACACATCCTTCCAGACCTGGACCCCTAGCCCTGCGTTTCCTCCGGCGCCTCCGCAGAGGTCAGGGAGCGTCGGCTGCTCCGTAGGTCCTTCTCGTTCGACCCAGTCCGCTTAAAAGTGCTAGGGACGAGAGAGAGCAGCTCTCTGGGGCGGACGGTAAACACGCCCTGCCGCTCCCGCCTTCGGGGGGCGCTTTCGGAGCCGGATCCGGGGGGCGCGGCCGGGGATCCTTGCGGGTCGGAGACAGGCGGCGGGAGTGATACCCGTGCAACGGGCTCCACTGTATACCGACTTAAATGGCAACCTTATTTTGAGACCAACCAAAACTTTTATTTTTTATCAGTATGGTTTACGGACACTTTGTCAAAGTCAGCGGGTATGTGAAGAGCTTAAAAACAATGCGGGGAAAACCATCAAAATGTTTTTTCATCAGAAGAAACAATATATTTAATTTTTTTTTATTTTTGGAAATAATTCTTGGAGCAAAATGGTTCCATCGCATTTACCTTACTGTGAACTTAGGATTCACAGTACAAGTTGGATTGTATTTCATTCTCAGCTTTTGCATTCAGTGAAATTATTTTGAGAGCTTATTGCCCCAGGCATATAAAACTAAAAGAAAAAGCAATGTGCCCTTAAAAAAATTTCCCCTGTCCCTTTATTTTCAGAAGAAGCAACTTACTCTGTTTTTCTAAAGCATTGGGTTGCCCAGATCAGGACACTGCTGTTTTTGAAAGATTTTCTTTTCGAGTTGGTAAAGAAGTTAGGATCAGCTGAGATAAATTACTGTTAACAGTTCTTGTAGTTCTTCCTGGTCTCTTTGGGATTTGCAGGCCTTGTTGTTAAGTTTTGAGTGCGTGATTCTGCTGAATTTGGTTTATGTAGCTTATCATGTGAGAATAATTATGTTTGAATACTCCAACTGGAACTGGCTTATATGTTGATCAAATTGGTAGTGGAACAAAATGGCCAGGATTGTTAGTATCAGTTGTTACATCTCTCTGCTGTCTACTAATTTAAAAAGAAATTTGAGAGAGAGAGAGAGAGAGAGTGAGTGTGTATGTATGTGTCGCTTTGCTTTGATTTATTTCTCATGTTAAATGAGTAATGTAGAGAAGTGTTCTGGGTTTTTCTGATTGGTTGGTCTCATTTTGCTTTTAAAAAGCCAACTTTCTTCACCTGACAAAGCCAAAGGAAAATTATGTCCTTATGTCATAAACATTGTACCTTCTTCTTTAATGCTTATATCAAGTCTAATGCATATATCAACAAATAATAAACATTGTACTTTTGGACTAGAACAACAAGGTCATTTGTAGGAGTCACAATCCTTGCTTTTAAGGCTTTCCTGTTTGGTTGTGTGCACCTTGTGCAGGGGCATTGTGGGGCATGAGATTGACAGGATTGGAAGGAGCTGTCAGGGAAGGACAAAATGTAAACATGCACTGTTACAACAGAATGTGACAAATAGGCCAGTTGCTTTCCTTCTCTCAACTGTGATAGAATGCTGTACATACTTTTGTTTTAGGGTTTCTCACACTTCATTTATTTGCCTAACTAATGGTAACTAAATACGTAGTAGAAGTGAACTCCTCCTTTAGTCTGATTCCACGAGGCTTGTGATGGGCCTCACTATTTAACTCTGTACCCTCTGTGCCAGGAAGGAATCTCAACCTAGTGCCAGGTGCTCAGTATGTGTTTGGATTGGGTGAAGTGCTTTGTGCTCATTAGTGGTAGTGCACATAGAACCACTAACTCTGGGGACTTGTCCAAGGTGACAGTTCACTTGCAGATCTTTGATGGAATTTACTTAAAAGGTTTCTTTCTAACTTTTCTTTTTACTCTGTTAATTCTGAAAGAGCTAGGAGGTTTATATAGTGCACTACGGATTTCAAAAAGTGGTTCTGATTTAGAAATGTTGTCCCCGTCTTTTGATGAAGTGATTAAGACTGCTGAACACCTTTATTCACACTCTGTGTATTCCTCACAGATTTTCTTTGAAGGTAGGTAAATTTGAGTTCAAATCCCCAGGCTTCCACTGAGTAGTGTAGCCTTTAGCAGGTCATTGAACTTCTCAGAGCCTGGCTTTTCTGTCATGGAAGGTGTAGTAGCTACTTTACTGTGATTTTAGGAATAAATGGAATTGTGTGCCTAACATTAAGTAGGTGTCTGTTACCTGGTCGCTGTAATAATTTTGATAATAATTTTGATTCATTTTATATGACTTAAAATGCATTTTTGAAAGTCTGATGCTTTGAGCGTAGGAGTTTAGCTATTTAACAAATAGGGAATCCTGAGAATTGAGTCTTAATTAAATGCAGTTTTTTTAAGGTGTTACTTGGACTCAGTGTTAATAGATTCAACTTTTGCTTTCTCAGTCATTTGTTAGTTTTTGAGTGGGACTTGCAGAGTGGTTTGGTTGGGTAGAACTCCGTGCATTTATAGTGTTTAGGAAATGGAATGTTTTCAACATTTGTAATAGGATATCTCAGTTATTTAGACAGTGCCAGCTCTCCTTCTTTATTTTACCTTAGTCTTGAAAAGTAATAGATATGGACTATGACTGCATTTCTCAAACTTGCTTAAGATAGAACTGGAGTGAGGGGTAAATAGTGTCGTTAGTACAGTACAGAGATATGAACAAATCACTCACTTCCCCTTCAAGGTAACATTTTTCGAAGGTGCCACCTTTTACGGAAGGAAGCAGTGATTTGAATGAGTCACACCAGCTCAGTTGAGAATATTCAGAAAACCAAATGGAAGCTATACATTCTAGGAATACTAACCTGCAGTGGACATTTTTTGTGTATTGAATCTCATATTTTCATTAGTTTTCCTTTAAGATTTTATTTACTTATTTATTTTTAGAAAGAGGGGAAGGGAAGGAGAAAAAGAGGGAGAGAAACATCAGTGTGTGGTTGCCTCTCACACACTCCCACTAGGGACCTGGCCCGCAACCCAGGCTTGTGCCCTGACTGGGAGTCGAACCAGCGACCCTTTGGTTCGCAGCCTGTACTCAATCCACTGAGCTACATCAACCAGGGCCCATTAGTTTTCTTATAAAATAAGGATTTTATGTTTTACTCTGTATCTTATAAATAGGGATTTTTAAAAAATATAAGGTTATCTATTAGTTTTATAAAATAAGGATTTTAACTATGAAAGATTATAATAAGCCTTTTAAAATTATATTTGATCACACTCACAGATTGAGGGGGAAAACATTCTTGATTAAGCCAGATGAACAGACTTGGATTTTTGATAATCCCCTTTTTGAAAGTTAACATTCACAGGCACTTGAGCAGACTTGGTTATTACTGGTCGGGACAGGCATCCATTCGGAGGCCACACTCCTTAGTCACTCGCTGTCAGGCTGTCTCAATGCTGTGAATGGAGAGACGAGGGTTTTCATTCCTGTGTCCTCTCATTTATGGTCTCGGAGTCCAGATCGATTGGGACATAATAAGTAGAAGATGATGGGGAAGGTGGGTGTCAGTGTGTTCGTGTGACGTGGGTATGGGGTGGTGGTGAAGGAAAGGGTGTGAGGGGTTCACGATTTATTCCACTCTGTACGCTCTTCTGTTAGAAATCAGCCCTTTTCAGTTTCGACTTGGGATCCCATCATATGCCCCTATTTGTCAGTAGCCTCTGACCGTCCCCACCCCCCAATGGCCAGTTATTCCTGAACAGTTAGGAGTTAAAGTATGTCACGCTGTAGTTAACTTGTCTTTTAGACAACTAAGGATGTCATGTTAGGGAAGAACACCCAGAGGTTGTGTGAAGAATTCCACAGGACCCAGGTGATTCGTGATGGTGATGGCTACTGAAGGCACACGATGCAGAGCCACGTACCTGACTTCAGATCCAGACTTTATTGGCCCTGTGTCCTTGAACAAACCACTTCCTCTGCCTCAGACTTAACTATCCTTAGTTATAAAATAAAGTGAATTTAATATTAATCTTGTCTGCTATGTGCTGCTGTTGCGAAAAACACATGGGCTAAATCACTATACAAATACTATGTTGTTTTGCAATTTTATTGGTTGGACACTGGTTTGGATAAAATTCAAGTCCTAGTCTAAAAGGGAAAAACATCCAGCTAACTTTATTGGGCTTTCTTTATAAAATTAAAATATTATATAGTTTTTATTGCCATCCTTCTTGCTTGGATAAATTGATACTTTTTACTTTTGGTGCTTCTCATATTTCCTTTTACAACATATTTTGTCATGAAATGTTTTTTAGAAACTGTAGGGAAGTTTTAGTTCACAGTGCTTGCTGATACACCCAAGACACTGTGAAATCTCAGGAACTGACATTGGACACCAGGGCTTGAAGTCAGGTGAAAACCACAATAAACAGCGAAGCATGTCAGAATATTTCAGAAGAGTATGAAAAAAGATAGTGTAGTTGTGATTCTATTAAAATTTCAGTTTCCTGATTGTTCATTGCTGGCATATAGAAATAAGATTGAGTTTTGGATGCCAACGTTGTATCTTACAGCCTTGCTAAACTCACTTTTACAACAGTTCTAAAAGCCTTTTCATAGATTCTTTGGGATTTTCTACAGAGATAATAATAATGTCTTTGACAGATCCAGGCAGTTTGGTTTCTTCCTTTGCAGTCTGTATGCCTTTTCTTTCTTTCTTTTTTTCCCCTTGTTTTATTGAACTGGCTGGGCGCCTCCTTATGATATTGAATAGGAGTTTTGAGGGAGGACAGCTTTTCCTGATTAAGGGAAAAACATTCAGTGTTCCACCAATAATATGATGTTATTTATAGTTTGTTTGCTTGTATTTGTAGATGTCCTGTATTAATTTGAGGAAGTCTGTTCTATTTCTAGTTTGTTGAGAGTTTTCATCATGAATGGTTATTCAGTGTTGCCATGGTTTTTCTGCATCTATTGAGATGATTGTATGTTTTTTTCTTTTTACTCTGTTGATACGGTGAATTACACTAAGTTTTGGATGCTGAAGTAGCCTTCCTTTCTTGTGATAATCCTCAGTTGGCCATGATATAGTCTTTATATATTGTTGGATTTAATTTGCTATTGAATCTTTTTTATTTCTTCCATTCATGTCCTATTTAGGTTCATTTAAAAAATTGATCATATGTATAATACTCATCATGTTTGTTAAAGTCCTTGTCTGTTAATAATAGAAAATTATTTCTATTTTCATGGATGATTTTTCTCATTATGGGTCATGTTTTCTTTCTTCTTTGCATGTCTGATGCTTTCTCATTGGATTATGGAAATGATGACTTTTAAGCTCATTGTGGGATTTTGAATTCTTTTAAAGCAGGGTTTCTCAACTTTTTTAAAAATATATTTTATTTATTTATTTTTTGAGAGAAGGAAAGGGAAGAAGAAAGAGTGGGAGAGAAACATCAATGTATGGTTGCCTCTCATGTGTCCCCTACTGGGGACCTGGCCTGCCACCCTGGCATGTGCCCTGACTGGGAATTGAACCGGCTACCCTTTGATGCGAAGGCCCACGCTCAATCCACTGAGCTACCCCAGCCAGGGCAGGGTTTCTCATCGTTGGTCTTACTGACGTATTGGGCTGGATTACTCTGTGGTGGGGCGCTGTCCTGTGCACTATAGGATGTTTAGCAACATCCCTCTGTGCAGTCAGTGCCGGTAGTACCACTCACAGTTGTGACCACCCGAAATGACTCCAGATAATGCTAGATGTCCTGGGGGAGAGAGAGGGGGAGAAGGATCATCCCTGCTGTGAATGAGAACCACTGCTTTAAAGAGTATTGGGTTTTGTATTGACCCATTATTCACTTGATACTTCTGAGGCCTATTTAAAAAATGTCTTTTTAACCGCATATGGCTGTTTATTTCATACAGGGTCTGAGGCTTAGTGTTAAACTTTTCCAGATTGGCCTAGAGCAGCTTGTAGTCTAAGCTTGTTTCACCCCATTACTAAGGGCATGAAAGCCTCCTTCATTTTATCGAAGGACTGGATGTTCTCTGGTCTGACTGGTCAGAATATGAATGTCCCCCAGCCCCACGGGAGTTCTGAGATTGTTTAGCTTACAGTTCTTGGGTCATTCTTTGCCTGCCCTCAGAGATTTTTTACAGTATGCGTGCATGGCTTCCTAGTCACTGACTCAAGGAGGCCTCTGTGCTGATTTCTGGAGCTCCTTCACGCAGCTCTCTACTTTCTGGTACCCTGCAGTTTTTAGATTCCTCTGCCTTCCCGAACCCTTCTGTCTGATTCTCCATTCCACTAGACTGCCCTGTGCGCATGGGGTCCTCATTGTACAGAGGTCTCCTGTGTGCCTCCAGGCTGAGAAAGCTGGTGCCATCTTGGGGCTCATGTCATCTGTTCCCCTCTATTAGGGATTGCAGTCCTGTTCTGCTGGTTGCCCAGTGTCTTCAAGATGTTGCCTCATATATTTTATTCATTTTCCTAGTTGTTGCAGGGAGGGGTGTGGCAGGATAAATCTGGGTTCAGTTACTTCATCGTGGTTGGAAACTGAAGTCCCAATAAAGCGTACTTTACTGCTGGTGCTGAAAGTCTTGTTACAGGATTCATTAAATCTTTGGGAGATAAACATCAAAGTAACATTTGTTAAATGTCTGCTGTCTGTAGCTCAGCCCTTATTCTCTGGGGATTGCCAAAAAAGTAGATATCTTCCAGTTGAAGAGGTACTCACACAGTACATACACATGATTAATCAAAGATATGAAATGGTCTGAATGGTGAACAGAAAGATCAGTGTGGTCTAATATTTTCATAGAGAAATGAAATTTTTTAACATTTTTGTTTCTTAGCATACATGTAAAATTCCATTTTAAGGCACAAAATGTCATTGAGCAGAGTATTGGCTTTTTCAGATGCATGTGGTGACATTTTGCTCTGTGGCTTTGGACAGGTTCACTGCCTCTGCAGTTCAGTTTTCTCTTTTGTAAAATGGGCATATGGCATTTGTTAGATGTAGGATTGCGCGCTACTTCAGTCCACATATATTTGGGTGCCCTCTGTGCATTGGGTGCTGTCCTAGATGGTGGGGGTTCAGTGACAAATGAGAGGTCGTTGCCCTCAAAGAACTGCCATTCCTGCCAGGGCAGCAGAAAATAAACGAGTGAACAAAGAGTCTCGGTGATGTCTGGTGGTGATAATTTTAGGAAGACTATGAAGAATATTGGCAGGAATTGAAAGGGGGGGCGGTCAGACAAGGTGTTTCAGAGGAGATAGAATTAAGCAGAAATCTGAAGGAAGTGGAGGGGCAAGCCACCTGAAGACCCCTTGATGTTCTGAGAAGGAACATCAAGTCCCAAGGGCTTCAGGAGGGAGTATGAGCAGGGAGGCTGGTGTGGCTGGGATGCGGTGAGAAAGAAGAACTGAAGGAGATAATGTAGTGTGTGTAGGCAGAAGCCAGTCCAACAGGCTGTTCAGTATGACGGGAAGAACTGAAGGGTTTGAGCAAGGAGTAATTTAGATGCTGAAAGTTTCAATGGGAACGTAGAGAGCAGGAGTGGAAACAGGGAGACAAGTCCAGGGTATTTGCAGTGCTAGCCCAGTCTGGAGAAGATGGTGGAGTGGTAGGGAAATACTTTGTTACCTTTTAAACCTCTTTGGATATTTTGTGCACAGTGTCCGGGCTCAGACTAATACCCAGAAACTCTGGATGTGACCTTGCAGTTTGAGAGTTATGTAGGAAAAAAAAATGAGGCAACAAGTGGAGAAGTAGAGTTCTCGCTGTGTATTTGGTCACATGAGGCCTTTGGGGCCCAACTGAGGTTCTCTCTCTGTTTGGGGATTAAGGATGTATATGGGTCAGTGGACAGGAATGACCTAAGCTTTTGCCTGGGCCCTCCTGCCAAAATGGGGCTGTGTGTATGCTGAGAGCATAGGATGGTGTGTATTTAAAAGACTTTCACAGTCCTGACAGACCTTTTGAGACAGGCTCTTTCCTGAAAGGTATTTTCCAAACAGTGGAGTCACTAAACGGGAAGAAGAAACTCTTGCTGGGTGCCCACCTGCATATTGCATGTTCATTTACATTATCTTAATTCCTTACAGTAACTCTATAAAAGTAATATCCTCCCATTTTTGATGAGAAAACTGGGGCTCAGAGATTTTAGTTTGCTTCTCTCAGGTCAGGTAACTGTAATTTTCATCCCAGACTTTGTGACTATCAACATACTCTAGTTTTATTGTATATGCCTTAAGTCACATTTCCCCCCACTGATATAATTCTATCCGAAACAGCCAGTTTAAAATTCCAACTTTTTATTGTTTTAAATAGAAAATCATTGTGGTTTGCCCTTAAAGTTTTCCTAGAATTCTTAAAACATCTGCAGGCCTTTTGTGTTTGTCCCTTGAAAGTAGCAGGAACTTGCCAGTGTAGAATTGTATTTCCCCATGCAGGAGGAGCTTTGTGGATCAACATTAATAATTAACATTTGCACACTCTTTCACATCTTCAAAGTGTTTTTGCAAACAGTTAATTAGTTCATGTTTAACCTATTTTGGGAGTTGAAAAACCAGTTTCTTAGGTTCATTTTAGCAGTCCTGAAGTGTTAGGGGGATAAGGAGTGAGAAAAATGCAGGTACGCACCAGGCAACATCAAGTATCTTTTTTCAGTCTCCAGCTGTGTGCCCAATCTAGCTTATTATACCCAGCCTTTTTGAGGGGGCGGGGTGTGTACATTTGCTTCAGGAAAAGGGGATGGAATTGTGTGGACTGAAAGATAGACAGCTGGGTTCAGGGTAACTGGGGAAAGACCTGGGTGATTCAGTGAACTGTAATGCAGCTTTTTTCCTGTGGCCCCGTGGATGTGAATTGTCCTTTATTAATTCCTGTGTGGGTTTCGAGGGTCAGGAAGTGATTGGCGCGGACTTTTGGCAAATGAACAGGGTTGTTACACATGCCGATTTCTGGGAAAACATTCTTTTCTTTTTCACTCCTGGTTTAGGAGACAATAACGGTAACTGAATCCTGCGCTGGTTTCCTCACTACCACTTGTCACCTGAGGCCATCTCCTCTCTCCCCTGCACCCCCAGTGAAATGGCTTTTACTTGGCAAGGTTGCACAGTTGGACGAGGATTGGGAAGGAGACACTGGTCCCAGTTCAGCTGTGTGACCTTGAGCAGGTTACTGCTTCTCCTCTGCCCTTGAATTCTTTTGTTCTGTGAAATGATGTGTTAATGACTTACTTTGCATTTTGTCCCAGAAGCGTGGCTGTAGGAGGATAGAAAATCTGATCTTGAACATGAAATGGGACAGAGGAAGTTCTCACGTGAGTGAAGATTCCTTAAAGTCCCATTGACTTCTTCCTTCCTGCTTTGGAATAATGGATTTATTTTCTTACTATGGTTGCCAACCACATTACTATACTTTAAACATCTTTCTTTTTCTAACACAGAGAACCATGTAATAAATACTGAGTCTGGGTGACTTCCTGAGGCAGGACATGCAGGTTCCTTTTTATCACTGCGTGTAGCCCTGCCATTCAGAGGAACCTGCTCGTGAATCTCGGTCTGACTGACCTTGCCAGAGAAATCTTAGTAAGTGATGGCGGAAGGGAGAAGAATTCTCAGAGCTTGGCATGTATATTTAATTAAATCTTTATCATGAATGGGGATCTGCTCTTTTAATGGGTCCAGCTAGCAATGGCTCTGAACTTTTCCCTTTATTGAGTCTTTCTTCCCCCCCCTTTCCTTCACTTTCTGAAAATCTGAAAACTTAAAAGTGTGATGAGATGGCTTTTGAACCTTTTTGTAACATTAAACACACCCAGGATTCAGCTTTTAATCCTTTTCTATCAAGATTTGTGGTAACTTGAAGGGTTGTTTTACAGCTGACCTCGAATAATGCTATATGTGAACTATGAATAATGGATCATGACTTACTGAAATGTTTAAAGCCACCCTTTGTACTAAAGGTTGTCTGTAGGGAATATTTATTTACTTTTGAAAAAGAAAACTTTTTTTTTGTCTGGGTAAATTATGCCTATAAATTAGACACAATAGAAGTTTTCTTTTGAAAACACCTAGTTGTTTATGGCAGTTATAAGCTACAGAAATAAATGGATTTTTAAAAGAGATTTTATTTATTTATTTTTTAAAAAGATTTTATTCATTTATCTTTAGAGGGAAAGGGAAGAAGAGAGGGAGAGAAATATCAGTGTATGGTTGCCTCTCATGGGTCCCCCTCTGGGAACTGGCCTGCAACCCAGGCATGTGCCCTGACTGAGAATTGAACCTGGATCCCTTAGTTCACAGGCCCGCGCTCAGTCCCCTGAGCTACACCAGCCAGGGCAAGAAATGGACTTTTAAATTGAATTTATTGTGGTTACATTGGTTAATAAAATTATATAGATTTAAGGGGTACATTCTGTAAAGCGTCATCTCTACATTGTATTGTGTGTTCACCACCCCAGGCCATGTCTCCCTCCGTCACCATTTATGCCCCCTGTCCTGTCTCTTGCCCCTCCCCTACCTCCTATTTCCCTCTGGAATCACCCTAGTGGCCATACTCTTGTCTGTCTACCTATGAGGGTTTTGTTTTGCTTTTGCTTAATCCCCTTTAAATGGATTCTGTAAAGATATTATGCCGGCAACGAGCATGAAAGATCGTTTTTCCTATGTAAGTTAGGTGTTTTGGGTCGTACTGTTCTTGGTCGCCTCGTTAATTTTTCTGTATTGTCTTTTCCACACTGTCATTTCCTCCCTTCCACCTAACTCAGTGGGATTCCTTTGTCACCTTGCTCAGTGACTAGGTGGGGATAAGGTATACTGTATGTCTGTATTTTCTCCTGGAGCAGCGATTGCCAACTGGTGCGCTGCAAGAATGTTTAAAATATGCAATACCTGACTGTTTAGTCAGGGGCACTGACCTCTTTTCCCTTAGAGTGTCAAATAAAAATGACAACAGCCAACACGATCCATCTGGTGTGAAGGAATCAAAATTATACCTATTTTTTTTGGTCAGATTGGCAAAAAATACAGTTTTTGGTGTGCCACAGAATTTTAGTTAATGAGTTTGTGTGCCATGCCATGAAAAAGGTTGAAAAAGCTGTTCTACGTTATAAATTCCCGGAGGGCAGATTTTTATCTGCTTTTGTGGCTGTGTTCCCAGTGCCTGGCGTTGTGTGTAGTAGGTTAGTTGCTACTCGGGAAATACTTGGATTGATGTGTGGCAGAATGAATTTGTGACAAAACTACGTCTAATTAATAGTAAACACATATTATTAGACTTAATAAAGTCAATACTATTGAGAATAAACAGACTTTAGGTTTTTTTCTCCTAGAATCAGTTGCAGTTTGGGTCTGGTGAGTGAAATCATCCCTTCTGGGGAAGAGATTCCCATGTTAAATGAAAGTGTTGACCAAGTCTGGTGGTGAAATCTCTCTGTAGCTTTTGCTGGTTTTTGTGCTTGTTAATGTAGGTGTCTGTCACTTTACATGTTAACCTGTTTAGCAGCTTCATCCCTGATGTATGGGTGATTAATGTCAGAATGTAGGTGTGGCTTATCTAATTAAAAAAAATGGTTTATAATTTAAAACTTAAAATAGAACAGTAGAATTGATCTTTATATATCTATTACCCAAATTGTAGAAAATCAGTAAGATTTTGCCATTCTCTGCAAGTTACTTTTTAAAAATGTAGTTTTATTGAGATGTAATCCAAAGATGATAAATTTACCTGTTTCACTTTTTTAATTCCCACTTGAACTGCCGTGACTGGGGATCGAACCCACAATCTTGGCATACTAGAGACAAAGCTCCAACTAACTGAGCTATCCGGCTAGGGCTGTTCCTACTTCACTTTACTATATTTACTCTGCTTGCCTTGAAAGTCACTACCAACTATTATCTTCTCAGTAGTGAATTTAACATGGGATTTTTACTCCAGTGTAAAATACTGTAAACCAGGAAATATCTGTAAATCATGGCCTGGTACATCTCCAGGGTACAAATCAGACAACTGTAACTCAGAGCAAATGAGTGCTGAGTAGTCCTTTTTTCTTTCAACAGAATCATTACAGGAATAGGGCCATAAACCTCATATTAAGCACTTTTATATGAAATTTGAGGTTTCTGTCAAATCAGACATGGAAAATTAAACAGAGCTGCACAAATTACTGATCTCTGCAGTTTTTGAGTTCTCCTGTAAGTTTAGGCTTTTTCTTTTTTGCAGATGACTTTTTCTCTTAAATGTTAGTACAAGAATGTNTTGAAAGTCACTACCAACTATTATCTTCTCAGTAGTGAATTTAACATGGGATTTTTACTCCAGTGTAAAATACTGTAAACCAGGAAATATCTGTAAATCATGGCCTGGTACGTCTCCAGGGTACAAATCAGACAACTGTAACTCAGAGCAAATGAGTGCTGAGTAGTCCTTTTTTCTTTCAACAGAATCATTACAGGAATAGGGCCATAAACCTCATATTAAGCACTTTTATATGAAATTTGAGGTTTCTGTCAAATCAGACATGGAAAATTAAACAGAGCTGCACAAATTACTGATCTCTGCAGTTTTTGAGTTCTCCTGTAAGTTTAGGCTTTTTCTTTTTTGCAGATGACTTTTTCTCTTAAATGTTAGTTAGTACAAGAATGTTATGATTTATAAAACGTTATGTTTGGGTTCATGTCAGTAGATTTTTTTCACCTTCCCTCCTCCCCTCCCCCATAGAATTTAGTGATTTCTTTTTTCCCACTGAAGATCTGTTTTTCTTCTTCAAATGCATTCCCATTTATTTTGACTTTGGTGAAGAAAATACCTTCAGGTAATTGGATACCTTTATAAATTTTGTATGTCCTTAATTCATTCCGCAATGTATGTAAAAAATGTTGCTTCCTAATTCAGACCATCATCTTAAAAGCCTTCATGGGAAGCCCCAAGAACAATCGACCCATTGTTTTTCATGGTCCCACTTGTGTATATTAGGTCCTAAGCTCATGGATTCTCTGAAATACCACACTTTTTTTCACCCTCTCTGTGGTAAAGCACTGTTTTGGCTGCTTTGCCAAAAGTGCCTGTGGCAGTCTGAAGAGTAGCACTTTAATAGTGAGCTCACCGGGACGTGTGCCCGTTAAGTGGAGAGTTTTCTGTTCTGAGTCCAAACAAAAGTAATGGTTCATCCGAGTGATACCTCAGGACCCAAAGACTAAAGGAAATTCAGAGGGATTGTTATGTCTGTTCTCTCCCTTCAGCTCTGATCTGTTGCCTGTTGAAATCTACAGGGACAAGTTCACGGATACAAAAGCTCTCATTCACTGGGGACCTCAGTCAGACTGTGCACCTTCTATTGATCACTTTTCACCTCGGCAAGGTGTTTTTATGATTTTGCCAGAAGAGGAAATTGAGGTGCAAGGAGCTGAATTAAATGTAGGTGTACTTCATCCAGCTAACATGTAGTGAAGGCCTGCTGTGTGTCTTGCACACTGGTGGGTGTGGGTGTCAGGGATCCAGGGATGGACACAAGTAAGACAATGGTCACTGCCATTGTGTGACCACTGAGGTCACACAATGAAGCCCTGAGGATTTCGATTTTGATGAATAGAATGGTGACCATAATAATAGGAATAATTGCTATCAAATGACTGACTGCTTTCTGTGTGCCAAGCTTAGTACATGTGTGCTCTCTAGGCACCTATTTCGTTTAATCCCCACGAGACTCCTTGGGGGGTGGGGGTCTGTGGTCATCCACACCTGACGAATGAGGAGACTGGGACCCGTGGGGCTAGCGAAGTTACTCAGGGTCCCACAGTATGTGGCAGGACTGTGGTTTGAACATGGGTCTAATTCTAGGGCCCAAGCTCGCTCGCTCTCTCTTTTTCTTAACATTCATCAAGAACATTTCTAGCAACAGCTGAAATAAATCACTGTGTAAAGGGACATCCATTGTGAGTTGTTTGGCAGAACTTCATGTAACTTTGAGTTTGCCAGTAGATTTATTTATTTTTATGGTTAACTTTCTACTGTATGATCTCTTATTCTAGAAGTCATCGCGTAGTTTTCATGAAAGATATTTTTTTGGTCATACTTTTATTAGCAGTAATGTATAGTGAGTCCCTCTAGAAATTCAGTAATTACTCATATACCCCCCAAAAAGTTCACATAAGACTAAATGACACTACCTAAACTTTTGGGGGTACAATTTTGGATTTTTATTTTCATATTTGAACATTTTAGAGGGGTATGTGTGTGTGTATGTATGCCATATTCTATATAATTTTGAGTATGAGATTATAAAACATTTCACGACTATCCCTTTATATACTAGCAAGTAACCTACGTAATTATTTTAATAGCTATGTCGTATTTCATTTTATGGTTTTGGAATCACCTTCAGTTCACTACTTTTCCTTTTTTTGAATATTAGGTTGTATTTCTTTCCCTCCCACCCTACATCTCTCTTTCCCGTTTTTCTTTCTGTTGTAATGAATCTTTCTGTTGTAATGAATATTGCTGTGAACAACTGTGCACATAATCTTTTTTTCCCAGTTTACGTCTTTCTCACAGAAATGGAATTGCTACGGCAAAGACTGTGCATTTCAGCAGCTTTTAATAGATACTGTCGAGTTGCTACAAAAAGCTTACATCCTTTAGTCTCCCGCTGGTGGAATATGAGTGCCTGTTTACTATTTCTCCATACTTTTAAGAAGTTTTTAAAAGTTGAGCATTTTAAAAGGAAGTTTTAAATGCCATACTGGAATTACTGGTAGAGTTGATGGAGTACTGCCATTAATTATAAATGAAAGAATTTGGTATTTCTAAAAGAATATGAAGAAACTCATGAAGTGAAGTCACTACTCTTTTTAAAAAAATATTTTATTGATTGATTTTTTTTTTTAGACAGAGGGGAGGGGAGGGAGAAGGAGAGGGAAAGAAACATCAGTTTGTGAGAAATACATCAATCTGTTGCTTCTTGAATGCTGCCAACTGGGACCCTGGCCTATAACCCAGGCATGTGCCTGACTGGGAATCGAACTGGCAGCCTTTCGATTCACAGGCTGGGACTCAATCCACTGAGCCACATAAGCCAGGGCCGAAGTCACTACTCTTAATCTACTAAGAGTAGATTCTAAGATCCGTTCTTAATGTTAAAAGGCACATGGAGGAAACTTGCAAATAGAATCACTGATGTGTGTGTGTGATCTGCTCCTTGTCAGTCCACATTCACTCCAGAGTGAAGTGTTTGAGGTGAGATTTATAGCAAGAGGGTTTCCTTCTGCACAGACTGCTCCATGAAAGACGATCTGTGGCCATTCTCTTCACATCCAGCTGCATATGAGAAACTTTAAAAATTAATGTCACATTTAATTTAGTTATGAACATGCATAATCCATATATGTTCCCCAGATCCCAGTCATGTGTTGACATTAGGGTTTACATAATCAAGAGACTAAGCCAATTAACCATTGGACTGAACTCTTGACTTACAAATATGAATACAGCCAAACATTTTTCTGTGAGCCTGGGATGAGGTGGTTGGTATCAACTGTGGTAGCAATGATTTTCAGTTGGGTTGTGTTTGTCAAGGCTGCCTGTACTGTAGGTGGGGAGAGTCAGTTGCACAGCAAATTGTAAGTCAGACAGGTGGTGTTACACGGTAGTGTCCCCGTTCTGCTGGGTGTTGTTAAGAGTATTATCTTGCAGATCTTGAGCTTGTTCCTGGTTAGAGAAAGAGCTGGTTTAGCACATGAATTGTATCACTAGAAGTAGAAGAGATGATGTATGGTGACTATAATAATGTTGTCCTGGACCAGGTAGGTGGTTATTCAATTGCAAGAGGACTTTGCGATCCTATTGGAATGTCCCAGTTTTTTACACAGTGTACCTGATTCTTGGGCTATTCAGGTTTCATTGATTTGTCTGGGCACATTAACTGTGGTAAGGTAGGAACCCTCTATGGGTGGATGTTTGAGGACATCCTCTCTGAATGGCCCAAAGGACCTCTGTTTTGGAAATCAGGAGAGCTCTTTTTTGGGCGGGGGCGTTGTCAGGGGAGCTCTTTTATTTAGTTTTTTTCTGTTATAGCTGCACTATTTGGACTTGAACTCTTCTCACTCTTTCTTCCCTCTGGTAACTTGAGCTATGATCTATTTGCCAAAGAAGCTAGTCATTTTTATCCCAACATTTTCTTGAGAAACTGCCCTTTTAAAGATACAGAAAACGTAGTAATAACATTTTTAGCAAGTCAGGCAAGAAGTAGGATTTTGGCATCTAACATTTCAGAGAATTTTTCTCTTCGGTTATCATTACTTTCTCTTTCCTGTCTTATGGATCTGGGCATAAGCATAATAGGCTTGGTATATTGGTGTTAGGAGTTCAACGTTTCCCTGCAGTTGTTCTGGGACACATTTCACAAGACTAATGGGGAGCAAAGTAGTAAGAGAATGAATAATGTGAGAGTAATAAGAATAATAAGCAAGTAAGGATGCCAGATTGAATTGGAGAGTTTGACTCACTGACTATGTTAAAGAGATAAGGGTAAGTTCTGATGAAAAGCATTTTGTCGCCTAGGACAGAGTTGATTGTTGGTGGTCAGACATGGGGGTTAGGATTCAGTCCGTTTGGGTTCTAGACTTAGTTTGATGCTAATGACCTTGGGCAAGTAAGTCACTTAGACCTCCTCCACCCCCAAATTCTGCCATTAAAAGTAAAGTGCATCCCCTTTTGTTTATTTGTTTTGCTTAGTGCCCCCCAGAGGTATTCTCAAGCCCCACGGTTCATTAGAATGACATTAGGGTGCAAAATGGGGTTTGAGAGGGCCTGAGGAAGAAACCAACTTCCCCCACAGAGAAGCTCCACTTTTTTTCTGTTTTACTTTTGTGAGTTTCCTGTAATTTTCTTTGAAGAAAGTCCCATGGCCAGAAATCAGTTTGGAAACATCTAGACTGAAACATCTTGAAATTGCCTTTTGATGCTAAGGTTTGGTGTTAATGAATATCCACCCGTGGTCTGTTTCCGGTATAATTCTCTCAGGGTTAGGGAAGTACTGACTCAGTTGCAAAGTAACTGTGCAGCACAATGGGTAATTGTGGTGGTTGGCTCCATGGGTGTGTCCTGATGTCGACTGCCTATGAGCTGTTTCTCAACTAAACTATTAGAAATAAAAGCACTTTTTATTTCTTCTAATATAAAGGTAAAAAAGATTATTCTTTGCTTATCAAAACATTTATACCACCTGCCACTTTTTTGGAGCATCTGCCTTGGAGTGTTTTAGGTACATTGTTGCACTTATTCTGGGATGGTCTTGTGAGTGAGCTGGAGTTAACTGTGTGGTAGGCAAGGAAATAGAGGCTTTATAGCGATTTCTTGTTTTTGCCCCCAGTCTGTTCTAGGTTCATCTCGTCATGCAGAAAACATCACCTGCGTACTGTGTGCCAGCAATCTTCATTTTTTTAAAGTAAAAAATTAATTTTGGTGAAATACACATAATGAAATTTACCAGCCATCTGAACCATTTTTAAGTGGACAGGTCAGTGGTGTTAAGCACATTCATATTGTCATGCAACTATCACAGTCATCCATCTTCAGAACTGAAACTCTGTACCCATTAAACAACATCTACCCCTGGCCCCCAGCCCCTGAAAACCACCTTTCTATGAGTACTTTATGTCTCTAAGAATCTGGCTCTTCTAGGTACCTTATGTAAGTGCAATCATGCAGTGTTTCATGAGTGGCTTATTTCACTTAATATAATGTCTTCAAGGTTCATCAGTGCGTCAGAGTATCCTTCTCTGTTAAGATGAATAGTATTTCACTGTATGTATGCATGGTCTGTCCAGAAGGTATATACCCATATAGTATGAAAAACAGAGACATTTATTGAAGAAGATATAAGATACAGGAAACATTGTACATAGGACAGTGATGCCTCAGTCCCCTTCAAAGTAGGCACCTTGGGACCTCACACAGTTCTCCTAATTACCATCAGCTGCCCCATCATATTTTCCAGAATTTCATTGATGGTCTGAAATCTCTTCCCCTCCAAAGGTGATTTTAGTTTTGGGAAAAGCCAGAAGTTGCAGGGTGCCATATCTGGGCTGTAGTGGGGCTGAGTCACTGGGTGACTTGACGTTTCACCAAAAAACTCTGCAGCAGACGTGATGCATGAGTGGGCCGTGATAAAGCTGCCAATCACCAGTTGCCCATAGCTGCAGCCTTCTGAATCACTCAAATAGTTTCTGCAGAGAAATGTTCAAGCTTAACACAAAATTTGATGCAAATTCATTGCTCTACTCAGTCATTTTGAATGTGACAGCCACATAGTACACCGGCTCACGCAATGGCATTTGCCATCCCCACTGACTAGTACAGTGAAGTCCTCATTGTTCACGCATGTGCATTCCAGCCCACGCTCCTTGCCTGCCAGGTTACATTGATGTCACGCAAACTGTTCTCGTTGTAGTAACAATGGCTGGACTTTTCCCAGGCAGACCTTGTACACCACATGTTGTTTGTTCGTTCATCCATGGATGGAGACTTGAGTGACTTCACCTGGCAGCTGTTGGGACTGATACTGCTGTGAACATGGGTTTGCAATGTCTCTTCAAGTCCCTTCTTTCAATTCTTTGGGATTCTGTTCAGCAAACAGTTGCAACAGCACAATACGGTCAAGGTCTTGAAGGAGCCAATGACTGTGGGGTCATATAGTAATTCTGTTTTTAATTTTTTGAGAAACAACCATATTGTTTTCTAGATCGGCTATACCCTTTTACATTCCCGTCAGCAGTGCATAGGAGTCCCAATTTCTCCACGTCCTCTCCAGTAGCTATAATTCTTAAAAATAGTCGTTGTCCTAATGGGTGCGAGGTGGTATCTCGTTGTGATTTTGATTTACATTTCTCTGATACTTAGTGATACCGAGCACCTTTTCATGTGTTTATTGGCCATTCGGAAGAGTTCCTGTGCAGCTTCTTTGCCTGTTTTGTTTGTGGTGTTTGTACTTTTGTTGAGTTGAAGGTGAGCAGACCTTCAGAACAGGCCCTCACTGGGATCGGTAGGCTTAATTTCTCATAGACTAATTAGTAGTAGGTAATGTAGCATAAATGCAACTCAGGGTTGGGGAGATTTCTTGGATGGTTTTAGCTTGTGTTAGTCACCCTTCTTGATTTCATTCAGGGATGCAAAACCCTTAGATCGTCTGAAAGTATTATTTTGGATCAGAGAGACATTTTCCCTTTGGGAGAAAAGGAAATGGGAATGGCGTTGAAGTCACGTGGAGGTGTCTAGCACTGTCTGTCTCATCCAGGCTCTTGGGTTATTCTGCTGAGTGCGTCAGGTGACAGAGAAGAAAGCAAGTGTGCGAGCACTGGCTGAGAAAGGGGGCAGCCCTTGACCTTGCAGAGGAACATGAGTTGCCACAGGTTCATCCCTGGGTGGTGAGAATAGCAGTGCATGTCGTCAGGCCCTCTCATTGGGGATCTTCCTTGGATCACATTGCATCCTGCTTGGCGCTTTGCTGACCCGGAGAACCTCGCAGGTGTTTTTGTATTTTCAGTGTCCCACATGCGTAAGCAACTTGACCTTCTACTGGCCGAGATGGTTTCACATGGTCTTTGCAAACTCGTTTTGAAATTATATGCATACCTTGATCTACGTTACACATTATACTTCTTCACTAAAGAGCGTATGTATTTTTTATTATGGTTTATTATAATCATTAAACTATTGGTATTTTCTCGTTATTTTTACCACCTCAATAGAAATGGAAATACGAGTACCTGTTGTAGCCCCAAAGGCAGGGAAGGGAGGTGTAATTCTTTTATATCTTGGTCTTGATTACCTTAAGCTTTATTCCCAGCTTTCTCTCTGACTCGTTCATTGTGCCGCCAGAACCAGTGTTCCTTTCACTCAGCGCTGCTGTGGCTGGTGTATGATTGGAACTGGCTTTTCAGATTTGTATTATGTAACTAGACTTTGACAGGGAGCACATTTAAACCATTGTCAAGTGCCTTTCCTTTCTAAAACTGTATTTTGTGGTAGAATTGAACTGCTAATTGTGTGAAGGAGCTTTAAAATGAGGGTGAAATGAAAAATGAGAACTTACAAATAGTTGCACAGTAAAAAATGTAGAAGAGGAACATGATCATTTTGCTTTTTTTTTCTCTGAAATAGTCAGTAGCTTTTATTCCAATGGTAGTTAACCAAAAAGATACCCCTACGTACATAGAAATGCAGTGAGATACACATGGTGATGTACAGAATGACGTTGGGAAGTAGGCTTAATACAAATGTTACAGGTAGAGAGTTTTCTTTTTTAAAGATTTTATTTATGTACTTTCAGAGAGAGGGGAAGGGAGGGAGAAAGAGAGGGAGAGAAACATCAATGTGTGGTTGCCTCTCACACGCCCCCAGTGGGGACCTGGCCCGCAACCCAGGCATGTGCCCTGACGGGGAATTGAACCGGCGACCCTTTTGGTTGGCAGCCTGTGCTCAATCCACTGAGCCACACCAGCCAGGGCGAGAGTTTTCTTCTACTGAGCAATTTGTATAGAAAGGAAGCTCCAAAATTGGATAAACAAGTTGGTGGGCTACATGCTTTGTTAAGTGTGACATCAGAATGCCTTCTTTTGGTGTGGCTGCATTTCCAAGATGAATGATTAACTTGTTCTTGCTTTTTTTCAATGCCTGCCTTTGAGCAAATGGCAAATTGAGAAGATGTCTTCACTCTGAGACTATTGGCGTCTCTGCTGGAGACTTTTTCTTCTTTCAGTCTTGCCATTGTGTTTGGGAAGTATGTGACTGGATGCAAGGAAAATGGTCTTAGAGGATGGTCAGTGTTCCCTTTTCTGAAGTCAATGCTGCGCTCGTGTCATGGGAAGTGGCAGCCTCGTGCTGGGGGAAACCCCGAAATCTCAGAGTGTGACAGGAAGGTCTGTGTGAGGGTTTCTTTGATTCTCTCGGGTTGGAGTGTTTTGTTTGTTAGATTTTACTTTCGGTTCGGAGCTGGTAGTCGATTTACTCTAACTTGTTAATGTTCCTTTGGTTATAGTCTGCTGAGATTTCCCAGAGAAGGGACTTTTTAAATTGAGACATACGCCTATTGATTCTTAGTGGCTAAGACGTGACAGGAGGTTTCGGCACGGTAGTTCAGCGTGTGTAGTAACTCTTTTCGTGAGCTTAGAATTCACGGATCAAGGCAGATTTGTAAACAGAAAAATGTTGTCTGTATGGCGAATGTCAGTAGAAAGATCTGAACAAAAACACCTGGCAGAGTGAGGTGGAAACAGATGAGATAGAGCGACAGTATCTGCCGTGATGAATTGCGGAGGGAAGGACGTTCTGAAACCCTGGACGCATTCATGAAGAACGGGATGGGATTACCCTGCTGTAAACTCACAGTTCGCTGGACCGCCTGTTTACTTAAGTGGACACCTAAGAGTTATTCTAAACAAACCCCACTCATTGTGCAGTTTTTGCTTAGCCCTGTACCGTGTGCTTGGGGAAGGAGTGAAGAAAGATAGGTATGTGGTCCCACCTGAGCAGTTTTAGGGGTGTCCTTTGTGAGCAGCTTGAATAGTTGGTTGGAGACTCAGCTATGGGTAGCCAGAGACGGTGGCAGGCTAGGGCCTTTTTCTTTATCGTGTTTATTTTTTCCCTCCTCCCTGCTGTTCAGCCACTTGGAAGTCATCCATCTCATTAATGTACAGTCATACCTTATGCCTCTCCCCCATAGTGCCCGTGGGTGTGACTGATAGCCACTGTAATTCTGGGGACTCCAGTGGTTAAGGACTATGTCCAAGGTGCTTAATTTCTTCCTCAGCTAACTAGTTTTTAGTGGAGAAAAGGAAATTTGAGAGAAGTTGGGTAATTTGCTTTAACTTGCTGGATGGGTAAAGTGTCCAGTTACGTCTATGGCGAATATGGGACTTCTGGTGTATGTTTGAAGGTTGGAGATGGTGTCAAGGTCATTCCGCAGAAATGAACCCTTCTGAATGCTGGTACGTTCATTCTACTCCACCCTCACTGAGGCCACAGTTTTCCACTCCATGAAGAGGTAGTAAATTTTAGGTATCCTACACCCATGCTCCCTTAAAATTGTATTGTGACCTGAAAGAGGTCCCATCCACAAAGGGTTCCATGCTTACGGAGCTGACATTTGTCGTCTGTCATGGGGTTTGATGTGTTAGAGTTGTGGAACTGTGTTGGTAGGAAATACGGGATTTTGTTCGCCTGTCAGTTTGACCATCTCCCTTGGTTCCTTCTCACAAGGAGATTGACGCTTAACTTGAACTGGTTTTTGCGTAAAGTTTTCCTTCTGAGTTTGCTAACTAAGAAACAAAAAATAACTTTTTCTTGCTTTTTATCTTTAACTAATTGATATGAAAATCTAGATTGATATTGGAAATATTAATATAGTTATCCTAGGTAGGAGCCAAGCTTCTTTGTAATATATACCGGGTGAGCTTCCAGTGGTTTTTGGACTTTGAGATTGCATACGTTTCGGGTAACTTTTCTTACATAACATAGCTAGCTCCTACCTCCTTCAGAATATATCTCTGGTTCCTACATTTTTCCCTCAGCAAAATTTTCTGGCATTATGTTCTGGTGAAATAAAGTATTCCTCCTCTATATCCCAGTTAGGGAATTAGTTTTAATGATCTCAACTTTGAACTTGTATTTATTTGTCTTTTTTATCTCAAGGGGTGGCCAACTGCTTGCTTTATAAATAGCTGGGCAGTGGTCTTCATATTGGATACAAAGATAATTACTCTGTACCTCTTCATATTTTAATTGAATGTATTGGAGCGACATTGGTTAATGAAATTATGTAGGTTTCAAGGGTACAGTTCTGTAACACAGCCTCTGTGTATTGTGCTGGGTGTTCATCACCCAAGTCAAGTTTCTTTCCGTCACCCTTTACCCCGCCCTGTACCCACTTCCACCCTCCATCCCCCCCCCCCCATCTGCATCCAGTCTTTTAAGTGGGAAGGGTAACAGACTGGGATAAAGGGCCTGACAATCGTTTGTTTCCAAAGTCATGGGCCAGCTTTTCCAAGAAACTGTTGTGCACATCTTCATAAAAATGAAAGTGACAACAGACTGCATCTTGAAGCAACCACTGCTCTGTAAGAACATTGTTTTAAGAGTTAGACACTCTTAAGCCACCTAGAGACGACGTAAGACTATGAAGGATGTGTCTTCTTCCTCCCATCCTCTTCACTCTTTGCAACTCCAGCGGGGGAATGAGTTACGCAGTTTCCCTTCTCATTGCCCTGCTCATAACCCTCAGGCAGTGGACACTTAGTCACAGGCTATGACAGGCGCGTATGTTTGTCACTGACAGAGTCTTGGTTTAATTAGAGCCTTAGTTGACCTTCATAAGCATATTTTAGTCACGAGCGATTTGTGTGTCAGGATTGCTAGATTGATCTTGAATTGCAGCAGTACACGTTTAATGTCAAAAGAAGAGGACGTTGATGGCCGGTTGGTGGGGAGGGGGAATGTACCAGACTTGGAGTGTAATGTGTTTAGTCTTGGATTGTCAATTTTCAGAGGCGCATTCACAAGCGAGTTTGTCTAACTGTTCAGCTGATACTCACTGAGCACGATTTGAAACCAGAAGCCCCAGCCGGGGGCCCCAGGTGCTTCTGCAGAACCAGCTCACCGTGGCCGACTTCAGGCCTTGTTCCTGGCCACGTGAGCAAGTCTGGCTTTTTACTGCTTTTCCTTAACGAGATTCTCTTGCCTTTCCTACTGCGTAAAGATCGCAGTAGCACCTTTTTCCTTTCCTAGAAGCCTGCTCTCAGGGCATGGTCCCCTCATTTAAAGCTGTGAAGGTCAGACGTTGTTGTGTCTCAGTCTCTTGCAAAGTCGGGCCCTGAGCCTCAGTAATGATGATGTCTCTCCTTTTTTTCCCCCAGGGTGGCAAGTTGGTTTCAATGGCCATTTGTGGGTTGGTGCCCATGCCATTAAGGTCTTGTTTCTAAAAGAAACTTAAAGGATGTATGGGCATCACAATCACTGTTTAGCTTCCCTGCAGTCTTGCATCTCAGAGAGGGGAGCTCGAGGGTCGTACAAAGGGCCGGCACACCCACCGGAGTGGAAAAACCAGCAAACACCTGAGAGAGCACGCCGTCCACCGTGGTGCAAGAACGGCCAGTTGCTCTTTTCTCTTAGGCGATCAGTGTTTTTATTGTCTTACCCGTTTGCGCTTGAGGAGGAAGGGAACTAATTTTTCTTTAACACCCAGGATGTGTCAGCTAATGAGCCCGATGCTTTATAACTATCTCGTGTGTCCTCGCTTTACAGTCCTGTTCTCACTGTAGGGCAGGATGAGGAGACCATGGCACATGAATGAAGGATTGTTATCAGCTAGTGGAACTGGAATTTGCATTCAGTCGTGGCTTGGCTCAGAAGATCTTGTATGACATTTATTTTACGACCAGAGAAGAGATTGCATTTCTTTTGTTTCACATGGTCTAACAGCCACCAGTTCTTTCCTACCTAGTTATTTACTTTCCTGCTTCTCAGGCCCTTGATCTCTGTGTTCTCATTTTCCCTAGGGGATTTTCTCGAGCTCTTCATTTCCTTGAGTTTCTAACGTCGCATCATGTGCTCCTTCTAGAGTTTCCCCAGATGATCTCCCCCTTCCTCTCTCCCTCACATGACCAGTGGTCCATCTGGGAGTTGTTTTTCAGGTCAGGGGAGAGGAAAGCATGGGAGGTTTATTCCCTAAGCTGTTTCTTAATATTTTGTTTTTATTGGGCTAATTCACTTTACTGGGTGACCGTCTACTGGAGTGCTCTTGCGGACATGATGTGGTGCTAGGTGCCCAGGAAAATAACCTCTCAGGTAACCTTTCTTTTGGCTCTCAGGAAATATAGGAGTTGGTTTGGGAATTAAAGTATGCACCATTGGCATTGTGATGCGTGTCACAAGGCCGTAGATTTTCTGACCAACCAACCAACCCAGACCAACCCAAACCAACCCAAACCAACCCAAACCAAACACACACCAAACACACTACTCTCTGATTAGAGGAGGAGGGGAGAAAACGTGCATGAAGTTACTACAAAGAGGCTGGGTAGCGCTCAGTCCTGGCTCGGGATCAGAGTGTCCTGGGGGAGCCTCTAATTCGCTAGGTCTGGGGTGGGGCAGGAATCTGGGATTCTGACAGGCACCGGGATTTATGCCACCAAGGAGAGCCTTTTATATTCGTTCTCAGAAGCAGGTTTGTTTTTATACTCTGAATAAGCCTTTGCATGTTCCCTAGCCTACTGTGAAGGGGCGGTAGTTGAACTTGGGAGTGCCTTTGGTCTAGTTAGGTCTGCTCATGTAATCAATGATTGACTTAAGCAGAATTTCCAATGTGGAAGTAAATTGTCTTTCTGGGCATTCATTGTAGAACCTAGTAAAGTAGACTTCGTTTATATGTATATCTTCCTGGGGTAAATTTCTGTGTACCAGGCATCATGCTTGACGGCTTTACACTTCTTAGCTTAGTCTTTATAGTAAGACCTATGTGAGTGGTACTGTTGTTACCATATTTTGCATATAGGAAAATGGAAGGGTTTTTTTTTTAGGCTTAAATTTTTACCTTGGGTCTTAGAGCTAACAAATATAAGAGCCCAAATGCAAATCCATGTCTGCCTTCAGAACCCATACTTGAACTTTGCCAGGACCAGGCCAGAGCTTCAACCAGGTTCTCCTGGTGACAGGAGAGGCAAAGGTCACAGTCAGTGACTAGTCAGTCAGCATTTTTTAGGATCACTGGGGAATGCGACTCTGGGGAATGGAGTAACCCTGCGTGTGTTACTTCCTAGACATTCACACTGACGGTGTAGAGGCCCATGCTCAGCCCAGGACAACAGCATTGTTCGGAAGGACGTTTGTTACATATTCAGGAACCAGTGTATCAGAAAAATCTAAGATGCCTCTGGTTTTGCCAGTACAGTGATTAAGAGTGTAGGCTTGGAGCTGTTCACATTCGTCCCGTAGCTCTGCCAGCTCTGTGGCCTCAGGGAAATGACTTCCCAGTCCTCGGTTTTCTCACCTGTCAAACAGGGATAGTGCCGGATCTTCCTCACAGAGAGAGGAGGGTGCAGTAAGACCATGTGAGGTACTTAGCAGAGTGTTCTCTACTTAGTAAGCTTGACATGTGGCCTTACTGTAGTGAGTCAGTAGTGTAGTCATGGCTGTATTTAATTTAAAGCTTATAGAGATGCTCCAAGTGGAGGTGGTCAGGTGATTGGGTGCTCATTACTTTGCCTCTTGGTGTTGAGCAGACCTGTGTCGGTGGCGCCAGGGTCTGTGTCCAGCCTTTGGGTAATGTAAATGTACTTCAAAAATATAGAAATTCTAAATTCAGAAACTCTTTTAAGCATTTCAAAGTGGTGTATGTTTGAAAATATTCTTGCTTGTAGGTAATATGAAAGTGCATTAGGTGGTAAGAAAATTGGTTACCACATTTTCTTGGCAGACACGCTTTCGGGTAGATGGGACTTGAAAACATGAGGTGGAGTTGTGTGTGCTTGCGTGTTGTGTTTGGTTGTATGGAAGCAGGCAACAGAGATGTCCAGTGGTAGTTTATGTTCAGAAGCAAGGTTTGGTATAATCCTGCAGATCTGGAGGTTGGTGTACGAAAAAGATGCCTCTAATGTTAAAATGACTTTTCAGAAATAACATTTATTTAACCAAACCCTGTGTTGTTTAATTTTTTTCTGGAACATTTAAACTCATCCTAAGTTTTCAAGAGAAGGCCATTAAGGAAAATATACTGCATACGTTGGAGGTGGGAAGCCATTTTTTTTTTAACACGGGCTCAGAACTGTGCAAAAACTTTCTTATAGGATCTTCTAAATAAATGATTTAATTTGCTGCTACTTGTTTTTTGAGGTCCCAGACATAGACTGTTGGACCTTGTTGAGGGGCGGCCTGCTTCTGCTACCTGCTGTGGTTGGGTCAGACAGAGGGCAGGGCAGAGTGCAGTGTGCAGGCCCAGGGGGTTGGAAACCTGCAGGTGACGTTTCTGTGCAGGAAGGTGTGTTCATTACCTTCCCTGCACCAAAAAGCGACCAAGCACCACACCACCCCCATCCTAAGTTCTTCTGTACTTAGGTTGGTCCTGCACTTTCTACGACCACACCAGGAATGTCCTCCTCCTTTAGTTGCATCTGGATCGGTGCATAAACTGGAGCTGACAACTTTTAAGAGTTTTTCCAGGTCTGAGATTTTATGATTCCCGGTTCCCGTCCGATAGTGCTGTAATAATGACTGAAATAACAGCTGAGCGCTTGAGAAAACATTTAGAAAGTTCAACGGATAGAAATCCTTTTACTGAAGACTTCTGAACGCCATTGAGAGGCGCTTGAGATGCGTGGCCCTCCCCAGCTCTTTCTGGGATCCTGCCTTTGTGAATGCTGAGTGTTGCATACCAGATTAGTTCTTATTTCTTCCTTTTCAGTGGACTGTGTATTTGAGCCTAAGAACAATAGAGAACAGCTTTCTCTTTTAGCTGTCTCAACTCATTCTAACCTCATTCCTAGCTTTGCCTGACTTTATATCGTTTGTTTTGGCCGCAAAATTCTGCCCACTTTTTATCCGTTATAAAAATGTATTTTTCCTTTGGTGAGGGGAAAAAGTGCCAGCTATCGCATACTTATTTTGGATTACCTTCTCCCCCCCCATTATTTTCCTAACCTCTTGAGCTCTGTTCATGCCTCTGCCAGTCCTCCAAAAAAAAAAAAAAGGAAAGGAAAAAAGTTGGCTGAGTTTGAGGGTAGCTGAAACATTTTTTATGTGGGAGTGGTTTGTACAATCTGGGAGGTTTCGACTGAATTCTCTTTGAAGCCATCATTCAGTAGCAGTTTACTGGTGATAACAGAGATTACTGTTGATGCCTTTACCATTCCGGGAAAGGAGTCTGTTAAGAATTTGGGCTTCAGTATAGAAACCAGGAAAAGCTTACTTTGTTATTTGGAAAAGACCTAGGTAAATATAGACCTCGTTACATGATTAGATTTTTATTCATTTTGCTTTGCGGAATTGGACTTTATTAAGCTGTTAGAAGGTGGAAAAGAGGATCTATGACCTGTCAATATTGTCACAGATGGACCTCTGTCATGTAGAATCACATTATTCTGAAAGAGCAGAAACTGACTGAGAGGGGCTCTGGGCAGATTTCCGGGGACTTTGTTTCTCATGGCTGAACGAATTTGCCACCATATTTTTAAAAATTATTATTTATTTATTTTTAGAGGGGAGGGGAAGGAGAGAGGGAGAGAAGTATCAATGTATGGTTGCCTCTCGTGAGTCCCCTGCTGGGAACTGGCCTGCAACCCAGGCATGTGCCCTGACTCAGAATCGAACTGCTATCCTTTGGTTCGCAGGCCTGCGCTCAATCCACTGAGCTACACCAGCCAGGGCTGCTACCGTATTTTTATAAGGTACTGGGGGTGGGGTTATCTCCTCCCCCTGCCCTGCCCAGTTATACAGGTGATAAATAAAATTTGGCAAATACATAAAAGAGAAAGTAATTACCTATAATCTCATTACCTAGAGATAGTTAACAATTTAGTTTCACTCCATCTATTTATCCCTTATATATGGTTTAAGAAATACATAGTAGAGACCTGGGGAATGCAATTGATGGTTTACAGGCTCATACTCAACCTAGGACAACAGTACTGTTTAGAAGGACGTTTGCTATAAATTTAGGAAGCTCAGTGGATTGAGCTCAGGCCTGTGAAGCAATGGGTCGCCGGTTCAATTCCCAGTTATGACACATGCGAGGCTGTGGGCCAAGTAGGTCCCCATTGGGGGCACCTGAGAGGTAACCACACACATTGATGTTTCTTTCCCTCTCTCTCTCTTTACTTCTCTCTAAAAGTAAATAAGTAAATTTATACACACACACAGTTGAGAAGATCAGATTTATGTGCAATTTTCTGTGTTTTTTTTTTTTAATTGAAGAATGTTCCCATGTTGTACAGTTTTTGAAAGTTATTTTAAGGGGTGGAATAATTCTGTTGCTTGGAGCTATCAATTTTAACCAATTCTCTATTAGTAGATATTTAGTATTATTTTCAAAACAAGTTTTCCCCCTCAATTCCATTATTATTTGCATATAATAACCTTATTTGGTTAGAGTTTGAACATTTTCAAGTTACATCTGTTAAATGTTATCAAAAATGCTTATGACCACTTTATGCCCATCATCTGAGTATGGAGTATTTTGCCACAACTTTGCCAGCAGTGGGTGCTTTCACTTCCCTGCCCTTCCTTGATTTATAGGTGGAAAACTACACTGGGATTATACCTGTCTCAGAAAGGCTGTAACTGCCTAGACAGTGCATGAGGTCCTTGGCCTTTGTTTAGTCTGAACCCAGTTCTGGGACTTCATGACCATCCTTTATAAATATTAGCTGAGCTTCCTAAATACATGAATGTTTGTGTTAAACCAGATCTGGAGGGCTTTTATGAAAACCAGGTTGTCGTTGATAGTTAGGCAAGCCTTTGGAAATTCCCTGTGGAGGAGAAAGAACACCCAACAGAGCCTTCCATGTTTATGGTGTTACCTGCCCATCCTGTGTATAGGTAGCAATTACTGTGGCTGGACCAGTTTGTGCCTCCAGAAGAACCAGTCCAGAGCATTCTCGCCTTCCCCGCATCAAAGCAAACAGCTGGGCCATCTCCTCCCCGTGGCTGTGTCTTTTGACCATCACCAGCAGATTCTCGGCTAGTTCACAGGTTACAGACTTGTTTAGGCATCTTTAGCGCCGTATTTATTGGCCACCTTTCTGTTTTGCAGGTGAAACATTTTCGTAAGCTCAACTTTTCTTTTTCTGGGATTTACTTGTGTGCTCTGAAATGTTGCTGTTACTGTTACTGACCTTATTATAAACTCAGGGATCCTAACAGGAGGGACCTGACTTTGAGAGTGAAGAGAGAGCTGATGCAGAGTCATCAACAGGCAGTTGTCATGCAGGGAACAGAACTGCTTATGATTCACAGAGAGAAATTGTCCTTTCTGGTGTGGCCACGGTAAGTTGTTCCTTTAACCAGCTGCCACTTACCCTGAGGCCAGCCCCGTACCCTGAAGGGAGGGGAGAGTCCAAGCGATGAGTCACGAAGATGTCACCTGGGTTGCGCGTCAAAGCTCCCACATGTTTTTCTTTTTCCTAGGAAACTCCTTCTCACAGTCATTCTGTTCTACCAGGTGTGCAGTTTGAAGAAGTTCAGCTGTCTCTTTTCCTGGCCTCTAAGAACGTGATTGCAGATATTCAAAGGCCAAGAAGTAAATCTGGAGATGGATTAGTGTGGGGGAACTGAAGAAAAATCTAGAGTGGTTTAAACTCTCTAGTTGGATTTCACTAAAGCAGTTCATGTAGCAGTTATAAGAGCCATATATATATATGTAGTTTTTTTAAGTATATTTAATGAAAAATTTTCACCTGAAATGTATCACACATTTTGTCCAAATGATCCAAAATTCAAATCAAGTGTATCAGAGACTTCATCAGGTTCCTGGGGTTGCTGTGACAGAACCTGACGAAACTGGGTGGGTTAGAACCACAATAATGCATGTCTCATGGCTCTGGGGATCCGACGTGCAACAGAACTAAGGTGTCCGAGGGCCCGCTTCTCCCCCTTAAACTTGCAAAGGAGGCGCCTCCCTGGCCTCGGCTTGCGGGTGCGTCTCTCCAGGCTCCGCCTTTGTTGGCTCTCTGCCACCTTCTCTCTGGGCGTTTATGAATTCCGGATACAAATCTTTTATCAGATACTTGATTCGAAGACATTTTCTCCTAGTCGCCGGCTTATCTTTTCCTTTTCTTAATTCTGTCTTCAGTTTTAGCTCTTAATGTTTGTCTGTGATCCATGTTTGGGTTAATTTTTTATGTGTGGTAGGAGCTGAGAGGTTTTTTTTTTTTTTTTTTAAAGATTTTATTTATTTATCTTTAGAGGGGAAGGGAAGGAGAGAGGGAGAGAAACATCAATGTACGGTTGCCTTTCGTGCATCCCCTGCTGGGAGTTGGCCTGCAGGGAACTGGCCTGCAACCCAGGCATGTGCCCCGACTGAGAATCGAACCGCGATCGTCTGAGTCGCAGGCCCGCGCTCAATCCACTGAGCTACACCAGCCAGGGCTCCTGAGAGGTTTTTAAAAAATCACTTTTATTTTTACTTTTTTTAACCACTTGTTCTCCTACCATTTGTTGTTCTTTTCCTTTAAGCCCTGCTACTACTACCTGCCAGTCTTACATACGCCGATGAGCAGCACCCTGCCTTCTCTGCGTGGGGAGCGTGGGGAGGGGGTGGTCTTGGGTCTTAGCCTTACTGTAGGGGCCTTGCCCCATAGTTTGCTTTGTTTGGTTCTGATCCTGTTAAGAAGACATCTACAGAGTCCTTATAAACAATGAGTAGAGTTTTAGCCAGCTCAGATTTAGTGAAGAAATTGCTCTGTTATCTTCTTTTTTGAGGGCAACTGTGAAATCTTATTTGAACGCGCAGTTCAGGTCATATAAACCCAGGATAGTGTAAGCTAACTTGAACATTTGTTAAAAATAGTTCTAACACAAGAATGATGAAACCCTTCTTAAAACATTTTCTTTTTCCAAACAGTGATTTCTAACCATAAAAGTAAAAGATACTTATTAGAGAAACTTCTTGAAATTACCGAAGTGTAAAGGAAAGCTGTTCTTCCCCCATCCCTGCCCTCTTGGCAGGGCGGCGCTTTGAATTCTGTGGGGTGGGTGTCGGGACTCTGGAGAGCACAGTTCCTGGGAACAATATTTGGGTTTACTGATGGATTCAGGCCTGTTTTCTTGTGTGGAAGAGAAAAGATTAGGTGCTGATATTGGATGAGCATCTATTTTAAGCCAGGCCTCATACTCCACAGAGCTCTATGAAGTATTAAAATTATATCAAAACACTATTTAAAAATTATTCCTCTCTCTAGCCTTCCTACCTCCCCGCTTCTCTTTCAGAGGCTTGGGTGAAATAATTTGCCCAAATGTCACTCATCCTAGTGAGTGATAAGCTGAAAGTCTGGGGGGAAATTTAAGCATCTTTTGGTTAAAATGGTTACCCTGTTTTTTTTTTTTTTAGTGGTTTGAAAGTCTTTAAAAGAAGAAAGGATCAAGTAGTTCTCCTTTTATTTCTTTTCTGGCTCATGTGGCCTGGCCTCCCTTTTATTCTCTATCAAAATTAGAAGTTCCAAGATCCCCTTATGTCTTGCTCAAATTAAGGATTGTTTCTCTTCTCCTTTCAGTGCTGTGCTTTCAACTTTGAGAGCCTTAGTTTTGGCTGTGGTGTGTGTTGGCTGAACAGAAGGGTAAAGGAGAGAGCTGGGGTCTTAACAAGGAAAAGTCCTTTGATTGGATTGATTCCATCCGCAATTTTAGTGTATTGAGCACCAACTAGTAGCTGGCCGTGGATCAGTAGGCAAGCCACGCAGTTTCCTCATCTGTGAAATGGACTAGCCCTCCACAAAGATCCTTCCAGGGCATACCAGCACTCCTGATCTCTTGTGTTAGGGGAACTATGAAATAAGTGTCTGTGGTATGGTCAGACATATCTGCTGTAGGGACCAGTGTTTAAAAACCCTTGTCTTCTCCTAAGTACCCCTAAATCATGAAGTCATTTGCATTGCGTTAGTGGGTATGAAGCATCAGTGTAGTCTGCCTTTTCTGGGGAAGTGGAGGTGGGGGGGGGAGAGAGCGAGAGAGAGAGAGAGAGAGAGAGAGGAGGACATTTGTGATCCTGGTGCCTACTTTTCTTCCTTCTTCCTCCAGGAGCTGTTTGACAGCGAGGTCCTTCTTGACAGCCAGGGCTTCCCTGTTGATGCCCCTGCTTTATCAAGCAACATGACTTATTCTGATCTGTTGCTTTTGCTGTTGCCATAGTATCTGGTCTTGAAACAGGAAGGTGGCCGATATATTTGTACAGGCAAGCGAATTTTCTTTTTCTACCTCATTGACATTTGCCAGCAGAATTTTTTTTTTACCTGATGATTCAGGCCAAGACTTGGGGGTGGAATGAGTGCAGAGGGAGGTGGAGTGTTTGGACTCTGGACAGTTAGAAGAAGAATTCTTTACATTAGCCCAACTTACTCTGTTAATCACTAAGCTGTGTTGCTCAGTGATTCAGGGCTTTCCACTCGAGCCAACTACTTGTTATATAAATTGTATTTATTCCCGATGAATGCTTTGTTTCTGCTGAGCGTTAGAACTCAGGCTAGAGTGGAGCTTCTTACTGCCTCACCAAGTGCATTAAAAACAAACAAAACAGAAAATAACCAAAGGTCACAGTTTCCAGTGATCAGCCTCACACATTTGGACCAGTTAATCAGCATGCAGAATGATAAAAAGTGGTTTAGGAGGTATGCAAAAGAAACCATATGAGGTGGGTTATTTTCATCTCTTTTACTCTAATAAGTGCCAACAAACCTTTCTTTGACTTGGTTGTAGAAGAAATCCACACAGGAGTAAGCAGTTGTTTATAGAGGAAAATCTTTACTTGGAGAATTGATATGTTTGCTTTTCGCTTGTTCAGAAACATTGGAAAGAAGCTGTGAGTGGTTGAGTAAAAAAGTAACCAACAAAATGTAATCCTTTTAGAATATCTGAGTGGGGACTACTGAACCAGGTTTAAATTTTTTTCAGAAGACGAGGCCACATAGATTACGATTCAGTTCAGACTCATGGAGGTTAACCCCAGGGTCCCAGCAACGCCTCCTGGTGAGTGGATTCTGTTCCAGGTGGCCTTGTGCTTTCCCTGTGGGATGTCTTACTTCCTGGAGGCTTCGCTTCAGGCTGCTTTGCCCTGGCGTGTTCTTTCAGCCCACAGAAGACATTAACTCTTCATATGGTACAGTCATCCGAGCTGTTTTGAAAACCGTTTTACCGCGGAGGGAATGCAGGTAGGGAGAATTTGCACAAGGTCATGGCTATTGTTTTTCCATTGAATGTCTTGTCTTCTCCTAAAATACATTAAGGCTTTAGTATTAAACTTTTTCCCCTGAAATATTGGAGACTTTAGATGGCTTCTTTTTCCTCATCTTCCATTTGTTTACTCAATCAGAGCCTTTGTCCCCTGGTCTCTTTATGCACTGGGCCATTATCTGATCAAACAGTTCTTTGGAATGAACTGCCTTGGGGTTATTTGTGTTTTTTTTTTAAAGATGGTAGATAATTTTAAGGAATACTCAGCACAGTTGTGGGCCTTACTTTTGAGGCCCGTAGGATACCAAGGAAAGTGGGGATCGCTTGGCACGTTGCCACAGAGAGAGCTCCCAGGGAGAGTGGTAGGCTGAGACAACGTCCCTGCGAGTCAGCCCAGAGAAAACTGGCCCACATGGTCTCATTTTGAAGACAGAAACGTAAACTGATTCATCTCAGGATTTTTAGTGATCATTGAAGGAAGAAATCTGTTATTTATTTAGGATAGTCTGTGCTGAAATATCATCTGATTCTGCTTCATTTGCTTGTCATGATGAGAATTCATTTAATTGCATCTTCCTTCAGGCTCCCGCAGACTGTGACTTACCTTTATTATCTATAGTCCTTACCTATGTGCTGATATGGGGCGAAAGATCATTAATAAAATTCACCCAGTTAATGAAATTAAGCCGGGGTTGTGGAGAAGCCGAACCTTATTTGCGTCTGTCTCATTGTAATGCCACCACCGCACCTGACATGTTTCCTCCCGAGTATTTAGACTCAGTTGTACAAGTGCCAGGGTGGGTGAGCCAGCCTGCTGTTGCTGGAGGTGCGGTGGCAGCTGGCTGTAACGAGGCAGACAGTAATTCGGGGCTGGAGAGTCTGGCCTTACCGTGGAAACGCAAGGGGTCCTTTGAAGGATTCGATCAGAGAATGGCCGCACGAGTCATACCCAGATTGTGCAAGAGTAGAACCTTGTGATGGGTGATGTGGAGGACAGGTTTGGCTCAGAGGCAGGGAGAACCATAGGGAAGCTGCAGCCTAGGAGAGTGGGTGAGGACTTGGGTAGCAGGGACAGGTCAGGAGACACTGACACTGACCTGTAGGGGTAAAATACCCGGGGTTTGTTGAGGTTGAAGAGAAGGAAACAGTTGCCTGAGAGCTTGAAGTGAGACTCTTAATGAAGATGGACCGGGATTGGGAGTGTAGAAGATGCGGTTGGCGGACAACGAGTCAAGAGCAATCTGCATGTAATGATAGTTGGAGCTGAGGGAATGGGGTGAAAAAATGTCAGCTGCCGAGGCTGTCTGGCCAGGTAAATGTGCCTTTTTCTTCCTCCCCACTCTATTTAGCCCTTCCTAAAGCTCTGGGCCCTGAGGAAGAGAATTTAGTTTAAAATCCATTGCATCAGGTAATCATGAGACATTTTCAGAAAGGGTCAAATAAGTGAAAATATTTTACGTTGGAAAAACTTTTCGTGGCAGCAGTGCGAGGGATAGTCAGGAGTTGAACCCCAGTCCAGTCCGCACGGAGTTACTTCTTAGGGCCCCACTGCCTCTTCTGTGAGATAAAGTGGGTGGGAAGTGTCTTATCAGCATTTCCCTTCAGCTTTGATACTGTCATTCCTAGAAGCAGTTCTCCAAAGCTAAGTGTATCCTAGCAGTAAGTACACAAAACAACATTAAAGTAAGATACTTGGTGTTTTACCATTTTTATCAGGGAATGTTATAATAGCTTGATTATTTAGTGCAAGGAAGAAGAGGTTTTGGGAAAGGACATGGTACTGGGAAGCAGAAATCCAGCATGTAACCCATTACCCCCCCTGGTGTTTGGGGGGACTCCAGCTGGTATTTGAGCATGGGGTGTTTGAGGTGTGCCTTCTAAACCGTAATGTGGATAGTCACTCACCTTGAGCTAAGTTTTAGAGTGTTTTTTTATGAAAACTGTTTTTCTGTTGATCAGCTGGACTTTTTCAGAAAATTGACTCAAGGGGGAGGTCATTTTCGATAGAGCTTTCACCAGTGTGTACTAAATCTCTTAACTGGTATTGGGGACCCACTGTGGGACCATTGTACAACCGGAAGTCCTGCTGGGAAGAGAGTTAGGCACACGTGAACCCACGATGCTCTCTTTTCCACTCTCAATAAATGGCACCACTGCCGGCCGGCGTTCGTGCAAGGCAGAAGTCTAGAAGTCATCCTTCGTATGCCTTTCTGCCTACTTCCTATAGTTATTTGTACATTTATCAGCAAAAGTTTTTGCATTTAACATCCTTACTATCTGTTGTCTGCCCCCTTCTTCCATCGCCATCCCTACTGCCTTACTGGAATTATTGCCACGGCCTTCCAGCTGGAATCCCTGTATCCAGTTCCTGCCTTGTCCCCTATGCTGTCCGTTAGGTAAATAAGCGATTCTTTTGCAATAGACATGTAGTCATGACCCTTACTTTAAAAATAAGGACCGAAATGGTTGATGGAGTCTGGTAGGCCTTACTTAAATGGTTTAGCCCCTGCACTCTTTTCCAGCCTCATTTCACAGTATTCCCTCCTGTTCTCTTTGTTTTGGCCATATTCATTTTCTTTTAATCCTTCATATCCACCTACTCTCCTTTGCTAGGTTCTTTGTACCTGGGAGATTCTTCTCTTTGATTGCTGCTTGTTTCTTAGCTCGCAGCCCAGTCACTTTCTCAGGGAAGCTTTCCCTTGACTTCCCCAAAGAGGTAAAACTCCTTTCCACAAGACCAGGTACCCCCACTTGTAATATTGTTGCACCTTTGTACTTATTAGGGTGACTCTTTGATGTTTGTTCCCCAGTGGACTCTAGGCCCTCTGAGAATACAGGTGAACCTTCAGAGGACTCAGCATTGTCTCCACTGTACCTGGTATGCTGCCTAGCACGTGGTAGGGACTCTGGTTATATGTTAAATGACTGTGGGCTTTAGGTAATTAGAGGTCACAGAAGTACCACTCTAATATGTATAAGGCACAAAGTTGTGTGACCTGGATAGAAGTAGCCATAATTCTGTAAAGAAGACAGAAAAATGGAGTTGCCGAATAGTGGGGACTGATGGCATTGAACTTGTGTGTTGGATGTGTTGGATACTGTTATTATAGACTGTGCAAGTTAGTCAAACCCTTGGAAATGCAAGTCAGGCAAATGAGAGTTCCTTGTTGTTTGGGAGCAAAGTCAAGGCCAAATCAAACAACGTGTGGGAAGTCTTGAGCCATAGTTTCCGTGACTTCATTGGCTTTTGTTGTGCTACTTGACAGGACTTTATGTTCTTGATTCTGCGTTCCGAACTGTAAGGAAGGAATGGGGGAAGGGGTAGCCAAAACGAGGGGTGTGTAGTCAGAAAATGCCAGAGCCTCTGCTTTGCTTTTTAAAATAATACATTAAAAAAGAAAGAGCTCTTCAGTAAAGTGCAAAAGGGTATGAACCTTGGTTTGATTCTTGACTCTCTTTTCAATAGCTCTGTTAAGCACACAATTCAGTGCCTTTTAGTGTATTCAGAGTTCTGTAACAGTCACCACATTGATTTTACAACTTGATCATCACACCTTCCACCCCAGCCATTATCTTGACTGGAGCATTTGGTAACTTTTATCTTGAATAACTCACCTAAGCTCTCTGAATTGCAAATTCACTTTTTTTTTTTTCCATTTGGTCTCTTAGCAGCCATCAAGAAACGGAGCCAGATTATCCCCTTCTTTGACCCAAGACCCTTGATTCATCTTGTTACTGAGGGGAGATTGTTGGCTACCGAAAGTCACAGGTCTTCTATGTATGCTAATGTGACAGGTGTCTTCTCTGTTCTCTTTGTTCACTTGGGTGTTTTGACGTAGCAGTGTTGGATTCGTTTGTATCCATATTTCACGTTGGCACCTTTGTCCTCTCGTGTGTCTCATTTTAGCCACTCAGGGATTTTGGATCTTCAGTCTAACTTCCAGTATATCAGAATGCTTAATGGCTCTTAGATAGTCTATATATTGAGTCATTTTGTCATTAGATGTTTGCAGACCTCGGTAAAGTGCTGCTCAGTCTTGGATAGACGTGGGATGGGGAAGAGATACATTTGTCTAATGATGGAAACCTTGTTTCCTATGAGTTCATCAGTTACTTGTTTTACCATGTTGCCGAAACCATTACGGGGGCGGGGAAGGCCTGGTGGGAGTGGGGGCACAGTCTCCTCCTCCTGCAGAGCTTCCCCAGACTCCCTAGAACAATACCTGCTTTGGCTGTAGAAGCACAGACAGAAGCGTGTGCTGGGCGGGAGAGAATTGTGGTCATACTAAAATCTAAAGTTTAATCGTGTATCTGAGGCCACCGGATTTCTTCACTTTTGCTCCCAAGACTATCATGGGAGATTTGGATATCATGGGAGGTGTTTGTTGAAAGTCAGACACACTATCAGTCCAGTGGATGAAAGAAGCTGCTAAGAGAAAACGGAACTCCGGTGTGTCACTGTCACCGTGTGCTGGTTTTCGATTCTTGCTTCCCTTTCTGGGGCTCACAGCTCACCAGTTTGTGTCTGATATTCAGATAAACTCATCTTTTTACTGCACTCTAATCGTCCAACTCTTGATCTTAAATAATCTTTCAGGACTCAGAAAGTATCTCCCTCTGGCCTGTGACAGACTCCTTTAAGTCAGACACTGACACTTTCGTCATGTCTTGGGCTGTTAAGTTTTTCTTTGCTGTTCTTTCTTCTAGTTCATGTAGCCCGCAGTGCATTCTCATTGGTGGGAAAAGAGGAAATAAAATAGATAAGGACTTCTTTGATGTGCTCTCTTTTGTCCACCACCGCCTCATCGTTGGGCTTTAGATCTTCCTTGGTTTGCCTTGCTTCGCACCTCGGAGAAGAGAAAAGTCCTTGTTGTAGTCCGGGACATTTCTGTAAGCTTTCAGGTCATTTTTGGAGTAAAGAACCGTACCCTTCTGCCTTTCCATTCTAACTAAACTAAGTTCTCCACATCCAAAGTGTTTAATTGTTTAGCCACTTGGATATATACACTGAACACTTTAAGTTGAACAGGCCTCTCTACCTTGGGTTGGCGATGACTCTTAATAAGGTGTTAGAGGTCAAAACCAATCCTGTCCACTCCTTGCTCATGAATCAGAATCCCAGGAATAAGGACTGCAGTGCCTCAGAGCACGTGGGAAACGTACTGCCCCCACTCTCTGTTTTCTTCCCGCTCAGGTTTGCAGCTTGTTGCTGCCAGGGTGAGTCCAGTCATTGCAGGGGAAGTTACTGCCTATGAGCTCTTCCGGAGCTCATGGACCTTCCCTGGAAGGTCCACAAGGTTATGGCTCTGGAGAGGTATTTCTCATTCCAGTCACCACCTCTAACAATAACCGTGATTTATTATCTACAGGGTGCCAGGCACTGACTGTAGCTAAGCTTCTACTTACATGTTCTGCTTAATCCTCCCGAAAGTGTTGTAAGAAAGTATGATCTGCTTTTTTTTTTTTTGACTGACCAGGAACCTGAAGCTTAGACAAGTTAAGTGAATTGCTTCAGAGTTCATAGAAATAATCGATATGAGCATTTTTATCAATCTGCACCAGTAATTTATCTAAAATAGTAAGAGACACACCTAGACGTCTAATCTAGGTCTCTTGGACCTCAAACGTGAGTGATTTTTCTCACTGCTGTGGTGGGGTGCTGTGCCAGGTGCTTTAGAGAACAGGAAGTTAAAGAAAATACATTTAGACCTTTAAAGGCTTAAAGCAGAGCAGGGGGAGTCCGTTGAGAGTGTATGAGGAGAGAGGGCCTTTCGTTCTCTTGGGAAGTAGTGGGGCGAAGCTGGTCATCTGTGTGCAGACTCGGGGCTATGGTAGCAGTGGGTGGACGATATCTGACCCAGCACCGTGGGGTCTCGTTGTCGTCCCTGGCCCCTTTGTGATCGGAACGTCCCTTTGCCGGGACGTAGTTCTCCCCTCAGGCTTGTCCAAGGCAGACCTTTGTTCTGTGGTAACACACAAAATGATTTGCTTTTATATTAGGCTCTTCCATTTCCTATGTCCGCCCTTAATACAGAACTGTAACCCTGGGTCAAGGATGACTTTGAGTTGTCACTCCATTGCTTCATTTTCATGACTGCCCTGCTTGACCTTTCTAAGTCGATGTGTCATGAAAGGAGATTGGAGTGTTTGCCAGATAGAAGTAGGTCCCTTCAAGGGGTGAGGCATCTGTTTCAAGCAGTTATGGGGGGAAAAAACCCAAACCCACTAACTGTTAAATATTCCTTCAAAGTATTCTCTTTATCCTAGCTTTTAATAACTTGTGCTTATTATGGAAATTCTAAAATATGTGGAAATTAACTCGTTATGGGAATTTTAGGGCTTGAAGTAGAAAAATAGAAATCACCCAGAATTGCACCTTCCAGGAATAATCATTGAACTTTCAAGCCGTCTGTACATGAATGGGACGGCGAATTTACGGCTTCGTCCAGATGGAGATTGGCTGTCATCTAAGAGCCAGAAGTTTGCCATGTGAGTTCAGTTAACTGCCCGCTAAAACAAGCAAAAATTAAGAGCCTTTGGAGGAAAGGAATAATTCAGAGTCGCCCCAAAATCCAGGGTACAGTGTACAGTTATTCAGATTGTGGAGAAACAGGAAAACGTGACCCATTGTGAAGCTAACGCAATGGAGATCCATCCCCCGATGAACAAGCTTTGACCTGAACAGATAAAGATTCACTATATCCTTGTATTTATGATACTCAGCTAGTATTTACTGTACTCAGGAAGAACTGTTTGTAATGAAAAGCTACACAATTTTGGCACAGAAATAAAAGTGTGAAAGAAGAAAAACTATCTGAAATAAAATTTTTACAGGTTATCCTGAACAGAACTGAAATAATAGGGAAAAGAAAAGAAATCACCAACTTTTTAGGTCAATAAGAATGATCTAATCAGAAGAGATTGAACAACACCGAGCAGAACCCAGGGACCTGTGGGACACTTTTACAAAGGCCTGCAGTGTGCATGTAATTGAACGTCTAGTGGGAGCAGAGAGGGTGACTGGGACAGAAAACAATCTTTGAAGGAACTGGGATACACATTTCCTAAATCCAGCGAGAGAGTTAAGTACAGAAATCATTACTGTTTGACGTTGTTGGTAACGAGCAGAGCGAAAAGGATGAGTGTGGGACCTAGGAAGCAGTGAGGCTTGAATGGCCTGCTTTCCCCCAGATGTCTGGTCTTAACAAGCCTGACTGATTTCCACCCCTGTAGTGTTTCTTTCTGGGCCCGACAGATCGCACTGGGATGAGATCGGGAGATGAAGTTGCAGCCAAGACTAAATTGCACAAAATGGTAGAATATGGTGGTGTTCTGAGACGTGCCAGGACTGGTTTCTCGTGGAGGTCTGCAGTGCACACTGGCCCTTTCTGTGAGTGCTGCTGTTTCCCTGGGCCCTTTTTCTTTGCTTTCCTTCCCCACGACCCTCTTCTTGTTTCTGAGAAAGGGCAAAAAGGAGACTGATGCATTTGAGCTGGACTGGCTACATCAAAGGCAGTGAGTTCTATGGACGCCCGGATCAGCGTTGGCAGAGCGCGGCCCCTAGGGAGGCTTTTGTTGGGTCTCTGCTTTTCTCTCCCTGGCGATGTTGGCGGCACTGCTGGGAGTCACTTGGCAGTGAGTCCTTGTTTATGTCCCTTGGGTGAAACATGGTGGCCAGAGTCCTCCAATTCTGCAATGAGCATGCTTGCACGCTCACCCACAACTAGTGTGTGCACTGGTGAGGCATGCTGATTGTTAAGTACTGTGTGGTAGGCTTCACCAGACCAGTGAGCATCAATATGCAGACTTCTCCCTTGCCCGTCCCTCCTGTCCCTCCTGTCCCTCCTGTCCCTGTGCCCGTCCATGTGTGTGCACCAGGGTGTGTCCTACCCAGGAGTCGGGTCCGGTTACAGAGTCTGGGAAGTAGCACAGTCAAGAGTTAACAAAGAGCTTTGGAGTCCAGGTGCCTGCTGAGTCTGGCACTCGTGAGCAGGGTGTCCTTATACAAGGTCTTTGAATCCGATGTCCATTTTCTTGTCGAACGGGGATAATAGCTACTTCCCAGGAGATTTTGAAGCTTAAAAAAAAACTGTATAGTAATAAGCCTTCTCCATAATTATTTATTCCTTTGATTTCCTTCTGGCTTCATCATAACCAGTAATTTTAGATCATTTCTAATTTTGCACATGGTGTGTGCCATTCTGTTTCAAGGGATGGATTTTGCAGAGGGAGTTGGAAACTGGTAGTTTCTTATTCATGTATCTTTACAGAGTGAAGCCTGAAGCGCAGAGGTCCCAAGATTGTACGTCTAGTAAGTGGTGAGGCCGTTGTTCACCCATATGCGAGTGTTAATGAAGCACTGTCTCCTTGGAGACTTCGTCACGGAGTCTTTAGATTGCCCAGCTCTGGGGTGTTCTTTTTTGTCTTATCTGCATGCCTTACTTGCTCCTCGGTCTGACCTGGGATAGTGATGAGGGTCTATTAGGGAGCTTGTGGTATATGTGTCTTTAGTCTGTCCATCTTGCTTTGTGGAATTGCTTTGTTTTATGATTTTTCTCTTCAGCTTTGTAGCAAACCTCAATAATGCTAATTTCCTTATGAAATTAGCATAGAGAAATTTTCCTGTATGAAAACTCAATGTCCTTTTCAGTATATGCCATGCAGTGATAGGCTAGGAGTTTCACAAATTCCTTATTACAGTTTGTGAAATTTAATACAGTATTGATAAAAACAGTATCATTGCCTTTCACTGCATTGTTGAACATGAAAGACTCTGTGTTCACTCTCTTTAACGTTGGGTACTGGTGTTGAAGCTTGATTGTTACGGATTTTTGTACACGTTAGAGGGAAACCATTCTCAGAAGTTCCTGTTGCTTATGTAACAGCAACTCAGTTTGGGGGGCAGCAGACTGCAGCTGGCGGACATTCACCTGTGTTTGTGTGGAAGGGAGTCCATCCCCAGCTGACTCTTAGGCCTTGTAAACACTTCCATTTGAATGTGGGTAGGGATGTGTTGGTGTGTTGAGTTGCTTTCCTTGTTGGGTAACTATGCAGCTGACTTTACTGCAGGCCATTATCGACTACTTTGGAAAAACAGAATAGGGCACATCTGTAAGTTAGTTTGCAATGGTAAGTTTGGGGAGAAATGAAGCAGATGAACGGTTTGCCGAGAGGCCATAAACAAGCTTATGTCTCTGCCTTCCTCCTCTTCCTTCCGTCTTTTAATTGGTGAAATACTACATCCTCCACCAAGACCTTTCCATTTAAATGAATGAGAAGAACTTCTCTTTCTTCTCGACCGTGTTCAGTCTCCAATGCATGAAGTTGCCCTGCCTCCTTTGTTTATGTACTGAGGTAGCCAGTATTCTGTACGTGCCATTGCGACGTGTTCGAGATAGGAGGAGCCTTCACAGCTACGTACAGTCCACCTCCTTCCAGTCACAGTACGGGAGGTCAGGAGCCTCGCTGCAAACCGGAGGCAGTAATGTCGTGGTTAGAGGTTAAGAGCGTGGGTTTTTGAGTCAGACCTGGGTCCACATTTTGGCTCCCGCTATTTACGAGTTGCGTGACTGTGTAAAAGTAACTTTCATCATGGACCTCTTCTTTTGTAAATGGATTAATGCAAGGATTAGCAGGTGCCTGGGACAGAGTAAGTGCCCATGAAGGTGATGTTGGTCGTTAAGTCTTTGTAGTTGATAAGCCGTAAGATGTCAGAACTGTAGAATTAAGTGTTCGCTGTTTGGATGAACAAGAACACCACCTGTTGAGAGAGACAAGAGGCTACAACGGATCTGTCAGTTAGTTACGTGTATATTGTGTGGTTCTCGAGGGATACGAGTTCGGAAAGCCCAGTGGGTACATATGTTTACCACCCGGTATGTTTCCAGTGTGTGCTTGAGAAAGAGTTAGTGGTGGGTGGGGCGCATGTTTTAAAACACCCTTGAGTTTCAGAAATGGATTGTACATGCCAGGAGGCAGCTTGTGACAAGTGGGTGAGATCAGTTGGTATAACTGGAGCTTGTCGCTAACCCTTGTACTCTGTTCTCTGAACATTTACAGTGTCCCTATTTCTGTACGCGCAGATGAGATAGAAAGTGACCAGGGCTCGCCCCAGAAATGTCACGTGCCAGGCGGGGGAGGGAGGAGCCGGGGGCGAGGAGAACCTGGGGCAGAGGCAGCAGGCAGGCTGTAGCCCTCAGCTTTGCACAGTGCTTTCCTGTAGTAGGTGCCGGAGCAGTTGCGTTCTGTTTAGAGCTTCTGCAGGTGGCTTCAGGATGTGATCTTTAGTTGGGTTCTACCAGCATTTCGGAAGGGGAACAATGGGAAAGAAAGAGGAATCAGAAATGTGTTTGTTAACACTACGAGAAATGTTGACCTATGAACTGTTACCTCATGGGGTAGGGACTGAGACCCGGTTGGCTGTGGTTTTTACCGTTCTGCTTCCTGCTGATGGAGAGAGCCAGCCGCAGAGACAACTGTTTGGAGCCCAAGTTTGATCGCTGAAAACACCCTTTTCCTCTTAGACAGAGAATTGGTATTACTGAGGTTTTAACTTTGAACTTCCAAAGCGGTACTTTGCTCAAGCGGGATCTTATTACTTCCTAGGGGTTCTCCTGTGGCCGGGCCAGTAAGGAGTAAGGACTCCATCTCCTGGTTTCCCATCTTGCGTGGCTGTTTTTTTTTCTTTTCCTTGTCGGGTGTCCCGAGTGAAGTGTGCCTGTTTGCTGGGCAGCTGTCAGTGGCAGACAAAGCCTGTAGCAGGTCTCCGCGGTGTCTCCCCTCTACCCCAGCAGCGCTGTGCAGAGTTGACCTACAGCGGTTCTCTGAGGCCGGTGCTTGGTTAACTCTGTTTCCAACCGGGGAGAGGGGGGCTAGAGCCAGCGAGGGGTTGGACTGCAGTTCCCTCTTCCCCATCGCCGACCTACAGTGGCCACGGCACTCCGTCCTTTCGTCAGTTGGCACTGGACGGTCAGAGTGCGACACAGACTTTTGGAGCAACCTTGGTTCTTCCGTCTTCCAGGTCAGTCTGGATCTTGGCCGTCATCTTGGCAGTCGTTCTAACCATGAATGACTGCCCTACACTGAGCCAACTGTGTGCTTTGGGGGTGGGAGGGGCGGTCCGTTGTGGGGCCTGTTTCATCTATGCGTCGAGTCAGCCAAGGTCTGAGCTCTCTGGGGAGCTTATTTGGACTATTTATAGTTTGTTGTTCTGTCCAGAGCCTCTGTCTGCAGCACACACTCAAGTACTCGTTGAGTTGGATGAGTCCCCTTTATTGCCTTGCTTCATACATCCCTCGTTTGCAGGCTTTCTGCCTCTTGCCCTCCCCTTCCACTTGGAATTGCTTTCCGGATGGCCCGGGCTCTCTTGAAGGCACAGGCGCCTGCTTCTCCCAGCTGCCCTCGCTCCCAGGGAGCAAAACCTGCAAGGGGACAGCTTTCCTTTTAGGACAGTGTGCCTGAAGGTCTTCGGTCTTTTTTCCCTAAATTAAAAAATATATACATGGTAAAGAGTCTCAGGAAAAGTAATCAGTTGAACTGCGCTTTATGGCCCTTGGGTCTTTCAGCCATACCATGGATTTTATGAAAAGCACCTTTTCTGAATTTCGAAGTGATATAACTTAGAGGAAAGGGTACTGTGTGGTAGAGGCCTGTTTCTCCTTTAAACGTGTTACATACTCAGTGTCTCACGTGCACAGTCGTAGGGCCCACTTCTGCTTTTACTGAAAACGGCAGTCACCGTGCTGGTCTGTTTGTGCCATTTATCTCCTCACACACAGTGAGAGGTGTGCAGATGTTTTAAAGCCACGGGTTTGTCTTTCTCATGACAACTTTATTTTTTTTAACTTAGTTCAACTGGGGAAGTTAATTTTCCATCTCTGCATTGTTTGGTAAGTCGTTAACGTACGTGGCCCCCTAAGAGTTTCCTTTTAAGAGGAANCAGTCGTAGGGCCCACTTCTGCTTTTACTGAAAACGGCAGTCACCGTGCTGGTCTGTTTGTGCCATTTATCTCCTCACACACAGTGAGAGGTGTGCAGATGTTTTAAAGCCACGGGTTTGTCTTTCTCATGACAACTTTATTTTTTTTAACTTAGTTCAACTGGGGAAGTTAATTTTCCATCTCTGCATTGTTTGGTAAGTCGTTAACGTACGTAGGGCCCCCTAAGAGTTTCCTTTTAAGAGGAATTCCGAGCATTTGAAATTCAGGGAGTAATCTCCAAAGTTTCTCATGCATCCGTTATTTCTAAATTCCACAACAGGTATAATACCAGCCAAATGTAGACTGGCAGTAACTTTTTAATAATTTGATGAAAAACTGCCTTTGTAATCATTCTTTCAAAACCATTTTCAATGAGTTAATCAAGGCAGGAGAAACTGCTGACCATGATTTTTAAAAATCTAGTAGTCTATTTTGAACTCAGGTGATCTCATCTTACCCATTATGTTAGTCTTGTCACACATTGTGTGTGTTTTGCGAAGCACTATGTCTGAGTTGAACGTGAATTGTCTTTGTTAATAGCCGAGTAGAATAAGCCACAGCTCTTGTCAATCACCATTTTCTTTTCTTTTTTTTTTTTTACCATTTTCAAAATGCGTATGAACGTCCTCCTCTTCCTCTACTCTGTGTGCGCTTCGGAGGGCGGGTTTGGGCTCCTGTAGCACCAGCTGGGGCGAGGTGGAGAAAGGGACTGTTTCATTGAAGATAATGTCTCAAAATTCCTGTGACAAAATAACTATTTTAACCGTTGAAAACATGGAAACATTTCTTTGTTTCTAACGCCTCTTCTGCCTGCCACTTCGGAGGATAATCGGATACTGCTTTGTCCGGTAATGTGTCCAGAGGGGGGGCTGAGTGTTGCTGCGGTAATTCCTAACAGAGTGGCCACTCCAGGCCCTGGGCTTCGTCCAGGTGAGGTCATCCAGCTTGGGAATGTCCACATTTCTGCCTGTATTTAGTCTTTCCACATGATTTGTAGTTACTTGGGTTAATCCATTGGGCTGCTTGCTTTTTGGAGGACGAAGGACCTATAAAGGCTTGAATTTGGCAGTCTCTTTACCGGATATCTATTTTAACCCCGGCTGAAGTTAATTTACATAAAGCCCAGCTGTGTGTGACTTTTTCTAAACTTAAAGTCTCTTGTTCGTATAACCGTAGGGGTAAGAGTGTCAGCACTCACTGAAGTTACGGCCTTGCTCTGCCGCGTCGCACCTCCTGGCAGCCTGCAGTTCCGTTTCCTTTGGATAACAGGATGCAGCTGGGAGGCAAAATTCTCACCTGTGGACGAGCCGCCATTTGGAGTTTTCTTCTCCGCATAGGTCTTTGCAAAGCAGCAGAAACCATTTTCGCAGGAAACCACAAGCCTGTGTGGAAGGAGAATTGAAATAACAGGTGCCTGGGTTCCTCTTCCCAGAGGCAGCAGCCATCGCCGGCGAGCCTGAGCACGGTGCTGAGCAGCTCTCCGCCTTTCCCTCTGCTCGGAGACTGTCCAGTCAGGTGCCCCTGCGTCCCCCACGCTGGTTCCGGTTCCAGCTCTCTGGCCCACTCAGCACATTGAGCAGGCTGGGTTCTTAACACTTGGCAGGATCCGTACCGCCTTTAACAAGCTACTAGATAGATTAAACTTCTGGTACTAGACTGACCTCAGACATGTTGATTTCGATTTTAATAGCTATGGATCCTTTGCCGTCAGATGGGACAGAAAAGTGCTGGTTATTTTGTGTCTGCTGTGCATATCAGTCAGGTATTTCTTCAGAATTTACTGGGTGCTCAGATGCTCCAGCAGGAGCAGCAGGGGTGTGGGGTCCACCCCTTAGAGACATCTGCAGCGTGGTGGACTAAAATAAACAAGGAGAAAAGGCAGGCACAGAAATAAAAAAGAGGAAAAAATGTAATACATTATGTGACTTATTGCGGGTTGTGTGGGTTAGGCTGTCAGCAGTAATCCTAATACCAGAATCAGCAAGGGCAGACAGCATTGTCATGAACCTGGGGGGTGAGGGCAGGACTGAGCATAGTGCCTGCAGCTCGTGTGCAGAAGCTGGATGGAAGGTGCCGGAAGGGAGCGGCGCGCCAGTAGTGCTGCACAGATGATGCCCTGAGCGCTGGGCACGGACAGCAGAGGGGGCGTGGGGAGCCTGGGTGGCTTCTGAGAATTTGCCCGGGTTATAGGGCACATTTGAGAGGGCACCATCTCTGGGCGGGTGGGGTCTGCATTTCCCTTATCAGTGCCCTTTCTTTAGAATCAGGGGCCGCACAGCAGCGAGGATGGTGCAGGGGACGGGGCAGTGGAATGTGATAGAAGGTCAGTGCTCCTACCAGGCAATAAGAACAGGAACTTACCGAGTATTTTCTTATTGCCTACCAATGGTTTACACGCATCTTTTGTTCTTTTTCTCACCTGTTTTACGGGTGGGAATAAAGCTTGGCACTTAAGTAACCTGTCCCAGCAATGCAGTCGGTGGCAACTGAAATCCAAGTCTGTGTCCTTCTCAGGATTACATTGCCGTTTTCATTTTTATCTTTACGTTTTTCTGCTAAGGCTTGTTAGGAATTCGTACATGCTGGAGGTTATGTGGATGACAAGCGGCATGAGGACTCTGCAGTCGTCTGCTCCTCCGGTATCTTCGTTACTCATCAGCGTGGCCTGCAGAGAGTGGTGTAAAATAAATGCAATCCTGAATTTTTCACAGGGGAGAGGCGTCAGGCTTAGTCTCCAAGAGGCACATGTGCATCTCTGGGTGTAGGAGCATCCGGGGTGCAGGGCTCCTCCGTTCAGCTCGGGAGGTTGGAAGCTCTAGAAAGACTAAGATGGGTGAATGTGTCCCCAACACTGTAACCACATTTTATTTTTAAGCCTTTTTCTCTCCCTGTCCTGCCTCGTGGCAGATCTCAGTGCCATCTCCTAGACCTTCCTCAGGGAAGCAGGTTGGTATCCCCCAAAGAGCCTCTCTCAAAGGTGGTTCACTACCGTGGTGGCCGAGGGGGAGCCACAGAATGTAAACAGCACTTAGGAAGGTTGAGTCAGAGGTGCCCGTGGAGCATGGGCAGATTTTCTCAAGCTGATAAGGCCCTGGCACTGGAGTCTGCAAGCAGAGGCAGGCCGACTGGCAGTGAGTCCGGCTTGAGGAAGAAGGGTGCTGGGGGCACCGCTGAGACCCCTTCTCATTCTAAAGTTCGGTGGCTGATGGGATCTGGTCAGCGTGTAGGGTGCGGACCCCAGGGCCTGTGGAAGTTGATTGGGAAGCCATTCTTCCCTCTCAGTACCTCAGGGGAGCTGCAATGGGGTCCCCGCTGGCCTTACTGTTTGTAACACACAGCAGACCCATTGCTCTCTCTGGGTTTGAGTTCAGGCTGCGTGATTGCAGACGTCTTCCAGTGCAACCTGTCGTGAATCTTTGAACCTGCATTTGGGAGTGAACAAAAATTTGAGCTGAGCTTCAAAAAATGAAAAAGCAGAGATTGGTTGAGCATTGCCTTAGCCGTTGTTTGGCTGAGATTTCTTTAGGGTAGATCTGTACACAGTGGTTTGTCTATTTTCTCCTGTCTTCCTCCTTTGCCTTCTAAGGCCACGCAGCTTTGAGGTATGTGAATTCACAGGGGTGCCTCTCCCGACTCCTCTCCCGTTGTCTCCGCTGGCCCTTCTCATTCTTTTGTATAGATCTTAACAATTGGCAGTTGGGGGGGGGGGTGCAGTTAGAGGCTTGGGGGGATTGAGCATAAAGGAAAAATGACTCATGGACATGGACAACAGTGTGGTGCTTGCAGGGGGAAAGGGGGCGTAAGAGGTTAAGTGGAAACGGAAAAAACCCAATGAAAAAACTTAACACAGATGGCTCACGGTGCTGTGCTGTCTCCTGGCATGCTGTCCCTCCTGCATCGTGCTTCTCTTCTTGTGTCCACTTGGCGGAACTTGCCTTGGGGGTGGCCTCTTCCAGTAAGCTCTCTCCAGGCCTCCGCCTTCCAGAGAGTTTATTGCTCCTTCCTGATTCCTGTAAAAGTTTTATCATTCTATTTATCACACTATAACATAACTATCCGTTTACATGTGTGTGTTCCTTATTAAGTTGGTAGGTGCCAGGTAGTATTTATCCCTGAAGCTCAGCAACTAGCCGTGTCCATACAATATTCTTGGGGCTCAGAGGCATGAGGTTACCTAGTGTGAGGCAGATACTGTGCCCATGGGTGAAGGGGAAGAGGCCCCGGACACAAAAAAGGCTGTGTTCTCTCCCGTTTCAAAGTCAGCTCTAAGATGAGTGTGAGAACGTCAGGTTTCTGATTTTTAAATTATAATAAAATTTTCTCTCAATTATCACGAGAAGAGTTCTGATTTTTTTATTCCCCGATAATTATTTTGATTATCTGTGTGTGTATGTTCGCTCTAAATTTAGGATTGTTCTGCCTATTGAGTAACCCGCACTGATAAAAAATAGAGAGTGAATGTGATGGTTAGTGTTGTTTTGTTGTGTTCTTTTCACTTCACTTTACTGTGCGTGTTGTCCTGTGCGGGACTCTTCATTCTCTTCCTGTCCTGCCCACCTGCCGGAGGCCCCCTCCCTGTCTTACCCGACTTGTGACCAGTGCTTTGCTTTTTTCTTGGTGATTCGTGAGTGCCGTGTCATGTAATCCTGAGACAGAGCAGGACTGTACCGTCAGAGAAACGAGACATGTCATGGGTCTCAGCACCCTCGTTCCCTAGAGCGTGGGCCCTGTTCCAAAGCAGAAACATCGTCGGGTCTGCTCTTCTGACGCGGAGGCGTGGCGGGGGAGGGGGAGGAATCGCCACTACTTAACGGGGGCTCCAGATGATGCGCAGGTGCACCAGGGTTTGAGAATCATGCTAATGCTTCGTTATTAACTAATGCAGTGTTTGGACCGTTGTTCTCTACCTTTATTTCATAACCATAAACTTAATCCTGCAATCCAGCTAGACTTGGAGAAGGCAAGGAAAAGATAGAACCCAGTGAACTTCGGCGACAGCCTGAAGACGATAGAATGTCCCGGCAGATGGGGGTCAGGGGGTGTGCTCCTGAGCTACCCAGGGAATGGTCTGGTGGTTAAGGTAGAACATAGGTCAGATTTATTGAGGTGGTCCGCAGTCAACGGCCGTGATTTTCTCGCTGGTCCTGTCATTCCTGGGCCCAGAGCGCTCTGTGGCCGTCACAACATCCACGCCATCCTTCAGCTGGCTGAAGACCCCCTGCTTGTCTTGGCAATGTGGGCGAAAAACTGGCTGGGCAGCTGTGTTGGGTACAGTGTCTGCCATGGACAGATGCCGGGCCCCGTGCGCTTCAGGGTGAAAATCTCATCATCAAAATGTCTTCCCTTAGATGGACTTGCCGCCCGTGCCATTGTGTGCTGTGTGAAGTCACCACCCTGGTACGTGAGTCCTGGAGCAATTCTGTGACAGCAGGAACCGTTATAACCAAATCTTTTCTCCCCGGTGCTCAGAGCACGCATGCACGTTTTCTGTTGTCTTTGGAAGTTTGTCTGCAAACGGCTTGAAGGAGGTGTGCCCCAAGGGCCTGCCCTTGGCAATGATGTCGGACACAATGGGGGTTACGGTGGTTGGGCCTGGGAAGCTCAGGTGTGGCTGCGTCTGCAAGGCCTCGTGAATGCAGAAGGAGTCAGACATTCGTGAGGCTTCTGCACGGTTCCTCAGTCCCTTACTTGGGAAGTACTTGGTACATGTAGTCTCACCCTTTCTGTAGAACCTGACCAGGAAAGCCTGTTTGCCCTTGGACCCTGCTTCTTCTTCTGTGGTTCAGAATTCCCTGCTCCCATCCCCAACCACTACCTAACATGTGTACGGCCACCAGCCCAGGCCTCTCAGGAATGAAGGAGTCTGTGATTTCCTTGGAGGAACTGCCGAACACCGACTGTTGTACAAGAATTCAGAATATGCATTGTCATTTTCATGTCAGCCCGCACCCCAAGTGTTTGTGGGTTTCGAAGGATGTACTGCAGTGCGGTCCTAGCAGGGTCCCCGGTCGTGGGAATCTGATGGAGCACAGTCTGCCAAGCTGGTATCCTGTAGGTAAAATTTTTCTGCTTATGTTTGGCTGGATCCCAAACAGCTGCACTCCTTGTATTGAGACTCGGGTTGGGGGGGGGTGGTGGATTGCATACCTTTTTTTTTTTTTTTTTGCACATTTGGAAACTTCCCTGTTGTGGATGAGAAACACCATGTCCACTGAAGTGATCAGTTTGTCAGACCTGGACAGCTGGTTCTTAGGACATGGGTGGAGATTGCCAAGCTGACAGGTTGAGAGAGTTTGCAGTTTGCAGTATGATTACCTGGTACAGTGTTGGGAGCCTGTGATTCCGCCCCAAACCATGGACTTGCCATTAATTGTGGAGTTCCTGTCGAAGTCTTCTCTAGTATAAAATGTGGGTATGGCCAAAGAATGGTGAGTTTGGGACAGGCATTTTTGTTTTAATGGCCTTTATTTTATTAGCTTTGGAGGCCATTAATTGTGTATTTGGCTCGCACATGTAGGGAAAAAATGTCTTTTTACTCATTTTTAGTTCAGTTGTGATGCATTGAATGGCTGAGGACTTAAAACAGATGTGCTGTGCATAATCTTTTCTTCCTGATTACAGAAGTCCTATCTGTTCATTGTTTGAATAGTTGTGATTAAGAAACCGATAATTTGGGGATGGAAAATTCCTTGTAATTCCCAGAAATATGTATGCTTAACATTTTGGTATTTGTTCCTTCAGATTCTTGTCTGTGATTATTTTGTTATATATTTGAATTGTATTTTACCCACCAAGGTAATTTTAGGACAGAAATACGTCTCTGGTGTAAGGCCTGAGGCCTTTCATTTAACCATTTATGGTTTTCAGTGTATTTTATTTGATAGTCCCCACTGAGACCCAGAAGCTCTGCAAGGGAGAAACTGTGGTTTCTACTCCATGCCTGGCCATGCACTTAAGCATTTCCCTTGGATTATCTCTTAGTTTTTCGCCAACTTCACAGCATAGGCAGGAGTTACTGTCTCTTTATGTGCATGAAGAGGAAGAGGCAGGCAAGTTAAGTGACTTGCTCAAAGTTAATCAGTGAGGAACTTGGGATGCCCACCCATTTAAATAGATTTCTTGTCTAGAGAATATGGTGTGTTACCTCATGCCTTTCCTGCATTGAGAAGTGTTTTTTGATGGAAAATAAATTTTTTTGAGATGTGTACACCTGTTGAATGAGGACACACTGCTTCTTTGACTTAAGTAGTTTACTTTTGTTTTTTTTTTTTAAGATTTTATTCATTTGTTTTCAGAGAGAAGGGAAGGGAAGGAGAGAAACATCAATGTGAGAGAGAAACATTGCTCGGTTGCCTTTTTTACACCCCTGACCTGAGACTGAACCTGCAACCCAGGTATGTTCCCTGATTGGGAATAGAACCGGCAACCTTTTGCTTCGTGGGATGATGCCCAACCAACTAAGCCACATTGGTCAGGGCTAGGTAGCTNACACACTGCTTCTTTGACTTAAGTAGTTTACTTTTGTTTTTTTTTTTTAAGATTTTATTCATTTGTTTTCAGAGAGAAGGGAAGGGAAGGAGAGAAACATCAATGTGAGAGAGAAACATTGCTTGGTTGCCTTTTTTACACCCCTGACCTGAGACTGAACCTGCAACCCAGGTATGTTCCCTGATTGGGAATAGAACCGGCAACCTTTTGCTTTGTGGGATGATGCCCAACCAACTAAGCCACATTGGTCAGGGCTAGGTAGCTTGTTAGTTTTTGACCAGAAGTTGGTATTCCATGACCCGGTGGCTGAATCTAGCCTCATATCCTTTTTGTAAATAAAGTTTTTATTAGAACATGGCCACACCCATTCATTTACATATTGCAAAAGACTACCTGACCTGCAAAACCTGAAATTAATTACCTTCTGGCTCTTTACAGAAAATGTTTGTTGACCCCTGCTGTGGACACCAATTTTTATTTAGGTGTGTAATTTTTTTTCAGATGCTTTAGTGGTTGGAAGTGCTTTCTTCTCCCAAACCAGTCAAACTTCCCTATCACTTCATCCCTAAGTTTTTGTGTGATGCTGTGTAGTGAATACATTTCTACATAGTCCTTTGCAGATAGTGTGAATTATAAAAAAGTTCCAAAACTTTGCTACTGCTAATCTTTGTGAAACACTGCACACTCAGTGCTGGCTGGTTCTGGCCCATTGCACTCTATGAAAATAGGCCAGTGATAGTTGATATTAAAGTATGGGAAGAGATTATAGCCAGTCTTTGCTTCTCTAAGCAGCAGTACCCTGAGGCTTCTTACACATGGGCGTTGTGGGGGAATGTAGATTTATGTGGCCGTGATAGTTGCATTCAAGTTGGGTGAGTCTTGCTCTGGACAGTGTGGGTCAGTTGGTTGGAGCATCATCCTGTAATGGGGAAGGTTGCAGGTTCGATTCCCAGTCAGGGCACATACCTGGGTTGAGGGTTCGATCCGGGTCCAGGCATGCACCATCCCCAGTCCAGGCGCATATGGACGCAACCAATTGATGTTTCTCTCTCCCATCAGTGTTTCTCTCTCTCCTTTCCTCTCTGTGTAAAAGCATTAATAATGATAAAAAAGTACTTGGGTGAGAGTAAAAACAAAGAAAAGGAAGAAACATTTTTTAAAGATTGGATGAAAGACTTGACATCAAGTGAATTTGTCGTTTTTATACAACAGTAAGCTATTCAACTTGTTTTCTTTCAGCAGTTTGAAAAATGGAAAATGCGGGAAGAATAAAAATACTTAATTACTGTGATTGTTACTGGTTCACATCCCTCAGATTTATGACTCCTCAGAACTGTAGCTGGTTACTACTGAATGACAGATTTATTCTTCAAAAGAATTTAAAAAAACATTTCATTTATTTATTCTTAGAGAGAAGGAGAGAGGGAAAGAGAGGGAAAGAAACATCGATGTGCGAGAGAAACATTGATCGGCTACTCCTTGCACACCCTCAACTGGGGGCCTGGCCTGCAACCCAGGCTTGTGCCCTGACTGGGAATCAAACCGGCGACCTCTCCATTTGCAGGATGACGCCCGACCTACTGAGCCACACCAGTCAGGGTGATAGATTTATTCTTTCAACAGCTTGCATTGCCAGCACAACAATGACCTGTCCCCTTGACCAGTATGGGAGGGCAGGCACATTGTCATTCCTGTCTAATCCTGGTATTGGAACAACTTGCCTGGGTTTACAGGGGTTGCTATTCCAAACCGATCAGGTGGCATCACCTTTCCTTAGGGCCACTTGAGTTTCATCAGCTCTTTTGTACAAATGCAATGGGAGCCACTCAGAGAAGTTGATGTTTGTGGTCCCCACACACAAAGTCGTCTTAACTTTCCTGGCAAATGGAGAAACATCAGAAGACCAGTAAGTCACGAGTATGTCTCCATAGATTTCTCCAATCCTTACGGGGATTACCAAGGTTTTAATTCATGTTTCAGTTTCCACTAATATTTCTTCTGCTTGTGATGACAAGAATACTTAAGTTAGTTCAGGCCAATTGGTTCATAAATTTATGGATTTTTTTTTCAATCCTTTGTCCCAGGCGAGTCTGAACAGGACCCAGAAAGCCGATTAAAAGGCCGGTGTGCTCGCTGAGCTTAATTTCAAATTAAATGGATTTTAATGCAGCGGGAAAGTACTCAAGTGCTTCAATCTCTGTTTTTAATCTATGCTTGAATCTAATGGACTGGAAATACTTATTTTCCTTCTACAAGAGTTGGTTATTGCTACATTTCTTAAGCTTGACATTCATTGTGGATGTCTGTAGGTGACTTTAACAACTAAGGATACAAAATTACTAGATGAAGGCAGACGGGAAGGAAAGAGAGCACTGAGCCAGGAAGTCTGTTACAGTGTGTGGGGTGGACCAGAGAATGACCTGGGGCGGGCGCGAAGGTGGTCTGTCTGTCACTGGGCGGGGGAAGCCCCCTGGCCGGGGCATCCTCCTGCCTTTGTCTGGCTGCTCACATTGAAGCCCATTTGTCATTGGAGGTCAGTGGTATAGGAGCCGTGGTTATGGTTGTTTTTTTTTTTTTCTCCTAAGTATGTTAACTACTTTTTTAGGTGAGTCTTAATCTCGGACATAAACATCCTAACCGTTAAACTTGAAGACCTGTGAAAATTTTAAAATTGAGAGGATTTTATTCTTTGAATTATGCGCTGTCCCTAAGGGATTGCCCTTTATTCTAAACATTTGGTCATTGAGAACCTATTTATTCTGTTTGGATTTCAGTGAATTGTTAGTGCTATTTTGTGATCTGGTAGAACACAAAGTACGGGATTTTATCTATTTTTTTTGCACATATGAATTATTGTACATTTCTGTACTGTTTATATTCCTGGTTAGTATGTGCTTTAATTTAATTCACTTACCTCTTACAGATGGGTAAGGCATTTCTTTAGATCAAATTATAATGAAATCACTTGGGTCTGCTTTTCTGACTCATAAAGATGGAAACAGCTTATTCTCAAGTTTAGGGTGTTTGGCAAGGACCTGCCCGTGTGCAGCCCACGATTCTGGACCGTAATGTTTGAGCTTAGATGAGCCACAAAGTCAAACTTTAAAGATCATGCTATTCTTAATATGCAGGAATGTATTATACAGTCTTGGAAGTTTACTTTAGAGTTCTTCGTAAGACTTTTGTGAGAATTCAGTGAGTGAAAGTAATGATAGGGAATCTAGATCTTAATTTTAATTTAATTTATTTATTTTTGTTGTTGCTGTTGCATTTACTTCACTAAGACTTACATGTTTTGAGAGTGTGAACAGGGCTTTTTCAACCACAACACCCGATTTCTGAGCTGTAGGAGACCTGCCTGTGCTTTGCAGTCACACACTGTTTTCCAGTTTGCTGCAGAGGTCCCTTGTTTCCCAGCTCTGTTCCTGGCCTTTTCACCTCCGGAAATTCTCTCGATGCCCATCCCTTTGCCTTGTCTCAGACTCTGCGTACCTTGGGGGAGTTCTCACAGTGTTTTTGCCCCTGTCTGGTAATGGGTAAGAGCCCCATGCACCTCAGAGGCCCTTCTCTGAACCCTTCTATCCGGACCACGGCTTTTGTTGGGCTGTGGGGCTGTATACCCAGGAATGGCCACTTGTGCTTTGCAGATGATTCTGTCAGTTTCCCAGCTCTGCCTCAGGTCTGTTAAGGGCCACTGTAGTGCATTTCTGAAAGACCCCATTAAGTTTAGATCAGTCAGAGCTTTCCTAACAAAGTAGGAGGGATCACAATACCTGGTATCAAAACAGCCTGGTACTGGCATAAAAACAGGCACATAGACCAATGGAACAGAATAGAGAACCCAGAAATAAACCCAACTCTCTCCAGTCAATTAATATTTGACAAATGGGTCAGTAACATAAAATGCGGTAAAGATAGCCTCTTCAACAAATGGTGTTGGGAGAACTGGACAGCTACATGCAAAAAAATGAAACTTGAGCACCAACTTACATTATACACCAAAATAAATTTGAGGTGGATAAAAGACTTAAATTATAAGCTGTGACGCCATTAATTTTAATTTTAAAGAGGCCAACAATTTGAAGCCGTTGGAAGCCCGCCGTAACTTCCCTGTCCTGAGAGCAGAGCAGAGGAGGAGAGAGCCCCAGTGGTCTGCTGCCACCCTCGTTCCTTTCTTCTTCTTTCTTTTTTATTTATTGATTTGCGTGAGAGAGGAAGGGAGAGAGGGAGAAACATCAACTTGTTGTTCCACTCATCTGTATATTCATTGGTGGATTCTTGTATGTGCCTTGACCAGGGATTGAACCCAGGACTTTGGCATATTGGAGTGATGCTCTAACCAACTGAACTATCTGACCAGGTTTTTTCTTTTTTTAAATAACACTTGCCACCCTCTTTTCCCCGTGCTCCCTGGTGGGGCCAGGAGCAACATTGGGTGATGAGCATGAGGGATTATGCAAAAGCCTAACTGAACATATACTGTTTTTACTGCAGTGATAAACTGCTTTTAATATCCTGTTGGTTGTTGGAACGGCTTTGTTAACAGTGAGATGTTTTTTCTTTATCATTTTTTCAATTGGAAAAATTTTCTCCCCGCTTGAAAAGATTGAATCTGGGCTACAAGGAGTTTGGCAACCTTTGACCTTCGTGCCTTACCAAACCTCTCAGGGAAGCTGGCTGCGTATGCAGTGATCTCAGACTTCTGATCGTGCTCAGGCAGCCATGCTTGGCATCTAGGGCTTTAGGTGGTTTTTATATTTTCGGTGGTAACTTTTGATTTTATTCTTACTTATTTCTTCTCCCTTTTGTTTTTCAGTGTCCTGGGTCATGAAACTTAATCCACAGCAAGCTCCACTATATGTGAGTAAATCATGAAATTTCTTTTCATTTTGTACTTCCCTGTCCTGTTTACTTGGTAAAATAAATGCCAGGATACTGTCATGTTATTATCAGAGGAATTTTTAACCACATACACATGAATTTATTGGCATAACAAACTTCAGAAATTGAATTTGAGTAGTAAATATTGTGACTAATATGCACATGGTTCTGAGCTGAGTACAAATAATATAATACCTGCAGGACTGCGAGATGAACTAGTTAGGGTGATGACATGCACATGTAAAGCAATTGCATTGCTCTGCAAAATCATTTTGTGGCTTCTTTTACTCACGGTGCATTTCTGTAAAGGTAGTGTGATCGATCTGCCTCCTGCCTATGTGCATTACCCTGTGTTGCAGCTAGGTGGTGCTCTGTCACTGACTCTAGGAGTCTGAGAGAAAGCTGGTGTATCATCAGACGTCTGGAGAGTCACAGGGACTTACGCTGTTTTGATGAAGAAAAGTAACTGTTAAGTGACAGTAATTGGGTGAGGTGTTTAATTCTCTGCTCTTAGAGAAAAAATGTAATACACAAAAAAACAGAGTGTGTTGAAGTTTTTCTTTCAGTTTATATTTTGAACCTGCTAAGGGTGAGTATCATCAGCAAGAACAATTATTAGTAAATAAGGAAAAACAACTGGATCCTGAGAAATATTACCGCCCCCACAAATCTCATAGCACTTAATGATAGATACTTGCATAAAATCTTTTTTAAAAATAAGTAACCCAAGTTTAATTTTCTTTTTCACATGTTTTAAACTTTTTAAATGTCTTCCTCTGAATAAGTTCAGATTTACAGAAAAGTTGCAGGAGTACAACTCACCTCTGTCCTCTCTTATTAACATTTAGTCACATTAGGTTATCATTTTCTGTATTACATATTTTTGAATTGCTTGAAAGTTGCAGACATCATACTCTGTTCCCTTAAATATTTCAGCATATGTTTCCTAAGAACTAGGACATTTTTCTTTCATAACCACAGCACAGTGAGCAAAAACAGAAATTCTAACATTGAAGTAATGCTCTTACATAATGTAAGCCCATATCCAAATTTCGGTGATTATCCCCATAATGTCCTTTATAACATCCTCCTCTCACCCTGTCCCCAATCCATGATTTAATCCACGACTCCACATTGTATTTATGTCTGTTTAGTTTCTTACTCAGTAGTTCCTCTGCTTCTCTGTCTTTTATCATATTGACTGTTTGGGAATATTGTTTGGGAACTGTTTGGCCAGTTACTTTGTAGCAGTTTCGGTTCATAGGATGTTTTCTCCTAATTTTGGCAGGAATGCTACATAAACGATGCCCTTATTGGTGCACTGTATTGATCCATTGGTTATTGTGGTGTCGCTTCCGCACAGTTGAATTTATCTGTTCCCGAGGCAGTGGACCTTCAAAGGAGATGCTGTGATTGTTCACTTCCCCTCTTCTGTGCTTAAACTTCAGATTTCAAGTAACGTTTCTGGTTTGGAAGTACCTCTCATGCATTGGATTTTCCTAACATGGGACACTGTCCTTCTCTCTAAGGTGTGCCCTTGAATAAAAGCGAAGGGGCCAATGTGAGCAGAGAGCACATTGTGAGTGATTCGTTGCCTGAGGTTTGAACAGAATGTTGTCTCTGCCCTTGTGGGCACATACAGGGTTTTTGAGCAAATGTAATTCTTAACTAAGTGGGTGCAGCCATAACACGGAACATAGTAGTCACTCAGTGAACATTTGTTGAGTGAATGAATGAAATACAGTTTAGACAAGGCTATATAAAATATTAGTAAGCTGACCTTCTTTCTTATTAATAGAACAGCTGCTTTTCTTAAAGGTGCTTGTTTGTTGCCCAGGTTTCTTTATTAATTACTGTGTGTGGGCCCAGCATAGTTAGTGGTGCCATCTCTGTGATTGCAGGTGTTGCTGACAAGGAAATACATGTGATAATAATGTCTTTGTTGTGCATGGGAAGCTTCCCCTTTACAGTTGTAAGGAAATCCATACAGCATGTCTGATTGAGTTCTGCCGTTCAGCTAACCAGTCTCTTACCTCGTCATCAGCAGATTGAAAAGTCGCACTAGAAAGAGTGCCTGTTATCTCTTGAGTCCCGAGGTACTGCCTCTAGTCCTGATGGGACTTACGGTCACAGCCACTTGTTTATGTGACAGCCAGTATGTTTTTGTGAACACAGTCCGTGTGCCCTTTGGCTCCGTACCCCTTCTCACTGTCAAGATAAAAGCGCAGACTTTTCCCCGAAGGGGCAGGGGATGAGGACTGCTGTTGGATGATAAAAGGAAAAGCCAGGCACATGAAACAAATGTTGGTATTTATTTATAAAGCAAACAAAATAGGCCCTGCACCACCCACACACTAAGCTCTACTGACCTAGCAACCTACCAACTGGACACTAGCAACAGTAAACAAATCCTCCCCCGGACGAACAGCTGAAAAGGAAGCAAGATTTTTAAACTTCCGAAGGAAGGGGTGGGGAAGGAAGAGGAAAGGGTCTTTGGATGCCTCTTATGTTAGGCTCCAGGCTTATTCTAGAAGAGATCGTAGAGTCCCCAGCCTGGAGCTCTATAAGGTACAATACGTGTCAAGAATAAAGAGACCTGGATTAATTCCATACTTCACATGCCGGAGGCAGCCCTTCCTTTCTCCTGTCATCGTTGTCCTGGAGGAAGAGTTGTGATGGTGTGCCCAACCGAGTGTCCCACTGTCAGGCCTATGCGTGGGAACAGTTTGATGGGTCATGGGAACCCCTGTGTTTTCCGGGTGGTTGAGCCCAGTCTTCTGGGTGTGTGAAGAGTGTGGAGGGATTTGCTTAAAGTTTCATGGGGGTTGTGATAGATCTGGTCAGGTAGCAGAATCTGTGAATAAAGAGCTTAGCCAATGTTAGCAGGCAGCAGGTTGTTACTTGGCTTGGAGACTCAATAAATGAGGTGAGTAACTGGAAGATAGTAGCAAAGGGAGGATTGGAAGAAGAAGGGGACATCTGAAAAGATGACAGTGATCTCCTGTTTCAGAATAGTCAACAGGTAAAATGTCTTTATGGATTGTAGACACATTGGAGAATAGTTACAGTTGAATGCAATCCATGTCTTGTGGGAAAAGGAGTCAAAAATAAATTGTATATTGTTTTTTGCATGTGTGTGCATGTGAGTTTTTCAATTTTTTTCTTTGCTTAATCCCTTCACCTTTTCCACCCAGTCCCCCAACCCTCCTCCCCTCTGACAGCTGTCAGTCTGTTTTCTTTATCTATGAGTCTGTTTCTATTTTGTTTGTTAGTTTATTTTGTTCATTAGCTTCCACATATAAGTGAAGTTGTATGGTACTTGTTTTTCTCTGACTGGCTTATTTCACTTATCATAATGTTCTCCATGTCCATCCATGCTGTTGCAAAAGGTGAGGTTTTGTACCATGGCTTTTTTATCCACTCATCTACTGATGGGCTCTTGGGCTACTTCCAAATCTTGGCTATTGAAAATAACACTGCAGCCCTGGCTGGTGTAGCTCAGTGGATTGAGCGCGGGCCTGCGAACCAGATGATTGCGGTTCGATTCCCAGTCAGGGCACATGCCTGGGTTGCAGGCCAGGTCCCTGCAGGGGCCAGTTCCCAGCAGGGGATGCACAAGAACAACCATACATGGATGTTTCTCTTCCTTTCTCCTTTCCTTCCCCTCTAAAGATAAATAAATAAAATATTAAAAAAAAGAAAATAACACTGCAGTGAGTATAGGGATGCATAGTTTTTTAATTTTTTTAAATCTTTTTTTAAAGATTTTATGTATTTATCTTTAGAGAGGAAGAGAAGGGGAGAAGGAGAGAAATATTAATGTATGGTTGCTTCTCTTGAGTCCCCTGCTGGGAACTGGCCTGCAACCCAGGCATGTGCCCTGACTGGGAATCGAACCGTGGCCGTGTGGTTTGCAGGCCCGTGCTCAATCCACTGAGCTACACCAGCCAGGGCGATGCATAGTTTTTTAAAATTTGTGTTTCCGGTTTCTTCGGATATATTCCCAGGAGTGGAATCGCTGGGTCAAATGTTGGTTGTTTTAAGCCACTAAGTTTTGGGGACAATTTGTTATATTAAGCATTTGGTAACTAATGCGTATATGTGTAGGGAGAGGGAGCTGTTTTTACATCTGTCCCCACATGTTAGATTGTTCACTGTGCATAAATTCATCACCCCATAAAATAAGACACATACAATGCCTGTCATGGCCCAGTAACAGAAAAGCATTTTTCCTGCACATCACAGTTGCTGCAGCTCTGAGATGCTTTTCTGTATTAGAAGGATGTTCTTTCCTGGTTTCAGAGTGTTCCGTGGGCACCGGGCACTTGGTGGCTAATGATACTCCAGAGCAGGTGGCCGTGGCTGACACTGAGAAGGTTTATATTGCTGATGGTTTGCTCAGATGTCCATAAGAATATGCTGAAAGAGAGAAAACTTGGGTTGCATGTTCCAGATTCTTCAGGGGTACATTTGTTTTCGGAGTCCCCAAGATTTGTAGGCCGCTGAACCCATCTCTAGGTCTCGCTCTGGGAAGCCAAAAGTCATTTTCCCTTACGTTTTATCATTCTTCTTAAGAAATGCGTTTCCGTAGCTGGAGTTGAAATAACCTGGCTAGGCCTCCTGCTTGGCTGTTAGGCTTACACGTGGCTCTCCGAAAGAGAGCTTTATCAGCCTGCCGATCTCTTAAATGAATTACCTGCCATTGCCTTAACAATACTTGTCTGGTGGGTGAGCTCCAACAGTTTGTAGACCGGTGGCTCTTTCCAGCCAGATCTGCAGACTATGTTTAAACAAGGACGCTGGCTCGCTAGTGCCAAAAGAAATAAGGAAGTCAAGTGTTCCTCAATTGAGCTTTTGATGATTTTATAAACCAAGAACTTCAGTTTCTTTTTGTTGGACTTTTTAATCAGTCTCCAGAAATGTGTCTGGAGGAAATGCTTTGCAGCGGCGGGTAGCATTCCCTTATCTTTCCTTGGTATTTTCAGAGCAGATGAGGATCCAGCGATCGGGGCCTGTCTGCAGGATGCTTTTACAGTACCTGGTATTTCTCCAGCATCTGAAAAATTCTGGGAAGCGGAGTTGGAGTTACCACTTCGTTTGGTCCTAGAGAAGTCTTTTACCATCCCAGGGAGACCAGAATGTAATACTCTAGTGCCGTTACTTCATTCGATAAGCATTTGTGAAATACCTGTTAAGCCAATGGAAGATCTGTTCTTCAAGGACTAGGTTCTGTCTTTCACAGGGGCTCAGATGCAGGGGATGTTCATTGACAGCACACGCAGTACATGTTCAAGAGCGAGGTGAGCTATATGTATATAGTCAGCGGAGGTCCATAGCAGAGCGAGAAATGAGGTATCAGTTGAAAAGACTGGGAAGCCTGCAGGGAAGACGGAGCCTCTACTGGCCTGGATAGGCCGGCTGTGGAGGGACCAAAGAGTAGAGTGAAAGAAGCGATTCCAGCCTTTGAGGTAAAGCAGGGGTGTGTGTTATCGGGGATGGTGAGGGATTTGGCTTGACGCAAAGGACACTTCACCCTGGAGAATACTTGGAGATGGGATTATACAGAGAGAGTTGCTCTGGTCATGACAATAGTCACTAGCCACAGTGAGTATTTAAATCACTTAAAATGAACTCACGTAAAAATTCAGTTTCTCTATCGCAATGGGCTTAGTTGCCACACATGGCTAGTGGCTACAATTTTAGTGCAGATATAGACAGTTTTCATCATGGCAGAAAGTTCTGTTGGCCAACACTGATATAGGGAATATGGGGTGTTACACAGTAGGGTGGAGAGCAACTGGGGAACTGTTGACCATGCAGAATAGTGAAGGGTGGCCCTCCTTACCCGAAGGACGTTGGTGGAGAGGTGGAGAGTAGAGAAGGCGCAGTGAGGGACTGCCGCGTGCGCGGGCCTGTTACCGCACTGCTCCAGCGTGCCGAGTGGGAGGTGAGAGTGACGAAGCTGTCCCACAGGGAGAGCACAGGGGTTCTGTCTGAGGGGACGTCGGGAAGCATCAGAGCGCCTCAGGGGTGACCACTGAGGGTGCTAATACAGAGGCAGAGGGGTGTGGTGCCAGTAGGGGGAAGTATGTAGGAGAAGGAGCTGCCCAGGAAGCCTGGGGAGAATGATNAGTAGAGAAGGCGCAGTGAGGGACTGCCGCGTGCGCGGGCCTGTTACCGCACTGCTCCAGCGTGCCGAGTGGGAGGTGAGAGTGACGAAGCTGTCCCACAGGGAGAGCACAGGGGTTCTGTCTGAGGGGACGTCGGGAAGCATCAGAGCGCCTCAGGGGTGACCACTGAGGGTGCTAATACAGAGGCAGAGGGGTGTGGTGCCAGTAGGGGGAAGTATGTAGAGGAAGGAGCTGCCCGGGAAGCCTGGGGAGAATGATTCCGTTTCCACGGCAACTTCAGAGCTGGTAGTGGGCGTACAGGGAAGGGTAATAGCAGGGTAAAAGGGTAAAGGGTAAAACCCATTGCACAGGTGGTGGGTAGAAACTTAACAGGTGTCTTTAAAGAGATCCGTCTCCTTTATTTTGACACAGTGTGAAAGCATATAAACATCATGTTGTGTGGCTTCCTCTTCTGTCTTCTGCATATCGTTACACTTGTGTTCACGGCTCTTTCCCTTGTTCCCTTCCCTTAGAAACAGGAGAGGGACTGCTGGGTACTGAGTACCTTCCACATCGGGTGACTTTGCCCGCGTTATCTCATCACCCTTGTGCGGCCCGTGTTGTAGAGGAAGGAGCAGAACAGCAGAGGTGAAGCAGCGATTGGGACTGCAACACCCACCCCCCCCCCCCCGCCCCCGCTGTTTCTCTCCAATCTCTGCGGGAAGGATGGTTTCACTGTCAGTTCCTGGAGTTGACAGCGCCCTCTCTTAACCTGGTAACTTGAAGCCTGATGCTTACGTCACACATTTAGCAGGTGTCTTCAGCATTGAACTCCACTTGCCATTCCTTCTCCAAACCTAAAACTATAGATCCCATAAAAATTGTATGCTCACAGCAGTAATTGGTGTGTGGGGTGACCTGACTCCCAACTGGATCGTCCTAGAAATGCTGGTTCCCAGAGCGTGGCCCCTAACCAGCAGCAGGAGCATCACTCGGAACTTGTTAGGGGTGAAAAATTTCAGGCCCCTGAACCAGTGCCTGGGGTTAGGGCCCAACCAGCCCTTTTTTAATAATCCCTTCAGCTGATTCCTGACGCACCCTAAAGGTGAAGCGTGAACCAAATGGAGAAAAGGGATTGTTTTGAAAGACCCTTTCCTGTGCGTTGAATTGGAGCAGTTGGGTAGACACAGGGCGTTCAGCGTGGCTGACTCTCAACCCTTCAGTGGAGGGTTACTGGGGAGATACGTGGGAAATTGTACCCATTACCTAGGGTGTTATTTCAAAAGAACAGGCCTGGGACTTCTTTTTTAAGGCTGGACTTCTGAGTGAATCATTACCAGGTTATTGACTAGAGGTAGTAGCAAGATGTGTACAGTTGAACCCAGGCCTGGTTCTCTCTCTATTAGGAAGTGGTCATGATTTGCAATTGTCAGTGAAGGGAGCTAATGCCTCTTGCATGTTTCACACTATTTTTTATGTCATTTAAGATTTCTCACGAGTTCTTCCTCGAGTTATCAGGAGTAATTAAATCCAGACCTGCTCTGTAGTTAGTTACTTAGCACAGGCCATGACGCAGGTGGAACCCATAAGAGCGCTAGGGTTTTGGAGTGAGGTTGTAGGCAGACCGGCTTTTGTAATGTGTTTTTGCCCAGCATAAATAAGAACATTTTGAAGCCAGCAATTGGGAGGTTAAAACTGTCGCCACGGGCCCCAGGGTGAGTGAGTGGGGGCTTCGGGTCACCTTGTTCCGGCTCTGCGTGGGATGTGTGCCAGCAGCCTCCGGTCACGTGAGACAGGTTTCCCCTCCCTCCTTCGCTCTGACACACCATAACCTCGCCCCAACACACACACACGCACGCGCGCGCGCTCACACACACACAGAGAACGAGAGAACCGTTGGTCTTACAGGATTCATTTTCTGTCCCTTGTCTCTGAGGAGCCGGTCCTGAACCTTGGCCTCCAGGGGAATCCCTCCTCCCTCCGTGCCCCAAGCTGTCCGCACAGCCTTCACTGTAGTACCTCAGACACTTCACGAGTGGGCTTTTGTTTGCACGCCTTTTCCCATTGACTGTACAGTGTGTATCTTGAGGGTAAGAGACTTCATACTTGAATTGTTTTAATGGCTTTCTTTTCCATTTCACCTTCTATCGTAGCACATCAGGTGCTCAGTGTGTTTGATTGAATAGAGTTGAAGCTGCTGTTGAGGGAAGGCCCACGGCCCATGCGAGAATGGTTATAAATAAGTGTCTGATTGGCCAAAGATGAGAGCTTTTGGGTAAGATTTATACCCCCAAGGGAAGGCCACTGTAAATCGTGAGTCAAGGGAGGAAACCACACAGGGGCTTTGTGACCTGGAACCAGTGGCGGAAGTTGCTTTGCCTTGACCTGTGAGATGGGGACTGTAGGAAAATTTGGGACTGATACTTGGTAAAAAACAAAAACAAAAACTGAATTTCAGCCCAGATCGTTTAATACTTCTGAGTTGTGTATGGTCTGTATACTTAGAACTTTCCGTGTTTGCTTCTTTCTCTATTAACCTCATTTTATTGTTCTATGAATTAGTAGGAATTGTTTTCTTCCTTTAGATGGGGAAACTGAAACAGCAATATTTATAAAGTTCTAGTCTGTTCATTGTAAGACTAAAGATTTTCATTGTCTTCTGTGGAATTTGCTGTGTCATTTGAGATGAGACTGTTCAGTAGGTTCATAAATTCAGCCACTGAATCTGTAACGCAGAAATCCATACTGGCTCCATCCAAATAGAACATGAAGAATATATGTAGAAATCACATTTTCTGAAAGGTACGCTGATTTATTGATTAATGGACTAGTGTTGGACATCTTCAGTGCTTTTTCTCATTCCTACACATTTCTTCTCCAGAGCTTCTGCTTGTTTCCTTTTATGTGGGGAGTGTAAGGTCCCTGTCCTTAGTGCAGAAAACGTCATCCGTACTCTCAAGAGTTGTGCGGGGTTGTTCGCTCCTTTTTAAAGTGAGAGAGAGCTCATGGCCCTCGCGCATCCTCGGAGCCCTTCATGAAGCTCTGTGTTCGGATTAAGTGCTGACCCCGTGTGATACACGGAGCATCTGGCAGCCGGGGTGGAATTCTCAGCTGTCTCCCTTTGTTATGTCCACAGAAGGAAATGCGCGTTTTATCGTACTACTCAGGCAATGTTACATTCCTTTTTAGGTCCATGGGATGGACCCACCAATCTGATGGTGGGCTCGTTTGCTATCATTCCTGTCATCTGTCATCGTCTCGCACGGGTTACAGCCCAGGGGCAATCTTACCCTACCCTCTGAATATGAGTCTCCTCTCGGTCACCTTACACATCTTTAAATTCTGCTGAACTAATTCAGATTGGCTGACGCTGTCTAGTTCGTCCTAGCGCCTGTGGGGAGGGAAAGGATCGCGGCAGCGTGATGTTAAGAAGCTGTTTCTGTGGTGTCTTTCCTGCCAGGAGCTTCCTCCGCAGATTCCCATTTTCCAGATCTCTTTGAAATGGGCTTATTTTATCCTTGACACAGAGAATGATTATCGGTTGTTCATATTTTAGTTAAGTCTGAGAATTAAAAGTGGATTTTCTCCTTCCCCTGGAACCAAAAATGGGCTTGAAAATGTTCATTTCCTAGTCAGTTCCCCAGGGGCAGGGTGTGATGCTGTAGGTCGGGGACCACACCGTGAGACCCTGTGTAGAGCAGAGGCCGGGACTCAGGGGTCCGGTGGACGTGGGGCTGCCTTCTGGAGCTAGCACCCAGCCAGCTGTGGGGGCCCGAGACCCTCCGTCGGTAAAATTCAGAGGAATAATACCTATTGTAGAGGTTTTTTGTGAGGACCCTCTGTGATACGAAAACGACCACATCTAGCATGTGTTGAGTACTTACTAAGCACAGAGGCACGTGGGAAGAGCCTCTCGTGTGTCCCCTCCCCCACCTGGCAGCAGCCAGGTCCTGCTGTGGTTGTCACCCCGTGTCCCTGCCCTTCCCTGTCCCTGTGGGAGAAGACTAGGAAGTGAGCAATGTGCTGTAGATAAGACTTTCATAGAGCTAGTTTATTCCTTTTTTTAAAAAATGGACACTTTAATGGGAACACTTTAAAAACACTGGATTTTGATGTGGAACGATTTTATCAGCAGTGCTGGATGGAAAAAAATTTTACTGTGCTCCGAAACTATAGTTCTGCTCCTTACCCTTAGGGTTTTTAAGTACTGCGGATTGTTTAATGCCAGCGTGGCTATTTGCTATTAGTTAGAAAGGTTAGCCAGCTTTAAGAAAGCTGTGTAATTAACCTTAAAAACTAATCAGTTTTTAACCCTTTTTCCATCTGTTATGACTGCTTTTCAGAGTTTCCTAAGGCCAGTCTTGCCATCTTGTGAAAATTCTTCATGCATATTTAAGTGAAACCAAAACATAGTAAGATGTGTTACTTTATTCAGCTTTGTTTGAGAAATAACACGTTTTACTCTTAAGAGACTTTAAGGAAAGTAAAGACATGGAAATTCTGAAATGTGGGATATTTTAATTTACCTGGGGATGCATGGGAATATTTATTTTGTGCCTGTTGTTTGCTAGGTACTTGACCTACCTTATTAAAACACCAGTACTTTTATGTGGTTGTTCAGGGATTCAGTGGCAACCCCCCGGGGGGTCCCCCCAATTGGGGGCCAGGTGGCCACTCAGGAAGGGAAGGCATTGTCTTGTGTCATGCTTTCCTGTCCTGCCGTCACCGTCACCGCCAGTCGTCACCGCCAGTCGGGTGAGAGGAGGATGTGACAGGTGAAGGGAGCAGCGTGGCCACACAGTGAGGCTGGTAGTAAAAGTGAGGCTTAACCACCGTGGTGTGTCCCCGAGCCATCCAGGCTGTGGTGTATCCCCGAGCCATCTAGGCCGTGGTGTGCTGCCTTAGTGAGTGGTGTGGGCCTGAGGAGGCTCCTCAAGGGGGCGGAGGCTGGAGAGAGAAGCAAGGGCTCTGCTGTGGAGGGCCGTTTTTGCAGCGCATTGAAGGGACGTGCTCAGGAGTTAGGATGGTGCCCTGTCATCCATCCCAGAAGTTCAGGGCAGCAACTTCCATTGTTTTTTAGAAAGTCTTCTGTTGCTTCCTAGTGCGGGGGTGGGGGGGGGTGGGGGTGGGGGGGGGCGCAGGGGGCGGCTAACCTAGAAGCCTGCAGAGCCAATTTCAGGAATGATATTTAGAGGAAAGCCAAGGGAGCTGACCGAGGAAGCTAGGTGAATAAGTGCAAAATGAGTGAGAACAGAACCCCGTTTCAACCAGCTGTTCTCTGGGAGGGGAGAGAGGGGAGAGAGATTGATGTATTTAATCACTTCTAATTCTTTCATGAAATTCTTATCAAGAATTAATAAAAATTGTCCGGCCAACATGGCTCAGTGGGTTGGGCATCAGCCTGCAAACTGAAAAGTCACCAGTTTGATTCCTGGTCAGGGTACATGCCTGGGTTGCGGGTTCGGTCTCCAGTTGGGGCATATTTGTAAGGTAGCCAATCCATATTTCTTTCTCACATTGATATTTCTGTCCTTCTGTTTCTCTCTCCTTTATACTCTCTCTTACACTCCCTCCCTTGCATTCTCATTTGAAACTTTAAAATAAAAAATAAAATCTCTCTACAATAAAAAAATAAAAATTAAAAAAAATAAAAATGATATGTTCTCCACATTTGCACCAAATATCTGGTCTGGTCCTGATAGCAAAGGGGAGACTGTCCCTTTAAGTGTTGACCTAATTATTCTAGCAGTTCCAGACAGTTGTGAAACATTTGTGGGAGGGAGTGGCTGTTTTTTTTTTTTTTTTAAAGCCACCAGCCAACACCCTCCAACCAATTTAGTTTGCTTAACAAGAATACAGCGACAAGGTCAAAAAGCTTAGACTCTTAGGATTTTTAAAAACTTCTTTTTAAAGGAACTTTTCCTTTAAGGACGCAATAAATTAAATGATTTCCAAACTTTTTGTAATTTGATTCCTTTTCCAGCTGAAGTTTCAAGATTCTTCCCCATTAGGGAGAATGGTCTCTAAAACCACATAGAACTCATCAGATTTCTGAGCGCCATCTGCTGGTTTTATTTTAAGGGACCGAATAGGTGGTGCTTGGAAATCTTTAAGAATTTGCATATATCTTAATGTTACAGCATGATGAAGCTGGAAGGCAATATAAATTTTGATTATTGTTAGTGATAGTGTTTAAAATAATCATTTTGCATTATCATTGGGGAAGGTGGTGCTTTGGGCTGGCTCATTGACAGGAGATTACAAATGAAGAAGGCAGGTTAGGGGTGTTATTGTCCCAGGTCTCGGGCAGATTAGCCTGATTGAAATAAAAGGTAACTTGACATACTACCTATTTTCTGACATGGAAAGCAACTGGTCTGTGTATGTGGAATAGATTTAGTTTATACGAAGGACCAAGACATTTCTCGTGCATTTCTGTTCATGTTAACTGAGCTACTTTGGGGCATCTTTTAAAGAAAGCTTTATGAGAAGGACTTTGCTAGACAGTCTGGAGAGCTGGTTTTATTGAGGGGAGCAAAGATTATCTGAATATTTTTCCTGACTAATTAAGGGAGAGACCACCCTATCTCAAACAACCTACCACGCCTACTTCAGACACACTTTAACCCTTTTACTCTGTCTTATTCTGTGTAACAGAACTTTTCCCTTGGTGCTACTTTTTGTAATTTGATTGTCTTACCTGGTAAAAGATAAGCTGTGTGAAGGCCAGGAGCCTGGTCTCTTTCATGTTTATTACCTCATTCTTACCAGTGCTTGACACATGTGTGATGATCAGTAAGAACTATATTAACAATTTTGTTTTGCCATCCAAGTGAGTTATTGGTGGTTATTTTCAGGTCTGTAGCTATTAAGTGACTGATCTGATCTTATTTCTGAGCCCATGGTTTTTTCTGTATCACTATCCTATGGGGTGGCAAATACTCCATCAGTGAGTAGCATGCTGCATTTAAGAAACAGTGGGTGCTGAGTAACAGCGAATGACTGTGTATGTGGGGTGTGCACGCACACATAGCCACCCTTACATACTTTGTAATGGTGTTAAGTGGCCAGAAAAACCAAGGTACTCCGAGAACCATCCAAGCTACTTCATACAAGAAGGGATATTAAAAAAACAAAACAAAAGAACTGAGCAGCCTTGTCCAGTGATTTGGGGCTTGGGATTTATTTTTTTGCTTCTGGTCAGCCTTCTGTTTTCTAGCATAACGGCAACAGCCATCATATATTTATGTCAGCTCTTATCCTAAAAGTGCTTAGGATACTGCTTTGCTACAACTGTGCCTTACAAATTTGCCCTTTATTTTTCTAGAACACCCCAGTAGATTCGGCAGCACAGATGTAACTAAATGTCTTCCGGTAATTAGAGTTATGATCTTCTCCTTTCGGGATGAATTCCAGTGTAAAGAAGGTCAAGAAAGGGGCCCTTCTGGGTGCTCACAAGGATAGAGAAGCAAGAAGATGGGTACTTCTTTGAGGATTGTTAGTATTAGATGGGGTTTTGCTAGCGCCATTATATCCAGGGTTTAAGACCATTCGGATCTGACAGCTGTTTCCTCAATGATGTTGGATTCAGTCTGCAGCCTCTTCTTCCCTCTTCCCAAACACCATTCCTGTCTCTACTCACTGTGACTGTAATCCGTTTCAAACAGAATTTGGAATCAGGTGAGAGAGAACGCTTGTTCTTCTGGCCCCTTCCAATGGCCTGTCTTTGAGATGACGCTGTGTTAAACCTCCTCCCCTGACTTTTGCTCAGAATATTGTCCAGCATCTCCTCTCATTCCTACAGTACTTGATCCTCGCCTTTCATGCAGCTGCAATTACTGCTTAGCCAGTGTCTTTCTCCCTTGAATGACTGTGAGCCTCAAGCCGGCAAGAACTGTCTTACTGCTCAGCCTCAGTATCAACCATAGTACTCCACCCAAGTTTGCTCAGGCAGTGCTTAGTCAAGTGAAGGGAATGACAAGCAAGACAGACTTAATATTTGGCTTATATGTAGCATTTTGAGGTTTCTGCTGTAAAAGGGATGAGATGTGGTTTTTTTTTCCAACTTCACAGACATTAATTGAGCACTTGTGTGTATCAGGCCCTTTGAAGAGATGCTGAGAGTACCAAACGAGGTTTGGTCTCCTCCCCAGCTTCCCTGTAGAGGCCGAACTTTCAGAATGTGTGTTCCTTCCCGAGGGGATCTGTCCTGAGCTTTGAGCACATTGGGTGTGGTCGTTCCTCCCACAGAGGCTCTCTTGGTCCAGCCCTTCAAAGCCAAGTTTGAGCATCCCTCTCCTGTGCACCTGGAGGTGCTGGTGTTGATGACAATTGTAGCGCATGTCTCTGGGCACGCTGTCTGGGCGCATGTCGGTCCAGGCTCTGGGAGGGTTGGCAGCTGGAAGTACTTCCAGTACCTGGTTGATGGCACAGATAAACAATATTAAACCAAAGGCACTGCACACCTGCTTAGCCTGAATGGATGAACAACTTCAGGTTGTGGAAATGGGAACAGAATAGAAAGGGAGGTAACAAATGCAGTAATTAACCTGCTTGATAGACTGGAATAAAAGTTTTATACTACCAGTAAAAATAATGAAATAATAGAGTAAATAATACTAAGTGAAAATGTTTAAAGTAATAAAATGTTGTATTTATTTATTTAGTTAAACATCAGTGTGTGGTTGCCTCTCAGGTGCCCCACACTGGGAACCTGGCCCGCAATCCAGGCATGTGTCTTGCCTGGGAATTGAACCGGCGACCCTTTGGTTCATAGGCTGGTGCTCAGTCCACGGAGCCACACCAGCCAAGACTAAAGTAATAAAATATTTTAAATATTTTAAGGCTCATTGACTTATCAACATTAATGTTTAATATATTATTATTTGCAAATATACTTGGTACCAATAAGTCATTTGAAGTTCTTTAACTTTCATTAATCCAGTCTAGTTTTCTACCTAATTAGTTCAGATTAACAATTATACTTTGCTTAGATTGTACTTTCCCGTAAGGCTTTTGTAGTTACGGAAGGTATTAACAAGATAGTTAAAATAAAGAGAAATCTGAAATGTTTTCGATGGTGGGGAGGTAACTGGATTGTGAATCCAGGATGTGATATTTATTTTAGTTTAGCAAATGAGCTCTGTGCAAGACTCAGAATGAGAAAGTAAATATTAATTTTGGGGGGTGGCAGAAGCCTCAATAGGCTGCCAGTTTTTAACAGAAATACGGTTCAGTCTCATAATCTGGGGGTTGAGGCACTGGGATGGATAAATGGCATGTTGTGAAAAGACCCACATAAAGGCCGGAGGAAAATGAAATGGTTCTGGAGTTTGCTGCTTTTCTGTCTCCTCCATCGCCTCTTAAAAGTCAGTCCTCTCAGTGCTGCCCGTCCTTTAACCCTTGCCCCGCTGGTGCCGCTGGTCCTCTGTTCTCTGATTTCTCCTCTCCCTTGGCTGGCGTTGCCCTGTTGGTCTGCTTCTCCCGATCAGTCTCTTCCTCTTGCCCTGCCCTGGGGGAATCCCACAGTCTAGTCCTTGCCTTTCTGTTACCACGGAGAACCCATGGACTCTCGAGGCTTCTTAGCGCAGCCTGACTGGCACACGGGCCTCACCAGCCCAGACCTTTTCTGACAGCCTGTCCCGCTAACTGCCTGTTGCATATGTACTGTCTACAATCGTCCATCCTGCTGGGATAGGGAAATTGACATTTAAAGCTCACTGTCCTCTTCCTCACAACTCATTCCCTATCCATCTCCCTTAGAGAGAAGCCACCTGCTCTGTTAATGTTGCCTCGTGTTTATTCCTGTTCTGTCTTTGTCCAGTCCTCATCCGCTCACCAAACCTCATCAAATTATTTTCAACCGAATGCCGCTCTCACATTTATTTCTTTTTAAATCATCTCGCTACCATAGCAGTTTAAGTTTTGTTACCTTACACCAGGTTTTTGTGATGTTTTCCCCAAATGGTTTCCTTGTCTCTCTCTCTGTTTCCTTGTGAGGATGCTGCTTTGAGAGAAACCTTCCGAGAGTATTTGCTGCTTTTAACATGTCACACCCTGCCCCTCTCCCCCCAGTTTTCTCCCAATATAATATCACACAAAGCTGTACTTCTTTTTTCTTGCCTACTTGGGTTCAAGTATGAATTATTATTTAAAAAAATTAGAAAACAGGAAAGCATGGAGTATATTAAAAATTGGACTCAGCCACCATCAAGGGATAAGTGCTATCATAATGTTGGTGTCTCCTTTTCTTTTTTCCCAAATGTGTGTTTTGAGGGATTGCTACTCATTCTAGACAAAGGGGCTATTTCAGTGAATACAACGTGCTCTCGTGGGGCTGACATTCTGATCATAACAGTTATCATTTATTGATTGATTGATATATAATTGATGTGTAACTTGTATTTGTTTTAGGTATACAGCATAATGATTTGGTATATACGTATACAGTGAAATGGTCACCATAGTAAGTTTAGTTAACATGTCCATCACCACATACAATTAATTACAACCTTTTTTTTATTGTGATGAGATTTTTAAAAAAATTATTTTATTTATTTATCTTTAGAGGGGAAGGGAAGGAGAGAGGGAGAGAAATAGCAATGTATGGTTGCCTCTTGTGAGTCCCCTGCTGGGAACTGACCTGCAACCCAGGCATGTGCCCTGACTGGGAATCGAACCGTGATCCTTTGGTTCACAAGTCCACAGTCAATCCACTGAGCTACACCAGCCAGGTCTTTTTTTTTTTTTAAAGATTTTATTTTGTGATGAGTTGTTTTAAAGGTCTCTCTTAGCAACTTTCAAGTATGCAACAGTGTTCTTAACCCGTTAAAACTGTAGTCACTGAGTTGCGCTGTTGCATCTATTACGTATTGCATCTACGAGAACTCACATTTGTTGAGCATTTATTATGTGCCAGGCACTGCCACCAGTGCTTTACTTTCATCAATCATGTACTTCTTTTTTTTTAAATTTTTAAAAATTTTTAAAAAAGATTTTATTTATTTATCTTTAGAGAGGAAGGGAAGGGGAGAAAGAGAGAAATATCAATGTATGGTTGCCTCTCGTGAGTCCCCTGCTGGGAACTGGCCTGCAACCCAGGCATGTGCCCTGACTGGGAATCGAACCGTGGCCATGTGGTTTGCAGGCCCGCGCTCAATCCACTGAGCTACACCAGCCAGGTCATGTACTTCTTTTTGAAAAAATTTATTTATTTTAATTGTTGTTCAAGTATAGTTTTCTGTCTTTGACTCCCATCCCACTCACTGCCCCCGTGCTCCCCACCTCTCTTTCATTTCCACCCCCTTTAGTTTTTGTCCATGTGTCCTTTATACTTGTTCCTGTAAACCCTTCTTCCCCTTTTCCCCTGAAATTCTCAATCGTGTAATTCGTAAATAACCCGATGAGGTGAGTATGATTGGTGTCTTCTTCTGGGGCACAGAGAATTTAACATAGCCCAGGTTAAACGGCTACAAAGCGATGTACCACCCCGTGATGCAGGCAGAGACCCTCCTGTTAACCACTGAGGTACGCGAACAAGTTGTAAGCCCCGTTGGAGAGGTCAAGAACAGACCGATTTAAGGTGGTGATAGCGTTGAGCCTCTGTGAGCAGAACTGTGGCAGCATTGTTTTCTGTCACCTGAGCCACTTTGTACCTGCCTGGGGTTTGCTCTTCAGTTCAACAGCGAGCCCTCACTTTTGTGCCTTGTAGGCAGGGGCCCCTGCTGATTGGGCCTGCTGTGGCAAACCCCACCATCTGCTGACCTGTTCTAATGAAGTGCTGGTGATAGAGGGGTCAGGAGGCTCTTATTTGTGACATTTGCCTATTTGAGTGATAGAAAGGCCCCCGTGATGGCTGACTTCAGGCTCCCGATGCCACGTCACGGAAGGCAGAGACGCGTGCTGGGAGCAGACGTGCAGCAACACGCCGTTGTAATAGTATGCCTGCCGTGCAGATGCGACAGCTGGGCTAGAGTAATGAGGAAGTGACGAGTTCGAGTGTTTATTACTTTTGTGTTCAACAGTAATTGTAAGCTTATGTAATTTAATTTGAAATGATGGCCGCATTTACCAACCGGCTTTCAGAACCCCTGAGAACACAAAGATCACCTCTCAACACCCTGTGCAGGCTGGGTCCTGCATCCCACTGCGATTATGCTGCCGCTCATGGGGGGGGGGTCCACCCTCAACACCTGAGGGCTGGCACTGTCTTGCCATCTGAGACATCAGTGCTGTCCCTTCAGTTAGCCTTCCTCTCACAAAACGTGCCATCTCGTTTCCCTCATCTCCATCTAACATCTTGTGTCCCAGGCGTTCTGTTTTCCACCCACCCCTGCACTGTGTGGGGTTCACTTTCTCCCATCCCTCGATGCCTTTCTCTTCACCAGTTTATGTACCCCTCACTCAGTACCGTCCCCAGCTAAGGGAAGGAAGGCCTCAGACATAGCTAGTATCTTGGGGCACAGAGGGTCTGCCCGTGGGGAGTTGGGCCTCCTGGCAAGAATAAATCCTCCCTCTAAGAAAGGAAGGCCTATTCCTAGAATTCCTAGGTTAGATATAGAAGTGGAAAAAATTTCTTTTCATTTATTAACAAGTATATGTGAAGGTGATTATAGTATATTTATACAATATATATTGTGTCATATAAACGAGTTAAAGATGGGAAAACTGAGACCATGGCTACCATTTAAAGCTCTGTTTTCACTGGCAGGGAAGTAATTGGTGGCGTTTAGGATTACAGGGTTCTGTCGGGCGATCACCTGTACTTGTAAGATGGGGCCTAATGTAGACTTTCTTTTCTGTTTGTTTTGTGTCACCTGTAAGCAGAACTAATCAAGACCCTGACCAAAATTGCCAGGTTCAAGGATACATTTCTCATTAGTGAGGAAACATGGGTCATCTTTGTAAGGATAGCACGCTGTTTCCTGAGGTTAGATTATCGGGGAAATAGAGACGTAGATGCATTCTCTTCTGGGGTTGGATCAGACTGAAATTTTAATCAACAGTGTCTTGAAAATTGCCCTTGTTAGTAAGGTTAGCTGTTGTGGTTAGAAACACGACAGACTTTCTAACTGGGCAGATTGATTTACCCGTGTATTGGGTTGGGCTGGCCCCTCCTTTGGGCAGCAGAATCATTTACCGAGGGTGATCCGCAAGGAGGGTGTGATCAGTGCAACTGCCTCAGCAAAACTTATTACTTAGCTCTGTTTGTCATTTTTATTTTTTAATCACCACTCTGCATGCTTAATCTTTCAAGGCCAGCTCAAGTAATACTAGGTGTCTGGCACTTGTGCAGTAAAATTAGAGTCATGCATGGGAATAATTTTTGTTGTTTATGTGCTCTTAGCGACCTTACCGTAAGGCAGAGTACACTCCAGGGAAAAGAGGTGCTTTGATTCCACGTGCTTCTGGAATCTAAATCTCAAGTGACTTTAAAGCGATTGGGCCTTCTATGTTCCATTCTATTGTACTTTGTACTTTGGGTAGTGGGACTTAATGTAAAAAAAAAGAAAGAAAGAGAGAGAGAAAGAGAGAAAAACTATTGAACAGAGCTATGAAAGCAATTTGAAACTTACTTTTGTCTTGGGAATGAAAAAAGAGGTTGATGTTGAGAACTTTGTTAAAAGGATTTCACTTGCTTATTAGCCATTTCCCCTGCCCCCAATTAAAAGAAGGCCCCAGAGAGGAAATCCTTGATCTAAAAAAGAAAGATCTATTCTTAAAAGTCCACATTGTATATAATGTACGTTGAAGGCCGGACAGTCTCTGTGGCAACCACTCACCTGTGCTCTGTCCTGCCCATTCTAACCATAGACACTGTGTGAGCATATGGCTGTAACTGTGGTTGTCAATAAAACTTTATTAACACTGAAATCTGAATGTTTCATAATATTAGCACATTAAAGATACTTGTATTTTGTTTTTTTCCCCCAAACATCCAAAACTGTGAAATCCTTTCCCTGCTGTGAGCCATAGGAAAACAAGCAGAGGGCTGGATTTGTCCCACAGGTCATATAGGTCAGCCTGTCTGTGATCCAGGATGACACCTTAGAACTGTGATAACACCTGTTTGTCAGGCTGTAAGGGTATTTCAGTACCTTGAGAAATGGGCTCTTCTCCTGTGCTGCAGACTTGTAACTAACTGGTCATGGTTTCTCATGTCAAAGGATAGTAAAAATTTTTACCATCTTCAGTTTTTCAGAAATGTTTTCAAGAAAGGGACTTCCGTACAAATCTGAAGTGTAACTGTAGTGACCGAATTCTGTGCTCTTCCTCGTGTGAGGGTGCTTTGGAGCTTTCCGGTTCAGCGTGTGTAGTAAGTTACAGCCTCTGTGCCGTTCAGCCTGACTCCACCCATGCTGCATTCAGTGGATGTGAGCGCCTCCCGCGTATGGGGCTTTGGGAAGTGTTTTGAACTCTGTTTCCACAATCAGCCTATTGGAGCTTTTCTGTTATGGGGCTTGATCCCGGGTTTGACTGGAAGATGTTCTGTTTCCAGCGTTTGGTAAAACACTACCTCCTGCTTGATCATGCATCTGGGCTGAGCAGGTGGTGGCCACAGGGTGGCATGGTTCTCCTACCGGCCTGGCTCCCTTGCTGCCGGAATGGACAGGGAAAGGCACACTGTAAGTGATGAGAATTCTCTCCCGACTCACTGCGAAAATGGCATGGCTTTCTCTAGATTGGTTTCTCCATCGTGCATTATTAGGATTTACACAGTACTAAACCTCATTCCTTTAAACTGTTTTGTTTTGGGTTACAGCAAGAATCACATGATGTTTATGATTGGGAGAATGGTAGTTAGGACTGTATTTCATCGAACATGGCCAATTAAAAAATTAACATAGAAAACCACTAAAAGAATATTTCCAAATAATTTCAGGGCCATGGGCAAAGCTCCTGGCCCAGGATTTTTGCCGGATTCCGAGGGTTTAGTGGCAGGGGGGGATAGAGGGGGAGGTGGGATTCCAGATGGTCAGGAAACGCAAATTGGGAGAAAAGCGTCCCTCCCATCCTGAGAGATTAAGGATATTATCATTGGTGGACAGAAACAAGTTTACTGTTGTTCCTGTGGGAACTAACGCAGTAATCAATAACTACAGTACACGAGCACTCTGTGGTTTGTGTGCTCAGGACTGTAGGTCCCCCTGCCCCCACCGGCGTCAGCTGTGAAGAGAGGGCATCACCTTCCTGTGTGTGCGCCAGCGTGTGCTCTCTGCACCGCACCGTTGCCAGGCCAGCTCTGTTAGAGGCGCCCCCTCCCCTCGCTGCAGAAGGGGTGGATTAGCGTGGCTTTGTGAAGTGTAGAATCTAGGGAATTACTGCTGCAACTGGAACAAACAGGTTAAGGAAATTCTGAGTCTAGGCTGTCACTCATAAGTGTACTTCCCCCATCCTCTGACTCTTTATTGGGTTTTCCCTGAGTTCTTCTTTTTCCCCCATTCATCAAGTAAATATACCATCTGCTATCTTGTTAGTTTGCTTGTTTATTGAACCACTGGCAATAAAATGTAAGCTTTAAAGAGGACAGAAATCTTACTTGGGGGTCATTTTGTATTCTCAGTGCCTAGAGTACTTCCCAGTATGTGCTTGCTCAGTGTTTATATTTGTGTAAATCTCCTAGAATGTGGCACAGTTTAATGATACATTTGATTTTCCCTTGAAGTGGATGTTTAGTAAAGGCCGCCTTGCAAGAGGACCCTGACTCACGCAGCCTTGCTCCACCTTTTCCTCCCCAGGGCGATTGTGTTGTCACTGTCCTGCTCGCTGAAGAGGACAAAGTTGAGGATGATGTAGTGTTTTACTTGGTGTTCTCGGGTTCTACCCTCCATCACTGTACCAGTACTCGGAAGGTCAGTTCGGATACGCTGGAGACCATCACTCCCGGTGAGTATGTGAGCGGAACCTTCCCAAACCTTTACCAGTCACTGAACACTTTTATTTTGTGTTTACTAGTGTGGGGTGATGGGAAGAATGAATGAGGGTGATAGAACTATGGTCACATCTTTATTTCTCAATGCATTTTAAAATTAAGTACTGTCGTTTGTTCATACCTTGCTCGTTCCACAAAAATCTGAGCCCGACTAGAAATAAATGAAATAAAGTGGTGCCGGAAGTTAAAAGATCCAGTGGGCTCAGCAAAAATATTAATGTGGACATTTGGGGAAGACCGCAGTGTGGGCGGAAGACGAGCACGCTCCTGTGTTTCGTGGTGGGGCTGCGTGTCCAGTTCTGCACACCAGGGCGGCATCGGCAGGGGGAGACATCCCTCAGCATCTGTGAGGGGAAGACAGTCTCCAGAAAAGCCAAAGTTTTCGTAAATTAACAAGTTACAATTCATGGTGGAACGTGTACTTACTCCTTGATGCAGTTAGTTGTAAGTTTAACAGTTAGAAGGAAACTGTGTCCCTGTTAAATGGTTTTACAATGTCATTAAATTGTTGCTGTACACAGAAATGGCTGATAGAGGTAATGGCTGTCTCTTGACCTCTGCATCTGAGGCGCACTGATTCGTGTTTGGAGATGGGCTTCTTAATTGAGCTGGCTTCACAGTTAACACTTGACAGACTTTCATCAGAATACAAGAGAGGCCCATTTAGGAGGAACCTCTAAAAAGTGTTGACAGTTGAACTGTTTTTCTTTAGAGAATGAAATGGATTTAATTTTTATTGCAACATTTCTTTTTTTAAAAAAATATTTTATTTATTTATCTTTAGAGGGGAAGGGAAGGAGAGAAGAAGAGAAACATCAATGTATGGTTGCTTCTTGTGCATCCCCTGCTGGGAACTGGCCCCTGCTGGGAACTGGCCTGCAACCCAGGCATGTGCCCTGACTGGGAATCGAACCGCGATCGTGTGGTTCACAGGCCCGTGCTGCAACATTTCTTTACTAGTGTTTTTCTATAATACTGGTTGCACTTTATTGAAATAGATGATATAAAAAATTATTCAGTATCTGGTCTCGTCAGTATTGGATCAGATTGCCAGTTTTTCTTGCTGTGCCATTTTATATAAATTAACTTCGTATCTGATACCTGCCAAATTCTGGAAATTATGCCACCTTCGAGAATTGGGATTATGACAGTTGATGAAATCTGTCTTTATCCTTATACTTTTTCAAAGTACAGGATTTAAAGGTTCTTGGCAATTCTGTGACTATCCCACCTCAAATTTTAAGGGATAGGAAATTTAACAAGGACTTCAGGACAGATACTGATTTCTTTTCTAAAGAGGATCGAGTGTCCATCTTTGTAACTGAAAGCCGCAGTCCTCTTGTTTCCGGTGATGTAGATCATGCCAGAAGGCTGGTCCGGAGGTGAGGGCTGCTCTCCAGCAGGTGCCTGCGCTATTGCCGTGCCGAACATTCATTATGTGGGGGTGAGGGTCAGGGGCAGCTCCTCAGCTAGGTGGCATCTGGGCTCTGATAGGAGCCCAGGAAATGGAGGAAGGTTTTATAAAATTATTCCTTCCTGAATTATAAACACTTTAGCAGTTAAAGTTTAGGGGTGGGGGGAGGGAGAGAGACAGTGTGTGTGGGCAGGGGTGGGGGAGAGCAAGAAAATACCATCTGTGAGGCAGATACAAGTAGTTGTGAGAGAAAGGGCAGATGTGCCCTGGCTGTGCTCCCCAGTCACAAGTACCAGCAGAGCCAGCCTCTTGGTGGAGGGGACGTGCCCCCGTAGCTCCTTCACTGCTGGCAAGATGCTTATGTTAGGGCGGCTGCAGGCACTTAGTCTCCTTGGATTTACAAACCTACTGTGCTTGTATGACAGCCCAGAACTCTCGGTTTGTACCTGATCCCTATATATTGCCTCCTGCCTGCCTTTTGGAGCTCCGGCTCCTGTGTCTTCTTTGGCTTTGGTTCTAACACCTGTTTGATAGGTCTCAGTACCCGGTCTTTTTCAGCATGACCCATATCTCAGGGTCCTTTTTGTACTTGGGGACCCCTGTTCCCTTGTCCTGCCGACCCCAGCCAACCAGAATGGATATTGTACTCTGTCGCTTTCCTCTAATTTGATCCAAATCCTCAGAAATCATTCTTGACCCATTTGCCTCGGGCCCGAAGTCCTACTATAACCCCTGCCTTCTCCTTTATTTTCTAATAATCAACTCTCTTCTCCCCTTTGGTTATGATCTTACCCACTTCCCCTGTTCTCTGTCATGCGACAGGCCCAACGACATGTCCCCTGTGGCCCCCCCCCCTAGTTGTCTGGGCCATGCAGCTGCCCTCTTAGGTTTAGTCAGGCTGCTGCTCTGAGATGCCTGATCACAGCAGAGGCGACAGAGGGTTAGAGTCCCTGAAGGACCCTCTCGTACAGGCAAGCCAGGGGAAGAGTAAGGCAGCGTGGTGACGTGTGCCTCTGAGGCCCCTAGTTGGTGAGTCGGCTGTGCTAGCTGTGTAAGCCCAGGCGATTTCTGAGTGGACTCCCTCGCTCTGCTCCTCATCTGCGAGGTTTTCCTGTTCACTTGTCTCTCTGAGCTGCTACACCTGCTGCAGTAATTTGTGAGAGGGTAGGAATGGGGGACTTGGGGGGGGTAAGTTAGTTGCGAATGTCTCGTTCATGTCGTGGAATTAATATCTTAGTCTGCACTTCAGCTGCCTTAAGAAGCCTATTTTTATGGACATCTTACACTTGGTCCTTACCTTCCTTCAGGTCTACTCAGGTATCACTTTTCAACCAGGCCTTTTCCTGCCCACCTTGTAAATGTACAACTCCCCGCTCTCCGTATTCCCTGTCCCTTTTTCCGCTTCGTTTTTCTCCAGGCACTCACCAACTTTTACCACATTACATATTTTATTTATCTTGTTCCTTATCAGCCTCGACTGAAGTATCACCTTCACGCAGGCATGGATGTTTGCCTGGGTCGCTCACTGGCGTGTGCTAAGAAGGCTTGTTCCAGGAATCCCTGTCGTGGGACGGAGCAGCTTTCCCACTGGGTCCAAATTCATCCCGAGTTCTCAGAAGCCGTTCTTCTAGAAAGGTCGTGCGCGTGTGTGGGCACACAGGTCCACTTGCACGTGTCTGCACACATACATGCGCCCTCTTCCTTTGGAAAAAATGCAGAAGGAGGCTCTGCCTTTGTTAACTGAGTTCCTGGCTTGGGCAGGGGTCTGTGGCCTCTCCAGCGCCCCCTTTGGTGATTTCTATGTGTCATTTAGCTGGATCGATGGCCTCAGGTTTCCTGTCTGCGGAGGGCAGCGACAGATCAGCCAAGTCCCTTCATGGGAATTCTGTACTTTCTTTGTCCATCCCAGTTGCCGGACAGATGCGCATTCTGTTTGCAGCTGCTGTTGCAGCCGCCTCCGCTGAGAGGGGCGTCTCTCCCACCTCACCACTCCCGTGTGGGACCGCTCTGCTGTTCCTGGTCACTGGGGCCGGCTGCCGGGAGGAAAACGGCTTTGTGTCTCGTTCTTGTCTGCTGACTCTGGCTTTCGTTTGCCTTTTCTATGTGTTTTGCGATATTTTAGATTTTCCTAAAACCAGATGATTGCTTGACCTTCCAAAGGCAGCTACTTACTGATGTTAGTCTGTAACCTTTTGTTTGGAGGTGAGAATGACACGTTTCTAAATTATCTCTTTAAAAAAAAATGCTTCTTTGACTTCAGTTACTGAGGTTATTATTTCTTCCATTTTCTCACTGTTTTTGCATGTTGTGAGAAGCTTATAACGGTGTATGTGTTTAATTATGAAGAAGTTGTAAAGGCTTTTAAAAGTAATCTTTTCTTGACTTACTGCCATTGAGAGGCTGAAGACATATGGTTCCCCCCTTTTAACACAGTGTTTTCAGACAGTAACCTATTAGGGGACAGTTAGGTGGAGACTTTGTTTTTCTACTTTATCTGCCTTTGAATTGTTTGAATGCTTTAATAGCGAGCATGTTACTTTTTTTTCTAATTTTTAAAAATATTTATTTATCTTTAGAGGGGAAGGGAAGGAGAGAAACATCAGTGTATGGTTGCCTCTCATGCGTCCCCTGCTGGGAACTGGCCTGCAACCCAGGCATGTGCCCTGACTGGGAATCGAACCACAGTTCTTTGGTTCGCAGGCCCATGCTCAATCCACTGAGCTATACCAGCCAGGGCGCGAGCATGTTACTTTTAACATATATAGTAATTTTTAGTAAAAGGACTTGGAGACTGTTCAAAAACAGTGTTTTTTTTTTTTTGAAAATAAGGTTATCTTTGTACTAATTAACACTAGACAAAGACAACCAAGTTTTATTTTTTTTTTAAATCAACATTCAAAGTATCCATGAATTGCCTGAAATGGAAATACATCTCTAAAAGCAAAAGGTGCTGCCTTGGTATAAATGAAAATATCTCATTTTTTTTCTTTCATATAAAACAAATAAAACAAATCCAACTCCGAATCTCATTTTAACCAGACAGTGATTTTCCTCTATAGCTGAAGCTGAGATTTTTTTCTCTTCAGACCGACACAGGACTGGGAAGTAATGCAAGCAAACCTGAGTATTCTTGGAAGATAATTTAGAATGGAAAACAAGGCAGGATGTTTGGGGGACGCTGCATATTGTTTCTGTGCAAGGCTTTGGGCAGACTTACCTCCCTGAAGAAAAATGAAGTCTTTTTTCAGCACGTCTGTTAAATACTTTTAGAATTCACAGCAAGGGTTCTCCTGTTTGGCAGGAAAACTACAAACACTCAGTGACCCAAAATTTGACTTAGTTCTATTGTATTTTTCTTTTCTTTTTCACCTATCAAAGGGAAGATAATAAGTAAAGTTGTTTTTCATTTAAAAAAGAAAAGAATGTATTTACCACGATCAGAAGTGCTTTGGGGCATAATTAAAAATCAGGGCTCCCCGCCCTCATCTTAACGAAGGGTCCTGGTTATACCTCAGCATCTCTCCGTTTTTGTGACCCAAGCTCGGTTACTGGCAAAAATGTACTCTTTATATGTGAGGCAGAGATATACATCTCCAAATACATGGTATGATTGTGGCATTAAAATTTTGTGGGATGGGGCAAATAGAGAACGTTGTCTAAAAAACTCTTTTTTGGGAAGGATGACACTTGAGTAAAAAGGTTGAGAAACACTGCTTAGCGTAGAGACTGGAACTTAGCAATCCGACTTTTAGCATTAATTAGCCGAAATGCACACAGTGCGATTCCTGTGCCTGCTCTCCTGCCTTGCCCAAATGTTCACATATGAACAGAGACGTTTCACTCACACAGAATATCTGCACATCTGTCCTTCAGCCGCCAGAAACCTGCAGTAGGTGCACGCGTCTGCACACAATCCTCTCCCCTGGTAGAGTCTGGGTCTCTGAAGACCGGAGAAGAAAAAGACGCTGGATTCTTACACCGTACTTTGGTGGCAAACTGAAGTAGTGAAATATATTGCTTTTGCATTTTCCGCCACTAACTGCTAATGCTGCCTTTCTGTTGGAGGTGGTCCGAGGGGGGCGGGGCTGGGCGGGCCCAGCAGGCACTTGCAGGGCTCCTTCTTGGGGGTGGGGGTGGGGGCGGGGACGGTGGTGGTGGGGGACAAAGTCCCAATTGTTTCATCCTCAAAAGAGAAGGCCGGGATAGGATGTGTGCCACTTTTAGCCTAATAGGAAATGAAGTAATTCTTGGGTCATGCTTCAGCAGTTTTGTTTATCTGTAGCAATATTTTGTTTCCATGGGAATGGGTGCTTCATGGAGTGATAAGGAGCCTGTGGAAAAGCTATCTCAACCTCAGAGCACACACCTCCTGACCTGCGAGCTCAGGTTTGGATGAGGCGCTTTGAAGAGACCCATCAGCAGTTAATTTTTTGTTTCTCACCAACACGCCCCTTGTTGTGTTTCTGCTTATTCTGTATTTGTCGCCCTCCCCTTAATTTTTTTCCGATCTGCAGTGCAGAGGCATGCTGGGCTGTGCTGCGGAAGCTCTTTGTAGAAAATTAGGGATCTGTTTTCCTCCAGTGAGATGAACAGAAGCATTTAATAGCTAATACTAGTAACAACTAAAAGTTCTAGATACCTGTGTTATGCCAGGTGCTTTGTGTACTAGCATCTCTAATCTTTCTAACAATCTGGACCGCTGCTGGGGGTGGTGTGCTTTCGTGCACAAGCCAATGGGCTTTGTGGTTGTGTGACTTTTCCAGGAAGACCCCAGTCATCACCGGAGGGTGAGATTCAGACCTAGAGTTTTCTGAGTCTCCAGCTGCCTGCCAGCATGCTGTGGGACTCTCCACATCTACTCCATTCAATTAAGAACACATCTCACTCACCCCATAATTTGCTTTATATTTGTTTTGAATCAACTGGACCCGATTATGGGATAAATTCAAAGGCAATTTAAAAATTGGAATTAAAGTTCAGGTATGTTTCTTTAACAGTTTATCTCTCTTTTTCCCCCCTCTCTAAATTCCCTGGGCGTACCTCCTTTAGAAGAAGCTCAGCCAGTTTTTTCAGAACTTCCCTTTTCAAAAAAGACTTGTGATTTTTATTTTCCTTGGTTACCATAAAATTGAGCGGGAAGGAAAACACCATGGAATTGGCCGAAAACCTTACTGCTTATCTCTCCATTGCAGCTTCTGTTTTCACATAAAAAAGAAGTTAAATGGTGGTGATTGTATTGAATTGGACATAGTTCCCCATCTCATGTCTTTGCAGTATAGATGTCGACACCGCTAATACCTTGCACTTCGTCTGCACAAAGGCAGTCATAAGGCTGACGGCCCCTGCAAGTATCCGTGTCTCTAGAGCTGATTTATGGTAGCCAGAGGCCTTAGGTGTGCCCGTGCAGTGATTTTAGTTCTATCGCTAAGTCCATTCTATATAGCCTTGTTTTTAAAACGTTGATTTTTTTCCTCCTCTAGATGCTTCATCTGAAAGGTTGTAAGGATTCAAAAGTAATCTTAATCATTTGAGCCTAATAGAAAACATTACCGTGAGAGAGGAAAGCAACCTTGTGTGGTTGATTTCCAGGCTGCAGGGTGAGGTGTGTCGTTCTGGGTCAGTAGGAACTGTTCCAAATGACTCTAAGCTGAATAAAGACTAATCCAAGAGACCCTCAGTCCTCCATTCCTCTTTTCATCCTCAGTTTTTCTCTTGACAAAGAAGCCTATAATCATATCAAACAGATTCCAGATTTGTGTCCTCGTTCTCTTAGGATGATTCAGAGTTTCTCCTTTAGATTGTGAGTTCATGCCTGAAGGGGAAATACTGGGCTGACCATGGGGTAGCTTCTCCTGCATCCCTGTTTCATGGCCTTCCCTGACATTCTGCATCTTCTCGCACACAGTTTTGTTTTCACTTCACACAAAACACAGCTGGCGATGGTTCACCCATTCGCCCTCCCACCTTCTAACAAGTAGTCCTGCTAAAGCAGCAGAAAGAGGTACGTGTGCCTACGTTGCTAAACACTTGGGCTTGTACACGCGTATAATAACCCTCGTCGTCTTCAGTTTCTCTCTGCCTGGTTGGTCCCCACCCTGTGCTGGCCAAGGAAAGAGTCGTTCCAATGATTCCAGGCAGATTTCTGCGCAGATACCTTGCTTCTGTACTTTTTAGTTTCGAGTTAGGTTGTATTGCTTCACCATGGCTCTTTGCTCTGTGTGTATGTGTGTGTGTGTGTGTCTGTCTGATGATGTTGAAGAACTGGAATATGGTGCGAACCGTGTGTATATCCAGGAGGTGATGGATAGTGCAGTGAATGGTTTTCACTTGTAGTGACAGTGTGGCTCCCTTTCAGGTTTGAGGTCTCAGGTTTCTCGCCTTTGCACAAGCTTGGGGGAAGGAGGCTAGTGGCGGAGAACCTGGACCCTTTACATGGGTAGGGGCAGCAGACAGTATCACTTTAGGTTAGTGGAGTATCTGGTGTCAGGCCCTCAAGTTTAAGTTTTGAAAACAGTTCAGTTTGGATCCCAGATTATACACATTACTACTATCAAATTGAGAAACCTGTGGTTTTTGCTTTTATTGACATTTACTTACATCTACCTCAACAGACTGGCAGGAATTTATAAATTAGTTTAGTCCTGAGTAAATGGGAAAATGCTGTAGTTATTGCTTAGATTCATAAGTGAGAACAACATTTTTACCTTACATTAGTTCTTCTGACTGAAGTATATATTGCTACAACTGTCTACCTATCTATCCTCCTACCTACCTACCTGCTTACACACCTACCTACTATTTATCTAGCCAACTACTGATGTGATTTAACTGAAAATCACATGAGGCTATTATGCACGTTGTTCTGGGAAAGAGATTTAAAGAATTTGGAGGACTCTTCGGAGTTACAGCTCTTCCCTTAGGAGACTGTGAGATGATCCGGTTTTAAAAGTGGAGGAGAGGTCGCCATGCACCTCAGGCCACATAGCTAATAAGGAAGAAAACAGATTTAAACTCAGGTCTTTCCTACCTCTAAGCATCTGGACATAGCCAAGTTAGTACCTTCCTGAAACTGTGTTGTGGGAATTATTTCATCCCTTGCACTTACCTTCTGCTTCCATTTTTTTTCTTTTTGAAACTTTCCTTTTCCTGGAATTTCTTCTTAACTTCTTCTGCCTTCTCATCTTCTGCATGGTGAAACGCACCGGCATCTACATCAGGACGAGCCATGGAGCCTGTAGAGGCTGCTCAGTCTGCTCGGGATGATGAAGCCGAGGCCCAGGGCAGCAGGGGTGGCCTGAGGTCACATAGCTCACGAGCCTTTTAGCCAGGATGGAATATCGTGTTTTTATTCTTACCCTCTTCATTCATCCGCGCTCCCCATATTTCCTTTTGAGCTATTCTTCTACCGTAAATACTGGGCGCAGAGGGGGACTCTGGAGCAAGGAAATGGGCCTAAATTCTAATTCCGCCTTTTAAGAGATTCATAACGTTGGGTAGATTACTTAATATTTTTGTGCCTTGGTTTCCTTACCTAGCAAGTGGGGAAGATGATAGTATCTGCGGGGAAGGGTTGTTAGTGAGGAGTAAGAGAACTGTTATTTGGAAAGCTCCGAGGATAGTGCTGGGCCCAGAGCGAGAACCGTGTGTGTGTTAGATTGGGTGAGGCGGAGACTGCGCATCCCCGTTCTGAGGGTCGCAGTGACGTGCCCCTGGGAGCAGGAGGGCCTTTGTGACGTCCTCCCACTTTTGCCCACAGGTGGGACGCACTGCTTTTCTCCCACCAGCAGCACTGTTTGTGTTTCTTACAGACCCGCTCCACTTTCACATACTCTGCAGTTTCTGCAGCTTGTTTGATTCCCCTTACGGACTGTCAGCCTCCGAGGGCTGAAACTCTTCCTGTCTCCATCTTTACCTTCCAGTCAGTTCCCCAACTGGCTTTCACAGAACAGTTGTCAAGAAACACTTCCTTTCTGCCAGAAGCATACCCAAGCCCACGACTCTCTGGATCAGTTACCTTGTTTCTGCGGACATGGTTGTCTTAGGTAATTTGGCTGGCTGCCTTTCAGGGAAGATTAAGAGTTTTTTCTAATTTTACTGCATATATTATATAAATTCATGCTATAAATATTTCCATCTATAATATTTATATATTCATTCATTCATTCATTCATTCATTCCTTTATATGAAGGGAAGGGAAAGAGAGAGGGAGAGAAACATCGATGTGAGAGACATTGATGTGAGAGAGAAATATCAGGAGTTTGCCTCTCATATGCGCCCTGACCTGGGACCTTAACACACCGTCCGACTGGGGACTGAACCCACAACACAGGCGTGTGCCCTGACTGGGAATGGAACCGACGACCTTTTCAGGATGATGCCCCATCAACTGAGCCACACTGGTCAGGGCTCAATTCAAAATATGTGTTGAGTTGAAATGCGCGCGCGCGCACACACACACACACACACACACACAGGGTGCTTCAGTTTCTTACAGCCTTCAAGGAAATAATTCAGCTTGGAAGGCAGTGAGAGTATCTGGTGGAGTTGAGTGTTTGTGTGGAGACCGATCTCGGTGGTCCATGAACCTGTTATTCTTTGTTATTTTTGCCTAATAGTCGTACTGGCTTCTCATTCCAAGTATTGGGCTCCTTTCAGGCAGGAACAAAGCTCTGCCTTCCTCTTTTGTTTATAAGCAATGTGGCACAGAACTCTCTGTCATAATGTAACAGGCCCTGTCCTTTGGCATCAGACTTGAATAATGGACCCAGCTTCTTAACCTGTGTAACCGTGAGGCCTCAGTTCTCTCGTCCATTACGTGAGGGCAGTACCTACCTCCTGAATTTACTGTGTAGAGAAAATGCCTGGTGTGTCATAGGTACTGGTTAGTAAATACGTGCTACCACTCTAAAATGACACAGCAGTGACAGGTTCCTTTTGTTACAGGGTAAAGGGCTTGTGGAGGCCACCGGGGAAAAAGCACGTGGAAAATCAGTTTACTTCTTATTCTTATTGGAAACATGGAAACAAAAATACCATTTTCTCTTAAAGACAGCAGAAAGCTTGGTTTGTTCTGCCCAAGTCTGAAATCTCCGCTGGCCTGTGCTCTCAGCACTGGAAGCCAGCGTCACAGGCCACGGAGAGCGTTCCCAGGGCCTTACTCTGCCGTGGACTGGAAGCCCCTGCGTGTGGGCGCACTCATTGGAGCTGTGGTACACGGGTACCTGCGGTTCATCAGGCCAAGCAGCAAAAACATTAGCTCCATTTTCTTCTCATCAGAAAGATATGTTCTGGTAGAAGAACGACGATCGCGAAGTTCTAGTTGAGACCAGTGTCTGAAAGTTGAGAGCAAACTATTTCAGTAAATATGCTCTGCATATTGGAAACACTTAATTTGGGGAGGATGAAAATCCACAGGAACGTCTGATTCCCCAGCAAGGCCTCACCCACAGAAACGGTGCTGTGAAAGCGTCCTGGTTCTACGCAGGTAGAGAGCTCTTTGGGGTGGCGTGCAGGTCGCTGCCTCCTGCCGCAGTTCACGAGGTCTCTGCCCGCCTGTACCGTGGACGCCACCGTTGTTGGCGTGCCTCAGCTGGGCTTCTGGCCACGGCGTTGTGTCGCCCCTCTGAACCAGACATTCCATTGATGCCTTAGTACCTTGTGGGAAAGAAGCTGTACCTGAGAGCGGAACTTGTTTTCCTGGCCGTGGCTTGCTAGTAATAGTTGAGTGAGATCACGTAGTTTTCTACTTTTCAAGGTGCTTTATTTGATCGATTGTATTGTGATTAGAAAGCAAGTGCTGAGGAGCCTTTAAAATTCCTCTTATGTAGCCAGTATGAGTGACCTTCAACCCTGTTGTGTTTTCTGATCTAAAATTCAGTTAGTGGGTATTAGACTTCCTACTGTACACAAATCTTACAAGAGCCTTGAGCTTCCATTCTTTTAGTTTGCTCAAATTGAACAGCTGTAGTTCAGATACATTGCAATATGCAGAGACTGTTCCATGGCAAACAGTATGCTATATGCACGGTGACAACCGAGACATAAAGTTGTCGGCTCTTTGTTAAGGGAACTACTTTGTATTTGCAAACCGTGAGCTGGAAATGGAGTTTTAAGCAGCTTGGAAGATTGCTGTCAGAGCTAAGAAAGAGGGGCTTCTTTTAGGAAGGGGAACTTGGGCGGCCGACAAGAAGAGCCGAGAGGGCCCACAAGGGGCCCTTTTGCTCGGAGGACTCTAATCTGTCTTCTTTGTCCCACGTGTCTCCCGTAGGTCACGACTGCTGTGAGACCGTGAAGGTACAGCTGTGTGCTTCCAAAGAGGGCCTTCCCGTGTCCGTGGTGGCGGAAGAAGACTTTGAGTTCATCCAGGATGAGGCTTATGATGCAGCCCAGTTCCTGGCAACCAGTGCTGGGAATCAGCAGGCCCTGAACTTCACCCGCTTTCTTGATCGGTCAGGACCCCCATCGACAGATGTGAATTCCCTTGACGAGAAGGTGGCCCTGGCATTCCGGCACCTGAAACTGCCCGCAGAGTGGAATGTCCTGGGGACAGATCAGACTTTGCAGGGTAAGAACTTTAAAAAGACCCACAAACATATGTTGAGTGTAGAATACTTAAGTTTTTTGGATGGGGCTGCTTTTATGTAGTCATTGCCATCAGGTCTTCCCCAGGGGCTGAATACATGTCTCAGTGACTGTAACCAAGTGGCTTTGATGGCGTTTCTCCTGGGTTCTGCAGCTGAGCTGCCAAACCTGCTCCTGCAGGGCAGTGACCCGAGAGGGAGCCGCCGTAGCCAGACCCCTCTTGTTCACTGCAGGGAGCGGCGGAGGGAGGGCCTTTCTGTGGGTCTGGTTTCAGGCTGATTTCTCGAGTGTGGAAAGGGGCCCATCCTTCATGAGGAGAGCAGGTGGATAACTCTTCATACATACCTTTTTTGATATTCATTGATCAAAGACAGGTATTCTGAAGTTATCTACAGAGTCCGTGAAGCTGGAGGAAAGGAATGAGAGTGGGGGGAGAAGGAGAGCAGGCTGAGCTCGGAGACACCTGGCACTTCTGTTTGTTTTCTTTTTTAATTGTTTTTCTGTGTGTGTAGTTTGTTTGTTTGTTTCTTTGTTGTTGTTATTATTATTTTTTAAGCTGACACTTTTCAAACCAGGTTATTTTCACTCTTATTTTACCGGCTTTCCATAAGAGGTCACTGAAGGAAGGCCTCCGTTTTTTAAAAACACTGATGTAATGGGATCTATTTATGTCCCTCTGAGTCAGATAGGGGTTTTCCCACATAATTTTTCTTGTGGGAGATGACATCTACTGGATGTCATGGTTTTTTATATATATATATACATACATACACATGCATACACATATTTAAATGAAACAGTGTATACCTGGAGTCCATAAATACATTCTCTTTCCCTCCTGAGTTCAGATGCAGTTGAAAGATGTAGGAGTTAGAGATGAAAATGTTTTTTCTGTTACTGATGAAAGCTGCCTTGGAAGACTGACGTTAGGCCTCCTACATGAAGGTTTGCTGTCTTTTCTAAAGAGCTGGACAATACAGGACTTCCCTTCCATCTCCACCCGGCTCTGCTCACTGTGTATTTAGGGAGAGCAGACCAGAAGGCACCGTCTCTGCGGGTAGCAGGTCCTGAGCAGAAGTGCCCAGAGGGCGTGCTCCGTCCCTGCTCCCACAGACAGACCCATCGAGTGAACATGATCTTCCTCCCATGGGCAATGGGCGAAGGGGTATTTGCCACCTTTGCTTCTCTTACATCCACTGAATTTAACAGGACCAGAGCAGTCTCCTGCCCAGGCGACTACAAAAGAAAGTACAGACTCTAAAATCAGGGAAGAAAGCATTGGCCCTTTTCTGTTCTCTTGCTATTACAGTGTCCAGCAACCCTCTACACTGCCAAGACCTAGAGATCGCAGTGTCTGCCACTGTACTGGGCACGAGCACCTTTCCAGAAACCTGAGGATGGGGCTCACTCCCTCGGCCCTACTGTTTCTGTGTTCGTGCGGGAATGGTGGTTCTGATTGCCATTTATAAGTGGTCAAAATGGATTGCATTGGTTATTGGTGGAGCTTTTATGGGTTTTATTTTTGTTTGTTTAAAGAAGGTACAGGAGTTGGATGGTTTGTTTATGTTGCCATGGTTAACAAGAAACGCAGTTCGCCGTTGAATAGCACGGCTTTGAACTGCGGAGATCCACTTACACACGTACCTTCGGTCCACGGCTGGGAGTCCACACACACAGAAGGCTGGCTGTGCGAACAGTTGGTGCCCCCAATCCCCCTGTTGTTCATAGGTCAACTGCGTTAGAAAAAGCACAGGTCTGGGACTTTCGGCACATCACTTCCTCTCTCTGGTCTTGGCTTCCTTGTGTTTAATAGGGAACTGGCCGGCTTTAATATTTTTGTGGACTTTCCATGTGCCTCTTAAGTTTCTGTTGTATAAAATTGCCCAAGCAGTGCTAGCTAGCACAGGCCAAATCAAATTTGGACACTTAAGGAGATGCATTGAAACCACAGTAAGGTACCGTTACACACCTCCAAGGAAAGCAAAGATTAAAAGTAGCGAGTGCTGGCAAGGAGGCAGATCATCTCACGTATTGCTGTGGGGGCTGCAGAACGACACCGCCACTCCAGAAGGCAGGCTGGCAGGTTCTTGTCAGGTTAAATGTGCGTTTACTACGTGACCCGGGAATCCTACTTTCGGATATTAATCCTAGGTTCTTATATTAACTCAAAAAAATCTTTGCACTTATGTGCCTATGGCAGCATGATTTATAGTCACCAAAACCTGGAACTAAGCCAGATTTCTCTCCCTGGGTGGATGTATAGGCAAGCTGTGGTTCATCAACACGGTTGAGTATTACCCAGCATTAAAAATGATTGACATGTGCAATGGGTATCTATTTCTAAAAACTTTGATGCACTTGAAATGTATTGTGCTAAGTAAAAGAAGTCAGTTTCCAGAGGGTATTTAGCATATGACCTCACTTATGAGGTATTCTGGCAAGGGCAAAATTACAGGCACAGAAACTAGACCAGTAGCTGCCCCAAGTCTGGGAGTGGAGGAAGGGCTGACAGGAGAGGGGTGTGATGGGGGAATTCTCTGGGGGTTGGAATGGGTTTGCATTTTGGTGGTGGTGGTGGTTATAAGAACATATGTATGTGTTCCAAATCATAGGATTGTACACCCCACAAAAGCGAATTTTGTACGTAAATTAAAAATAATTAAAAGAACAAAAGAAAAATTAACAAGTTAGATGTGTACTTTGTAAGGTGAAATGCATGGAAGGGTCTTGATTATACTTGCCTTAGAGCCAACAACTGGGATGTGGAATCTGATTTCAGGGCTAGCTTCTCATTCTACAGTTTGAACTGTGTTTGTGGGTTAGAATCTATAAACACTGAGTGTTTTAAGGGCAGAGCAGCTTCAGGTAAGAGGCGCTTGCTTGCTCTTGAGGGGTGAACGTTAGAGGAATGTTGTTCTCCCATTGCATTGTACATCAAATACTTTTAAAAGGTACTTAAAGGAGAAAGGTATGAAGTAAGCTGTTGCCTGGGATAATACTGTGGGTAAATAGGACACCTTGTTTCGTAACAGGGACTGCTTGCTGTTGAAAGTGAGGATGTTTACAGGTGTTCCAGCCTAATGCTTGTACAAAGGAATCACGTAAGATGTATGTTTAATCCTCGCACTAATTGTTTGGATGCAGAGCGCTTTAATTTTTTTTCCTCTCAGGCCAGTGGCTCTTTTTAAAATAGCTCGAATTTCTCCTATGGAGAAAATACATACGGGCCTGCAAAAGTGTACGCGTAATTTCAGGGATTCATGGCCTCCTTGAGCTGCAGGAGTGAACATGACCTTAACTCCTGGTTTGGATTTGATATTGTAAAATGAAAAGAACATAGGCAGCGGAGTCAGTTTGTTTATATCTTGGTGCAAGAAATTGTGCAAAATGCTCACCTCTTTGTTTCTCGATTTTTCCATGTATGAAATGGAGGAAAATATATTTGGATAGTATGTGCCAGTTAGCAAAGCTATTCATTCTGAATACACCGGGACCAATACACAGTAACCTTGTAGAGACAAAACTTTGAGGTCTGGTGAGGGAAAGTAACATGTCTTATAAAAGGATGGAACAGGGCAGCAGAAAAAGGAAGGACTTTGACTTGACGCATAACGAGACGGTATTTCTTTTGCTTTCACTTAGCTTCTCAAGTTGATCCTCACTTTAAGATGAGCGAGAGGGGGTTTGTCCATGTTGGTTCTGACAAGGTTCTTTCATCTGTAGCTATGTAAAGCAGCCTTGACACTGGACTTTCTGCCTTGGTTCTGCCTTACATGCAGTAAGGGTTCATCCGGGTGGAGGGTTGATAGTGGGGTAAAGATGTCTTCCCTCTCGGTTACCAACTCTCACTTAGTTATTTTAGCTTTTAAGTGCCTTGGGGGTTAGTGAAAATGATGAATTAAGGTGTTTTTTCCCCTGAAAGAACCCGGTACAGTGGCCGTCAGCATACCTCTTGGGTAACAGCTTGGGACCATGGAAGACTTGCTCCGAAGAAGACAAGGAGGAGAAACAGTCCCGGGGGGAATCGCGTTCTTCCCTAGGCATGGTGTTGTGTGACTAAGTGAAAAGGAGATCTGATCCTCTTTGGGGTGGGGTTTCTCCCCCTAAGAAATTGGGGTGGAGAGAAGGATGAGCCAGGTTTAAGAAGGCTAAAAACAGCCCGTGCATCTCCGCTCCGTGGGTCTGATGTTGGTTAATGGAGCTTCAGCTGTAGGAATTTGCCCTTTTAGCTTCCATGCCCCTTCCAAATTGTCCCGTAGCTTTGCATGGACATTTTTTCTTAGCTACACTCACTAGTGTTTGCGTATTTTTCGGCTGTTATAGCTTATAAAAAAGGAAAATAAAATATAGAAAGACTGCTAAGGGATTTTTTTCCTTCGCAGAGAATTACTGTCTTCGTTCCAAGACGAGCAGTTTCTAGTAATAATAGCAGGACTTGAGCCCCACAAGCTTTTGTGGTCTGTCACACCTTGATTCTGTCCCAAGATCACACCTGTCATTTTTCCGAAGCCCGTTTCTCACACTGGCCTCTTGTTCTCCGTCCCCATGGGGTTTGAGAGGTCCCACGTCATGTGGGACCTCAGGTGTACCTGAGTGGCGGGGCAGAGGAGTAGGAAGGATGGTGATTTTGGAATCTTAGAGATTCAAAAATTGCTGTGAGCCGGGCCTCTGGGTGGATCGATGGGGTAAGAAAAGTACACGTGGGTTTATGATTACTCTATTGTTCACAGAACTTGGAGCGTTTCGCTTACTCAGAAAGTCTGACAGTTTGAAGAAGCAGCAGCCATACAACATCTCATCACGGCTGAATGCCCGCTGGGCACACAGCTTTCTCTGCAGATCTGGGCGAATGTGCGTGGGAGGGGCTTCCAGCCTATAAGCAGATAGCGAGTGGGGCTTAAGACATTTCCTGCTACCTTCTCTGGGGGGAGAAGCTGGGGCCACGTAGGGATCTTTCCAATTGAGCACGGTTAAACAGGAAAACCAGCCAGCCAGCATGTGGCCTGTGGAGTAACGTGACGGCGTAAAGGAAATGGAAAAGTATCGTGAGTGTTCAGATGGAAGGCTCTCTGAGTATAATTGTCTTTAAGAAAACCAAAGAAAAATTTAGAAGAGATTTTCCATTCATCCTCTTTAAAAAATGGAGGAAGGCTGACCTGTAATGAAATTAGAGAAGGAAGCAGAGAGGAGAAAATAGGTTTAATGAGCATGTCAGTCAGGTTTTACCCAGAGAATCAGAACCAGGAGGAGGAATAAATGTGTATTAAGATTTATCACACGGGATGGCTTGCACGATTGTGAGCGCTGGCTAATAAACAAGCCCCGAATTTGTAGGGCAAGAATAGACGGTCACGGGCAAGCTTGCACCCACCAGTGTGATCTGGCCCTGCTGCCCTTTGAGCAGGAAGGAGAGACCCTGAGAGGGATGAACTGTTCCAGCACAGACGCAGGCTGTCCTCCACTGGCCGACCTCTCTCTCCAGGGGAAACCGAGGCCCTGCCTTTTAAAGCCTTCAGCGGATTCAGGCCCACCCAGATTATCAGGGATAATCTTCCTTATTAAATCAGCTGATTAGGGGCTTTAATTACATCTGCAGAAAAGCCATCACAATGAGGGCAAAGAGGAAGGGAGTTGACTGAAGTGATGCATGGACGGCCAGAATCCAAGGCTTAATCCAATTCAAACAGGGACAAAGGACCCGGTTGACATCACAGGAAACGCAGTTAGCGATCTGAAAAACACAGCTGAGTAACTGTTGGGATAGAAGATAAATACTAAATGCTCATCGGAGGAAAAAGTATAGAGATACAGGGAGGAGAGAACAAAGATTGGTCCAAATTTTGGGCACTCTGGAGTTTAAACTGACTCAAAGGAACAGAAACAATGATAGAAGCCACAGTGGTAAAATATTTGTCATTGGAGGAAAACATATGACAGGAGGCATTTTACACCACAACATTATCCTGGTTTTTACCAACCGAGGCAGGGTGGAACAATGCAGAGGGTATGGTTTGTAGGCTCGAGACAGATCTTCAGCTGCAGAATGAGGTGAGACCTTGTCTATTGTAGGGCTGTTGTGAGAATGGAAAAGCCAGTACAACCCCTTCGCCCAGCAGAAGGGTACTTAGCAGGCCCTCCCTGTGTGTTACTTTGCCTGTAGTCTTTGACCGCAGAACAGGGGGTGACCTAAGAGCAGACTGGTGCCTGCTGCTACGGAATGTGGACTGAGATTTGGGGAGGATACAGGTGCTGGAATTGGGGTGTCAGCTTTGAGCAGGTGTGTGGTGGTCAGAATGCTACTCTTACATGCTGAGCTGACTCAGAACAGCTAAGGGGTCAGAGAGGGTGGGGATGGAGAAAAAGCTACTTTAAGGAGGCATCACCTAGTAAGGCTGGAATTAACCAGTAAAAAAATCACATAGTTCTTTTTCGGTGCCTCATTAGCTTTTTTGTATTTGACAAGGACGTCAGAGTGCTTATGAACGTGTTTAGGTACAAGTCAGATGGCGGTATTTGGTCCTTTCTGAAGGGGTCTTTCTGTCCTTTCGCCTGCCTGGCCACCTGCTGTGAGGTGTTGATTATCAAACTTTGTGCCTCCGCATTCAGTGGTTTCTTCTGGTGGTTGATTTCTTTCCAGCCCCGTCCCTCTGCTGAGCCCTGTAAATCCTGAATTAGTCAGTGTGCATAGTTCCGCAGGGAAAAATAAAATAGGAACGGTAGTTTCTGATTCCAAGAAAATTTACCTCGGCAATAAGGAGACTAAACCAATGCACACGTGACATTAGAGAACAGTGCAGTTCAGTGTAAATCACAGATTCAAAGGAGCCTTCGTTCTCATTGTGTGTTCATATGGAGAAGCAGTGGGGACTTCAGTGCAAGGAGACTGGGTAGATTCCGAGAGGTCTGAGACTGCTCCGAAGTTGAGGCCTGAGGGAAGCCGTGGAGAAAGGGAGATGTTGTCAAAGCCGACTCTCACGGCTCCAGGGCGCCCTTTCCATTGCAGTCCCCGAGTGGTCCACCTGGAGCTGGGAGATGCAGCCTGAGATGCACCCCACATCCCTGCAGTGGCATCAGCACCTGACATCCCAGGTGGTGCGCAGGAGGGAGGAAGGGAGCTGGTGTTGCTAGAGTGTAACCTGAAGTCCAGAAGGACAGAAAAGAGAGCAGGGGAAGGGAAGTACTTGGCATTTAAAGAGCATCTACTACAGCCAGTTGTCACAACTGGCATGTCACCTACCTCCACCCATTTGTTACTGCAGCCCTGGGAGGAGGTGCTGGCATCCGACTCTGGGGACAAAGAAGGTGGAGCCCAGAGGTCAGATGGGTTCTGCCCAGCCCTGCAGATGGTGAATGCCAAATCTGAGCCCAGATTTGTCCTCTCTCCTCACCGCTTTCAGACTGACGGCTCATACCAACAAGGAATCTTCCCTTTGACTGACAGAAGCCCAAACACATGCTTTTTCCCTGAAGTTATTAGTATGCTATCTTAGAGCTAGTCTTTCCTGTTCTCCCTGGAGATGCGTTTCTTTCCTTAACCGAACAAACAAAAGAGCTGGTAGAGGCAGCGATTTCATTTGCCCTTAATATCGGGGAATAAAAAGACTTGTGTGTCCTTAATAAGCAGAACCTGTTTTCAGTGTTCAACTGCCCAACTCCTATCTGGGTGTTATTTTTTAAGGTAATTACAGTCTTTATGATACGCCCACCTAAGCCTTAAGCCCCAACAACTCTTCCCTTTGGATCCCCATGTTATGAGGCCACATCTCCTTTTTTTTTTTTTAAAGGAAAAGGACATATATGTCGAGTCACCCTTATGAATCTGCCTGTATCAGTTTGTTGGACAAATGCATTCAATCAAAATATAGAAATGTCTTGATTCTCTTGTGGGACTGTCTCCTGTTGGAGATGTTGCTTCTGATACTTTTTCCTAGCTTTACTTTGTTTTTACTTGAGAGCTGTTTCTCCTCGGCCACAATAAAATTGTTCACGTTGTATGTTGTGGCCTTCACTTCCGGGTCTTAGGTACTTGAAGGCAGTGGTGTTTACTAACTTTTTTTGTTGGTTTGCTTTGTGCTTTCACATTCTCTTCTTGCTTATTTTTGTACTCTCCTCCATCTACAGATGGCGGCCCCCGCGAGACATTGATGCATTTTGCCGTGCGGCTGGGACTGCTGAGACTGGCGTGGTTCCTGTTGCAGAAGCCGGGCGGCCGCGGAGCTCTCAGCATCCACAACCAGGAAGGCGTGACACCTGTGAGCCTGGCCTTGGAGCGGGGTTATCACCAGTTGCACAAGCTTCTGACCGAGTACGTGCTCCTTCTCCCTTTGTCCCTGCCCTCACCAGCAGCCCCACCCCCGGGTCGTGACAGTTCCACCCACTTGGCATCTCAGTGTGCCTTTGCCACGAATTAGAGCCTCAGCTCTCTGTCTTGCCTTCTGCTGGAAGCTTGTGAGCCTGCTCCTGCTTACCGTTTCCCTGCCTGCGAGTGACATACGTAAGTCACATCACTGTTTTCTCTCTCCCCCTGCCTTCCTGCCTTCACTGCTCCTTGCCTCTTACTGTTCCTGGAAACCCAGGATAAGTCTTGTCTGTGGGGGTGACATTCCATTACCCTGTATCCAGTTTATCCCAGTTCAGTACAAGGGGAAACGGTTTTCCTGGGCCGTACCTTTTTTTCTGGTATGTCTCAGAGGCTTGAAAGACTTCATTAGAAATGAATACCGTAGAGTAATAATTGCGTGCAGAAAATAGACCGAACCACTGAGGTTTGTTTGAATGTAATTTCTGTGAATGAAATCAGGAGCAGTGGTTTCTTCATCTGAGTAGCAGTAACAAGCAACCGAGCCGTCCTGGAGATGTGCGGTAGGGAAGTCCTGTCTGTGTGTCTGTGGGCTCAGTTGTTACACAGTCTGACTCTTTAGAGAGTCTTCTGAAGGAAGGCTGTTAGGCAAAACATTTGCAGAATCTTTTTTTTTCTTTTGTAAACAGAGAAATAAATGTATTGATAACAGGCATCATTTTTCATTGGAATATTTACATAGGCAGAACTCACAAGTATAGTGTTTCTTATTTAATATATTTTTTATTGTTTTGTGATCATTGTCGTCTTTCCGTTACATAATCTAAAGAATAAACCTTATTGTATGTGTGTTCTTTAGCACTTAAGGGGCCCTTGTACAGTAAGTCATTAGTCCCAAAATCTTGCATGTTTTGCTCATTAGACTTAATTTAGTTGCAGTTTCTATTTTATCATTTTTAGCTGTGAGTGTGGAGTGCTCTGCCCAGGTGAAGAAATCTCAGAATGTAATGATACTTATGTTATATCAACAGGTGTTTTGTTTGATTTTGCTTTACCTACCAAGCTTATCATTTTCCCAGCCGGACCGGACCGAAGGTTCTTTGCACAAAGCATGGGGATGGGCGCTGCAGATACAGTGACGGTGGGAGGGACGCTCTGCATCTCAAACGGGCTTCTGATACTTGAGCCCTCCTGTGACAGTATTCCAGAGAGTGATAGGCTCCATTCCTTCGTACTTCCCATCTGGCCGGTGATTGGATTCCCTCTGCCGTCCTCTTCGTGGCCTTCGGAACACAGGCCTTGTTCCAGAAGTTGAAATACTTAGCTCGGTATAAGTATCGCAAGGCTCGAATGCAGTTCCTCTAAATGCGATCTGAGAGCTCAGAGTTTTTGCTGGGAAGCAGAGTTGGTTAAGGCTTGCCATGCAAATGGGGAAATAAAATGATTACAACAGCTTCTTTATATGCTTGGCGAGGATGTCACAAGACTCGTTGCAGCACAGCTGTAAGGAAACTAGAGTATTTGTTCTTGGAGAAGAGTTTTTGGCTTGCTTCATAGTACCACCTCTGTTACATGTGGGAAAACCACTCATCTCCTTTTGAAGGGAAACAAGGAAGGGAAAGCCAGCTTCAGAAACCTCCGAGCAGAGGACTGCAAGAGGAGAGCATGAGCACGGGCCGGCAGATGCAGCCCTGAACTTGTATTCCGCGGGCTATTCTTTTCGTTTATTGTTCTGTAACCTAGAGGAAGAGCTCTGGGTTATACATAATTAGCAATTTAAAAAAGGTAAAGGGTGATTTTATTGAGTCTCTGAGTCTTACTGCAATATGAATAGACTTTGCTAGAATTTCAAGTGTGAAGGGTGGGTTGCTTCATTAAATAAATGAACGAATGCATGGAGGGTGCATAGCACAGTGACTGGCCAAAATATTACCCCTTATTGGCCTTTACTGAGTGTACCTTTCCTGCTAGGCCTGTATCACTGTTTCATCCATTAAGGAAATTTTCCCAAAATCCTGAAATATTTTCAGGCAGCATTTGGATGTCCCTACTTGACAAGAGTTTGAAATTATTCCCAAATGTAATAGATACACTTTAAAAGAATTAGTCTGGCCCTGGATGGTGTGGCTCAGTGGGTTGAGCACCAGTCTGTGAATCAAAGGGTTGCGGGTTCGATTCCTAGTCAGGGTGCATGCCTGGGTTTTGGGCCAGGTCCCCATTGGGGGCGCTCCAGAGGCAGCCACACATTGATGTTTTTCTCCCTCTCTTTTTTCCCCTTTTCCTTCTGAAAATAAATAAATAAAATCTTTTAAAAAGAGAAGAATTAGTTTGGCTGTCTGGCACTTGCTGTGATGTTGATGTGTCTGGTTGATGGAACAGGGAATTTTTAATTGTAAAGGAATTATACAATGCCACCACCCTTACAGGAAGAGTACTTCTTCTAAGGATTTTTATCTGTGGAGTATTGACATAAAAGTGGTGGAATATTTCATTTGCCCAAAAAATGAGTACAAAAGTATTTGTCCTCGTAGCTTTATCTCATTTTTGATATCAGTTCAGCAAATCCTTATTGAAGGCTTGCAACGCATTATTGGTAGGTTGTAAATAATATTCCACTTCAACTTAAGACAGTCTTTCTGCAATAGACATTATCTGTGTTTTACCGATGACGTAGGGAGGCTCAGAGAACGAGAGTACTAGGTCCGTCTTTGCAGCAGACTGGCAGAGCTGCCGTGGGTTCCAAGGCCGGTGTTCTTCCCTCTGCAAAAATCTGACAGTTGGAGGAGGACCCAGGAAGAGGCCGCCGGGATACAGCTGACTGGCACTTATTTGGGAAAGGGCTCTCAGCTTTCCATTTAGTTCCAGGCTCCTCTTCCCTGAGGGAAACAGGGTTGTCAGTGCCCTGATGTTTCCATTGCCCATGATAATGGGTTTCAAAGTATTGCTGGCGACATTGTGCTGTCGTTCTACATTTCATCCTCGTGACAGCCTAAAGAGAGAGTAGGGCAGATGTTGGTATCCCTGTTTTGCAATTGAGGAAACAGACCAGAGAGGTGAAGTGAGTTGCCAGTGTCATTAGGCTACAGAGTAATGGACCCAGGCTCAGGCTCCGTGTCCAGCGATCTGTCCAGGTTGAGATGACACATGTGCACATGCAGGGCACAGACCCAGGCTGACAAACACAGCTGTCAGGCGTGGTTTATTATGGTGGGCGGGGTCGGCCCCTTCCAAAGAGTTTGTGTCTCTAGGTTCTCAAGTCCTTCTTTTGACATATTTGCACTTGAAACCTGGGTCCAGGGTCAGAGGGTAGAGTCGCCACTCAAGTGTGTACGTATTTCGCAATGGAGCTGAGCACAATTGAGCAAGATGTTCAGTTAACATAACGATTGCCTTTTTCGGGTCCTCTTCAAGGACTTGACAAGTGGGTCCTCAGTAACCCATCTGGTGCAAAACAAGTTTGGAACCTTTGCTTTTGCTTAGGAGTGGAGAGAGTGAAGTAAATGCACAAACTTATCTTCAGAGTAATAGCCAGGATTTTTTGTTACTTCATCTGGCTTAAGCCCCATCCATTTGTCCGTTTGTCTGTCCGTCCGTCCATCCATCCACGTCCCTGTCCTCCTTTCTCACTATGTGGTCAGGCCTTTGTGTTTTGGTAAAGATAAGGTGGTAGAACTGAGTGGAAACTAGAAAGAGGAGGAAGGACAGTCACATTAAATATTGAATGTGTTGCACTGGTGCTTTACACGTGTTCTCATGTAAAATTTCTCAGCAAACATCTCAGGTGTGACCGATTAGTATGGTTAGTACTATATTTTTCTGCAGATGAGAAAATAGACCAAATATCTTACCCAAGGCCCTGTCGTCAACACTTGCCATTATTCGGAAGCCTGTTTTTAAACTATTGATAGAATTTTATGAGGAGTTATGTTTGGTGACATTGTCAGTCTTTTAACCAAGTAATTTGATTATGATGATTCGTAATAGATCTGGTTTTCCGTGACTTTTTCCGGGGGAGGGGTAGGAAAAATTTCCACTGAAGCACTTTAAGAATTTTGATGTTTCATAGGGTTTTTTTGTTTGTTTTTTTCCTTCACCACTCAAACAGTAATATCTAATTTCCCTATCTGGCAACTTGCTGGAAAATTGCAAAATGTACTCTCAGAGGAAAATATTTGTATTTATATAACTGTAACGCCAGGTGCCATTTATTGTGTTTGTGCTAGGCATTTTTCATGAATTCTCGTATATTTTATCCTCTCCCCAACATTTTTCGGGTGGGCATTTTATCTTGACTTCACCAGGCGACCCTCATAGCCGGTAAGTAATGGAGTGCAGCAATTGGAATGAGGTTGTAACTCCCATGCCCATGAATTTTTACTGGTGGGACCCTTCTTTTTTTTTTTTTTTTTTGTATTTTATTTTTTTGTATTTTAAATTTAGGTTTGTTTTATTTAAGTCTAATGTTAATTGTATGCTGTTTTTCAGTAAGAACAGTCATATTTCTGTATCTGTGGGTCCAGTGAGTTAACCCACTAGTACAAATTAGCTTCCATTTACACATACTATTTGTTGTTGTTTGTTTGGGGGTTTTTTTGGTTTTGCCTGGAGCTTTGTAAGAACGTGAATTGCTGTTGGAAGTTGGCTCTAATGACACGATTCCATAGATACTGTGTTTCCTTCTCTCTGCTGCTTTCCCCTCCCTGCTCTATGCAGACCAATGGCCCCAGCCTGTCTGTGAGTTTTAGGTCTTAGAGTTTTTTTCAGGGTTGCGAAGTTACACATCTTAGCCTGTGGTAACAAATACCCTATGGTAACACACGTGGTTTTGAAAATTTTTCTGACCGGTGCTTGCCGGATAGCTCAGTTGGTTGGAGCGCTACCCTGATACACCAAGGATGTGGGTTTGATCTCAGGTCAGGGGATGTACAAGAATCAACCAATGAATGCATCAATAAGAAGAACAACAAACTGATGTTTCTCTCCCCCTCCTTCCCCTCCTCTCTCTTTCTAAAATCAACAAATAAGTTAACTTTTAGAAAAATAAGGAAAATATGTCTGGCTTCACTATAGATCTTAGTGAAAGAAGCTAGGAACTTAGAGTGTAGGAGTTGATATTTGCATGGAAGCAAATGAAGGACACTTGGCGCCTTCCTCCCTCTAAAAAACGCAAACCTTTAGTAACCACTACACATTATTTTTATTTGGTCGATTTTGAAGTTTCCTTACATGTATATACAACTAGAAAGAATGACTTGGAGAATTTCAGTATTTGCCCAAATCTGAATATTATCAGCATAGAATGAAGTGGCGTGTGTTGAGAATAAATGTGAAAAAGTAAAGATATAACTAATTCTACAGTGAATTAGTTCTGTTTTAGAACTTGGACCGTATAGTGGACAAACAAGAGCTTCTGGGCATCCCCAGCTCTGCTCGGCTCTCAATTCATCCAGCAGCGCACTCACTTTCCACTGAGCATCACTGCACAGCAGCGATATTTCTACCTAGTTGGGGGACAGAAAACTAGGTCAGGAGAGTATTTCAGGAGCATTTCTTCTAGAAGGAATTTTGTACTCAGGGTTCTTGGTTTAGTGAATCTCAAGAATGGTTTGGTTGTTGAAATTGTGTAGCATTTTAAAACAACCGTTTTGAGAAGGTTTTGTCTATATACACCCATGGCTAGTGAGGTCTGTTGTTTTGACATTTAATTAGTGAAAACAAAATGTATTTGTGGTACCTCATTATATTCCTAACACCTTTATTCATACATTTAATTCTGGATTGAGAATTAGTGATCATAGTTGTTATACATGAATTTGGCTATTTTTCCTTCTTGTAAAATTTGCAGGTATCATTGGTGACATTCTTCTTTTAATTTTTTTTCTTATAGGATTTGAGTAATTTATAGGTAGAATGTTTCTGAAAAGACACGTGGCATAAATGAGATGATACATATAAAAATTTAAAAATTATTGTTCAATACTTATTTTATATAGTAGTTAACAGTGTTCATCAAAATTAGTTTGTACAATATATAATATCTATAATTCTTTTATTATTTATTTTAGTAAGCATTTAATTGGCTCAAAAGAGATATAATGTTCTGAAAATTACAGGACCAATGCACTCTCAATATTCATTTGCATTAATTCTCAACCTATTTCTCTATTAATTTAACCATTTGCAAACTCTTGTTTTCATGAATAGCATTAACAGTTTTCACAATCACTAATATTGTAGCATTTTGCTCTTATAGTAAATATACATTTGTGCTTTAATTTTTTTTTAAGATTTTATTTATTTATTTATCTTTAGAGGGGAAGGAGAGAAACATCAATGTATGGTTGCCTTTCGTGCGTCCCCTGCTGGGAGTTGGCCTGCAGGGAACCAGCCTGCAACCCAGGCATGTGCCCTGACTGGGAATCGAACCGCGATTCTCTGGTTTGCAGGCCCGCGCTCAATCCACTGAGCTACACCAGCCAGGGCACATTTAGGCTTTAATTTGCCAGCAGAATTTCTGCATAAAAAGCATGTAAGGAGCCTGTAGCTCAGTGGATTGAGCGTGGGCCTGCGGACCACACAATCACGGTTCAATTCCCAGTCAGGGCACATGCCTGGGTTGCAGGCCAGTTCCCAGCAGAGGACACACAAGAGGCAACCACAGATTGATGTTTCTCTCCCTCTCTCCTTCCCTTCCCCTCTAAAGATAAATAAATAAAACCTTAAAAAAAGGCATGTAAGGAGATTTGCACTTTAAATTTTGCAGAGAATGTTTACAGAATAGTTCTTACTCTCACAATACTTTTTATATTGGTGATATTGCTGCACTGATACAATGGTAGCCTCTGTAGTCTCTTGGTCATTGATCACGTATACGAGTTCAGAAGGCTTCAAACACTCGGCCTTAGAAAGGGCAGAGCTGAACTCGAGTGCATTTCTATTGTTTACCGTCTAGGAGCCTCTGTTTCCTCATCTACAAAATGAGAAGTGACAGTACCTCATAGGTCTGTTAGGATTTAATGAGAACATGCTTGTAAGGTTCTCAGAAAGTTAGCATGTCCCTTTTTTTTGAGAGGTAGGAAAGAAGATTCACTTGGAAATAAGGTGATTACTCAGCCTTATTGAGTGTGACATGTCTGCCCCACTGCCCACTTTCTGATGGACTTTTTCAGCCCACCCTACAACTGTAACACTATCCCTTGAAACAGGAGGGAATGAAAGCCCCATTTTCCTGTCAGATTTGGGGTGTGTAAAGAGTGGTAGGGTGATGCGGGGTGGGGGGGGTAGTTGCTTGACAGTTACCCCACAAGCAAGGTTCCTGTCCTTTTGGTTTGTCTCATTCTCAGAAACTTCCTTCTTTTTTGTTCACTAGAACTCCAGCCCATGGCATACCCCTTGTAGGCACAGTTTATTGAGCACTTTGGGAGAGCCAGACACTCTCCCAACACTTTGCATTTGTGTTCATTTGATCTCACAACAAAGCTGGCATTCTCAGTTTACAGATGAGGAAATTGAGCTTCAGAGAAATGTAAGTAATTGTGCCTGCCCCCCAAAAACGGAAGAGAGAAACTAAGAATAGCAGTGCTAAAATGTGTAGTGAATTTGCATGTGCATTAATGCATAACTCGTCTAGCAGTGAGTTCCCTGCAAACTCCTAAGATAGAGAGTAGCCTCCTCTTCATTTTGAGGTGGATCAGCGATCCTCCCTCTTCGGCTTTGAGCCTCTCCAGCTCCATTTTGGCGGAGTTGTGACTGAGTGTGTAGGGTCCTTGATGTTTGGCACTGTGTCGGTGATGCGGTTTCCAGGAAGACACTGCAGCGGCCCTCAAATAAGGAACTAGGTGCTGCACTTCCTGTCACGGGCAGATTCAGCAAAACACGCCTTCGGGCAGGACCGACCTGGTGAAGCTGCAGGATGAAGCCCAGACCCAAGTAGGATGGGCTTGCGATATTCATGGTGCTTGGGCAGCCGTAAGTGAGTACAGAGTGATGTCGTCTTGATCTCCCTTGTTTATCCTCTGACATTTGATGTGACTTTTTGTTGGACCTCAACAAGATGTATTTTTAACTCCTCCCTCGCCCTCACATGACTCGTGTCGTTAGTACCGGAAAAATGTTTTTCTCTGCAGTTGATTTGACAGGGTTTTACAGTGTGTTAGCATCCAACCTGAACTTTCTCGTGCATTGCAACATGCTGGACAATGTAAGAAGCAGAGGTGAATTGGTTGTTGATTGCTGCATAGCAGGTGGAACACTGGGAATTAGTTGACAGTCACTTTGGGCTTCATTAATTTTGTTGTACTACGTACATAAATCTTGATTTGGGGGGCTAGCTTTGGATACTCAGTTTGGATGCTATAACCCATCTCTGAGGAAAGGCCTCTTAATTTGTGTTTTTTACAGTTGAAAACTTGCTCTTGATCCTATTAAATTTATGATAATGAAACCTACTTAACATACTTAACTAGCTTCTCAGGAATACTATATCAGAATTACAGTTTGTATTATTTGAATGTGGTCAGAGTTTGAAACTGTTGCAGGGCAGCTATCGCCATGGAAGCAGAAAGCCTGGGTACCAATTCTCACCTTTTCAGGTACTAGCTGTGCATCTGGGCAGGTTGTCCTGTAAGCCTCAGTTTTCTCATGTGAAAATGGAAATACACTGACAACTGCATCAAAGTTCTTGCAAGCAATACTGATAGTTAATATTTTAGTGCCTCTATTTTGTTTTACGTTTTCCTTGTTCCCATTGCTTTCTCTGTACAGCTACAGTAGCCCAGCCTCACTGGCCGACTGGTTGCTACCTCAGGGCCTTTGTACTTGCTGCACCCATTTCCAGACACATCCTGGCCCAGTAGCTCACATGCTGGCTCTTTCATAGGATTCAGATTGGGTGTCATATCTCCTCAGAGGTTTTCACCTATGTGAAGAAGCCATTCCACTCTAAGGAATTTTCTACATAAGCACCCCGATTTATTTTCTTTAAGGCACTTGCCTCTACTTGTAATTATAGCTTATAATAATTATAAGCTATATAATTATAATATTATAATATTAGCTCCATCATAGTAGGTGCCTTGGCTGTCTTATTTATTCATTGGCATATTTCTAGCATCTAGGAGCAATAGATAACTACATGAGTATTTGTTGAATGTTTGAATGACTAAGATTATAACGTAGATAATTCATTTTTTGGAATTGGGATATTCTGAGATATCCTGAAGTATGAACTTAAGAACAACATAGAGAAGACCACATGCCAGGTGGAATGAATGTTTAACGCAATGGCTCACCGTCTGTAGTCTTATTTTTAAATGACCTTTGGAGACATTTTATCAATAATAGAAAAATACCCATGTGAACATTCTAAAGGAAGCATTCGTATAGAACCCGATACATTTTTGTGTGCTGAGAAATAGTATTTTGGTAATTGCCTCATGTAGACACAGTTCCCTTCTATTTCGTAGGGTGTAGAGTTGCATTTTAAGCTTACACGACTAAGTTAAGAGTCTCTGTATACTTAGGCTATACATGTCTTTTGGAATCTTTTGTGTATGCACACCCGTTTAGGAATGGGTGCTAACATGAAAATGATTTTAATGGTTAAGATAGAAGTGTTTGGTACCTCTTAGTGCCTTTGCAAAAAAATGTAAAGAAACATTTTGCTTGTAGCATATTTCTTTAAGCTCATTAATCTATAGAATCTTACTGTGCTAAATTGCTTAGGAATAGATTGCTTAGAGTGAATTAAGAACTTTCTGTTTTAAATGAAACCTTGGCTGGTTTGCTTAGACTTTGTTCTCCACCTATACATAGAATGTCAACCTTGTTACTTGGAAGATTAGAAATGATGTTCGTGATGAAAAGCGCACTGAAAAACTAGATTCTGCTTTACAGTGTATCATTTTAGTTCCATCCTATGATTAGTTTCCGGTATTTTACATTTCCTTCAGGAAAGTCGTGTCAGTAAATTACCGCTGCCCGATCTACTGCTGAGGTTTTGATCGTTCTTCAGGTGCATGGGGAAGGAGCCGGTCCAGAAGCAGGTGGAAGACTGTAGGCATCAGGGGCGACCACTGCAGCAGGTACCCGAAGAGGACAGGAGCAGGCACAGCAGACCCACCATTCGGAAGAGGCGTCCTTGAACTTGGGAGGAATGGGCAGAGGCGTCATTTAGTATATGAAGATCGTTTTAGCTCTTGTTTAGATCGTTTTAGTATATGGCCCAAGCTTCTCACTAAGAGGGGAGAAAAGGTCACCTGAGAGTGAGGGAGGCAGGGTAAAACTTGGGCCTTTGAGGAAATTACAGAAAATTTAAGTAACCCCGATGGAGATGAATCAACACAGTGCTTTTTACCCTGTGTGCTGTGAGAATTTTTCAAACATGTCATACCTGACTATGTAGTCAGGGGCGCTGACCTCTCTTCCTTTAGAGTATCAAAAATAAAATAAAATAAACAACCAACACTACAGTAGCCATCCGATGTGAATGAATAAAATATATACCTGTATTTTTTGTCAGATCAACCAAAAATATATTTTTTGGTGTGCCACATAATTTTAATAATCTGTTTGTGCCATGAAATGAAAAAGGTTGAAGATTGCTGAATTAGCACAGAAGTGAGTAAAAACTTGAGCAGCAGTGAGGCCTTACTGAATAGGGACTTTAAAAAATTATTAAAAACATTAACTAAAACCTTGGGGAAGCAGAAAACCTGTAACCCAGCCACCCTGACACTGTTCGTTTAGTCGTACATTTTACTGTCTAGACTTGCCTACCTTTTAAGCCCTTTTAACTTATTGTATTGAATATTGTAGATTTTGATATTACTGAACTATTTATTACTTCAATTATTTTTAATGGCCACGTGATAGTTTGTAGATCTGTCCTTTAGTTTAACAAATGGCCCTCTAATTACTGGCTTGGGTAGGGAGTTTCTAATTTTTTTTAAAGATTTTACTTATTTTATCTTTAGAGGGGAGGAGAGAAATATCAATGTATGGTTGCCTCTCGTGTGTCCCCTGCCGGAAACCAGGAACTGGCCTGCAACCCAGGCATGTGCCCTGACTGGGAATCGAACCACGATCATGTGGTTTGTAGGCCCGCAATCAATCCACTGAGCTACACCAGCCAGGGCGGGAGTTTCTAATTTTTAATATTGTTATACTTAAAGTTGCAGTAGACATTGTTATACATAGAGCTTTGCCAGGTTTTATGAGTGGTCCCAGTAAAAGTTTTATACAGTGCTTCACACAGAGCAGAATTGGCTTTACAGTGTTGGCTCCAATGTTGCCTCTGTGAGGCCTTCACGGACCCAGCACATTTAAAACTGCAACCCTCGTATCTGCTTTATTTTTCTGCATAGCTTTCTCTGTCTTCCAAAATACAAGGCATTTTATTTAACTTGAATGCTCTTCCCTCCCTTGCTAAGGGTATATAGCTCCAGCTGGACGGGGGTTTTGTGTGTATCACCAGCACCTAGAGTAGTGCCTGGCATGTAAACATTTGCAGAGCGGTGGGTTTGCCCACCCCTGTGGACGAGATGGTTCTGAAGCGTGTCAGTCTTCGTGGAACTCAGTGGGAGAACAATTGCAGTGAACAGTCTTCAGTCAGTTTGTTGCTTCCAGACTGCCAAGGAAGCGACGAGAATCCACAGGGACAGTGGCTTGGGCTGCTGAAGGGGTGTTAGCCCTTGGAGGTGATTGTGGCCACAGAAGCACATTCCTCTGGAGGGGAGCGTCTGGGAGAGAGAGATGGATGGTAAGCAGGTTGTTACAACAGGGAATTTCCCAAGGCTTAGATGTTAGAAAGGGAAAGGTTTGAGAATTAGTCGTGGCAAGGTTGGTAGAAAACTTAATTTTGCTGTGCATGGACTGTCATTTTTTAATTGTTTCTGCCTGGACATGCAGCCCCATCTGAGCTTGAATTTGGCTCACACTGAACCGTGGTAGGCAAATCACGTTGTGCCGTCAAAGGCCGTTTCTTGTTGGAGTGTGGCTACACGTGTGAGCCTGAGTAAGCAGGTGTGCCAGTGATGCTGGTCAGTGACTTAAGCAGAGTCGGTGGCCCTGGCAAACCAGGCTTCGAAGTTGAGTTTCCAGAGAAGCTGCCGCCCCCACCGTGGAGGAGCTGGTCGACAAGTTCATTCGGTTGAACTCGTGACGTTTTACAGGGACTTTTCTGGTGGAGGTCACTTTATTCAGAGTACAGCGCTCGGTAAATACATAAAACATGTAAGCATATCATGTGCTGACTTCGTTGGAAGCCGCTGTTGGGGAGGCAGTCCCTCTTGGGTGCGAACACTCTGGCGGTTTCTTTGGGGGCTGCCTGAATTGTTACCCTCTGCCAAGTCGGGATTCTTCAGTTTGCCGTGGCTTTTCCGCTCCAGCAGATTTTGAGCCTTCCTCTCCCACTTATTCTCTGGTGAAGTGTTTTCTCGACAGTGACAGTGTTTTCTCGACAGAATCATACCTATTGGAAAGAGAGTTGGAGGGATGTTTCTCATATTTGTCAGTGGGTACCATGTTTATTTCTTAATTCTTTAGTTTCTTCCATTTTAAATATGCTCATGATCTCAAACATAACCTTCCCCCTTCTCCAGAATCTCTGGTATACTTTATCAACCTACTGGTTCCTTAGAGAAAACCACAAAGCGATTTCATGTTTTGAGACCTGTGTCAGAATTTTTTTTTTAATATACCTGTGCCTTTGTTGGCTTTATTTGTACTGAAGTTGTGTTTGTACTGATACGAGTTGAGTGAAATCTGTCTTTTAATGAAATGAATGTAACCTGAAGTTCTGGAGCCAAAGTGCTTCATTTGAAATAGGGTTCGATGATTATATTGACAAGTGTAACATGACTCGACATTGCGGTAATTTTTCTCTATGTGGATCACTTGGAGAATTTTGAAGGTGAGCAGAAGTTGACGTGCCCCTGCCCTGCACGGGCGGAGTGTTGGTTCTTCCCGGTGGAATGGACTATAATTAGCGTATGATGTAACCCGTTTTAAGAGAAACACCCAATGATAAGCTTTGCTTCTATTGAAAACCAGGCTACAGCTATTCATGCTCCTTACATTTCCTCATTATTTGGTTGTTAGCATAATATTAACTAATTTAAGATCCCAGACTTCTTTTTATCTTGGTCAGAATCCTTAGGGAGGATGGTTAAACAGTTTTTATTTAACCCACTTCTGGCCTCTTGTGAGGAGGATGGAAAAATTAGTTGTGTGCCCGAAATCACTGGGGAACTGTCCAGACACGACTTCTCCTGCAGAGCCTCAAAGAGCAGTGGGGCTGGCAATTTGATGTAAGACTTGGAGGCTTAAACCTGTGCCTGGGAGGCAGGAGGCATCTGTATTAACCGGAGATTGCTTGCTTGCAGGGAGAATGCTGGAGAACCAGACTCCTGGAGCAGTTTATCCTATGAAATTCCGTGTGGGGACTGTTCCGTGAGGCATCACCGAGAGCTGGACGTCTACACGTTAACCTCAGAGTCTCAGTCACATCCTGCACCCCCATTTCCTGCTGACAGTTGCTCTGAGCACATTTTTAAACTTATGAACATCCAACAGCAGCTAATGGTGAGGAAGACAATTTCCATTTTCAGGTTTCTGTGCCCTCACTCCTTCCCCCATTGAACCTTGCTATAATTAAAGTGAAAATGCTTCCCTCAGAGATTGTGAAACCTGGAAGTAAAGCTGTTTTAGCAATAGTCACTGTGACCACTTACAGATACAGAACTCGCATTGCGGTTGTAGCAATAGGGGCCGAGAGAGCTTTTCATTGGCTCGTTGCCGGGTTTCTGAAATACCGAAGGAGATACCCAGACACCTTGTAGATACAGAAATCCGTAAGAACCAGAGCTAAATTTTCCTGACATGGTGGGAGATTGGCCTGTTTAATTTTATAACTTTGCTGGTTTAACTTTATAAAGAAAGCTAAGTGAACTATCAGAGTAGCTTCTGATACGGTTGCTGAAGAACAAGAACCAGATTGACTCAGAAAAAGCCTTTTCACAGCTATCTCAGCAAATGATGACAATGCTACTCTACTTAAATCGATAGTCGTATGGTAAAAAGATCACTAAAAAAAAAATAAAGATTTTATCATCCACTCAAAGCCTCCCAGATGAAGTTGTTGCCAGACATAAACACATTAGAGACTCCCAGATAGTGTTTATTATGGGCCATACAAACGTCACGTGGGTGCATCTCCCCTGGCCGCAACATCTGAAAGGCTAAGTTTAGATCATTTTTCCACCCAGTTTATTTCAGGGATGATTTGATTTGGAAAAAGCTTGACAGTGATTTCATTTAAGGTCGTCCAAGGGCAGCTCAGTGCCAGAGGCCTCTCTGGGAGCAGGCACTGTTCAGGGGACCAGGCCGACGGGCTTTGTGGCGGGGCCGCACGAGGAGCTGCCTCTGCCTGACTTCCAGGGACTCAGGTTTTCCTGGAGAGCTTTTCTTACTAGAAAAATCACAGTCCAGTAGAAAATGCCAGTCTGCAGGTGTCAAAGATGCCTGCAAGGTACGGGACAAGAGATCATGAGAAATGAACACCGTCAGACGACGCATGTGTTAGGAGCGTCTACCATTTTCTTAAGGAACACCATTTTTTCCTCCAAATTTCTGGTCTAGAATGTTCGCCCTTTATTAAATTGGATGAACTGCTTTTGGAATTTTTAGGAGACTGTTACACTCTCAGCAGGAATGGAAGCAAGCTAATTTTGAATATGCTAAGGAGCATACATAGCACAGAGGCGTTTAGGAGATACCGTTTTTCCGGTCCTGTCTCACCGGAAAGACTTCAGTGAGCATAACCCATCCTGCACTTGTGTGTGTGAACTCTTACCGTAGGCCCAGTGCGTAGGCAGGAATAGTGTTCCGATGGCGGTGTGCTGACAGTACTGGGTGTATTTCCTGAGTGGGGAAATGGACGAGAGGACACTGCACAGTACCTGTGTGTGAAATTATTGCAAAACATCACATAATGAGTTAAAAGCAGACGGCTGCTTTAAAAATAATTTTTATGTACTGAACAAGCAGGGTTATTATAAGAGTTCCTGAAACTGTGATATAAAGGCACACTTGCTTTAAAGATCATCTGTGGTGGTTTATTCTCCCTTTTCCCTAAGCCTTGTCTACATGTGTATGTGATTTCTGCTTAATTACAACCTTAGATCGAGGATTTAATTTTTTTCCACATCGTGTTATAATTATTTTTTTTCTGATTCCCTTTGGTCTTCATAGTTAATATTTATATGTGGCATAGCATTTTCCATCAGTTTGATCAACCATGATTATTTTAACCATTACCATGGAGTGGTTATATCTGTTTATATTTTTAAAAATTCCTTAAAGTTGCAGAAACTGCCTTTGACATGAGCTAGATAGAGTATTCTGAAGCCGCAGAACTGTCTGAGAATAATCAAGATTTAGGTATTATTAGTTTGATACTATTTCTTTAGTATTAGACAACAGAGGAAGTGATATTATCAGAAAATAAAAGGATATCTGCCGTGCCACTGTCCTTGAAATTAAGACACAGAACTGAAATTGTTGGGCTAGATTGACTGGATCGCATTCTGGGGTTCAAAGGACACTGTGAATCTCCTCAGTAAGATTTTGGGGCCCGGAGCTTCTGCCTGGGCCAGTAACTACAGAACGTTTACCCAGCTGGTTAGGGTTTGCTTCCACGTGTATGTGAGGCAGGATGGAAGCCACCTCTAAAGACCTGAGAAAAAATGTCTTTCTCAATTGCTCATTTGAAGATAGTCACCATGCTTTGAAAAAGAAGGTTTTTGATGCTCAGTTTTAAGCTGCTTTCTGAAGTAAGTTTGTCACACAGAAGATAGTCGCCTTGTATATTCTTGACCATTTTTATCATTCCAGTGGGTACGTAGCTACAAGGGAGGAAGGTGGTATCAGGAACCAGAGAAACGTTATTCATATTTATTTAAACCAGCTTATTGTGTGACCTGAGAAGGGCTGGGGAGGTAGTGAGCTCTGTCCAACAGGGTTGTGTTTGTGGGTGTCACTGACATCTCTTCCCATGAGCAGTTTTTTAAAAACGATCTTTCCTTTCCTCTCAGAAAACAAACCTCAAGCAGATGGACAATCTTATGCCCTTAATGGTGACAGCACAGGACCCTTCAGGTCTGCCCACTGCCCAAGACACAGATGGCTCACTTGCTCCCTGCGCAGCCACGCCCACGGACAGCCAGCCGCTTTCTTCTCCTGCGGACGCCGAGAGCTCCCCGTGCAGCGCAGGGATCACTGTGGGCCAGGTGGAACGTTCCTCCGATTTACCCAGTGTGGCTAAGGAAGAGAATACAGACTGTTCCTATAGGACGAAAGATGAAGGCATGGAGAGAAAAGAGGCAGAGATGCAGCCAGCACCTACTGTGGACTCTGAAACTGGGTCTGATCCTGACAGCTGCCTTCAGAGCATGTCTGATCGTGGAGGGAAGGGGACCGAAGGCCTTCCGTCCGGTGAAATCAGACGTGAAGAAGCTAGAACCAAATCTGCTGCAGTGGCCGCAGCCCAGGAGTCTCGGAGCAGTGGAGAGGGTGTCCTGCCAGGAGTCACGGTCATGGAATCAGGCACGGCCCAGCGTTTCCCTGGAGGCGACCTGGTGGTCGTCAGTGCAGCAGTAGATGCCAGTGTCCTTGAGGCGGCAGGGGACCCAGAACGTGGTCTCGTGAACCCAGACACTACCACCCAGAAGAAGGTGCTCGAAGTTGGGCAGAGTACAGAGGAGAGACTTGAGAATTCTAATGTCGGCACCACTGGAGCCTCCGATGCAAACGGCACAAGGAAACCTGCGGATAAAGCCGTTGCTTCAAACTGTGTTTCTGCCCCCAGGCCCCTGGGTGGTGACAGACCTGCTGAGTCTTTTCTTGCGTTGAGTAATGGAGAAACCTCTACTGAAAAAACGGCAGAAACTGAAACTTCAAGACGTTGCGAAGGGGGCGTGGGTGCTGCGGCAGATCAGAACCAGCTCATCGTTCCAGCTGCTGCAAATGACAAGATTTCCGACGGCGTCCAACCACACGCTCCCTTAGCAGACACATGCGGGGCAGTGTCGCTCTCTGATTCAATCTTCCCTGGGCCACGAAAAGATGTTACGCCAAACCAGAAATCAGAAGCAAATTCATCTCGTGTTCCGAGCCAGAATGGCAAGCCACCCATCTGCTCTGCAACTGGTGACGATGAACTTTGTGCTGCCTCTGCGCGTCCCCAGGACCCAGTGACTTCTGCGGGTGCGTTGGCTTCGAAGCACTGTGATGACTTAGTCACCCAGCCTGGAAGCACCACCACAGGACCGCCCAGTGCACAGCACACGCCCACACCCGACTCACAGCACACGCCCACTGCTGTCTTCTCGGAAGTCCCACAGTCTGACACAGCCACCCCTGACTCTGTAAGAGGCACCCAGGAAGATGTGGGTTTTAGTCCTCTTGAAGTTTCAGATAAAGAGGGCCAAGCAGGAGGTTTGGACTTAAAAACATCTTTAACAAATAGGCCTGAGGTGGTTCCGCATCCACATGCCATTTTCCCCAAAGCAGAGGAAGAATCAGTGCTAGACCCGGCCGTGTCGTCAGGCAGGACTTTCTCTCTGGCTGGGAGTCTAGGCAGTGAATCAGTAACCAAAGATGACGCACTTGTCCCCTCCCAGAAAGAAAAGGGAACAGCAACCCCTGAACCATGCACCGCTACAGACTGTAGAGATGGCGGAGATTCGAGTGATCTAGATAGGCAGTCACTAGAAGACAGCGCAGCAGGCCTACCCACATCCACTGCCCTGGATCTTCAGCCCGGCATGGGGAACACCAGCCCTGTGGGATTTGGTGGGGAGCAGGAGGGTCCCTGCCTCTCAGCAGCCCCAGAAGTTCTGAACATCGAGGGGGACACTGACTCTTCCGGGCTACATAGGGGTAAGGCCCCTTTGGCCTCTGATTCCGGTTTGACTGAAGAAGGAAGAAAGCTGTCGGTTCCAGAACACTCTGCAGCTCAGGGACAGGATGACGAGTTCAAAGCAGTGATTTGTTCCTCCATTAAGGAAGATACCTTTCCTCTGGGAGCCTTGCAAGAAGAGCATAGAACAGACCCTCCTGGACGGGAGTTGCCAGGAGCCCGTGGAGACCCTAGCTCAGCTGCCTGTGCTGAGGACCGAGTGCGTGAACACAGTAATTCTCGGGACACACCCTCAGGCTGTCTGAACGCAGAAACCAAACATAACAAGGAAGCGGCCCCACCAGTCTCACTGCTGACCGAGGGTGGGGCTGCACAGAGCCCAGTGCCACCGGGAGCAAGTCTGGCCGCAGACTCGAGCCAGGAAGCCTTGGGTGCAGGGCAGGGCAGCTCACCTCTGCTGTCAGGCCTGTTGCCAGGCAGCTCTGAGGCTCTCCATGGCCATGGAGCTTTTGCCCTGGATATTGGCGTGAAAAACACTCAAGCCCAGGGGAAGACCACTGCTTGTGAGGCGAGTGGCAATATGGCCTTGGATGTTGCTGTGGTTAATGCTCTACCAGGAACTGTGGAAGCCAGAAGAAAGGATTTAGCACGCCACGCGCAAGACCTCCCGATCCCAGGAGCCTCGTGGAGCCGGGAGAACAGTGGGATCCAGGGTTTGCCAGTCGCTTGGCCAGACAAAGGTGAGACTGACCTCCCAGTTGCTGCACCCCCAGAGGTGGAGACTCCCGGCTGGGAGAAAGGGAAGCGGGAGGGAGCCAGCCTCAGCTGTAGCATGGGTGACGCCGAGGGTGCGCCGATGAGCGATGACGCACTCCACGTCCTACAGCAGCCCGCTGCCAGACAGCTCCCTGAAGAGACAGGGCTGTCAGCCAGTGACGACAAGGCCCCGTGCAGGGACAGGAGGGCTCCCCCTGCGCCTCGTGCTGGGTCTGCCGAAGCCGGCCATCTGCCTAAGAGAGCAGACTTGATCGAGGAGGCTGCCAGCCGTCTAGTGGACGCCGTCATAGAACGGGTCCGGGCCTCGGGCGCCCTGCTCACAGAGGGGCCGATCAGTCACTTGTCACCGTCTAGTCCTTCGAAGTCAGGTCCAGGGACTGCACTGCTGGAGAGCGCTTCTACGGGGAAAGAGATCACCGTCCCGCCTGAGGAGACTGCACACGTGGGCAGTTTTCTTGAGGAAGCCCCTGCGAACCCCGCAGATGGTATTGCCAGAAGGGAGGAGCCGGAGAAGATAATTTGGCCTGGTCAAGGACCTGAGCCTGCAACAGGTGAGCAAAGCGCAATACAAAATTCACAACTCGAGAGCCAAATTCCCTTCAGAGTCTCTGTGATATGCTGGTAGAAATACAGGTGCCTTTGTTGTCCAGAGGTCTTATGTTCCTTGGGTAGGTTGCCAATGTTAATAATTGTCACCACAGTCAGGAGAGGCACATCCCCTCAGGGTCAGACCGATTTTGCTTCCTGGTGCAGACTCCTGGCTTGATTGCCGAGGTCTGTTAAAGCCCCTCTGTCACCCCGGAGCAGCTGCAGCCTTCCTGACCTGCCGCACCATGTCCACTCGCTCCCTGGGGCTCTGAAATGATGAAGGGATCGAGCAGGTGCCTTAGTTCTCGTGGCTCAGTCCTATTCTCTAGAGCCATCAAAAGCAGTGCTAAAAGGGTGTTTTACTTACAAGCCCAAAACTCCTTCTTCTCCGTGTCATCCTGGTCTGCATGCTGAGCAAATTTAGAGTCAGAGAGGTTTCATGAATAGCTGTGAGTGTCTTTCTAAGCCAGTGGCCCGACATCCCAAATGGTGGTATGAGGTCATTGGTGAGGGCTGGGGGAAGGGAACGCCCTCCTTTTCCTGCTCGAGGAGCAGACCTCCCATCCCGTGGCCTGCTGCTCTGGGGCAGCAGTCTGGGAATGCGGGACCCTGCACCGTGCAGGGATAGGATGCAGGATTTCCGCCCCAGCCCAGTCTGCAAGCTGCTGTCACAGGGCCGACGCGGTGTCTGCTTATCTTGGTGAAGCAGCTGCGCTGAGCTGATCGCTCACACAGCAGCCGGTCCCATCTGTGGGTAGCCGTGTCCAGACAGAGCAAAGAGAAAGCACCACTGCGCGGTGGAAGTCAGCTCTCTGAGTAAAATTTGTTGCTGGGGGCAGAGGCCGAAGCGGCAACAGGAGCCAGGGTTGGTTTTAACTCCTGAAGCCTTTCAAGGTCAGGTCGGCGCACTCTGCTACCACCACCTGTTACCAGGTGTAGACCGAGGACCTGGCTCCATGCTTGCCCCCGGGCTTTTGTAGGTAAGAACTAGCCTGTTTTGTCTTTGTTGTTTGCTTGTGTTTCTGCTAATTTTTGGAAATCCCTTTATGTGTAGTACAGGTTAAGAGTGTGGGGGTGGGTTGTGTAGACAATTGAACAAATAGAACAGGAGAAGAAGTTGCTGAGGAAATGGAGCCGTGCAAACACGTTTGCCATTTCCCCTGATTAATCTTTTTTTTTAACCGTATATAATCACCCCCTCCCCCCAACTGAGAGATTTAAGAAACCTGTGGTAGTGTTTTTTGGCGATTTCAGTTTATTAACGTTTTGTAGTGTGAGTGATAGAACTCTGTTGGCTGCTATCTCAGAATTTAAATGAGAAGGTCTCTAATTTTTAAAATAAAACACAACAACAAGTCTATTTTGGGGGCCCTGGCAGGTTGACATTTCCGAAGAATGGGAAGGGCTGTAAGCTGATGCCTGGCTGTGTTCCTTTCACTTGGGCTCTGCGTCTCTGGCCACATGGGCTGGAATTAGTAATCAGGACTTAACCCGAGCAAGTGAGAACTGGGTGAGCTTGGTGTCTCTAGTGCCCTGGGAGCAAAGGTAGGCACTAGGGAGAATGTCAGATTTTGATAGTTATTAGTGCGTAAAGGCAGTGAAGATGCTAAGAAATGGGGTTTTTTTTGAATTTTAAGGTTTTAGGAAGGAAACGAGATGAACGCCGTTTCAGCCGTATTTCTGGGTTTGGGGTTGGTTGAAACGCGTGGGTGGGCTTCTCCGTCCTGCTGCCAAGAGGAGTCATGTGTTCTCAGGGCTCATGGTCTCACAGCCAGTGGTGAAAATCTGTGCTTTCTTCAAAAAGTAGCCTGGATTGGGGAAAGTCCCTGGGCACATTGCCCTGGAGAAAAGCACCTGAGTGTGATCTCAGAGCAACAGGGTATTTTTCTAGGAAGTTATATTTTTATATATGATATATATAAAACAAAAATATATATATATTTTTATATATTTTAAATATAAAATAACCATCCTGTGTTGTGAATGAAGAGACATGACTCTGATTGCTGGTTTGGAAGGAGCCCCGTGGCCCTGGCTTCTGCTTCTTTCTATACACTGCTGTAGACCAACCTGGAGAGACCCTGGAGTGGGCAAACAGCCTGCAGTCAGAGAGGGGGCATGTGGCCCTTCACCCATTGATCAGAGCATTGATCGCAGTGCCCTGGGCAGCTGGGTGTCAGTGTCTGAGGCAGGCCGGGCTGCAGAGGTGGCCAGCACCCATCAGGTTTTGGTAATCACTGTTGACCACTGTGACTGGTTGCTGCTTGCCAAACATACGTATTATCAGTCAGTGGGTGTAGGATAGCAAGGTTGTGCCAGAAGTCACATCCCCAAATAAACAAAATGAAAGTCAAAGCAGTGAAAAAAAAATACTTGGACTCACTTTGAATTATCTTCATCAAGGAATACTTTCAAGGGTATTGCTTGGTCAGGGTATCCCTTGGTCAGACTTTCAAAATTTAATCACATTTTTTAGGACAGATTTTGGCTCCTTGGTTTTCTTGCCCGTTTGTAAACTACTAGTGAGATTATATAAGAGCAAAGAAAGATAATGTTTGATGATAGAAATGTAACTTTCCTAAATCTAATGTTGACCTAAGAGCACATGTCAGAATGTGCTCTTAGAACAGAATCTTCACGTAATTTATTCTTTGGTGAAAGCTGCCTCTTTGCTTTTTGGTGTAGGTGACAGTTTTCTCCGCCAGAGCAGTGGCATTAATAACAGAAAAGGTTCCACATGGAATTGAGACAATAGTTCCATTTGTAAGTGTATTATCAAGGTGAATTTTGAGTGATAAGTCACCAGTCCCCCTGCAAGAAATGCCAAAGCCTAAATTTGCTTCGGACATTACTTTATCACTTCCTTCCTGTATTGGCTTGACCATATGGTGGTCAGGTAACAAGAACCACTACTGTTTGGTCTGTGTTGAGCATAATTCTAAAGAAGACATGTAAAATTTTTTTTCTTGAAAAAAGGAACTGCTACTTTGTGGTTGTGTCTTGGTTTGGGAAGAAACAAAAGTTGAAACAAAAAATAACTTACTAGACTATTCAGTCTTACCATTGGCAGTTCTGTGTAAATGAGTGTATGCAGTATTTTTTAAAGAAAGACTGGTCCCACAGCCTTGATCTCATCCTCAGTGGTCCTTTCCTTCCCGTCCCGTACAAAGGCAGACATCTCTTGCCTCCTTGATGATGGTCAAAATGGACCACCTAGTAGTTTCAGCTGTCGTTCTGTTACCTGGGAGCTTGTGACTGTGCTTTTCTCCATGTAACTCAGCGCCACGTTCAGATTTGTCATGAAAAGTCAGCCGTGAAATTGGCAGTTTGGCAGGCATTGCATTGGACCTTCCCTTAGCTACAGGACCCATAGGAAGGCTAGGGAAACCACACAACTATGTGATAAAGGTCAGAAATGACACCAGTTCCTGAAAGCAAAAGCATTATTTTTTCCATTTAGCCCTGAAGCAAAAACAAACAGAATACACGAAACCTGGAGCGTATTGTGTAAATAGGCACAGAGATCAATTCTTCATTTGTACTTTGTAACCCCCGTGTTCTCTTCAGAAATGCCAGACGCCAAAGCTGATGACGAAGTGGATTTTCTGAGGGACACCAGAGGGAGTTCGGTTTCTGAAGAGGTGGCTGTAGGCGACACAGCCGCTACGCCTGCGGTGGCCAGGCAAGGCCCGAAGACCCAGGCGGTGAGTGGCCTCAAGTCTGTGCCAGCGCGACTATGGTTAGCCTGGTCTGGGGCATCTGATGTACGTCCTTGCTTTTTTTTTGTTTTGGGGATTTCTTTTTCACAGTAGTGGTTTTTCCCTTCTTGCTTGTTTTATTACATATAAACCTGGGCACGTTGTTCAGGTTAGGCTTTCATAGAGGGTGTGCACCACAGGGCAGAGTTCCATAGCGGGTCTTTCTGAATGGAGCCTTAGGAGATTGTAATGAAAAAGATGTTCCCTGTGATCACAAGACTTTGAGTTTGTCATCAGATTTAATGTGTCACAAAATGAGAATTACCACCAGAGGGATCTGACCCTTTTTTTTCCCTTTCCGTAGAAACTGATACCAGTACAAATGAGATTTTAACTTACAGTTCAACATTATCTGTGTACGAGGCGAAGGGTGTCCTATTTAATGATGGCAAAAATGCTTAGTTGGTTTTTTCCCCTCACAGCTTTATTGAGATGTAATTCACATATCATAAAATATACCCTTCCAGTTAACTTTTTAATAGATTTATGGAGTCGTGCAGCTGTCATTGCTGTCTCATTTTAGGACACACCATCACCCCACAAAAGAAACCCCACCTTTGTTTCCAGTTCACTGCTCCTGCCCCCTAGCTCCTGGTGGTCGCTAGTCTGTTTCTGTGGATTCGTCTGCGGTGGAACTGCACATAAGTGGAGTTTGACAGTATGTGGCTGTCGGTGACTGGTTTCTTTCTCTCGGCATAATGTGTCCAGGTTTACCCGTGTTGGGACATTGATCAGTGTTTCATTTCTTATTATCATTAACTAATATTCCATTGCCTAAATATGTCACATTGTTTTGTACATTTGGATTGTTTTTTGGCCATTGCGAATAATATTGGTTTGAATACCTGTAAAGAAGTTTATATGGAAATACGTTTTCATATACCTAGTAGTGGATTTCTTACATCATATGGTGGTTCTGTATTTAATATATTCAGTAAGTTTTTAAAAAACGGTTTTCTTAAGTTTCTTGAAATTACCTCTCTTTTAAAGCAAGGAAACTTGTAGAGAGAAACATTGTTTTCCTTTTTAGATTTCACGCTGGTTAAAAAAAAAGCTTTTTAGAAGCTGAAAATCAATTTACTGCACTAAATCATATTGCCTCTCAAAAAGTCAGTTTCCCTTGTCTAGACTAGATGGTGCACTGTTTTTTTTTCCTCAGAGAGCTGAGTGGTATATTTTCTTAAAGTTACACCTCTAGGTAAATAGCACCGTACCCTCCCAAACTGGTTCACGGACGTGAGCTGTGATTCTAGCCCCATTTTATTGGAGCGCAGCGGCAGGGCAGCGCTACCTGCTGCGACCCACTCCTGGTTACAGATGCCGCTCATGACTAATGTCTGGGCGGCTACTTGGAGAGCAGGCATTATTCAGACAAATGTTGCTTTTGCTGCTAGGGCAAGAAAAGAGAACACACCCTGCATGGGGACATGTGTCTTTGTTTCCAGAAGCCCCTGAAAAAAGACAAGGAACAAACTCACATCCTTGAATTCAAGTGCCTCTGTTTCTCAGCCCTCCGCCTACATGTGGCGGGGGTTAGTGTCACTGGGTACAGCCGGTGCCCAGCCACGGACCCTTTGCTTTCCGAGGAGAGAGGTTGCTATCATAACTGCATCTCGTCTATTACAAAGAAGAAAACAAAACCTTTTTTAAAATAAAAAGTCCCTTGGGTCTTCCCTGTTCTCTTTTTTCCTCTCGTTGTAGGCGTTGAGAGAGAGAGAGTACTCCTGGCCTGGTCGGTCAGCCTGCCCCATTTTATAGATAAAAGAAGGAGACATTCAGAGAGGCACAGGGCTAGCCCCAGATGAGTCCCAGCTACAGTGAGAGCCCAGGGCTTGGTTTCTAACCTAGGACTTACACAACAGGGCACATTTCCTCTTGACTCTCACCCCGGGCTCTGAGCCGGTGGCGGTAGGTGAGAACATTGGAACTCGACGATGGGGGATACCCCTGCCTCGAGCTTTGTGTCTGCTGCCACTTTGTATCATTGGAGAAAGCAGTATGTGGGGGAATTTTTAGTTCTTGGAGATCGCCAGGTCTGAATAGTGGAGATTTCTGTGTTCACAGCGTTGTAATGGTGTGAAATCTGACCACTTACCTCCCCTGCCTGTTGCTTTCCCAGACTTGCCCTGTTGGCTCCCAGCCGAAAGGACGAGGCCTGGACACATGCTTTAGTTTCTTCCTGCTTTCCGCTTTCTCTCTCCTCCCCGTGTAACTCTTCAGGCGCCAGATGCACTGTGCAGGTTTTCACTAGGTCAGGAGAGAGAGGCCTGCAAACTCTTTTTGTAAGGGGCAGAGCGTAAATATTTTAGGCTTTTTGGGGCATAGTCATACAGTTTCTGTTACAAGTAGTCGTCTTTGCTGTTACCATGTGAATGCAGCCATAGGCTGTATATAAATGTGATCGTGTCCCAATAAAACTTTATTTGTAGACACTGAAATTTGGATTTCATAGAACGTCCTGTGTGATGAAATACTCCTTTGGATAACTTTTTTCCAGTCATTTAAAAATGCAACATCTACTTTTAGGTGTTTTCATGGGCTGTACAAAAACAGGTGGTGGGCCCCTGGCCGTAATTGGTGGGCCCCTGGCCTGGAGGATACTGCGTGCACCAGTGGGTGAAAAGAAAGAAGCAGCAAGGAGACTTGTTTCTAAATTGTGGTGCTGGTTTTGCAGTGGGGGCTCTAGTTACCAAGTGCAAGTCAGCAGGCAGAGAGTTCCAGTTCCCTGTCTCTCCAAACTGGATTTTCAACTCAGCTTCTCCAAAGTTCAGTGCCCTCATCTCTATTTATCTTCTGGCTTTGACCTCTGGAATCTGTGTGTGCGGTCGGAAGAGGGTTGCTGGAGCTTGCAGTTGTAACCGAGGGTGGAGCAGCATTTGTATAATATTATTTAATCCAATCTTTCTGACACATGCCCAGTCCCTGTGTTGGCCTTGGGAATAGGCCAGTCGTTGCTTCACTGAATCATTGTTTCTCTGAGTCATCCTCTTCAAAGGTAAAATGGAAAGAATTCGTACCTCTCCCCGCCTTGCTGCTCTCTTGAACACTTAAAACAGTGATGCATTTATGACAGTTTTCTAGTAGATGTAAATAAAGAATCTTATATTCTTTTAGGAGTCTTCCTGCTTGTTAACCTTCTCTAAATATATTTATTTATTGGCAGTGTGTAAGGACCTCTGTTGAGTGTGGCATACCTAAATATTTAAAGAAAAACACATTTGGGTTCCTGTGTTCTTTAGCAGTCCAACATCTGTCACAAGAACTGAGGAGCGATTTTTTATTCCTTAAACTACTTGCCATGTTGTGCTGTAAATAAGCCCTAGCTTTAGAGGTTAATAATGCTCAAAACTGTGATGGATGAAGGAGTTGGGCAGTATCAGGATTCATGCTTGCTTATATTTTCAGAGAAGACACACTTATGCATTAACTGCTGCAGGTTTCTCCATGGGGGATAGATGGTCCTAACTGATATTTCTTCACTAGGTTGAAAGTTGTTCACAGTTTAGGAGCCCAGGTTATTTAGTTCACGCACAATGTGGTCCATTCCCATTAGTCATTCTGTCAGCATTTTATGGTTGTGGTTTGTTATTAAGTATTGCCACAGGGTTAATATTAAGTTACAATTTTATATTCAACATTATCACTGGTTTCGAGATTCTCAGATTGCCTCTGCTGTCTTTTTACCCCCTCGGTGAGTTAGTGTATGTCAAGCACTTAGAACAGAGCTTGGCACGAAGTAAGTACAGCTTATCATCATTATTATTAATTAGTGTCATAACTCAGATGCCAGTATTCTTTCCAGTCATTTAAGTCATCGGTGGCATGTGGTGGTTCCTGAAACAATCAAGACTCAATTTCTGCTTCTTGAACATTATTACTTTTTAAAGTTTTTTTTAAAGATTTCATGTATTTATTTTTAGACAGGAGAAGGGAAGGAGAAAAAGAGAGACAGAAACATCACTGTGTGGTTGCCTGTTGTGTGCCCCCTACTGGGGACCTGGCCTGCAACCCAGGCATGTGCCCTGACTGGGAATCGAACCAGCAACCCTTTGGTTTGCAGGCTGGCACTTAATCCACTGAGCCATACCAGCCAGGGCTGTTTGACATTATTATAAAAGCTTCAGGAGTAGCATCAGACCTTAACTTAAGATGGTATACTTGAAGCTTGTTTTACCTCTGAGATGTTTAGAATTTCAATGAACCTAGAAGATTATCTGAAGTTCAACACCTTTACTTTAAAGCAGAGAAATGAATGGAGCATGCTTAAATGACTTGCCTCGTTTCCCTAACTTAACTCTGTAAAACTAGACTAGAACCTCACTTCTATGTCAGTGATGTTTCCACTGTATATAGGATGGTTTTAAGACCAGTTGTCCTGAGGTTACACTTCCGGGGCATCCAGTTCACTTGGGTGGGTTTCGGCATTTTCAACAAATACCCCTGGCTGATGCTTATTCACACCAAGATTCGAAAGCCATTACATTACCCTCTGATGCACTGGTAGTTGGAGAAATTCTGTTGGACATTTTGACCAAAGCTAATTCACTTTAAAATAATTCTCGTGTTTTTATTATGATCTATTTACCTTCAGTGAAATACCACCAAGATGGTATTTGTCTAAAGAGTTTGTTTTTGGTGCAGAAATGACTGATTTTCTAGATCTGCCTTTTCATTTTTTAAAGAACGATATGACTAGGTATAGAGATGCCCTTGAACCCTTTAGTCCTGAAGAGAAGCCTCTGTGGATCATTCACCTTGGGAGTAGTAGGCTCTGTGGTGGCGGAAACGGATTCTGACTCCTGCCTCTCTACCTCACGCTACAGACCAGCGTGCTCCGTGTCCCTGCGTGAACCTTCTCTTCAGTTTGTGGCCAAGTTCATTGGAGGGAACTTGCCTCCCTGGGTTATCAGTTCATTGAGGTATCTCTGCAATAATTCCTTTTCCAAATGCTCATTGCATAAGCTTATTAGCCATGTGGAATAGTCAATTATAGACGATTCAGCAAGCCAGTTTATCTTGTCAGGGTGCCCATGGTCCTAGCCGCCAAATACGCAGGAGCAAATATGTTCAAGCTTAACCCTAGTATCTCATATGTTGAGTGAGTATTAGGTTACTGGGAAAATCTCCTCTTCATTTAAGAAAGCATGCTCGTCAATCAAGAATCCTGCTCAGCCAAACAAAGTAACTGAACTTCTATTCTTAATTATTTTTACAACAAGATTAATATATGTCTCTTCAGGGTTGTAGGAAATGCAGGATTGGACAGTTTCTAGTTGTCCTCGTCTTAATTCTCTCTACACTTTTACTGTTTTTAGGGGAACACTGTGTTTCCTTTCTCTTGTCTCCAGGGGGCGAGCTTGCATTTTCATCCCTAGACCAAGAGTCTGGATAAAAGCTTTTGTTTCGGGCGCTCTTTCAGCTCAGCTGCTGGGGGAAAATATGGCAGCTCCTCCGCCGTTTGGTAGCTCACTGACAAGCCACAGCACTGCTGTTCACAACAGCTCACATGCCCCACCCCTTTATTTAACCGTTTTCAGGTGTTTTTTTTTTAAAGTCCTTTTGAAAATGTCCCTGCTGTCATATTTATGTGCATAGTTGTGGGGTGTATGTGTCACCTAGGAAAAGACACATGGAGCTCTCTGTGAGTTGCCAGTAAGACTGTCCCTAATTATCCGTTTGGCGTCCAAAGCTAGAGCTAACTCAGCCACAGGGAAACTTACTCCTCAACTTTTTCATACCAGTTTTTTGGAGATCCTCTTTCTCTATGTCTCCTCTGAAATGGAGTTTCCAGAAAGTTTCTTCACATACTCTTCTGGAGGAGATAGTTGCAAAATAGGAGTGTCTGAAGAAGAATACCAGACCATAAAGCCACAAGCAGAAAGACTGTAACCTTAGTGTAAAAATGTCTGTAGGTAATGTATGTAAGTGTGTAATTTAATCTTCTGGCTATGTATTTTTAAGTGACCTTGAGCTGTTTAATTTCTCTAGTTCTATTTTTTCTTCAATAGTGGCTAGGTAATCTCTAAAGTTCCTTACAGATTTTAAGTTTTGATCAGTGTATGATTCTAAACTGATTGGAATAAGTTCATAAATGTTGGGATGTATTTTTTATGTATTGGACCAAAAGGACAATTAGGAGGAACTTTTTGAAATTCTGCTTTCTTTAACAGCCAAATTCTTAACTAATCACTTTGTAATGAACATCTTCCAAGGTGTTTTTTTTTTCTGGAGTATTAAAATAAATTTTATTAATACTCTACTTTTTTCTTAAAAAAAACTGCTTACTTGTACGTCATAGGTTCATTTTGGAAGGATATAGGTACCCTTTTCCCTCCTTTTGGGACAAAAGAACCAAATCTGATTCTTGTTACTCTTTCCATCCATTTTTTTACACTACTCATTTCACCTTTGTTCATTTAAAAAAATTATTTAAACAAAACAAAAAGCAGTTCAGCCATTTTTTCCCTCACCCCTGCCTGTGACAACCACTGGTTCTCTGTATCTGTGAGTTTGGTATATATGTGCAACACAGAGACACACATACACAGTATTTGTCTTTGTCTGACTTATTCCACATAGCATAATGCCCTTGAGGTCCACCCATGTTGTTGCAAATGGCAAGATCTCATACTTTTTTGTGGCTGCACAATATTCCCGAGTGCGTATCTGTCTGCGATATGTAGGGTACGGCCAAAAGTAGGTTTACCGTTGTGAATGTGCAAACTATACAGAATTATTTTTGCATTAATAAAGTATTTATTAAAACTGTGTTATTTTCCATATGGACAGCTGTAAACCTGCTTTTGCCCCACCCTGTGTATAGATATGTCTGTGTATCTCTATACATCATGGATGGACACCTAGGTTGTTTCCACATCTTGACTTGTGAATAAGGCTGCAACGAACCTGGGGGTGCATCTACCTTTTTGAGTTAGTGTTTCAGGGTTTGTTTGTTTGTTTGTTTGTTTTTTTTGATAAATACCCAGAAGTGGAATTGCTGGGTGATATGATCGTTCTATTTTTAATTTTTTGAGGAAACTCTGTGCTGTTTCCCACAGTGGCCACACCAATTTACATTCCCACCAACAGTGCACAAGAGTTTCCTTTTGTCCATATCCTCACCAACAATTGTTCTTTCTAGTCTTTTTGACAGTAGCCATTCTAACAGGTGTAAGGTAATAATCTCATTGTGGGTTTGATTTGCATTTCCCTGATGAATAATGACATAGAGCATCTTTGCATGTACCTATTGGCCATTTATATGTCTTCTTTGGAACAACCCTTATTTACATCTTTGCTTATTTTTTGTTTCAGACTGTTTGGGGCTGTTTGTTGCTGTGATTGAGTTTTATGAGTTCTTTATACATGTTGGATATTAGCCCCGTATCGGGGATCTGCTTTGCAGTTATTTTCTCCAGTTCACATTCTTGATGGTTTTCCTTGCTGTGCGAAAGAAGCTTTTTAGTTTGATGTAGTCCCGCTTGTTTCTTTTTGCTTTCGTTGCTTTGCATTTGGTGTGAGAATAAAAATTGTCAACGCTCATGCCAGGGAGCGTATTGCCTCTTTTTTCTTCTAGGAGTTTTATGTTGAAGTCTTTAACCAATTTCGAGTTAATTTTTGAATATGGTGTAAAATAGTGGTACAGTTTAACTCTTTTGCATGTGGCCATTTACTTTTACCAACACCATTTATTTGAAGAGACCACACTTTCCCCATTGCATGTTCTTGGCTCCTTTGCCATTAATTAATTGATCATGTATGCATGGGCTTATCTTTGGTCTCTCTATTCTATTCTGTTCATGTCTGTGTTTATTTTTCATGCCAGTACCACACTGTTTTAATTACTATATCTTTGTAATGTAGTTTGAAATCAGGGAGTGTAATACAGCCAGACTTGCTCTTTTTTTTTTCTTTAAGGTTGCTTTTTAGGGTATTTGAGGTCTTTTATTGTTCCATACAAATTTTAGGATTTTTTTGGTTCTATTTCTGTGAAATATGTCGTTGGTGTTTTGATGGAGATTGCATTGAAACTGTATGTTGCTTTGGGCAGTATGGACTTTTTAAAGAACATTATTTTTTTTCCAATTCAGGACCACAGAATAGCTTTCAGTTTCTTTCATTAATATCTTATACTTTCCAATATGGAAGGCTTTCACTTCCTTGATTAAATTTATTCCTAAGTATTTTGTTCTTTTTGATGCAATTGTAAATGGGGTTGTTTTCTTAATTTTCCTTTCTAATGGTTTATTATTAGTGTATATAAATGCAATAGATATTTCTGTATCGGTTTTATATCTTGTAACTATTTAATTTGTTTATTCGAATGGTTTTTTGATAGCATCTTTTCGTGTTTTCTATGTATAATATCATACCATCTGGAAACAGTGACTATTTTACTTCTTCCTTTCTAATACAGATTTTTTTGTTGTTGTTGCCTAATGGCTCGGGCCAGGACTTTCAATACCACATTAAAACTGGCAAGAGTAGTTTTAATATCCTTGCTTTATTCCTCATCTAGAGGAAAAACTTTGAGCTTTTCATCATTGAGTCTGATGTTAGCTGTAAGCTCATCGTATATGGCCTTTATTATGTTGAGGTGCATTTCCTCTTTACCCACTTTGTGAATTCTTACCCTAAGCAATTGAACTTTTGATCATTCTTATCTCATTATATTGATAGCCAGAGATAGAAATGAGGCGTAATAAAAACATGGAGTCCAATAAACCAAGGTTTTAATCTCAGTTCTGCCATTTGATCTGCCATTTGGAACTGTTCATTTGGAGGCTCAGTTTTCTCATCTATAAATTCGGGATAATGATGTCTACCTCAAAGGATGCTTGTAGTAGCCTTGGTATACTGCCTGGTATTTTATATGCAGTAGGTGTGATTCTGATCTCATTTTAAATTAACTCAGAATTATGAGGCCCCCTCTCAAGGGTCTATGGATGAATGGTTTTTGATGGGTGATGGTTAAAATATTCTGGGAAGAAATTAACCATTTGTGGCAGGTCACACTGGTACTCAGGGTTGCTACCACATCCCTTTCTGTTTATTCTGAGGGTGCCTCTGCTGCAGGCCTTGAGATTGGACCAGGCCCTGGACCCATCTGGAAGAGAGTGCATGAGAGGAAGCACCAGCCCTCCGTATGGTGTGTAACCACTTTGCGGGCATCAGGGCATTAGTTCTAAGAGCCTGAGAAGTGTTTTCTCTTAACCCACCCTGTGAGGCCAGGGATTATGGGAGCTACAGACTGACTCGTCAGCAGGGGAGAGAGCACATGTACATCTATGCATGAGTTCCTTACTTTAAACACGTACAACAAAGATTCCAAAACACAGTAGGCTATTAGAATGGACTCCCTGCCTGTGGAAGTTACTGTTGTGCATTTCCAAAAGTAAGCCAAGCCTTTACTTTTCAGGTGTATGCTGGTTCGTGTGCCGAACATTGTAATAGAAACTAGGAAAGCCGTGAAAAGCAAAATGACCAAGGTGTATCCCTAAGGAAGGTCTTCCTGTCGAGAGAGACAAAGAACTGAGCTGGGAGTTGACACCTGTGTCCTGGGATCTTCAGAGCAATGACCTATTGTTTAGGCCTATTGATACCAGTGTTCTCTTTGCTGTTTACTTTGGGTGGCATCCCACCGTGAGGCCTTGGGGGATTACTAAACGTTCCACTCAAGGGATTTGCCCCTGGCGATAGATAGCATTGCTGGCCTTGAAAGAGGAAGTTGATCTTTTTATTCCAGTTCCAGAAACTGGTGCGTGTGTCATGAGTGTGTTGCTACGGAGCAGTTGCCGGCCCGGTCGCCATCACACACAGCACAGTAGGCTGTGTTCCTTCCTAGGAGTCATCAGGGCTCCCTAAGGGGATCGTCCGGGGGAGGAGAACAGAGCTCTGGCCCTGCTCCCTCACAGCGCCGAACCCTGGTGCCGCGTCTGCTTCACATCAGGCTCCGTGGGTTGTTTTTCCCCTTGTCTGAGACTGTTCTTTCCTCCTTGACTCAGAAAAAGGACTTAAATTCTGGCTTTCCTGGCATGGAACTTTAATGCAATTGCTGTTGCAGCTAAACATATTAAAAGGAGCAGCTGAACCTGTGAGAAGTAATACTATTTAAAGATTGGCATATAATATGAGGTGTACAGTGCTCTCAGGTCTGCTTTTTAAGTTAAAAAGACCGTGTCCTGTAGACTTTGAGAAACGCTTTCCCCCTGGCACACACCCTTCTCCAGCCCTCCTCATCCCCCAGGCTTCCTCGAAAAAGCCTAGGAGGTGCTGGTCCTTGGTGAGTTCAGACGATTGGCAGCTCCTGCGTAGTGTCACAAGTGCACAGCCATCGGTATCTGCTCACAGTCCCTGGAAGAGAGGAAGGGGTGCAAGCTCATCCGTGCTCAGTAATGCCGTGTTTTCTTATCTCTGTTTTATTCCTGTTAGGGGCAGTGTCTGCATTGTCCTGTGTCTGTCTGTTCCTTGGCATGGCTCTCTGGCAAGGAGTGGGTTAAACAGAAAGCAAAGTAATGCATACCCGTTTAAGAATATGATCTCTGAATCAGCCCGATGTTCTTTAAAGCCTGGACTTACTCTGTGTGTTATCTAATACCAGCCATTTGTTAGTGGGTAAACATGGCAGCTTTCCTGATGATGTGAAAAGTTGCCTCTGTTCTTCCTCCTTAAAGCTCTAGGTAGTGGGAGCTTGGAGCAGGAAGAAGGGAGGTACCAGAGAGAAGAGGGAAGTTGGTGGGGTTAGGGAAGCAGCGGGTACCTAAAAATAAGTCTGTACACGGCATCTGCAAGTCACCACGTTGTGAAAGCATAGAAAGCCCAGCTGTGACAGACCCGAGTTGTCTGACTCTGCTTCCAGCCGTTGTTCGTTTAAGTTTTTGCAACTTACTGCCCAGCACAGAGTGGGGAAGATGAGACTGTTCATAAAATGAGATTTTAATACAGGGAGAAAGGGCTAGTGGACTCTTCTTCCTGTGAAAAGGATTTTATCACGTAACTAATGTAGTACAGTACAGGAAGATAGTTATACAAATCTCTGTATATGTGAAAAAGTAGACATTTGAGATATTTTAAAAAGCAATTTCCAATTGCTTGGAAATACACATGACCACTCAGGAAGTTTCAACAGCCACTGCTAGACGGGGGCGCTGCTAGACCATTGTTGATGTGAAAGACAGGACTTTCAATATCTGCATTTATTTTCATAAAACGAAGGGCCCTTTAGGAGGTTTTTTTTAATAAACAAACAGTAATTAAAACATCTGACAAATGCATGCCATTTATTTTTACAGTTTAACAAGCCAAGCTTGTAAAAGAAACATATTATTCCTCCTTGCCCAAAGCAAATAAACTCTGCTGACCACAAGGAGTAGCTGAGCTGAGAGAGACCTCCACTCTGCTAGGGAAATAGAGAGTGTACGAAGTCTTCTGCCCTCTGTTCAGCCTCCCTCCCGGTGGCCTGTGAGTCTCCATGTTAGCTGCCCCAGGAGGACACCACCTTGTAATGAGATTAGAGCATTTTCTCTCCGTGGAACCTTGGAACACGCGAACCCTCGGGGGAGGGCAGAGTGTTCCGGTGGTTGAAGGTAGAACCTTAAGTGTTGGAGCTGTGACTTGGAAATCCGTGCTGTGGAACATTTCTAAAATATCTATGCGCTTGGCTGGCTTATTAAGCACTGAACAAATTGTTTCCTCCACGGGGTGCGTGAGAAGCGTCCTGGTGGCCGTCACTGACTGCTCTTGGATGGGGATGAGCATCGGTGGACACCAGTCCTGCTAGTAGTGCGGGAAGTTGCGTTAAAGAATCCCTTGGGTCAGCTTACCTGTGGTCGTGTGCCCCAGCCTCTCACAAATGGAGTGGGACATATTCAGCCCTCTGGTCTCTTAGGAAGTGCCTTTCAGCTACATTCATTTGCACAGAGATTGTGGAAATAGTCTTTTCTTAAAGAATTTTAGTCCCTCTCCCCTCAGAAAACTATCTTCGCTTTCATTCCTGCCGTAGGTACTCCTCATTCATCAGCCTCACGCAAAACATTGTGAGATTGTTTGGGCCTCACTTTTACTTACTTACTTTGTAAGTAAAAGCCCTGGCTTTCATCACCGCAGCCTCTTCGAGAGAGAGCCTTCGTCCCAGATCCAGTGGCCCCCTTCTCCCTGCCCCAGCCTTTTCCTGTCGTATTTAACTTACCTCCTTCAACTCTGATGTGAGGGGTTCGTGCCCTGTGTTCTCTCCCCTTAATTCATTGGTGTCCTCATCAGTAATCTCTTTCTACCTAACAACCCAGCAGTTCTCAAATTGTTTGGTCCCCAGATCCCTTTATACTTCTAAAGTTTTTAGGAATTCCAGAGAACTTTTGTTTCTGTGGAGTGTATCTACGAATATGCACCACCAGTAGAAATGAAAACTGAGACATTTAAAAAACATTAACTCATCTATAAAAACAGTAATAAACCCATTGCTTGTTACTAGAAAGAGCATTTTTTGTGAACAATTACTTTTTCATAACAAAATTAGAGAGTGGCGTTGTTTTACTCTAACTTCTTTCTTAATGGAAAACAGATTCTTAAGGCCTTATGGAGTCAACCTATTGCATTTGTCTTCGCTGAAGTATGTGAAGAAAATCCAGCCTAAGACAAATACATGCTTGGAAAAAAGGAAGAATATTTTAATGGTTTTCTCAGATAATTGTGATGTTTCAGTCCTAGATCAGAATCCACCAATGGTAGGCTCTTCAGAGTTATTTGCAGTGTGGAATTGGAAAGCGTATCATTGAACTTTTTATACTCGGGTACACGGAAGTCCGTGGGTCTTTCTTGTACTTTGAATGGATCTTTCATCCATGCCTGATTTTCTAACATCATATGTCAGTCATTTAGGAAATATTGATGTCTTGAGTAATGCAGCTCTTCCAAATATTGGATTTTTTAAATCCTGCAATATCAGAAAATCTCATTTGTGAAGATCGCCGCCAGTCTAGTCAGAAATGTCTTTATTGTTTTGGTAAATCAGCAAGTTCACAGTGGCAAATACAGGTTTTCCAAAATTCTCATTTTCACTTGAAAGTCTAAATTTTACCATCAGTGAGAAACACTGCCAGTTGTTGATCGTAAAAGACAGGTTCACTTTGTTCCTTTTTAAGAAACTACCCAAGTTCTGAATAAGCACCGTTTGCTGGTCACTCCTCCGTTCAAGTTAGAGTGTTCCATGAAAAATCAGCTGCTCAGCTTACAACTAAAACACTTGCTCAGGTGATTCTCCTCAAGGTGACTATGGAACCTCATGTGCAGAAGTGTTTTGTCACTCCTTCCCCCTTTTCACAGGGTATTAAAAAGATGTCTCCCTAAAAGTTGAAATACAATGAAGTTCATCTTTACAGCGTCATCAAGGACATTCTATGTGAAGATGTTTTTGTCTCCAATGGTGAGTGTGTGGCAGTGAAGAATATGCCTATTAGTTCCCTTGGCTAATACTTGATTCATGCTAAGGCCTGAGAGTGCAGAGGTCAAAACAGCACAAAGGGCCAATAACATCTTAGCATTACTGTCAAAATAGTTGTGACCCCTACAGATGCCCTGAGAAGGTCTCTGGAACCCCACGGTTCTGCAGACCGTACCTTGAGAACGACTGCTTTATCTCAGGTTACGGATTTTTGCTGAGAGCAAATGAAATAGCTCTTCAGTTTTTAAACTTGGTGGTGTGGTGTACATGGACTTTACAGTCGGCTTCCGAGGCTGCATGTATGGCCCCACCAGCTGCACCGTTCCAGTCTCCAGTACAGCCGCCACCCACACCAGATTCCTTGTTTCCATTCAGATGCATTGCTGCACTAGCTCATTGGTCCTTTCTGCCTGAAATGCATCCTGGGAGCCTACCTGGGCGCTCTTTCGTTCTTCAAGACCCTTTGCATGTGTGCTGCTCCGCCCTGTGCTGTGCCCTTCACTCACTCAGCCTCCTGTGTGCTCTTCTCCTCCCCGACACTGGAGCACAGAGCGTGGCACCATGGTGTTAACTGTGTGTCCTGCACACAGGGGACTCTGCTGCCTATGCCTTGTTTTCGTGCACTGGGACCTGCTACACTGTCTCACATGTGATGGGCACTTACAATGTTGGATGCACGGAGAGTATTTTGGAAGCAGAGGCACACAGGAAGAACTTCAACAAGACTGATTTTTAGTTAGCTGACAGTTTTCTGTGACACTTGAGTAGTCTTTGCGTGAGGTTATAAATACAATCTTCTCAGTGGAATGACCTTACAGAACCAACACAAACTGTCATTTATGTTTCAAAAAAAGCGTTCAGGGTAGGCAGAGAAGGTCTTCCACTTGTTGGTTAATTTCCGCTATTCCTATTTATTGATAAGGTCTGACTCCTCACGTCATTTGTTTGTAGTGAGCTGAGTAGGTAGAGGCCCTTTTCCTCTAGTCCTTATCTCTGCATAGGAAAACCCGTGGGTTGTTTGAAGTTATGAGTAAAGGAGCTTCTGAATCTAGATGGCCTGCACTCGTTAGTTCTAGTCCTGAGAAGATCTGAAAAGATTCTTTTCAGACCGAGATCGAGATGGCTATCTGTGTATTCACACAGGAGCAACTTGTTGAATGCTAAGGCCAAGGACCTGTAGGAAATCCAAAGAAATAGGAGATGCCTTGCTCCAAGAGTCTTGTACAACAGATACCCAGATAACTGGCGATCAGTGGATGCTGTGCGTGTCATCGGAGTGCTGAGGGCGGCAGGATCAAGGACGCCGAGGCAGCCAGGTGTAGAGTGTAGGTTGAACGTAACAATTCGACTCGTGTCGACTGTGGTAGAGCAGTCACGGAGGGAGAGGTGAGGGAAGAGACTGTGAAGAGGCCGTCGTGGAGGCTGGGCGTCTCTCCCAGAGTCACGCATGTGAGAGCCAGATAAATGCTCTTTATCCCAGTGCCTCGCACTGGGATTCCCGCCTTCTGGGTGGGGATAGTTCAGGACACTAGAAGTTCGGTTCCAATTAGGCACTTGGGGATTGGCCAGGAAAAAAAATCTATAAATATATCTGTCTTACATTACTTCTTTCCCTTTGCCTCAGATGGAGAGGCCTTTTTCTTCTGTTTCCCAAGGCAGACCCTTCGGTCTGTGTTCCCAGCCCCACGCTGACCTTTATAAAGTACTGCTCCGTAGAACAGTTTGGCACTCGGATGCTCAGTAACTCCTGTAGTCTTGGCTTCTGGGGACACTCCCTACCTTCTCCACTTACAGAGAAAAGAAAACTCTTCTCTCTTTCTGCCTCATCATCGTCCTGATAGGAAACATCAGAGGGAACACAGTGGTTTGGTTTTGAAGCAAAGGTGTTTTATTTCAGCTCAAACGAAAGTCAGAATTTCAGTGACTTTATTTTATCTCATGTACCCTTACAGGCTGATTTAAATATCTCTTTTTTAAGTACAGCAGACATGTAATGGTGATAATAAGAAAGTAGAATAACCACACTTGTGGGACTTAGTGTCATAGGCTCTATGCAACATATTTTACATGTAATAACTCAATTTATTCTTCATAACAGCACTCTTTTACTATTTGCCTCTAGTATTTTTGTTCCCGTCTTCCAGGCAGGACATGAGGGAACAGAAAGGTTCTGTAACTTGCCTGAGGCAGACTGGCTCCAAAGTCCCTCCTCTTACTGCCGGGCTAGGAAATAGTGTCCCCGTGCAGTCGGCCATTCCTGCACATGGCATGCCCCGCGGGCGACATCTCCCTGGGACAGGGGCACTTCTTCCTCCCCCCTCCGTTGTCTTCCACATATTTTGGGGGGTAACGACTCTTCCAAAACAAATTCTGACACTTGACCTGAGGTAAACACAGTTGTGTTGTACTTCCTTAAATTTTTTTTTAGAGTATCAGATTGAATACAATGATTAAGTTTGAATTTAGTCATTCTTGAGTGCCGTGATCAAATACTAAATGAGATTCTCTCATTTAGAGACCACTATTTTATCAAGTAAAATAGTGGTCTCTAAATGAACAAAACCAGCCCTGGCTGGTGGGGCTGAATAAAATGATTAAATAAAATGATTAAATTTGAATTTAGTAATTATTGAGTGCCGTGATCAAATACAAGTTCCAAAATAGTGGTCTCTAAATGAACAAAACCAGCCCTGGCTGGTGTGGCTCAGTGGATTGAACACCGGCCTGTGAACCAAAGGGTTGCTGGTTCGATTCCCAGGCAGGGCACATGCCTGGGTTGCGGGCCAGGTCCCCAGTAGGGGGAGTATAAGAGGCAATGATGCAATGATATTTCTCTTCCTCTCTTTCTCCCTTTCCTCTCCTCTCTCTAAAAATAAATGAATAAAATCTTTTAAAAAATAAATGAACAAAACCAGATTTAGCTTTTGGGGGATGTGTGAATGCCAACATTGAACTGGAGGGAGTGTTTTAAAAAGTGGGGGGGGGTTTGTTGTTGTTTTGAAGAGTTTTTCTCTGTACCTTTGCCTTGTCTTTCAGGCAGCTGATTAACAGAGTAACTTGTCCTCTGTGTTTCTTGGAAGGCGTGACTGTACGGTGGTGTGTGTTCAACCCTGGGGAGGAGGGCGGTTGTCCATGGGAAATGGAGTCATTGTTTGGCTTGTCTGACCGACTGAGTTAGAGCTGTTCCTTTTGCCATGAGGTCAAAAATAACAAGAATAACTGAAGTAATTTCCTAAAGTAATACATTTCTATTTTATATGGGATTTCCCTTAGGACAGGGTTATTTTGAAAGTGCGTTTTCATGTCTAGCCAGGACCTCTTCTAGCCTTTAAATTTAGAAACTCTTTTTAGGTGACTTGCCTTTTGTGTATGTTAACACTGACAAAAATTTTCTCTCGTTTAATAACTATATCTGGTCAGGATTATGATTGGTTATAAATGAGTATGTAATTAGCTAGTCATCTAAAACACCTTGGTGTGTGGGGGCGCTCTGCGAGAGAAACAAAGAAATGTCCCTGTCTCTTTCCTTGGAGTCCCAGCACCGAGGGACAACACGCTGTTAACTGTCCCTAGACACAGAAGCTGTTAAAAAACTGAAATCTCGGGTGATGAAATGTTGACAGAGAGGCTGGGTGTGTTTCANTCTCTCGTTTAATAACTATATCTGGTCAGGATTATGATTGGTTATAAATGAGTATGTAATTAGCTAGTCATCTAAAACACCTTGGCGTGTGGGGGCGCTCTGCGAGAGAAACAAAGAAATGTCCCTGTCTCTTTCCTTGGAGTCCCAGCACCGAGGGACAACACGCTGTTAACTGTCCCTAGACACAGAAGCTGTTAAAAAACTGAAATCTCCAAGGAAGATTGGAGATTCTTTCTATCTATAGAAAGAATGACACATGACACACTTTCTATCTATACTTTCTCAAAGGAAGAACCCCTGGTCATTTGTATTGAAAAAAATAACATCCCTTTCTATCTTTTGACATTTGTGTAAAATCAAATATAAGAATACCGATGGTGTGAGTAATGAATTCTAAGTTTTCTTTTCTCAAATTTTAACTTACATCTTCTCCATGGTAGCCTAATTTTATTTTATTTTTTTTAAGTTTGGGGAATTCTCAAGTGGCGAAATAAGATGTGTGGTGGGAAGATAGATTTGTAAAACTGAAGGTAGGACAGACTGCTTTCCTGAGTTGTGTGACCTTGCGCAGCTGACGTTCCCCCTGCCTTTTCCTCACTTGCAGACAGCACTGGTCACCGTACAGCTGTTCGTGGGGAGCAAATGAAATTGTACACGTGGGGGCATCTTCCAAACAGGAAGAACTCAGCAAATGTTGTTTTTGATACATCTTGCCCCAGAAGACCTTTGCTAGACATTATTAAACTGTCTTTTTCTACTGAAACTCTGATTCTGCTGTCTCCCTTTCTTCTCTCCTCCCTCCTACTATTTCACCAAGCTGTTGGTAATTTTAGTAAAGTTTATTAACATTTGTGGGCTTGTTCCATGAGATCTATTTCCTGTAAGGGAGCACAAGTTTGGGACGAGACCTTTTCAAAGCTTTTTGGTTTTTTCTCTTCCATCTTTTTTTCCCTCCATTGTTAGCTCCCAGCTAAATTTTCTTAAGGTTTCTTCTTGCAAAGGCAATGAAGGGTTAAAGCGGTGGAGTTGCTTGCTGCTGTCTACTGCTGATTTGACAGGAGCTGCTGGTTGCTCACCCCTCAGGTCTTCCTCTTCTCCTTCTCACCTGTTTTAACCTCCTTGGGACCTCCAATTCTGTGAGTCAACGGAACGCCAGGACCAGTAGTGCTTGAACACCTGCGCCGAAATTAAAAAGGAAACCCTGATGGAAACAGTGCCTTTGCAGTCATTGTAAACAACTTTCTTCTTTCTCCTCTCAAGGACTCCAGCATCATATGTGAAGGGGTTTTTTTTTTTTTTTCTTCACTGCATCGTGCATTCTGTTATTTTAATCAGACTGGAGTTGCTTAAGTGGGAGCTAACGTTTCACCTATATTCTAGTCAATTTGGCAACAAATGTGTAACTCAGGATGACTCACAATTCTTCAATAAATGAAATCATAGATTAAGGAAGATTGTCATCTGTGGTAGGGCCTTTCCTTCTCATTTCATGTGAAAAGTGGAGCGGGTAGATGTAATGATGCAAGAATTATACTGCGTGTTTCTACACCAGGTTTGGGGCAAATTCTCAATTCCCTTTTTTTTTCTTCTTTCCTGAGTCTGCCTGCATCCTATGAGCTGCATGGCAGGTGGTAAAGATTTCTTAGTCATAGACCGCTGGTATCAGATCAAGAAGGAATTTCAGGTATGATCCAGTGTCTATACCCTCTCATTTTTCAGTTTTGGAAACCTACCTCTGGAGGGTCAAAGTAATTATCCCCAGGTTACTAGGGAGATAGTGGCACACCCAGGAATGGAAAGAATCCCTCATTTTCACCCTGCTACCTGGTGTTCCCTGCAGAGACTGAATTAATCAGTGGTGAGTCACTTAACCAACCAGTGCCCAGTCAGTCACACAGCTGCTGTTTTGTTTCCCAGCCTTGAGTGTTCTGTCGGGATCTGCAGCATACCCACTAGGTGGCGTCCTAACTCAGAAACTTTGCCTCGGGACTTCGGGCAGGGTTCTCCCTTCACTGGAACAACAGGAGCCAAATTGAGGCGACCTGTAAGAATGTTAAATTATTTGGTCAGGTGTTAGATCTTGTCATCAGATAAATTTAATTCATGAACAAAAATGCTGTAGTTCCATTATAATGCACACATAATTTGTGTACTTCATTTTCTGGAATTTTAAGAACATGTTGGGGGCCCTGGCTGGTGTAGCTCAGTGGATTGAGCACGGGCCTGCGAACCAGACGATTGCGGTTCGATTCCCAGTCAGGGCACATGCTTGCGTTGCAGGCCAGTTTCCGGCAGGGGCCAGTTCTCTGCAGGGGATGCACGAGAAGCAACCATACATTGATGTTCCCTTCCTCTCTCCTTCCCTTCCCCTCTAAAGATAAATAAAAAATATTAAAAAAAAAAAAAGAACATGTTGGGCCTGTGGTATGAACAGACTAAAAAGCACTGGTTGCTTCTGTTTAGAATTTGGGACCCCTTGTGGGTGGAGAGTGGATGGAGGACACAGAGAGAAGGAATATGCAATTAATTTCTTAAATAACTGCTATTGTAAGGGGTTGTAAATAACATATATTACATATATGTACACATATGTATGTGTTTTGCTTCAGTTCCCAAAATTAAGGAAAAGAGGAGACATTCTCAAAACGGAAATTTGTGACTCTCAGCTCTAGTTGGATTTAAAATGATTGGTTGTGGTGTTTTAAAATTCTAACCGAATCACTGTTCAGTGGTTCCAGATGTTTTTGATAAAAACTTGGAATTGTCACATCAGCAGCAGCGAAAGGCTAGGACTACAGAGTCTGTCTTCTGTCGGGGAGGGGAGTGGCGAGCAAACCCAGAGGGGAAGGAAAAACAGACTTGTTTCCCCACCCAGAGCATTTTGTTCTCCAAGAAGGAACAGAACACGTAAGGACGGTTCTAAATCATTTAAATGTGTTTACGGGTCCAGAAAAAGCAAGACGTCTGCGTTCGTAGCCTGTAGCACAAAGCCAGCAGACAGTCAGAGATGAAATAGGTTAATCTGTGTGTCTCAAAACAGTAATCTAGGCCATTTCGGGTCATTATATTATTAAGAAACAGATTCCTCTCTAGTTCCATAAACTTCTTGAGGACAGGGACCTTGTTATTTTGTTTGCCGCCCCCCCCCCCGCCCCGCAAGGCACAAAATAGCTGTTAAAGTCAATGTAGATTGTGTACACTTCAGTCCGTAGTTCCAGGAGGTTGGGCATAGAAAGGCTTTCTGTGATTAAAGCATCTGATCCCTAGAGAGATGCCTGGGAACCTTGGACGAAGGAAACATTCGAATCTAATTAAGAGCGAAGGGAGTGGCAGTGGAAGAGACCATATGAGAATGGGGGGGGGCAGCTTTATGCCCACGTGGGGAGGAGGGTGCGCTCAGAACCACAGCTTGGTGGAAGTTCCTACAGAAAAGATCATAAATTATTACTTTTTCTATACACTACAGCCTGCAGGGTCTTTCGATGTGTGCCTTAGACCACATAGTTTCAAAGTATTTGTAAATTGCTAACCGGGTTCCCACCCCTTTGGTGAGCCTGAGCGAGAGTTTTATTTGCGACTCTTTAGTGTTTCTCTAGTCCTCTTGTTTCTCCTGGTTTCCGCTGTCACTGTAATGAAAGGAAGCCTCTGTTTCACTGTACATGTTGACGGTAACATCACCGTCACCCACCAAGGCTCGATGGGGACCCGTGGGGAAGGGGAGGCTGTCCACGCTGGTGAACCGGGGAGGGGTGGGGATCACCGGCCCTGCGTGGGTTGGCGCTGTAGCTGTGGTGTGAACAGCCAGATGAGGACAACGCTGGCATTGGAGCAGGACTGGCTGCGTCTCTCCCTTGAGCCAGTTAGCAACTTGAGTGCCTGGCCCCGAGGAAACGGTGACTCATCAGACCCTCTACCCCCCTTGTAGATGCGGTTCCCGAATACCCTTCGCTCTGACTCTGCTTGCAGCCTGGGCATAAATTCGGGTGTTCTGTCTCTCTCCTCCCTCTCTGTCGTGGTCTTTGAGCTCCTCATGCACACTCTCCAGGTCTGGCCAGGACTCCTGGCCACTTGAGGAAAATCAGCAGCCTGATGCTCTTAGGAGAAAATCTTATTTATTTTTTTATTTTCCCACTCTTTCCCCTCTTTGCCCCCCTCTGTTCCTCCTTCAACCCAAGTGAGAGAATGTCTGAAGTGAGAGAATGAATTCCGGAATAGGCCTGGCACCTGAGAATGTTCCAGAGGGTAGGGGCTCGAAATAGCAGAAAGCAGGCACGTGAAGTTAACAGGCACATATAGAGAGAGCTCAGTTCATGTGAATGGAAGCTTTGAAGGGGGCAAAGTCCCACCCAGGTGACTTTCTTAGTCACAAAAAGGGTTGACGCGTACCCATTCATTTTACTCCTTTCCTCTTTAATTTTCTTTCAAGCCTCCTCCTTCCATTCATCACTCACCTCCCACCCCCACCCCCCAAAAAAGCTGAACTTCTGAGGATTTTCAGACCTTGTCAGACACCTTTGTAGACATTCTGGATCCTAGAGACACAATCCTGAAATACTTGGCTAGCATTTTTCTCATGTTAAATCATTGTGTTGCGTTTGGCAAGGAGACACGGTGTGTGCCTTGAGTAGTTTCAGTTTTCTCTACTTGGTGGGACAGATAAGCGTGTTGTATGTGCCTGTGGTGTTTAGGGTGACATCCCCCTCCCTTTATTACCATGCTGCCCTGACATCAAAGCACTCTTTGCATCAGCGGACGCCTGACAGAGCCTTTTTCATAGGGGGCAGTTGGAGGCGGAGGCAGAGGAGGAGGAGGAGGAGAAGGAGGAGGAAGCGGGTTGGAAAAGGAAGCCTTGTTTTTCTCCTCTTCCTTCGTGGGTGAATCATGTTCCCACCACTGCAATTAGGTTTTCAAAGCTCCAAGGCTGCTGTTGGTCCAGAGCTGAAAGGGCAAGTCCTGACGTTCTTGAGAGTGAGGGGAAAAGGGGGAGGGGGCTGGGGTTGGGCAGGGCCAGCGCCCAAGGAGGGAAGGAGGGAGGAGGGAGGCGAGCAGGAGGAGGGGCCTTTTTTTCCTCCTTTTCCTCTGCTGTCAGGACATACTTTCAACTTAAATCAGAACCAAGCCCGACTGCCTGGTGAGCAAGACAGACTGGAAAGGCTCTTTACTTCAGATAGAATCTCTAAGCTGCTGCTGCTGCTTTTTTTTTTCCTGTAAAGCAAAAAGAAATTGATTTTTCTTGTCTTTTTTTTTTAAATGCAAGAGCAGAATTTAATGGGATTTTTTAAGATGTCATTTCTTTGAAATAGACTTGTCTTCCCTTTTTTCCCGACGAAGTCCATCCTGGAGTTTTATTGCCTGCGCTGGCTTTCTCCCCGTGTGCATTGGCCGTAATGCTCAGCCAGTTCATTCTTTATTTTTCTACTGGAGTTCTCGCCAGTGATGGAAGTGGCATGTGCTTCTCGTTCAGTCAAGCTCTGCATACACGTATAGCATCAGGAGGCATTTACTGTTTATATTATGAATTATAAATTCATCATCCCAGTGCTCTGAAGTTGTCAGAAAATTCTCGCCCAGTCGAGGAGTTGGATCCTATACTTGGTTTCTTTTTAATTCATTTCTGGACGCCTTGACAGTTCAGTAGAGACAGGAGTCTAGAAGGCACCGGTCTCCTCCAGCTCGCCGTGAGGGATTTGGAACTCTGGACTAGCGTGAGTACGCTGGCCCCCTGAGTTCCCGGTGGGCACCTCTCCCGTGTTGGTTTCCTCTCGCCTGCGCCTGGTCAAAATGTATGAAAGGCACAAGCGACGGTACAGCCTCTGTGACATCTCCAAGGTGGACAGGGCTGTGGACGTGGTGCTGCTGAAGGTAAGGGGCGTACTCGACACATTGCCAAGCTCTCAGGCTCTTTTCTCTTGAATTTGATAGCTGGGTCCCTGGCCACCTGCGCTGGGAGAGGTACTGAGAAGTATACCCGAACATTGCGGGATGGTGGTTGGCTCGTGATGTCTTAAAGGAGTATCTGATCAAAGGCAGTGGGACTTGAGAGGTGCCACTGGGCCCCTTACTGTTTAAATGTCATTTTGCATTCTTTAAAATGACTTTGTGTGCTCGGGAGAACCTCATACGCTTGAAAGATTCATCTTTTGGAGGGAGAGATTCATCTTGAAAGTTGCTCTGTCTGTCCCTCTGTCCCCGTCATCCCCACCCACTCCCCTCCCACCCCAACCCCTTCTGTCTGGGTGTGTTTCTCCCTTGCTGCCCCAGGCTCTTAGCCTCTCCGTCTTTTGTCTGAGCCTTTTCTGTTGTTTCTTCCCTCACAGCTCTTTTTGGGAAAGATAGCCTTTATTTTCTTTGGAAGTTTCTCCAACTAATTTATGTATTAAAGTGGCACAGTGGTCCTTTTCGGCTTGGTGTGCATGGTTGCCGGGTCTGGCCCAGAATCGGAAGATAGCTGTGTTTGTTTTCCCAGTGTTAGGTGTCCAGGCAGGATGAGGGCGGAGACGCGGGGCAGCTAATTGCTCAAGGAGGCATCCTTGAGCCTAAAATTAGTAAGAACTCCTCCAGTCATAGGATGGGAGTCTGGGAATATTGGATGACTTCAGGACTGCTTTTTGGAAGTTTAGCAGTTTTCTGGCAAAAGCAGGGGAAATTGGAAGCCTACCAAGAGATGCGGAAAAGAACCTCAGGACCTGAACTGGGGAGCGTATGGAGCTGGGGAGGTGCAGGCAGTGTGGTACTGCATTGCCCTGGTCAAGGAAATAGTGGGGCTGTTTTACTGATTTATCAATTCTGTTTGTTACTGGAGACCCCCTGATCTTTTTCACTGGTCCATTGAGGCCCAGAAGACTAGGCCATGGAGCCAGTGAAGAGCACCTTGAATGATCTGTGATTGGTGGCGGTAGCGGGGGGCGGGGGGGGTGTCCGTACCCCTCTGCCCTTGCTGTCGGATGGTGGCTGGACCTGCCAGGCCTAGACTGACAGCTGTTGGCAACTTGGCATTTCGAACTGGTTCCAACATATTACTCATTTTAGTTTCTCTGAAGCATGATATCCTTTTTGAAGTCACACTGTTCTGAAAGTTTTGTCCTCATATACTTAGGAGAGCCAAGTTTTTAGGGCCTTTCTGTGCCCGACAGTGATTTTATGTGTCTAGGGAGACAGGAAGAGAGGGAGGGGAGCTAGAAAACCTCAGACCAGGTATCGTGAGGCATATCATGTGTTTTAAAATGCCGCGGCACGCAGAACCCTGTGCTCCGACTGGGTGGGGAAGCCCGTCCGAGGGGCTCTTCCTCAGCGGTGACAAAGCACTTCTTTAGGCATTGCCTCACCGGGGACTGTCCAGCAGCCNGAGTGCATTCACCCCAGGGCCCCCCCCCCCCCCCCCCCCCCCCCCGTTCTCGTATGGAGAGCTCAGGGGTTCTGTGGACCGTGGAGAGTGGAAACAACTTGAGTGACCAAGATACATGTGATTCTTCTCCCAAGGCCACAGCTCACGGAGGCTATCATTAGTTTTTTAGATGAATCTTGGTTTATACCAAAGTTCCTGCTACATTTTCCGTCGAGAAAACTTCACTTCTCCAACAGTAGACTTTTTTTTTCTTTTTTTACAAATAAGTGTACTCAAGGAGCCCAGAAAACAACCTGTTTCCAGCCTGGGATGAGTGTTAGTGACTGTTGGATGTCAGGTGTAGTGCTGAGTCTGAGGGACACGCGGTTCTTTAAAATCCTCGTATCACTGAAGGACAGGCAGTGAAGGGAGAAGTAAATAAAGCACAATTTACTGTGAGTGGTTCGACAGAAATAAGCAGCAAGCTGTGTGAGAAATAGTGGGAAGACCTATGTTAGATAAAATCTTTCTCAGGTGCTGACATTTAGAAATCCTGATGCCTACAGGATAAGAATCTGCTCGCTCTCCCAAGAGAAAGAAAGAATGAACAGCAAATGCAAGGCCCTGAGATAGGAAAGGACCGACGGAGCCATTATGGTGGGAGCATCCTGAGTCCATGAGGGGCAGAAGGGAAGGCGGGAGGCAGAAGTGGGACCTTTCATTTTGAATCAGTATCTTTATTCAATATTTCAAAAATAATGGTGTTGGGTATGTTTGCCACTTGGATTCTCATGTATATGTTCTCACTCCACTTTTATTGGTGGAAGTTGGCTTTTATATGAAGGAGTTTATAATTTTCTCACATGTTCATCAAGTATATCTAAGCACTCAGAGCAAGGTCCCCAATTCATGTTAAATACTCAATGAGTCTTTGTTACTTGAATGAGTTCATCTTTTAAGATTTGTGAGTATGCATTCATACACACCACGTTATATAAACTGTCTGTGATGTACTGATAAGGCTGGTGCAAGGTCACAGAGCTGAAGTATGACCGCAATCACAGAATTGAGATTTTTGAACCTGTCCCGTTGGTATTCCACACTTACGACTCAGTCCCTCCCACTGACATCCTAATAATCCACTGGAGATTAGCTTCAAAATTCCCATCCTGTGTTATGTGCCCACACTTTTGTCGCCTTGTTTTGCATTCTGATCTGGTCCCTTTGTTGCCAGGTCTGCATAGCTGGTTTCGTGATAGTTCTTCTGCATTAAGGCCTTCAGATTTTCCTCCTCCATTGATCTCTGTCTTCAGGTCAGCTCTTGCTTCCTTCCCATCGTCAACCCTCAATACCCCCCAGATCTTACCTCCTTTCTGGATTTTTTTCTAAATAGTAACACAGTAAGTTGATCATATTCCTTGTCGCCCACCCTTCCAGACCCCCAAGTACACACATGTCATTCCTCTTCTTCACTACACAACATTCCTTTGGTTACTCTCTCCTAATGCATGCATGGCTTTGGGCTCTTAGCGTGAGTGGCTGGTAATGATGGATCCCACGTTCAAACGGGGTATGGAAGGGTTTTGTTAGCCTGTGTCCCTCCGCACCCTTCACTAAGCTCGTACTGACCTCCCAAGTTGGTGAGCGACAGGACCTTTCCCCTCTGGCAGTTCCCTAGGTAACTCCTGATAAGCATTGCTGAGACCATTCTTCACACAAGAGGGTAGCAAGGACCAGGAGTTTGGTAAAACTAGCATGCCAAGAAGAAGAGGGTCAGAATCTAGGACCGACTGCTGATTAAACTGATTTCGGCACAGGGGGCCGTTTCTTTATCATTTGGGGTAGTGGCTTCCGCATGTTACTGATGATGTATTGAGAGCACACTTTGTAGCTAGGAGTTCATTGTATCAGATAAGTGGTTAAAAGATTTCCAACTGTGTTTCTTGTGCACAAAAGGGAAGTATTTGTAGAGGAGGACCACCCCCACCCCCCCTGCCCCATTCATGAAGTTTGGGCCGGCCACGTGGCCTCATTCCTTAAAGCTCAAGAGTAGCAGCTTGCCATTAACTTCATTGTTATTTTCCAGAGAAATATACATCCTTGAAAAGTTTGCTTGCTCTAAAAGACTTCCACATTGTATCCAAAGATAAGGAGGCTGAGAACCAAAGACAGCTACACCATCTGCTCAGTTACAATCTGATTCCCTGAAATGAGTTTGACTCAAATGTTGGCTTTTAGGTCCGGATGGTGGGTTTTTGCTTCCTTTTGTTCAGCTTTGGAACTCAGGCTGGATCTCCTGAGACAGTTGCAGAGGAAGTAAATACGGGGCAATGGCTGGGAAGGCTGGGTGTAACCATGAGCTGTATTATTAGGATGTTGGAATATAAACAGGAGCAGAAACACTGCCAAAAACAAAAGGCAAGCTCCCTGTGCGCTGGAAGTATGTACAAGTCTATTTTCAGACTGATGGGAATACAGCGTGGGTGTGGTTTATGTAATCACACGGGGTCCCAGGGAATGAAACGTGATATCGGGGCCGGGGGTGGGGGGACTGGCATTTCTTCTGAAGTAGCTTCTCTCATCCCATGTGGCGTACGCACTGCACCTCACCAGCACTGGGGATGTGGGCACCTGCAGTGCCCGTGAACTCTTAGTCACGGAGATCACAGGGATGCTGTGGCCAAAAGACTAACTTTGTTTTTTGGCTGAAGATTCATGAATGTGGTCGGAGCCAGAAAGTCTGTTTTAGTAACGTATCCCTCCAAAAGATGTGCGTAGTTAACGGCAGAGTTTCCGTTTTCCTCGTTTTGAGCTACTTGTTACACAAAATTTGTGAATCCTCTTGAACTAGTCTCTCCCTTTCCCATTCAGTTACTTGCTGATCCTGTATTTGACTAGAACAGACTCTATCAGGGGGAAATCTGGAGAGAGGGGCTCGTGATTATCACCTCCGTTTTCCTCTTAAAACTCAAGTTATTAGCAGTCTCAACACTATTGTGTCTTCCTCTTTTGTCTCTTAATCCTAATTTGGCGATCAGAATCTTTTGCCAAACCTGGTCTCAGAGCTGGCTAAGAAGCATGTTGATAGTACAAAGAACCCCCTTATTTGCTAATGTAAATGCCTCAGTCTTAGGGGTCATTTTTTTTTTTTTTTTTTTTTGGAGAAGAGAGAGAGTAACCTGAGAGTAGATGTGTCACCTTGTCCCTACTCAGGGCCATTCTTCTTTCCTCAGTTTATTCGCCTTTGGGCTGTTTATTGCCCACCCTCTGCCGGCCCCCCCCCGCCCCTCCCCCCCGTCCCCGTCCCCCTTCCCATCCCAGAAACATCTAAGGAGAAGGTCTCTAGTCTGGGTTAGAATGATAGGCAGTAACGTTGTTCATGATATTCCTGTGTTATCTTTTCAGTGTCTATGGGATCTATAATAATGCCCCCCTTTAATTTCTGATACTGATAATTTGTAACTTTTCTTCTTGGTCAGCCTAGCTAGAGTTTTACTGATGTCATTGATCTTTTCAAGGAAACTATGTTTTGATTTTATTGTTTCTCTGTTTTCCATTGCATTTCTACTCTTTGTATTTTTCTTAAATCCTATTTGCCACTGGTTATTCTCCCTTTTATAGTTTTTTTTTAAGATTTTATTTAGTTTTAGAGAGAGGGGAAGGGAGTGAGAAAGAGAGGGAAAGAAACATCAGTTGCTTACCTCTCGTACATGCTCTGACTGGTGGTCAAACCCACAACCCAGGCCTGTGCCCTGACCAGGGATTGAACCAGCGACTTTTTGCTTTTCAGGAGGACACCCAGCCAACTGAGCCACACTGGTCAGGGTTCTAGTTTTTTAATGTGGTAATTGATATTACTGATTTGAGATTTTTTTTCTAATATAGGCATTTAATATTATAAATTTTTCTCTAAGCACTGTTTTAGCTGCATCTCAAATTTTATAGGTGTTTTATTTTTATTCAGTCCAAAATATTTTTCTAATATTTAACTAATATCCAATGTTTCCTTAAGATTTCTTCTTTGATCATGGAATTTTTAGATTTTTTTTTACTTTTAAATATTTGGCTTTTTTTAGATATCTTTTTTTAATTTGATTTCTAAATTTAGTACTGTGTAAAGTAAAGATCATGCTTTGTATGCTTTTAATCCTCAAATCTGAGATGCATTTTATGCCATAGAATATGGTCTGTGTTTCACATGTATTTGAAAAGAAAGTTTATTCCACTCTTTTGGGGTAGAGTGTTCCGTGTGTGTTTGTTGCGTCAAATTGGCTGATAATGTTTTTCAAGTTTTCTGTATTGTTACTGATTTTGTGTCTATTCTATCAGTTACTGAGAGAAGGTTATCAAAAATCTCTAATGATAATTTAAAAAATTATATTAAATGCAATAAAAATTACTTTTATATGCCTAACTTTTATTGAGTCTCCTAAAAGCATTGTCAGTTACCTTCATTTAATTGCAAAAAGGTATTTTTTTCTTAAAATAATTTTACCTACTTTTCAACAAAATTTTAAAGAAAAAAAATGGAGTGATGGTACAGTAGATATACTTGCAGTGGCTGGAAAGTCATCCCACATTACTTGTCTGTCTGACACCGCCTGTTTCTCTTTGTCCTCAGATAAACCGAGGAAGCTGGTGCACGATAGAGCCCTGTGCCGATGCGCCGTCTCTCTTGGCTCCCACGCAGAGCCCAGGTAGGTGGGGTGTGCCCACTTCCAGTTCACCCAAACACCTGTGTCCAGCACATCTCTGTTCTAGAGCCGAAGCCCCACTGTCGTAGCAGACTGTTGGGTTTGGGGGTCTGTCCTTTCTCAGCGTGACATGTGGTAAGTAAAGCAGAGGGAAGGATTGTGTGTGGTTGGGGTTTGTAGGCACTCTCTCTCATGATGGACAGTGAGCACATGTAATGACCTAACTTAGCAGGAATTCCTCACATGGGACTTTGTGATCTATGAATTCATCTGTGAAGGCGTCTGTGCATGTACACACGATAACATTGTCCTAATCTGGTAAAACCGTAAATACATACTGTTAAGGACTAATCTGTGGCTCTCCATTTTGGCTGCACATTGAAAGTTTCTCAGCAGAGTTGGGCGGGGTGGGGGGTGGGGGATGGACCAAAAGGTGAAGGGGATTCAGATGTACAAACTCAGTTGTAACAGAAGTCAGTCGTGGGGATGTTGTGTACAGCACAGGGAATACGGTCACTACTGTTGCAGTGACTCTGGTTACTGGGCTTCTCGTGGTCATCGCTTCCTAAGGTCTATAAATATCAAATCACTGTACATTGAAACTAACATAATATTTTATATCGAATATAATTAAAAAGAGCTTTACCTTCCAGAATGAAACTTTTTTAAGAAACGTGTCTTGGGAGTGTTAAGATACGCTGATGACTGGGTCCTGCCCCCAGAGATCCTGATGTAATCAGGCTGGGGGTGTGGCCCCAGTGTCAAGCTCTTTAAAGGCTCCTTTGGTTCCTCCCTGTGCAGTCAGCCGTTAAGAACCACAAGCTTCGGGAGGATGGTCAGGAGTTGAGTCTTTCCCTCAGTGCCCCTGAGGTCTTAGTAACAACGGATGAGGGTAGAATGCTCTTAATACCTTGCTTGGTAGTAACACAGCACGTGGCTAATGATGAGTTAGGTGTCCCAGCTGCTTCCGAGGTTTAGTCACTAATTCACTGTGACAAAGACGTGGTCTCTCATGTCTTTGTGCTCTGTTGTCCCTGATCTCCAAAGCTTTTCTCACTGGCGGTGTCGCCAGCGTGCCGCGGTGAGTAACTGTGAGTCCCACTGCCCGTCCCTGCAGCTGCCATGGGAACACCTTCTGTCCGCATTCTGGGCTCTTACGTCCACTTCCCCCAACAAAAACACCTCCTGTTCACCTCCCCAAATTTTAACTGCTCTAGAAATAATTACCGAGTCCTCCTTCACTGGTCTTCACTGGTCTTTCCAGTCACAGTTTAGCTGTGACTCTGCTGCGGTAGCAAGAAATCGAAAGACAAATGTCAGGTCCTCTCTCTCCAGGTTGGTTTCTCGCTGATTCTCAGCTCTCTGAGGGTGCGCCGTAGGAAGTGCCGGACACAAATGTGGAGCGTGCTTTTCTCTGCTTCTGCGGCACGTGGAGGAAGTGGTTAAAGGTCATGAACGTGCGCTGGTTGTGTTTAGGGTCTCCACGTATTAGGATCTGTCTGCCCCCAGATTTGGCTGACACTCCCCCCATGCAGCCCCCTGGAATCTTTTACGTTAAAATATCTACTCATGTTATTCCCTAAGCTGGGGCTTTTTCTAAAAGTCTAGTTACTCCTAACCTCCCAGGCAATGGCACTCTCTGCTCTGTGAGGTTGAGCGGGGTTGCCTCACCATTTGAATGCTCATAGGACGTTTCTCCACTTGGTGCCATTTAGTTTACTCATGAAATAACTCAACTTTTGAGCCCCTGAGCTTTTCCCCGGGGCATAACCTTGAGCTGTGTTGACCCCCTCCATACTCCAACCCCAAACATATCCCCTTTGGAAGTTTTAGAGCGATTCTTTCTGACCCTCCATTTAACAAAGCCCAATATCTGGGTTATGCTTCTGAAGTTCAGATGTGAGGTTTTTTATTTCAGGCATTGTTTTTTTTGTGAATTCTAGACAGGTTTCCTTCTTGAACACAGCTTAGGACAGCAATAGTGTTAGGCCCAATGAGAATGTCTTTTAAAACTACTTTGTATATTTTCAAGTTCTGGATAAATAAGTACAAGATTGCATTATGATTAGCAGGGTTCAGTCAGCGAAGCCAGTGAGTGCTGCTGGTATGTTCCTGTCCCTTTCCCAACTACAATCTGTTTGCGTACATGTAATTTTATACCTAAATGACCAGATAGCATCATTAAAAGGACACGTTTTGCTGGCTGTTAAAAAACTAATGGCTCAGGTCGCAAAAGTTCCTGGCATTTATTTATGGGTCATAAAACAGGCCTGGCACACCTGGCACACCTCAAGGTAACGTCCTGACTGGTGACTGGTGGCTGGTGGAAGCGCACGGCAGGGGTTAATGACGCCTTAATATCGTTAGGCATGTGTATCACACGCCTGCTCCGTGCTGAGGGGCAGGGTTCTGGTGCCGTCTGCACAGATGATTTCTGTCACTGCGACTGCTTTAGGGAGGTGCTGGTCACCTCATTTCACAGGTATGGACATGGCATGGAGACGTCGAGGGGTAAATATTACTTCTTCCCGGGGGTGTTTCTGCTAATAAGTCACGACAGAATTAAGTCTGAGGCTAGTTAGTGCCCAGCCTTGTCTGTACCTTCATGTACTGCTGTCTTTTATTCATTGGAAAGAAAGGAAAGATTGTATTTCTTTTTAAAACTTACTGACACACATGAGCTGGTGTGTGTAGGTTAGCTTTGTCTTTGCCCTCCCCCACCCCCATTTGTGGGGGTTCAAAGTGGTTTAAAGCCCCTCGCTTTCCCTTCCTTCATGTTTCCATGATCTCTTCTTCCTCCCGGTCCCGACAGAGACCTTTCTGTCACGCAGCAGCCCCTTATCCCGCACTCAGTTGGTGGACCCTGTGGTCCTTGGACTTCTTTTCTGGGTGAGGCATTCCTGCAAGGGTGAGTCTGGATCTGCCCTGTGGACTTTCCATTCGAATGTCTTCAGCTGGTGTGTTTTCCCGTCAGAATCTGGATGCGGCCTGTCAGCCTGCCAGCTGGCCTGCTGGGGCTCGGCACAGTTGCTGCGACAGCCTTTTCTTTCCTTGGCTAGCCCCCTATTTTCCCCTCGGCCACGGAGTGGAGTTTTTGGTTTTTCCGAGTGCGGAAGAAGTAGAAAGCTCACACGCACCAGCCCCACCTGAGGTAGTGCGTACTCTGAAATGCGCGTGGGAGAGGACACTCAGAATGCCCACCATTTCCAGTCGGAAAAGCCAGGGCTGTTCCCACAGAAATAGCACACTCAGACACATTTTGGATGCCAAGATTAGAAGGAATTAATGTCATTTTTTTCTTTCTCCGAAATATTTTCAGATCAATCTGTGAGCCCAACTTTACCTCCCATGGCATCCCCTGTGTATTTCTGTGTTAAAATCGCCTCTTACTATGTTCATTTCCACTACGAGATTGTAACCCCCCACCCCCCCCCCCGACTAAACCCCTCGTTTTTGGACATTCCTGGTACATAGTCAAATGCCTAACTCATAGAAACGGTCATTTTGTTGCCAGGTGATTCATGACCTCTCCCAATATGGCGCCTCTTTGATCCTTCCTTTAAGATCCAGAGCAAATTAATTTACTAATGATCAGCTGTTAGTTAACTAAGAACAACTTCCTCTTCTCCTTTGCGTAGGCGTGTGCACGCACTTATCGTCCTCCCGTGCCCTCCAACAATTGAGAGAGACACTGGGGGCGTCTGGTCCGATCCGCATGTCCCTTCTCCGCAGAAAGAAACCTCTCGCCCCGGTCCTCCAGCCTTTGCTTCAGACCGTCTGGTGCAGCGACACTCGTGACTTTACGAGGCCCAAGCCCTTGCCCGGCAGCCCGGTCACGGGGAGGCCCTGCGCCTCCGGGCCTGCGGGGTCTCTTCTGCCTGGGAGCGGCAGCAGCAGCAGCGTCCTCAGGCTCGTGTTCTTCCCGCCCCTCTGGCAGCGGGTGAACGGGTTTGCTGTTTGCGCTGCTGTGACCTCATTCCCACGCACGCACTTCTGCCTGCGTTGTACATTTAAGCAGTGGCCAGGAACGAGCCCAGTTCTGTGGGTATTGGTGCAGCCGTCCCACGGTGGCAGGCCCTCCCTCGTTTTGGGTTTGGGTCTGTTAACGGAGCCTAAACGATGAGCGTTGTGTGTCTGCCGTCACCTCGCGTTGTCCGCTGGGTGGCGGGGGTCTCCCCTGCGCCTCGTCACGCAGCGTCACCGACAGTTTTGATGAACATGCGCCTGTGTGTCTGTCCATAGCGCACATAAAAACGCTCACGAGATGATGTTTTGCTTTTCAAAGCTTCTTTTTTTTTTTTTTTTAAGATTTTATTTATTTATTTATCTTTAGAGGGGAAGGAGAGAGGGAGAGAAACATCAATGTATGGTTGCCTTTTGTGCATCCCCTGCTGGTAGTTAGCCTGCAAGGAACCGGCCTGCAACCCAGGCATGTGCCCTGACTGGGAATCGAACCTCGATTGTCTGGTTCGCAGGCCCGCGCTCAATCCACTGAGCTACGCCAGTCAGGGCTGCTTTTCAAAGCTTCTTGAAGGAGGTTGGTACCTGCTCTCTTCTGCCTGTCTTTGGGTTTTTGGTTTCATCATGTACAAGCGATTGCGACTCTGGTCCTGGCAGGTCCACATGTCCGTTTGTTCACAAAGGTCGTAGGAGAGAATGGGTGAAATACCTTGCTGATTTTAATATAGTAAGTCTTCAGAATTCTTGGGTGCACCATTGTAGCATTTGTGTTGGAGCCCCTCCGTCTGGCACTCCAGTCCCTGACCTAGTTCCTGAACTGAACACAGAAGCTAGATGACACATTTTCGCTTTTCAGCGAATTATTCTCCACTGTCGGATCATTTTCAGTACAAGAAATCAAGTAATTACATTTCTGTTCTTACTCATTCAGTCCCACAGTTTAGTACACTGATATGTTTATTAGATATGCTTCCCCTCTTTTATCTCAGTATTTTGATAAAGTAACAAGTTTCCAGAAACAACTCAAAGCAAATTCGCCACAGACCCTATCACATAGTTTCCAATTTTGATACCCCAAGAAATAAAAACCTCTTAACTACCAGGAGGGAAAGATTTCCATTTGAGTACCTAATTATAGATACAACTGTGGCTCTAAATCAGTCTATCTTTTTGTACCTGTCTCTTACGCGACAGACTCATGGTTGTTGTGTAGTAACGGTATCGACCTAGAATCAGAGTTCCAGAGTTGAAAGCTGCTCATTTGATTGTGTCCTTTACAGCGTCCCGGTAAAGAAGGGGTGCGGGAGGAAGGTGGGGTAGTAGATTTAAAAGGCTGATTGCTGGAATGAAAAGAAACTGATTTTTTTTTTTAATCCATCCATTTTCTTTTTCAGAATGTGAGAACTTTCTGGATGTTGGGCTGGGCAGGGAGTGTGCCCCCACGCACAGCACACTTAAAAGAGAGTCTGGGAGTGATTCTGACCTCTTCCACTCACCCACGGAAGAGGTGGACAGCATCGTCTTCTCCAAGGTAGCTACGTCCGCCACTCCTGCCGGGACTCGTCATCCTTCCACCCTTACAGCGCTTCTCTCCGGCTCTCGGCGGATCTGAGAGAAGCGTCAAAGCTCCCCTTCGGGGCAGGATGCTCCAGGTTTCCGAGGGGCTTAGACACAGGCATTGGCCTTTATTTTCTGCAGAATCATGGCTGGTTCCATGCAAGTTTTGCCACTCACTTTGAAGCCTAAAGAAGTGGACATGAATGAAATCAGATGACAATGAGTGCTTTTCAGTGGGCAGGAAGGACCATGCCTCGGACTAGATGATGTCATGTGTATAAACTAACCGCAGAGTCCTTTCTGATTCATGTGTTTAGGCCTGAAGCTCACTGCTGAGCTTGGTGATGTCACGCTGCTTAATTGGAACAGTCTAGATCTCTGCTAGGGAGCCCAAGCTTTCTCTCCAGTGAAAGGCCAGGCACATCCACATGAATCACCTTGTGTTTTTTGTATAATTTGAGGCCCTGTAAGAGGCCAGGGCGGGGGGTGGGGGAGTGTGTGTGCTCATGTTCGCACCCAGTTGCAGAGAGTTCTGCTTTGATTCCTGAGAGAACTAGAAGGCTTTCCCACCAAGGGTCAGAGTAATACTCAGGTCTTCGCCACAGGTGGGCGTCTTGGTAGGAGGGGGCAGGGGCAGACGCGTTGTGGCAGCTGGGGAGCAGTCGTGTTCAGTGGACGATTCCATTTTCCGGGGACCATGTGAGGATGCTGTGTTGCAAAGTCATGGTAGAAGGTGGAGGCTGAAGGTTCTGGGTTCTGCTCCAGAACCTGTTTAAGTCTCTGCGGATGTACCTTCAAACACTTGTTCATCTCGGCGGCTCTCGTGTGTCCATTTGGCCTTCCCCAGCCCTTCTCCACCTTGTTCCTCTTCCTTGTGCTCGTTACCTTCTGGAGGCCCCTGGAGAGAGTGCAGAGCATCAGGATTCCGGTCACCGTCACATACCACGGACTGTGGACCTGTTGACTCAAGGGATTCTGTAAAGTAAAAAATCCACATGCCGGAAAGGTGTGTCCTTCTCTGGAGTTAATTAGGAAGAGAGAAAGCAATCGGGTTTTTTTTTTTTTTAAGTAACAGAACTTGGGTAATTACCACTGTGATTTTGAGGTTTTTGTTTGTGAAGACTTCTCAGATCTCCCCGCACCCCCACCACCCCTAGGGAAATGCCATTCTGCCGAGGTTCAGCTCTGAAAGTAAATCAGTTTTGTCTGAGATAAATAGGGTAGATATTATCTGTGAGTGCCTGCTTTAAGTTTGAGTCATCGGTGTCATGGATACCTACGTAATGTTTTGGTAAACATTTCTGTATGTTTGAAAATTTTCATAGTAAAAAAGCTTTTTAAAAATGGAGAAGTCTCCGTTAAGAAGTGCTGGCTGCTCCCCAATGCGTGCGTGGTGCCTTGTCTCTGGGTGGTCGCTCTGCAGGGTGACGGTTGTGTCTGCCCACCAAACGAAATGATTTTCCCAGCTCTGCAGAGTCAGAATTTGCTCTACTTTACCTGCTTTTTTGGACTGCTGAAAGCATTCGCAAGATTGTTCATACCAGTGTCCAGGGCTAGATTTAGCAGTTTGGTTTTTTTTCCCCTCAGGATGACTAGATACAGTTTTTTTACTCCCCAGATTAAGTCTTACCTACATGTCACAGCAGCCTGCTTCAGGAAAACTGGAAACGGTGGTGCACTTTGACCTCGTTGTGCCCTCACCAGCATGCCTGCTGGCCTCTCGGAGGGAGACCTGGCGGGTTCTTCTCTCTCAAAGTTGGTGACCAGTAGAGGTTTTGCAATAGGTGTTTTCTCTGGCATTATCAAAACCAAGGGTTCACGTACAAAAGGAAAAAGAGAGAGACAGACTGATATTTATTTCCAGAGCAGTTACTATATACTGGGCACTGACTGACCCGAATTTTCGACACGTGTGGTCTCATTTATGATCATGGCAACCCTGTAAGGTGGGTGCTTCTATCGTCATGACGCTCCTGAGGAAATAGAGGAAATCTGGTCATTTGCTGTGGTTTTGCCTTCAGTCTCCCAACACCTGCTTTAGAAGCCAGTGATTTATGTAGAAGTGGCAGACGGGCCGTCAGCACCTTCCTTAGAAGTCTTGCTCACTGGTCATCCGCAAGTGCGCTCTGCCACATCAGCCCGTCCCCGAGTTCCCGCCCAGGCTGCAGCCCTCTCGTCCCTTCTCTGAAATACAGTGTGGAGGAAAGCCACCGCGGCGTGGGCGGTGTGTTGGGTCACTTCCCGCTGCCATTGGTGGGACTGACTCCACAGCGGTCCCTGTAAAACAGCCTGCAGTGTTTGCCTTAAGCTGGTATTTTCATTCATTCTCTGTCCTGGTAAACTCCATGACGTTTTGTGGAGTGTTGTGAGCTGTGAGCTTCATGTTTATCCTTATGGATATTGGTTGGTTTCTAAGATCTCGGCGCATAAAATTGAGATTTTTGTTTTTCAAGCGAAAAGAGATCCTGAGATTCTCTGGGCAGTGAGAAAGTATGATCGTAAAATACATGTCCTGGGCTACCCTCTTATCCAAAGGGCTAATTGAAGCCCATAGAAAATACTAGTAGGTGCTGACTCTTTCCCCAGAGGTAGAATAAAGCCTGTGGTCACCCTTTTGCCGTGTGTAGTGAGAGTACCTGATGTCAGGAGATTCCAGGGTTGCAGCGTTATCAGTAACTGGAGACACCGTGCTGTGCGTTAATGTCTCCAGAACGTAATCATCTCAGAACTGAAAGTTTGTTCCCTTTGGCTGACATCGCCCTGCTTCCCCCGCCCTCCAGCCACCACTCTGCTCACTGTTGCTATGAGTTTGACATTTTTAGATTCCACATATAGGTAAGATCATGTGCATTTGTCTTTCCGTGTCTGGCTCATTTCACTTGGTATGATGCCCTGAGGGCCATCCATGTTATTGCCAGTGGCAGGATTTCCTTCTCTTTTGAAGGCTGACTAATATTTTCTTTATCTGGTCATCTGTAGATGGGTATTTAGGGTGTTCCCATATCTCGGCTTCTGTGAGGAATGCTCTGAGCATGGCAGTGCAGGTGTCTCTTCGAGATAGTGACTGTATTTCCTTGGGCTGTGTGTCCAGAGTCAGGTGGGTACAGACACACACACGTCTAGTGTTGAAGCAGATGGCCGAAAGATAATCCCTTCATTTCAGTTTGTGATGTTGACTGGAGGCCCTGTCCTGAATTAGGTATTTTCCCTCCGTAAGGAGAGGAACATTAATGTACTTCCAGCTGTCGGCTCAGTCGGGCATAACGGAGGTGCTGCGCTTGGTCCTGCTTTCCAACCAGCTGTGCTTTCTCCCCATGACAGCCCGAGGAGGAGCAGTCAGTCTGTGACATCACCGGGTCCTGTTCTTCCACGGATGACACGGCTTCCCTGGACCGACATTCGTCTCACGGCAGTGATGTGTCCCTCTCCCAGATATCGAGTGTGAACAGGGCCAGGGACCAGCAGTCTCTCGATGGCTTCTCCAGCCCTGGGGTGGGGGTCGAGGGCCGAGAGAGTGAGAGCGAACCCGCCGGCTCAGGTGAGATGGAAGAGGAGGAGATGGACAGCATCACCGAGGTGCCCGCGAACTGCTCAGTGCTGAGGAGTTCCATGCGCTCCCTGTCCCCTTTCCGGAGGCACAGCTGGGGGCCCGGCAAGAACGCAGCCAGCGATGGTGAAATGAACCACCGGAGGTGAGACGCCAGGCGGCACGTTTACCCCCTCCGTCTGCTTGTTCTTGAGAAGTGTCTGATTTGGGGCTTTCGTTGGTATCAGATTGGAGGAGGCACTGTGGTATAGGAGAACGCAATGGCCCTCGGAATCAGGGAGGCCCCTGTTCAGACTCCAACTCTAGACCTTCCTTCGTAGATACCCTTGGGCAAATTACTTGACCCCACTGAGCTTTAATTTTCTCATCTGTGAAACACCTGCCATCCTGAGTATTTCTAATACATATTACAAGTAAAATATGTCTGTCAGATAGCAGGTGTTTAATAAGTGGTAATGTGTATTCAGGCTAGGTTCGTTCATGAAATTCATAGATGACAAAATATTGGAGAGAGTAATTTGTCAGTTTTAAATTAAAAAACATGAAAGCGCATGGTTTGAGCACATCTAAAGTGCTTCACAGGAATTGCCATATCTTCGTAATGCAGAAAGCTTTGACAAAGCCAAGATTATGAGTGTGTCCTCCACAGATCATCAGAATCACTGAATATCATTAGGTTACTGTGCTTTTCCATGGGTCGTCCAGTCTTTGGGGACTTTCCTGAGTGTGACCCAGCCACAGACCTCCCGACCTTCAGTTTGGAAGCAGTCTGTGGGAGAGAGGTGGGATTTGGAGTCTCACCGTTGGCCGCCTGGGTGAATTTAAGCACATGGTTTTAGCTCTGAAGGGCACGAGCCATAGTGCCTGCTGGGTGTGCAGAGGTGTGCTTACCCCAGAGAAGCAGGTAGTGGGGGAGGCGGACACTCGTTTTCAAACACTTCACATGGATAGTATCACTTCAGCAATTATTGCTTCATAAAATTTTTTTTGACCTCTTTACAGTATTTTGGCTCTGATCCTATAAACGATAAGTATATGTAATCTGATGATATTACTCCCTCATTCTTTTACTCAGCCAGCTTATCCTGTGCGTGTTCCGCACGCCGGGCATTTCTCTGGTCTGGATACACAGAGGGGGTGCACGAGACCGAATCCCTGCTTTCACGGAGCTCACAGGAGTGCCTTTCACTTTCCTAGTGGCTGTTCTTTTCAGACGCCTTTAATAACATGGAACGTTATCGATCGTTACCTCATGCACGTCGTTTCACCCCGTTTTTGCAGGTGGGACTGGGGCACGTAGTTTGTCACACCTTCCCAAGGTCAGTAGGTCCCTGCTTTCTGGCCTTCAGGTCAAGCGCTCTTTCTGTGATTCCATGTCGATGACTCATTCTGGGGTGAAATTCAGAATGCTTACCTTAGAAAGCAGGGCTTGCTTTATCTGCTGGGAAGTTTTTGTTGACAGTTGACCACCTAGATTATATAAGAAAGTAATTTCTAAAAGCTTTTTATTTTCAGCTTTATTCATGCTTTTTTTTTTCTTTAAAGCATTCACACCAATAGGAAATATAAGGATGGAGGGAATGGTCCTTACAGCAGGCCATTCTTGCCTTGGGTGATAACAGTGTCCAGAAACATGGGTTTATTTTGTACGTGAACCAGTTTTCTTTTTAACCCACCATGGGTCCCTTTGCCATGACTTGGATTTCAGAGCTAGATGGGATTTTATGGATCATTTTGCTCAGATGAGGATGTTGAAGCTCAGATTAAATGGTTTGCCCAAGATTCACTACACAATGCTGTTTTGATTGCACCAAGACTAGAACCGTATCATCTAAGTCGTTTCTATTTTTCACACACTACGGTCATGGAACCCCCTGTTGGAGCGTAGCCTTGGGGTTCCCCCACACCACTGCCACAGTGCCTCTGCAGATAATGGGAGGAGAGTCGGCCAGCTCTTTAACTGGTTTGACTAACTCTTTCAGTATTACCTGCATATGGTGTAAGCTGGAACTTCAAGTGCTGAGAAAACGCTTGGAAAGTTTCAAACGGCCTGCCTTTCGCCTTATCCGTGTACTTTGATAATTTAGTGAACCCGGCTCCTTGTCCTCTGAGTGACTGTGCGGCTTCTCTTCGGGGGTTGTGTCTCTTCCCAGGGTGATGTCTGCATGTGTCATGCGTTCATGTCCATCGTGTTTCACCGCGACACTGACCTCTCCCATCATTCATTTTCAGTTCAATGCGTGTTCTGGGGGATGTTGTCAGGAGGCCTCCCATTCATAGGAGAAGGTACAGAGTTCACTAACTTGGACTAACCATGTTGCCTCTGAGCATCTACTAACAAGCATCTCATTCCTCTGCTTATTCCATGATTAAACAACTGTTCTGAAAGAATTGTACATCTACTTCGAGCAAATAGAATATAGGTACTTAATTGTTGATTGTGTGTTCCCTAGGAAATGGTTTCTGGAATCTGAGGTTTTGCTAACAGGGTCTTCCCAACTTTCTCCAGAAGAATTTGAAGAAATGTTTATGTTGTGCCTCTATAATACCCTGGGGAGGACCTTTTCTTCCTCCCCCCTCCCCCCCCAAAAAAAGTGTGAAGAAGAAGCAGAAATACATGTGCGCCTTGCACACACAGGCCTTCAAACATTTCCAATGCGTTCTTCAATGATTCTGTGGAAGTTTGTGTCCCTGGGCCACCCACTGTCCCCATTCCCTGGGCAGTGTGGTCACTCCTCATCACAGCAAGACACACCCGCTGGCCTCTCAGGCCCTCTCACTGTTGGATTCCTCGACTGTTTTTTGTTAGCTAACATTTTGAAACTGAAAATTGGTCTCCAGCTGAAAAATCATTTCTACTCAGAAAGCACGGACTTGCTTTAAATTTTTCAAAGGCTGAGTTCTGTTTTATTGTGCAGAAGTCTTCAGTGGCCTTTTCTGCCATTGCCTGGAAAAACGTTTACCAATCCAGAAATGACGGTTACATTTCGGTTAGCCTCTCCTAGGAGGAGACAATTATAAAGAGGTATTTTTAACGTCAGCGGAAGGTGTTGGTTGAGAAGCGGGCAAGAGGTGATCTTTTCCACTGTGTCCTTTAAGTGGCTGCTTCCTTTAATTCCAGAGTTAAGTGCCTGGCTCTCTATTAAAGCTCTTTCAATACGAACTTATGGAAACCGCGCGCTTAAAGACTCTGGAAGATGAGGAGCTTCCGGGTGCCGTCCACGTGAGCGTATAGATACAGCCGTCCTAGCCACGTCACGGAGAGTCTCACCCATAGTCCTATTCTGGAGGAAGAAGAAGAGGCACACTTTTACGTCTTATATTAAGTCCTAGCTAGTAAAAATTGAAACATTCCAGCAAGTATTAAAAGGTGGAGGAGGATAGGTGTTTTTTTTTTTTTTAATGTAGAATTTCCTAAATTTGAACACAAAGCCAAAGAACCATGAAATGTGACCCGCCCCCACCCACTGACTGAGGAACTGGGGACATTAGGGTGCTCTCAGAAATGCTCTTAATTGGGGAAGAAGTTTTCTGCCAGGAAGGGCAGTGTTTCGGCTGCTGTGGGGCCGTCTGCAGCCTCCTGGGTCCTTGAAAAGCAGCAGGTCCCTCTTCACGCCTTCCTGCTGCTCTTCAGTCTCCTCACTTGAAATTCCATCCCCATCTCCCCCATAGTTTTGAGAGGAAAGGGACGTTTAAATCAGAAGGAGATTTTTAACCATAAAATTATAGGTATAGCTTAAAATTTGACAGTTTGTATTCAGTTCCTGATTAACCATGTTCTGTTTTTTAATGAGAAGTTGGATATTTAGGTATAATATGCATTTTTATTAACAGGAGATTTACAGTTAATAATTTCATTTTTTTATTTTTAAAGATTTTATTCATTTAGAGAGAGGGGAAAGTAGTGGGGGTGGGGGAGAGAGAGAAAGAAAAAGAGAGAGAGAGAGACAGAGAGACACCCATTTTGCGTGCACCCCCCAACCGGGGACCAGCCCCGCAACCCAGCCATGTGCCCTGACCGGGAATTGAACCGTCAACCTTTTCTTTGTGGGTTGACACCCAACCAACTGAGCCACACCTGCCAGGGCTGAGTTAATCATTTTAACGAATGGATTTGCGAGTCTTATGTGTGCTTGCTTGTAAATTGTATCAAGGCTTCCTTCTGAGAAGTCAGTCTGGTTCCCTTTGCAGATGTGAGCCGTGCCTCAGTTGTGTATTTCTGCTTTCCGCTGCTTCACTTCGGAGCTTTACGCTATTTATTGAATGTGATTTAAAATGTTTTACAGTTTAAAGTATTTTAAAATGATACTAAAGATTTACTTTTAGAAGAGTCACAGGGATAGCTCTTACAGTTAATCTCCCACCATTTTCCTTCATCTCCAAAACCCCTATTTGTCAACTAAAAAAATGTATCAGGTATCAAGGAGGTGCTCAGTTATCCATGGGGAATCTGTTCCGAGATCCCCAGTGGATGCCTAAAGTCATGGATAGAGCCAAACCCTATATACACTGTCTTTTTTCCTTTATACACAAACCTGCGATGAAGTTTAACTTATAAATTAGGCACATTAAGAGACTAACAATAACCAACAATAAGATAGAACAGTGATAACAACATACTGCAGTAGAAGTTACGTGCATGGCCTTGAAGCCATTATTAAGTAAGAGCAGGGTCGCTCGAACACAAGCATTGCACTGGCTGGACAATCAATCTAATAGTAACCGAGTCAGCTCCTGAGTGGTGGACTAATGGGCGGGGAACGAGCCCAGTGTGGAGAAGCTGGACAAAGGCACGGTGCACCTCCAGGTGTGATGGGATAGAGTGTGACGGGGGAGATGTCATGCCACCACTCAGACACATATTTTAAAACTTAGTCCTGGAATTTTCCATTTAATATTTTTAAACTTTGGGTAACCGAAACCTTAGAAAACAAAACTACGGATAAGGGGGAGCACTACTGCATTCAAGATAGGTCTGCTGGACCTCCCAGTTCTGAGAGTCAGCAGGGAGCTGTGGTTTCACTGCTGTCTCCCTTCTGGAAACAAGGGCCTGTCACCTAGAACTTTTAAGACCCAAACAGTAGCAGTGTATTTTTAAAGAGGAGCTTTTTGTAGTCAAAAATCCTGACCTATTTTTTAAAAGATTTTTTATAAAATTTATTTTATTTTTAAACAGAAGGGAAAGGAGGTAGAAAGGGAAAAAAAATCCATGTGTGGTTGCCTCTCGTGCGCCCCCTACTGGGGACCTGGCCCGCAACCCAGGCATGTGCCCTGACTGGGAATCCAACTGGCCACCTTTGGGTTCACAGGCCGGCACTCAGTCCACTGAGCCACACCAGCCAGGGCCAAATCCTGACCTATTGATGCAGTTCCCTTTCCAGAGTAACTGGTATTTGGAATCAGTTATTTTTTGGCGGTTTATATTTCCTTGGCCTTTCCAATCCCAGATTTTCTGTACCTGCTGCTTGAGAATAAATATCAGTGCTGAGATAGATAGTCAGGGAAGTAGATGAACAAATGGATGTTTAAATTTTTGTTTAAAAATTAAAAAGACAAAGTTCTCAGTATGGTAGAATTGCTTTAACAAAAAAGAAAGAAACTCAATCCCTTTGTTATCATTAAAATGTGAGGAAATGTGACCTTTGTTGTGTAGTTTATCTTCAGCATAAGAGCCTTAACAGTAGGGTTTGAGGGTGGATGTGGGTCTTGACTGGACACCATTTTTATGGAGGTTGATGGATTGTCCCTCGTTGATGGAGCCTTCCTGGAAACGCATGACAAATGCTGATGACTCAGTGAGCCTGCCACCAGTGTGGTGTGTCACCCTCCGTTCCTTTTAGTTACGCTGTAGAAGGTGGGGGTGTGTGGAAGTGGTGGGAGGTGTGGGGGTGGTGGGATTCATGGAGAGGTGATCCCCAGTAACAGGGGCGGACATCTCCGGGAGGGGCCTGCAGAGGAGGCCATGCGTAGGCGGGCTCTCGGTGCAGGGCTCTCTAGAAAAAAACTGGGTTTCAGATCAGATTTGCTGCCCTGTTAACAGCTCCCTCAGTCGTTTCCAACCCATTGTGTAGATAGACATCAGTAGAACAATTTTAAGATTGCGTGGTATTTATTCTCACCTTTTTTGTACATCAGTGTTGCATTTCTAGTTTTTTGATGTTCATATAAGTCCTTCTGTCTCTGTGACCTTTTCTTTTTAAACCCAATAACCCCATTCCTGTTTCCTCTTTTCTCCCTCCATTTCTATTTCTGTCGTTGATGTCATCCCCAGTATGAGCTGGTGTCCCTCTGGTGTGCAATACTCTGCTGCCCTGAGTGCTGACTTTAATTACAGAAGGTACGGTATTGTTCTGTGTTCAGCCGCCGAAGGGGAAGTCCTGACATAGGGCATGTGGGCTTTGGCTTGGAGCTGGCTTCTCTCGCCCGCGGCGGCCTGCTTTGCGTGTGAGCGCGCTATCCCACTGCCTCTGCTGTTGGCGGCGCTGATCCAGTTGCAGGGGTGCAGCGTAGCAGTCTGCTGGTGTGCCCTGACGCCTCATCCTGTGTGCCTCAGGTGGCTGTGGACGGGGTGTTTTCTGCGCGCTTGTCTGAGTGGTATGCTAGCCCACGCCTCTCTCTGTGTAGTCTGCCCTCACTCCGGTCCTCGGGATTCCGGTCCTCGGGATTCTGGTCCTCGGGATTCCGACCCTCGGGATTCCAGTCCTCTGGATTCCCCTGTCCTGAGGAAAACATTGACAGAAGCCAGGCAGCTCCTTAGCTGCCCTTATTTCTGTTACGCTGCCACACCCACCCATTGCTTTCGAGGACAGATGCACAAACTCTTCATTTCATGTTCTTTTTCCACGAAGCAGCCAGATTTGATTACCAAAACATTGGCAGGATTAAGTTTTGTGGAAAGCATAGAGTGGTTTTCTTAGGTTTTACAGGTCATTCGCAATAGAAAACGAAATTTCTTCTTCACTAGCCTGTCTTCTTGTCCCTGGTGTTAGAATGACTTTTATGGAGACGTTACTTGTTAACTAGTGGTAATTTCTGTTCTCATATTGAAATGAAAACAAAACCAAAATCTATTGTTTAATACAGTTTTAATTTATAGTAATTTGTGAAATTAAAAAACAAGCCCTTTTAGACTAGTATTTGTGAATCGTTTGTAGGAATTAACTGCACAGTTTGAGCAGAAATAAGTAAACAGCTTCAGACACAGTTCAGCTGTTGGTAACTGGGGGTGTGGTCGGCCATAGCTATATTTTGGGGTCTTGCTTGTTTTGAAGAAGCCTCCCCCGCAGTTGTAGCTGATGTAAGTCATTCTGCCTGGCAATTCCCCCAGAGGAACAGACGCTGACATCTCTCTGTAGCCGCCTGCTCATAGAAAAATGATTTTTACTCAGAAAACCACAAAACTCTTTATTCCAGGGATCCCGTTTTGGATACTGAATCCTAAGATTGCCTCCCCCCACCCCACCCCCCGCCCTGCTTTGTCAGTATCCGGACAAAAATTAAAACTCTTAGACTCAGTAGCTTTTCAGCTCTTGGTCTTTGAGGGGTCCTACGTGCCTGTCTGCTACTAACAGTCCTCAGGAAGCCTGGCGAGCCGGCGTTGCCTGGGCAGGTGTGCACCACAGTGTTGCTCTCGGTAGCGCTTGGGTTTTCTGGGCGGGTGCGTCACTGTGAAGTTACAACGTTCAACTAACCTGTCCTGGAACCTAAAGCTATAAAGGTCCGCTTAATGGCCTTGGGGGCAAGTCCGAGTCTCCCCGTTTGCCTTCTGAAAGTTACTTACACTCATATTTTCTCCATGCCCTATAGTTATTTGGCGTTAGCAGAATTAGATTTTGGCAAAAGGTCAGGGGAAAACACACAAGTAAAAGATGAATGAGATCATATGGTCTGTCCATATGATATACTGAAAAAATGGCCTTAGATGGTTCAATATTTGAACACATTGAATTAGCTAAGAAAATCTCAGTGCAGCGTTTTCCCCCAAGACCTGTGAGGCGTCAGGCAGGTGGTGCTCATCTGTGCTGTGCCTTTGCAGACAGCCTGGCTGGGTGCGCTGGAAATTATAGACGTGCAAGAGAGACACCACGGAAGGGGTATTGCCTCCTCCTTTCTTTCTGGGACTCGGGAAGAGAAGGCACCAACTCTCGTGCTCTGTGTTCAGTTTCAGCCTAGAAGGCTTGGCAGGAGGAGATGGTGTCGGGAACAAACCGTCCTCGTCTCTGGAAGTCAGCTCTGCGAACACCAAGGAGCTCAGGCACCCTTTCAGCAGTGAGGAGCGGGGTGACTCTTTGGTGTCCCTTTCGGAAGAGGATCTGGAATCAGGCCAGAGAGAACATAGGATGTTTGGTCAGCAGGTAAGGCTGAAATGTGGACATGGAGCTAATTTGGAAAACTTTAATTTTATCTCCCTAAATATGTCCTCATGTTAATACGAGACTGGCAACTATGGTTACTTACTCATTTTGGTAATCCACTCAGTCTAGGGCAAAATAAGTTTTTAGCACTTGATACTAATTAAAGAATATGGTGAATCTGCCTAGATTTAAACACTCTATCAAAGCAACTTCTTTTTAAATTACGAAAGTACCAAGGGTATTGAATTGAGTGTTTTCTTCTTTTCTGAGGACTCCTTTTACCACCCCAATAGTAAAATGAGCCTGGACGTGTATTGCATATCATTATTGAATTTCCCCATTTTCAAAACCATGTCACATGTTTCTCCTTCCTGGAAAAAAATTCCTTATTCTTTATCTCAGCATGTTGTCTAGGAAAGGACGAGTTGTTCTCTCCTTCCTGTCACTGCCAGAATTCTTGAGAGAACGTCTACACTGGCCACCTTCTTCTCACCCCGTAATGCCCACCACTGTCGCTGTCTTGGAAATCCTCTCTTGAAGGGCATGGATTTCCTTGTCCAGCAAAGCAAGCGACCTTTGCTGAGTTCTCACCCTCTCAGCGCTGCATGAACACTCACCCCTTCTGACAGTCCCTCCGGGCGTTTTTGAGTTGAGAACCCCAAGTCCTCTTTCTTGGGCATAGGAGATTTGGGCTTAATTTCTGAGAGGATGCCAGGATACATACCCAAATGAAACATTTCTAGCTAAACAAACAAAAAGGTTAAACATGCGTCTCTGAATAGGTGACTAGAGTTTTAAGTAGAAATATAGTGAAACGTTTTTTTTTCCTTTTTTATTGAATTGATTGGGGTGGCGTTGGTTAATTGTAAAGGTTTCAGATATACAATTCTATACTAACGTACCCGTATATTGTATTGTGTGCTCACCACCCCAAGTCAAGATTCCTCTGTCACCGTTTCCCACCCCATACCCTCGCCCACCTTCCCCAAAACATTTCTAATAAAACGAGGAAACAAAAATGTTGAACAGCCTGTACTTTCAATAGGTGACTGAGGTTTTGCATAGAAATTTCATTTTTATTTCATCCTGCTACATGGCAGTGACTTGACCAAATGGAAGTTTGGCACCAGAGGATCGATCCCCTTAGTGATGAGCGCATCACTTACAGTCCTGTGAAGGCCTAATGGAAAGTTGAGGAAATGGAGAAGCCAGAGAACTTACCCATGGACAGGAACTGAGGAGGGGGAAGGCTGGAGGGAGGGCGTGCAGGGGTCAACTGTAATAGCACAATCAATAAAATATACTTAAAGAAGTTAAATAGAAGGCCGAGAGAGATTTTGTGCCTCACCTTCCAGGAACTCTGTCAACCTACAGCTGTTTATTTTGTGTTCCACCTCAGAGTGGGGGGCTCAGGCTGCGTGTATCTCTGATCTGGACATGTTGCCTGCGGCCAACTTCCTGTTGAAAGCCTCCGCCTCTCCCCGAGGTCATTTTTCAGACCTCACAGTTGTATTGGAAACATAGCAACTGTGCGTCAGGCTCCATGGTTACACAGGAAACAAGCCCTAAATAATCAGAAGTCTTCAGTGCTGTCCAGTGGCGTTTACATTAGTAACGGGTTTTCATTGCTTCCCTTTCAGTGTGTGCAAGCCACAGAGGGGCAGATTTCAGCTACCAGAAAGGGAAGAGATTTATCAGAATTAAAGTTAGTTAATGATTAGAATGGGCTCTCGAAACAGCAGGTACGGGCTGGGAAACACGGAGCTACGGTTTCTGAAGTGCCATTGCAGGACCTTCTGTGGTTGCTTGGATTTCGAGGCCCTGAAGCCACTGTGAGCTTACTGGGGAGTTAAGTCATCAAAGTGCAGTCACCCTCCTGTATAGAGAGGCAGGCAGTCTAATCCTGAAGAGGAAATGGAAGAGATTTATTTAGGCTTTTTCCCCCAGACACAGGCCTGCTTTGCCTGTGGTCTCGAAACATTTTTACTTAGATCTCTGTTTCTAACTCTTTAAGATGAGAATATTATTACTGTACTTCCACAAATGAAATGATTTTTATGTGGTTACGCATTCAACAGATGTTAATTAAGCACTTACTGAGTTTGAAACGTTGTGAGGTACTGTCAGGGAGACGAAACGACTGTAAAGGGTGCATGCTCTAGTTACCCTCAGCTTACAGGGGAGAAAACTAAGGCTCAGAAACGCGGAGCACGTGTCCACAGTCGAGCAGCTGTGGCAGGGGCTGACTTTGGTCCACGGCTGTGTGACCGCAGCCCTTAGGCCTGTGTGCTGCCTTATTCCCAGCGTGGGCTGGAGTGTACAGTTCTGTGCTTATCCAGAAATAGAAGAGCATGTACTTAGAACCTGTTCTTCCTTTTCTTTACTTTACAGACATGTCACGGATCTAAACCACAGGGGTTTAACTACCGTACATCAGCCATTTCTTCTACACTGACAAAATCCATCTCATTAATGACAATCAGCCACCCTGGGTTGGACAGTAAGTATGCTACTTTTGTAAAAAATTAAGTACACTTTAAATACTTTTTCTCTCAATTTTCTTACCTTAAGACCCTATAGCATTACCTTCAAAAATTTCCTTGCCTTTTCCTGTGAATGAACGGCTCATCATTTAAATAGAAAAGGTAAGATAGAATTCAGCTCTGTGGTCTTCCTCCTCTTGCTACCTAAAAATCTCCTTAACACATTAATAAATTTATTATTTGCAGGGGGCCTAAACCTGACATATTTTTTAAAACTTTATTTTGTAATACTGTTAGACTTTAAAATTAGTTGCAGAAATAATACAAAGAATTACCATGTCTTCTTCCCCTGGAGTCCCCAAATGTGAAGACACATGACGCTCCTACATCTCACGATGCTCTCTTATTTTACCACAGAGCCATTATCCAAATTTTATCCAGTGTTATTTTTTCTGAGCTCTTTTAAAATGTCAAGAGTATGAAGGACAGAGAAAGACTGAAGTAGAGTTTTAGTTAAGTGAATGCCAAGGGGATTGCATCGGGAACTGATTCATGCCACTGCATGCAATTCAGGGTCCACTGGCTAGGAGATTATAGAGAGGTGTCTGACGGCCATAAACCAGGGCCTTTGCAAGCGAAAGATGCTCAAAAATATATTTGCATTTGGATGCAAATGTTTGTCACAGGAAGGCAGCTTGCTCTTTGGGGAGCCCTCCTCTTTTGTATTATTTTTAAAATACTGATTTTTCTTTTTAAATGCGTTGCCAGTGTGAGGTCTTGATATAAAGATTTAAATTCTCAACACAGGCAGAATGATGCATTACATTCTTTGCCAAAAGAGCAAGAATCCAGACAGCTGAAGCAGAGGGAATAAATAAACTGCTGTTTCCAGTGCTTCTTCAGTGTCCCCTGACAAAGCCCCTGTGAAAAGGTTAGGGACAGAAGTAGCTGCCCTGCGTTCATGGGATGTTCTGTCTCCAGTCATGACTTCCTGGATTCAATTCCCACTGTGGAGTTAAAACCTGCTGGCCAATTCTTTTAACTTTGTTCTCCTTTTCATGCGATTACTAGTTCAGATACAAATCTGGCCTATTTGAGTAAAGGTGCCTAACGTCACTTTTTCTCAAAGACACAGGCATAACCTCACAGAACCATAACACAAATAGCTTTAACTGCTTTTTGGGGGGTTTGGGTTTTGTTTGGATTGGGCTTTGGTTTAGAGGTTTTGCTGGTATAGAATAGAAGTGATTTTAAGAAGATAGTTGATAGTGGATTTGATGGGCCTAAAGTGCCAAAGACAGACAAGAAAGAGCCCTTGAGTGAGACCTGTCAGCCCTCCATACCCTCCTTCCAGGACTAGCCGGTGTGGTGGCCTGGTGGAGACTCTGTTCCAATGGCAGCAAACACCCGGCACCAGCAGACTGTGTCCCAAAGAGAGATATTTTTCCTATATTTTGACACACGTTCTCTGGCCTTGGGCATGAAATACTTCATTATTTCCCCCCGCAAAAAGCAAGATGGTTTTTTACTGTGTTTTCAGTTGCTAGCCAAACACTATAAATAATGTGGCTGACTCCCAAGAAACACTGTCCTTGAGTGCCAGAGGGGCTGGCTCACCGAGCTTTGCCTCCTGTGGCCAGGATGGTTGTGCTCAGCTCGCTTGGAGAGACTGACAGCTGCCACAGCAGGGCTCTAAGTAAGCGTTCAGTCCTTCTGCTAAAATAGGGCATCCTCATCCTAATTTACAGTGTTCCTTGCGTGCAGGTTTTTTGGGGGGGGGTCAGGAAGTCCTTGACTAGCCCCACCTCCTTCCCTGAGTCAGCACATACTCTAATTGGAGGGCAGTCACCTCCAATGACGCCGTTTCTCCTGAGTCCCTCCCCTTACACAATTAAGTTAATTGTACCAGAAACATGGTACAAACATTCTTTACAAACAGGTGTAAAAAGCCAGGCTGTTGAACAGGAGACTAAAACTTCTGTTTCCTGTGCTGTGCTTCTGAGCATCAGCGTAACGGGATAGATAGTGCTAGATTTGCCACAGACTCAGCTCTCCGATTCTGGACCACTTGAGTGCCGCACGAGCCATCTTCGGGCGTGGTCTTCCTAGCTGAAACTGCCACGATTACTGTGCACGCAGAGATTTACTGTTCCCAACGCCTAAAGTGTTCGGTACACTTCACGTATTTTAACTCCCGTTTTGTCGCAAGCCCACTTAGTGCCTTTGGGACCGTGGGCTAGATCCTGAAACACTTTGCCTCGATTATTTGGACTATTAAACAGCGATAATAATGTGATGTGGCTTAAATGTGAATGTATTTAAAGTCTTTAGCATGTTCCCTGCCTTATAATAAGTACTTATTGTGAGGGAGTGAGTTAGTTCCCATTGCCCAAAACAGAGCCCAGGCCCGTTCCTCTGTGGCCAGCTTCAGCAGCGTGAAAGAAACGAGGGCGGCGCCCCTCATGTTCTTTAAGTGGCTGTGTCTAATGAACACCGTGTCTAGGAGCAAAGTGCTTTCTGAAATCAGCCTTTTTTCACTGCTGTCCAGCTTGTTCCTGCACTCCATCCTCTTTCTTTTGAAGAAATGAACTGCTCCTCCCACAGTCTTTCACATGTACACGTTTCTGAGAATATACTGGGCTGCTGTCTGGAATGTCTTGTGTCATTTGCTAGATGAGAAAAACAGACAAACTTCTAAGTGCTGTTTCTAAGCTGGGATCTGTTGCAAAAATCCATCCATTGGAGGAAAATACGGAATAAAGGTGGTGACTCAACCTATTTCTCAGTCATTTTCTGGGGTGTCAGGTAGATTGGCGACAGCTTACCGAGGGACCACAGCGGGTGGGAAAACTTCCTGACTCGCGTCTTGGATTTGCTGGGAGGCACATGGTGGCGCATCTTGCTGGTCCCTTCTGGAGAATCACGGTAGCCCGGTGCTGCCTGTGTCGTGTGGGAAAGACGCCAGGAGGGCTCACCCTTTCCATCCGCTCCCTGAGGCCTGTTTGCATCACACCTCCTCCTTGCATCAGAGAGGACTGGGTGGAGGCTCCCAGCCTGCCAGGAGACTTACGTGGTTTCCACGTAGAATTTAAAGAGTCAAGTTCATTGTTGGCATACAGGATAGTTCAGTTTTTGAACTTGTCATTGCTTGCACCCAGAAGGTGCCTGCAAACCATAGAGAAGCTGCCTGATCGATTCTGTCCCTGGAAGCGCCCTGGCACATTAGCAGGGATAATGTTACAAGGAGAGTCGTACCCATGAGATGGTTTACCTTCACAGGCTTCTAGCATGAATTTCTTTTTCCCCTTCATTTTGCTGGTTGTCACACAGAAGAGTGTTCCCCAGGGGCACTTGTCCTCGGGGTCGGCCGTATGCCCTTGCTCCATGTGTGGGAGTTGGCCAGGTTCCTTTTGTGTGCCTCAATGGGAGCACTGGCCTGTGATCGGAAGGTTTCAGTTGACTGTGGTGGTGAAGTCCATCTGGAGAGCCGCTGTGTGCCGTTTACGTGTATGCCAAGCGCCGGGTCTGAAAAGATAAACAATCCACGGGGCCAAAGAGCAGGGTGTACCTCTGGGAAGTTAGGCATCAGTGCTGATGAGGATATTTTATCTCTACTTTCTCTGCTAATTTCCTCTCTTTTTTTAAACCATGGCCAGTGGGATGAGAATGTATTGGAATACGCGTATTTTCTTACAGTGCTTCTTGTTGGAAAAGGTGACACGGACAGATATGTCAGGGCGTAAACTGAGTCAGGCAGATGGAGTTTTTCCATTGGTCCTTTGGTTGAATTGCAAGGCTTGAATATATGTGTGGTTATTAAGTATGTGATACATTACATATGTTACATTACATACACATTTTAATTTGGGGATAAGTAATGTCAACATTGAGACCAAAAGAAAACAAGGGATTTGCTCAGGGAATTAGTACGTGGAAAGCAGGACTGAGGGCTTTGGCCTTGTTACCTGGGGACAGTTGATTAAATTGATCCATTGCTTGAGTGCAACACTTCACACAGACCACCCTGGAGAGTGTGTTGGGTAGGAGAGGCAGGCAGAGCATCGCAAAGCTATTGCAGGATTCAGATGGGAGCATTTGGTGGCCTCAACTGGGGCCTGGAATAGTAGCAGCAGGGAGAAGTTGGTGTTGAGAAAATTCCAGAAGACAAAATCCAAAGGACTGAGTGAGCTGTGATGTAAGGATTCCCATTTCTGTTCTGAAAAATGAGTTAGATTTAGGTACCACTCTGCCAAGTGAAGGCTTATAGGCAGAGGAGTGGGTGTAGAGGAAAGATAGGTTTACTTAGCTACTTGTTCTCTTTGAGCTGCCTGCGGGGTACCCACCCCCGGGTGAGCAGTGAGGTGAACCCCCGGGAGCTCAAAGGACAGACCTGGCCTGGAGACAGAAGGGGTGAGTCACCGGTATGTATTGCGTGCAGACTGCAGTTAAGAGGTGGGAGTGAATGAGGAATTCGGGGTGAGGAGAAAGAGGGCCAGATGCAGTTTCACTTTGCAGGAAAAAAGAAGAAACTCCAGCTATAAATTATAACCATTAAAAATAATTTAGTTCTTGCCCTGGCTGCTGCGGCACAGTGGATTGAGTGCCAGCCTGTGAACCAAAGGGTCGCTGGTTGGATTCCCAGTCAGGGCACATGCCTGGGTTGCAGGCCAGGCCCCCAGTTGGGAGCATGTGAAAGGCAACCACACATTGATGTTTCTCTCCCTCTCTTTCTCCCTTGCTTTCCCTCTGTCTAAAAATAAAATATATAAAAATTTTTTAAAAAATTTAGTTCTTTTTTCATAATCTAACAAGTTCATATTTGTTGAATGCATTTTTTTTAAAGCTGTGTTAGAATCCTACATGTTCAGAAATGAAGATCAAAATGTGAGTAAGTTGCATTGTTTGCCTAGACAGCCTCTCTGGGAACCATAGGGGCCAGTGACACTGTTCTGTCCTACGTGGGTTGGAGGTGCCTGCTGCGTCGTCCTGGTGTAATCTGTGCCTGTTCTAATGACCCCCGTTAACCCACTTCTCAGCCCTGCCGCCACCGCCGCCGCCGCCCACCCGGCAGATCTCCTTCTCCATCAGCATCTCTCCGCTCCTCCTTAAGTCTAAAACTCTCTTTTCTCTGGGCTCTTCTCATTCCAGTGATGAGGAGGAGGAGTTTCAGTGTAAGTAAGCAACCCTGGGACCCAGGGCTGCTCTCCTGCACCTGACAAGCACTGAGAATGCTCTCGGCTTGGCACTGAGAAGTTGTTCGGGGACTTTTATCCCCCTGCATGCCCTCGTGTCTAAACCGTTTTCGTCATGCTTGGCTTTGAAAATTAATTTGGTAAGACAGCTTTGGTCTTCTGTACACTGCGTACACTGATTAATCCGGCAGCCTGACTCCAGGGCACGAATTTCCGTCCCAGGACACAAATGCCTTCCCAGGCACCAACGGTGTGTTCCCATCCCACCTCGTGCCTTCCGTAACACCGAGTGCTGATTTCACAGAACTTTCCGTTTGATGATGTAACCTTCATCGTTCCTTGTTTCACTTATTTTGTCTCGTGGGACAGATCTCCAGATGCCCACCTGCACTGTTTACCCGCTAATGGTAGTATTTTTTCTTCTCACCTTTTCCTCCTATTTTTTTCCCTTGCAACTTTTTTTTTTTTCAGTTCTTTTTCTACACTGTGGGTTTCAGATGACTATGTCCTTACTTGGCGACACCTAGTTTAAAAACTTTACAAGGTGTCAGTTTTAGTAAACTTGGAAAGGAACTGAATCTCTCCTTTTATGAAAATTAACTGTTTTCAGTTGTGCAAGATTTCTGCAGCATTCCAGGACTGTTATTTTAAGTGGAAAATTATTTCTAATAAAGAGTTAAATGATGAATTGCCTTCCTTTTATATAACTAATGAATCCCATGCAATTATAATATCTACATGATTGAGCACCCTAATTCTTGACTGCTCGCTGACCCTGAGTTTCAGCAGTGTTTATTGAATCATTTAATATTTAAACACTATTAAACTCAGGGTGGCACTTTTGCATTCTTCTTAAAGTGCCTTATACGCAGAAACACCAAGTGTAGTTAATTTCCTGTTAGTGCAGGCCTTACATGTTCAGTACTTTTTCACAATTAAAAGAGAGAGATTTGGTAAATAGGCACACAGTTAAGAGATCATTTTTTACCAGTTACAGTAAGAGGGAAGTTGTGAGAATCCACTTACAACTTGGAGGGTTCAGAAATTCTCGAGGCTCTTTCTTCATTTCAGCGTATTGATGACACCGTGGAGAAGAGGTCTGGCAGCCGGAAAAACCAAAGGTCCCAGCAGATTCTGTCTGTCTCTGATAGAAAATCGTGGTGGGCTCGTCTAAGTGTAGGGGCTAGAAGAAACCTTCGAATCGTATCCCGCCTTCCTCAAAATGTGTTCCCTAAACTCAGAAATACCAGTGAGAATTGGGGTCAGGGAGCAGAGGAAGAAACCGAAGAGGTGGTTTTACAGCCACATAAATTTAGGAAACTCTGGTTGGAGCAGTTTTCAAATGATGAGATAGACATTGTGAATCTGCGAGGCAGCGTCCACTGCGCTGTGTTCACAGACTTAGGAACAGGTGCGCGTCGATGGCAGGTTGTTTGGCTTCTGTGAGTACTTCATCGCGGAAGTCACATCACATTGGCTCTTCCATTCCCTTTCAGGGGTGTCAGACTCGCTTTCACCGAGGGCCGCATCAGCCTCGAGGCTGCCTTCAAAGGGCTGAGTGTGATTTTGGGACCGTGTCCATATAACCACTCCTTAAAGGTTAAGGGAGAGCTGGGCGCCGCCACTGGGTAGAAACAGGGTGCCGGGCCGGCTGCAGCCCGTGGGCCTTGTGTGTGCTCCCTGCACCTTAGATGCTCTGAAAACCTGACCACACCGGGAATTTCAGAGCCACATCCAAAAGGTCATAGTAAATGAAATAAAAAATTTCCAGCAATGGCAAAGTTGGAAACTGTTACAGGAGCCATAGCTTCTCCCAGGGTTCAGTTATGCACTGTTTTTACAGTTTTTAATTTATTCAACCCAAATTTACTGTAAGCCTCTTTAGTCAGGCTCTGTGTTGGTTGTTTTTTGTTTTTTTTTTTTTAATGAATTTCATTTTCAGTTCGTATCACAACTGGGGTAACTTACCAGGTAATTGCTTAAGTGTACAACAAAGTCCCTGGGCCTGAGAGAGTTTAACGCTGCTTGTAACATTCAGGGCTCCATTGGGTGGGAAAAGTTTTAAAGCCGCTGATCTAAACCGTACTTTGGGTTTGCTTTTTTGTTGTTGCTTTTGGTTTGTTTTGTTTAAACTAAGGCCTCCTGAGGTTAACATACTGATGATTTCACACCTAGACAGTGCCAAACTGTGGGGCAGGTCCTGGGTCTTATTCTTAATGGGCTCATCTGCCCCTCTCCCGTGGCTGTTACCGTGCACGATCAGTGAAATAGAAGAAGAATCTTAAGTAGGTAAAAGACAAACCTTATAGAAAGTAGTCTTTTTGAAGACTTAAAGTTTAAGCCTCATATGCATGATTCCCACCTGTTAGCTATTTACTTAGTAATAACTACAGTTTTGCATTTCTGTTCAGGATCTAGAATAATTTGGGAGCTTAAGTGTTAAAAAGAGTGGTGTTCCTTCTGTTCATTCTACTTAGTATTGCCCTGCTGTCTGACTTGGCCTTAGTTTTAATGACCCGCTTCAGTTTAGGGCCTGGTGGTTGTGGGAGTGGGGAGAATGGACCTGCGCTGCTCAGGTGATCCAACACCAACCTGGAGAGGGCCTGTGCCCCCCGCCTCCCCTCTCACAGAGAGGAGACGAAACCCTCACCCCAGACTTAGTGACATGCCCTAGACCGCCTAAGCCGGTCGAACTCTCCTTCCTATTCCTGGACCCTCTTCCAGGAGTGTTCAGGAACATACCAGGTACGCGTTAGCCAGATTTTCAGAGTAGAAAGAACTACCTGAAAGCGAAATTAACGGGATATGATATTTAATTTCCCTTTTGGTGTTCTTCCTGTGACATCATCTCAGAATGATGGCCTATGGGAACTGAACATTTGATAAGAACAAGAATTGAAAGATATCTTAGTTTGAACATTAGGAAAAAGTTTTGACTTGGGGTTTGTTCGGTTACTCAAATCCCCGATTAAACTTCTTTAGTGGGAAATTCACTTCCTGTCACAGTTCTAATTTGAGGGTTTCAGGTTGAGTTTTCTTCTGTTAGATCCTTAGGAGGAGAAGGCCCCATGCACGGACTTTCAGATGCTGTCGCTGCTTTATCTGTGTCGTCGTGAACATTTCAGACGTTTTCTCTGTCCTTCGGGTGCCGTCCTTTGGTTCTAACAGTTCCCTGCTGTTTTTGTTTTCCAGATTCCCGGCCTTTCCACAGCACCAGTGCTAACCTGACAGAGAGGTACCGGCCCTTTATTGGGTACTGTTTTTCTCGAAGGGAAATGAAGGAAGTCCAGAATGTATGGTGACATTTCACTAAGTAAACTACATTTGTGGGATTCATTGGATTGTCACCTTCTCGAGGGATAAACCTGGAATGATGGTTAGGAGTGGTTGGTAATGAACACCGTGCCCTTTCTAAAGGTCTTCAGTACTTTTCCCCTGTCGTTACTCTTTTGAATGATGGAGGTGATTGTATGCATTTATTCGTGTAAGAAACACTTCTGTTTGACTTGATGAACATTTGTACTCTTTGCTTATGGGGGTTTTTAATTCATAAGTCTACCAACAGTTTGTTTCGGGGGATGTGTGTGTGTATACCGTAGTTCCCCCATCCTCTGGGGCTATGCCCTCAAACCCTCAGTGAGTGCCTGAAACCGTGGACGGTACCGACCTCTGTACATACCATATGTTTTCTACACATATGAATAATAGAGTTTAATTTATAAGTTGTGCACATTAAGAGATTCACAATAAGTAATAAAATTGTGTAGTTGTAACAACATATTGTAAGGAAACTTACATGAATAAGGACTTTCTCAGAGTCTCCAAAACGTACTGGACTCCCCCTTTTTGTGCTGCTGTGGTGGGTGCCTTTGGCGACAGAACATGGGCGTCTGAGAGCATATATTGTTCTCAGGTGATGTTACGACAATCCATTCAGCAGCCTCTGTCCATCTCTTCCCAGCCTCCCATTTTCCGTGAGGCTATTAGGTGACTGACCTGTAGGAAAAATAATATGTGACGAAAATGATTACACAGAATTTTGTGGAAGACGTTTTAATTTTTTAAAAATAACTCCTGTGGTGTTTTTTTTTAAGTCAGTCTTTTTGTTTTTATGCAGTATAACCGAAGAGAACTACAATTTCCTGCCCCAGAGCCCCTCCAAGAAGGATTTTGAAGGGAAGAGCGGCACGAAAGTCAGCCGCACTTTCAGCTACATCAAGAACAAAATGTCCAGCAGTAAAAAGAGCAAAGTGAGTACCGTCGTGGGCATTCCTTGCGTGACCCCTCAGTCCGTCGCCCGGAGGCTCCCGTCACTGTCACAGCCTGCCCACACCCGAGAACTAATGCAGGCGGAGGGTGCATGGGAGGAAATTCAGAGAAACACTGGGAGATAGCGTATTAATGGAAGAAAAATAACGAGAGGCAGTACCGCCAGCTTGAGTATTCACCACATGCTAAGAAATTTTCACACATAACCTTACGTGTCTTGCTTTTGTGGGACTGAGGCACAGGTCTGGGTGTGCATGTGGCCCCAATGTGGTCCAGGTGCCGGAATCGGTTGTCGGGTTTGTAGTGCAGCTGCAGGGGGCTATGCCAGGATCCGGGGATGGAAAATAGTTACATTTGGGTTTAGAGGTCAGAAAGATGGTCCCACAGAAAATAACAAGAACTTTTAAGACAAATATGAATTCTTAGATCTCTTCCTAACTAGGAACATGCTACAGCACATCTTATGTAGTGCCTGAGGTTCAAATAACATGTGTACGCATTTTTTAAAAAGATTTTATTTATCTTTAGAGGGGAAGGGAAGGAGAGAAGGAGAGAGATTATCAGTGTATGGTTGCCTCTCCTGCGTCCCCTGCTGGGATCTGGCCTGCAACCCAGGCATGCGCCCTGACTGGGAATCGAAATGGCAACCCTTTGGTTCACAGGCCCACACTCAATCTACTGAGCTACCCCAGCCAGGGCTACATTTTTTTTATAGTTATTAATTTTTTCCATGCTCATTATAGGAATAATTAAAACATAAAAATAAGCAAATAAGAATCACCTGTAATAACCTCACATTGAGATAACTGCTCTTTTAATCTGCTTTTAAACTGTTTTTTTTTTTCCTTATTCACTTATTTATTTATTTATTTACTTATTTATTTATAGAGAAGGGGGAAGGGAAGGACAAAAGAGGAAGAGAAACATCAGTGTGCGGTTGCCTCTCATGCACCTGCTACTGGGAGTACAACTTGAGTCGCAACCCAGGCATGTGCCCTGCCTAGGAATCCAACCAGTGACCCTTTGGTTTGTAGGCCAGTGCTCACTCCACTAAGCCACATCAGCCAGGGCGACTTTTAAACTGTATTTTGAAGAGAGAGAAAGAAAAGGAGATAACATATTGATTCCCAGTGCTGGGGGAAAACTTTCAGCCTCCCACTGCTGTGGCCCTGTATTTATCCCTCAGGCCAGCCTCCAACAAAATAAGAAAAAAGTGGAAAGTACTGGAAATCAGTTAAGGAGCTCCTGCCAAGGAACTACTATGTGCATGTCATGTGTGTCCAGGCGGGGTGCACATACACAGGTGCACACAGACACACTCAGCAGTAGGGGAGTAAACGCTCAAGGGTCCTGCTGTAAATGTGCACCTCCCCACACTCTCTCCCTCCCACCCACCCCCAAAACAAAACCACGGGCTTCTTAGGCCCACAATTAGGTGGGGTGGTCAAAATACAGCCTGTGTATTTTCCTGGGTTTTGCAAATAGGATCTCTTTTAGAAAACACTAGGGTTGCTCAATAGTCAGAGGAGTTTTTCCATGCAACCTGCCACCAGAGTTGGTTTCTCTCTTCATTTCTGTGGTTCAAGTGCAGGGCAGGCAGGAATGGGGCGGTCAGAAAATTAGAAGACAATGCAGAGAATCCAGCAAGTGGTGTCTAGAATAACTACGTATATGTATTAACTTCATAGTCTTGTTTTATAAGTCAAAAATAAAGTTAAAGGGGGCAGAATGCTTAGTGGTATTCCACCTATGGGCAGCTAGGCTTAAAACAGAGCCTGTGTATTTTAATTATTATCACGGCTGGCTGGGACGCTGGTTGGCCTTAGCCAAAGAAAGTCTTCTCGGAAAGGTCACTATAAATCAGCCAAGTGTTAGAGTGACTTCTGTAGTCTCAGTGTTGTGCCAGGTGCTAACACGAAGTCCCTCGAAAAAATTGTATGAGCTGTTCGTATGATTTTGAAATGTCTTTAAACTGGAATATCTCCTTCAAACAAATGGATACTTGGGAGATCAGTAACTAAGTGGAAGTTGCCCTCCCTGTCAGCTCCGCAGCGAGCCTGACTCCCAGGTGTAGCGGTGAGTTCACCGGCCATGGCGTTGCTGAGGAAACACAGACAGACATGAGTGGGGTGGTGTAAGCGTGGACTTAGGTCCTGGAACCTGACCTTTAAAAGTCATCCTGGCCTTCCTGCTGAAGGACCTGCAGCACAGAGCAGCGTGCTGCAGGGCACAGAACTAGGTAGCATTGAGGCAGAGCCTCGCCTGGTCTCGCTTCCAGCAGGTCATCGTCTTCCCCGCGCCCCCTTAAACAAAATCTGCTATGGAAAGCATCTTTTCCTTTGTGAGTCTTTTAATAAGCCAAGGACTGTCATTTTGCTCTTGGGAGGGTGAAGGGAAAGGGCAGGAGAAAAGAAGGTAATTTGTGTGAGCGGGGAGTCTGTCATCACTGGCGAAAGCAGTATCGGCTGACCTCTTATCAGAACGACAACATTCTTTTGCAATGAGATGGTTCCTCTTTCCCTCTCGGCTTGATAATTTGACCTTTGGGGGCTGGCGCTATCTCCAGCAGTGGAAACTCAAAAAAAGGACAAACCTCAGAGCCTAGATTGCAATCTGTTGCATATTGTCAGGTGTTTGGAGTACCCCGGTGACCAAATATATTAAGACGTTTAAGAGTCTCCTTTCATAATTGTTACTAGCTAACTTTAAATAACCTTTTGTTTTAGAGCCTCCAGCAGAATAGCTTGGCTTCTGCCAATGTACCAAAAGATAGTAAGAAATACAGGAAATACCGAATTAGCACGTTTTTAAATTACGGTGAATGCCCTGTGTTTATGTGCCGCCGTGCCGTCCAGGGTGCTGCCTCATTCTCTGAACGACGGCACACAGATGAGTGTGTGTTTCTTGATGGGACCACACTAACTCAGCGGACTTCACAGCTACTGAATGTTACTTCTCGATAATGTTAAAAATTGGGAATGCTTATTTTATGAAAACGATCTACTTTTGGCTTTTAAATTATTTTTTAAAGAGATGCTATTAGATCTCATCTAATCTGCATTTATTCATTTATTATACAGTGTAACCATTCCTACTTTTCTTGTAAAGGAAAAGTTTCAGCATCTCCTGCAGATTATATTAAATCCCCACCTCTAATTCTTAAAGTCTTTCAGAATGGTTTGGAAATTCTACTTTCCTTACTATTAAGCATGCTGTATTGTAACACACAATGAAATAATTTGTAGTTATTACTGAGATGTAATTGGCATGTTAATTGTCATGTTAATTTACAATAATACATTATAATAGAGGAGCCCAAAGTCAGCCACAAGGTGGCAAATGGTTCATCTTCCTGGATAATCGTTTGTCTGTGTAGGGTTTGAGAAGTTGAGACCGATCCATCACATGTCCTTTTAAGAATTAGCCAAGAACTGGCATGAGTTCATAGATAAATATGTTGGGTGTGTTTTTGAAACGGAGAGCTTAAACAGGAAGTATAACAGGAAGATTGACAGTTTCTGCGCTTGTCGAGTTTTGCACCTTTGCGAGATAGGGCTGTTTCCTGCCGAGTGAGTTTGCTTCCTGCAGAGTTCAAACAGCGATAAGCACGATGTTCTTCTGCGTGGGGAGAGTGGAGGGGCCGCTTGAAAGCAGGCTGGCACACTGATTTTCTTTTCCTTTTTCCTAGGCTCTCCCTTGTGCGTATCACTAGGAGATGGTTAGAAATATTTTAGCAAGTTCTTCACCTCAGTCATTCCTTCTTTGATTTGAATCCTGCAGCATGACAGTTGCATAATCACTGCGTGTGTTTCACATTTCAATTGCTTGTCTAAATTGGTAGATTTTAGAAGGATGAAAATTTTTTCTTCTTTATAGTACCCTGGTGTAGTTGTTGTCTGCACCGTCCCCTTTAAACACTTCTAGCTTCCATTTCCCGGCACACGGCGAAAGCTTTTAGTCAGTTGTCAAACAGGGAAAAGTCAAATTTCAGGAAACAGCCCATCACGACTTACCACAGGCGACTTCACTAAAAAGTTTTTTTAGGAAATGTACTGCTTCTTGTGAAAGTAGGTGTTTTTTTAAAAATAGGTGAGATGTGTTCCCTCGCTTCCAGTGTTTAAAAAGTGGCTCAGTCCTCACCAGAGTTCCCATCTTGCAACTTCAGCACCATGCACACATTTTGGGGAATTAGTTTTGTTTCATTTCCTGTGTCCTCTGCAACTCGGTAGCTGGCCTCACTGGCAGCATTCGAATAGTCGAGCTCGTGTTGAGGAAACAAGCAGCCTCAGCCCTCCTCCCTCCTTTCCTTTCTCAACCAGTCTCTGGCTTCCTCCGACGGCTTCTCTGAGGGTTCTCTAATGGCAGTGCCAAGCTGCCGGGCTCTGCCCCGCTGGCATGAGCCCCTCCGTCTGTGAGAGCGCACTTCCTGGCATGGGGGTCAGTCATGTCGGTAAAATGGGGTCGGTGTCATGAAGTGCCCTTCATAACAGTACGATTCATAGGACCGAAACATGGTGAGGTAAGAGCTCGGCTTCTTTAAAGCACTGAATTGTAATACACCGGGAGAGAGACAGTGGAGCTTACTGTTTTGTTTAGTTTTTATTCTCTGGAGGACTGTGCCGGGTTGTTGCAGGGGAGGATGGCATTTATTGTGCGTTCAGACTCGAAGGTCGTTGCGAGGTTTGAGAGAAGGAGTTGCTGTGGATTGGTTTTTTGCCTGGGGAGCGTGCAGGAGGTTTCTTGAGCAAAAAGGCAGACGCTTTTCAGTTGAACATCTTACAGGTGGAAAAGCCTTCAGCATAGTTTAGTTAAGAGGAAGAAGTTACTCGAAAAACTCAATTTTTGTTACTGATTTTTATTAGAGTTTTAGGTACTTCAGCGGTTATTAATTTCCACTGAGAACAGCTTCCTGTTTTGTAAAGAGAAGTACATTAGTTTTTCTCCCTTCCTCTCGTTACTTTTTTATACTTCTGAAGTGTATCAATTCAGTGCTTAGATTTTCATGCACCTTCTGCTAGAAAGAACTTTACGTGAATCATAGACTTAGCAAACATTTAGCAAACATTTGTTGCTTCAGTTCTGAGTAGGAAGCCAGAAGAGCTAGGATCTGCTCATCACTTGCTGTTTGACCTTTCGTGAGTCAACAAACCTCTCCAGTTCTTGGCAGTAGAAGGACATTAAGGGGAGCCGAGCTGTAGAGCTGGCCCGCCCTGGATCTCAATTCCAGCTCAGGCAGTTACTGGTGTGGGGCCTTGAATGCAGTATTAGACATCTCTAAGCCTCAAACTGCTCAGATGTAAAATAGAGATAACAACCAGTACTCACTACTTCATGGGGTTGCTTATGACGGTGCTTGGCACATAGTGACTATTCAAAAAATTTAGCTGTTATTATTTTCATCTTCTCAGTTGTAAAATGGGAAGCTTAATGCCCACCCTACCTATTTCAGATTTGTTGGATCAGGTGAAATAGTGTATGTGCAAGGCATTGATTCAGAGTGTAAGGCAATTAATAGTTGTCATTATCACTGACTCTGGGGCACTCATTTTCCAGGAGGTTTTAGAGTGTGCCACAGTGGTGTCATATTCCCTAGAAAATGGGTGCCCCACCGTTAATGATTATGACAACGTTAAATGGGTTCTGTGAATTGTAGTTTGTGGTCCATTGGTTTGGAAGGAAGTCATTCCATTGATGTTGATTACCCAGCCAAATGCTCTGCCTATCGGTGCTTAGAAAGAGCCATTTGTGGCAAGCATGGTGACACCCCACAATCCCAGCCTTCCTTCAGTGCGCCCCTGAAATGTCCCCGACTGCCTTAGATGTTTGGTTCGGATCTAGCACTCAGCACTATTTATTCAGTTTTCAGAGTTTAAATTTCTCCTCCCAGTTGGAAAATTGGGCCAAAGTGAACATCCGTGAACTTTGCAATTCCAGTTAGTAACAACCGAGCTTGTGTATGTGGGGGGCATTTAACATTTGTGGCCAGAGTGAGGGAGGAAACCTCAGAGGCGTGCCCTCACTTGAGATTCATGAACGATGTGGTATTTTTTTTTTTTTTTCCTGCTGCTCGATCATCTTTCCTCTTGCTCAGGCCTCTCCCAGAATTGCTGCTGGCCCTTCGCCCGCCCCTGCCTGCAGCCAGCCCTGAACTCCTTGCCCGATTGCCTTGCGGGCTGGGCTTTGGCTTGCTAAGGAGGATTCTTGGCCGCTCCAAATACATCCTACGCTCACGTTAGAGGCCTCCTCCTGATGTCTAGTGCAGCGGCCTTCCTGACGTCTGTTCACATGCCCCCCGGGTGGTACAGGGCAAGGGAAGGCCTGCTGGTGCTCAGTGAATTGTTGGTTGTTTTCTTCGGCAGGAAAAGGAAAAAGAGAAAGATAAAATGAAGGAGAAGGAGAAAGATTCGAAGGAGAAGGAGAAGGACAAGAAGAACCTCAATGGCCACTCTTTCAGCTCCATGCCTGTCGTGGGCCCGATCAGCTGCAGCCAGTGCTCGAAACCTTTCACCAACAGAGATGCCTACGCTTGTGCAAGTAAGAGCCGTGCTGCTTCCTCTCTCCGCTCAGGGAAGCTCATTTCTCGTTTCCTGTCCGTCTTGCCCCCTTATCTCTTCCTCGTTTTGGGGGAGAAGCAGTCTTTTTTCCATCTTTCCTTAGGCACCATTGAGGAAGAACATTCTGGATGTAGAGCATGGAGCCTGTGTCTTTCCAGAGAGCCCCCGTTTCAGACATTCCACTGGTTGTCCCTAAGCCTGTTCCAGAAGTCTGTGTCCATGTCAAAACCATCTCTGGGGCGCACACCTTGACGCCCCCCCCCCCTCCCGCCAGTAGGCCCATGTCAGGTCACGTGCGCTCGCTTTCCTTTCTGGCACTTTGGTGTGTGCTTCAGGGTCAGGTCACGCAGCCCGCCAAGGGCGAGTGCTGTCGTGCACAGGGGTGTTCCGCGTTGAACTGTCGCTGACCGGCTGAAACCCTCTGAAAGCCGAGTGTGTTTGCTGAGCGTGGTTCCTGGCTTTGATAAGCTGCCACCCTAAGACAGAGGTCAGCGGACTGTTTCTGTCAACCACCAGATAGCAGACGTCTTAGCCTTTGTGGCCAGCAGGCCTGAACTCTGCCAGGTCCGTGTGAAAGCAGCCAGAGGCAGGACGTAAGCCGACAAGCGTGACTGTTCCAGTGAAACTGCACTTGCGGACAGTGAAATTTGCACTCCATGTCATTTCCAGGTGTCATGGCCTCTTAAATTTTTAAAAATATGTTCAACCATTTAAAAATACTGGTAGTTTGTGGGCCATACGGAAATAGGCACAGGCCAGCTTTGACCCTCAGGCACTGATTTGTAGACGCCTGTTCCAAGATGTCACATCTAGAAATTTTGTTGCACAGATAGAAAGTGACTGTCTTTGTCACACACACCAAGGCAGATGGAGGAGGCTCCTGTGGTCAGATGTGTGCTCAGTCACCCCAGGGCTGTGGCCATTAGCATCACCTTATGCCCGTACCCACCGCATACTGATTAGTGTGTGGTTCAGGCTCCAAGGAGCGCTTCTCAGACTGTGACGTCATGACGTCATCTCCTGCTCGGTCCTTCTTTGTGGAGTATCCCAGTGCTTTGTTACTAAAAATAGTTCCCTTTTTGGAATTGGAAATTCTGACAAGTTTATTTGAGCAGATTGGAAGTTACTACAGTAATAATTCCCAGTCTCCTCTCTCTTGTCTGGAAGACGAGAGTGGAGTTACAGCGGCTACGTGGCCCGCAGCCTGTCTTCTCTGTGCTACAGCTGTCGTGACTTTCTGAAGGACGGGCCGCGGCACCCGTGTTCCTGTAGAATGACTTTTGTGGACGTATTATACCCCAGGTGTTGTCTGCAGCCCTCTTTGTTTCACTGTCCTACTTCAAAAAGGACAGTGAAAAAGGACAGTTTTTGTCCTACTTCCAAAGCCTCTGGGTGACTGTTATCTCAATCGTTGTGCATCCTTGTGGGCAGGTATCACGCACACTTGTCCTCCTTCACGTGTAACTCTCCAGCAAGCTGAGAACTCCAGCACAGTAAGTTTTATGTGACCTCCAGGGAACAAGAGACTGTCACTGTCCAGTGGCCCTGCGGCCCCCGGTTCTGATAGGACCATGCCTAGTATACCCGTCGAATGTCTCCAGGGTAGTTTCTGAGCAGCTGGGCACAGCCCATCTCTCGGTGGTGGGAGAACTTGGTTGCCTGGCGCAGTCTCAGCCAACACTTGTCTGCTTGTTTGTCGGCTATTAACATGTGTTTAGCCTTCTTACACAGGGTTTATATACTTAACATAAAAATGACATAGGTGCCCTGTGCAGTACTGACAGAGAGCTCATTCTGGGACCGAGAGAAGTCAGATTTGCCATTTTCCTGTTCTCTGGTTAGTTATTAATATTGTTATTCGTACTTACTGTCTTAGAGTCGTAGTTTCTTTGCAGGACTGGTATCAGTCTCCTCTTCCCTCCAGAAACTCACCTGTCACAGGTGAAGTGAAGCTGCCTGACATATAGGCTGAGGGAAGCCGCAACATACCTGTGTCTACATTTACTCCATTTCCCTTTTCAGTCCGTATGAATGAGAGCTGGAAAGTTTTCCTCCTCTCTTCCAAAGAGTCACTTTGTGAATCCCTCCTGCCAAGTGCCTGTTCTCCGTGGGCGGAGCTCTGGTCTCAGAGAAAGGAGAACAACAGGGTGGGATCGTGTTTCTTGATTGGCAGTAGGTATGAACTTGATAGTCAAGGGACTTCATTGGTAAAGCAGACTGAACACCTGCATTCTGCTATAAAACAGAAAAAAGTCTGATAAAACATATTCTTTTTAAAAAACCTAGTAACAAACTGAGCCCGCAGAAAGGAAAGTACCTGAGGGAAGTCAGAATCATAGCAGTAAAGAGCACCCCTCACTTGGGGACAGGATGTGTGGCTTCGGGTCACACAGTGGGCACTGGAACTGAGCCCCTGAATAAACCAGAAGTTTCAAAGGCTCACATTCATGCTGAAGGGCCTAGAAGAACCCTGCCCCCCACCCCCACCCCCCAGCTATTCAGAAGCCGCAAGGCAACAGGACCCTGAGTGAGATGTCTGCACCACACATGAAATCTAGAGTTAAAACTTATACCCTCCATTTGCACCGGAACCCCAAGCTCAGAAATATTCACTGGAGGTTTCATGGAATCCCGGTCCAGGAATGGAGAGACCCTGAGGGCTCCCAGCTGCAGCACGCACAGGACTGCACCACGGGGTCACTTCGGCAAAGTAGGGTGTTGGGGGCTCCCGTGGGAGGGAAAGAGCCCTAGAAAGCTGGAGCTGGGCTTATGATAGAAACTGCATAGGCAACACGCACGGAGGTAAACCACCATGCAGAAGAGTTAGCGGGGCCCAAGCAAGCGAAGATGTTGAGAATTATTAAAAGGTTAAAATGAATAGAATCCCCAATGAAAAATCAGGGCATCATACAACTCAGGTGTAGATTTAAACAGTAACTGGATAAAACTTGAAGAATAAAAGCAAGTCCTTGAAGGATCTGCACGGAGATCTCTCACGTATTTCAGTGTTCTGCATCATCAGTGGGTTGTTGTGATTTATGTTCTTATAGAAAAGGAGGAAATGGCTTTTCCTGTGTCACTTGGGCTGGTGAGGGGAGAGCTGGGTGCATAACCCAGGGAACCCTGAAGACTTCAGACGGGGTTTGTATTTTTACATTAAAGTATCAAACATCTAGGCCCTTGAGGGTTTTTTTATTGTAAATGAAGTTACTCAGTAAAGATCGGTTTCCTGAACTCTTCAAGGTACTGTGGTTGGTATTGTGATTCGTTCAAAAGTGGTCTGTTGGCAAATAGTTACTGAGCAGCAGTGTACGGCAGGCACCTTTCACACCTTTTTGAGGGTAGGTGACCTATAGCACTGTGTAAATTGAAGGTACACAACACATTAATTTGATACACTTACACGAGGTAATCTGATGGCCACTGCAGCTGTGTTTAGTGCCTCTCTCACATCCCATGATTATCCTTTCTTTTTAGTGGTTGGAATAATTAGGGGCTCCTTTCTCAGGTTGCTTACACAGCGGCTGATAAAAAAGAGGCCTCGACGTATAATCCTTGGTACTTGCTCATTGCAGCATTATTCATAGTGTGGAAAAGTATGACCTACTCATTAGGTCAGACGGAATACTGGGCTGACTCTGAGGAGCACAGGATGGCTCAGGGGTCAGCAGGCGTTCTTGTGCAGGAGCTGACAGCAGAGTGTTGGGCGCGTGGCGGGAGAGCGGCCACAGGCGAGACACGGAGCGAACGTGGCTGTGCTCACAAATGGAGGCGGGCCGGACGGGGCCCGCAGACCGTACCCTGCCAGCCACTGGAGTCGGGTGTGCAGATGCAAACAGGCGTCCTAGACGTGTGGGTGAGTGGGAAAGGCCATCAATACTGTGTGTATTCCTCTTTGTAGAAAACAAGTAAACAGTATTGGTTTGTGTAAATATACAAGACCGTCTAAAAGGATGTGTAATGTATACCAAACTGTTAACACTTTGAAGAAGGAGATTAGGAGAGCAGAGATGGAAGGAGACCAAGTTTTCATGTTATACTTTTGGGTCATTTGAATTGACACGGTCCTTATATGTTGTCGGTAGGAGTAAAATCAAATGCAAGCCTTGGCTCACTGATAGTTTCCGAAGTTTTTCTGCTGGTCTCTGACGCTGGAACTTGGTGGACAAGGAGCAGAATTATCCCTGGAAAGGAGTCAGCCTGGCAGAGCGGTGAGGAGGGTTTGCTGTGTGGCCGTCGCTGTCACTGACGGCTCCTCCCGAGCAAGAAGCAGTGGAGCTGATTCTGCCGACTCTGGGTCCTGATGTGTCAGAGAAGGTTTAGGGACGAGAGAGGTGGAGAACCTGTGTGGAAGACCCAAAGAATGGTATTCTTTGTGCTGTCGAGAGCAGTGGGTGTGTGGGTGTACGCCCACCTGAACCATTACCGTGAACTATTTAACTATGAATCCACTGGTGTATGGTTGGAGTGAGTGGACGACTTCTCCTCATGACTAGCTCCAGACAGCTTTTCAATTTAAATTTGGGTTGGAAAGAGCTTCTGTGTTAGTGTGTTTCGCCTTAGACCGGCCATCGGTTTTTCTGTATGTGGTTTTTCTAGGCTAAAATGGTTGAATTTTACCCTCCTTGGCCGTATTGGGTGTTAGTCCAATGAACGACTCAGAATTAAACCTGCAGCTGGCATGGGATTGGTTTGTGAGACAACAAAACCGCGCTGTAATGCCGGAGAGTGGCATTCAGGTGTGCGTAGGACAGTGCGCTCGGCCTGCCACTTACAAAAAGAAGAGGGGAAATATTCAAGGCTTAAGAGGAGAGAAAGAATGTATAGTCATCTTCCCAAAGAAGCCAAAGTACTAAAGGAATTGGCTGATTCTCTCCCGCTTCCTGAAGAACAGAGCCTGCAGTGAGTATTTGTGTGTATGAAGCCCCATCTGTTATCTTGGCCGGAAGTGGAAAATATGAGTAATTGGAGGACTCAGAATCTTTTTCCCTTCCCTCCATCCCCCGTAGTGCTCAGGATCTTCCCAGGAGTCTCAGCAAACACAGCATCCCTCCAGTTAGTTGTTTGCCTCCCTTTGGTTTAATAGCTTTGCTTTCTGGCCCCTGAGACTCAGACCCCAAGCTGCTGCTCAGCCTGTTTTGACGCCTGGTTTAGGAACATCAGGCACAGAGTTGCATCATGGTGATGTGTTGTGATGGCCGGTGTTGAGTGGCACCTCCGTCCGAATGTCTTCAGTCACTTTCCTTGACCCTCCTGCATGCAAGCACTAAGAGATTTAATAGGATAGAATGTTGTAAAGCAAATCAGCCTTGACTCCGCTGGAGTCAAAAGCCGAGTCCCTTACGAGTACGAGATAGAAACGGTCCTGGTCACAGAGCCTCCGATACAGGTGTTGTAGCCTGTCCCTGGGGGCATGGGGGGCGACATTGAATACAAAGACAGAANTGCATCATGGTGATGTGTTGTGATGGCCGGTGTTGAGTGGCACCTCCGTCCGAATGTCTTCAGTCACTTTCCTTGACCCTCCTGCATGCAAGCACTAAGAGATTTAATAGGATAGAATGTTGTAAAGCAAATCAGCCTTGACTCCGCTGGAGTCAAAAGCCGAGTCCCTTACGAGTACGAGATAGAAACGGTCCTGTCACAGAGCCTCCGATACAGGTGTTGTAGCCTGTCCCTGGGGGCATGGGGGACGACAGTGAATACAAAGACAGAAGCTCCTCCTCAGGACCACCTTGAGTAGTTTAATTCAGGAGAACCCTGGCAGGTCCTTTTAGGATCAGGGCACGTGAATGGGGAAAGGACGGGAGTGTCCTTCCAGTTCCTCTTTCTTCAGTTAGGGAAAGCTGCCGTTGAGCAGGGGGCTGTTCCCTTCCAGCTGCCGCACATAGTGTGGTCTTTGGAATGCTTGGCGGCGTCCGTCACAGGAATCTGTCCTGTTTGGGTTTGGGGATCTGGCCAGTGGTTCTGTTTGTTTGAAACAGATGTAAGATGATAGGGAGATGGTGGTTGCTTCACTTTCTGTTGTGTTAGCAGCTTCTGAGGACTTTTGTGGATGGCCGGTGGCCTTGATTAAAAAAAATAAACAAGTAGACCAGCTGCAGCCTGAGTAGGAAACATACGAGTTTAAAGTATGTGTGCTGTTTGGGTTTTGCTTTGGCTTTTTACCTGGAAAGACAGCCCTCTCGGTAGATGTTTTTTTGACTACGTGAAGTGCACTCTTCATATGACATGGTAAGGTACATGTAATTGATCAAAGAAGTTTGTTGTTCAGGGAAAAGGGAGATGAAAGAAGAACCTAATCAATAAAGTCCATTCTTCTTTAAGCAGAGAGGGCAGTTTTATTTTTTGTGCTAACTAACTGAATTGCCTTTATTTTCTTGCAAATATACCAAATATAAAAATACAGATTGAAGGCTTAGTATCTGCGCCTGATGGTGGCCCCGAGCCACAGTAAGACAGGAAAAATAAGTGTATCTGCATGTTTCATCTCACACCAGCATTTTGTTTAATTTTTGTTTACCGGTGTTCTTTTGAAAAATACTGTTATGTGAGCGCTTCAGCTAAGATGATTTGGCTCTTTTTTGTGGCTTTCCTCTTGCTCTGCGTATCAACATTGTGGTTACTACACCGGTTCCCGAGAAATCTTGCATGCCTCGGTATTTAACAATGCTGTTGGTCCAGACCAGGCCATGTCCCACACGCCCCAAAGATGTGTGTGACAAGAAATTGCAGAAAAGAACTTTGGAACGTGTATATCTAAATTGCTCATACCTCAGTGGTTTCTGTTGTCTCTGCTGTTTCAGTTTGCTTGGTGAGGGGTGGAAGGGTCGGAAGAAGTCACATCTTTCCTGGAATAAAGTAATTCTGTAACCTGGATCCTTAAGAAGGATCAGAGAATTTTCACCCAGGTCAGCGTTGCTGCTCAGAACTGTGTCTAGTAAGCAGAAGAATCGGAACTTTTGAGCATGTGGCCTGATGATCAGTGGACTGAGGTGTCGGAAAACCCCCTCCTTCAGAGCTCCCGCTGTGTAGAACTCGGGGGGAACCCTTCCCTTGGTGGGCAGATTCGTGCCCTTCTGTGATTTCAGCTTGGTTTGGCCTGGCCACTCCCCTGAACCCGCACAAGGCTGATTGTCTTAAGCTCGTCTCTCTAGAAGGGTGGTTGTATTTTTTCTGCCACAAGAGGAGGCATGCACAGTGTATGATAGTTCACCCAAGCTCTGAGCTGGTTGATGGCAGAGGTTAAAGAGAAAAAAGCCCCAACAGATGGATGGTACTCCCAGGCCTGTGGGCTTTCCTTTCTTCTCCTTTGCTTGTTGCCGCCTCATAGTGACAAAATAAATTGAAGTCTGGGCTGTTTGCTCTTGAACTTGGGAGAAATCTAATTAGGGGTCGCCCTGTTCCCATACACCTCTGTGCCAAGACCTCTTTGAATGAAGGTGAGGTGTTTACTGCTATTAGGAAATCTTCTTCCAAAGAATAAATAAGAGGCTAAATAATTCTTTGCCCTCCCTAACAACGCGGCATGGTCTATGGTAGAGAGCTTGAAAATGTAGTAAATTTGTCTCCGAGTCTTGTGTTCTTGGTGATGGTCTGTTTTCCAAAACAGAGTAAGGTTCTAGCCTCGTGAGTTTGGCTGTTGGCTGCTGTCAGTGGGGCCGAAGCTTCCAAATCACGCCCCTCCCCCCCCCCCCCCCCCCCCCCCCCCCCCCCCGACACACACCACTAAAACCGTCGCTGTGAGCTAAGTCCGGGGTGACTGGGGAACAAGCTGAGTGGTTTTCAAGTAGGTACTTGAGGACGTTCAGCAGAAGTCCATGCGAAGGATTGATCCCAAAGATTTGTGATTCTAGAACGTATTAAAATCTGTCCTGTGGGTTTGGGGACAGGTCTCCCCAAAATGAACTTGTGTGAAAAGTTGTGTACTAGGAGCACACTTTAGACATGCTTTCTGCTTTGGTGACTCATCAGTTGGAGTCGTCTCAAGTCTCTGACGTGGGCCTGAGAACTTGACTGTTGCTGGAGTCTGTTTAAAAGTACCTAGCCTAGCACCGCTCCCTCAGAAATTGTCATCAGTGCATTAATTCACTGTGGGACCGTGGGGCTCCCTGGGAGGAAGGAAACAGATGCAGCGTGACTGCAAGCTCTGCTCACAGTGTGCTGGGCGGCCACTGTGTACAGCAGAGTTGGTGGCAAGTTTCCAGGCAAATCCACCGCTTCCTGTGTTGCCCACAGATGCTTAAAATGGTATCGATCTTCATTAAAACGAGAGAGAAAATGCTCTTTTGTCAGTGGAATATAAGACAATAAAACCTAATTGACAGTGGTTTGACGTGATCATAAATGTGATTTTTTTTTTTTTTAAGAAGAAGGAAGTGTGTGTAAGAAAATCCAAATAGCTCCCTGGCAGTCTGTTCCTGAAGGAGAGAAGAGCTGAAGCGAGAAGAGAGTGTTGCCCGAGACAAAACCTCCCAGGCCCTTCCTCTTGTTGCTCTCCTGAGGGAACCTCCCCGAGGAGGGGCTCCCGTGAGGTCACTGCCAGATGACCTTGGGTGTCTCTTTTGGCTCGTTAACATCAGGAGAATGACTAGACTGTGCATTTCACATGGGCTGGGCCCAGAGGACACTCACTAGATCAGAGCTGTCACTGTGCCTGGGAGTAAAAGGCCGGAACAAACCCTCACCCCGCCTGCCCCCCCTCCCACCCCTTGGCTGACAAAAGGAGACTCAGAGCTACAGAGCCCTAAGGGATGGGCCTTTCCTGGCGATAATTCCGATGACTTAGAGGTTGAAAAGCCTCCTGCATGTGAACCTCATGGGGCAGTCTAGTGGGATCTACTTGGAGAGATGATCCCTTTCTTCAAGAGATGTTGCATAGAGTCTTACAGGATCACAGACAGAAGGAACTTGGGGGAATGTGGTCTTTCATTTTATAGATGAGGAAACAGACCCATAGAGAAGGGCCTTGCATAGGGTCCCATGAACTAATTAGCAGAGTCAGGACCTAAATCAAACTTAGTTTCGCAGCTGTTCTGCTTGTATTCCTTTGAAAAAGTGGTTGCTCTTTCGCATACTGTAATCAAGGTCATGTCAGGGCAGTTGGCTTTTGGGGAGAACAAACATCTTAATGGGTGCCATGAGCCAGGCCCTGCACCAGAGAGCCGCACTGAAGACTCAGCAGGAGGCGAAGGGCCTGTGCCCTGCAGGAGCACCGGGGATAATTGCAGCACAGATGAGCCATCCTGTTGGGGCGGGGAGATCTGTGGACCAAGTAGGAGCGACTGCTGAGGAAGAAATGGGGGAAGGCCTCTGGGGTCCGGGGCTCCCTCTGGCAGCTTCCATCCTAGTGTTGTCCCCTCCCCATCATCACTCCAAGCCCCCCACCCCGACCCCACCCCGACCCCACCCCACCCCACCCCACCCATGTGTATGAGCTGAGAGAACAGAAGCCAGCAGCCGACACAGGCAGGAGCTGCGGTGCTTCCGGAGTCTGTGGGAAGCGCTGCCTGATGAGGGGTATCTGGCTGATTTTCTCAGGGAGCCTGTTCCCTGGAGAGGCAGCTGTCATCGTGTGTCCCCACAGACGGACTCTTGACTGGTTTCTACTTCACCTCTGGCCCTCTGGCTCAGCGCTGGGTTCTGACTTCATGGCAGCAGTGAGTGTGATGCTGACCCTTCTGAGGCACACAGAGCTGGGTTTCCACGTCACCGGCCCTGTCTGGCCAAGAGAGTGACAAATAAGAGTTCAGATAAAATTGTCCTTGGCACATTGTGGTCTCTGCTTCATCATCCAGGAAGTCGCCCGCTTTTTCTTGAGTCAGGCCTCCCAGAGGTGCTTCGGGTCGTTCTCATGACCTTTCTCCTGTGGCTGTGGACTCGGGGCAGGTTGCAGAAAGCTCAGGGTAGGTAAGACCCCAGGCACAAGGACAGAAACAGATTTTCAGATTCGTGCTCTACCTTTGACCCAGTCACACACGGTTCACAGCCCCTGTCAAGGGGCTTTATTTATTAACTTACTTGTGACTTAGACTTACGTTTTGATGCAGACACTTTCAGTTTTAGTTTTGGTCACCGTGCAGCTTCTTGCCCGAGAAGTTCCAGACTTTTAATCTTTGTTAATCAGAAATCGCATCTGCTCTTGTTCCTTCTCCTCCGAGTGACATCACACGCCTGCTTCCGAGAAGAAGGCTGCAATCTGTGCTTCCATTCAGTCCCGTTCTGGTGTGGGAGTGAGCTCCCTCGGAAGTCCGCGGGCTGCTGGGGCAGGGTGGCGGACTCTGGGGTCTGTGTGTTTCGGCGATGTCACCTTGGGTTTGTTGCTTTCCTTGTAGACTGCGGTGCTTTTGTCCACAAAGGCTGTAGAGAAAGTCTGGCCTCATGTGCAAAGGTCAAGATGAAGGTAAGACGTTTCTGTCTAAAGCAATGAAATTTTTGGAGCTGGGAGAGTTGGGGTTGTGGGTTTTATTTATTTATTTGTTTGTTTGTTTAAAATATTTATTTATTTTTAGAAGGGAAGTGAGGGAGAAAGAGAGGGAGAAACATCAAAGTGTGGTTGCCTCTCATGTGTCCCCTACTGGGGACCTGGCCCACAACCCAGGCATGTGTCCTGACCGGGAATCAAACTGGCAACCCTTTGCTTCACAGGCTCGTGCTCAATCCACTGAGCTACACCAGCCAGGGCAGGTTTTGTTTTTTTTTTTACTCATTTGGTACCAACTTTGAGACCAGACTAACAAAAAAAATTTTTTTTCCTCCTAAGTAATTGATTCTCTTTCTAATTAACCCACTCAGGACTTTGTGGCTTTTGGGAAATGGATTCAGAACTTCTCCACGTTAAATGCACCTTTCTCTGGGCTTCTCTTCGTGCCCCTGGTCACTGCATCTGCAGACCTTTCTGCCAGCAGTTTGCATGCCTGCTGCCTCGTTGGAGCCCCCGAGGCCAGCAGCGGGGGCGGGGGGCTGTGGAGGGTTAGCTTAGATGCCTGTCTGGCAGCCCCGCTCCCTCGGGGTCGTGCCGATGGCTCTGATCAGATGACACAGGATGGGACATGGCAGCACCTGGTATGCACCACTTCTCAGGCAGCCCTTAAGGAAAGAGGACGGGTTCGGGGGCGTACCTTTCAGGGAGCTTGTGTTTTGGTGCCTCAGAGTGTCTCTTTGTTGCTGTGCTTCCAGCCGCACCTACACAAAGGCTCACTCGGGTGCTGTAGGCTCATCGGTAGCCACACACATGTACAAACTTGAACCACCATGAGCACCCCACACGGGCTCACTGGGCCCCACAGTCAGAGGTTCAGATTCCGGGTTGGAGCCCAGGGTCTGCATGTCTCGTGAGTCCTGGGCAGTGCTGGTGCCACGAGTCCGAGGACCACACCGCAGACGCAGTGAACCAGGGGAAGAGTGGACTTCTGTACCCCGGACCTTACGTAGCCTGTGGATAGACATCTGCGTGGCTCATGAAGTATTTTTTTATTTCAGTCAATGCAGTTATTTTAAATCTTACTCCCCCTTACCCAGCATTCCCAATTCTCAGCTTTGCTCTTTTTCCCTTTTTTTCTAAAGCCCTAATCACCTTCTCAGAGTCTGTGTTTAATAGTCTGTATTTATTGATTACATTTATTTTTTTATGGGCTGCCCCTTCCCCCATGAGAACGTAAGTGCAAACTTGCCAAGCAGTCAGTCAGGAGTGTTTTTTGGACCCACTATGGATCCTAAGCACCCAGTGGGGTGCCTGATATGTGAGTCCTTCAGCGTCAGAGAGACGGGTGGCCACTGCCTCCTGCAGGCGGGAAGTACATTTCCAGATGGCCTCTCTCCCCACCCTCACGCCTTGCCTGTCACTTGCTACCTGCCTGGCCTTTAATGAATCGATGAGATCTTGCCTCTTGAACCAGGTTTGAGTGTGTGGTCTCTGAGGAGACCCATCACTGTTGTGGGTGTCTTGTGTACTAGGTTCTGTAGGAAAGTACTGACATGCAGTCCCCTGTATAAGAGAGTGGAACCTGAAAGGGAAGTCCCATTTCCCATTGGAAGTGACTTGTTTTCCACCAAGGAGTCAGGCCAGATGAGCTGCTGCAGTCTCTGGTTTCACACACAAAGTGAGTCTGCTGCGTGCTACGACAGAAGTCCTCACTGTAAATGGCACTGCACGTAGGAATTAGGTAGCACCCGATACACGGTAGTCACTGGAGAGAGGGAACGCAGAAGGCACAGCAGGTGTTTGGGGACCAGCCTGCTGCTGGGGCAGGTGGGCAGGCAGACGCAGGCCACAGATGAGGAAGACACTAAGTGGAGGCTGTGCAGCCTCCCAGTGAGATGCTGGGCACTGTATTGGGCAAGAAGCAGGAAGTAGGACGGCTCTGCCAGAGAGGCGGTGCTCAGATAAATGGTTGTGCGAGAGAAGACCGTCAGGCCTGTGAGGGCGAGATGATTCCAGGCATGTGTGGCATTGGCGTGCATGGCAGGTCCAGGGGACAGGCAGTGGGGGCAGCTGGCTGGGACAGAAGGTGCTGAGGACCATTGGCAAGGGACTGAGCAGGAAGGTAGGAGCACCTGGCTGTCTTCCTGCTCAGGCTCCTTGAAACTTGATGGAAGAGAAATCGTACATGCAGTCTTGGTGAGTTTGTTTTCTTTTCTCCCAGCAGCCCAAAGGGAGCCTGCAGGCCCAGGACACGTCTTCGCTGCCCACAGTCATTATGAGGAACAAGCGTAAGTGGCTCAGCCCCTCCCATAGTTCTCTTTCACTCTCCGGTTCAAGACCTGTATCGTATTCATTTGTTACTCATCAAGAGTTGGGTACCCATGTTGTGGTAAGTTGTAGGAGGCCGCAGGTTTTTTGACCAAAATCTTAACATTCTATCATGAAACTCTCTTGAGAGGTTTCTGGTTAGTGTATTAGCTTAGAAGACAGCACTGTGCTCCTGTGTGTTGAAGCAGCTGGCCCCTACGCGTCTTGCAATCCCTCTTGAGTGAGTTGACAGTTACGCTTGTTTGTAATGCCTCACACGTGAGTGAACCAAGTGAGATCTTGTCTGCAGAACCTCATTCTGCTTCTCCAGCCCTTCACTGATCACTGTCACACATCCTACTTGCTCCCTCCTGTACTTACCCACCCACCTTAATACTCTAATGCTGCGTGATCACGTCTGCCTTCATTCGTACAGCTCTCCTCACTCAGCACAGTGTCCCCTCTCCTTCTGACCTGTCCACATCCTCACCTTCTTCAAGGTCCAGTGTTGCTTCCCCCATCAGATCTGGTCCGCACGCTCCGCCCTGGCGCTGAGGCTGTGCCCCCGGCTCCTGCGCCCGTGAGTGCATTTGTGTTTCTTGGAGCCGCCTGGAGCCTCCGTTGGCTCGGGCCCCCTTCTCATCCTCCTGATGTGCTTCCTGCAGGCAGGGGCTGGTCGTGTCGCAGTGCCGTGTGTTGCCGGTGTTTTATTGTGTCACCTTCTTCCAAATAGGATTGGGCTTGGAAATTAATGGTCTTATAGAGTTTTATTAAGGCAGAAACATCCTGATAATACTGTGAAGTCATAACAGCCACCCCAGTCTTACTTCCTTCAGCTCCTGGGGATGGACCAATAATGCAGTTCCTGTCTGGGGCAGGAGCTTGCTTACCAAGGAAGAATAATTCCCTATGCAAATGCCAATGTGACCACCTTAGCATAAAATTAAGGCTCCAGGTTCCTCTTTGGTCATGTTCAGGAGAAACATGCAGTTTGAGGACACATGAGCTGCGTGGCATTAAACAAGCTTTGCATCTTCCTCATCTGTAAATCAAAGGAATCGGTCAACATCTGTGTTCGCAGACAGCATGCAGAGGGATCGTGGGGAGCTCATACAGTGCGTAGACCTCCCTGGGCCCACCCCCAGCCGGTGGGAGGGATGGCCCTTTGCCCATCCAGCCAGCTCCTCAGCCGAGCCCTGGCAGGCGCTCCGCCGTCTCAGCTGGTCCTCTCATCCTGCCAGTCTCTGAGTCTCATTTTCTTTTGGTTTAGTGTAAATGTTGGCATGCATAACGTTTTCACACAATTCTTAATTCTTGTTGACTGATTTCCATCCCACCCTACAGGTAATCACTCTTTTTAGTTTTATACTTATCTTTCTCGGTTTTGTCTATTAAAATGTTTATTTTATTAATATTGGGTTAATTTTTCTTTTAAAAATTATGATTGTCCTGCATTTTATTCTACACCTTGATTTATTGTGTCCCCTTACTATATAGTCTTTAAGATCTGTGTCAATTTGTGTAGGGGGTCCATCGTTTTTAAAACTACATACTATTCCATTGCCTAGTGTACCATAATTTATTAATTGATCTTTTGATACTCATTGCATCATTGCCAGTATTTTGCTTTTACCAACAATGTTGCATTGAATAACTTTGGACATGGGTCAGTCCAAGCACAGACAAGGATGTCTTTGGAACAAACATGTTCTGAAATGGAATTACTGCATCCAAGTGTTTACACACTTACAGTTTCAGTGGACATCTCCACACTGTCCTCCACAGAGATTCTGGACCCTTTGACACCCCCTGGGCCAATCCGTTCTTCCGCAGTTTGCTTCCCTCCGGCATTGTCAGGCGAATCAGGACTGGTGGGCGTGGCCCAGCGGCGCTTCATCGGTGCCTTCTCTCCCTTTGCAGCCGCACAGCCCAAGGAGCGCCCTCGATCCGCGGTCCTCCTGGCGGATGAAACCACTGCGGCCCCCATGTTTCCTCACAGGCGGTCCCAGCAGAGTGTGTCACTGTCCAAAAGCGTGTCCATACAGAACATTGCTGGGTAAGTGGGCATTGAGAGAGAGCACAGCCGACATCCAGGCGACGGGAGCATAATAATCATAGCATTTGGCAAAAAGATGCTGCCTTTATTTATTTTTCTTAAATGTGTAAGATAATGGGCAGGTGCACAACTTAGTGATACTGATGAGTGTGAGGATTACATTTTCATGCACAGTTATGGCCACTGCTTTGTGACAAAGGTCCCCTTTCAGCACCACTGTTGTGCTAGGTTGTCCTGCAGTTTTGTACCCCATGGCCTGCTTCTGAAGACCCTGATTCGAAAAAGGATAATTTCTAAATCAGAACAAAAAGTCGGAGGGGCAGAGATGATTACATTCTGAATTGTTGCAACTGCGTATGTATTTTAGGTGTCATACTTCTTTATTGGTTGGATAAACCCTATCTATTTGTTTCTATTATAATTTGCTTTCCAACCTTGCCTCTTGCCTCTTACGTTGTTTTCATGGGAGTGCATAGTGAGCCAGTTGTCACAGTGAGGTTCCCACCCACTCGGTGGCACTGGGTTCATTTGTGATCCCTGTGGGAGTTGCTCTCACCTCCTGAATGTGGAGGCCTCAGCTGTCACGTGGTAGCCCAGGGCTGACCCTGGTGTCACTGGCTGTTCGGGGTAACATACTTGACTTGCAGGCCTCAAAACATCTCTGATGTCTCTCTTACTCTTGCTGAGAAGACAGACTTCTTACCTAAACGGTAACTCGGTTTTAGTCTGTGTTTTCTGAAGCGTCTGTGCTGGCTGATGTTTCCTCCTCCTCCTCAAGAAAAACACAGTTTCCAGTATTTTTAGTTTTTCTCTTTGTATTATCATCAACCAAAGGCCTTCTTTTCAGAATTGTTGCCAGTATTTGCCTTATGACTGTAAAGTTGGTCTTTCCATGCAATTTAAAGTTGCGAGTGACTCTGGCTGGCTTTTATGTCCAATCACAAACACTGGGCACCTCCTCGCTAGCGGACGCGTTGGGGTTGAGAGAGTAAAAGAATAACCGATGTCACCCTGATAAATTTTTTAAATGAAAAAAGAATACTTAGTCTATAGTTATTTAGAGAACAGGCGGAGACGTGTCGTGGTTAGACAGTGAGTTTCAAAAGAGAAATTTCCTCTGTAATGTGTATATAGTCTGGGGGGACAGAGCGCTCCTTCCCACCTATCATTGAAAAAAATCCAAGGTTCACAAAGTTTAAGGTTGCAGGGATGCTGAATGCCTTCCATTGTCAGTTCTCATTGCCGAGTTCCTGACCTAAGTAATCTGTCTGCACTCACCCCGGCACCTCCAGCCCGCTGTCAGACCACAGCTCCTCAGGATGTATTTGATGTGCTTCTCTTTGTCCCCAGAGTTGGCAACGACGAGAACATATCGAACACCTGGAAATTCCTGTCTCATTCCACAGACTCACTAAATAAAATTGTCAAGGTCAACGAGTCCACAGAATCACTTACGGATGAGGGTAAGAGAAGGTTACGGCCTCTGATGTCTGTAGAGATTGTGTTATTTCATTACGGAGAATGCAAGTGTGGATGGAATAATAGTGTCTGCCTCTCCCTTGCTGCGAAGATTCTCCAAATGGTCTGTAAAGCACCGTGTGCCTTTTAATAAATTGGTGATCATACCCGCCCAGTTGTTAGGTAGTTGTCCACTGAAGGATGTCGTTGCTTTTAACGTGGTTGTATGCTAGTATGAACTTTTTTCCCCCCAGACTCTCAGTTCTGGCTCTCCTGGCGCGGCTGAAAGCTTGCTCCCTTAAACAAGTCAAGTTCCCAGGTCCCTCCCAATGGCTACTTCCCACAGGAATCACTTCTTAATCACATTTCATTTGTGTGTTGGTTCTCACTCTCAGCCAAAGCCTGGAGTGTCGAGCGTGTCACTCCCAGACAGGAAATGATTCTTTGCTCACATTGGAATATGGCTCTGTGCATATCTCCCCTGGATTCACCAGAGTGTGTGTGTCTTAGGAGATGATCACACCAAGGAAAGTCCAGCATAGGCTTTTTAGAGGTCACAGACCATGATCCTGATCCTGATTCTTCTGATATTTTTGAGGAGTAGGTACAGATATGAATGAAGGACAACTGATGGGAGACTTGGAGGTTGAATCCAAACAGCTGGAAGCAGAGTCCTGGAGCCGGGTGGTGGACAGCAAGTTTCTGAAACAGCAGAAGAAGGACGTGGTGAAGCGGCAAGAAGTGATCTATGGTGAGAGGCTGCGTTCGCTCTGCTGACATTGGCTGCACTGTCTGGACTGTTTTAACTGGTGGTGACCTGGGTTGTGGCCAGTCAGTTTCCAAGTAGATAGCATCTCAGAGATTTTCTTTGACATATAGAGGCGTGATCTTATTTCTATCCTGTTTTTTCTATTTAAAATTATTTTCCTTAATTTTATTGAGCAGTTTATTTACTATGTGTGCTTATTTATGCAGCAGGCCTACAAAGAAATCTCTTGTGACCGTTTAATCCCTCCCCTACACTGAGGACTAGACACTAGATAGTTATTTCTAGGAAACAGGAACACAGAAATTGTGAAAGGTTTCAATTCCAGGGAAGACCAGTGTGGAAATCAGTAGAGAGTGATGTGATCCACTATTGCTGTGGTTGGCCACTGAAAAATGGAGGAAAAGGAAGATGAGACCACTTCAGGGACAGGATAGCTATTGACCCAGTTTTAAAGTCTAAATTGGGCTTTCAGAAGCCGTAAGACTGAACGAGGCTCTTCACAGCAGCAGGCGATCTTGGGAGGAGAATCCTGGTAGCGGGGCCCTCCTGACCGCTGAGCTTTTGTCCCTCCGGCAGAGCTGATGCAGACGGAGCTGCACCACGTCCGCACGCTCAAGATCATGAGCGACGTGTACAGCCGGGGCATGATGACGGACCTGCTCTTCGAGCAGCAGATGGTGGAAAAGCTGTTCCCGTGTCTGGATGAGCTGATCAGCATCCACAGCCAGTTCTTTCAGAGGATCCTGGAGCGGAAGAAGGAGTCCCTGGTGGAGAAAAGCGACAGGAACTTTCTCATCAAGAGGATGGGGGATGTGCTTGTCAATCAGGTGAGCCATGCGGAGGCGGGGCGCTCTGGGACCCAGCCGCCGTGCACGCGCATCTCGGCCGTGACATTTCCTCCCTCTGTGCACTCAGGCGAGGTGTTTCTCTCTCCCAGCCTCGACTTCCTTTTCTGTAAATGAGCGCAGTAGCATTTCTGTCCCAATGCCCTTTCATGTACATAGACATACATGTATTTTTTACGTATATATGTATAAAATGTGCACAGTACCTAGCATACACAGTAGATGCTCAATAAAAGTTTTGCTTCCTCAGAGTCTGTACCATGAGAAAACAGTGTAGCTTAACAAATCCAAAAAGTGTTTATTGCAAGTGTCTGCTTTCCCTCTGCCTCAGATCAAAAGGACCCCACTTACCTGAAGACACCTGTGCACAGAAAATTGAGTGAGGAACTGTCTGTAAAATATTTCATAAATTATACTGTACTGATATTTTTGTCAAGTCTTACTCCCAAAACAGTTTGCCTAAAAATTATTTTGCTACTTTTATATGTGTTTGTCATGGAGAGTTTTTAATGTTTCTTTTTAAGAGTTTTTTTTTTTAATGTTCCTACTATAACCTTTATGGGCTGAGGGGCATACTGCCTCACCTGACTAGCTCTTTTTCCCCAGAGCATCTCTGCCTCAGTGTAGAAGCAGGAGCTTAGTTGCTGGAGCAGTTGCCTGGGGAGTAGAAATTCTGTCCTTCCCTCGTGTTCAGGAGTCCGACCCCCCACCTCACTCAGTCATTCAGTCATTTTTCTCCAGTATTTATTGGGCATCAGCTAAGTACTGCTTGGAACCACAAAGCTAAATAGGCCTTAGAACTCTGCCTCAGGTGCTCTAGAAGTAAAAATGGGCATGTTATACAATAAATCCAAATATTTAGCACAGGTATCTGCCACAGGTAGGCCCTCAAAGTGGGAGTAGACAGCTCTGTGAGCGAGGGCCTTTCCTCCCCAGACATCCCTCTGCCCTCAGACCTGCACAGGCACCTCGCCTCCCCTGGACTCCTGGTGTCCGTAGTGCCTTGGCCCTGTGCACGTCCTCTGGGAAGCTCTGTGATGGCAGGACTCACACCTCTGCCCCATGGGGTGCTGGGGTCAGATCACCTGCCAGGCGTGTACTTGGTGGTGGGAGCTACTCACTCAGAGCTCGCTGCCCCAGCCTCTCTGGTAGGAAGGGGGGAAAGGAGCAGTTCCCTGCAGGGTTTTCGGTCCGGATCAACCCGTGTTGCCCACAGAGTTTTAGTGCCATGGGAATCGATGCTTAGTGTGTAGCCCGTCATCAGTTTGCCCCAAAGGGAACCAGTGCTCAGAGGAAGCGTTGAGATTGCACACGTATGGGAGTGATTGAAGGGCGGCTTCCTGAGCGCAGCACGAGAAACAGATCCCTGGGTAATGATGGCTGTTCCAGTGTCCTAACTGACCAAGGCGAGATTTTTAAGACTGACTATCTCATGAAAACCTTCTAGTGAGTTTTCCTTGTTCTATTACTACGATTAAGACACAGAACACATTTTGTGTTTCTTATGCACATGGTACGTAGATGTTTGTGTTCATTGTTATAAAAAGATATGTGATAGCTTTAAGGAAACATAATTCAAATGCCATATAACCCGCCCTTGGAAAGTGTACAATTCAGTGGTTTTTAGTCTATTCACAGGATTGTGCAACCATTACCACAGACAGTCTTGGAACATTTTTATGCCCCCGCCACCACCAAGTGTCACGGCCTTAGGCAACCACCGCTCTGCTTTCTGTCTCTGTGAATGTGCCTATTCTGGACGTTTTATAGAAATAAAGTAAAACAGTATGTGGTGGTTTGTGATTGGCTTTTTTATTTAGAATAATGCTTTCAAGGTTCATCAGTATTATAGCATGTGTGAAATCAGTATTTCTTCTCCTTTTGTGGCTAATATTCCATCATATAAATGTGTGTGTGTACACACCCCACATTTTATCCATGCATGTATCCTTGAATGCACATTTGGGTTATTTCCACTTTGGGGCTCTTATGGATAATGAATAATGGGCATTTGTAGATACGTTTTCGTGTGGACATAGGATTTTGTGTCTGGGAGTTAGTTAGGTTGGTTAGTCAGCTTCTGGAGGGACTGCACACTGTTTTCCAAAGCCACTGCACCGTTTTAATCCTCCGGAGCAACTTTTGAGGAAGCCCTCTTGGCTTTCACAGATTAGACTGGCACCTCTGTACGAAACGGTAATACGAGTTCAGCAGCCGAGTGCTGCAGGCCTAACTTCTGCTCCCTTCTCTGTGCAGTTTTCCGGGGAGAACGCGGAGCGCCTGAAGAAGACGTATGGCAAGTTCTGTGGGCAGCACAACCAGTCCGTGAACTACTTCAAAGACCTGTATACCAAGGACAAGCGTTTCCAGGCGTTCGTGAAGGTATCGGTGGGAACCCTGAGCATCCCCGTTGCTGCCCGGGGCGTCGCGTGCCCTCAGACTGAGCGGCGCCTTTGTCCTCGGGTGGCTCCTGACTGTCCGTTTGCACCTTGCAGAAGAAGATGAGCAGCTCGGTGGTGAGGAGGCTCGGCATCCCGGAGTGCATCCTGCTGGTGACCCAGCGCATCACCAAGTACCCCGTTTTATTCCAGAGGATCCTGCAGTGCACCAAAGGTGAGCCGCCCCCTCGTTCGGCCCCGCGTGCCGGTGCCCCTCGCCCCTGTGCACCAGGGGCCCTACGGAGGAGCTCTTTCCTGCCCCAGTGGGTCTAAAAAGAGACCCTGGGTTTTACCGGAAAACGGTTGGTGTGAATGAAAACGTGAAGTATTGTGTAGGCGGACTCAGGGCGGATGATAGCAAGAAGGGAAGGAACCACTTACTGATCCCATCAGGAGTTCAGGGACCTGAGTAACTTCTCCCTTGACACTAGACCGAGAGAATTCCCACCAGGTTTCCCCGTCAGTGCCAGAACTGCTGTTGTTTCTCATTTCCTCGGTCCTCGCTGGTTTCTCTTTTGGCTAATCCTGCTCATAGGCAGCTATATTTAAAGATTAGCAAAACAAAGACAAGTAAATGGTTGCTTCTCCTTGTCCTTAAAAAAGTGTTTGGTTCCTACTACTTGAGAACATAGCACGTAGTTGCATGTTATCTGTATCACTGAAACTGGCTGACTTTATTTAGAATTTCACTGAGGTCTGAGCGAGGGCAGGGGGCATGCCCTCTGTCACATGGGCCGAGCGCCGAGAGATGCCCACGGAAGGAGGGTGAGGACATGAAGGCAGAGGGTGGGGGCCCCTTCCTCCCGCTCACGTCTGAGCAACGGAAATGTGCTCTCCTCCTAAGACAACGAAGTGGAGCAGGAAGACCTGGCTCACTCCCTGAGCCTGGTGAAAAGTGTGATCGGAGCCGTGGACAGCAAAGTGGCCAGTTACGAAAAGAAGGTGCGTCTCAATGAGATCTACACGAAGATGGACAGCAAGTCGATCATGAGAATGAAGAGCGGTCAGATGTTTGCCAAGGAGGACCTGAAGCGGAAGAAGCTGGTGCGGGACGGGAGTGTGTTCCTGAAGAACGCAGCGGGAAGGCTGAAAGGTAAGGCTCGTGTCTGCTCCCAGGCCAGGCGGGCGCCAGACGGCGGCAGGCGAAAGCCAGGGATTCCTGTCAGAAGCTCCCCAGCCGGTGGTTCTTAGGGAGCTCACCCCCAGACATCGCACATCAATACCGATCATCCAATGGTTCTTAATCTGGTATCAGAGAGGACTGCTTTAGGGTAGCTTACCAAGTCCTAAAGTAGGGCAAGTTTACGAGGAAATGCAGTCGGGTCAATTAGAAAAGGAGAGTTTAAGAAACAAACCAAGGGGAAAGCCCTGGCTTGTATGGCTCAGTGGATTGAGCTCGGGCCTGCGAACCAGACGATCGCGGTTCAATTCCCAGTCAGGGCACATGCCTGGGTTGCAGGCCAGTTCCCAGCAGGGGACTCATGAGAGGCAACCATACATTGATATTTCTCTCCTTCTCTCCTTCCCTTCCCCTCTAAAGATAAATAAATAACATCTTAAAGAAAAAAAGCAAGGGGAAAGATGGACACAGACAAGGGTGGTAAGGCGGTGTGTTTGCCTACAGGGAAGGGTGGCAGGTTTGGGATGGGGGGTTCTGGCAAAGCGTCGGTGCCATTAGCCAGTTCAGAGGCTGTGAGAGTAGAACTCTGCACATCCCTTGCTGTCAAAAGGCGTCAGAGGGGCTTTCAGCTCTTGCGACCTCGGAGAAATGTAGTTAACTCACCAGCTACATTTCTTAAGCTTCATGGTGTTTGTGCTTTTTATCTTAAAACAAAAGAGAGCATGAAACACATTTGCGTTTAATTTGGTTTTAATTTTTAGTTCTCAAGTGATCAGCTACACCAAGTTAAGGAAGTTATGAGGTTTGTGAGTTCATCTGTACATTTGACTTTTTAAAAAGTAATTCTTGTCATTGAATTTGCACTGTCTGGGCCTGTTGGCAGCTCTGACTTCCCCAGGGGCCCGGAGTGTTCCCCCTTCCTCGGTCGCTGCACAGAGGACGCAGGCGGGCCCTGTGCTGCCAGCCCTGCGGGGCCGAGGCTGAGGGGGTGGCATGTGTGCCTTTGTCCTCTCTGGGGCGGGAGTAATGCTCTAGGCGCTGCAGTCAAAGAGGACCCAGGGTCCTCAGCTAGAGTCTCCCCATGCTGTGACCACACGGTGAAGTCCAGACATCAGATGGGTTCAAAGGTGAATGAGGCAGCACCCTGCCCGCTCCGCCATCACGTGGAGGCGGGGAACAGAATGAAGAGACTGCTGCCCTCCCGGCTCTCTGTGATGTTCTCAGGGCCTGGTTCCGGGCACTCCCCCGCTGCCCCTCTGTGACTGTCCGCAGCAGACCTCGGGAGGGGCCGGAGCGGGGAGCGGCTCAGCCACACTCGCCCTGTCCTCTGAGGAGCTAAGTTTTCTAGAGCCACTGGGGCCCGGAGCTAGCTTTGTTCCCTTTCCTTTATAAAGCACTTTATTTCTCCACTCCCAAAATAAAAACTAATAGATTCCAGCTGTTGGAATAATGTGGTCAAGCCCACGGTGGAACGCTCGGTTTGGGGACCTGAAAGGCTGCCAGTGGGGAGGGGAGCTGGTGTCGAGTCATTCTCACACCCAGTGAACGCACGCCAAGGACAGCCAGTACTGTGTGGGGTGCCCTTGGAAGGGACGGGGTTTCTCTGGTCCCCCGGCACCCACCCTAGCAACTTCAAGGTCCAGTGAAGGTGATGCTTATGTTTTAGAACTTTTTTTTTTTTTTTGGCAGGCACCCGAGTTACTTAAAAGTAAGCTTTAACAACAACAACAAAAAGAATGGAACTAATGGTAGTGCATGGAAAATTACTCATCTAGGCTGAAAAACTCGACCTGCCGAGAAATCAGACCTGTTTGCTTCTGTTTTCTTCAGGGCTTTGCAGTGGGCTCTGCGGGCTGGGGCCTCCAGTGGTGGCAGAAAGGGTAGAAAAGAGAGGAGGGGCCTGGCCCCCAGGGAATCCTAGGCTCCCCTTTCTAGAGGGTTCTGCTTCTCGGAGCTTAGTAGCTGCCTGGGCTGCAGAGGTGTCAGACTTTGTCTTTAAGGGAATAAAGAGAGAGGTCACTTTGTGCTTCTGGAGAATTAGAGCAAGAGTTTGTGGCATTCTCTCAATTCCTAGGTCCAACTCCAAGCGTTCATTTGGGTTTCCTTTTATTTCACGCGAGAAGCGGAGAGGGCTCTTTCTGTGGCACAGAGGGGATGGGGTTGGCTGGACGCCACGCCCCTTCCTGTTCTCTGGGGCATGTGAAGCCTACCTCTCGTTCGCTTAGACATCCTTCGACCTCACCTTTTGGCAGCTGCCCTGTCTGCCATCCCACGCCTTTCCCACCGCTGCAGTCGGAAGATGAGGAGTACGGTGACCCGAGCATTGGTGGGCTGTGTTGCTGCGTAACCTCTGTTCAAGTCCTCAGCTGTGTTCCCAGGGCAGTTTATGCTCGAAGTCTTGCCTTGTGGGATCTCTCTCCCCAGAACTAAATACTTACCCTTTTCCACAACAAGGCACTGGTGGTGAAGATCCCAGTGTAAAGGGCCTCTAAAACTCTAATGACCAGGCGTGGGTGGCGGCCGGATGCAAAACGGCTGCCTCGGAGGGGGGTCGTCTCTGACCCGTTCTGCTCTGAATTACTAGTCCAAGTGCCCTGGGGCTACCAAACGGCTAACTAGTCACTGTTCTCTCTTCCCTGACACAACAGAGGTTCAAGCAGTTCTGCTGACTGACATCCTGGTTTTCCTTCAAGAAAAAGACCAGAAGTACGTCTTCGCGTCATTGGTAAGTGCAACTGTTAGAAGTCTCCTCTGATTGTTATTAAGAATAGTATTCAGGCCCTGGCTGGTGTAGCTCAGTGGATTGAGCACGGGCCTGCGAACCAAAAGATCGCGGTTCGATTCCCAGTCAGGACACATGCCTGGGTTGCAGGCCGGTTCCCAGCAGGGGCCAGTTCCCAGCAAGGGACGCGCGAGAAGCAACCGTACATTGATATTTCTCTCCCTCTCTCCTTCCCTTCCCTTCCCTTCTAAAGATAAAGAAATACACTTTTTAAAAAATGTGATAGATTAAAAAAAATCTTTATAAAAAAAAAAGAATAGTATTCAGGACAGGTAGAGGTAACTATTGAGCATAAATGATGAAACACTGTATTTTTGGTCTCCCGCCCACTCAAAATTACCTGGTTTAGATAAATTCCTGTGAATAATTTTTTGTACACTCTTAAAATTTTCTGTCTGCCCCTGGCCCCCCACAAAATTATTTTCTGTTTCCTTACAATCCCTTTGAGAGTCTTGGGCATGTGACCACTGGGGCATTATGCTCCATAAATCATGCTAATGGCTAATGTTGCCCCCCAGATTCTGTGATAACGTGCAAGGGAGAATGTGCAAGGGTTCATCGTGTAGAAAACATGACTAGACCCTTTGTGGCCATAAACTGTCATTTCCTTTACGGAACTCTTTTTCTGTTCGATAACGTGTGTAAGTGAAATCGTGAGCCAGCTCTCATTATCTTACTTCAGCCTCCGTTTGCTCAGAACACACGCCTTTAGGAGGCGTCTGGCGTCCCCCGGGGCTGAGGTTGTCCTCACGCGTGAGGAGGCCGTGTGTGTGTCTCACTTCTGCCCTCTGCCCTTTTCCAGGACCAGAAGTCCACAGTGATTTCTTTAAAGAAGCTGATCGTGAGGGAAGTCGCCCGTGAGGAGAAAGGCTTGTTCCTGATCAGCATGGGCATGAAAGACCCGGAGATGGTGGAGGTCCACGCCAGCTCCAAAGAGGAGCGGAACAGCTGGATTCAGATCATCCAGGACACGATGAACACCCTGTAAGCTCCCCACGGCCCGGCCCCCGCGTGCCCCTATGACTTCGGAGTCCACTCGGCAGCCTCCAGAGTCAGGGATGTCTTAGGAATGTTTCGTTCTGTTTTATTTTGGTTGTTTTAGGAACAGAGATGAAGATGAAGGAATCCCTAGTGAGAATGAGGAAGAAAAGAAAATGTTGGACACCAAAGCCCGGGAATTAAAAGGTAAAGCCATTAGAAGGGGTCTGAGACCCTTATCCGTGGACGGTCTGCTGTGGAGGGCTTTTAACAAAGAGCCCAGTCTGAGCCGACGCGGTCCTGGTACCAGACAGCTATAAGAATGTGTTGAACCCTAGATCGAGGGAACATTGATTCTCTTTTCTCAGTATCAGTGTTCTCGGACCCCTTGTTGCAGAAGAATTTGCATAAATCATGTCACATCTAAGACAAAAAACAGGAAGGGAGGGTACTTGAGGAGAAGAATGTTCCAGTTCATCTGCGTTTGTGTTAGTTACCCTAGTTGACAGTGTGGGACGCTCACAAGTAAGTCAGGAGGGGGTCTGGGGAGAGTGTGCCCAGTGGTGATGCTTGACCACTGCTTAGCAAGCCCCCACTGTTTTGTGTGGTCTTGTCAGCATCCTGCAAGGCCTGGATTCTCGTGCCCGTTGTGCAGCCGAGGAAGCTGAGGCCCAAAAAGGCCGAGCAGGCCAGGGCCCGTCCAACCGCTGGTGGCTGGGCCAGCATTTTGCTCCGTCTCTGAACAGCAGAGGCTGGTGCTCATCTATTTGCCGGGGCTTATTTAATGTCCTGAAGTAAGCACTGTGCTTTGGATGGCGTCGAATCAGTGTACGCACCCAAGGACTGACTTTATGTGGATAGCTGGACAAAGTGATCATGTTCTGTTTTGGGGTGGGGTGGGAGCCGGGAGAGATGGCCAGCCTGAAACCTGAGCCAGAGTTACATCAGATGCGTTGGCTCATGGTGAGGACGACAGGGATAAACTGCTTTTAACATGAAAGAAGCACCTGGCCAGGCACACTGCTAGGTGGTAGGGATGCAAAGATTCCTAAAACACAGAAATCTTCTGCGTTGGGAAGGCCACATTCTCACCAGGGAGGCACACGTGAGTGACAGGCCACCAAATGCATGGCCAGGCCAGACGGCTGTGGAAAAGGCCTTCCCACACCCTCCAGGGAATGATGGGGTAGGACTGTCAGTGGGGGTCATGGCTAAGGGATGGGAAATTCAGGCAGCAGGTCTTGAAAGGCAACAAGGAATGATTTGCTGTTTTTAGCAAAATTTAAACTTAAATTTTTAAATTAGTGTTGAAGCCCATTGCTTGAGGGAGTCTGGGAATAGAAAGATGGATGGGGAGACTTGGGAAAGGCCCAGTGAGAGATGGGCTGGAGGGGGTGGACCTGAGTAAGAGGTAAGGACCCATGTGGCGGCCAGGAGAGTGAGCAGGTGAACCCCCTCGCAGGACTCCAGCTCGAGTAAGCGAGAGGGCGCAGATGCGTGGACTGAGGAAGAGGTCCCAGGCTGCAGGGAGGTGGTGGGAGGGCGAGAGTGACAAGGTGTCTGACGTGCTGAGAACACGGCTTCTGAGTGGCTGTCGCTGCTTGACAGTGGGGCACATGGATCTGATGCCCAAGAAGGAGGGTAGGATTTGGGATGCTTTCTGTGGGCTGTCAGCACCCGTGAAGTAATGGAAGCTGTGGGAGGGGGTGAGATCCCCAAGAGGAACGTGTGTCGGGGACAAACAGCAGCCCAGATGGAGCCAGGGGGACCCCAGAGGTTCCGTTGCAGATGAGAGTTCTGTGCTGAGAGAGGATTTTAGGAAGGGGACCAACGATGTCCTCAAAGGAGGCAGGGAACCAGGTTAAAGAGGAGGGGGAGTCATCCCTGCTGGAAAGGGTGCCACGAAAGACCTCCTTAGGTTCCGTGAGGAAGGGTGGCCTTGGGAGGAGGGGGTGTGGTGATGGGCAGAAGCCAGAGACGTGGGGGTTGAGAAACTAGCAGGAAGCAGGGGAGTGGAAACAGAAGTGTAGTGTGTGGTGTCAGAAATTCTGATGCTTGCCTAGAAAGGCCCAGGATAGTCTACCAGGTAGAAATTGCAGAATGAAAACTTCATACAGCCTTCACAATGAAAAATAAAGGGAAAAAAACCTACGTGTATCCTCTGTGCTGTCCCACAAATTACCACAAGGTGGCGCATGGGTCATAGCCGTCAAATCACCAGACCTTTTCTCTATCCACCCTGCAGAACAACTGCAGCAAAAGGACCAGCAGATCCTACTCTTACTGGAAGAAAAGGAGATGATCTTCCGGGACATGGCCGAGTGCAGTACCCCTTTGCCGGAGGAATGCTCCCCAACTCAGAGCTCTAGGATCCTCTTCCGCGCCAACACAGAAGAGGCTCTCAAAGGAGGACCTTTAATGAAAAGTGCAATAAATGAGGGTAATTTCTGTTCGGTGTTGCCCCTTCTGCACCCCTTCCCAATGTGGCGTACACACGAATAGTACTTTTTACTGTAAAACGAAGCACAAGCACAGAAAACAAACACCAGTTTTGTGAGTTCTCAGGTAGTATCTTGTCGCCATTACCCAGGTCAGGAAATAACATGTGGCCAGACGCCCTGACGCTTCCACATGTCCCGCCCCCATCAAAGCTCCCTCCCTCCCTCCAGAAAAGAACACACATTGAGACTTTTACAGAAAGCACGTACCGTTTCTTCGCGTTTTTGTGGCCAAGTACCTCTTCATAGGCACTCTAGCTCAGTCTTGCTCCTGTTTTTTGATAGCTGGAATTTAATTTATAGCTCTCCCCATCCCATTCTTTTCCCCACAATTTAACTTTGAGAGATCTGGGTTTTTTAATGAGTAGAGCTTCGTGTTTTCTTTCCTCAGTGGAGATCCTTCAGAACCTGGTGAGCGGGGGCCTGGGAGGCCCGCTCACGCAGGCCGTCGGCAGCCCCGCTGGGCAGGAAGGCACAGTGGGCCCCGTGTCCTTGCCCCGGAGAGCGGAGACCTTTGGCGGCTTTGACAGCCATCAGATGAACGCTTCAAAAGGTGAGTGACTTTGAAGTCCTTTTACAATCAACCCTCGACGCCTCCACAGAAGTAAAAATGGTCTGCACTGGAGTGGCTCCATCTCATCTGTCGATAAATGTTTTCCTGAGACCCTCCTAAGTATCTAGCCGCTAAAACGCTCAAGAACCTCTGTCAGCGCCACGCTCGTTTTGAGTGATAAAGATGCTCTTGGGGTCTCGGCTGAGCTGCAGTCAGAGGAGCAGTAATACTTGTCTCGTTGCTTCTAGTTGTTCCTCATGAATAAAAATTAATAACCACTCACCTGCCACCCAGTGGCTTCCCATTCTTTGGCTTTTGTAGGATTCAGAAATATCACATCTGTAAGCTGTATGTCTTGTATTCTTTTCTTGGCTAATCTGTTTTACAGCCTTTAAAAACAAACTTACTTCTTTGTTTAGGAGGAGATAAGGAAGAGGGAGATGATGGCCAAGATCTTAGGAGAACAGAATCGGACAGTGGTCTGAAAAAGGTATTTTTTGGCCTCTAAAATACACTAAGACCTTCTTAGCATTTCCCACTGAATTCGCAGTCTGTGAAATTCATCCACTCTGATCTTGTTTTGCTTGCTTGACTTGCTGTGTTTATTTCCTACTTTATTTTAAGAGGAAAGAAAGTGCATTTTTAAACCCAGTACAGTTAGGAGTCCCCGTATTGCTGGCTCCTGGGCCCCTCTGGCGTAGAGCTTCACGTGCACATCCCTCGCCTGAGCAGGGCCCTGGCAGGGACTGGTTTCCTCATGAGGTTTGTTTAGATGCCCCAGCCACCCTGGACTCTTTACAGGGCGTGAGGACCAGCTCGGCGTCAGACCCTCACCCCCTGCAGCGGGAGGCTGTGGTAGAAGAGGATGGATGTGGGCCACGCTGGACACACCTGACATCCGGTTCCTGCCCCAGGATCTTCCTGTTTCTAAAATGCATGTTTTTTTTTTTTTTGTCTTACAGGGTGGAAATGCTAACCTGGCATTTATACTTAAAAGAAACAATGAGGTAAGGACGTTATGCGCTATTTAAGAGTATGACTGTATTGTAATTGCTAGGTTAGGAATGCTCATTTTGGTTTTGCTGGTGTAAACCGGCCAACTCCTGGCCGTGCTCTGCGCGCTTCACCGTGCGGTGTCCTGTCCTGCTTTCCCCCAGCCCGGGGGGTGTGTTGCCTTGGCGCCACGCCGCAGCGCTGCCTGCTGCCACGGCCGCTGCTTCTCTGCTCGGGAGAGGACTCTCGCTTCTCTGTCCTCCGGCGGGGAAGCCTCCTTTCCTGCGACACAAGCCTGGGCCACAAGAACCACTCATCTGGAATGTGGAGGATTAATCTGTGGGCAGCTCTGCGCGGTCATTTCTTATCCTCCAGGGCCTCGCGGGGAGCTTCCTTCCTTGAGCCCTGCTTTATACATAACACGTGTGTCACCCTAAACGTGGCCTCGGTGTCTGCTCATTAGGGATCGGACTCTGGTTTGCATCTTTCCCACCTCCAGCTGAGGCCTGCCGGCCCTGCAGGGTACCTGCACCCCTCTCCCTGGCTGCCCCTCCCCGGTTCCCTCTCAGGAAGAGTCCCCGAGGCCGCCGTGCCCTCCGAACCCCGTCTTCTCTGTACGTGCGTTTCTGTACGTCAGTTCTGTAGGTCAGCGTGCCTGACATACAACTCCACACACAATAGTGACCTTCGCGGGGCGTGCCTTTCGGAGGGCCTTCTTTGTGTTTCTTCTTGTTCTCTACCTAGACCCTAAGTTCCTGAGAAGCCTTGTTTTCAAATTCTAAGTTAATGGGACCGTTCCCTTTTTCTTCTAAAGCACAGAGGGATGTTGTTGTCTCTTTGTTGGCGTGGAAGCCCACCCCCTGTGGCACCCTGATGGAAAGCTCTTCTGTGTCTGCCCTTCGGTGGGACCACCCTGCTCCCGCACAGCCTGTTGCTCTTGGTTGTCTGAAAGTTAGCTCTTGGTTGCCTTTTCCATTGGGCGGCTTCTGCTCCTGCATTTAGTGAGAAGGGGCAGGTAAGAGACAGAACAAGACCAGTGTTGCCTGGCATTTCAGCCTGGGCTACACGCTGCAGATGCCCAACCAGCATCAGCTGTTCTGTGCCACCCCCCCTCTCTGCGATCAACAGTAACCTTAAGCCCTGGCTGGCGTAGCTCAGTGGATTGAGCGCGGGCCTGCGAACCAGACGATCGCAGTTCGATTCCCAGTCAGGGCACATGTCTGGGTTGCAAACCGGTTCCTTGCAGGCTAACTACCAGCAGGGGATGCACAAAAGGCAACCGTACATTGATGTTTCTCTCCCTCTCTCCTTCCCCTCTAAAAATAAATAAATAAAAAATCTTAAAAAAAAAAAGAGAGAGGTAACAAGAATGTTTAAAAAAAACCAAAACAGTAACCTTAAATGAGGGGTTAGAAGTATACTCGGGTATGCTGAAGCCTGAGAAGGACTTTCTGTGTGTCTGAAGTACTGTAAAAGGAATAACGTATTCATCATGGCAGAAAATTTGAAAACTGCCCAACAGTGCACACAAAATAAAACAGGGAAACAGAATCTCACCACTGAGAAATAGCTGGGGTTAAACGTTCAGTGCTTCTCTTTCCAGCCTTTTCTTCCGCGTAACACTCATTGATGTGTCTGAGTGTGTGTGCGTGTGACTGGTATAGAAATAGTGTCACACGGCTTGTATCACTACTCACTGCTCCTCGGAGCATCCTGTCCTGAAGCTTGTTTCTGACGCACACGAGAAGCGTCTCCCCCGAGCACATGTATTCGGACACGCTCAGTCGCGGAGGCGTGCTGTCAGGTTGTGCCCTGGAACTTAGGTAACCTCTCCAGGGGTGATTGATTCTGCCTCTGCCGCTCTGCTTTCTGCGTGACGCAGCCGGGAGCGCCTTGTCCCGGCGTCCTCCCCTCTGCGTGCGCGCTGCTCCCTGGAAAGGAGGCTTCACGGAGCGCAGCTCCGCCGCTGGGGCCCGGGCTCCTCCTCGCCTTTCTTCACTGGCATCAGGGCTTTTCATGGCCCCATTGACATTCTGTTGGTTGGCGGTGTTCACGTGGTGTCTCTTTATGGGGCATCGATGTGATTTCCAGCAAAGCTGAGTCATGTGTCATACGTTGTACAGTGGACTCTTTGTAGTTCTTCTGCAAACTGCTGGTTTGCATTCCTGGCCTTTCTTCCTAGGAGAGTATCCGTTTTTTATTGATCTGTGAAAGCTTCTTTAAATCAAGTAGTTTTTGTTTGACTTTCTGGTCAGTTTGTCCCTTTTGCCTTTTAATCGACTGTTTCACGTAGTGAAAGTTGGAGATTTTTGTGTCTGTGTGTGGTTTCTTCCATTGCGTTTCCTGTTGCAGGGTCAGGAAGACATTCTCCTATTTTCTGATAGCTCTTGTATGGTTCCTTTTTTAATACTTGGCATTTTAATGTATTGGAATGTTTTTCTTTTGTGAGCAGGATTCACACTTAGTTTTTTACAGTGATTCAGCCACTTTTCTCAGAAAAATCTATTGACCATTCCCCGTTGATTTACAAACGCTCCTTCTTACATTTGCTTCGGGGCTTTCTGTTCTGTTCGATGGGTGTGCACGTCGTTTTTGTGCCCGTCCCTTTAAATGACTGGAGCTCTCTTTACAGTGCTGTGTGCCGATGTCCCTCCGTCACACGCAGTCGTTGGTTCGGTCTTGTTTTGTTTTCTTGTCTAACTGGACCTGCTTTTCCTCTTGGTGCTTTCATTTTGAAAGTACTCTGTTCCAGGGCAAGCTCCTTGCTGTGCGTGGGGGGGGGTTACCTGGTCAGCTGACGGATGGGTGATGGGTGGCGGGTAGGCGGCTCAGCCCTGACCAGATGCGTCCCTGTGTTCCCTCCACAGCAGCTGGTCCAGAGCATCCTCCGTCTCCACGAGCTGCTCAGCACCCTGCAGGTGCGTGCCTTTCCCTCTCCCCGCTTCATGTCTTTCTTCCCAGAGACGGTAAAGAGGGTACATTGGATTTTGAGTTTGTAGGCTGCGTAGGCGTGTCTGGGGCCCTCGGTCTAGAGGACAGTGGCTCTCGAGAGGAGGAGGGGGTCCCAGGACGCAGCGATCGGGGTGCCGTCTGCCCTCGCAGACCGCAGCTGGCGGACAGCGGGTGGGTGGCAGTTCTGTAGCAGCCCTGCCCCAGGAGGCCCCAGCAGGACGGGCCACCACGTCACTCCAGAGAGGCTTCAGTAGGGTATGAGTTTCCCTGTCCCATTTCTCTCTGGGCCGTTCGAATGGCAGGGCCCTTTCGAAACAGTGATTCCTTACACCTCCTGGGAACCTCTTCCAATTCTGCTTGCTTTCGTTCTTTAAGATCTAACTAACCCCATCCTGTGTGCCCCGACCTGCAAAACACACTCCACACCAGTGCTGGTGCCTGCAGAGAGCACGCGACCAAGTCTGATGGGACGCAGAGCTCCTGCCCCTTTGGCCATCCCTGTGTGATGACCAACTGCCCACAGTTCTCCTGGAGTGCTTTTCCCAGACCAGCCTCAAATGAGAGCACAGTGTACTCTGCCTAGTGACTAGTGCCCCCAGGGACTGGGTCAGGGGGACAGGAAGCAGGAAGCTTGCTGTCCTCCTGGCCAGAGGGGCATCCGTCTATCTGTCTCCTCCCGCTGTCTCCCCCAGGGGGTGGTGTTGCAACAGGACAGCTACATCGAGGATCAGAAGCTGCTGCTGGCGGAGAGGGCGCTCACCCGGACTTTGTCCCGCCCCAGCTCGCTCATTGAGCAGGAGAAGCAGCGCAGCCTGGAGAAGCAGCGCCAGGACCTGGCCAACCTGCAGAAGCAGCAGGCGCAGCACCTGGAGGAGAAGCGCAAGCGGGAGCGGGAGTGGGAGGCCCGGGAGCGGGCGCTGCAGGAGCGCGAGGCCCGGCTGGCCCAGCGGGAGGAGGAGGTGCAGCGGGTGCAGCAGGACCTGGAGAGGGACCGGGAGGAGATCCAGCAGAAGAAAGGCGCCTACCAGTGTGACCTGGAGAGGCTGCGCTCGGCCCAGAAACAGCTCGAGAGGGAGCAGGAGCAGCTGAAGCGGGACACGGAGCGGCTCAGCCAGAGGCAGGTGGACCGCGAAGCCTGTCAGGTAAGAGAGCCACGAGTAAAAGGGGGTTGCGGTGCCTGTTCAGATACAGTGAGGAGCCCTCTGTGTGCTGAGCATCGGAAGGAAGGAAGCCAAGATATGAAGGCTGTTTCTGTAGAATATCTTTCACACTAAAAGGGGCAGATGAGGAAGTGGGTCTTTTTCTCGTTTTTTCACCTCCGAGAGGCTGATGAGGAGAGTGGAGATGCTAGGGATTTGGTCAGGAAGTTGTCAGAGACTTGGAGCCGACAGGCACTTCCACAGCGTGTCTGAGACAATTTCAGGGCCATCCCTCTGCTCTGTGCCACGTAAGAAATCAGAATTTTCACCCCCTGAAGGGACCTGCAGAGGATGGGGTGGGGCAGGGGGTGCACAGCAGGGACTAGGGGCCACACAGGGCCTGTGAGCACCAGGCGGGGCAGTGAGTGGCTCTGATGGGTCATGGGTCACGGGAAGGACAGGCGGTGGGTTCAGGGGGGCGTCAGTTACGGGGAGGAGCCCACCCCCGGAGGGAGACCCCTGCTTGGGCGTGCGGGTGAGGACTTCCTTTCCCCTTGGCCGCCACGCCCATGGGAAGGAGGCTTTTCCTTGCTCAGTCACTGGCTCCCGCTGTTCTTTGCCTGAGCCTCGGTGGCGGTTCTGGGCCACGGACACTCCTGGCAGGTGAAAAGCCTGAGCGCACCGGTCTCCTGTCTAGGTACTCACGTCATGTTGCCTTTGGTTGGTCGATTGACCTTGGACCGTGGAAGAAAATTAAACTCAGGTCCTGTAGGAGGCGCAGTTTTGCCGTCTGCAGAGGTCCTCTGTCACCTGAATGGTGGGAGCGGTTAGTGCCTCTGCTCTGCTCCTCACGGCAAAGGACGGGCTCCACCCGCCCCCGGTCATGTCAGCGGGGCCTCCACAGGCCAGAGAGAGTGCGCAGTAGGCTGCTTGTCTCTCTCTCACTTGGTTACATCCCTGTGGAAGTAAGTTTTCAGGTCAGCACCTCCCCTGTTTCTTCAGGGAGTGGGAGTTCTTTTTCAAGCTGCCTCATCCAAGGTCCTATTAATTCTGTATGATGCTGATGGTAAGTGCGTGTAGTAAAAAATAGTAATGGTGTCCAAGGTGGCATTTTTAACATTTTCATAGATACTACTTGGGGGCGGGCAGGAAAGGAGTTCTGCGTCTTTTTATATTGAGGACTGTGGAATCAGGGAGGTGGGTCGGACCGCGCTGACCCACCCGCTGCTCTGGGCCAGCACCCGCCTGTGGGCCCCGGGCGCCGCAGCCTCCCTCTCGGTAACGCCTTCTCTGCACTGTGCAGGTTTCACATCGACACACCAAGCTGCTGAAGATCCCGTCCTTCCTCCCCGATCCCGAGGAGGCCCCCTTGCCATCCGCACCTTTGATAGCCAAGTCGGGCTCCCTGGACTCCGATCTCTCAGTGTCCCCCAAAAGGAACAGCATTTCTCGGACACAGAAAGATAAGGGGCCTTTTCACATACTGACGTCCACCAGCCAGACCAGCAGGGCCCCGGAGGGTCCGAGCCAGACCCCGGCCCCCACCTCCTCCTCCACCACGCGCCTGTTCGGGTTACCAAAGACGAAGGACAAGAAGGACAAGAAGAAGAAGAGCAAGGGGGACCGCGCGCAGCCCCGTGGTGAGTCGCACGCCGGTCTCCCTGTGGCCGTCTTGTCCTGGATTCTGAGCAGCGGGGTGGACGTTCTGGGCGTGGGACAGGTTGATGACAGGGCTGTTCAGGTGTGTAAAGGCCCAACTGCCTTACTTGTCACCAAACCCACTTGCTTTGTCCTCGAAGGAGGGAGGCACGAATTCCGCGAGTGTCTTGGAGCCTACTCTGAGTAGAGGGCAGGCTTCGTTTTCAGGCGTTTACTGTCTGATTAAGGAAGGCAGACCCTCCTAAAGGGAGCACTTTCAGTCCCTCCCCTCCTGTATCCACCTGGTGCGGTGATTGATGATGGAGACTCGCACTCGGCGAGCATTCCGAGGTCCCATGGACTCCTCCAAGGGGCTGTGGGGAGCGGGCGGGGCCGACTCCAACCTGGGCCTGGAGCCTGAAGCTCAGAGTGGCTGATGTGCCTGCCCTCCCAGAGCTTGTGCCTGACCGCTCAGCTGGGCATCCCCAGGCTCACCCCCCCAGAATGATTGCGCACTCCCTCCACGTGAGGTCAGAGAGGAGTTTGTTGGCTGGCCTGTTTACCAATAGGAATCCAGCGCTTCTTCAGAGTTAAAGGGAGCAGTGGGGAGTGACAGGCATCGCCGGACCTCGCTTACGGAACCAGTTAGGGAACCCACGGGCGGGCGGTTGGCAGCCCACAGGCCCCCATCATCTGTCTGCATCTCGGAAGACTTGTGTTTGGGGACAGAAAGAGGGGGTCCATTTTTTCCCCTGACTTTCTTTTCTCTTCTTGGTTTCCCCATTTCTAGATGGCCCTGCATCAGAGGTGCCCACAGAGGGTGAAGAGATCTTCTGCTGACCCCACTCCTCCACCGGCAGTGTCTCCAGCCCCACGCCCTCCTGTGTCCCTGCGTGCCCACTCTCACCTGTCGACACCATGCTCTGTAAGCGTCTACTGCTGTGCGCTGCCCCAGGCCGTGGACTTGAGGAACTAGTGGTCACAAGCGTCAGGGTGTGTCAGGTGGCCTCAGACTTACCCACCCAGCTCACTGCCCACGACTCTTGGGTTGGGACCGGCCTTCCTGAGGACGTTACACTGAGAATAGTGTCCCCAGAAGTCCAGGCGCTGGTTTGGGACATGTCAGGAATTGTCAGGAATTCCTAAAAGCTGAAAGAATGTTTCCAGCTGAGGTGTGCGTGCCGGCTTCCTTTCATTTTGGGGAACACAACTGAAAATCGGACAGTGGACAGTGTGGACTTTCTGTAGGTGCAGAGATGGTAGCCGTCTGTGCAGACACGGGGGTACGGCAGAACTGGGCACCTTCTGTCCCAGACACTCTTCGCAGGTGGCTCGGAGCTGCCCGGCCTCTCACCTGCTAGGCCTGCGAGGCGGTGTCGTCCCCCGCCCACCTCTCACCCCCGTGGACCTGTGTTTCTCATTTCATTTCAGAAGGGATGACAAACATTTAGGAAAACCAGTGAGAGTAGACCTGGCGTGTTTCAGAACCACGAGATCTGCACCACCTTGGTTTGGGTGTTTCGGTCACAGCCTCTAGCGATTTCATTAGCCAGTTCTGGAAGAAATTCTACATTGGCTTTCCAAGGCGTTTGCCACATATTCCCGGCGCAGATGAAGTACAGAGGCCTCCTCCCCGTCGCCCTTGCTGCGTGACACTTTCTGGTTGTCACTGACCATTCAGAAATGGCCACGGCCTCCTGGCAGTGTTCCTGAGACCTCGTGGGGGCTTGTTCCTGCCTGACCCTCCCTGTGGGAGACAGCGGTCCCCTCGACGATCCACCAGTAGGGACCGCGTGCTCCCCCTGCAGGGAGCTTCGTCCCCACCCTGCACTAGGACAGCTGGCCGAGGAGGAGGAGGATCAGCGAAGGTGTCAGCATCTGCGTGGCGGTTTGCACCAGTACAGAGAGAAGAGCAGGTCCAGGTGTGGCTTGCGAAGGTTCTCATTCTGTGTCACGGGGCCTTGGCAAAAATTTTAATTTCTTAAAAAAATTTTTTTTAAATTTAAAGGTCTGTTGGTTCTTATATTCGGACGCTTGATGATGCCTCACCTGTGTTTTATGCCACCTGTGTGTTATGTTCCTTTTCCTTCTCCTTGTTTTCCTTCTGCATTGGCATCCGTGTCTCTCTTCCGCTTGTTACCGGCTGGCAGGTGCGGGACGGTTCCTGGGTGACGTTTCCTTCCGGGGCCCCACACACCTGCCCCACTAATGGCTCCCAGGGGGCGAGACTGGGAAATTCTCTGCTTTAAATGTGGCCTTTGATTCCTGCTTTCGCCCCTTAGGAGCTAGGTCTTTGACCATACTTTTTAAAAACAACAAAAAAAACCCCGTAACTTGGTGCTTGTTGATGAATTGCAAGCTGGTCTTGCAGATGGAGATATTTATCTTTCAGTTTATTTGAAAGAGGTCTGGTTTAAAATTGTTAGCGTAGATTCGTTTTATTTATTGTGTGTGTGTGTGTCTGTGTGTGTGATAAGGGTGAACGTACTATCCCAACGGTTTCAACTATCTGATCACTACGGTGAAGGAACAGTGGCCCCGGCTGCTTACTCCTCAGTGTCTGTCAAAGTGCCTTGAAGGCCCCAAAGAAATCACGATTGGGGGAGGGGTCCCTTTCCTTCCCTTCTCCCACCCCACCTCATTCTTTGATCAAGGGATGTCTTCCTGCTTGAGAGTTAAGAAACTGGCCGCCTGAAGGACATTTGTGTGTTTTTGTCATTGAGAGTTCTTACCTTTCAGTAATAGACTTTAGGGAAGAAACTGAGTGTTCTCTTGAAATCATGATGTAATACCCCCGCCTCCCCCGACCCGAAGACCCTAACAGCAAAAGCTACGTTGCTTGCTTCCTTCTACCAGGCCCCCAGCGTCAAGTTACAGGCATGGCTGTGCTGGCTGTCCTGGGGCTGCGTGGAGCTCCGATGTCTGTCTGTGTTACTTGCTGGAAGCAGCCCTGTGGCTTCATGTTGCACGGAGAGAAGCGCTCTGCCGGAAAGGGCACTGGCAAACCTCCTTCCTCTGGGTTGGCGTGGGCCGGGCCACCTGCTCACCAGGCTGCAAATAGGAAGGGCTTCGTGCCCAAGAGGTTGGCCGTCACACCTGCCCTTCACAGAGGCGCCTGCAGGCTCTGAGCACCGGACCAGGCTGCACAGCGCAATTGGGGCTCCGGCCCCACAGACCCGTGCTCTCCACCCCTTGACGAGCGGTTGTCTTCTAGGGCGACGCAGATTCGGTTCCCTGTGGGCGTCCCATGTGAGAAAGCTGAGCTTCTCCGTCACGCTCCAGAAATCAGACGCCCCAGATTGAATTTCAGTTTGGGGAGGGTGGAGGGAGACACCTCCCAGAGTCCCCAGATTTTCAGCATCTAGTACATTTTCTGGAAGGAGGGTCTATCTTCTTCAAGTCGTATCATCTCAGTAACTGTCATCTGGTTGGGTGACATGTGCACTTTACATGCCGTCAGCAGTTGGCTTCATTGTTGTGACAACTATGTCAGCTGGTTTCGTCTTTGAACACGGAGAGGGTTAAAAACATGGAAATTGCTGTAATTCAGCCTTGGCCAACACGCCATCCTCTGCCCTTACAAGGGCTCTCTGTGGGCCAGAGATCTGTATCAAGATTGTGTCTGGAAAGGTACGAACTTTACCTTTTTTCCTCTTACATCTCAGGGTAATGCCACGGAAGGCCGTCCCTTCGCTCATCTGCTCCCTTCGTTCCCCTTGCCCCCTCCCTCCGTGTGAGCGGCAGTGGCCACAGATGTGTAAGAGCCTTGGGGTTTGTTGGACCCTTCTTGGGGTGGAGGGGAGATGGGGTGGAGGGGTTGAAGAAAATAGGCTGTGCCTGAAGTAAAGGTTAGAGCCATAATCTGAGAGGCCAGAACCTGATCCAGGAGTTTCGGTTCACAGAAGTGGTTCCTGTTTCATCCTTTTGTTTCCGAGGTTCTTTATCTGTAGCTATTTCTTTCTTCCCGAGGATTTGGGAACAGACACGGGAGCGGCAGTTTACTTTGGTGTCGAGGGGTGGCTGGTTGTGCCCGGAGGACAGCCAAGCCCTGGGAGGGTTTTAGAGAGATGGTCCTGGTGAGTGGGCTCCCATGGTCATAAAGAGCATGGCTTGGAGGGGACACTGCAGAAGGGCGTCAGCATCGCCCCCTGTCCCCCGCCACCCCTTTGCTTGGATGCCTGTGCAGTGTGTGGAGTACGGTGGTTGGCAGAGGTGGAGAGAGAGGTGCGCCTGCCTGCCTGCCTTTAGCAGGGCCCGTGGACGCACACACAGCCAAGGTCCCGACTGGCCGGGTGACAGCCTGTTTGCTCTCTGACTGGCCCTCATAGATAAGGATGGGGGCAAAGGGTTTGTTTCGGTTTGGTTCCTCCTTTGTCCTTCAACATGGCATCATATTCCTAGTTAGCCAGAGTCTAGACTCTACTGCCTGCTGGCCAGGTTTCAAAATGAGAAGTATTTTAATGCTGCCATAAAAGGAAGACACAACACAAAGGCTTCTTTCCATGGCCTCCTGGCCCAGTTTAATTTGTCAAAAAGATGACAGGCCTTGAATTAGTTCTCCATCTCACGAAGGTTTAAAGATGGGTAAACCCAAGTGGGTCAAGTCTCTCCCGCCACAGACCGTGCAGACCTGCTGCACACGCCCAGCCCGAGTCCGCCTGTGCCGGGGCCTCCCTCCAGGAGCCGGAGGGTTGGGCCTCCGGCCTGTGTGCGTGCACCCCAGGTCCTCACCCTGCTTGAACGCCTCTGCCTCTGCAGCCGCCTGTCAGGAGGGCAGCAAGAGTGCTCCGACAGGGACCCGCCCTGTGGTCATGTTCAGCCTGTGGTTTCCTGTGTGTCACGTACCCTGTCACCCCGTCGGGGGTGCGGGGCGGGGCCAGGATGTGCGGGAGGGTGATTGCACACACCTCATACCTCTGCTTCTGCTCATTGTTTTAGATGCTAGGTGGGCATTTCTGTGCTAAATCCTATTAAATAAGAAGTGGTTAAAACCAAGATGCTGTACAGTAATTTGTAATTATGTATAAAGTAAAGCTGTTTTAAACTATAAAGATTTTTTTTTCAGTGTTTTCTGGAATTTTACCATGACATACTGGCTTTGTATTTTATTTATCTTCCTGTCTAGTTACTGGCTTCAGATTCTTGTAAAGTTCTTCTTGGCCCTTCCAAAAAATAAATGTCCTCTAAGTCTTCACTGTGGCTGCTGTGTGCCTGTCTGTCTGGGCTTCCTGGGGGGAAATCTCCAAATACTCCGGGTTTCTCGTAAAAGGGGTAGCCCCTTCCCCAGCTGCAATGAGAGCCTTTTCCCCAGCGAACGCTGTTTCTTTATTAGGGGACAGAAAGCAGCAGGAGATCCTGAAGCACTAAGTGTCTCCGTGGGGACTCCCACTCGATCCTATAGCCGGGACCCAAACCCTCAGGGTGCCAAGTGTTGGACCTCTCTCCGGTTAATGAAGTAAAACTGTCCTTCGTCGTAGATTCTACAATGTGAAGAGATTAACGTTAAATTGCCTTTTTTGCCAACTTTCATCACCCACCCCATCCCATCCCCCAAACATTGCAACTGCCAAAACCTGCTTCAGGAAGGAAGATCTTACTTCCCTGGAGAGAGCTCCGCAGGGACCAACTGGATGTGATCTCAGAACACGGACAGATCCACTGAGAAATCGGAAACGCGCGAGGAGCTGTGCTTGCCCCTTTAACAGGCCCCTCCGTCCCCTGGGCCCTGGGGATTGCGCCATATGGTGTCAAGCAAAGGGGCCTGGGATCTTGGCATTGCCCCTTGCAAGCTCGTCACCCACCAGTGGCACAGAAAGTCCTGCCCTAGTGCCGAGTGTCCTCCCTTCTCAGTGAATTTGGAAGTGCAGTGATGCCCTGAGAGGCTCCTCTGGCCTTGGCAATGGCTGCCTTCCTACAAGCCAGTGACACACTGGTGCCTTCTGGCCCACTCACTGTCCTCGGCTGGCACCACAGCTGCAGCAGTCCCCTACCCTTCTGAAAGCCCCTCCCACGAAGACGCCTCAGCAGAGCCGGGGAGAGCAGTTCCCAAGGCCTTCCATGGTCCTTGGGTCTGAGCCAGGAGGGGAGGGAAGAAGAGCGAGGAGGTTCCCTCCTTCCTTCCTTCCAGAACAGCAGATGCAGGGAGCGCTCGGGGCTCCAGGAACACTGGACAGCCATCCCGCAGGGCTGCTGCCCGCCCCTGCCCCCAGGGGAAGTGCTCTAGCCGGAGCCTCTGCCACAGAGCAGACCGGGCCGCTGAGTGCCTTCCATAAAAGCAGCATTTTTCTGCTTGCAGATCCCCATGCCCAAGGGAGAGCTGTGCCCTACAAACTGCCTTAGGAGACTGGGTGTTGTAGCAGAGGCTCTGTCCGGACAGGAAGTGTGGTAACTGATGCCACAGGACAGAAATCTGAGTCAGGACTAAAGGAGGTGCCAGTGAGGCCAGAGAAGAGCCTGCCTGGGGAGGGGAAAATGCGGTGCACAGGTGGTTTTTTTCTCAGAAGCCGAAACAAGCAGAACCGGGGTCAGCCTGGCTGTAGAGCCTCAGAAAGAAGGTTGGGAACTCCCATCGCTGGGGGACCAGTCACCTCATCCCCCAGCAGCCCCGGGTCCTGGATGCCTTGTCAGTGAGAAGGATGCTTAGGCAATTGCCCCCATTTTTTCAGGGGCCTCCTGGTCACCTACAGGATGGTGAGGTGCTCTGCCACCCTGTGGGTGTCCTGAAAGGGGCACAGAGGGAAGGGGAGTTGGGCTTGGGAGGGGTTGTGTGTGCCCCAGATTCAGGGGATGTGGGCTGCAGGGCCCCACTGACCTCCCCACCCCCACCCGTCTCCAGCGGCCTTTGGTATCCACGTTACAGCCTGGCCTGTCCCCAGGCCGCTCTGGCCTCCTTTCATATGCTAATTGTTGCTCTGCACAGCTAGAAATAGTCCCCACAGAAGTTGGGGCTGCTCCTCCCTCCTGGCGCCTTTGTGCAACTTTCCTTGTTCCTGGGAAACTGTGTCTGGAGTGGCAGAGGGGAAGAGGGGGCCCAGGAAGGCCTCCCTGGGGGAGCTGACGGTGGGGGGGGGGCGGGGGGGCGGGGAGGCGTGACCAAGTGGCTCCTGGGAACAGACCAGCTGAGAGCCAGGCCTGCTTTGTTCTCCCTCCGGAGCTGTCCCTTCCCTTGGAGGGTCCCTGAACTTCCCACCCCACCCCCAGCTTCAGAGTTGGAGCTGGGCAGTTGCCTGGACAACCTCCTTCTACCCAGCTTTACCCTGTCTGTGTCCGAAGGAGGGGACACTGGCCACCTGAAACTCGTCCCTGGCTCTACAGGAGTCTGGCTGTGGTGAGGAGCTTCGGAGTGTGCTGGGGGGGTCCCACTTTAAGAGGGGGCTGTGGACAAAGGCTGGAAGACCACTGGGTGGTCAGCCCCTCAGAAACTCTCACAATCAGGAGGCCAAGGCGTGTTTCTTCAGGCAGACTGCACTTTGCAAGTAGGAGCTGAAGTCCTTCCACTGCGGTAACCACATCCACAGGGTGGCTGGTGATGTGGAAATCCAGGCCACAGGGAAGCCACAGCCTCGGTGCTGAAACTCACACTCAGCTCCTTGTTTACCAGCAGCCAGGGCTAAGCGGGAAACGTATTTCTAATGGGGTTTCCTTTGACTCTGCTCAAAAATCTGGAACGCTTTCTCCTTCCAGTTAACTTTTCTCACATGCAGTTCCTCAGCTGGAAAGTTACACAATGATGGGACAAAAGTGATGGACACTGTTGAAGGAAGGACTTCAGTACTTTATGTACCTAAGGAGACAAGTCACTGCGTACAAGCAGAGCTGGCGTCTGGGCCCAGCCGGCGTCACTACCAGTGTGCCCCCACCTCCCTGCACTGTGCACCTGCTGGGACAACACACGCCTGCAGAGGCCTGACCTGGCCCCAGGGCACAGCTCAGACTCTGGCAGTCGGGGACGGCGCTGGCCTGCACAGGGCGCAGGTGAACCCGCGTTCTGGGGGCCATGCTGCGGTGACTGGTGCCCACTTCTGCAGTCACTACACCAGCCTTACACACTTGTTATCTTTGCACAAATGAGTATCAACTGGGAGACCCCAGTGCACAAACAGGCACACAGAGACGAAGGAATTTTCAACCGAGAGCTCACGACATGGGTTTTCCAGGAAAGAAGGACTGTCAGGAGAGTGGGAAACACAGGATTTGACGGGAGAATCCATTCAAAGGCTTCTAAGCTGCTGCAGTCATCTGAATAGAGGGAATGGGTCTCCCCACATTCACAGGAGGGGCAGACCCCGAGCCCTGGATGGTGAGGTAAAGACAACTCAGCCCGTGACTCTGTCCCCCAAGAAAGGCTCCGAAGCTCACAGAAAGCAGGGATGTTCTCAGTTCATTTATTAAGTTAGAAACGGAAAAAGGTATCAACATTTGGGGAAAGCACCGTGAGGTCCTTTGTGCTGTGAGAAGTGTGCTCAGCTCAGCTCAGCTCAGCTCAGCTCAGCAGCCCAACAGGGTCAGGGGCTCCTGCTCTGGCCCCAGGAGCAGCGGCTTCCCCGAGTTTTCCAGCAGAGCCACCTCCGGGGACCAGAGCCCATGGCAGCAGGGTGGCCAAGGGAGCACCCCAGCACAGGCGGGCCCTGACCCAGAGGGTGTGTGCGGTCTGAAGATGAGAGATATGCTTCTGCTCCAGAAGGTTCCCAGGTGGCAACTGGCATTCATCAGTGGGTGAACCTGACAAGGTCTGAGTCTGCAAGAAGCTGCAGGGCTGAATTACGAAGGCAGCTGGCTTGTGACGTGGCCTCACTTTGGAGCCTGGCCCGGAACCAGCCAGGTGGCACTGCGAGGAGGGCAGGCGGGAGCCACAGGTCTTGGCTGAGGCACAAGGGTCCCTCCAGTGACATGGCACAACGGGGTGAGCGAGCGATAAGCCAGAAACTGACCTTGGATGTCAGGGTGGCTGCTGGGAGGAGCTGATCTCTCCAGAACCCCGGATGCTAAGGAGAGACTGATGAGGGGGTCCCAACGACTCGGATGGTGAAAAGAACAAATGTCTGGCAGTTCTCTTGGGACCGTGGTCACTTTGTGAGCTCGGGGCAGAGGGGCCAAATCCAGTTACCAGCTGGAAGGCCGGGGTGCTGGTTGGGGTCAGGGGTGGTGGCCTGGCTGCTGGCCTCTACCCCGAGATGCGTCCAGCACCGTGGGACCTACTGGAGTCCCTCTGGGTCCGCAGCTCCTACTGGCTGCTTGTCTTGAAGGGGAGGGCCACAACCTGCAGACCAGCATGGTCCCGTCAGGACATGGGGTCATTGCTGCTGCTTGTGCAGGGGAGGCGACCCTAGTCTAGCAGCATGTGGCTCTCAAGGCCCTGGGTCCTGCTGTGTGACTGGCAGGACATCTGTGTCTGCGCCTGGGGCACGGCTGGCCCGGTGGGAGGTGGTAAAGTCACCGAGGGCAAGCCCACCTCCACGGAGGAGCCCGCAGGAGATTTCCTCTCTAACCCTACAGTCTGGGAGTCATCTGCTGGTGAGGCTGCCACTGAGATTACTTTACGAGTTCTGCCCCTTATAAAGTGTGGCCTCGGTTTTCTCCTCGGTAATGTCTGCTCTCAGTCCTGCTGGACCCTGTTTCCCTGAGGTCTGGGACGTCCTCTGCGGGTGACACAACAAAGCCCACAGAGAAGCCCTGAGTCGAACAAAGCTGTGCCGTCAGTGCTGCCCACCCCCCACCCTCCGGGCTTTCCCCAGCCTGGCCCCCCACGCCCCAGTGAAACCTGCGACCTCAAAGCTCTGCACACGTGTCCTCCTGAAGGCTGAGGGAGTCCCTGCATCACTGCACGCCCTGTGGAAGGCCCCCTTCCCCCAAACCACTGCACAGCGGAAAAGGCCTCAGGCAGACACACCACTGGCGATGACTTCTCTTGTCTAAGCTCAGGACATCCCCCAAGACCAATGCTGCCGGCCTCCTGGAGGGCTGACCTGGCACCAGCAGGGACAGGGCCACTGTGTGACAGTGAAAGCTGCAGCCGGGGACAGGGAGAAACATGCAGAGCCTGCAGGGCAAGAGAGAGAGAGAGAGAGAGAATGGGAGCCCTGCCCACGTTGACAGATGCCCAAGGAATGTCTCACAGTGACTCCGAAAGGGAAAGAAAGGCGAGCCCTCCAGACAACCTGCGTCTCCATTCACCCAGCAGGCAAGCGGCCTGTCCACGCAGTTCTGGGCACCTGCTCCTGAAGGCCGGGTACCACCCGCCGCCTCCAGTGTCGCCCACAGCACCAGCACCGGAGCCTGGAGCAGGGTCGCCCGGCAGCTGCACCCTGGACCCACACAGACCTGCGGCCTGGGTGCGGCCATCTGTATGGGAGAGAATTCGGCCCTGCCCAAACAGAGGTCTGGCCTTTGCCCTACCTTCTGGGAGGTACTGTGTCACACCTGATAGGAGTGGGTTGGCTTGGGCTGGGTTAGGGACATCATGTAACCTAGGGTGGGGGCTCAGGTTCACCCTGTCCAAGGTCGACCTGGAGACTGACAGGAACCATGTGGGCCATCAGGTGATCTGGCCTGAGTGCCGGGGACCTGGGGACCGTCTGGATGTGAAGGCGCCACTGAGCGTCCCTGGGTGGCTGTGCTTCCTGTGCGCCGTCACTCACTGACGTCAGGAGAGGAGCGCTGTCCTGACCCCTCAGGGAGAGGACGCGGTGCTCATGCGGGCGCTTTTCATTTTGACTGCCCCACGCCCCCGTGCATCTCTGGCCGTTGCTGACCTTCATCTGTACCATTTCCCTGTAATAAACCACAACTGTGAACATGCCGGCCCCAGTGCATTCTGGGAGGCCCTCTGGTGACAGAGGAATCTCTGGTGGCCCTGGGGGCCCCTGCCCTGCAGCTGGTGTCAGAAGTGAGGACACCGTCACACAGAAACTGTGCCTCAGACTCTGCAGGTTGGCCCAAATTCCTCATGGGTGTGTCAGGAGACCCCTGGTAACCCTGATGTGCAGCCATGTCTCGCTGTCTCGCCATTGGGTAGAAGGGTTATCTGCTTTGCTCAAGGTCAACTGCAAGGAAGGGGCAGAGCAAGGCTTTGGCTCCGAAAGAGGGTCCCAGAGTCCCCCAGTCCCTGCTGCCCAACTAGGCCATCCCTGGATGACAGTGACCTTCACCCAGAGTGGGAACGGGCCCCGGGTGCCGGTGCTCACCTGGCTCTGCGGAGGCTCCTCACGCAGGCAGGTGCTTCCAGGTGCTGACAAAGGCCGTGGGGATGAGCGAGTAGGGCACGGTGGTGACGCAGCTCCATGTGTCCGCAGTGGGGTCATAGCAGTCCAGGGTCTTACACCTCTGGGTCCCAAAGTAGCCCCCCACCACATAGAGCTTGTTGCCTGAGGCCAGGGCATGGCAGGACATGCGCTTGGCGGTCATGTCCCCAATCCGCGTCCACTGGTTGGTCTCGCAGTCGAAGCGGTAAGCAGAGGCGGCTGTGAATTCCGTGTCACCTCCCATGATGAAGATCTGGCTGCCCAGCACAGCGGCGCCCGTGTACCGCCAGGGCTGGGGGCACTCGGCCTTGATGGTCCACCGGTTCTCCAAGGGGTCGTAGCACTGGACCTTGGACACCATGTCCCGGTGGATGCTGGTCCCCCCAAAAACAAACAGCTTCAGCTTGGCGCTCACCACGGCCGCGTTGCTGACGCCATCCCTCAACGGAGCTACCATCGTCCACTTGTTAGCCCCGGGGTCGTACTTTTCCACTTGTTTCAGGGAGACAGAGGGGGAGGCCGGGAAGACGCCTGCCAGGGACGTGTGTCCCCCCACCACGTACAGACAGTTCTCCAGCTCAGCTGAGCCGTGGCCGAAGCGGGCGATCAGCATGGGGGCTGCCTTGGACCACTCCTCGTGGACGGTGTCATATACCCACACGTCCTTGGAGACCCCATTTTCGGAGCCCCTGCCCCCAGTCACGTAGACCTTGCAGCCGATTGCGGAAGCACTGAACTCCTTCCGGGGGCTGGGCAGGTCTGCCTTCGGGATGATCTCCTTGGCCTTGTGGTCCACCTGGTAGATCTTGTCACACATGAAGGTCTGGCCGCCCAGGATGAGGAGCGTGTGGCCTGCTTTGCGCGGCCGGGCGCAGGGGCTGGTGACCACCCCGTCGTTCTGCAGGATCTTGGTCTTGCAGTGGAGCGCCTCGTCTATGATGAGCTTGGTGCGCTCGTCCGCCGTGAGCAGGGCCTCGCTGGACACGGCCTCCTTCAGGCAGTTGGACGGCAGCAGGGCCAGCCGCACGCTCCGGAGGAGCTCAGGCAGGTGGGCCTTCCGTCCCTCGAGGTCGTGCTTCACCCACTGGAGAATGGCCTCGAAGACCACCCGCTCGTCCTCCGTCTCCAGCTCGTCGCTGGAGATGAGGTCCAGCAGCATGTCCTTGGACAGGCTGTTGAAGTCCTCACTCTGCCGCACGGTCTCGAAGTGCACCAGGCACATGCGCCAGGAGAACTCGTAGAGCCGGCGGCACTGGTGGGCGTCCGACAGCAGCATCATGCCCAGGCAGTTGGAGGGGAAGAGGTTCTTCTCCAGGAACTCGGCAGCTGCGTCCCGCACGTCATGGAACTGCAGCATGTCGCCGGCCTCCAGCAGGGACTCGGCGTTCTCCTCGTTGATGGCGATGCGGGACGAGTAGGCGAAGTCCAGCAGCAGCTCCAGCACCTCGGGGTGCAGGTTGTCCTGGAAGTTGACCGTGTCGTCCCGGCTCTCACGCAGGCCGTGGCTGAACATGGCCTCGAAGTAGCGGCTGGAGGCGGCCAGCACGGCGCGGTGGCAGGGGAAGGCGCGGTCCCCGGCCCAGAGCGTGACGTCGGTGAACATGCGGTGCTTGCGCAGCGTGTTGAGGTGGGCGAGCACACAGTCGGGGTGCGACGCCTTGTGGAAGAGCGTGATGTTCATGGACCCTGTGCTGCTCCGTGACTTGCGGGTCTCGTGGACACTGACTGACATGCTGAGCCAACCTGCAGGGGACAGGGCCACAGGTGAGATGGGCCACTCCCGACACAGTGACTTCACAGGCCCTGGCTCCCCTGGTGCCCGGCCCCCTCCCACACCTCTCCACTCAGCTCCATCCCTCATGTCAACCGACCACATCGCTGAGGACCCCATAGGCAGCAGAGGCTGGCCTTCACCCCTGCCCTTGGCAAATTGGTTTTGTTCTCCTGAGTTTGCATTAGCTCTGGAACCAAACACCTTTGGCCTGGATACGAGCCACCCCAGGGCAAGTTCAAGCTGTGCTGCCTCTTGTGGTTACAAGGACACACAAATGGTGTCCCTGGCCTGATTAAAACAATGTCAGGGGAACGCTAAGTAGTATGTGTGCTTGATGGCATCCGGCTTCTGGGGATGCTGCCCACGTGGCCCCATTCCACCACAAGGGGAAAAGGCTCAGAGAGGCAAAGCGGCTGCCCGAGGTGCTGGAGCAGGATTCCGCGTGGGCTGTTGAGTGCCAGACCCAGTTCCTACCCTCCACTGGCCCAAGGAGGCCAATCCCACAGGGGCATTTGAAATGGTGTTTGCAAGGACATGCACAGCTGCAGCCACAACCTCGCACCCCCAGGCTCCCAGCGGGCCGTGCCATGGGTGGGGATCGAAGCAGCACTGGCCAGGCCCCCGCTCCCAGCCCCCGAAAGATCCTGGAGAGGTGCTGTCACAGCCCAAGCACTCAGTGCAGAGACGTTTTCAGCATCCGGGGTCTCAGAGACCTCTTGACCCAACTGGGATGTACGAGGGTGTGGGGGTGAGGGCCAGCTGACCACTGACTCACACCGGCTCAGTTTGGAGGTCCCCATGGGACGCTGAGGCAAAGGCCCGGACGACAGCGGCACACACTGAACAGTGAAGCAATCCAGATGCACCTCAACCGAAGGGGCAGAAAAACTGGCCACTGGAGCCACCCAACCTGACAGAGGACCCCAGCTTCCTGGGCCACTTCGGGCACTTCCCCTGCTTCCCGTCTGTCGTCTTCCTCCCAGCTGGGACAAGGCTCAGAGTGCTGGTCCCTGTGAACAGACGCAACCTTGTCACCCATTTGAATGTGGGAGATTCCAAAGCACTTCAATTAAAAGTCCAGGCAACGAGATGCAGTGCTGTGGGAACGAGAGGCTCAGCCAGGCAGGCAAAATCACACATTTCAAAAAAAGGGGGCCAGAAAACAAACTGAATTAAGGGTCCTGACTCCCAAAGCCTGTGATGTCTTCCTGTTAGTAATGAGGAAAAAAAAAAACCACGAAAGCCCCACTTTTTCTTTTTTAAAATTTTATTGAATGACATTGTTTAACTGTCTCGTGTGTTCACCACCCCAATTCAAGTCTCCTTCCGATCACTATCTCCCCTTTGTCCTCTTCCACCTCCCCCCACCCCACTGCCCCTCTCGCAATCGCCACACTGCTGTCTCTGAGTTTTATGAGGGTTTTTGGCTAATCCCTTCACCTTTTTAACCCACTCCCCATCCCCTCTCCCCTCCAATAGCTGGGGGTCTGTTCTCTGTACCTAAGAGTCTGTTTCTGTTTTGTTTGTTAGCTTATTTTGTTCATGAGGTTCTTACACATAAGTGAAAACACATGGTACTTGCCTTTGGCTTATTGCACTTAGCATAATACTCTCCAGGGTCATCCATGCTGTCACATAAGGTAGGATGTCCTTCTTTGTTATAGCTGAATGGTATTCCACGGTGTAAATGTACCACAGCATTTTCTTCCACTAATCTACTAATGGGCACTTGCTCTTCCAAATCTTGGCTATTGTAAATAATGCTGCAATGAATATAGGGGTACATATATTCTTTCAAATCAGTGTTTGGGTTTCTTCAATATATTCCCAGAAATGGAAGAGCTGGGCCATAAGATAGTTCCAATTTTTAATATTTTGAGGTATCTACATACTGCTTTCCACAGTGGCTGCAGCAGTGGGCAATCCCATTAGCAGTGCGCAAGGGGTTCCCTTCCTCCATGATCTCGCCAACACTTCTTTGTTGATTCATTGATGGTAGCCATTCTGATAGGTGTGAGGTGATACCTCATTGTGGTTTTAATTTGCATCTCTCTGATGATTAGTGACACTGAGCATTTTTTCCTATGTCTATTGGCCATCTGTATGTCTTCTTTGGAGAAGTAGCTATTCAAGTCCTTCGCCCATTCTTAAATTGGATTCTCTTTCTTTGGTGTTGAGTATTATAAGCTTTTCATAAATTTTGGATATTAACCCGTTATCAGATGTATCATTAACAAGTATGTTCTCCCCTTCAGTGGGGTTTCTTTTCATTTTGCTGATGGTTTCCTGTGCTGTGCAAAAACTGTTCAGTTTTTCTTTTGTTTCCCTTGCCTAAGGAGATATATCCGAAAAAAATATTGCTATGAAAAATGCCTGAGATTTTCCTACCTATATTTTCTTCTAGGATTTTTATAGTTGAGTCTAACATTTAAGACTTTAATCCATTTTGAATTTATTCTTGTGTGTGGTGTAAGAAAGTGGTCTAGTTCAATTTTTTTCTATATGTACCTGTCCAGTTTTCCCAGCACCATTTATTGAGTAGGCCATCTTTTTCTCACTGTACGTTCTTGCCTCCTTTGTCAAATACTAATTTACCATATGGGTGTGGGTCATTTCTGGGCTCTCTACCCTAGTCCATTGATCTGTATGTCTGTTTTTATGTCAGTATCACGCTTCCGATTACTATAGCCTTATAGTTTGATATCAGGTAGTGTGATTCCTCCACCTTTGTTCTTCTTTCTCAAGATTGCTGTGGCTATTCAGAGTCTTTATGGTTCCATATAAAAATTTTAAAAAATATTTATTTATCTTTAGAGGGGAAGGGAAGGAGAGAGGAAGAGAAATATCAATGTATGGTTGCTTCTCATGCATCCCCTGCTGGGAACTGGCCCCTGCTGGGAACTGGCCTGCAACCCAGGTATGTGCCCTGACTGGGAATCGAACCACGATCGTCTGGTTCACAGGCCCGCACTCAATCCACTGAGCTACACCAGCCAGGGCTCCATATAAATTTTTATAATATTTGTTCTTGCTCTGTGAAATTTGCAATTGGTATCTTGATAGAAATCGTGTTGAATCTACAGATTGCTTTTGGCATTATGCACATTTTAATGGTGTTAATTTTTCCCCCTATCCATGAACATGGTATATGATTCCACTTATTTGTATCTTCTTCATTTTCTTTCATCAGTGTCTTATACTTTCCCAAGTGATTTACATCCTTGAAAATGACCGATTTTACTGGTCATTTACATCCTTGGTTAAATTTATTCCTCAGTATTTTGTTTTATTTTTTTATATAAATGACATTATTTCCTTAGTTTCCCTGATAGTTCATTATTGATGTATAAAAATGCAACTGATTTCTGGATATTTATTCTGTATCCTGCTACTTTACTGAATTCATCTATCAGTTCTAGTAGTTTTTCGGGGGGAATCTTTAGGGTTCTCTATAAACAGAAGCATGTCATCTGCAAATAATGATAGTTTAACTTCTTCCTTTTCCCAATTTGGATGCCCAGTCTGATTGCTGGGGGAGCGGGCCAGCTCTTTTCACATCTCCGCTCTTCCTACCAGTCTCAGTGTGGCTCCTTCTGTAAATCCTTGGTGATGAGACTTCTCTTCGGCTAGCCTTCAGCTGGCTATTCAGACTGTTTGCTCTATATTTTAGTTATGATTCCAGTTTGGTCCTAGGAGGAGATGAGTGTAACATCCACCTACTGTGCCACCATCTTGGACCCACAATTTCTAAAGTCTGTAGCTCCTTCTCCACTCCAAGTCAGTTTTCCACTTAAGCAATGATCTGGTAAAGGAAAGAAGCAGTTTTATGCTTCAGTGACTTTGGAAGTGTCCAGGTTTGTGTTCTCTCTCACTCACTCCTTCCCTGTCAAAGAACCAGAGAAGCCACAAGCTGACGAGATCAAAGCTGCCTGGGCAAGGCCCCGCTCCTGGGCCTGGGCAGGGAAGGCACAGGGGTGGGGCCTGGCCTTGCTGTTCTGGCCCCCAAGCTCCAGGCACCGAGGGCCATTGGGCTCTGGGGTCAGGAGGTTGGCCCTCAGTGTGGGGCGATGCGTGCAACCAGCATGAGGGTGAGGGCAGGACACCATGATCCCCACCCCACCACCAGCCCTGGGGCACCTCTCCTTTCCTCTACACCTCAGTCTTCCCTTCTGTAAAGTGAAGTCCCTGTCCTGCTCAGGCTTCTGAGTGTTGCTTGCTCACTGGCAATTATTTACAGGGCACAACCGTTGAGCCTCGCCCTGAGACCAGCGTCATGGAGACTAGAGGCTGCACTAGCCTGGCCTGTGGGATGCACCCCACACAGAGCTGAATCGCCCCATGAGAATTCTGGACCTTGCACCGTGCTTCCCCAAATCTTGCTGTGATTGCTAAATCCTCATCCTGCCTAGGCAGAAGGGGGACCTTTGGCCTGTGCATCTGCTGGGGGGCCGCTTGGGAGGACCCCCAGTCAGGGCTCTGACGCTGAGGCTTTGCTTCAGTTCAGCTCACGAGCCCTTGCATTACTGAGGTCCCTGCCTGCTCTGGGTGCCTGAGCACCTCACTGTACCTGCCCTGCAGTGGACCCTGAGCCCAGGCAGGGAGGGAAGCCATTTCTGAGCTTGACCTGAATGCAGCAGTGAATGTTTGAAGGGCTTGGACACCATCTGTGGTGCCAAACTCCTCTTGGATTCTATTTATAGGCAGCCCTGGGCTGAAATGCCAGCTCTCTGCCTTATAAACCACAGGTATGTAACCAGGGTGTCATCAGTACTTGCTCCTGGGGGAGCGGGCTCCATGGACGCTCACAGGACCTGGGCCCTGGCTGGCCAGAGTGGACAGCCTCTGCCTTTCCTGCGTGGTCACATGTGGACATACATACCCTCTGAACCCATCAGGCAGTGGCCTCCCTGGGTTTCTGGCCCGTACAGAACTCTCCCTCTACCTGGTCCCCCTTGGAGGTGGTCCCAGGTCCACCTGTGAGGCAGCTGGCGTTGGGTCTGTGGGGTGTGAGCTGGACCCCGGCTCCCTCTGGGGTGTCGCTGACAGGGCGGCCCTATCAGGGATCTAGGTGGGGACTCCTTCTGGATGGGGATCAAGACGAAGACTGAGAAAGCACCAGAAAGCAGGGTCCACCCGTGCAGGGCAGCTGTATTTGCCCTGCAGTTGAGGGCACGAGGCAACCTTTCCAAGGCCAACACTGCTTAGTCAGCCTGGGGCCCTGGAGCTGACCGGTGTCTTGCTCAGCACCTAGATGCCTTCTGGCTGACGCAAACTCCCCACACAGGCAAAGAGCCAGCGACACACCCAAGCAGGTTCCCACTGGAGACGACTATCAGCCCAGGCACCTCCAAGGTGAGGGCATCTAACTCAAGTGCTGGCTGCATCCAGACTTAAGAGAGGACGAAGGCTGGGATGGAGGCGGGTGCGGCTGAGATGGGTGCGACAGTGGGCGCATGTGGCGGCTCTCTCATGCGAGCCAGCACAACGCCCTGCTGCCTGGGCTGACATCCTGACTGTCCTCAGGAACCTCCACTCCAGCCCATTCAGATGCAGGCCCCGTGTTGGGCATTTGGCACAGGCACATCGCTGGGCCCCGAGGGTTGGCTAAATGAGACCCAGCCCACCAATCAGCCGGTGCCATCCTCCCAAGACGGGGCAAGGAGACTCCTGTAGATGACGTTTGGTGTACTTCGGGGCATGGAGTGGGCTCTGTTCCCAGGGCCGCAGACAGGGCTGGACAGAGGCCAGGAGCAGGGTCTCTGGTCCCTGCTCAACCTGAGCCTGTCTGCCCCAGATGTCCTTTTTGCCTGTTTGAGAGGGGTTTCTGTCACTGGCCACCGAGGTTTGCAAGTAGTACAAGGACTCACCAGATTCAGAGGTCAGGGCTGCTCACCTTGATAAGGAGTCTTAGCTGGGTATGTCCCTCCACCCTCTCCACCTCCAGGGAGGCCACCCAGACACCGAGGTAACGGGTTTCATGTGCTGGTGGTCAGTGATCACCAGTCACACACCCAGCCCAGGAAGTCCTTAGATGCACCAAATAACCACGTGCCCAGCTCACTTATCCACATCCTTGGAAGTTAAGTAAATGGACAGGGAAACAGAGTACCTAACCTGTGAGACCTTCAGAAAATCGCTCCATGCCCTACCAAGATTCCAGCAACTGAAAGCCAAAGGCCTCTATTCTGAGAGAAAAAGGCACCAGAGGCCATCACAGCAGCCCTGAGGGGAGGCCCCAGTTCCTCTGGGCCAGGGGTTAGGAACGGGGCTCCTAAGGACAGCTTAGCTGTTGCTGTGCGACTGTGGCCAAGTTAATTCGCCTCCTTGGGTCTACTACTTTTTTTTCCCCAACCAAAAAGTGATGATGCAAACAATCACTACGTTATTGGGCTGTTGTGAGAATTAAATGAGACAGCAGGCGATGAGCATTCAGAATGCCCTGGGCCCATCATGCATGCTTCCTCCATCCACTGTTTAACTCTTGTCACTGTTGTTACCACTGTGGCTGAATAAGGAACACAGCAGACATTCCCAACTGCTGCTCCGTCCCTAACCTCCGCTTTGAATAAGGAGGATTTCCACTCTCTGTCCATCTTTAAGTGGTTTGATTTGTTAATGAGTGGGTAGTGTTTTTATAATCAGGAAAAACACTACCGGTTTCTGTCAAGCCAATTGGTCTGGGTTAGTCCCACAGCTATAATGGCGAAGGACTTAGGCACGACTGTCACACGTCACGCATCACGCACCTGCAGGGCTCCCGGCGGTGGACACACCACGGTGCTGCGGCTCAAATGCCAGCCCCACCCCGATGTCTGGGAGCACCTCAGGGAGCCCACAGGGTGCAGGCGTGCACCCTTCCAATTTTCAAGTGGAAAACAAACTAAGCACCCTATTAAGCAGACAAATCTAATTGTTAATTGAAAGGAAAATTAGTGTGACCACTGTAACTGAATCAGGGCCACAGATCATTCCAGATACAAGTGAATTATCGGACAAAGGGTCCTTTCTCTAGATGTTCCTGCCTTTCAATGGCCCTTTCTTTACAGAAAAAAAAAGGATAGATACTTTTCAAAAGTTATATGTACCCTGTTTTTAACTTAAAATTCAATGGATTAGAATTACTTATATTTTTGCTGTGTATTCATTTTGATTTTGTTTTCCGGCTTTTAATTGTGAAAGATTTCATACCGGCAGTACTGTTACAAGAATTACATAATGCACACCTTCTGCTTTCATGTGGTTAGTCTGGTGATCGCTGCTGGTTGCCACTGAGCCCCACCCCAGCCCTCGGCCTCACCCCATCCTTGCCTCACCTCAACCCCCTGCTCTCCTGCAGGGGATGGGCTGGCTATGGCAGCTGGCCCAGGGCAGAACAAGGCCCAGGGCCGGGTGAGGATGCTGCTCATACACTGCTTGGTAAACAAATGGCATTCGTCTTCAGGTAGTACCAAGGTGCCCATACACCTGACAGTTCCCCACAAAGGGTAGGCAGGGCTGACCGGCCAGCCTACCCTTGAGCTCAGCCCCCAGGGCAGAATCCCAACACCTTCCCACCCTGACAGAGCACTCGCAACCTGGTTCCCACGTACTCTACTCAGGTCATGACCAACAGTGCCACCACACAGTCCCTGCCAGGCAGGGAGTCCTGAGGTTACCCTACATGTAGCCTGCCTATATGCCTGCCCCACAGCCTGAGTGGGGCGGGGGGGGGAGGGGGGGAGGAGGTCCCTGCAGACCCAGAGGGGCGGGCAAATGCTTCAGCGCCTTGTCCATGTGTTCCAGCTTTTCTGCTTAATGCACCCAAGTGTTAAGCACATGTCAGGAAGGGCAGCCTAATACTTCAGCTTCCATGATTGATAGAAAACCCCAGGCTGACGGCAGCCTCTGGTGGTTGGGGAGCCAGAGCTAGCCCTGAAAAACGATAGGTGTGCGGCCACGTTACTCCTGGAGGAAGGGTTCAGGCCGTGTGCTGTGCCAGCCTTGCCCAGAACGACTGGCTCTGCTTTCCCAGAAAGGTAAGGGGTCAGACCTGCGAAACCCTACTCATGGTGAAGAAACCCTACTCCACTTGTGGCTTTGGACAGGGAAGGAAGCCAAACCAAACACATGACTACCATGGACCATCTCACACCAAACGGAATCCTTTAATCCTCGCAATCAAGCCTGACAAGGTTCTGACTGTTTTGCTCAGGGAGGGCTAGTGAGGCTGCAGCAACAAACACCTCCAGATCTCAGTCCTCTTTAGAGGATAGAGGGTTATTTCTGGTGGAGGGGGGGAGTGTCTCATCACTGTCACTCCCAGGGACCCAGATGACAGAGTGGTCACCACACCAAAGGGAAGATAGAGCTCTCTGGAAAGTGCGGCACAGACAATGCAGTGCTTGGCCGGGAAGGATACACATTGCTTCTGCTGCCATCTAACTGGCCAAAACCAGTCACCTGACTTCACCCACCCATGGGAACATATGTCCCACTATTTCTGTAATTCACAAGTAAGAAAACAACAGCTCGGTGATGAACGGTAACGACAACACTACTAAACATAAGTAGAGCTACTGAGCACTCACAATGTACTGGGCACTGTTCTGAGTGTTCCCTGTGCTAATCCCCAGCACGGCCTCAGGTGCAAAGACCATCTGCATTTTACAGGTCAGGGCACTGGACCCAGAGAGGTGGGCAGTTACTGCACTGTGCTGCGAGCCCAACACCACCAGGCAGGGGGAGGGGTGGCATTCGGATCCAGGGCCTCCCAAGTCCAACGAGGGAGGACACAGCAGCACTTGAACTCTGGATGCCGGATGTAAGCACCACAGTTTTCTAGAAAAAAGAGCTCCTGTCTCGGGCCTCTCTCCTGCCCAGACACATCTGGCCTGGCTGAGGGCAAACCTGCCAGGCAGCTCATCAAAGGAGCAGAGCTTCTCTTATCTTAATTAGGAAATTAATTCCGTTCAGCCTAAATTGATCTGTGGTGAGTTCTCCTTGGGACCCAAGGAGCAGGTAGAAAATGACGGAGGCTGCTGGTTCCCCTCCAATACCTGCGTCCTAGTCTGAGGGAATCTGCTGACAGTAGGTGTCTTCACTGCTGACAGAGGTGGGTGGGGAGTGACACCAAGGCACAGGAGCCCCTCCCTCAGGGCAGGATTCCCCCAGGACCTGCTCAGCGCCCTGTCTCCTTGGGGGAGGAGCCATCCAACTGGTCTTGCAGGCACCTCCTTGGCAAAGCCTGGTGTGCAGCAGGCAAGAGCTCCAAAATCTCTTGGGCTCCCTTCAATCCCTCTTTGGGGGGACCTCTTTGTCCACCTGTTTTCTCAGAGGTGGCCCGAGGCTCTATGCCCAGGAGAAACCGCACAGGCTAGGTCCCACTACATCTGTTCTGGGGTGCAGGAGTGGGGTTACCCTAACTGCTCCCCCACACTGTTTGCTCAGCTCCCTATCCAGGACCAGTTAAGAGCAACCTTGGGAAACAAGCCACCTTCCTTTGGGCCCAGCTTGTCTCTCCCTTCACCCAGTCCTCTGGCTTCACCAGCCCTTCACCCAAAGGCACACCCAGTGCCTGCAAGCACTTCACATGGGGGCCCCAGACACAGTGGGCAGAAGCAAGGAACTGAGAGAGAACCGCCCTGTAGCTCTTGAGTTATGAAGAAGTCTGACTCAGTTTCCACTCACCAAGGAAGGAAAAGAAACTGGGAGCTGGCCTATCGCACCCCTCGTTCTACAGGTGAAAAAGAAAAGGGGTCCCAGAGAGGGACAGTGATTTTCCCAGAGGCAGAGCTGGAACTAGACTTCCGATTCAGCAACCCCTCACTCTGCTGGCTGCGGCTTCTCAAACTTTTCCTGCCCACAAAGGTTAACGCAATAACTCAAGGCTTATAAAACTATTTAACACCGGATGCTCCAAGAACTTCAGAGATTTCACAGCAAAACATTTGCTGAAAGCATGGCACAGAAGAGCATCCACTCATTTTACAGAAGAGGAAACGGAGGCCCCCAAAGTTAAGGGGACCTACCTGAAATCATACAGCCAGGCAGGGGCAGAGAAGGACTCCCAGCCCCCCACTTAAGTGTTCTTTCTGCCCACAGGTTCCAGGTGTGGGGGTTCCGACCACAGAGCTGGCAATTTGACAAGCAGTTCAAGGAGCCATAAATGCTCATCCTTTTGCATGAAAAGGGCACCGACAGGGCTTGGAAGGAAAGATTCAGCAGTGCACAAGGGCTGTCTGTGGATGCCAGAACAGCAGACGGGGGACGTGGCTAGGGCCCCAGGAGAGGGCTGGTCACAGACGCACAGGTACAGGTGCACCCAGATGCAGTTCCCCAGCCCATGCTGAAGGAAGATGGGCTGGGGAGACGAAGAGACAAAGATGTGCTGAAGAGACGAAACAGAGCCCTTTTTCCCTGAGTCCTCTCTCTGGCCTCACGGCCACACCACCTCCCTCCCAGCGCCTAACAGCTGAAAGACTTGGAGTTGGTCTGGCAGGGTGGGTGCCTGGAAGTGACAGGTATCACTGTTGCTACCTTTAGACTAGGATAGGGGTAGCCCTGGTCAGGCTCAGGGGTCCAGGGAAGGGGTTGGAACCTGCTGTGGACACTGGGCCGACTTCCCTCACCTGCAGACAGACCCAGATCACCAAGGGAAAGTCCTGTGAGGGTACTGGGAGTAAAAGCAGGGGGTGGGCATGTTCTTCCCACTGCCAGTTGTTCCAACTAAGTGCTTTCTGGCTGGGAAAATGCTCCAACAGTCCTGGCCACCCAAAGCAATTCACTTATAAAATTTAGCACATTAAATGAAAACCATCATCTCAATCAGCCCAGTGATTGGCTTGCGTCTGGCTACTCTGTTTCCTCCTGCCAGCTCAGGTGGCCCCCTCCTGGCCAGGCCACACCCACTCTGCCAGCTGGTCCAGAGGGACCGGGGGCTCGGGCAATGGACCAGGCTTTGGGATTGGGTGGGGCGGGGGAGGTTCTCCCAGGACCCCCTGAGCAGAAGGGCTGTGTCCAGAAGCCATCCATCTTCCTGGGGACTGCACTCCACAGGCCAGGCCACCACAGTCCCCAAGGGACCTTTCTATCACCTTCTGCCTCCTTCCTCTCCAAGCTTAACCTGCACCTGCCTTAAGGTCAGCAATGAATTTGTCTCTGGGAGAAGTCTGAGTGGCTGGTAGAAAAAAGCAGCCACCCAGAGCCTGGAAGATGGGCTCTGGCGTGCCTTTCTGATCTTTACCTAGTCTAGGCATCTTCTCTTTAGAAAGTCTTCACCACCTGTGCCCCTCCTGTGTGCCCTCGGCTCCCCTTGCTGCCCTTACCACTGAGGAATTCTGTACGCACACACCTCCATGTGTCGGGGCCCCTAATCCAGAGGCCAGCACACCCTCACTTAAGAGCTCCCTGAAGGCAGGGTTCCAATCAACAATCAATTAATAAATGAATGAACAAACCACCCACTAAATAACACTCTACCATGTATCAGAGCGATAAATGGAAAGAACTGGGCCTCTTTCACAGCAGACCAGGCACTCCCAGGCCTGGGCAGTCTTCCTCTTTTCTTCCTGCTCTCCTCTTTCCACACCGAGTTCCCGCAGGTTTAAGATGCTATTAAAGGGCATGTGGAGCCTGTATGTCACCCACATCTCCTCTCTCTCTGCACCACAAACAGATCTGGCCCTAGCCCCAGGGTGAAGGCTTCTACCATTTCTACCTGCCTTTTAACAAACTCCCTGAAGTCACTTCCTGACAAACGGAATCACCAGAGACGGAGACAGAGATGTCTGCCAAGGCTGACTCCGTCAACCCCCACAGGTCCAGCTTGGGGACCCAAGGATGCCTGCCTGGTCTTAGGACACCAAATTGGACCCTGTGGGGTGGACCTTGTGTCCTACCTTGTTCCCAGTCCCCAAATGTTACCCTTCATCAACACCCCCTAGGAGTCCTAACAGCACTCCCAGGCCCATCAGTCCCACCTATGAATGGGGAAAGTGAGGCCCGGGGTCCCAAAGGTTCTGGCCCAAATCACAGTCATCAGAGTCTGGTCCACGATAAGAAAATGGGGTTCTGGCTTCTCTGTCCGGACTCCCCACGGATGGCCTAAACTCAGGGGGCCCTCAGCCTGCTCCGAGCAACCCAGCAGGCCCCCAGAACAGCCAGACCATACCTTCAGGGGCCTGGGCCTGCCCCCACCCCAGCCCCTTTGATCAGTCGTGGATAAAGTTTTTCTTTGCTCAAAGATAATGGCAATGACATTTGGGGGGTCTGAAGCAGCAGCACAAAAGTGTCCGGTGCCCCTGGGGGTACAGTCTCCCAAAGGAAACGCTTCTCAAGCAACCACGAGGGGTGAAAGGAACCGTGGGGGCTCCGCCTCAGTGCGTGGGGTCCTGGGGCCCGAGCAGGACGCGAGGAAGAGTGGAGCGGGCTGGAGGGTGGCCGCCACCCGGTGGGCAAGTGGGTGGGACTTAGGGCGTATGACTCTTTCTCTGTGGCTCCGCGGCTCTCTAAACAAGGACAAGGGGCCCTGTGAAGTGGGACACAAATGGCCGGGGGCCCAGGGGCCGCGGGCGCGTCCCTGGTTAGACCCCTCCGACACCCCATCTGGCCCTCGGTGTCAAGTGCGTGGGGACTTCGCCGGGCCGCTCGCAGCCTCCAGGACATGCAGCCTCCTCTTTCCAGGATCGACAGTGATTTTTTAAAAAGAGAGTCCGCTGACTGAATGAATCAACCACTCCCAAGGGAAACAGTTGCTGCTCCCGCGCGCAACATCCATTTACAAAACAATTCATTCCCTCTCCCAGAGCTCTCCACAAATGCCCTCGCCGGGTCCCCAGGCTCGCAGGAAGAGCCGGCGTTGGGGAGAAGGTGGCGAACCACAGTCCCACCCCACCCCCACCATTGTCCCCGACTCCAGCCACCCCCGCCCCAGATCCCGCGGTTGCCGGTCCGGCTTCGGGAACCCGGCCCCGCAGAAGCCCACTCAGCTCGGAGCTCCCACGGGGGATCGCGCAGGACCTGATGTGGGTCCGGGGTAGTGACAAGTGCCAACGCGGGCGGCCCGGCTCACAGCTACCCAGGCCCGAGGTTGTGCCCTCAGCCCAGCCCAGGTACTCACCGCTCGGGGCGCCTCCACCTGCCGCCCTTTCAGCCCCGGGCCCGTCGCCGCGATCAGAGACCCCTGGCTGCCAGAGCCTCCGAGCTTCTGCCACCGCCGCTGCCGCTTCCCTCCCCCGCTCTCTACAGCTCCAGAGCCTCTGCCGCCGCAGTACAGCCCGGGTTCCACCAACAAACTAGTTACTCCGGCCTTCCCGCCCCGCCTCGCGGCCCGAGGCGCACCAGCCAATCAGAGGCGGCGCCTCTGTGACGGATGGGCGTGCGAACCCGTAGTTCAGTCCGCAAGAGGCTAAAGGGATGGGCTCCCCCAATGCACCGGTACCGTGAGGGGGCGGGGCAGGGAGAAGAGGACTTCGACCAGATTCTTAAAGGGACAGGCATCTGTTCCCCGCCCCCCTCTAGTGCGCCGAGGAAGTTTGGAAACAAAACCCAGCGGTGTTCTAGACCTTTCTGAAGGTGGGGGCTTTATAAATTGCAGAAGCCCCTTCTGCCACTGGTCTGCAGAGCTACATTTTTATTTGCGAAAGTGTTGAGGAAACGTTTTCTTTTTATTCTGGGCTTGTTTCAGTGTTTGGGATTTTCTGCAGCCCCTCCAACCCTGCCTATATCTGGAATATGTATTTTTCAGGGTACTGAAGCGCTTCTACCTGTGTCATTTCTAAGTTTCTTTTGTAAGCAGACCTTTAAATATTCACTCATTCATCCATTCATTAATTCATTCTACAAACGCCTGAGGGACGCGCTAGTCTGGTGGCAGGGATAATCTGTAACCTCTCCTTACCTCTGAGTTTTCATCTCCTTCCACCATTTCAGGTTGCTGGGTATCAGGTTTCTTCATCTGTACCGAGTGTGTTGACCCTGAGTAAGAAGATATCCACCAAGAATGGCTCCTTGGTGGCTCACTGAGCTCCAATTTAAAAACAGCCTAGCAGTCCTTTTTAAACGGGGGCCTCTCAGGCAGGCCAGCCTTCAGGAGAAGCCTGCATTTAAACTGCCCACAGGCCACACTGAACTGCCTACCCCGCACTATGTTTCTGATGGCTGAGCCATCCCTCATAAAAGAATTCCTGAAATCCTATTTCAACCGATTTGACTGAGAATTTCCCCAACCAATTGGAGATGCACACAGCTTTATTCTCCTCCCTCTTGGTATCTCCCTGGCCAATCAAAGCAGCTTCATTCTGACCAATCAGGATAGTGCTTTTTGGACCAATCAACACTAAACATTAGGAGTCCTTATTTGCATGAGGATGGACCAATTAGGAACTGGGGCGGGAACTTATCTTTATATAAAGTCAGCTTCCTGTGCCTGAGGAGTGTAGTTTCCCTTTAAACTAGGGACTGTGTTTTAGACTAGGTGTCCCTGCTGGGACCTGGGGGCTGCCATCCACCCAGCAGTCCTGCCAGGGATGCTGTCAGGTTCTATGGAAAGAGGGCATCTCCGCCGAAGGGCTCCTTTCCACCATGTTGGGAGGAGAGGAGCGCCTGGCAGCTGGAACGCCTCGGCTGAAGGGGGCGCCTCTCCTGAGCATACCGTGTCGCTGACTCCCCGCCATGTCTTCTCACGCTTGCACTGTTTGCGATGAATAGAATGTTCTTCACCGCACCCCGAGTTGGGGGTTCCCATTGGCATTGAATTGGCACCAATGACCATCAGTTAACATGTGGAAGGGACAAAAGTCCTCATACAATTATTTTCAGGACTAATGGAGACAAACTCCTGTGACAAGTAAGTGCACAGTAAGCGTCCATTCTTTAGTCCCTCCTACTGGAAATGGGTGATTCCCGTAGGTCGAGGATACAGAGGGTAACGCTAAAGTATAAAAAGCTATAAGAGCTAAGCAGGGGGTGGGGAAAATTCCCAGGAAGGACAGGCCCCACTGGCCACAGGCTAACCTAGGAGGTCAAGGACAAGGAGATTCCAGGCTTAAAAGGCTGTGAGATGATAGGGAAGACACCACCAGAGAGGACATTTGTGTGTGGTGGTGGTGGTGTTGCGGGGCGGGGAACAGTATGGTGTAGAGGCAAGCAACCTGGGATCTTGGTTTGAACCCTGAAATGCTGTGTAGCATTTGTGTAGCATTTGTGTAGCTGTGTAGCTCCATGTGAGGCAGTCCTCCAGTCTTTTTTTTTTTAACTCAGGCTTTAAAAAAATTCAAAAAATGTGTTTTAGAATGTTATTTCTTGATTTTTCGAGAGAGAAACATCGATTTGTTGTTCCACTTATTGATGCATTCATTAGTTGATTCTTGTGTGTGCCCTGACCAAGTATTGAACCCTCAGCCTTGGCATATCAAGACAACACTAAGCAGCTGAGCTACCCAGCCAGGGCAGATTGCTTACCCTTTTGCATGTCAAACTCTTACAGGTGAAGGGAGGATCCTAGAAACTATCTTGCAGGCTTACTGTAAAGATTAAATAAGAGAACATATATAATGAGTGTGTCACCTTAGAAAGTACATTTGTCTCCATTTGGCCCAGAGCTGGAGACTTTTAAGCCATGAGAGTTTTGCTATTTAAGAGCAGTCTTGGCCAGAGGCAAGAGCCGGCCAAGGTGCTGTTAAGGTGCCTTCAATGGGGAAAAGGCAGCCGCAAAGTAATTGGTCCATTAAAGAAATGACACAGATCACATTTGTAGTTTTAGCATCTGGCCAATTTTCCGGGAGCTAGAGTGTTTATATAATTGTTGGTTGGATGAAGCTTCACATACAAAATTGATTTGTAGCAAGTTCATAATCGTTGCTTATTATTCCATTCAGGTTCTCTGTGAGGTTATAAATGCCAACCATCTAAAATCAGAGTCACATTATCATTGCCCCCCCCTCAACCCTGCACCACCCCGCTCACCTCCAGAGCTTAAATTGGGTGCTGAAATATATTAAAATAAAGTATAGGCAATGGAATGAAATACAAACAAGGACATGGGTTGAGTTACTGAATTTAGATATAGGTTGGAAGGAAAAGAGAAGATGAAGTTGCTTTGCCATCGGGCTCTGTCCTTCCTGTAGACCGCAGGTGGCAAACACAAGGCTCGTGGGTAAATCCAGCCCTCCACCTTGTTTTATCCTGCCCGGCACCTTGTTTCCACTCAGCAGCAGCGCCGAGCTCCTTGCCCCTAGTTAAGGAGTAGTTACATTTATACAGTCCTAAAATTACATTCGGCCCTTTAAAGGCAATCACGAGGCTGATGTGGCCCCCAGTGAAAATGAGTTTGATACCCCTGCTGTAGACCCTGGAACATAACCACTCTCACAGCCTTTACCTGCCTGTTTTTGGGTTTTTTTTAAGGTTTTATTTATTTATCTATAGAGGGGAAGGGAAGGAGAGAAATATCAATGTATGCTTGCCTCTCATGAGTCCCCTGCTGGGAACTGGCCTGCAACCCAGGCATGTGCCCTGACTGGGAATCGAACCGCGATCGTGTGGTTCACAGGCCCGCGCTCAATCCACTGAGCTACACCAGCCAGGGCTACCTGCCTGTGTTTTAATGACCCACTTCCTGTGAGGCCACCTCACTGCAGAGGGAGTTCTGAGAAGGGAGGGGCCATGACACCACTAACTGTTGAAATAGTTCGCATACATCTTATATCAATTAGTATTTACTTTTGCGGCATAAGACAGAAGACCCCAAATAACTGACCGTTAAAAAGACAGCAGTTTGTTTATTGAAGTGCATCTAGAATGAAGTAATCCATGACTGTTTGGCAGCTCCAGAGTTACCAGGAACATAGGCTCCCCTGTTTCCATTCTACCATCCTTAATGCTTGGTTTCCACTTACACACTTGTTTTCCAAGATGGCTGCAGGAGCGCCAGTTCTAACATCCATTTTCCAGACGGGAGGAAGGACTAAGAGTAGAAGAGCAGTTATGTGCCTCCCAACTGCATTAGCTCCATGTGAGCCGGCTGCATACAGAAGTCTCACATGATGCTTCCATTTACGTCCCTGCTTTCTGAAAGCACCTCACTTAGAGTAAATCCCCGCTTTCTTCAGCCCTCTCCCAAACCACTCAACCAAAGCCAGATCCCATCATAGGTTCTTTCTGATACCCCGGCACTGAGATGCCCCTTGGTGCCCCCATGGTGTGTGGTCTCCCTCACTGCAACAAAGAATAAATCCAAGTTGTTGAGCTACAGTGTTCCTGGTTGACGGTACAAATACACAAATGTTGACAATACGAAGACACCATACATTTGACCTGTGGTTGGGGATCGAATTGGCCGTCTCCTCTACCAGAATGCAAGTTCCCTGAGAGCAGGGGCTTTGTTTTGCTCACTGCTGCAGTTCCAGACCCAGCTGGCTCACAGTGGCCTCTCCATAAATATTTATCCAGTGCGTTTAGAATGCCTTGAATACAGCTTCAGGTTCCAATCTCCTGATTGGATAAATTCGGCCAAGTCTTCAATTTTTGATTAAGCTCCCAAAAGATCGAACCTCTGGTCAGGTGGGGCTTTGTCAGCTTCGGTTCCCGAGGAATGGGCCAAGTGGTCACCATTGTGTTGGGCACCAAGGAGCAGGAACCAGGCTGGGCCTGGCAGGGACAGAGCCTGCAGGGGTGAGAGGGTGTCCTGCCTTCACCTGGGGGCAGTGTGGGAACCCTGTGAGGAGGAAACCCTTCTGACCTTGCTGTTCCTACCCCAAGAAGCTGTAGCTACTCAGTGGTCTCCATTCTAGCGGTGTCCATGAAGGCCCTGGCCCCAAGGAAAAGCCAGTGGGCTTTGACTTGATGTAGAAAGTGCATTCGTGCTCTGCACCATGCAGTGCATGCTGGCAGTACAGGAGGGGCTTGGGGGGTGGCTGCCTGGGTCTGTGCAGCAGTGGGCACGTGTGGATAGGGAGCGGTGCCAGCTGTGGAGGAGCCGGGCTGGGGAGGGGGGTGGGGTGGGAATGGGCTGCAGGAAGGCAGATAAGAGAACATCACAGAAAACGCCGCCTTTTAGAAACGTTGGCCAGGGGCCTGTCCTATTCCCTTCCTTCCCAGAATCCAGAAGGAAAGACACTGTGAGGAAAAATAGTTAATAAGCAACTGTTGAAGATTCAGAACAATGGGTATAGTGTGCTATCTTTGGGGCCCAGAGAGGGAAAAATCAGAAGGTATACTTGTAAATGCACGTGTGTCAGGGAAGACGCACTGTGAGAACAATCAGAAAATGAACCCAACCACAGCCCCCACCCCCACAGGCAAAAAGACAGGAAAAGGAAAATGAATGAGAGGTTCAACCCAATGGTCCCCTGTGAGTGAGGAGGGACTGATGGGGGACAGAGGTGAGGACAGCACTGGACAGTGAGACAGTTTACTTTCTCAGCCATGAGAAGCTATCACTTATTCACAAAATAATTTTAAAATCAAGCCAGAGGCTTTAAAAGGTGAAATAAAACTATATATTTCTATGCACAGGTTAGGATGGGGAAAAGGAAGGATAGGGGAGATTCATATTCAACGTTGTCTGGATTTTTTTTAAAAACCTGTTCAGGTTTTCTTTGAATAATTAAAAATAATGGTTAAAAATAAGGAAGGATGGAGGAAAAGAAAGAAGGGAAATGGCATTTTCAGAAAAATCTGGGTTTGTACCCTGGCTCTGCCGTTTGCCGTGTGACAGCAAGCAGTCTGTTTTGCCTCTCTGAGCCTCAGTTTCTCCATTGGTGAAATGAGGATCGTCATATCAATAATACTAACACTACTGCTAATGTGTTTCCTACTTCATCAGGTTCTTGAATAGGTGAAATTAAGACAAAAAATGTGTAGAACACTTAGCCCAGAGCCTTAGGCCCAATGAACCCTAAAAATACCAGCATCTGCAGTTACGGCTAAATGTAGTGTCAAAGAAAGTCCCTACGTTGCTTATCCTAAGTAATAAATTAATTCTGATTATTTTTTGTGATCTCATGACTTTGGAGGGTGATCTCTGGTAACTACCCAGTTGGAGGGGCAGGGGCTCTGTAGTTCTCACTTGCCACCCCTGAAAATCTGTCCCATCGTCGCTCTGATCTCTCCTGGTTTATAGCAGGGAGGTATAGCCAGGACGGACTACAGGATTCCTGGGCCTGGCTCCAGAAAAGCTTCCCTTGGAAACTACTGTGCTCTGTGGAATTTTGTTCCATGCCCAATGAGTCCATGCATAACTGGGTGGGAATGTTATCTAGGAATTGTTCAGAGGCCCCAGGCTTTGCGCATTGATGTCCTGATTTGAAGATTTTTATCAAATGCTGAGCTAGTTCCGGGCACCATACTGGGAGTTCAGGAGATCCAGAGGAAGATGGGGCACAGAGGTGAGTAAATCGTAGCCCTTATCCTTAAAAATAGCATGAATCATGACTGATGGTGCGGAAAAGACACACAGGGCCAAATAAAACTCAGAATGCTAGAGAGTCACATGTAATGCTGTGGCAGAGCTGGGGAGGAAAGGGTGACTTAGGAGGCAGCATTTGGGCTGGGCTTTGCTGGGTGAGCAAAATCCAAAAGGGGTAGAGAAAGACCTGAAATAGGAAAATCGCAGGGTGAGATTCTGGAGGAGAGGAGCCCCTAGGAGGCCTGTGGAGTTTAAGTTAGGGGTGGGGCTGGGAAAAGGTGAGAAGACTACAGGGAAGGGGGAGAGAATGGCTGACTCCTGTTAACCTTATTCACACGAAGGCTCACTCAGGACAGTTAAAAGCAATGAGCTCTCTTTGTGTGTCAATATGGATACATTTGGAAAACATGGTGCTGCACTGGAAAAGCAATTCACAGGTAGATCCATAGAGTAAGGTCACATTCATATACATTGTAAAATTTTAGAAAGTGATACTACAACACATACACTGTTTCAGATAGTTTTTATTTTATAAACAGGAAAACACCATGGACACATATACACAAAATATGTTGCAGTTCAGCAGTATTTTGAGAACCTCAATGATACGGCAGATTTTCTGGGAAAATACAGGTGGACAACAGTGCTGGGGGCAAGGGGGTATAAACGGACTAAAAAGTAATGTACAAAAATAAAGAATAAATTAAAATGTTAAAAGTAAAATAAAAAAACCTCAAAGACACTTCACCCAACAGCATATACAGGGGTGGGCCAAAGTAGGTGTACAGTTGTCCCGGTGGAAAAGGACCTGCAGGACATGATTGTTACTGTAGCTTTATTAACTCTGTTTTGTGTGCTCGCAACTGTTAACCTGCACATTCTTTTTAAGTGCCCTGGAAACATTCACCAAGATGGATTATATCTTAGGGGGGAAAAGAACAAAAAGCAAAAAAATCCTTCAACAGAAAAAGAAGAAAAGAAGCAAGAAAGAAAAGAGAAACATCAGATAGTGTGTGTTTTCTGATAATGGAATCAGACTAGCGATCAACAACAGAAAAACAATCAGAAGTCTTTATGCATCTTATTAACACACTTCTATACAATCCATGGATCGATGCAGACATTGTGTCATGGAGGTAAAACAGCAGTTTATACACGGCTTCCTCGTGTCCTCATAGTTGCAGAACTCTCCTTTCTTTGGACATATCAGTGTTTATTCAACTCATTCCTACTGACGACATTTAGGTCCTGTCTTTTGTTATAAAAAATGTAGCTGCGGTGAATAGCCTTGTGCATGTGTCTTTTTCATATTATTGCCAGTGTATCATTTGCATGGATTCGTGGAAGTGGACTTGCTGGTTTGAGAACAAACGTTCTCTAACCAGAGATTAGATGAGATTTGGGTCCATATTGCTGGATTTCCCTTCTTGGCATTCCACCCTTGTGCATTTCACAGCTGGTGGTGGTGAAGGGCTTCCCAGACGGAAGGCTCTGCCTGGGCGAGATCCGGTGGGCTGCCGCCCATTACCCTGGGCCCCAGGTATCAGAACTCAGAGTTCTTTTCCCTGGAACATTGAGTTGCTTTCAGAAGAAGTTGTCTGGGTGTCTGCCTGGAGGGAGTATGGATTACTTCCAGGTGTCTGTGTTTCCACATGTGTGTGTGAGGCGGGGTGCTCAGGGGATAGTGGCTGCGAGTCCTCTTGTTCCATATGTCCGTCTCCTCTCATTTTCCATCTCAGCCTCATATTTCACTTTCCCCAAGCGTTTCTGAATCCCAAGCCTCTGTATGCGGCTGCCAGACAGGCTGAGATCCTTGCAGAGTGTAATGCTGGCTGCATTACTCTTGGTTGGGACTTCTGCTCGCTCAGTAGTTATTCTGTGTCTCCGTGGGGTCACTGCCTTGCAGAACTTGGCTGCAATCTCGTCTCCTTGTGACCCACCTCCTACTCTCTTCAGTATGGAGCCTTCAACCTTTTGTATCAATGTAGGATTATTTTGGGGGTTTAAGGTTGGAGAGGAGATAAATCTTCCATGTCACTCCATCATTCTGATCCAGAAATGTGCCAAGAATGTGTAGAAAACACTGAAGCAACTGCAGAGTGTGAAGGAGATGGGTAGGAAAGATGAGGCCCTTTTAATATGGGCTGCTCTGGACCATAGTCAGTTCCACTGAATAGTTTTTGAGAAACACAAGTGAAGGATTTGGTTTATTTTGAAATTGATTTTGGCCCTGACTGGGTAGCTCAGTTGGTTAGAGCATCATCCCAGTACACCAAGGTTGCAGGTCCGTATCCCCGGTCAGGGCACATACAAGAAGCAACCAATGAATGCATAGATAAGTGGAACAAATTGAATGTCTGTCTGTCTGTCTGTCTCTCTCCCATCCTGCCCCCTTTCCCCCTCTTCCTCTCTTTCTCTCAAAACATTGCTTTTGCTTATCAGGTGGGTGTGTCTTTGGCTGAGCCACCCAGGTTCTCTACACATAAAGGATCAAATACACAGGTGAGTTCATTGTGAAAATAAAGCAGATCTTATGCATAATGTTTGGGAAATGCTAAAATATTTGATTCACCTACCTGCTTCCTGACAGATATATGAGGCTTTAATTTTATTATAAAGCAGTAAAACAAAACAAATTAAACCCCCCCCACAAGGCATCTGCAAAATTCTGCTATGCTTCTGACAATTTCCTGGGGCCCTCAGGCATGCCGGAAGTTTTCTCAGATGCCTTCCTTCTTCTGAGACTAAGATATGAAGTGAATGTCACTTGTACCGTCTACCCAGGCTCAGACTCAGGTCAGGAGCTGTGCTGGGACCTGGGACCGAGGTGGTCCCTATTGTCCAGGAATTTATGGTCTGCAGAGGAGACGGGCCGGCTGCAGAAGGATGCGCTGTGTGCTGGTGCGGTGGGATACACGGATGAGTCCAGGGTTTAATCACCGCCGTGAGCCATGTACATTTTTGTACATGATCACTTTGGCAGCGTGTATATTAAAACTGAAGCCGTACAGAGAAAACTGGCTGGGTTCCTGAGCGGAGACAGCTTAGAAACTCACGAGGCACTTGGATTTTTGTGAGGCAGCCACATGAAATAGGGAAATGTGTCTGGACTTGGTCCCAAAAGTCCCGGTTTCCTCCCCTTTTCTATTAAACAAGCCCCTTAACCCTTTCTGAGTCTCACTTTCTCCATTTTTAAAAGCAGGGGGGAAGGTTAAATGATGGGGAAGGCCCTTCCACGCCAAACACTCCGTGGGGTAACTTCCTGCTAGTTCCTGATGTGAGGCGAAGAGCCTGGTGAGGACGTTCCAGATTCTGTTGCAGAGCTGGCTGGCTGGATCCAAATAACCAGCCAGGGTCTTCGTTAGCTGTCCGTGTGAGCTACGGGAAGCAAGTGCCATTGTGGGGAACAAACTCGATGAGTGCAATGACCGGGGGTTACTTTGCTCCTCATTTCTGAAACCAGGGGTTCTGCCTGCTTGTGCAGTGCTGTCTGGAACATTCGTGCAGAGCAGAGAAAGTGCACACTCCCAAATATTCACGGGCCGTTGCAGGTTACCAGCTCCAGGGTCGGCTGGGGAATCCGTTCCGGGTCTGATAAAACAGCCTGACCCCTGGAAATGTGTTCAGAAATGCCCAGCGAAGGCCTGAGGGGACCTGGTACTCCGTAAAATGTAGTCAGTGGAAGAATAAAATGTATGTTTTGGTTTAAGAAACATTTGTAGAGATCGAGCATCTGTCTACCTCCTCCAAGTTCATGCTCAGGTCAGTGGGAACACAGAGCTGAACCCCGGTGTGTGTCATTTCAAGGCGTGATATAGGATCTTAGCCTCCTCAGTACCCCACCTGGGGTAGAAACTGAACAGTGCTCTTAGGGGGGTCTGACAATTTTTAATTGTAGAAAAATACAGGAAACGTGAAAAACACACTGATGATGCAGGGACATACCTAGGGAATAATTTGGCTTTTGGAGATGACTGTAGGGAGTTCTCAGCCCATCTCAAACCCCTCCTCCTCCAGCCATCGATGCGCTACACCCGTTATTTATAGGCAGCGTGGTTGGCCAGACACGAACACTGATGATAACGGGTCTGTAGTTGAAATCCTGAAAGTTGTGCATGGGGACGTTATCAGTGGCCCACGCGGATGGCCCAGAAGTCACTGCAAATTTTCTGCTGCTCAGCATGTCCCCGGGGGCTCGCCTTGCAGAAATATTAATTAGCCTCTCAAGACTTGCTCAGCCATTTCTATTCCTATTTAGCTTATTATTTATAGAACAAGTGTAGGTGTATTTTGGGCGTTTTCCTAACTGTATTTGGGCGTTTTCCTAACTGTATTTTCCTAACTAAGTTTTTGTCCTGTGCTTTTGTCTTTGCCAGGAAATCGGACAAAGATCATTCGCTGCTGAAACCCTGGTAAGCTGCCTTGGTTTCCCCACTGCAACCCAGAGGAAGAGAAATGTCAGCAGAGACGAAGACTGAAGCCAGCGGTTTTCTTTAACGCTACCTGACATGCCCTTTGCACTGGGCCGAATGCCATCACCTCGTGATTCCAGGCAGCAGACAGCGTGAGGTGAGGACAATCGAATTATTTCCTTACAGTTGTGCCGTTAGTGGTTCTGGTAACATGGGTGTCCATCGTCGCTCCAGCTTTGCACGTCACCAAAGTCTTCCCCCGGTCAGCCTGGATTTCTGGCTTTTTAAGATTCACTTTTCCTTCTCCTTTCTTACTCCATTGTTTATTGTTAAATATGCATGAAAATACAAAAGGACGGGTTAACATGGTCCAGGGAAAGCCAGTACTTACGGAATAATGACTTAAGGATACCTGCTGTTACTCTGCTAATTCCTTTTTTGTCACCCTTTTCTCATCCACGTGCTACCATGGGAACTGCCCTCCTGCTGCCATGTCACTGGCCCTGTGGCCACAATTGATTGGTTCACATCTATCTCCCAAGCTGAACTGGGCCAATTAGAGGTCTTTTCCAGAGAGTCCACTGGGGAGGCAGAAAGTGCTGCCTCTCCTTTTTGAAGCTTGATTGACAAGTCTCAGATCTGCAAGCTGTTGGCAGCTCTGTGGGTGAAGGTGTGCAGGGCTTGGTTTGTAGCCAGAGGGAAGAGAGAAGCTGATATAATCAAAAGGAGTAGAAGGTGTACTTGTTTCCAAGGGCTTCCCGTGACAAAGTGCCACACACTGGGTGGCTTCGCACAACAGAAATGTATTTTCTCACAGTGCTGGACTTAGAAGTCTGAAAGCAAACTGTCGGCTGGGCCACCCCTCCTCTGAAGGCTCTAGGGGACCTCGCCTCTCTCCCAGCTTCTGGTGGCTATCGGCAGTCCTCAGCGTTTCTCGGCTTACTGATAAGCTTCAGTATTTCTACCTCTCTCGTCACGTGGTGTTCTTTCCTGTGTGTCTCCACACCATCTGCTCCATGTCTGTCTGTCCGCACCTTTTACAAGGCCACCAATTCGATTAAGGCCAGTGTGACCTTCTTTTGCTTTGACATCTACAAAAACTCTGTTTCTAAGTAACGTCACATTCTGAGGTTCGAGACAGACACGGACCTTTGGGGACACTGCACGGCACAGCACAGAGCGGGTAGCCTGATGTCATCTGGACCCTGTATTCCTGTGTATTCTCCAGACCAAACCACACTCCAAGCTCTGGGTGTTCCAAGCCAGACCTCTCTCCTTAACAATGCATTCTCTTTGTGTTTAAGCCTAGTTCAAGTTGAGGGAGGCCTACGTAATTACAAAATAATTTTTAACTTATATAAAACAATACAGAATGCAAGGGCTACTTTTCTATTAGCTGCCCCTCTAAGGAAAGCATTAAGATCTTTTTCTGCGAGCCCTAGTGAGGGTGGGTGACATATTAATCAAGCACGAAAGGGTTCCTTTCAGGGTGGCTTGGGGGAAGCAGACCGTTTTTCTACGTTGTCAGAGATGAGGCCCACAGAGACTTGGCCAAGCACATAAACACACAGGGGCGCGTGGCCAACTTCGAGTCAGCCAGCCTAACGGGAGGCCACGGGCCGGGCCAGCATAGGGGCAGCAGGCTCCCACTCTCCTTCTCTGTGAGCCTCTGGGCTCTGTACTTGTCCGTGTGTCTGACCCATTTCTAGGCTGCAATTCCTACATGGTTACAAGGTGGCTGGAGGAGGTGCTACAGCAAGGCCCCAGGTCAGGGAGGGGCCATCTCCTCCTAAGGTCTCTTCTTAACGGCAGGGAAAGCTTTCCCAGGAGTCGCCTCGCCCAGCAGACTTCTCCTCGTGTCTCATTGGCCAGAAAGACGCCGCCTGCCCGTGACTGACTTGGACCTGCCAGGGCTCACCCCTTGGACTGGGACTGTGATGAGCCCCCTGGAAGCACACGGCCAAGTGAAGGGGGTCAGGTGCGTGTTCTGAAGAGCAGAGGAGAGAAGGGGGGGGGGGGCGAGAAACACATGTCAAGTGGGCAACCAGCAGAGTCAGCACCTGGCAAACCTGTGTATCCAAAGTTGCAAATGACCAGAAGGCTCTGCAACCAGACATTTTATGTCTGTCTATCTCCTTTCCCTTTCCTTTCTCTTTACTCTCTCCTCTATCTCTGTATCCCTCCTCTCTCTCTCCTCTGTGCTCTCCCGCCTCTCTCTTCTTCCCCTTCTCTCACTACTGTCCACAGTGGGGTTTCTTGGCCAGGTCCCTTCAGATACCTCCATGGGCCCCGCAGCAAAGAGTCCCATTCACCACCTTTTCCCCGAGCAAAGGCCTGAGAGGTGGCTCCAAGCTGGAGCAGGGTTAGCTCCGTGCCTCCAAGTGCCACGCAACGGCTCCATGCAGAGACTCAGCAGTGCTGCCTGTTCTTGTGGCCAGAGCTCGTCCCCTGGGGCTGTTGCCTCAGCTTGGAGCCATGGTGCCCAGGCAGCAGGAAGCGATTCTCCTCAAACCCAGTATTTTTTTCCCCATGTCCCCCCATTCACAACACAGACCAGGCAGAGGGCCCGGGCCGAGGTGTATATGGGGTGGGTTTACTCTGCCTCCTTTTTCTGTATAGGCGGTGTAAGAACACAGCCTGTGGTAAACGCCGGGAGGCCTCAAACCCAGTTTTTACAAGGGGAGCCTCAGTTTAAGTTTTCTGTGATCTGCGGTGCCCTCTGGACTGGGGCGGGGCAGTTATTTGGGGTAGGGGGTGGGGTGAGAAACTTGCCCCAGGCCTCATCTCATCCTGGAGCTTCCTGCCACTCAGGAAAGGAAAAGAAGACTTTTCTATTTGTTATCTCATAGAATCATCCTGGCAGCCAATGTTGTGGGTGTCTGCACCCCAAATTTGCATTTAAGAAGCCTGGAGTTCACAGAGCAGAAGTCACATACCCAGATCACAAAGCCCATGTAAGGTCCCGAGGGAATGGGACACAGGGGACAATCATATGATGGAAGACAAAGGCTAGGGGAGACCTAGGTCATTGGTCGGGAGGGCAGGCTGAGTGGGTCCCCAGTGTAGGGGATGGATAGCCTGTGGGTGCAAGAGTTAGCCGAAGGCATTGCCCAGGGAAGATGGAAGGGAACAGGATAGGAGATGAGTGGGTGCCCTCTGGTGGCCACTACTGGAAAAACAAGTGACAAGTGGCGCGCTCTGCCTGGAGCTCTCACCAGTGAGGCCCAGCTGGCTGGGATGGCCTTGAAAGACTAGTCCTGGAGAAATAGGAAGGCACCAGGGACTTCTGGGAACTGGGAGAAGTGTTACCTGTGTCACCTGTGGATGTAGTACTGGGGCGTGAGTTGTGGCCAAGAGGAAGCCGGTCAGAGCCAGGAAGAGAAAAATGTGCATCAGATTCCAGGACCGAGGCAGGGAGTTGGAGGCCCAGTGGGACAGGAGTTGAGTGAGTGAGAGAGGCAAAGGCTGGTCACTAGAGGCTGAGGCTGAGAAGACCCTTCAGCACTGTGAGCAGCGAGGCCTGAGGGTGCAAGACAAGGGCAGGACCCGAACAGGCCTTATGATCTGGGGATCCAGGTCTCCATTGTATAGCCCACTCTGGGGTTGGGGGCTTTTCTTGCAGGATCCAGGGGTCAGGGGTCTCCACTAGGCGGAGACTCCATATGCAGAAGAGAGCCTGGGTGTGGGGCTTGGCACTAAGACCCATCCCTTCCCTGCAGTGGGAACTTCAGGGAGGGCTCCCATTTGGACAGTCCGTGCCAGGATGAAATGTATTCCTTCGTACTTCAGCTCCTGTCCTATTTTCAGACTTCTTCCTAAGTAAAACATGCAGTGAGTGATGTGAAAGCATTTAGCAAAGCCTGATACTTGCTCAGGGCACATCACTTCCCTCCCTCCCTCCCTCACCCCCTTCTTATCTTCATCTGAGTCTCTGCTGGGCCAGATGGTAGGCGCTGACTCCCAGACTGTCCTGTCTGAAGAGCGGTTTTCTGCAGGTAATTGCAGAGGCTGTGTGTCCCAGGGCCCTGACCCTGATAGGCAGTGGGCGGGGCACTTCAGCTTTTGAGTTCAGGGATGTGCAGGTGCGCCCTCTGGCGGTCACAGCCCTGTATGTTCTTAAGCCTCAGGCCTGATTGCGAGGCGTCCTGCGCAGCTGACCTGCATGTCAGCCTAGGCTGCTTAAGTATCTTGCTTTGGACTGAATCTTTCTTGATGGCCCAGCCAGAACGAAACTCATTGTTTCATCTGCGTGCTTAACACAAGGCTAAGTGCGAGGTAGGTCTGCAGGTGGTTTTGCAGAACTGAGGGGAATACACATAGCTTGGGCCTCCTTTCTCAGAAGCTTTGCTGTCAGCTCCAGGTGGCAGCGGTGGGCCATGGCCCTGTGCCTCTGAACGTGCCATCGCAGACTGCTTCCCAGTTGGGGAGGCAGGGAGGGAGTGACACAGACTGACCTACTTCCTCCATATTATCCCGCTTTCCTTTCCTAGGGCCAATCACTTTCATTAAAATCCACTGCATGTTTCCAGTGCATTAAAAATATATTTGGTTTTATGCTGCGAGTGTCTTCAAAAACTGAGAAAAAATCCCATGGTGTACAACTCCAAACCAGGGATATAGTTTTGCTGTCCCGCCGCTTGCAGGAAATATAGTTCAGAGCAGTTCAGGCTGATGTATGTAGCCCCAGAGAATAGACATGTTCCAGAAATACCACACTCTGCCCGTTGTCCTTCCGGCTCTCAGAATGGCCTCAGTGTCTTTTACAACAAGGGGAGGCTGGGCCTGCTGATCTGGGTGGGCTGGGAGGGCAGGGGAAGACCCGTCAGCCTGGGCAGAGGGTGGGCCTGTCCCTTAGTCCAGGCAAGGTGCTGCTGGGTCTTACACACCTGGTGTTGGGTCCAGCTTTCCTTGGTAAGTGCTGAAGAAATGCTACAATAGAAGCCATCTTCGGCAGTTGGGAGCTGTTGCATGGTCATGGAAAGGTTTGCTTGCAATGCCCAATTAATGTGTTTTAAAAGATGTATATACCAGCTAAATATTTTGACAGACAAGCAGAAATAACTGTGAAGACCACTCCATCTGCCTCCCCTTGTTTATTGCCTGGATATTTACACTGCTGCATTGGAAGTTTCACTGATCTGAGAATTCATGTACAGGAAAAGATTCTGTCTCCTGGCAAAGGTAGGAGACCAGTCTTTGTTCCTGAGTGGAGGATGAGGAAAGAAAACACAGCTCGCGTGACCACTGAGGGATTCCATTCCTTTCCACATCCAAGGCTAATGCCACCCTTTCAACCGCACCCCTTGCCCCACAATTCTTTAAGAATAGGTTGCTGTTTTATTGCTACTTGCACTGTGGTTGTAGCTGTAGGGGAGTGGATGGCTGTGACAGAAAACTTTGAATAGGGGTTAGCAGATTGTACCAAAGAGCGAAGATAACGTCTGCACTTAAGGAATTTCAGATCTCCTATTTTATCTTTGAAAAAACACAGGACTTTTTGGAATGTCAGTGCAGTAAGTACAGGGAAGGCTGGGCCTTTGGGAGGCTTCCTGCAAAGGGGGGATTTTGAGGCAGAGGCGGGGATGTTGAGAAGACTGAAGAGTCTGATTTAGTGTTTCCAGCCCGCTGAATGGGTTGAGGCTCCCCGAACATACGAGCCCCTCGCCTGGCTGGGTCCTTGTGCTTGGCCTCCCTCCATCTGCCATCTGGTGGCCGCTTGGTCAGCTCTCACTTCCAGGTCTCGGCTCAAACCAAAACTATGAAAAATGAAAAAAAAAATCTCTTTTTGGTGCTCTCATTTGAAGTGGCATGAGTTTTTTATCGTCTTCATCTATTTCAGCTTATTCGTCCTGAGCTGGGCTGCAGAAATGTGGATATGATAGACAACAGAGTCTGAAATACATCATCTGTAGATCGGTCGCCTTCCTAAAATTGGACAGACTCAGAGTTCCCAAACCCATCTGTCCCGAGCACTTAGGTTCAGGGACGGTGGAGCTGTGTCCCTCCTCCAGCTAGCGCCTGTAGCGTTCCTGGGCTGTGTGGACAAGTCCATCTGCCCTGGAGCCCATGAGCTTAAGACGAGGGGTCTGTTTCCATCTGTATGTACTGTGACCCTCACACGGGTCATGCCCATAGCTGTGACCGATTCTGGTTGACAGATTAGTATGTGGAATTATTCACTAAGGGCAATAGAAGGATGACAGGGGGTGGCTTTGGCCATGAGACACGCCCCCACCCCCCACCCCCGCCAGCCGCTGCAGCATGGCCTGCCCTGGGGTCGTGGTCTGGGGTGAGCAGGCAGATGGGAATGAGGACCCTGAGCACCACACCCCCCACCCGCCCCCAGACTCAGTGCCACATGAGTACCCTCACACTTCGATGAAGTGAGAGCAGGAGACCCCAAATTTGCCGATGTCAACACCCTGCTTCCTGATGGAATGGGCAACTTCATTTATAGACAACAAGGAAAGACTGCTTCTTGAATAAGTGTTTTTGTGGAGCAGAAGTCATGCTGTCTGACCAAGCGAACAAAATGATAAAGGAAGACCTGACCTTACTTATTTGCAGTCCTCCACGTGTCTCATGCTCCTGCAGGTCAAGCGTTAGCTTCTTTTCATCATTGTGTGTGATACCTACTGTGGTTCCTGAGTTGTGTCATCATGGGGATGGGGTCATCGTGCAGTGCATCCAGAAAATGAGATGGAACTTTATTTCTGCATGTGGGCAGAGAGAATCACATAAAACTTGGCTGAAGTAGCTATGGGTGGCCAGAACCCTAGAAATATGGAGTAACACCAGGTAGCTAAAAAAAAGAAAAAGGAAAAAAAAGTGTCCCCTCTCAAGCAATGTTGTGCGGGTTGAGGATGCAGTACATGACCAACACCCCACCAGGTGGCACTGTTGATCCATGTTTGTAGGCCCCAGAGCCTGTCTCTATGGTAACAAGTTTACAAATTATGGGCAGAATTGGCCTCGTCCTGTGTGGATGTGTGTGGATATGGAGTAGTTTTTTGCACGTTCAGAAAAGTCAGCACTGTGCAGCAGGAGCTACTGATATGCAGCGAAGAGAGAGAGAAAGCCTTGAGTTGGTTGGAGCCTTGGGAGGTTTGATCCCTGCAGATATCAACCAAAGGGTGCATGGGTGGGCGGAACAGCAGGTTGATGTCGGCCTGTCTCTTTTTCCTTCCTCTCTCTAAAATCAATACGTAAAAAGAGAGAGGGGGTCAAGGAAATGTTCTCATACTGGGCACGGACTAAGGAGCTGGAGAACGGAGAAATGGCTCCTATGACACAGCTACCTGCTTGGCCCTCCGACCCTCATGCTCTCTAATGCTGGCTGCGGGGAGCCCAGGGTGGCCTGCGGGCTGCATTTGCTTTTGCGCAAGATGCCATCGCAGCAGCCCAGGCTGGGGGAGCTGGGGTGGCCTGAGTTGTGGGTGTTCCAGGGATGTGGTGTGAGGGGGAGACTTTCCTCACAAGTCCCTCATGTGCCATGGATGAGAGTAAACATGACCAGATGTGGTGTGATCTGCTTGGGGAGGAGAGGTGGTCATTTTCCCAGAGGAAAAAGGCCTTGAGCAGTGGCCAGTTTCTCAGGGAAAAAAGTCATTGAGCCCTTTCTTCCAAGGGCTTTTATTGGGTTGTAATACACAGGAATATAGGGTGGCAAGGATCAAAGAAATCTGAGGGCTTAATCTGAGTCAGCATCTGTCAGGGACAGAGTTTTAGGGTTTTCTACTTGAACCCTTAACATAAGAATGAAAGCACTCTTAGCAGAGCAGATTTCACAGGTTTATCAGGAAGTCTTTGTGATGCCAGATTTTTTCCCAGGACACGCTCTAGCAAGGCAAGGAGCTGCACTTCTCCCCATCAGGTATTTAGGCTTAAGGGGATTGGAGCCAGGAAGCGCTTCTCCCAGAGAACTTGGGGACTCGGGCTATGTCAAAGCTGGGGGTGGGGGGCGAGAGCCCATTGCTCCCTCTTTGTTGCAGTCCCCGAGTCCTTCCATGAAGGTCTCCCAAGTGATTGTGTCTGGCCTAGGTTGCCCCTCCTCTGAGGGGTCCTACCCATCAGACCATGCTTTGGGGGCAGGGAGGAAACTGAGGCAGTGTTTGCTACCAGAGACAAGCTTTGTCTCCTGCTGCTCACATTCCAGAGGACACTCTGTTCATCCTTAGCCACAGGGGGTAGAGAGTTACAATTCCTAAGCACAGGCAGAGCGGTCCATAACAGTGGTGAGAATGTTACGCAAGCCCAGACGTGCAGTTACTAGGTATCCACACTTAGGATCACTCTCTCTTCAGCATGGGTGTTCCATGCTGTCTGTGTAAGTGTTTCCAGAATGGGCTTCTGCTGGCCCTTGATCTCTTGCTTGATCAGAAGCCCAGCTCCCTGCTGGGTGCTGGGTGCTCCAGATTCACTGTGGGGGTGGCCCTTTCACCTGCGGGGGCGCAGAGGCGCCTTACTGCGCCTCTCTGGAGAAACCACTCACTCTGTCCGAATCCCACTTCTGAGCTGTGAGGGAGGATTCCAGAAATGGCTCTGTGTGGGTCCTCTCCAGTCAGGTGCCACATCGGTTGTACCTGAGGAGCTTGTCTCGGTGTTTGCTCTTCAGGAGTTCCAGCCTGTTCAGTGGGGAAAGTCATTCTTAATTCCAGTTTGCAAGAACATGTTCATCATTGGCATTTTTTGCCTAAATAGCTGTTCTGGACGTTTCCTAGTATACTTTTTAAAATGGAAAATGTTTCAAAATAATTTCAGAGTTAGAGAAAAGTTGTAAAAGTTGTGCAGAGAGTTGCCATAGGCCTTTCACGCATGGTCCCTCAATTTTGTCCCGTCATAATATAGGTACACAATATTTTTTTCCTAATACTTTTCAGAAAAGTTGCAGATATGAAATCAGTTTATCTCTGAATACTTCATTCAGTGTTTCCTAAAAACAAGGGCATTCTCTCTCCTACCCACTGTACAATTATACAAAAGCAGGAAACATCAGTACAATGCTATTTAACCAATAGACTTTAATGAAATTGCATTAATTGTTCCACAAGTGCCTTTCGTATCATCAGGAAAACTTTTTTTTTTGCCATACAGGAGCCAATCCAGTATCACCTATTGCATTTAATTGTTATGCATATTTAAAAATTACCTAAGTTGCTTTTTACTTGACAGCGGTCTTTGATTTTATTTATGTTTTCCTTTCCTTGTTCTTGCCAGTCAGTGGCTTGCAGCTGAGATGCTTTCTCTTCCTGGGACTCATCATCAGTTCTTAAATGTCCGGCAGATCATGATGGAAAGTTGATAAATTCACACAAACCTGCATTCAAACCCCAAACCTGCTAGTTTCTAGTGGAGAGCCTCCAGGGACATTGCTTCACCTCTCTGAGCAGAACTTTTCTGCATGAGGCGTTGATAATAATCTGATTCTCGGAAAGTCAGTCTGAGGGTAAGTGAGATAATGTTTAATAAACCACAGGGCTTGGCCCATGAACCTGTGTCTGCAATTTCCCCCATCCACCGAAGGAATTCTTTTATAGCAAGAATATTAAAAATACTTGAGGATGTGTTTTTTATTTTCTTAAATTTGAACCACAAAGTGGTTTAAATATAAATGTCTAAAGACTGCTCATTACCTCGACTTGTTCAGCCATTGTAAACGTTAACCTACAAGTTCTCTGTAACTGTTTCTTAAAGTTTTTATTTGAGATGGTTATAGTTGCACACACGGTTTGAGAGGGAGGTGACATGGACTCATGACCCGTATTCCCCATGGGCAACATCTCACGAAACTCTGGTACAGCATCACAGCCAAGAGACCGACCTTGATGCCGTGGAGACACAGACATTTCCATCCCCACAGGTGTCCCTCCTGTCGCCGTTTTTAAAGCCACACCTGCACCTTCCTTCCCCATCTGCTCCTGAAACCCCCCCCCCATCAACCATGAGGATGATCCCTATGAGTGTGTGCTGTATTTCTATAATTTTGTCATTTCAAAAATGGTATATAAATGGTGTCACAGATTATGTAGCCTTTTGGGTTGACTTTTTCCCCCCACAGGGCATGATTCTCTGGAGAAATGTGTTCCTTATTGTTGCTGTGCTGTCTTCCTCGGTGTTCTAACTGGACCTTTGCTTCTCGGGTTTAGTCAGCAACACGTTAGACCCCACAGAATTCCCCAGCCTAGAAAGTAGGCAGGCAGGTCTGTGTTTCCACCAGAAATGCAATACTTGAGGAAAAAAATCTTTTTCACAGTACCTGGAGGTCTGTGAAATTCTTTTTTATTATTTTCAAATAATTAGATGATGTTAAAAAAAGCAGTTTTTAAGAAACAATGCTGGTGAAATAAGCTTTCCTAACAATTGCTGGGATATTCTGCAGTGACATCTCTAACAATATGTGATGCTGATGCATAATTTTCTTCAAAACTCCTGAATCTATAAAACTTTAAAAAATGAAACCCAGGAAAAAATGGATTGGCTAATTCCATGAATCTCTCCTATGTTTTATATTTTTTGCACATATATCTTTGCTTTTCTTTTGGTGAGAAAGTGGGCACCTAAGAAAGATGCTGCCACCCCCCCATCCCCCCGGGAGGAAGTGGCTGCAATGGAAGCTGTGATTGGCAGGTGGACTTCGGGCCATGAAGGTACTGTGCTCCAGTTTCAGACTGATATTAAAAATACATGATGCAAAAATTCGAGTTATGCCGCTGAAGAATACGCAGGACATTTAGCACTTAGGTGAATAAATGAAATATTTATAAGTGGACATTTGGCTCTTCCTTCTGTGCTTAGAAAGTTTGTATATCTGAGCTGACCTCCCAACTTTTTCTTAGTATCGTATCGTCATTTTGTATCTGGCAGTCCAGGAAGCCTATTCCCCTCCCGTTCTCTGGGACAAGAATTCAGCTACTCCCAGGGCCATCTCCCTCTCGACACAGCAGCGGCGGCACGTAGCAGAAGTAAATGTGGGCACAGGACGGCAGGCTGGCAGGCTGGTGTCTGTTCTGCATCAGGAGCGCCTTCCAATGTTTGGCTTTAAGGATGCCCTGAGTTCACGGCGGGAGGGTGATTTGCTGAGGTGATTCAAACCTCAGGCGTTTTCCAGCTGCCCTTTTATTTCTGATTAGGATTCTCATCGTGTAATGTATTTTCTCTGTTAATATGTACCCCCAAGTGCTTTCCCGACACACCTTGCTCCACCCTGGGAAGATGTGGAGCCACAGGCATGGGCTGCGGCTTTGCCTCTAATGACATTCGTGGCTCTGGGAAACGGAAGTCTTTCTGACCAGGTTTTCTCACATGTTGGTGGGGGGGCGGGGAGCGGGAACAGCCCTTTCCTTGCTTCAGGACAAGTGAACAGACACGGCGGGAACAGCTGTGATGAGTACGGCTTCAGCTCATGGAGTCCCCGGGGTTTTGGGGACTGTGGGCTTTGCCCACGGACCTCTGGGCCCCACCCTTCCTTCCTTCTGGCAGGTGGAGAAAGACCTGCCAGTGTTTTCCTTGGAGCCCAGCCCTCTTCTCCCGAGACTGTCCATCACCGAGGGTGCAGGTGGGGACAGTGATGGTGGTGCCTGGTCTGGCCACTCCAGCTTCCTGGCTCTCAGCCAGATATCTTGTGCAGGTGGGCTGATTTTCCCCTCAGGACTCACCTTGGGGGATCCCCAGCCTAGCCAAAGATCTGCCCATATCTAAACCCCAAATATGGGATGAGCTCAAATCTTTTCCCACAGGGCGCCTACTCACCACCCCTCAATGCCGCAGCTTCATGGCTTCGTCTCCATTATTCAGTGTCAATTCCAAGTTGACCTCTAGGGGGCAGTATTGCCCCATTCCTCCTGCCTGTCCCTTGTGGCGCAGAGCCTTCAATAAACTAGCTGCCACAGGACAATTGTGACCCCAGCTCCTACAACCGCCATGATTACAATTTCCCCTTTTCCTGAGATAGCGACCACAGGTTAGAAACGCCTTCCTACATCTGTGCCCAGGACGTCTTAGCCTCAGCATCTGGAACTCTGGCTTGGCATTTGGCATAGTCTTTTTTTTTGTGTGTGATTTTTGCTTTTAGTATAACATATCTCTACATTTCGCTTTGAGTTTCTGGGGAGAAGGAATGCATTTTTATTCTTTGATTCATCGCCATTTCTGCCAACCAACAGCTCCTCCACCCCTCCAGGGTCTCCTCCACATGTGCGTGCTGCTGCTGATGTTGCGAAGGGGGCTGCGCAGGGGTGTAGGGGACTGTGCTTCCGTGTTTCTGCGTGTGTGTGCCCAGGTGTTCCTGAGTCCATGCCGGATGATACTCTGAAGGGCCCTTCACGTCTAGCCCTTTTGTTCCCTTACCTATCAAATAGAGATAGTGATACTTTAATGGCCTCATTGCCTCCGATTTGAAAAGGACATACTTTCCCCATAATCTCCTTAGGGGCTGAAGGATGAAAAATAAGGATCTAAGAAGAAGCACAAGAAGCACCTGGCATCTCTCCTGAAAGCCTTTTGCTTCAGGGATGACCACGTGGGTGGGGGTCCCAGGCCAGGTGCACAGCAGGGCCCTAAGCAGAGTGTGGGGGACTTCCCTGCGTCACTAATGCAGCCTGAGGCTGTAAGACCCACCTAGCTGCTGCTGAGAAGGACCCCATGAGGGTGCCAGGGGACAGCATGTTGCCCTAAACCTCTGAGCTTTTAAAGGCCGTGGTTCTTAGGCCTCCATTTAAAATGTACACTCTTTTAAGGTTTTGCAAATAGCCTCAGGTCTCTTTTTCATTAAGTGGTTCACACAGGACAGGGTCCTGCTCCCTGACTTCCAGAGCTGGCTGAGGGAGAGATCAGGGCAGGAGAGGGAGCCCCTTGACACAGTCCCTGCTCAGAAAGGGGTGCTGAGGTCAGGAGGACAGAGTGAGTGGGGTGTCGCGGGCTCCCTAGCACTGCCTTGCCTTGTCCCCACGTCCCTGTCACCCACAGGAGTGGTGGCTCACTTCATCATTTCATCGCCTCCCAGAAGGCTTTGGTTATTCAAAGTCTGGTTTGTGGACTAGTAATGGCGGCATCACCTGGAGTGTGTGGTGGTGTCCATCCCATCAGACCCCAGCGCTCCCATGTCATCCATTTTTTATTTCCACCAATCCCACCATCAACCCCCTTCTCGTCCTCTCCTGGTCAAGGGGACCCTCCCAGACCTGCTTTCTAAGTTTTGTCTGGGAGCAAATTAGAAGTTTGAAAAGGCCTTTTCAGAAGTGCTTGGAATTATTTTTAATAGCCTCTTGAATAAGAAAAAAGAATGCCAACAAGTCAATATTATGCGCAAATGGAAGTAAAATTCCACTCAATGGCTCCCTGGCTCCAATTTTGTAGAGTAAAAATCAATGAAGGGCCTGTTAAGCTTGGTGATTTTAAATGCAAAGGACGATATGCTTCCAGGGAGCTGGTGGAAGGATGGAGGCTGCATTTCACTGTTGCTCACTCTGGAAGGAAATTAGCAAAAGTGTGTAGACCTTCAGCCCTGCTGTGTTAGCCACCAGGCGGGGGATGGCAGCTCATTAGCATATGGTGACCTGAAGGTCAGTTTCTCCTTGCAGATACTCGGGGGTGCACTAGATGGCAGCAGCTACTAAGGCATTGCACACATTGTCCCAGCTGCTTTGTGATCCCCCAATCAAGAAAATCTGCAATCAGGAGACCTGCAAAGATTATCCGTTCTAGTCCTGCTCCTTGTCCTTCCAGAAATGTCCATGTTAGAGACAGTGTGAGCAGACTGCTCACAAAGCTCATAGGGAAAGGAGCTCCTCAAATCACATGCATTTACTCTGTTAATTATTTATTTGCTTGTGGTCCCCTTCTCCCAGTTTTTTATTGTGAAAAATTCAAACATATAGACAAACTGGAAGATGAGCACCTGCTTGCTCTTCACTCAGCTCCATCTGTTGATAACACGAAGCCACATTTGCCTCCTCTTTTATTTTTTCCTGCTTTTGGATAAAATGGTTTGAAGTACATTGCAGACACCTCAACACATCACGCATCGGTAATTCAGCTTGTGTCTCTTAATGAAACCGGAAAAGACACCAGCATTCTGGCTGCCTGTCACTACCAAACCCAATAAGCAATGACAGCGATTAAATCTTTTATGGGTGCTTATTGAGATGGCCTGAGATGGTGGGTTCATACCCTAACAGACCATCTTGTCTTCTCTATCCAGGCCAGACTTTTTATAACGGCAGGGGGTGATGAGATGGGGTAAACAGGGTGCTGCGAGGGCTTTGAGATTTAGAAACTGCAACATTCCTGTCCTGGGCCGTTAGCTGTTCCCAGGGCAGGCGGTGCTCTGTCTCTCCCTGGAACACAAAGGCCTGGATGCCTCCCTTTCTCTGCAGGTGGTAACCTTTAGCGGTGCCCCAGGATGTCAGCTGTTTTCTCAGGAGCCAGGATGGGCCTTATCGGGAGTTTCTGAAACAAAAGCTTTAATATACACATTAGTTGTTAGGCTTACAACTTTTTACCTTAAGCTAAAGTTTTTCAAGTCTTGAGTGCCCTGTCCCTAACAATGAAGACGTTTTTTTATACATAAGCATGACATCGTGATCGCACTCAACGCGTTTAGCACCAATGCATTAACACTATGTAATATGCAGTCCATTTTGAACTGCCCCATTAGCTTTAGGAATGTTTGTAGGAATTTTCGGTCCCCCTCCGGAATCCATTCGAGAGTCATAAACGGCGTTTAATGGTCATGTCTCTTTAGTCACCTGTTTTCTCTAGAACTGCCCTCTGGTTTTTGTGGAGGGCTTTCTTCTAGGGCTATTATTTCTTTTTCTAAAAAAAGTTTTAAAAGATTTTATTTGTTTGTTTTTAGAGAGAGGGGAAGGGAAGGAGAAAGGGCAGGGGCGGGGTAAGAAAGATCGATGTGTGAGAGAAACATCAGTTGCTTCTCACATGCCTACTGGGGACTGAGCTGCAACTCAGGCATGTAGCCTGACTGGGAATCGAACTGGCAACCTTTAGGATTGCAGGCTGGTACTCAGGCCACTGAGCCACGCCAGTCATGGCAGGATTGATATTTCTTAACAGTCCAGTTCAGTTGTTTTGTAGCACATCTGACGCTCTGGATTTGTCTGATTGCTTCTGATTTGATTGAAGTTAAATATTTTGGCAAGACTGTTACCTGAGCAATCTGGTGTGATTGTGGCACAGATTTTTCCTTCAAATGCTGTGGTGGCGCCTTGGAGCCTCAGGAGGCAGAAGACCCAGACTCCTGGTCTGAGCTGCATGACCTCAGACCAGATGATTGACCCCGCCCACCCCCAGTCTTTTCTCTCGTTTGTAGGAGAAAGGGTTTGAGCTCAATTATGGTCAGGCCCCGTGGACTCCAGTATTTTCCGAGACTAAGTTCTGCTGTTCGTGAGCAGGCGACTCTGGACAAACCTCTGTCCTTTGTGCCTCTCTCACCTCGTCTGTCCAGTGGAGTAATGACCCCTGTGTTGTTCAGCTTCTGTGGGGACACTGGGATGGCGAGAGGGCTGGACTTGGCCAACCGCTCAACCTGTTTCCTGTCCAGCTGGAGGGACGCAGTAGGAGAGGAGGCAGGCGCCAGTGATGGACTGGAAACTGTGGGCAGAAAGGGAGCGAGTCCAGATGGGGGTCTGCACGCATGCTCCCCTGATACACCGCTTGGCACTCCTCTGGTACGCCCTGCTCTCATTCATGCTGTGTGCACACGCTGAGACTTGTGTGTCGTCCCTGGTGTGACTTCTGGGTTCACTTTCGTTTCTTGTGCCTGAGGTGTCCCAATGCTCACTCCCCTGCGAGGCCCAGAGAGGACCAGGCTGGTTCCTTCAGTGGGTGGGGCCCACGCCTGTCATCCTGTGCTTACAGCTCAGTGAGCGTGTGCCGGACGTGTTGTGTGCAGGGCTCCATCCTTGGCCTGAGCTGCTATCCAAACCTGGCCACCTACGTCTGGTCACGGGGGAGGGACCCGAGGATGGGGTGCACCAGCTCAGTCCATCACTGCTGTCAGAAACAGCCTGAGCGTCTCTATTCACAGGCCAGGGATGAAGGGCAGCTTCTGATTGGGCTCTGCTGTAAGGTAGAAAATCAGAAAACTCAATCACTTACTAAGGTTCTCCAGTGACGGATGGAGACAGGCTCTCTCACCATTAAAAGTGAATAAGACTCTCAATAGAGGAAGATATTTGGCTCAAGTTCCTTTCTCTGAGTGCAAAATGACTTTTTTTCTGGGGTCGTGAAAAACCAGTGCCCGTTTCTCCTCAATCATGTCAGCTGAAGGACCTAGCAGGAGGGCTTGCTACCCTCATGATGGACGATTTACTGAATTTCATGCAGCCGAATCTTGCCAAGGTTGTCTCCACACAGCTGTCTGGAGAAAACCTGCATGTGCTGGGGGTCTTTGGGGGTCTGGCCGCCTTCCCCGTGGTGTGGGCTGTTGGGGAAGGGGGTGCGGCCCTGGGCGTGGGGTCTGGTCAGAGGATGCAGGTGCTGATGTTGACAGGTACGTGCTGGTCAATTCTAATGCCTTATTTCACTTGGGTTTTCCTGGCAGCCCTGTGGGGCATCTTATAAACAAGGAAAATGAGGCTCAGAACATCAAGTATCTTGGCCAAAAATACAGAGTTGGGATGCAAGTGGAGTTCTGTCTGGTGCTAAATCCCAGCACCGGAATTGCTGACAGCTCTCCTGGTGGACTTCCCCGCTGGAAGGGATGGTTTCTAGAAGCTGTGCACTGGGGAAGAATGTCACTGGAGTTCGTTTGGGGAGGGGTGGGAGCCACAGTGTGGGGGACAGCAGTGGGGACAGCACGGTGTCCCAGCACCAGCTGAGAGGCTTCTGAGCTGGGCTCCCCTCTCTGTGACCAGTGCCGGGCCATCGGGGAACAAAACCAGAGGCTTGCGGAACAGACTTGCTACCAGGGCAGGGGTTGTTATCACAGCTGGAATCGTGGCTCCTGGAGGTGCCAGGGCTCCACCCCGCCTCCCAGACACTGGTCTTTGTGTGGTTTGTTCCAGACTCTACCTAGTTATCCTCTGTGCCCCGATGGGGCGAGGCAGGGCTGAGGGACTGAAGGTGGGATTGGTGCTATTCCCAGTGTATTGAGAGCCAGAATTCCTGACCCTTGGCAAGCTCCTCAGGACCTGCCTCAGACCATCTGCCATCGTAACGTTGTTCTGTGTGGTCAGATCGTGAACTTGGACCCGTAAAAACGGTGGGAGGAGGAGGTGACTCGGATGCACATTAACTCTGTGCCCTTGGGTAAGTCACTCTCTCATCAGGCTTATTTACAGAAATCAACAAACTGATTCTAAAATGTCTATAAGAAAAGCAAAGGGCCTGGGATAGCCAAACACAGTTTTGGAAACGGAAACAACCCCAAACGCAAAGCCACGGTAATGAAGACCGTATGGTATTGGAAAAAGAACAGAGATGGAGATCAGGGGAGTAGAATGAAGTCCAGGAATTGGCCTCACATATACGGTCAATTGGTTTCGACAAAGATGTCAGATCAATTCAATGGAAAAAGGATGGTCTTTTCTGCAGATGATGCTGGAACAATCGGATACGTATATGCAAAAAAACAAAAAAAAAACCCCAAACCTGGAACCAGACCTTAGCCCTATGCAGAAATAAACTCAAACCCCATCATAGACCTAAATTTAAAACCTAATACTATAAAACTTGTTGAAGAAAGCATAGGAGGACATCTTCGTGAGCTTGAGTTAGGCAAAAATTTATTACAAAAACTACAGAACAGGAAAAAATATATATAAATTGAACTCTACCAAAAATTAAAAATTTTCAAAGATCTTCAAAAGACTCTTTTTAAAGAAAAGAAAAGACAAGACAGTTATGGAAAAAATGTTTACAAAACACATATTTGTTAAGGGACTAGTGTCCAGATATTTACTACGTGAATAAAGAATTCTCACAATTCAATGACAAGAAAGCAAATAACCCAGTTTAAACAAAAAATGAGCAAAGACCTGAGCAGACACTTCACCAAGGAAGATATATAGATGGAAAGTGAGCATGTGAAAGAAAAGGTGCTCAGTATTAGAAGTTATCAGATGAACGTCCATAACATAAAACCGGAATCGGACGATGTCCCATACCTGTTAGCAAGGTGACCCATCCCCCCTTCCCAGTGTGACAATGCCAGGGCTGGTGGATGTCACGTCTGCTGCTGTTGGCATACAAAGTGGCACAGTCACCTTGGAAAATAGTTCGGCGGGTTCTTATGAAGTGAAATGCATTTATTTTTTAGTCCAGAGGTCCCCTCCTAGGTATTTACCCAAGACACATGGAATCACACACCCATGCCGATGTGTGCATGGTTTATGTGTACAACCAACCTGTGGGCAGATGTCAGTAGTGGTTTTAACAGTGACCACCCCACGCTGGAAACTGCCTAGTGGTCCATCTGTGGGTGAATGGGTAATACATAATGTGGTGAATTCGGGCCGTGGCATTGTGCTCGTCGATACAAGGGAGGAAACTGCAGAAACGTTCAGCAACGTGGGTGGATTCCAAGTGTGTGGTGTTAAGGGAAAGAAGCCAGACTCAAAAGGCTGCAGATTGGCCTGGACTAGAAAGGAAGACGCTAGAGCCACGCAGAGGGAGGGGAGTTCTGTTGATCAGAGGGCCAGTACTGCCCAGGGCTCTGATTTCCCCTCGACGGGCTGGTCCTGCAACCACATTTTCCAGTCCTTTCTCCTAGAACCGCATCCCATCCCTCGCCGGAGCTGAGGCCCGCGTGTGTTCTGAACGGCACCGTCCCCCTGCGCTCCAAGCTTCACATCTTGGTGCCTTTTTGTCCGCCAGCCGCCTCGGCTGCCAAGTGGCACCACAAAGACCTTTCCTGTGAGCTGACAAGTGAAAAACCAATACTTCTCTGTCAGGCCTAGACGCCCCTCACAGTACACCATAGAATGGTCATTTCAAAGGGCAAAGACTAGAGAGCAGCCTTGAAACTCCCCTGACAGGAGAGATTTCAGAACGTGGAGGGGTTTATTGGGCTGCACCAACACTGGACGAACACGCAGTGACAGGCATTGCATGGCTGCTGATGGTGATAAAATCCTCAATAGCTTTGTGCTGTGCCTCCTGCTGGGTTTGATGCTTCCCTCGCAGACAAAGTCCCTATCGAGAGCTGCCTCCTTTCGCGGGGGTAGGCAGCTGCAGAGTGCCCTTTTTGTCTTCAGAAAAATAGGTCCACTTTTGAACTACTTTCTTCCACATTGATAAAGGAAAAAGCCCTTTCATCTCCCTTGAAGGCCTTTTCTGCTTCGAGCTCAAGTTAGCTGGATTTGCAGTATTCTCTGGCTCCACCCAAACCAGGCTGGTTCCTGAAGGGTCTCCAACAGAAATGTAGTGTCAGACAAAGAGCAGACTCAACGCCGAAAGCACTTCCCATCTTTAAGTCATTCTTTCTCGATGCACAAAAGTATCTGAGGGATAGGGTCTCGAGAAATAGAAACGAAACGTCTGTGTTGGGACAATCTCTATTTTATCACATTTTAAGGGGAATTGTTCATTCCTTTTCCACACCTTTCATAAATTTTATATGATGGATGGGGGACTTGAACTAATTCTTATTCCACCAACCTGGAAGTTCCTTGAGCATCTGGGATTTATTTGCCTCAGTATTTCCAGCATGTAGCACTGTACTTAGATTGTAGGAGGCAGAGAGAATGACATTGCTATTTAATGGGCATCTACTATATACTTGGTCACATGGGAGATGGTTTAAGCAAGTGTATGTGTATATAAATACAAGAGTGTTGGTTAGCCAGTGCAACAATAATGCTATGTAACAAACCACCCCAAACTCCAGAGCTTAAAAATGCCTCGATTCCTTATTACTGTTCATTTTGTCTGGGGTTTGGCTGATCTGAGTTGAGCAGGGCTTAGCTTGGTTGGGTAGTTCTTCCCGTTGGTCTGCGACTTAGCACCAGCTAAGTCATTGAGGTGAGTCTGGTCCAGGGGTCTCTTGTCTTCCTGGGACCAGAAGTCCAGCCCAGGCATGATCTTCCCTTCGTGATGTCAGAGGCTCAAGAGACCGAGTGGGAATAGGCAAGTCCTCTTACGGCCTATGCGAGGGACTGGTGCAGTGTCCGCCTCATTCACTCAGTCAAAGGAAGTGACGTGGCCAAACCCTAAGTGAAGGAGCAGGGAAGGGGTGGGGAATGGGGACAGGGGAGCCTCAGAGTCCCATGGCACAAATGAGGAAGGAATGAAGACAGGACAGTCACGCACCCCGTAGCCGGGTGTGTCCTCTGACGCCAACTAGACATGGTGCTGTCCCCATTCTGCTGAGGGGGAGGGAGGCCCACCTGGGTTCCAAAGCTTATTCTCTTTCTTTCATGGTGTTTCTTCATGCTCCAGAAACGCATGTTGTATTGGGGCTAATAAATAAAAAACGAGTCTGTTCCCTGGCTGGGTGGCCTCATTGCTTGGAGTGTTGTCCCATACACCAAAAGGCTGCAGGTTGAATCCTCAGTGAGGGCATGTAAGGGGGGCAACTGATCAATGTTTCTCTCTCACGTTGATGATTCTCTCTTCTCTCCTGTGTTTCTAAAAATCAATAAAAACCTATCTTCGGGCGAGGCTAAGAAAACAGAAACAAAAAAACCAAAAAGCATCAACAAGTCCAGCTGAAAGTCAAATCATCTTTCTGAACTAATTTCCAGCTTGTCTGCCATTGTCCTCGTTCAGTTATCCCAATTCTGCGTAATTCTCACATCCTGGTGACAGTCCGCATTTCACTAGCTGGGCCCGGTCAGATCCTGGGTCACACGCTGCTCTGTCTGGAGGAACCAGGCAAGAAGGTACACAGACCAGAGGCCCCCCAGGATGGCAGGGGCCCTCCACCCACTCTTTTTGCCAAAGAGGACCCCATTATGAAAATTTCTGGGTGGATTTCTTAATCAAAATAGATGATGTCCAACATAACAAAATGTGTCCATCTAGGGCAGCCGCTTAATTCTCTGGTCATTTCTCTGACCTACGATAGTTGTGTAGACGGTTGTATTACTCTGTCTGTCAGCACCAGCTCACCTGTGTGTAGACAGTGAGGCACGAATCAATCGAGAGGTTGGCACATCTGGTGGCCTTTGGTGGCGGTCTCACAGAAGAGCTGGTCAGGATCTGAGATTTCGGAGAGAAGCAGAGCCAGCTGGCCAGAGCAGCGTGGTGATTTTGGAGGTGCCATTTTCCTCTGCAGGTCACCGAGGGGCTCTGTGAGGTGCCCCGTGGGAGTCCGTGTTTTGCCAGATGCCGACATTGTGTTTTTCCTGGTGGTGAAGCTGTTCCCCTGTCTGCAGAAAAGCAAACTGAGGCTAATGCTCCATGCGACAGTTCTTCCAGGCTCAACTCTCAGTTGAGACCCGTACAGTGGAAGCATCTGGAAGTCGGGGGATGGCCCTGCCTCACGGGGCCCAGCTTGTCTGGGGAGTTCTACTGTAAACCACTGCAGCCATTGGCAAGACTTGGAACAGCCGCCCCTGGGTCCCTGACAGGTCGCAGGCAAAGCCCCCTTCCCTCTGCTCCGAATTGCTGTGAAGGCCGTTCCCTGCGGTGTTTCTGGGGAGCTGAGTGGATGCCATGGTTTTTCAAGGAGGTGGCAACATCATTTCACACGTGATCAAAAATATTTTTTTTTTGAAAGGAGAGGGATGATCCATGATTTTGGAACTATTTCTGAGCATCTGCAAAAATGCTGGTCAATGTATGGGGCTATTGTAGCATCGATCATCTTTATATACTTACTCCCCACTGCTCTTGTAATCCCTCGGAATCTGAGGATGAAATTAGTTTCTCAGTGATCTTTCTTTTCACCCTGGATAGTTCCTGTAGGATTACTTGTAGGTACTCACATCTTTTTTCTTTTTATTGATTTTTTTTTTTTTTAGAGAGGGAGGGAGGGAAAGAGAGGCAGACAGAGAGGGAAATTAATTCGTTCCACATATTCATGCATTCATTGGTTGATTCTCGTTTGTGGGATCGAACCCGCAACTGGGCGTATCAGGACAACACTGTAACCAACTGAGATACCCGGCTGGGGCCACAGGTACTCAGATTATCTGTCAGAGTTCACTGGTGACATCCTTCTAGTTTTATTTTGTTTCCAGTGTGGTGTCTTTTAGAAGCTGGGCTATTGGATTGAGAGAAGGCCATGAGGGAGGAAATGAGGGCTGGATGAAAGGAAACAGTACATTTTGGTCATGTGCCAGACGTTGGACACTTCCATGTCTTATTTTATTCTTCCAAAAATATTTTGGGGTGAGTCCTTTGATCCCCATTACACGGATGAGGAAACAGACTTAGAGTGTATTGAACTAGCCAATAATCTGGTGATTAAGAAGAGTAGAGATTTTGGGTCTTTCTGAATCCAAACCGGGCCCCGTGTCTGTTCCTGCCCGCGGAGCCCCTTTCCGCCTCCCTGCCTCCCAGGGCAGTACGTGCCCCCCTCCCGCGGCGCTGCAGCGACCACAGCATTGCCGCTCCTCCAAATGCATGTGGGACAGATGGGGACCGCTGGCTGTGACTTCCTGTCCATCTCATCTGTGCCCGTCTATATTCGCCTCCCCAGATTCCCACTGGGGCTGGATTTGCTCTTCGAAATCAGGAGAAGTTTTCTCATTGCAGGTGGCCGCGGGGTGAAGTTCTTGACTAGCATTTTTCCAGCCCCTGCAGTGGTTCCTGGGACTACTCCCAGCCCTTTATTCACAAAGTTAGCCAAAGCAAAGAGATGCTGCATAGCTCATGGGCTGTAATTGAACCACTAGAGCTTTCTATCTAGGGCAGTTTGGATCCTGAAGCACAGGCCGCAAGTGGGCAACCAAACGAAAGGCTGGACAAACACACCTGGGAAATATAAAGGTAGATTTACCCTCACATGGTGTTCAGGCGAAGAAGTGAACAGAACGGGGTTTATTCTGGAAATACTGTCCTGCAGCTGGGCGTTCATACCGTCTTCTGTCTCAGGCAAGCACAATAAGACAAACCGAAAACATTTCACTAGAGAGCTCCTATTTAATCTGCAGACTGGCCTTTGACCCGGCTTAGTTTTCCAAATGCCTCCTGTCTGCCATCTCTCCTACCTGTCCTCTTATTTCAGCTTTTTCCATAGTCAGTGTGTCCAGAGATCTGATATCAGAGCCAAGTCTCAGTGAGTGACGTGGTGGCTCTACATGTCTCTAGCCCTTCTCCTGTGGGTCATCCTTATGGCCGATGCCCCAAGTTCTGCCGCCTGGTGGGGATACCAGCTCTGCCCCTTCCTCCCTCCACCCGGAGGCACCAGTTGCATCGCCTCCTCTCCCCAGCTTCCTGTTCTCTCTGTCTTCCTTCTGCTCCATTCTCACATCAGCAGGAGACTTGAGCTGGGGGAGGCTGGTGTGGCCTGTGAGCACTGGGAGCCCCTGAGACTTGTGAGCCTGAGGCTGGCTGTCGGTGGAGAGTGGGGGACCTGGTGGTAGTGATGCGGGGTGGGGTCGACTGGCTAGCCAGGGGCCAAATCGAGGACAGTGTTCATGACACCGTGGTCATGGTCAAGGAAAGGACAGTGAGAGTCCAAACAAACCCCAGGGGCCAGTGCGGGGAACAGGAAGGAGGGTCGAGTTGCTGTTACAGAGTTCTTCTGCCTTTGGGATTCCTTAAGCCCCCCAGACATTGGAAGTGGGGAATTGCGGCCTTTACATTAAGGACATCCAGATTTCAACTTTCGTACAAAGCCGCCAGCTGCCTTGGAAAGGACCCACAGATAAGGGGCGTGTAATTCCAGGCTGTGATGTGAGTAATGGTTAGCTTTGTGCAAAACAGAAGTCCCAGGAAGCAGGTTTGGGCCTCAAAGGAAGGAGAGAAAATAACCTGAACTATTATAAATGAAAGATGAGATCCCAGAGTTAGATTAAGAAAATGGGACAAAGAGGGATGATCAGCCTCTTCAAAGGAGTGCTTGGAAAGGAGGAGGGACTGTGTGTGTCAGTGGAGCCAAAATCCATCCTGCTTGCCTGCCTGCCTCTGTCTGCCTCTCTGTCTGTTTCAGTTGACGCTGGAATTACTCTTAGGAAAGGAAACATTTTATTTAGCAAAATATCCTGCTTGGTAGGGAAGATGAGATGTTGATGGCATACTTTAGTGAGAGTCAAGAAACAGATTTATCCACATTATAAATATGTAGCACTTTTGCGACAGCAATTATAAATAAGAGAGGAGCAGAGAGAAGGTGGGGGGAGGTGGGAAAAGGGGAGGAGAGAATGCTAGAGCATTCTCGGCCTTTTAAGAAAGGGAATGATGTTTCTCAGTTGGAGATGATTTACATTTCTGTGACATAGTCCCATTTCCCAATACCTTTTGGAAATCCGCTGCCTCCAAAATTCCAATGAGAGGCTTGTGTGTGTGTGGGTGTGTGTGTGTGTGCATGCGTGCGTGTTTTAAATAAACACTGATACCACCGGTGTGCTGGGCTCCTTGTCCAGCTTGATGCCCTAGGGAGGGAGACCACAGGTAATGGTGAGCAACGTTATTCTTCTGTCGACCTTATACAGCTACAGGAACTTGAACCTGGAAGGGACGTTGAGGTTATAAACTTTTCAGGAGCACCTAGGACTCTTGGGGGAGAATCCTGGATTTCCACAGGTCAAGGAGTGAGTTTATAGTGGGCCTTATCTTTTACAATTTTTTAAAGAAATTGATTTGGGTGAGAAAGAAATATCAGTTTGTTGTTCCACTTACTGATGCATTGATTGAATGATTCTTCGACGTGCCCTGACTGGGGATCAAACCTACAACTGTGGTGTATCCAGACGATGCTCTAACCAACTGATGAGCTATGTGGCCAGGGCATATTGTGTTACATCTTGTCCGTAAGGGCAGGGAGACCCAGCTGGTGACTGGCTTTTATATCTCAGCTCCTCTGTTTTCATGTGGGGTCCAGCTTACCTGAGTAAGGTGTGCTAGTGCATTGACCAGCTCTGAAATGTGGGTATCCTGGGGCCTGTGGGGGAAGCCCAAATTCTGGGTCTGATTGCTGAGGGTAAGTGTGTCAGGAGGCCGGAGCCATGTCCTAGGTCCCCCTTCCAGCTGCAGTCGGGACACCTTCCTTGAGATTCCCCCTAACTGCCTTGCTCCAACATGCATAAGCTGTTCCCCAAACAAGTGCTGCTCAAACTTCAGAGTGCCTCGGAACTACCAGGATGGCTGGATAATGGGTTTGCTGAGCCACATCCGTGAGGTCTGTGAATAAGGCCAGATGTTCGCATGTCCAACCAATTCTCAGATGCTTCTCCTACTGGTCTGCAAACCACACTTTGAGACCTACTGTTCTAGGCCAATGTGTCTTAAACTTTAGTGTGCATGGGAGTCATCTGGGAAGCTTGTTAAAATGCAGGTTCTGATTCAGGTGCGGGTGGGGCCTGAGAATGCGCTGATGCCGATGCTGTTCATGTAAGGACCACCTTTGAGCAGCATGGGCTTTAGGCTACGTCCAGCTGAGAGTCCAGTCTTTCTATTACTCTAGGAATAGGCCCCTCCCTCCCAGGCTGCTACTCTCCGCTGCTTTGCAAGGGCCTGGCTCTGTCTTCGATCTTGCAGTTCTGCTGTTCCCTTCCCAGGCTGCCCCACCCCACGGCCTTGCGAGGAGCTGAGCTGCCCAATCAGCTGTGAGAACACCTGTTCATCCCAATCAGAGCGCTCCTGGGACAGTTAAGCCTTGTCAGGCTCCGGCACTGGCTGGCTGCTGGAGAGCTACAGCCAGCTGTCCCTGCCCTCTCCTTCCCCAGGGCCTGCTTTGCCCTCTCATGCTGGCAGGGGCCGCATGGAGTGCCAGCTGTTCCTTTGCCCTTGAACCAGCCTGGCTCCCTTCTCTGCTGGCTTCCCTGTGCCCCAGCCACTCCTGGATGACTCCATACTCCCAAACAGGCCTGTTACAGGGCGGCCCAGCAGCTGCCCAGACAAAGGGCAGGGGGATCTGGGCGGTGGTTCAAAATAAGGAGGGGCCAACAAGGTAGAAATGATGGAGAGAACGAAGGAGAAATGAGAATGTATGCTCCGTCTGAGACTTTTCATCTGTCGGACAGGAATAAAAAGGACAGCAGCCTACTATGCAGTGTGAAGGGAGGGATTCTTGTAGGAAAGATTAGTGGGAAGGGAAGTGGTTTGAGATTCAGGAGACCCGAGTTCTAGTCCTTGTTCTGACATCAGTCAAGATCCCCCTGGATGTCAGTGTTCTCACTTATAAAAAGAGACAGTTTGATTAAACCCCCTTTGACAGACTCCAAACCCTCCCCAGGTGATGGACCATTGTGTTAGACTAGCTTCTGTCGCTGAATGTAATATATACGCCGAATGTCACGTGTAAACAAACATATGGCTATGAAGACTGCCTCTGTTTCCCAAATGATTTTCGGTATGTGCCACTGACAGATGACTGCAGTGTGAAGGCGCAGTTAGAAGCACAGTGGGCTTGAGATGTCTCAGCCCATCCACAGGTGCCTTCTGTGTCCCCAGACCGCGGTGGGGGCCTCACCCTGCGCTCCGTCCTGGCCCAGCTGGAGGGGCAGGCCTGGCCCTGGGCACGGACCTGGGCCAGGGTGCACTCCCCCCTGCGGTCCACTTTGAGTCGCTTCTGTGCAATCAAACCAGGTGCTCATAAAATGAAGAAGAGATCACCAAGGGAAGCAGGGAAGGCCTGGTGGCTGTGCGCTTTGGATGACCTGATTAAAATCCCTTCTTCGCTCGTTCGAGGCTCCCACACTCTGTTCACTGTCAGTGTCAGCCCATCTGTCTTCTACTTGGCTGTGCAGCAGGGCCTGTGCAAGGTTCTGACACCACGACCGAGTCCAGGAGTGAGTCTCGGGGGCCCTTGTCCTTAGTGAGTCCCAAATTGAGGAAGGGAGAGCGATGTGCGAGTGGGTTGAGTCCATGAGTCTGTGACCTCACCGATGCCCGACTTTGGGGGTGTGGCCTGCGCCAGAGCACCAGAGGTTCCAGGGTCTGTGTGGTGGTTTCTGCAGGATTCCTGGGGCTTTTCTCCTCCCCCATGTTTCATTTCCTTCTTTTGAAATCCTGCATCTCCCTTGCACAAAACCAGTGCCACCTGGCTGGGTCCGATTCAGTGCCGTGAGGATGCGGTGGGCAGTGGAGACAGGCTGCCCCACCCCCTCGGGCACCTGTCTGCCGGCCAGGTCCTTCAGGAGAGGGAGCCAGGTCTGCCTGGAGCAAGGCGGCAGATCCCCGAGTCCCCTTCCCTCTTTCCACCTGTGCGTCCCCCTGTGCGAGAGGACTGCCGCAGAGCCCGGCTTCTCACCCAGCTTCTCCGGAAAGCTCCTTCTTCCCCCTGGGGCTGCACATTTTCTCTGCTCATTAAGCACTCCTTGGTGTCCATCAGATGCTCTGAGACTCACCTCGGAATCTCTGTGGGGCAGCTTGGGCATCGTTCAGTGTAAAAGGGCAAGCGTTATCCCTGCCCACCTCTTCCCATCTGCCCTTCTTGGAGAGGCGCCAGTCAGAGGAATGTGAAGGGATTTTATTTAACTTCATTTTCATTCGTTTTCAAGTCTCCAAAGCAGTAAAATGAACTCCTCTGCTTTTGGATTTGGCTGGGAAAGGGAAGACTCAATAACTCTGAAGAAAAAATTGGGGAAATATCTTCTAAAGTTTTGCTTTGATCTTCTCAGTCCCTTCAAAAGCCTTTACTCTCTCCCTCTGCCCAAGGGGACGATCCAAACCCTTGCTCATGGCATTCAAGGCTCTATATGGGAAGTGGGCCACCTATCTGGTTATACCCCCCAGCCCTGTTGATCCCTCCCCATCCTCTGTTTTAGCCACATTGGGTGACACTCTGTTCCCCAAACATTCTTCCTCTTGCTTTGTTCACTTTAGGCCCTTTACCCAGGATGCTTTGCCCTCCCCCTTTTACCTCTTCAAATCCTACTTGTTTTGCAGGGCTTCCTTCTGTCCCCTGTCAGGAAGCTTTCCCAGCTCTCCCAGTTGGAGCAACTGTCTCCTTCCTGCTGCTTTCAGGGCATTCGTGTGCGGCTTTCTCCTCCTTTTCCCATTCTGACTTGTATTCTGGATAACTTGTGCATTTTTCTCACCATATCACCATATCCTTGTGCATTTTCCTCACCATATCACTTTCTTATTTTGGTTCCCAGTCACTCAAGGCAGAAAAAAAAAAACCCAAGGAGGCATTCAGAACTCCCCTGTGTGCCACCGCACACAGCACCCGTGAGCAATACTGCTGATTTTACTTGCTAAATAGTCCTCGAATCCATCCCTTCTTCTCTCGGAGTGATTAGCTCGGTGGCTGGGCCATTCACCCTGTTTCAGGGGTCACTACAACAGGCATTTGGGTTCCTTGCTGCGGTCTGCGGGGCTCACAGCTGTGGTCCTCACAGGGCTGGCAGTTCTGTGTTTCCCTCCCCTATTAGTCCGGCAACTTTCCCAGTAGCTGCCCCATCATGGTTGCTGGGGCCTGGTGCACAATTAGGTGCCTAATAAATACCATGCAAATGGAGGCTGACTAAGGGACATCGCAGCGAGATGGGGCAGGGGCAGCCAGCTCAGCGGGGGGCATGCCACCTATGTGTGGGTCCTTGACTCACACGGACCCTAATCACGAACCCAATTTCCCCTCTGAATTTGCTTACATTTATTTGTCTCATGGTTAAGCAAACACCTTAGCTGCAACATTTTGGGCGGTGTTGTCCTGCAAGAGATGCCTCTTCCTTCGTCAACAAGCGGACGCAGCCTATCGCCAAGTGTGTGGGATGCAACCCAGCAGCTTCGTAACCTGGTGTGTGACTCTCTTTCCCTGTTGTCACCTGGTTGGATCTCAGACTCCACGATTCAGATGCAAGTTAGAGAGCGTGTGGAAAATCTGCTTAGATATAAACATCGAGAAATGAAGGGGAAGCAAGACTGATTTCGAGCTAAAAATTATACAATTCAGGGCGTGAGCGCTCATGGCTTCCTCCTTTAAAGACAGTGAGAGGGCGAGACCTGAAGTGTTCATACAGTGGTTGAGGGGCAGGATGACATGCCTTGACATTTCTCCCTGTGTAATGGTTAGGGACAAGTGCTCAGAAAGCCGATCCCCCTAGACCCTCCCTGAATTCAGATTCTCTGTGCTCCTGTCCCCTGAAGTATACTCAGTGGTCACTGTCATTGAGATAATGTGGTCATTGCATCCACATGTCTTGTGAATTTGTAGTAATTGTATCCCAGGCTGCTCTTGCCCACAGGAATGAAATAACATTAATGATGGCTGAGATTTCTTAAATTCCTCCTACTTGTCTATTTCCAATTTCCTTATGGAAAGAAACTGCAACTTGAAGGCTGTCAAATTCCAAGCCCCAGGGCCATAGTTTTCCTGGAAAACAGACTCCTACTAGGGAATCCCTTTTTTTTTCCTGTGGGGCATTTAAGTACAGTGGACCTATGGGGTGGGGAGCAGCATCATCCCGCTGGTTCGGGCAGAGCCTTGTGGAAGTAGTTAAGGTGTGTGGGCAAGGGCAATGGGGCTATGCCTCATTCACGAAGCTATTTCTGTCAGGGGAGTAAAGTGAGAACACGCCGCATGAAATAGAATAACGTGGGGCCAGATGATAAATTGGCCCGGGGAAGGGCCTGAGCGCACTGCGTGGGGCTGACCCCGGGGAAGGCGCAATGAGGCGGGAACCTCCAGTCTGTGCCTATCCTTTCATTAAACGCTAGCGTTTACCTTCTTTCGTCTTTGGTCTCCTTTGTCCAGCGGAGCTTCTGCTTCTCTGTTCTGGTGCCTTTCTCTCTCTCTCTGCTGTAGCTGTCCTTACCCTGTTAATGAACGGCTGTGTTGTGGAAGATATCGAATAATCAATGGCACACGTCATGAAGATTTTCTGCCATACAGCCCCTGCGCGAGGTGGGTGTGTGGAGCCGTTGGGACCAGTTCGGTCAAGTGGGTTAATGGAAGGAAGCCATTCATTTTGACCAGGGAAGTGAGTCCATGGAGCCAGAATGTCAAGGCTGGGCAGGGAGGACACAGTGCGGGGATCTGTCTTTCCAGGAGGAGGGAAGTCAGAAAATGACTGAGGTCCAGGGAGTGCTCAGAATAGGAAGGGGCCTCAGGGTCTCCCTCTTAGGGTGGGAGGTAGAAGCATGGCCAGGGAGTTTGATCCCTGAGTGGACAGGTGGGATTGTGTCTCCAAAGACACAGTATCTTGCTTTGACCGGTGTGTCTCAGTGGGTTGGACATCATCCCACAGACTGAAAGGCCACCAGTTCGATTCCCAGTCTGGGCACATGTCTGGGTTGCAGGTTTGGTCTCTGGTTGGGGTGTGTGTGAGAGGCAACCAATCAGTGCTTCTCTTTTACATCCATGTTTCTCTCCCTCTCTTTCTCCCTCTCTCACCAACCCGGGAAATGAATATTTTTAAAGAAGACACAGAGTCTTGACACCGTGGAGCGGGTCTCAAGTAATTCCTTATACCAGTAGTGAAAGAATCGATGCCTATGAATTTTTCAATAAATTGAAGTAGATTCCAGATGACTTCTCCATGAAAACGTATTGACTGGCAATCTGAACAGAAACCGGTCAGGGGTACAGGTAGCAGCCCAGGAACCACGGGGACTGTGTCACGGATGCCACGTCCCACAGCGAGAAGCCTTCTGTCAATAGCTGCAACAATGAAGTGTTGTGGCGGCGTTTTACTTCCACAGAAATGTTTTAATGGGAAGAGGCCACATGGCAAGTAGCCCCTAAGCTCTCGCTGTAATGAGCTCCACCAGCCGCGGATTCTCATCCTGAAGCGAGGGGGGTGGCGAAGTGAGTGCTCTGATGTCTGAGCTGGATCAGGAAGGAAAGCCCTGGACCCTTGTTCTGCAGCACCTGCCTGTGCTCCGTGTTCACTTTGCATTGGATAAGCCCCCTACCTGCTGTCTGCTAAGACTCGAAGCCTGGCCGAGGGTCTCCTCCGTGTGACATGCCTTTGGGTGTCTGGGCAGAAGGTCGACCCCAGGATAGCCTGAGCAGAAGGCTGCCTGCAACTCTGATCTGACTGTAAAGTTCTCTGCTGCTGCAGCTGGGAGGCTGCCTGTGCCACCTGAGAGCCTGCGGCTCTCGTTCCAGCTCATCAGATGGGCTCTATTTTCAGGGCCTGTCCACAGCCCCCCCTTGCATTGCGGAACCTGGAGTTCTCCAAATGCTTGGTTGCAGCTGTCACCGAGGTATTTTCAACCCTGCTCAGTGCGTACCCGAAATCCAGGGAGCGAAGCTGAACAGAAGCATTTGGAGACCCATCAGGATACAAATGGAGTTAACTGACATTTGAGGTGGGGGCGGGGCTCTGTTTACCCAGGATCTGGGCAGGACGTGAACAGATAGATCATCTCCCTTAGAGACCCCTTAAGCCCTGCAGTGTTCTCAGTCTCATTCACAAGGAGAAGGGAAAGGGGCAGGCCTGGTGGCTAGAGATTCGTTCCTGGCCAGCAGAAAGAGTGAAATTCAGAGTCCTGCCCGTGGGAGGAAGTTCGTAGATCTCAGAGGCCTGACTCCAACGGGCGTGCTGGGAAAGGAGGACAGAGAAGCTGGATGGCTGTGTGAGGGCTGGGGGTGCCAGGCAGTCGGGTGGCCTGTGGGTGCACACACCGGAGCTCCCTCAGACTGGCGTCACCAGCCGATGTGGGCTCTGAGGCACTGGCACCGACTTGAGACCCATTGCTGGCAGGTGAGGCCACCTAGGTCCTGTGAGTGCTTTGGTTTGGAAGGCTGAGCCTTCGAGTTACCAGAGATGGTAACTCCTGGCCCCTGCAGTAGCTCAAACCTGCAGGATGGCCACCCTTCATCTTGTACAACGTTCTATTTACTTTAGCTCTCCTCCTGTCCTCGGGGCCACCTCCAGAGTTTTAATGATTCTGTTAGAGAAGACATTCATGCCCCACCCCCCACTTCTGGACCACGGTCATGGGGTGAATGCCCGCATCTGTTGCTTGAATGCATTTTGTTTCCTTAATATTAGGCAGCAGGTATATTAGGGTAACCCAATAAATGGAATCCTAGAGAGGTGGGAGCTTATTACCAAAAAGACACCTAGGAAGATTCTGATGAGTCCTGCTTTGTGAGGTACTCGTCTCACTGAGTCACTGGGCTGCAGTGGACGGGCAGAGAATGCAGTTGAGAAACATTGTTTAGTTTCCTCTGGGGTTCGCCAGGGGCGAGGCCATCCATGTGTCACTCCAGGTGCTTCCAGGGCATCCCCCACCATTTCCACACCTCACTGTGTCTTTAGAGGTGCTCCACCATTCAGGTGGACGAGGCAGGGGTTGCTACCAGGACATGTTTTTGCTCCAAAAAGAGGAAAAAGGCTTGAATGCAGGACACAGGTGTCTTGAATTTACTCAGTTCCTGATGCTCAAGTTATTGATCATGTTTCCCACTCATCTTGTGTGTTTTTACCTAATCCCTGTAACATGGGGACAGGTGTAATTTTGTGTCATTGCTATACAATGTGTGATAGTTACAAGTAGCCTTATTCCCTGATGTGAGGAGCCCAAGACTCAGCAGAAAAGTGACTGTCTGGGGTCGCACATTTCATCCTTACAGAGTCTGGGGCCTTAGATCCTATCTCTCCACCCTCAGGCACATCCCTTTTTTTTTTTGCTAGACTCAAATTATTAGAGAACTGAGCCTCTTCATTTGAAAGTAATGGGGGATTCCAAAAATAGCCTCCGCAGTACTTAACAAATTTGAAAGACCAAAGGAACTGAGGCCAAAGAAGACAGAGACAAGTGAGCTGTTTCATTGTATAAATTTCCATTAACTCTGGTGATAATAACTGATGCCACCTTAATACGCTTCTATATATTAATTAAAAAGACTTGAGATTTGGTAAAAGGTCAGGATGACACATTGAATTGTCTCTCCAGTTGTGCTAACTCCAAATGAGACTCTCATTATCACCATGATTTTGCAAAATTGATTAGATGAACATGAATGTATTTGAGTGTCAAAGGCCGCATCAGGACGGCCTGCTAATAAGCTCAACCCCTCAGGCAGTGGCTGCCTGGCTGCCTGGTGGGGCACACAGTAGGTGCTCAATGAGTGCTGTGGGCTGGCTGGATCGATCGTGGTTTCAGTTCGCCTTTCATCCCAGGGAGCATGGTGCTTTAATGGGTTCGCTAGGATGACATTCTAAAAATGTATCAGCCTATAAATTTAAAGACTCTGTTGGAAAACTTTGAAACTTACAAAAGGCATAGAGAATAGCATGTAATAAACCCCCAGGTGTCCTCTCCCGGCTCCAGTACTCACTAACACTCTGTTATTTTTGTTTGTTCCCCTTATACATACACACACATACTTTTTTGGCCGGCAGGCTAGAAATGAGGTTCCAAACATCATGCAATTCACCTGTAAATGCAAGTGTTTGTATCTCCAATAGAAAAAGATTTTAAAAAATGTATAACCACAATATCGGCACCACAACAGTGGTGCCTCAGTCTCAGAGGACCCGTCTTTCATGTTTAATGTCCCATGATGGCCCCAAAGGGTGTCCTTTTGGTTAGGTTCTTCAGATCCGATTTTAAACAGTGTCTTCCCACTGCATTTGGTCGATTCGGCTCTTACATCTTTTTCAGTCTTTACTAGGTGCCCCTCCCGTCTGTACGAAAGAGTGAGCGCTAGAAGTTTGACGAGATTCAGTCACTTAAAAAAACGTCGTGCATAAAGTTGTGTGCTTTCTTCAACCTACCACATTGCAGAAAAATTCCATTTCATACACATGCGTTTTTTCTGAGTCCTAGTTCTTGGACAAAACCGATAACATGAGGAGTGTTTTGAGAATATGGCATGGAGACGTGGCCCTTTCGGACACTGAAGTCACAGCCATGCAGGACAGTGCCACTGGCTAAGGAAAGGGGGCTGTGGACGTTTACCAGACACAGTGTCAGCTTCTCAGGAGGGATTTTAGGGCAGAGTCGAGGCCCCGTTCAGGCCCTATTTTCCCTCATCTGACACACCATTCTCTGAAGCTCCATTTTATTTTGGCAACCCACAGAAAACCTGAAGCCAAATGAACAAGAACAGGCAGTTTGGAACCGTGAAAAGGGATGGATGACAGTGACACGATCAAGTGGAAAGCAGAAGAAAAAGCAATAGCAGAAACAAGGATGAGAGAAGGCACGGAATCTCGGATCAGTCGATAAGGAGGAAACCCGCTTCCTTGTAGGGAATACACCCTCTTGTCTGTATAGCTACGTGGTCTCATTTCTTTATCACATCAACCATATGAGGTGTGGACTAGTGTGTTCTGTGTTAAACCTTGGCCCCTGGCTTGGGTAGCTCAGTTGGGTAGAGCATCATCCTGATACGCCAAAGTTGCAGGTTCGAATCCAAGGTCAGGGCACATATAAGAATCGCCCAATGAATGCATCAATAAGTAGAACAACAAATCGATGTTTCTCTCTCACTCCCTCAAATAAATAAAGTAAGAAAAGAAACATTAAGAAATGTTCCTCAATCACCCCTTCATGGGGAGGAAACCCCAGGGGACACTGTCCCCTTACTAGAAGTGCACAGATGGGAGTGTGACATGCAGAATAATTGAGCTCCTGCCACCTCGGTTGCACAGGCAAGAAACCTCACGGCGTGTTTTGGGACATACTGGCTTCTGCAGGCGGTGGAAAAAATACAGGCTTTGTAATCACTTTAAACATCTTCAAGTTGTTGGAAGATTTATGTACATCGAAGTACAGGTATAAATGTTTATAACTTCGTACTCCCCCAAATTTTACAAACCAGAAAGGCAGAGATGTCACAGCAGTAGTGAAATTAATGGATGGATTTATCTTGGAGAATTATCTGGTAACAGTTTCGTGAGATTGATGCTGCCTATTCTCTCCGTCAGCTTGGATCTTCTCTGCGGTTTTCTAGAATTTTCAGTGACGCATTTGACTGCTGCGATGAGCCAGCTCTACTCAAGAATCTAATTTTCTGTCCTTCTCTAAACTCAAGATTGGATCAATTCACAGTGGATGTCCCCATTCCATCCTAGACGTGACTGTGACTCAAAGAAATGACCTCTGTCTTGGTCTCTTACTGCAAAAAAAGAACGTGGTTGGGGCCCTTAAGTTGGATAAATTCTACCTGATGAATGTCTTAACCAGTTCTTACCAAGGGTTGGAAATTTGGGGATGGCGAATGCTGCGTCATCAGAGGTGGCACCTTTGAAGTCACCCCAGCGTCATGTCGTCTGCCTTCCAGATTCCCCCTGAGAGGTGAAAAATAGGGAATTCAGGTTAGGGGTCACCCTCAGGTGCATCCCACACAGCTTGGGATGATTTAATGAAGGGACAAACAACTCCCCACAATTCGTCGAGCCCTTAGGCCCTCAGCAAATAATTTTTGGTGTTCATAGTGGTGACTCTGAATGAGCCAGCAATGACTGTTTCATAGGGAAATGGTTAAGAGAAACAAAAAGTTTTGCTACTTAAAGAACTTACTTTCAGCTCCCTGGAAAACAATTCACTTCTTGACCATCCCAGCTAGCCAGTTTTATTCTCCTGGGCTTTTGTGGGGGCTGGGTGGGGGGAACATCTTTTGTTTCACTGGCAGAGAAAATTCTGGCCCATGCAAACAAGTCTTACCTGGCAGGACATTTCCCCTGCATTTTTCAGGTTCACAGCATACCAGTTCTTCATTTCCTTCTCAGACACATCCGTTCATTAACTAATCCAGGTTTCGAATCGCATGTATCAAACGCCATCTTTTTCCAGCACACAAAAACCCCCTCACATGAAATAAATGGCATTATGTTGAAAAGAATTGGGTTAGAGTGTCTTTTACTTGGGAAGAAAAGGAGGTAATTAGTTTGACATATATTTTTTCCTTTGCGAATGTTAATGTCATTTTCAACCAGGAAGGAAAGGTGAATGGCTGTGCCCAGTCACTGCTCCTGGTTTTTGTGGCTGACATTATATGAAAGAAGTTTGGGGAATAAAAGGGCCTCGGTTGAATGTGTCGATGAGCGNCACAAAAACCCCCTCACATGAAATAAATGGCATTATGTTGAAAAGAATTGGGTTAGAGTGTCTTTTACTTGGGAAGAAAAGGAGGTAATTAGTTTGACATATATTTTTTCCTTTGCGAATGTTAATGTCATTTTCAACCAGGAAGGAAAGGTGAATGGCTGTGCCCAGTTACTGCTCCTGGTTTTTGTGGCTCTGACATTATATGAAAGAAGTTTGGGGAATAAAGGGCCTCGGTTGAATGTGTCGATGAGCGGGGTTCTCTGGACTCCAACACAATCTCAAAGAGTTTGCAATTCATAGAGCTTTTCTGAAAGGCTGCCAAGAGGGATATTTTCAATAGGTTGGTCGAGTGAGGAATTAAATGTAGATTATTCTGGAAGGGATTGGAATTTAATATAACATTTGAACAGGTTAAATTCATATCAATAAAATACTAGGCAGATGGTGAGACTATTTAATTGCCAGCACACAGAAGACACATAACATTTCTAGAAAGGACGAATGCAGGGCAGGCCGCTGTCTCAGGCCCCTGCGTGCGTTTTCAAAGGCAGCCTGGGAACTGGCTGCCGCCCTTTGGAATTGGAGGCCGTGGCAAAGCTGCGATCAAATGTGATGGATTACGTAGCCAATTTGCTTGAGGTTTGTGGTGTGCGTTAATCCAACTCTTTGAATTTCAAAGAACTGATGTCATTTGGAATGCACATCACAGAAAATTAATGGGATTCCTTGGTCAGAAGTGAAAACTAAGACAATGTGACAGGGAAAAAAAAAGGATCGGGGTTTCTAATGGCTGAGGAGTGGGAAGCGTGGATTTTTAGGAGAAAGCCCCCCCTAGCCGATCAGAGGCCCCCTCCTGCACCCCAGGGAGTGTCGGAGGGCGCCCTCTTTGTGAGCCAGCCTTGCCAGGAGTGAGAAAACACAAAGTGCTGCTTATTCGAATGGTTCCCAAGAATTCAGCAGCATCAGAGGCAGTTAGAAGTTTTACTGGACCTAATTCAATAGAGCAGACGTGACAAGTTCCTCCCGTCTCCAGGCCCCCCCCGCCCCCCCCCCCACCACCCTGTCTGGGTCGCTCTGGCAGGGTGGGGCTGAGGCTGCTGGGAGCCCTGCCCGGCAGGGAGCTGGGCTGACATTGGGTGCTTCCCACGGTGGACTCGACTTGGGGCGGGGTGGCAGAAGGGAGACGGAATGACGGCCAAAGAGGCAGGCTGGGAAAGCAAGCGGGGACGAGGTCTCGGGAAAGAGCCAATGAACTAAGTGAGCGGGAGGAGAATGGACATACAAGGAGCTGGCACTTTGCCTAGCTGGGTGCTGGGTGCTGTCCGAGTTCATGGGACGATTACAGCAACTGTGTGTGACAGCCATAAAAATAGAGCCCTGGTGCAAAGTGGGTTGTTCAACACATGTTTTCTGAAGAAAAGACAAAAACCAAAACCCGATAACCGTGCAGCTGGGTGATAATGCTGTCCTTCCTTTTCGGACGAGGAAGCTAAGATTCTAAGGGAGTTCTGTTCTTTGGACTTTGCACACTGCAAAAATGCTCTTCAAATGTTAACTCGCATTACTGCTATCACTTCAAACCTTTGTGCCTGGAAGTGCGTGTAGCTCAGAGTGGGCAGACAGTAAATGCCCAGGAGTGATGAGCTGTCTGTTGCTAGGTATCATCCCTGGCTTTCTCTCTTCCATGTCTGTTCTGCTTTAGCTGATTAGCCTGCTTCTGCTTTGCAGAAGCAGGACTAACTACACACTGTCGTTAGTCTGGCTGTGCCCGGCCACCCCCAGAAACAGCATAATAAGGTGCCCAGTCCAAAGTTAGGCAGGAAGCCTGACTTCTGGGCCAGATCTGACATGAAGTGACTCTGGGGACTAACCCATGTGTCCCCTCTGTCCCTTCAGTCCTCACCTGTGAAATGAAAAGGTATTGTTGGTCCAGTCCTCTGTACGGCCCTGCCAGTTCCTACATTTTGTGTCCCCGTGAATGCAGATGGTGGCAGTTATTAGTGCGTATCGTTCTGCTGTAGGACATTACTTTTTTGTCATTATTGGCACTGACATGATGTTAAGACCCCTGGGAAGAAGAGTGTACCAGAAGTTCTGGATGGGAGCGTACTCGAGAGGAAAGGGAATGGCGTGTCTGAGCCTCTACTTTGTTTCCTGCAGCCTGCTGTATAATACTTTGTATTCAGTGTGATATCATATACACACCAGAGTCTTGAAGAAGGAGCCCTGACTTCCATTTCACAGGGCAGGCAGCTGAGGTCTACAGAAGTGGTGACTCTCTGGAGGTCTCAGTGCTGATGTGCAGGAAGGCCAGAATTTGCTGGTAGAGTGTCTGACATTCGGGCCCCTCTCAGAAGGCAGGTGGACGCCAGGCCGGTGGACGCTGGAAGAGGGGAGAACAGCGCCACCTTCACCACCCACAGGGGTGGGAGCTGCCCTGGGCTGGAGCCGTGGTCTGTTCAAGTTAGTTCTTGTGAATGCGATAGGCCATAAGCCAAGAACCACAGACCCTCTGGTCTGCCAAGTTCCTCTGCATGAGGAAGCTGGCTTTTCAAAAGATAATGAACTTGGCTTCTAAGGGACATGAGCAGGCAGCCGGTGGAAATGTTCCCGTTTCGATTCAGCATCAGCTCCAATGCCCCTTGCTGCCTGTGTCTGCTGGCAGGGCGGTAGCCTCCCAGTGAGGAAGAAATATCCGTCTTCCCTCGGCCTTGAACTCTGGGAGCAATTATGGCCATTCGGTTTGGTTCCCAGGCTATTTCCCTTTAAGTATTCATACTAAGCAGGTGCTTTTTTGCTTGTGATCTCTATTTCTCTCAGAAGAATATTAAAATGGGACTCGGCTCTGTTTCAGTTGAAGTTCTGAGATAATAAAGGCCGACCATTTCCATATTGCAAAGTGTGATGAGGAGGGACTTGGAAAGATGATTGAAGACCAGTTGGACTAACCTTGGGAGGGTATTAAAAGGGGGCGTATGAAGAACGGGACATAAAATGTTGGAAATGTGGAGAGGGGTTATCGGCAATTGGAGAATTGCTTTGGAAAGTATTGTGCGGTGATTCTTAGCCTTGTTGTTGGAGGACCAGGGGTTATTTTCTTTCTGCTCCAAAATCTCTTGAGAGGAATGTTAATGGCATTCTGAAGAGCTTGGCGTGTATCCCTTGGTTCTCAAAAGCCACAGTCCACTGGTATCCTTGTCTTATTGTGGAATCTGCTGAGTGAAAGACCATGGCTGGAGCTGTCTGCAGGGCACTCAGTGAACAGAAGGCTGCCTTTGGGAGCCCACAGAAGCCTGCTTGGTGGGCTCTGGACGCCAGCTTTTCTCCATCGAAGGCCTTAGGATGCCCAGTTTTATCCAGCTTTTTGGTCCCCGGCCACTGTGCGTTGGAATTAGAAGCAGTCTCAAATGACAGTTCACCCCTGAGCCTCCCTTCACCCTGAGCTCTCGGCCCCTCCAGTTCTTGCTGCCTGGGCTGCTCTCTGATGCCTCCAAACAGATGTTTTAAGTACCTCCTGTTCCAGCAGGAGGTCAGTCCTCCACATGCTAATCCAGCCTCACGCAAAGAGATTCCCTGTATTAGGATATAAAGTCGCTGGACCTGGGGTTTCCATGCTAATGGAGTTAATTGAGACATGGGCCACCTCCAGGCCCTCTCCTTTTCTAGGCTGTACCTCTGAAGCCTCTCCCAACTTCAGCTGGGTTACACCCGCAGTTCTGTGTGGATTTGGGAGCAGCTAGCATTCCGTTCCAGGGCTGTCTGATTTTTTGGTGTCTCCGGGCCACACTGAAGAAGAAGAGTTGTCTGGTGTTCCACATCAAATACATTGTGGCACTAATCGCTAAAAAATCTCCTTGTATTTTAAGTGAATTTATGATTTTGTGTCGAGCTGCATTGACAGCCATCCTGGATCCGTGCAGCCTGTGGGCCGCAGGTTGGAGGCCCCTGGCACCTGGAGGGTGTGGGCAGTTTCTCTGGTACGGGGCCTTTGGCCCAGCAGTGCGGGGGAGTGTTACGAAGCCGCCCCCAGGAGGAGCCAGCTGTCTGAGGGAGTAATCTCGTCCCTTTCTGTCATGAAGCTTTCGATCCCTGGTACATAACAGGTGCCCAGTGGCCACAGCAAGGCTCACATAGACCCTGCCGAGTTCCACTGGGGCGCAGGGCCCTCAGGCAGGCTGCCCCGGCGTGAGTGCGAGCAGATCCACGGACAGTCGGTGTCTGCCCGCATCTTCCCACTGTCACCTGCCAAATCTTCCGAGAAACAGACAGTGCAAGAGATGCTACGGCGCGCCGTGGGCCGTGCTGTTCCTCCAACGGTTTGCTCTCAACAGTCAGAATAGGTAATGGTGTAGAAAAAAGAATGGAATGGTGACAAAAACGAACCCATTTGCAAAATGCTTATACAGTATTTATGGGCCAGACACACCGTTGAGCGCTGTGTTTGGAGAGTGATTGATGCTGGAGCAATACCCCTGGCTTTGATTTGCAGGAGCCGGTGACAGGTGGAGAGGGCACGCCCGCCCATTGGGAGGGGCAGGACAGCTCTCCTCCAGAGCAGCAGGCAAACGCCTAGCCCTCTCCTGACCTTGCGTCTTTGTAATTCTGCCCCATCCTCCCTTTTTTGTTCCAGCTCATGAGGCATTTTCACTGCAGCCACTGCAGCAAAAAAAAAAAAAAAAAAAAAAAATCAGAGGAAGGCAAACCATGAGATGTTATCTGAGCAAAGTGAAGTTTGACGGGGTGTAGATCCCAGCTAAAGCCCACGGCCACAGGCACGCAGGAGAAAGACCACGGTCATTGTAAAGTCAGCCCTCCCCAGGGTAGAAGCTCAGCTCTGCAACTTTCCTGTCACTTAACGTCTGAGTCTCCACTTCATCATCTGTGAGAGGAGGGGCGATCCTGCCGATGCTGCAGCTTTGCTTCCAGAAGGAAATACGACTCTGCCGGGGAAGGGTATCACATCCTCACCCTGGCTTCTCGCCTTCTCGACCTTGTAATCGTCACCGGGCTTTCGTTACACAGACTCTCACTCCCCCTTCCTTGTGCTAGTGCCCTGTGTCTGGTCACCCCCAGAAAAAGCACCTTGTGGGAAATCTTACTTCTAAACATCCCGATCTCTGACCCTTTCAGTTTGCTCAGAATCTTGCTGCCATGATTCTTCCGCTGGATCCGGATGTCCTGCCCACTTGTCTCTGTCCTGGAAGACAGAAACAGAGTGGATGTCCTGTTCCCACACCTTCCCCACTGCGCCTCTTCCAGAGTAACACTCCCAAATTCAAATCTGATTGATCATGTTCTTCCTCTGCTTAAAGCCTTTTGAAGATTTCTGAGGTGTTAGCCAATCAATCAACTACCCCATAAATTCATACAAGCACCTACTATGTGCCTGCTGCCATGATGGGTTACATCTGTGAACAAGAGCTCCTCCCCGTTTTTGCATCATCCCTTTACCAGTTGAGATCTCTGCCCACCAACCCACGTGCTTTCATACTCCAGTGAAAACCATTTGTTGAGAACCCACCACATGTCAGGAGCTGTCTTGTTTCATCTTGACCGTGAGGTAGTTTTTCTTCATTTCTCTGATGATGAAACTGAGCTTCAGAGAAGTTGAAAAACGTGCCCCAAACCACATAGCTGGTGTGTGGCTGCACCAGGAGTTGAAGGAGGCAGCCAGGCTTCTCAGCACCCACATTTCCGCCACATGGCCCTGCCTGGGCAGCTGTGGGGCCCTGGCTCAGACTCACCCCCTTCCCATAAAGCCACCATTGCTCACAACAAACCCTGCGGTGTAACACAGTGCATAAGACCTTGAAGTCACTCCACTCCCAACTCGACTCCTTTGTGGAAAATCTTAGGCTCTTTCTCAGGTGAAAACCCGTCTTCTGGGCTCTCTCGTTGTCTGGCCTCCTGCCAGTGCCCTTACCTGGGGACTCTGGTGTTACGTCCTTTTCCTTCTTACTCTCACCAACGATTCTGGTTCTTATCATCTCTGTTTCGGATGAAGAAGAAAAGTGGGCTAAAAGAGTTTAATTTGGCAGGTAGTGAGGAGTAGAATAATGGCTTGATTTCAGAATTCCTGCTCAAATATTCAATTTTGTTGCTCCTTGTAGACATGGTATTGTCGCATCTGCCTATGGAATTCTGCAGCGGGAAGGTGCAACAGGCTTCATTTTAGATAATGTTTGTGGAATATTAGCTGATACACAGGGTTGTTTCTAGTGGGAAGAGTAGTGAAAAAAGACTAAGTCCTGTAAAACGCCCACCTCCGCTCCTGCATTAAACAAGGTTCAGGCATGATTCTGGAAATAGGAACACTGGCCAGGCCCCGGGGCGTGAGGAGTCAAGCACTGTAGGTGGGGAGGTGTAATGTAAAGAATTGAGACTTTGGGGCTGGTATCCGGGGTTCGAAATCCCAGAAAGTAAGTCAGAAGTTATAAACTTCAATTTCGGCATCTGTAGTGGTGGAGGCAGTATAGTACTTATCAGATGAGGTTGTCAGGTAGATTAAGTGTGATAGTGCGTGTAAAAATGGCCTATAGGAAGTATCCATAGATGTTAACTGTTAATAGCACGACACAAAGTGCATAGCACTGTTCCTAGTGCAAACAAGCTTTCCTTTCTTCCTGTTGCAAGAAACCAGGCAGGATGCCACCTAGTCTGCAACATGGAATCGTCTTGCCTCATGTTTAGGTCTTGGGGGGCGACAGGNTGAGGTTGTCAGGTAGATTAAGTGTGATAGTGCGTGTAAAAATGGCCTATAGGAAGTATCCATAGATGTTAACTGTTAATAGCACGACACAAAGTGCATAGCACTGTTCCTAGTGCAAACAAGCTTTCCTTTCTTCCTGTTGCAAGAAACCAGGCAGGATGCCACCTTGTCTGCAACATGGAATCGTCTTGCCTCATGTTTAGGTCTTGGGGGGTGACAGGGAAGCACCTAGAAAGCTTGCAGTTGCCCAGACAACGAGGCCCAAAAAAAAAAAAAGATTTGGTCTAGTTTTAATTAAAACCTGCTTCTTCCAGTGAAAAGGTGCTTCCAGATGGCCCCGTCAGTAGGGGCCAGGAGAGGCTGCCTGCTGGCCCCTGGGGTTATTTGGATCCATTGCAAAAGGACTGCCAGCGTCTGCTCTTGGGCTACGGTGCTGTTGCTGAGCGGCTCTTTGTCCTGCCCAGTGTTCTAACCCTTTGCTGGTCAACTGGAGCCAACTCTGGATGGTGCTTTGGGTGCAAGAGCTGGTCTAGGTGAGGCCACTGGCATCGAGAACAGTGGCCGATTTGCTGGATATAGCATCTTTAAAGAAATGTCTGAAAATTTAAACAATTTTAAAGACCGATGGACTAAACAAGTACTAAACGACTGGTTAGTACTGTCTTGCTAGCCATTCCCACTTGTAGGTTTTCATAATTATTTTACTGTTCTGTGATTATCTCCCCACTGTGTGCACAGACAACCTTCTCTTACTGTGGTGGCAAGTGACCAAGATTATCTTGGTCGTGATCTTCTGGAACATGTAGAAGCCAAAGATTGGGGTTGTGTCTGCATTATCTCTCATGGTAATCAGTAGAGAACTCTTCCCAGGGTTCTGGGCTTCAAATCCAAATGGGCTGGGCTGCCCGTATCTGTTAAAACTCTTGTCTTTAATCAGCATTAGTCACATGAAACTGGTGGAAAGATTTAGCGATAAGAGACTAGAAAAGCCAGAAAGTAATACTATTGCTTAGAAAAATGGAAGGATGATCTTCCTTCCATTTAGGCATAGGGGTGAAAAATACTTTGAATATTAAAGCAAATGATTTTAATTGGACCCTTTACTTCAGATATTTTTTATGTCTGCTAGAGCTTATCACGCTAAAGCAAGCCATTAAGCACCTTCTTTAAAGCTTATATAATAGCTAAGCTTCTTTTTGGATTTTTTTTTTTGGTGTCATTTCAAATGAACGGGGTCAGTGAGAGAAGAAGTTGAAAAGGGTGGGAGAGAGAGGTATGCTTGCTGGGGGGTGGGGGGGAAGAAGGGTCAAATATCAGACAGAAATTTTCCCAGGAACCACAGCCTAAGGTTAGAATAAGGTCGCAACTGGGTTTTAAAACAGTATTTTCTGAAATCTGTCTTCTTCTGCTAAATGGAATAATAGCTCCTCTCAGATTCCTTCCAAGGGGTCAAAAGAAATTCTTGGGGTGCCCACGTGTATCCTGGAAAGACCTTTGCTTGATTCCTGAAGGTACCCAGCATTTTCCTCCTTGCCTGCTGATGTCCGTGGAAGGCATGAACTTGTCACCTTTCACAGCGACAGAGGCCTCTCTGAGGCTAATTTTCACAGAGAGATAAAAGAAGTCGTTCTCCCTGCTTCCCACACTCTGTCACTGCAGCCCCTGTGCTCTGTGGCCCAGGCGTCGATCTGGGGGCTAGACCACGGCACCTTTTGAGTGGCTCAGTCTGAAGACTATTTCAGGCGTTTCTTTCTTTGATCCTTGCACAGCTGTGTGCCAGCTCACTCTCCTCTCTGAGGCTGAGGTGTTCAAGGAGGCTCCTTAGCCCTTGATGTGGGTCTGGAGATGCTTCCTTTACTGCTCCCCAGACTCTCTGTTTGAAGCCCAAGTGAGCATAGCTTCAGCTTCGGCCGAGCCTCCTCTGACTGTAACACTTGTTTTTCCCTTTCATCCTTTCTAAGCATGCTCAAAAGCTTTATGGAGCAAAGAGCCACAGTGCAGGTATTGAGTGGGCAGACTAGCTGTTGTTACCTCAGCTAGCACTTATGTGCTCACGGCTGACTTCAGTGCCGATCTAAAGGGCAAATACCGCCAGGATCCGTTGTATTGTGTTGACCCTGAGAAAGAATAGCCTTGTGAAAAAGGACTCCTGTGGCCAGCTGGTCCCAAATTCATATCAGAGTCTAGCACCTATTGTTTACAGAGGCCTGTCATTTGGTGAAAAAGCTACGGACTGAGTGGCGAAGCCTCCTGCACTGAGTTTCTGCCTTCTGAGCCAACCCTTAATAAAGGAGTTGCCAGAATCGAAATTTCACCTGTCTCGTCCAATCAGAGCCGTCCAGCTATACCTTAAATTGCATATTTGTTAACCAATCAGCAGTTCCATAAATACCAATCAGAATGCGTGATTCCGACCAATCAGAACAGTGCTATTTGAACCAATCCAACTGTGCAAATTTGGAGTCCTCATTTTCATAAAAATGGAGCAGTCAAGGACCAGGGTGGGCAGTTTCTCTGTATAAGCAGGACCCCCTTTGTCACTGGGGAGTGCGCTCCCCGTAGTCACCAGAGGCTGCATTTCCCAAAACAGCAGACTGTTTACCTGAGTAAAATTTCTCCTTTTACTGCACCCCAGATGGGGGTCTCCTGTTGGCATTAGATTGGTGGCAGCCCATTTTTTATGACAAATGATTTTGCTTCCTCTTGAGTGATGCTCAAGTGCTGGCTTGGAAAGACCCTAAAAAGGGAGCAAGGAAATTAGAGAAAGGAAGGGAGAGTTTTTACATAAAATTTAAGGGGCACTTCAGGACCGCTCCTTCCTCTCTGGATGTGCACTGCTGAGTGGCACCAACTCTCAGATCCCACTGGTCCTCTAGGCCAGGTGCACGTGAACTTGGGAAATTGGTAAGAAGTCCTTTTTTGGTATTGGGGGTGTCACTGAACTGGGTGACTGTGCCACAGGAAAAAAGCAAGGTATTTCCTGTATACAGACAACCCTACAAACTCTGCAGATACCATGTTCCTCTACCCCCTGCACAATTTTGTATCTATTCCCAGCCTGGCCTCCAGTTCTACGGTGTTTTGCCCACCTCACCTCTCCAGGATTCTCCTCTGCACAGTCTCTCACTGGACACACAGAGTCTGCAAAAGCATCCTGCCCTTCACCTTCAACCTCTGCACCCTCTGCTATTCTTTCTTCCTGGATGAATGCCTTCCTCCCACCCCTGTCTGTCAAAACCCTGCTCACCCAGCAGGTAGTCAAGATTAAGAGCTTCAGCCATCAAACTGTGCCTCTGCCCAGCCAGAAGTTGCCTGTCATTTGTCTGTGTCCTCCTAGCGCCCTGTGCTCTTGTCATGGAGACTGTTTTCTGTATGTTGTAGTTCCTGAACATGCCTGGCCTCATCTTTTAGTTGTAAAGCCCTTGACAACAGTTATGGATCTTATTTGTATTTTCACAGACTAGCTCGTACACTGTTCTGCTCATCATAGGTTCTTAAAATGTGTGTTTTTTTAAAAATGTCTATTTTGTTGAATCCTCTTGCCCATGGTCATGAAAACACACCATGAATGATTAGGAAGACTGGATCATGCAGTGCACGTGAGTTTGCACTTGTCCCGAGGGGAAGCTGAATTAAGGTGGGCACCCGGGTTCCAGGGACAGTTCAGACAAGTCTACAAAATGAGTTTGCTTTGTCATAGTCACGTATCTTTGATCCAATCTCTTTTTAAAAGTTTATTGAAGAGTGAGAGAGAGAGAGAGAGAGACAGAGCACTTTTAAGATGTGTTTCAATTAATAAAAGTGTTTGGATTATGTACGATGAAGTCCCAGATCAAACTGAATGCTCATCCCTTAATCCAACAAGCATGCACCAGGCAGGTGTTTGGTGATACATCCTATGCCCTATGCCCTCTGTACATGACATACAGGGGTGACTGATGAGGGCACAGCCCCCGACTTCATAGGCACCTGCTCCTTCTGGGCACCTGCGGATGATCAAAACACGTTCCAGCCTCCTGGGGCCCTCACTCTCTGGGGGTGCAGGGGAGAGAGATCAGTTAACCGATGATTTCTCTGCAGTGTGACAGGGGCTGGGGGAGGAGTAAGCACAGCTTACGTAAGGGTACCAGGGAGAAGAACTAAGTGCAGAGGAAAAGGGGGTCTTGAGAGAAAAGCCCCTGGGGAGAAGGAGGGAGAGAGAAAACCTGATCGAGTCTTCCGGACACGTGTGCGCAGCGGACCCGGCAGCCTGGGAAGTAACCGCACCTGGAGGGGCAGGCTTCGGGGAAGCGGAGCCCACATCTGAATCATAAGGCTGTTTGGCATCCTTCCTTTGCCCTAATTCTTTCTTTTTTCTCAAAGCCTTTAACTTTGACACACTTCCTGTCTCTTCCTTTCATTTGTCAGCTGTGAGTATTTTGGTTTGACTCAAGAGAAACAGACAGCTGGTGCAGCCTTCGCTGCTTCAGTAACACCAGGGTGTTTATGTTCACACTTCCCATCCGACCCGGGGAGTGGGTGTTCGGAAAGCAGCTCGCTGTTCTGAGCCTTTGTGGGTGGGGTGCGCCAGGGTGGGAATGGCCTTCTTCAAGGTCAAGGTCAAGGTCACATTGGTGAGATCCAGGGAGTGTAAGTGGAAAACGGAGTGTATGTGTGTGGTGGGGGAGGGGAGAGCATGGAGTGGTGGACCACCAAAATCATTTGACATCTGGGATAATGCCAGGTGGCTCCCTTGAGAGGTGTCAGACCACTGTGATTTTGTAGGTGGTAGTGGGTTACCTGGGTGGCTTATAGAGACCTGGCTTCCCCATCCTAATTATCGTCAGGACCTCTCGTGACCCACAGTGGTGTTTTCAGCCTTGGCCACACCTAGAATCACCTGGGAAGCTGTTAGACGTGCAGAATCTCAGGCCCTACCCTAGACAGAATCAGACTCTGCATTTCCGTGAGATCCCCCGGTGATTCGTGTGCACTGTGAAGATTGAGAAGCTGTGTCAGATCCCATGTCCCTAGCAGGTGGGAAACTGGCCAGCAGCTTTGCTGAGCTTGTTTTGCTGGTTGAATGCCATGGAGTGGTTGAAAGCATGGATTTGAGGTCAGCTAAACCTGGATTCAAACCCTGGCTCTTGTGCTATTAGCTGTGAGGCACTGGGCAAGTCAGTAACCTCTTGGCACTCAGTTTTCTTATCTGTGGCGTGGGAACAATAGTATGCCTGTCTCGTAGGATGGCTTTGAAGAGGAACTGTCTGTGAAGTGCCTTCCACAGTGCCTGGCCCACAGCAAGGGCTGTATGTCAGCTGTCACTGGGGACTGTGAAGGTGTGCTGAGTTCATCGTTAGGCCTGAAGGGTTTGTGTCAAACTGAAGTTCCTTGTAGAGTGACACAGTGAGTGAATAAGAGAGAGGGTGAATTTTAATTAAGTTATAACAATATTTTGTTTTGATTTTCTGATAAAATCACCTCCCAAAGAATTTCCAGCAAGCATTACCTGAGACTAGCAGTTACTGAAAAATGCAGTCTTTTTTTTTTTCCTGATAGTTTCGAAGATGTATTCTGGGAACTGAGTGTTGGGACATCAGACACAAATCTCCTCCTGTGAGCTCTGCAGGTTATAGCCCCCTGGGGAGCCCATTCCCCTATCCTCAGGGTGAGTTAGCCTGCTTCTGGGAAGCTGCTTCTATATGGGAGCAGGCCTGCAGCCAGCCTCGAGGTTCTTGGCCCAATAGAAACACAGTCCTGAGGAGAGCCTGGCCTCGGTGACTCATGACTCTAAGGAATATAATTCACACGTCTAGATGAGATTCTTCTATACTTGCTGGGCACTTCGCAACAATGAGGGGAGTGTTACTTATGGCCAATCAAGATCATTAGTCAAAAGTATGGCCTCAGTTCCAGCCAGTCAGGCTCTTCCCAGAAGAACTGGACCTTCCACAAGTTTCCTGTTATGTGTAAGTCACTTGGAGGACATGAGTCAGGGACTCGGGTAGAACAACCTGCTGGGACTCTAGTTCCTTTCGCTTTGTAAACCTAGGGACATAACTGTTGGAGAAGAGTTTTGCAAAGTGGAGCCAGGCGATGGCACCTGAAAACAGGATTTTGCGGTTGCCAAGTTGAGGGCTGATGCCTATTCCATCCTTCTCTTGGCCACCTACCGTGCACTGAGCACATTAGAGACTTGGAATGGTCACACTACCTAGAAAACTCTGTACCTTTGTGTCACTCAAGTTTTTATAAGGATATGCACCACGGATTCATATTTTTAAGTAATGCCTGTTGAACATCTGGCTAAGCTAATGTTCCACAGACCCAAAACTTGGGGGCTGCTTAGAGAATTCTGACTTCTGCAGCAGCTGCACCTCTGCTGTTTGTATTGCTTTCCACCCATCCATCCATCACTTCATCCAACTCCGAGTCTGGGCCTACGTTGGAAGGCTCGGTTAAGGGGGCCTCTCTGAGGAGGTTGTGTTGAAGCCGACACTTGAAGCGTGAGCAGGAGCCGGCCTGTGGAAGAGCGGGGAAGGGACACTGCCTCTGCAGGGGTGTTGTGAGCAAGCCCACGGCAGATACGGAGACAGGAACTAGAATATGCGAGGCCTTCTGGGCTGAGGCTGTGGTAGCATGTCTGGGTTTATCCCCCAGTGCGATGAGGAGGCCATCGGAAGTTTCCCAGCCAGGATGTGACATACACCGAATGGAAGAAGGTCTGTGGAGAAATAAAACGGAAAGGTCAGATGTGTTTTCTAAATATGGCCACAAACAATGCCATCTGTTTTTCTAGGAACCCTCGAAGCTTCCATCAGGAGATGAGGTCTGAGTGCCCTCCCCTGGAACCGAGGCAGGCAGAGGCTGCTGGAAACCAGCAGAACAGTGGGGAGGCCTGCCGCTCCTGCCCCCGGAAGCTGGCATGATGTAAGAAGGCTGAAACACGGGGACAGGCTCCCTGCAGTTGCTCCCGTGCACAGACCTGGCCTTTGCATTCTCCCAACTCCGGGGGGTCAGACACATGAGTGAACAACAAGCTTTTAGGTGATTCTAGCTCCCAGCCCTCAAGACATCATCCAGTCCATATTCCTGATCAACAGAACAGTGAGCAAATTAAAGTGATTGCTTCAGGCTGCTGAGTGTGAGGATAAGCTGTTAACGCAGCAACAGAAAGGAGGTCGGGGGCACAGGCAGCAGGCTGTTGCAGAGGTTGTGCAGGAGAAGGTGATGAATATCTAGTCGTGCGTTCCCATCAGATGTCAGTCACCCACCGCAGGAGCACAGCAGTGTTGGCGCAGCAAGGGGCCTGCGCACCATGGGGAGCCCTGGAACCAGAGCATTTAGGAAAGGGTGCTTAGAAGGTTTGGAGGGCTGGAGTTTATCGTCAATGCTCTTGGCTGGAACCGACCAGATTTTACCTTGGAAGCTACTTTGGGCAGTGAGTGGTCTTGTCTTTGGAGCTCACAACTTTGTATACAGTGTCGCTTGTCTCTAGGATCAGCCTGTCTGCTCTTAACCTGGATGATCGGGTCTGCACGAACTGGTGTCAAAAGTGTTTGTGCGTTCAGTAGTCTGGGCTGCCCGCCGTGGCTTGGTGCAGCACAGTCGACAATCTGTTCGTAAGGCGGGGTACATTTTGCAAGTTGTGGCTTCTGTTTCCATTCTAAATTCTCCTCAACAGCTTTGCTGCCAGCTGTTCATTTTGGGAGCGTGATAGCAATTATGTTTGGGGGGAAAAAGCCTCCTGCTCTTTTAGAGATACAAACTGAACTATTGAGTACAAATCAGCAGTTTGCAAATGCTTTGGTCTCAGGATCTCCACCTGCCTAAAAATCACTGAAGACCCCAAAAGGTATTTTTGAGTGTGAGTTATGGCTGTTGATATTTTACTATACTGGACACGAAAACTTCAAAAAAAATTTAAAATATTTAATTAATAGCATTTATTCATGTTAATTTACTTATACATGACATTTTTGTGAAAATGACTTTAGAACAATCAGTGAGAAGAGCATCATTATTTTACAGTTTTGCAAATCTCTTTGATATTCTGGCTTCATAGAAAAGTGGCTAGATTCTTATAGTTGCTTCTGAATTTAATCTGTTGTAATATGCTTTTCTGGTTAGAGCTTCTGAAAAAATTTGACCTCCTACAAATATGCAGTTGGTAAAGGAGGGAGTGTTTATCAGCCTTTCTCAGCTGATGGAGGATATTCTTCTTTGGCACCACCTCAAAAGAAGTAGTAATCTCTATGAGCTTTCTTACCATGTTACATCGTAATCCATTGCTCTATCTCACACTTTAAATGGGTCTTTTACCATGTGAGATGCTTGCATTAACTTTTTTGGTCATTTGCAAATATTGGTTTACTATACATGCAAGTCTTCCAAACATTAGTACATTACTTTGCACAATATTTTAAAATACCACGTTTGTTAAAATCACCACTGACCTGAAAGGCCTCAATCAGACTCATTGGTGGCAGATAGATGTTTTCCCCTAAATCCTTAATTTTTGCTTTAAGTTTGAATTTTATCCTGGGCAATGCACACTGTCCGTTGTTTTTCCGTGAAACAACAAGGCTCACTTTATTTTTGAGCAACTGTGCATCAAATACCTGAATCTGAGTAACTGGAGTTTATTAGCCAAGCTTTCAAAGAAAAATTGTGTTCCATGAGAAAAGCAGCAGCTAGTTTAGCTGGTCACTCACACATGGGCACAGATGCTTTCTCTTGAGCCCACGGTCATGCTTTACCGTGCAGCATTAAGCACGTTGTGTGCACCTGTTTTGTCACATACAACATTAGAAAGATGTGTATTCCAAAGTTGAGCCTTAGTATAACATTAATAATCGTTACTATTTCATTAAGGACATCTCCAGTCCAACTGGTATTTATTTTAATGAGCGGGCAGCCGTAAAGAATGCAGTGTTGCCACACTGCCTTGATTCATGCTAAGGTGTCCACGACTGCTTTTGCAACATTAGCCCAAGGGTCAATACAGTGAAAATGGCAGGTTATGTCTCAGTAGTATAATAAAAATACATTTGTCTTTGCAGATTCCCTGAAAGAGTCTTAGGGACCTCCAGGAGTCTGTGGTCCACATTTTGAGGCCTGGGGTATGCTTCAAAATAGCACAGGGAGGAGGAAGAGGCTGGAGTATAGAGGAAATCAGAGTGTCCGTCAGTTGACCCTGTTGAAGTTGGGTCATGGGTATGCAGGGATTCATTACTATTCTGTCTACTTTTGCATGTATTCAAGCTTTTCCACAGTAAGAAGTTGAGGTTAAAAAGGTGACTCGTAGGACTCTCACTTTAGGATTTGAGTGCTCAGATCCTGCTGCCTTCTAGTGCTCTGATTATCGCCTGGGATTAGGAGGCACCAGGAAGGCAGCTTTAGGATTTCCTTGAAACAAACAAACAAACCAACAAACAAAGATCTTATCCCCTCTCCATCTGTTAGATGGAAGTTCGTAGGAGGGGCAGAGATCACAAGAAAGTGAAACTTCACAGAGACTCGGGAAGCCTCGTTTTTGGTTACTGCCTGTAAACTCCACCCACCAAGGTGTTTGCTGACTGTTCAGAGTGGAGACATCATCAGGTTTGAGGCTGTTCTAGCGGGGAAGGACTTCACGTCTGGCATTCAGTCAACCTGGATTCCGGTCCCTGCACCTCCCCGGTACTGGCTGTGTGACCAGAGACTTATCGGTAACTTCCTCCAAGTCCCGGATTCTCCAAGTCTAAAAGGGAGAGTAAGAAAGTATCCTCTTCAGTGGTTTAGAGGGAGGCCTAATGAGGCAATGTGGCCAAAGCGCTGAGCACACAGCCAGTATTCAGCTGAGGCTGGTTTGTTGTTTTCCCTTTCACTCAAATTCTCGCCCCGCCCTCTGGCTGACTTGATGTCAACCAGTAAGATTCAGTGAAGAAGGGAAGTGGTGACACATGCAGGTGACCACTTGGTTTTAGGAGTGGCAGTTTTTATTGGCTGTGTGACGATGAATGCCAGTGGTTGTCCTCCATGAGTGTCCTTGTTCTCCTCCGTGTTGACAGGACCTGGGACAGGGGGCTCCGTGTAGGCACTTGGTGACCGTGATCAGTAAGTGAATGCGTGTCAGATGGCGGTGAGCTGGGCAGCACAGGCCTGTGTCCAGGGACCAGCTGCAACTTAGTGCCAGTCCGCTTTGCCAGACAGAGATGTGGGCTGAGTCTTCTCAGTGTTTCTGAGGAAATCCAGAAATCTTCTTTTTCCAGTGAAATCTCCAGGTGTAAAAAAACCTTGGCAAAATTAAAATGCGCAAGCCACCAGGGAGTGAGCCAAATAAGCCCATCTGCAGGCCGGATGTGGTTGCAGGCTGCGGTTTTTCAAGCTCTGCAGAGACACCCCTGGAAGCAGAAGTGGTGAGGTGGGGGTCCAGACTGACCCAGCAGGGTTTGCCCCGCCATGAGCTGGGCTGGAGGGCGCTGATCAGGGTTGAGAGAAGCCAAGAGCAGATCTGGGGTCAGACCTGTGTCAGCGACAGACACCGTCCACAAGCAAACGGGTCATTTTGTATTATTTGCCTTTTTGATCTGTTTCGTTTTGTTTTTTACTCCAAATCCCATTTTCCATGGCAAAAGGCACCATTCCAAAAGCTTATGTTCCTATGACTTCAGCTTTAGGCTCATGTGCCTCAGGCCTCATGGGAGCTGAGCTCCCTCCCTTCCCTGGACACCCACCCAGAATGTGCACTGCAAGGCCCAGGGCAGGTCCAAATGCCTTTGAAGCTCCCAGAAAAGAGGAGTTCCTTGGAGATGCCATCTGCAAAGCCAAGAGGGCAGGAAGAAAACCACCGAAATGCAGCTCTGTGCTGCTTCCCAGAGCCCTTGGGTGCTGAGTCTTGAGTCCAGGGGCACGTGGAGAGTGGGCTGGTAGTAGGATGTTGGAGTCTCAGCTGCAGGGCTCGGCTGGCCGCCCTGAGGGAACTGGATTTGTACCGGCTCTGCAGCCCCAGGGGGTGAGGTGAGCGAAGGGCTCCTGGGGGTGTCTGGGGCTGCTGGTCCCCAGCTGGGTTCCCAGGAATGAGCATTGGTACACTGCCCCGCCCAGCAGTCAGCCATCTATAGGACAGGTAGACGCGAAGAACGCATCCAGCCTCCAGGTCTAAGCCTGGCAGGCAGTGCAGTGCCCGTATCCCGTCCTAGGAGGACTGATGGGGCTGCTGGGACTTCACCACACACCACGTGGTATTCATTTCCTGCTGCCTGTGGCTTAGAGTTGTGCAGCCCAGGAATGGCAGAGATGACCAACTTGTCTCCTTTCACTGCCTAGAGAAGGGCCTGGAGGAGACAGTAGGGGCTACGATGTTCTCAGCAAGTCTGCAGGTGCCACGGAGATCTCTGGGCCCAGGGAGGTTGGAGGAAGGGGCCTCAGGGATGGCTGTTCCGGCTGGCTGGTGGGCTTGGCAGGGATGGTGAGTTCTGCGGCTGAAGTGCTGGTCCAGTACCAGTAGGGAGGAAGGACCTGGTGTCTCCCATCTCTGTAACAGCTTACGGGGGCCTAATCCTAGATGCTCAATTACTTCTGACCTTTTTTTGTCTTCACCCCATGGAATCTGCAAGCCACTTTTCCGTCTTCGCAGTGCTGAGCACAGTGTACAGTGCACAGTGGATAGGCAGCGTTAAAAAAATGAATAACACTTTGTGCTCACGGGGTATCCATGTCTCGTTTAACCTGCACAATAGCGCTGGGAAGTAACCATCACTGCGCAGGAAGAAACAGAGGCTCACAGAGTCGAACCATGGGTTCATCGTTGCCAGTGTTGGATGTGGCCTGAGCCCTGAGATCCTGGAAGCTGGTTAAGGTTCAAGAAATTCCCCTGCCTCGTCTTTGATATAGTCAGGTCAGGACATTGGCCCCCACTCACCCTGTTCCTCCTACTTCCCCACACCTGGTTCTTTCTAGCCCAGTCCACCCCATCCCATAGAAGAAAAGCTCCTTTCTCCTCACCTTTGAGACGCCTGCCGATCTTCAGCCAGTCAAAAAAGCGATCCCTACTTGACTCTTCTGTGGTGTGGTCCCTCACCTCCACTTTCTTCTCTCCTTCTCTGTTGCCATGAGCTTGGACTGGTTCCTTCCCAGTCTCAGGATGTTTCCCCTGGAATCGCTCCCAACAGCCCACTTTCCGGATCAGATGCTGGTCTTCACGCATCAGACCTCTACCACTGAGACACCTCGGGCTCGTGATTCAACCTCTCTGAGCCTCAGTTTCCTCTCCTGTACAGTGGGGATTTGGAGAGATTCAAGTGAGGTTCTGTAAAGACCAAGGGACTGCCTCAGAGTGAAAGAGATGGAAGAGACGTGACAGCTAAATGCAATGTGAGAGGTTGAACTGGATCATTTTACTTGAAAGCGTATCAAGACAATTGACAGAGGTTGGATTTGGTCTGAAGACTTTCAGTGTTCTCCATAATTGTTCTTTAATCTCTTCTTCTGGTCTTTTGCTTCTTGTGTCTCTTGGACAGCCTGACTAATCTCCATCTTGTGACTCCTCAGTCTGCCCTCCTGGAAAAACCCCACTGTGCATCCTCCTTGGTCAAAAGCTTCTCTCCTTTTAGGATCTTTTCCAGTTCCCCCTCCTTCAGGAAGTCTTCCAGGCCTGGGCAATCACACCTTGAAGGGGCCCTGATGGAACCTTTCGACAGAAACCCCTGGTCCACAGGGATTTCATTCGCCATGCTGGTTGTTACCCTTCCCTGACCCGATTTGTAAGACTGCTGGTCCCAGAGCTAGTGGGATAGAAACTCTATAAAGTCTGGGTTTTGCTTTGTGCTCTTCACTCATGAACCTCAGAGCTGGGAACCCTGGCAGGTACCAGGTGCTTAAAGAATTTTAAGAAGAAATCTTGCATAAAATGCCTATACTCTGTTGCATATCTCACAGCATGGAATATACTGCTCTGCAGATAAGTGTTCAGCAAAAGTGTGTTGAAGAAATTAATAGATGGGCGGGTGAATGGATTGGTTGGTATGAACATCACCAGTTACTGTGGATGGTCTATTGCCTCTCGCAGGAAAGTAGGAAGACTGACGAACTGATCGGTAACCACAGTTGTTTGGTAGCATTAAGATGTCGACTCTGAAGTTCCTGCTGGAGTCAGTAGAATTTGTGGCTGGCGTCACAGCCCTTATTGCAGCATTTATGAGCCTCTCATATTCCCTCCCTGGCAGTGTTTCTTTAGAAGTCGTTTGTACTTGATCAATTTCCTCTCCTTGAGCGGTGTGTCACCTGGCCTTTGCAGTGGCTGGCCTGATGAGACATCCGAGTGACAGGACCATGGGCGGTGAAAGGATGGGCAGGCAAGCCTCACAGGTCTCTCGTTTTTCCCCAGGGCAAGGTCACGATAGAAGGCCTTTAATACTAGAATCTGACAGGGAGCCCTGACAAGCTGTCAGAAAGGCATCTCCCTGGAAAACGGCAGACCAGTTAAATGCAGGTCGATGGAAGCGACAGGAATTTGTGTTTTTGAACACCTGTGATGGCGAGTGCTGGGATAGACCTTCACATAGGTTCTCATAAGAACGTTATAAGCCACAGTGAGTTGTGGGCCCTGTGACCCTCGAGCTCAGGCCTTTTGTCTACATTTACGGTCCCCACTTCCTCATCTCCCAGTCTCTCTGTTAGTCATTCCAATTAGGTTTTGTCCCTGTCATTCCCTTTAAACAGTTTTTGTCAAGGTCACCAATGATGAAACTTGCCAAGCCAATTCCCCTTCCTCTTGCAACTCCATTTCTCAGCAGCCCTGGGCCCAGCCGGCTTGTGCCTCCTTGAAGACTTTCACCCTAGGCTTCTGTGACAGCGATGTGGTTCTCTCCCACCTCCCTGGACACTCCTTCTCAGTCTCTGTTGGCGCCTCCCTGTCTACTCAGACTCTAAAGGTCGGAACACCCTTTAGTTTTCTTTTCTAGCGGGTTTCTCCCCAGGGGATCTTCATCAGCCCATCGGTTTAATGATGATTCTGGAGTTTATTTCTTGCACCCAAGCACTTCCCTTGAGTTCTAGACTTACACATTCAGTTGCCTATTTGACATTTCTACTTGGGTGTCAGATTCACGCTAAAACTCAGTATAGTCAGAATGGAAGTATTGATTCCTGCTTTGTATCTGATGCCCCCTCAACAGAGAACAACAGAGACTAAGTATTCGATCAGCCTTTTTTTTTTAACTCGTTCAGTATCAAGCACTACAGACTTTAGAATTCTGGAATTGGATGTGGTTTGGGGATTTGCCACTCAGATGCCCTCACTTTACAGATGGGGAAGCAGGGATCCAGAGAGGGGTAGCGATAGGGGTGAGAGTCTCCCAGTTAATTAACTGCAGAACTGAGACCAGATCCTGGCTTCTAGTTTTTATTTTACTGATATATTTTTTTTCAACATGTGAATTATTTTTTAAAGACTATTTTTTAGAGATGGAGAGGGAGAGGGAATGAGAGGAAGAGAAACATCAGTGTATGGTTGCCTCTCATGTACCCCCCACTGGGGACCTGGCTTGTGCCCTCGACTGGGAATCGAACCAGCGACCCTTTGATTTGCAGGCTGGCACTGAACCACTGAGCCACACCTGCCAGGGCTATTTTACTAATATTGTTCACTTTCTTCTTTGAGCACCTGCATTTGAGGGAAAGAATGTCTTTGTCTGCTTACTTTATTAGTTGGTCTTCTGGCCTCATTCACTGCTTTCTCCCTAGCCTGACAATTTTTGAGCCTGAGCTTATTTCACAGAATTCCACAATCCAGATCAGAAATGGTGCCCTGGGTGGTGTGACTCAGTGGATGGAGTGCTGGCCTGCGAAAACCAAAAGGTTGCCGGGTCGATTCCCAGTCAGGGCACATGCCTGGGTTGCAGGCCAGGTCCCCAGCAGTGGGTGCTGGAGAGGTAGCCACACATCGATGTCTCTCTCCCTCTCTTTCTCCCTCCCTTCCTTCCCCTCTCTCTAAAGAGAAATAAATAAAACCTTAAAAAAAAAGAAATGGTAAGTGTGTGGCTCACGTTCAGCCATGCCCTCCACAGTGTCCTGGGCAGACATCATTAATCAATCATGATACTTTTTTCCTGCTGCGTCCTAATGCAGCCTCACAAGGCTTCACGATGTAGTGCTCCAGGCAGTTCTTACCAGTTGACCAGAGCTGACTTTAAGATGAGACCTATTTGTTATTCACCACCTGAATCTTTTCTTCTTTAGAACCCCAAGCTCTATCCATCCCCATCTGGTCTATTTTTCCTCCTTGGAGGCTTGGTAATTTGATCTAGGATATTAGAAAGTGCTCGTGACATGTTACGTTGTGGTAGAAACATCTAGAAACAGTGCCGACACAAAAACATAAGGTTAAAAAACGTGAGAACCCGAGGCAAGCCGTCTGTCTCTCTCCAGTTACACCAGACAGACAAATGGTTTCTGAGCCCAAGTTCAACCCTAAGGAGTCTCACTTTCATCATCTACTAAATCTAAATAACACTTTCCATAAACTATCATGACTGCTCTACATAAATAAGGTTGAAACCCCAAGGCGGTTCAACCCTGGGAAGCTGCTGACTTTTCTAAGTCCTCCTTAGTGTCCCAGGGGGTTTGAGGCTGTAGGTGGCCCAGAGGTTGTAGGGAGAGCACAGCCGTTGGAATCAGAAAGACCTGGCTCTGGTCCTGCGTCTGCCCCTGACTAGTTGTGTAATGAGCTTGGGCAAGTGACTCTGCTTCTCTGAGGCTCCTTTGGAACTCACAGTATCCTTAACAGGTTCCAGTCATGGTGGCTGACATGCAGTAGAAGCGTACCAATGAACGCATGGATAAAAATCCAATTAATATTTACTGAGCATCTACTGTGCACCAGCAATGGTATGATGATAAGGCAATAAACAAGGCTGAGAGAGAGAGAGATGCTGTCCTCATGGAACTTAGGAGGCTGCTTGTGCCTCCATCGATGATTCAGTGACATTTGTCACCAGCTTCAGTAGCACTTGGGCCTCACTTAGGGCTTCCAGCTCTCCCAGCATGCTGTGCCCCTGGAGAGGCACCACACTGGAGACAAGGAACATGATGTCTACCCATCCATTGCAGCATGCTCTTGGAGAAGGGTGGAGGCCTGTGCCCAGGTGTCCTTGTGCTGGCCTGGAGCTGGGCTACGGAGGTGCTGCCCAGCCTGGCGAGAGGCTCTTACCTGGAGGTCATGCTGCCTCTGTGTCCAGGTTGGGCTGTTTCCTGGCTCCCGTGGAGGCACATGGTGCCGGGAGTTTCTGCCAAGTCAAGCCGTCCAAGCAAGAACTTCCCAGGAAGGGTTGTAATTTCTTGGTGGGGAGTTTAATTCTGTGGTGACAGTGCAGGGTTCTGTGGAATGAATATCATGTCAGTGCTATTTAATAATATGGTACTCACTGACCATTTAATTACACGGTGATTGTCACTTAGTGGCTGGGTAATTACATAGTAAGTACCATCTAATTTCAGGGTAAAGGGTAAATACATGATTATTTCAGCCTCCTTAGGCACAGTATAGGTCACTCAGGAATTAGGTTTGGATCGACTAAGTATAAATTACCTAGAAATCTGTTCTCGGGTGATTACCCCCATCATCTGTCTCTGACAAAGCCTTTAATGTCACCATACAATTAGAGAGAGATTTCAAGATTTGGGGCCTCAGGAACTTAAAGGGACTCTGCTCCGTGTTATTCAATCAGTACCTGTTGTTCAAGAGGTGTGGCTGGGGGAGGCAGCGGATGGAGAGAGGAAGTCTCCAATGGCACCCTTTTCCATCTGGGAACAAGTTTTTCTTATTTGATGTGGGCAATTCAACAGTTGATGCTGAAACTCAAGATTAGTGACATCACTAGGTGTGGTCCAACCTCAGCCTCCATTGCCTCTTGCTACGAGCTCTGGGCTAGGAAGAATGTTCTTAATTATGGGTAATGCCCCCCAAAGACATGTCCGTGTTTTAATACCTGGGACCTGTGAATGTGACTTTATTTGGGAAAAGGGGTCTTTGTAGATGTCGTTAAGTTAAGGAACTTAAGTTGAGATCTCCCTGGATTATCCAGGTTGTTCCTAGGTCCATTGGCAAGTGTCCTTACGAGACAAAGAGGAGACACAGACCAGAGAGGAGAAGCCATGTGAAGAGGGAGGCAGATTAAGGAATACAGCCACAAGCCAAGCAATACCTAGAGCCGCCAGAAGCTGAAAGACCCCCAAACAGTCTCCCCTGGAGCCTCTGGAGGGAGCCCAGCCCTGCTGACCCCTTGATTTCAGACTCCCAGCCTCTGGTGGTTTTGTGGCACCCGGGGTGCACAATTCGGTGGGGCGGCCGCAGGAGTTTAATACAGCCTGTAGGGGGCAGTAGCGCAGCAGGAGCTCCTGGCCTCAGGTCCTTCCTCCTGGTGCTGGTTCTGCTGGAGCCAGAGACCAGCCAGAGAAAGACAACAACCCAAGTGTCGTCTCATGTGCTGAACCTGCAGCCTCTGCTGACCCCAGAGAGGGGCCGTCATGGCTCTCAGCTAGAGACCCCAGGCAGCAGCCAGGGCCCGCCACCAGGCGTGTCTGAGGCCTTCTGTGTTTGCTGGATGCCCCCTGGAAAGGGGACTTACAGCAACACATTCAATGTTCTTCACTCCGAGGGAAATTTATGATCCTCCCGGACAAATACAAAACATTAAAAATAGGCCCAAACTCCCAGAACTCAGATATAATCACCACGTTCTGTTTCCTTCCCGTCCTTTCTGTTAGCCATAGCTGCTTGTCCGGCACAGTGGAGAGAATGAAGGGAAGGCTCCGGGGCCAGACAGGCAGGGTTGACATCCTGGCTCCACCCTTCAGCCGCTGGACCACGACTTACGGTCTCCAATTCTCAGTTCCTCCATCTTCCAGGCTAGGTAAGGAAATTTACGCCGTAGGCTGTTGATTTAATGAGGTGATAGTCTTAAAATAAGGAGCGGGGAGCTTCAGATCAGTCAAAAATAGCTAGTATTTCTATGCTGCATGTACAGGGCAGTGTGAAATAAGCATTTCCTGTGTTAGGATGAACTCTTCGTAGATGTCTGTAAATGGCTTCATCATAGACCATTAAACAGATGTGGCAGGAACAAACTGATGTTGGCAGCTACATGGCCTCCCCACAGCTCTTAACAAGCTTGCTTCTAATTGCACGGTCCTCCACCCCCGCCCCCTAACCTGGAGCTTCTTCAGCTGCCCCTTCTCTTGCCTTCTGTTGCCTTCTTTCCCACCCCCTACCATGAGCTCACAGTTGTGGAAGGCATAAAAATCGGCTGCCCTGGATAAACACCTAGGGTACCTTGGGCATTCAGGTTTAGATAAACAAGCACTTGGAGGCAGAGAATACGGCCCCCAAATAGCCCATCTGAGATTGCACTTAGCTTTATGATCCTGCAGAAAGGAGCTACCCAGCCAATAGAAGGATTAACAAGTAAAGGATTGAAAAGACCCTCACTAAATAAAAATAACACGAACCATTCTCCAGGAGGCCTCTTGAGTCCTTATTGCAAATGAAGTCGGCTTTATTTTTACAGGTTTTGAGTCATTTACTCCCATAGCCCTCCTCATTCTTGTAATAATGCTCTCTGCTCAGTTGCACGTGGACTTCTGCACACTTGTTCCTCCATCTGCCAGCTGGGTTGTGTGGAAGACACCATTGCCAGGGGCTAGTGGGGCAACCAGGGGAGGAGCTGCCAGGTGGCGGTGTTACTCAAGATTTCTTTTCCCCATGAAGACCAGCCATCTCCCCTCCTCACCCATCACTGCTAGAAATGGTACCTGTAGGACCCTTTCATAGGCATTTCCTGGAAAGCGTTAGCAGAGCCTCCACTTCTTGGTGCTTTAGCATTTGCGTAGGACCAGGCAGCAGAACCCTACTGTTACCAAAATGTCTGAAGCCATGCAGAAGTAGTTCTATAGAGACAGAACTGCTAGTGAATGGTGTGAGCAAGTGGCTGGTCCAGCAGATTGTCATGGATCCGCAATGATGTCAGGCTTGCATAGGACACCGAAACAGAGCAGGCATGATGAAGCCAGTGGGCTACAAAGTGGGGAGAAAATCCAGACCAGAGCCAGCACAGACCTGCTCCCCGAGCTTCACCTGCTTGGATTGAATCAATACCTGAGAGACGGGGAGGAGCACTAAACAGTAAACCCACACCCATAGAGAAACGCCTCCTCATCGTTTGTGTCATTTGTATGTTTTTGTGTAAATCAGTGTGTAAGTTAGTAGTTTAGTAAATGGTCTACTATCCGTCCTGTAGAGATGAGCATTGTAGTGTTAGAAGCATCCTTTGGATACTGCTACCGGGACGTGTTAAACTGAGGGAACTTCCCTTGGTAGTGACAACCTTGGTCACTGGCGTGTGCAGGGCAAGGAAGGATTCACCTTGCAGAGTGACAACTCTCCGTTCCTCTGAAAGGCCTTGTCACTCTACCAGAATAGTTATCACCGAAGTCACCTGAGTGCCACCTGATGTCGAAACCGTCCATTTCTACCTTCCCTGTAGTCCCCTGCTTTTTTTTACCTCTCAGCAGCAATGGATCCTTGGANGCATTGTAGCGTTAGAAGCATCCTTTGGATACTGCTACCGGGACGTGTTAAACTGAGGGAACTTCCCTTGGTAGTGACAACCTTGGTCACTGGCGTGTGCAGGGCAAGGAAGGATTCACCTTGCGGAGTGACAACTCTCCATTCCTCTGAAAGGCCTTGTCACTCTACCAGAATAGTTATCACCGAAGTCACCCGAGTGCCACCTGATGTCGAAACCGTCCATTTCTACCTTCCCTGTAGTCCCCTGCTTTTTTTTACCTCTCAGCAGCAATGGATCCTTGGAACACTCTATCTTCTGTGATATTCTTTCCTCTGACCCCTCCTCCCTCTCTATGGCAGACCCAAGGTCCTTTGCAGAGTTGCTAAATGTTGGGATGGTTGAAAAAATAGGCTGATTATGTTATGCGGCTGATATTTATGTGTCAGTTCCTGTGTGGCAAGTTTGTGGGTACACTGTGTTTGGAGACATTCAGGGACACTTCGGGGTTCTCAGATGAGGTGCTCAGTGACTGCTGATACTGCTCTGTTCCTGGGATGGTGGGATTTGCTCATGACACTTGAGCTCCTGTCAACTATTTCCTTGCCTATTCCTAGAGGAAGAAGGACTCTGAAGTTGGCGTTGAGAGAGAATGCAACAGCAAAAGGAGATGGTGCCGCTATATAGCAGAGGTTGGAAAGAAATCAAGTGGGGTTAAGTGCTTGGACATCATCCAGAAATGGGGAGGTGACAAAATTACCGATCATTCTCGCTGCTCCTCCGATTATTATCTGATACAGAGAGCTCAGGGTGTGGCAAAACCAGACATTTATTTTCTCACAGGCTTGGAGACTGGGAAGTCCAAGATCAAGGTGCTGGCAGATTCGATTCTGGGTGAGGGCTCTCCTCCCGGTGTGCAGCGGGCTGCCTTCTTGCTGTGCACTCACAGGGCCTTGTGTGTGTGAGTGTAGATCTCTCTCTTCCTCTTCGTGTATGAACACTAATCTGATAATGAGGGGCCCACCTCATCTGACCCTGATGACCTCCCAAAAGCTCCACCTCCAACAAATACCATCACAATGGGGGTTAGGCTTTAACATAGAATTTTGGACGGGGAGGGACAAAAACATTCCATCACATCCTTCTAATGTTGCTTGCTCATATTGATTAGATTATCGCTGTGAGCTATCAATATTACTTGTACCATTTTTACAATGGATGAATATATAGTTAGGGTTTTTTTTGTTAACTAGGCTGAAGAGCCAGGCAAGAAACTGAGTAGCTTGAAATTTCAAGCTCCCCACCCTGCATGTTTTATGATGCTGAATAACAGTTGTCTTCACTGCTTGCCGCAGAATATAAACAAGTGTCAACCGTCTTAGCAAAGAGACATCATTTGATTTAATTGCAAATTAAAAAACATAAACCACCTTAAACGTGGAGCTAATGCCACATCAAATCAATACAATAATTGCACCAGGGCAATTGAGAGGCGCGTGGAGTGTCTGTATCTTGCATGCTAAAAGGAGCCAGGCGCTGGGAGAGTTGGGGAGCCCTACTGAATGGTAAATTGTGCTGGACCAGCTTTTTATTTGAGGGTGGAAAAGACAGATGGGCTGACTTCCCCGTTGTCTGTGGCAACACGGAGGAAAGGGTCTTTGTCCTGGAGAAGTAGTTAATAGTTCCTTTTGTGTGTTGGGTTGGAGAAGCCTCACAGAGTCATAGTCAGGGGAAGAAAGGGACGCTCGCGAGGCCTTGCAGTGCTTTGTGTTGAGCATCGATTCTCTTGGGACCCAGCAGTTATTTCTTTACCAGCCTGACGTATAGTGGCAGCTCAATTATGCCGCTGGAATATGTCTGATTGACAGCCCCCAAGTCAATGGTGCTCTTTTGGGCCATTCAGGTGACACTGGCCCTTTGTTCAGCCCTGGAGCGTGCAGCAGGCACTGGCAGGCGCCACTCCAAGTGGCTTTTGTTCCCTTAAAGTGTCTTCAGCTTCATCCCAGGGGCGACCTGGGATGAAAGGTGGGTAATCCCCTTTGTCAGGAGATGTGAAGGGTACAGAGAAGGCTTCCAGGCCCAAATAACTCTCCTCTATCATCCTGTCACACCTTGACATCACTTCCCGGAGACACGCATTCCTTTGAGTGACTGAGCGCCAGTGAAAATGCAATTGCCCTTGGGAAGGATGAACAAATTAAACAATTAACAGCTATTAATATTGCAATGTCAAGTTGATTCAAGAGGAGACATCCTATGTGTTCCCATGAGCTGTTCAGGAAATAATGCCTGATAGTGTGTCTTGATTAGTTTATCAAATTCGCCAGTCACCTAGCAGGAAGCTGAGGGACGGAGGCATTCCATGGGCATACGCTGAACTGTGCCTCGATTGGTGCCCCCTCACAGTCCTATAGTTTCTCTGGCCCCCGCTTGTCCGTACTCTAAGCCTTTGCTTCTCATGTTTCCTCTCCTCGAATTGCTTTTCTTTCAGAACAGCACGACGTTGTCTCCTCGTAGGTCTTAGCTGAAAGCCCCTTCTCAGAGAACCTCTCCGAATCACTGGAGCTCCCCATTGCGCTGCCCTGTCCAGGCCAGGTTTTATTTCTTTTCCTCCTCGCACATGTCATCTCTGGGTATATTCTGCCCCTGCTTCCTTGGAGCGTGCCTGCCCACAAGAGCAATACCTAGTCTGTCTCGTACACCACACCTAGGATGGTCCTGGCTCACACCGGCTCTCAATTCGATACGTGTCAGTTGAGTGAAAGACTACATACCAGGTCCAAGAGTTGGGTGTTGAGGGCATTTTAGAGCAGAGAGCATAGGGGTGGAGGGAGAGAAAGAACAAGAGGGAGAGAGACCGTCTGCAGAGAAGATCAGATGGGGCTGGAGGGTAGGAAGCCCGCATCAGACAGTAGCAGAGCTTGGAAGGCACGTTTGCAGTAGGGGACCATCTCGACTTCTCTCTGGGCCTTGCCCCCAACGGTCAGGCTGAAGAGTTGGAACTTGACTTGCTGAACTGCAGGTTTGGCAAGTGAATTCAGCCTGTGAGTAAAGGTCATGTAATTTTGGCGTGGGGGTGAGAGATTAGAAAGACAGTTTTGCTCCAGTAGGTGTTTTCAGGGGTTGTGCTCAGCTGCCTTCTCTGCGTGGAGGAGGAGGGATGGGTGGAGGGCCAGGCCTGTCCTGTCCCTTGGGACAGACCGCATGGGACAGGGCAACACGCTGCTTACCCACGGTGCCCACGGCTTTCAAAGGGGACACTTGAGTTTGACCTTGTTGTCCAAACCATGTTTGGTGGGGGGAGGGATCTAGACTTTAATTAATTGGAATTAAAGTCAAGACCACCTGCCATGAGAAAGTGACCAGGGTCACTCCAGGTGGTTGTGGGACAATAAGGACATTGTGTTGACTCCGGAGCATCTGCAGAGGAAGGCACGTCACTTCCCTGGGAGCGGAGAGGACTTTCTCAGGAGTGAAGCTGGCCTTCCCTCTAGGAACAGTCTTCCCTCCCACCCTGATTTGCACACGATTCATCCATGGCTGCCCTGGCCTTAGAAGAATTTCCCATAAGTCAGCCTTCCTCGGACACATCCATCAAAGGTACCACCCACTGGGGAGAACCCAAAGCAGTCCGTTTCGAGCATGACATTTCTCAGACATTTTTATGTTTATTTGAAAACTATGTATGTGAATTTTGCATTTTATATTCATATCTGCTTTAGTAGCAAATAATGCTTAAAATTACCAGCAGGTAAAAAACACTATAATGATCTTTTCTTTGTCGTAACCGAATCATTGGATAAAATGGATTTTTCTGAGAAAATATGTCTTATGGGCACTGACCTCATGTGCAGGGAGAGTGATGCTAGGCGGCTCTTGGCTCTGGAGGTCCGTAGAGCCTGGAGGGTTATATTAGCAGACCTTGGCCGTGGTGTCCACTGACTGGCAAGAACTGTTCCCAGGTGGGGAGGTCGGGCTCATTTCCTGGGAGCTGAGAACCGTGAAACAGCGACAGGAGAAATGCTGGGCTGTGGTGACTCCGTCAGGGCCTTTGTTTATGAGTGTTGCTGGGGCTGGCAGATGCCCTGCATTAGCATTATTTAGACATTAAGAGATTCTAATTGGAGACTAACGTGTGTCCTCATCACAGTTGACCTTATTTATGGAGTGGCTGACATCTGAATGTCAAATTTGCATGAGCAAATTCTCTCCTCTAACAACCACTTTAATATGTAAATAACTGAATTGCAGAAGGAAAAAATATACGTGATATTCTGATGATTGCTGGGAAGAGGTGGGTTGAGGCAGCTTCCTACCGTACACAGAGACTGGAGGGCTGGTTCTTTCCTTTCCTTATGGGCCATTGGCTAAAAGACCGAGCCAGAAATAAAGACACTCTTTACCTCAAATCAGCAGACCTGCAGAGAGTTCCTGCTTTGTTGACCTACTGGCTAAGTGCTGGGGGGAGATCAAGGTCAGGGAGACAGGTCTGCCTGCAGAAAATTTGAAGCTCTTATAAGGTGAAATAAGAAAGGAACACCAATCAGTGTGTTTCATGGTGTCACAGGTTACAGTCGTAAGGGAGAAGCACAAGCAACCTACCTTTGTGGTGCTGTCGTTTGGGGAAACTTGCAAAGGTATGTACTGCACAGGGATGTGATGACTTCCAGCACCCAGCCGGCCCTGTGACTGTGTGTGCCTTCTCAGGAGCTCACAGTGTCTGTGGAGTGAGAGCAATAATGCTGACCCCGAGGGTGGTGGTGTGGTACATTGGGGCAGTATTTTAACATAAGAGCTGGTGTTTCAGAGTCCAGGAGACCAGGGTTAAATCCCAGTAATTACGTGACCTTGGGCCAATAACCTAATTTCTCTGAGCCTTCGTGTTCTCGTTTATAAAACAGGTATATTGGTAGTGAATTACATATTGTAATAATTTCACCTGTAAATATGTCTGGCTTCTTAATGTTCTTGAGCATCACAGAAATGTATTCCGGAGGTCAGGCCTTCCAGAAGTTTGTTCAAGGATATTCAGGAGCACCTGGCTTTCTCGGGAGGGCCAGAGAGCCTGGCGAGGAAGGCATGCTCGCTGCTTGGAGCCTGCCTTATACCCCAACTCTGCTCCAGTGGAGACAGACACCCCTCAACCACCATGGGGCGGGGCACTGCAGTCCGCCAGGCTGGTCCTAGGCGTGGTCACCCACATCCCTGCCACTGGATGGGATGTGCTCCCAATGCTGTTCTTGCTACAGTGGCTTTTTCATTGTGGGGCACAAACTACCCAAACAAAATCTTTTGGGTGCACCTGATTGGCAGAGTTGCTTCACACGCCACTGCCCCCTGGCACAGGAGGCTGCGAGGTGAGCTCCAGTGCTTTGGCAGGGGCAGGGGAGTTCTTAGAAAGCAGGGAAGACCCTAAACAGAGGAAAAAGGCGTTGGAGGTGTTCAGTGCCAAAAACACGACTAGTATCTCTCCAGAGGAGCTTATCAGGTTCTTGTGAGGACTGAATGATGCAATGTACATCAAGCACTTATCTTGGTGCCTGGAGTGGTAACCAAACAGTAAATGGTAGCTATTAGTATTGTTGACTACTGGTAACAAATGTGGAAACACCTAGGACAAGAAGCATGCAGTAAGTGTGTCTGTAAGAGTGGAGGCACTCAGTCAGTGAAGGGGCTGCCTAAGGACCACCCATGGATGTGGCACAGCCCATGACCTTGCCTTTGCATTGTCGGCTTTGAGAGATGACTCGGTGGCGTGTGGAGCCTAAATCTGTCTCAGAAGCAATCCCCTCCCTCCATTTAGTAAGTTACTTTGTTGAATTACAGTGAGAAATGTAACCGCATCCTGTCCGTCTCTTAACTGATGGACCTGCCCATCACCTAGACTTGCCCCTATGGGACAGGAGCCACAAGAACCCATTTGAATCAGGAGTTTGCTTGGTGAGCGTGAGCTCAGAACCTGGAGTTCAAGCACAGGGGTCAGGTGGCTGGGTCGTTTGGCCCATTCGGCCCTGTGGTAGGGATTTGGGACACCCTGGGACTGGACAGGTCCTGTACTTATACCAGCAAAATGCCTGATGCAGTGGTGTACTGGGGAATGAGTGTCAATGAAGGCCTCAGTTTGTAGTTATATGCCAATTCCTGTAGTATAAATACTGCCACCGTGACCAATTTTGAGATACCAACCTGACATGATGTCCCTCTATGAAGAGCTGGGAAAAGTACCCAGTATACTCTGAGCCGCTACCAGCTGGAGCCCAGCTGGTCATTCCCCTGGCCCGAGTGGGCACGGATTCTGCCTGGGGTGGTCTCTTGAAATTTCACTTCTTTTGCTTTTTAAATTTAATTTCTTTCCATCTTCTTTCCATGAGCCAGTTGTAGAACATTGGACTAAAGGGCAAAAGAGAGGTTAAAAAAAAAAAGCCTCAACAGAGTAAGCCACGACTTGAAATTTTAATTTTTTTCATTATAGTATTGTTTCTCCTTCGACTTGTATCACATGAAATTGATGACAGTCAGCCACTGTGACCTGTAAAAAAAGGAAATTTTATATATGGTTCCATATAATACATTTCACATTATATGTATATAAAGTTTTATGGTTTACTCTGCAGATATACTTATATCGTAAACATTTTCCCATGTCATTAAATTGTCTTTGAAGGCATGGCTTTCAATGACTGTCTTCTCGTAAATTGGATGTGTGGCCATCATTTGTTTTATTGTTGAATATTTGAAAATTTCTCTCTCCTTCCTTCCTTCCCAGCTTTCTCCTTTTATTTTGCTTAAATAATGCCGATATAAATATTCTTGCAACATTAGTTTTTGTGTTCATCTCTGATTATTTCCTTATGGTACAAATGTAGAAGAGGGGTTACTTAGATGAGAAACAGTTTGAACAATGAAAGAAGTCTTGATACATAATGTCCAGGTGCTTCCCCCAAATTGCACTAATTTGCCCTTGAACCAGCCATACCTGAAGGTGTAGGTTCTACCGCAAAGCTGTTATCGGTGCTTACTGCCTTTCATTGTATTTCGTCTTCCCAAGTGTATTAGAGGAAAATGGCAGGAGTAGATTGTTTGTTCACACTTTAGAAATTTATAGCAATGGATAGGAGGAAGAATGGAGGGAGATTTTGCCGGTGCCTGTCCTCTGACCATCTGCAGTTTCGGGCCGTCCCCTCATCCATGACCTCCTCTTAACCCTGACACCTTCTGCGACCTTTTCTGTCCACAGCCACCCTGTCAGTGGGTGGCCCTAGTAGGCAAGTGAGCCTGTGCTGAATGGCTGCTAAGTTTTGATTTCTGTCATGATGGAGCTGAATTACTGTCATCTGGTGGAGGTGACTCAGCTACGCAATCATAACACATTGTCAGGAGCAGAAAGAACCGGTGTGGGTGGCTCGTCAGGCCCTGGGCACAGGGCCCTGTCATGTTGCTGCCACTTGCTTGTTTCAGTTTATTTCCAACTTCATTATATGCCGTCCAGCGTTGCCAACCTGGCTTCTAACATCCACCTGTGTGCTGGGGGAGGGGTTGGCGAGGCGTGGGAGGACAGGCAGGCAGAACACGGGACAGAAATGTCATTAAGGGGTGGGCAGGAATGGAGTGATAATGAGGTTGGGGGTGGAGGGGGGAATGAGCAGTGAATTAATAAATCCTCCAACTCGGTTCCTGTCACCCGAGCTGAGCACTCACACTTGTGGGAGAACAGTGCCCTGGTCATTCTACCATCAGCGCAGGATCAACAGCCGATGGTGCGTTTGAGCCAGAAGAGGGTAGACCGTGTGGCCTGTTAGGGAAGAAAGGGCTCATCTAAGCACATCCCCAACTCCAATGGCCCATGGACGCGGGAGAGGAGTTTTCTTTCTGGCTCTGGCCCTGCCGCTGTGTCCTCTCTTCTCTGGCCTCCGGGACTGAGTGGCCATTACTTACCGTTCCATGTCACAAGCTGGGCAGGGTACTCGGGCTAGACCAGGTGCGTCCCTCACACTGGGTGACCCTGGAGGATTCACACCAGGAAGGCTTTACCCTCACTTCCGTCCTAGCTGTCACCCTCTTCCGTTAAGTTCAGCATACACAGCCCAGGGCTGTGCATCTCCCTCCCAATACTGCCTCCCCTCCTCTAGATGCCCAAACACCCTCTATTTCTAGCTCTTTTTATGCTGCTCTTTCCCATTTATAGATCTCCTTCCCAGCTGCCATTTTATTTTAAATGAGGGGTGAGCTGATATTAAACAAGGTTGATTTCACGGCCAATCAGTACAACACATGTGACAAACATCTGTGAAAACAAGCGTCTCAGGGAAGTTAAATAAGGCTCCGAAAAGGACCTCCTAATGTTAGGCTTGGCGGCAGCGTTGGATCCAGAAGGAGACAGAGATGATGGAATCAAACTAGACAAGAAAAAGGTCCTGGATGAGTCAGCCATTCAGCAGCTTTTCTTACACCTAAGACACAGTGTTGGAGGTGGAGAGAGACCCCCAGTGCCTAAGACCTGATCCTTGCACCGGAGGTTGTTATAATTTACTTTAGAGAGATAAGAGGAAATTAGAAGGAAAAGAGCAAGCAGCTGACATTTTACCTTTTTCAGTTAAAATTTTTTTTAACTGAATGTATTGGGGTGTCCTTTCAGACAGACTATGCAAGTTCCTCTCACGTGCTTGACTCCAAGGGAAAGAGAGCATTTTCCTCGGCACTGTGGTTGAGCTTTGTTCAGGAAGAGGAGTGGACTGTTGGGTGTGGGCTGTGTGGACCATGCGCAGTGACAGGTTGTTACCGGGACAAAGTCTGTGTGCCCAGCACTTTGAAAGGCCAGAACTCCAAAAGTCAGGATTTGGAGTAAGGGACGGTTTTTTTTTAAAAATATATTTGATTGATTATGCCATTACAGTTGTCCCATTCCCCCCTTCACTCCCCTCCACCCTGCACACACCTCCCCCACCATTCCCCCCCTTGCGTTCATGTCCATGTGTCATGAGTTCTTAAGATTCTGTATTTCCCATAGTATTCCTGCCCTCCCCCCTGTCTATTTTCTACCTACTGTCTATGCTACTTAGTCTCTGTACCTTCTCCCCTCTTCTCCTCCTCCCACTCCCCTGTTGCTAACCCTCCATGTGATCTCCATTTCTATGGTTCCACTCCTGATGTAGCTGTCCTCTTAGTTTGCTTTTGTTTTAGGTGTGGTTGTTAATAACTGTGAGTTTGCTGTTCTTTCACTGTTCATATTTTTTATCTTCTTTTTCTTAGATAAGTCCCTTTAACATTTCATATAGTAAGGGCTTGGTGATGATGAACTCCTTGAACTTGACCTTATCTGAGAAGCACTTTATCTGCCCTTCCATTCTAAATGAAAACTTTGCTGGATAGAGCAATCTTGGATGTAGGTCTTTGGATTTCATGACTTGGAATACTTCTTTCCATCCCCTTCTTGCCTGTAAGGTCTGTCTTGAGAAATCTGCTGACAGTCTGATGAGCACTCCTTTGTAGGTGACTGTCCCCTTATCTCTCATTGCTTCTAGAATTCTCTCCTTCATTTGAATCTTGTCTAATGTAATTATGATGTGCCTTGGTGTGTTCCTTCTTGGGTCCAACTTCTTTGGAACTTCCGGCCAAGAGGGAAGGTTTGTTGATCAAGAAAGCACCCACCGACCAGGTGAGAGCCCTGGTGGCACCTCACACCTGTCTGGAGACAGGAATGCAGACACACTGAGTTTTAATTTGAGGACTTGAAACTTGGCCATTTACGGTAGAGGGGCCTCAACACCAGATCTTCCTGAACAGTGGACCTTTGGATTCTGAAAGGGTTCTAGTGTCCAAGATCTAGTTCTATCCTGGTTCTTAGGTTCTGTGTGTGGGGATGGGGGTGGGAGGAGATGGGACTTTGGTTCTGGGTGCAGCTGGAGGCCAACGTGCTCTCTTCTGAACATGATTTGGCTGCAGGCCTTGAGGTTCTGGTTTGTTGTCTCTGAGAAGCAACTCAACAGCTCGTCAAACAAAACAGGACCATCCTGAGCTGGTTTTGTAGTTATTCTGTGGCCGATTGCAACACGGAGGGGGTTTGAGTGGTGATCTGTGTTAGTGCCTCCAGCAGTTCCTTCAGCGAGATGGAACTAGTTTAATAAAGTTTCCCACTGGGCAACATTTCTCCACGTTTTTCTAGACCTAATTTATCCGCTCCCTATCCTGGTCAGGCTCTGAGAATTTACAGAGTGCAATATTCTTCCCGGGCCCCTATCATCTGACTGCTTTATGTGTTTTTCATTGAAGCTCATGTTTCATTTAAAATGTCAAAATACTGCCCACACATGGCCAGAACCCAGCCGAGAGAGTGGAGTCACTTTGTAAGACCTGCCAAATGGGGTTCGGTGCTTATCTGATCATGAATCATGAAAGCTTTGGGGACAGATGGTGTAATCATATCCAAGAATAATGCCCTTTCAAGAGTGATGCTAATTGGATCACATGGTGGGAGAGTTTCACATCTGTCACATGAGCGATCGCACATGGCCGGACTGTTTCCTTCGTCTCTGGTTTGTTTCTGTGTCCAGGAGTGGTTAGAGCTTACTGCAGTGTGTTCAGTAAACACTTGTGGGATCTTAGCTGCGTGGATTCATTCACTCACTCATTCATTCATTCATTCATTCATTCACCCGGGACATATGTTCTCCATTCCTTCCATATGTCAGACACTGTTCTACCTGTTCTCACACCATGAAGCTTCCCTTATATCTGGGGGATGGTGAATAACAAATAAGTAGACCAATACATCAATAATATAAATGCAGACAATGGTAGACGCTATGAAGACCACCAGGTGGATAATCGTGAGTGTGTATGTATAAGTGATGGGCTCAGGGATGCAAATGGGGAGGAGATGGTGACATTTTTGCTTGTGTCTGAATGCTGAGAGGGAACCAGGTGTGTGGAGGAGGTGCCCGGAGAAGACAACAGCAAAGACAAAAGCCCGAGCATGACATGAACTTGGTGTGTTTAAAGATCGGGGTCAGTGTGTCCAGGACCTAGTCAGTGAGGGGAAGTAGGGCAGACTGAGGTCAGAGATATAGTCAGCAGCCTATATAGTAAATCTCTTTACTGTATTTACTTACAGTAAAGAGATTGGATTCTATTTGAATACAACCCGACATCCGAGAATGCTTGCTCTGCTGCTCAGCATAGAGTAGTAACTCCTTTGATCCTCCCCCAAATTTTATGAGATGGATGCAGTTATTCATTTCGTTTTACTGAGCAGGAAACTGAGGCACAAGGGAGTTGAGATTTGAACCGAGATCGGAACCCAGGACTTGGCTCCAGAGCTGTTCTGTGAGCCACACCAGTAAAACGGGAGCCACTAACTAGGTGGTTTGAAGAAGGGATGACATAGCAGCCTTACATTTCCCAAAGGTTTCCCTGGCTGGAATAGATTGTAGAAAGTCAAGAATGGAAGCCAGGGTTGGGGGTAAGAAGTGGGGAGATGTAGGGTGTGGTTTTGGCCTCACGACTTCAGATGCACTGGGTGAGGTGTCTGGTGAGAGCCAGAGGAGTGAAGCGAGACTCGGACTTCAGAGAGGGCAGCTCAGCTCTGCTCTCACAGAGCTCATAGTGGATGGTCTGGACACAGCCTGTTTGTTTGTGGCATTGTTGGCTTATTCATCCACACAGCCATGGGAAAGGAAGTCAGGGAAAATAAGTAAAGGAAGAGAGGGAAGAGGAACCCTAGAAATCAAAGTTATACTTCAGCCTCTGTACTAGGAGCTAGGACAGCTTCATGGTACCCTTGGCTCAACCTGGTGTGTGGGACAGCACATTAAAGTGCAGAAAAGACCTTAACCCCGGTGAATCTGGCTCTTAGGGTGAAATCCCTCGGTACACGGGCAGGTCAGCTTCTGGAGGTCTTAGCTTCTATAGAAGCTCGTGGCAAACAGGTTTGTCCAGTTGAAAAGTTCAGTCATTTTGCCTTCATTATTTTTCTTCCCCTGAGCAAATTTATTTTCATGCAGTAATTATCTTGTGAAATGTCTTGGGATCTGCTAGCTGTTCAATGTGAATTTGCACTTTCTCATGTCAGCATCATTGAGTTGAATTTCTTCACCTGGGCGGACCAGAAGACTATGACAGCAATTGTCTTCCACGATACTGAGCAGGCAGACCAGAGAAAGATGGAGAAAAAGGGGTGCATCAGAGGAAAGTGGGGAGGAGAGAGATAGGCTTAGAGAAGAGAAAATTGTGGTTACTTGGGGGAAAGCCACAATTTTGAAGAAAAGCAAAACTGAGAGATTCATCGATGATATTATTAAATATATTATAAAATCCTGTCATTTCAAATGCATTCTCCTTTTAGCTGTCCTAGTTTGTTCATTCACACATCCGTCATTTTCCTCGCTGGATTTTCATGCTGTGTAGCCCATAGGTTGTATTGCTGGGAAGGAGGAGAGGCGTGCCCACCAGCCACCCTCCCGCCTGCCACATACTAAAAGGTCAGGCTTCCTTTTATACCTGATAAAAAAACCAAGACCCCATCTAATGTGCCCTGTAACCCCTAGGGAAGAGCAGCCTCAAGACTCTGAGGCAGGGAAGATAGGACTCGAACTCACTCTCCAGCGGAGAAAAAGGAGGACCTTGGGCTCAGGAGCCCAGTTGCAGAAAGGATGGTTGGAGGAGAACTGACCACATGCATTTGGAAGAAGCTACCACCCTATTTCGCCCCCAAAATACTTAGGATCACAGCAGCCAACAGTATTAGTGCAGGGGACTGAAACAAAGAGGGTCTACAGTGGAGTCACAGCGTTTGTCCAGGGAAATAAAAGACTGGGATGTTCAGGAGCTATTTTTCGGGCAAGGTATATATATTTTTTAGCTTTTAGAATGGGCAACACAAAGGTATGAAGTTACAGAGGGGCTGAGCTCCCGGCCACTGTGGGAGCATCGAAGGTGAGGTCCAGCAGGAAGGTGATGCTTTTCCAGGTCTCTGAGATACCTACCTGTGTGTCTATAATCTCTGCTACAACGTGGACCACATTCAATGACCAGCTAGCCAGCTTTTTCTGTTTGGCTGCAAAATCTGCAAAGCTGGGCATCACATCATTGTGCCCTCTTTACCCAGCACGAAACCGGACATATAAAGCTCAATACATTTTTGCCAAATTTAAATGAGAAAGCTTGTTGGTCTTGTACAGATTCCACACTCAGCAAGCAACCTTTTGGCAATCTGACGTCCCTGGTAGCTGCCACCAACGGAGCAAATGCCGGTTCTGTCAGATGGATGTGAATGTCTGTGCTGCATGACAGTGCATTCATTTCTAGCAGTAAATTAATAAATTGGAGTCCTGGTTTGCACATTCAAAGTTTGTTGAAAAATGTCTTGCTTATGGTCATAGCTCAATTATCCAAATACAGATAATCCTCCTAGCCTATTATTTGCACACTGACTTTTATTTGTCTTGAATTTGCTCTCCAGCTCTGCCCGGTCTCTCTTCTCCTCCCTTGTGTGAATAGTCGAAAATGGGCACTGAATGCAATCCAATTGGAAAGGTGGATGGGACTTCTTTACATGGTGCGCTTAGGGCAGGATTTCAAAAGGGCCAAGGGGGAAGCATTGGAGGTCACATGACATCACTTTCTCCTTCTTCCATTGGTCAAACAAGTCACAAGGCCAACCCATATTCAACAGAAGTGAAGTAGGCTCTGACTTGGATGGGAAGAGCAGCAACCCGACATGGCCAAGGGGCATGCGCTCAGGGATGAGGAGAGCTGCAAACAGAATGTCAACATTCTTTCTTCCTGGCATTCAAAAACATGCCTTTTAGTGGACTGCACCGTAATTTTTACCCATTTTCCTTATGGGATGTTTAGATGATCTCCTTTTGTGCTGTCAGGGCCTTTGTTGCAGGAACAGGAATTTTTGTGCACTTATTCAATTTTGAGTGGGTTTTTTTTTTCATTTAAGAGTTAGAAGTCATGGCCTTGCTTCAGAGCTCCAGCTTTATCACTTACCAGCTATGGGTCCAGGGGGGAAATCACTTAACATGTCTGTGCCTCAGTGTTCTCATCTGCAAAATGGAGACAAAAATGGACTCAGCTCATCTCTTCCTGGGAAGATTACATAGATACTGAGTATAAAATGATCAGTAACTGTCGATCATTCTTCAAAATATTTTATTTATTTATTTTTAGAGAGAGGGGAAGGGAGGGAGAAAGAGAGGGAGAGAAACATCCATGTGAGCGAGAAACATCAATTGGTTGCTTTTCGCGTGCACCCCGACCAGGGACCAAACTTGCAACCCAGGCATATGCTCTGCCTGGGAATCAAACCGGTGGCCTTTAACTTTGCAGGATGACACCCAACTGGCTGAGCTACACTGGTCAGGGCCACTGTTGATCATTTGTAAGAGGCATTCCTAGAAGTGATTATTAGGAGTTCAAGAGGTATAGAGACATGTAAGACGTTTGGTATATGTTAATACATTGAGGGAACCGTATATTAAGTTAAGAAAACCAAGCTCAGCGTCCAGTGAACTGGACTTTCAGAGTCCAGTGGCTAGGGGCTCAGACTTCAGACCAGGAGCCGGCGGACTGCTGCCCAGGGGTTGTTTTGGTCAGCAGGTCTCACTGGAACACAGCCCTGCCCTTTGGTTTACGTGTCCTCAGTCGCTGCTTTTAACGGCAGGGCTGCGTTGTGGCAGAGACCAACTGGCCCCAACACGGGAGATGTTTACTATCTGATGCTTTATAGAAAGTGTTCCGACCTCTGGTTTGGAGTAAGGGGGCCCGGACGGGAATCTGTGCTCAGCCCCGAACCCTCTGTGCTGGCAGAATTGTGCTCAGTAAATGTTGCATCTCTGATTTTAATCTCCTGCCATGGTGGGTGCTGGGCAAGGAGGCAGTCAGCTGATGCTACACCAAACAGAAGAGCTCTGTAGAGCTGCAGCTGCTCAAATACCTGCAGCTTCAGGTTTTCTGTACAACGTTTCTGTGAATATGCATGTGCCTGCGTGTGCATGTCTCCATGCATAGGTACCCATGTATATACACACATAAATATGTGCATGCATGTATGTTCACCCATGAATGTGTGTGTGTGTGTCCAGAGGACCCGAGGAGTAGTCATTCTCCCTGAGCACTTTAGAAGGTTTTCTGAACTTGAAATAGTACCGTGGACATGCCTGTTGCTGAGCAGCGTTGCCAAAGGAAGCTGTGTGAAAGTCTGACCATGGGAAATGCGTGAAGTGTGTTGCCACAAGCAGGAGCCTTTCCAACGTGCCTGCGCAGCTGCAGCCTGTGGCACGCCCTCCCTCTGTGCGCGCCCCTCCCACTTCTGAAGCTGGAACGCAGCTTCCCTCTGCACGCCTCACGCCGCCTGAGTGAAGACAGTTCCTCTCCTTCCTCTCGTTGCCCAGAGCGCCATCCTGTGCTCTCCAGTCCATGGACCGTAGCCGGGGGAATTGTTAGGTTCTGAACACGGTCCTCCGAGCGGGACGCTGGAGAACTTCGAGACTCAGTGTGCTCTCTCTCCTCTTACCCCTGCAGCAACCCTGTGAAGTAGATCTCACTATCTTTCCTTTGTAGGTGGTTTCATGTATATCTCCCTGTATGGACTGGAGCTGGGGTTCCATCTCTGCGACTCTAAGAGCTGGTGCTTCTTACTGCCCTGGAGAATCCGTGGTTTAGCAGGGAAAACGCCGGGGCACAAACATTAGCATTAAAGTCTAGATGAAATATATTCCATAGAAGAGGTAGATAAATCCCAGCAGAATTCAGAAAATAAAAGGAAAATCTTATATAGATGGAAGCATTTGACCTTGATCTTAACTCTGTAGGACTAAGAGAAGAAAATGGTTTTTTTTCTCCATATCTGAGGTTTTTGGTAAAATTGGAAGAGGAGGAAGACAGCAAACCAGTATACATCAGGTTGCATTTGGGAGGTGAATGATAATCTTTAATTACTTGAAGACAAGAGGGTGACTTTGGACTATGAAAGGAGCGAGCCAAGTACAGGTTTGCTTTAGGCCACTGCTCTGGAGAGACCCAGGTGTCACTGTCTTCTGTGGTGACTTCAGGAACAGGTGCATCATCGTGGGCCCAAGATAATGTCTAAGGAGGTTCATCATCCCTTCAGACGGGTTCTCTCTCTCAGCTCTCACGGTCGCCTGGCATCTGTTGCATCTGCTGACGATGGGGGGCTCAGGTTAGGCGGCGGGGGCTGCGTCTGCCCAGGACAACCCTGTAAGGGGAGGTGTGTACTCTGTACTACTCTGCAGAGCGTTCTTGGGGATCAGGGAGTAATAAATCAGTAGCACTGATAGACATTCACAATTTGTCTTTTTATGTTTTTTTCTAATTATAATTTGTATTGCATATTATTTTGTATTGGTTTCAGGTGTACAGACACAGTGGTGAGACAGCCATGGTTTACAAAGTGTTCCCCCGATGTTCCCAGTACCTGTCTGGCCCCGTGCATCATATTAGAATATTATTGGCTCTATTCCCATGCCGTGCTTTAGATTCCTGTGACAGTCCTGTAACCACCAATTTAACTTCTGAATCCCTTCCTCCTTTTCACCCAGGCCCCCGCCACTCCTCTCTGGTAGCCATCGGTCTAGTCTCTGTATCTGTGAGTCTGTTTCTATTTTGTTTGTTCATGTATTTTGCTCTTTGGAGTCCACATATAAGTGAAATTATGTGGTGTTTACCTGGCGTTGACAATTTGGGTGTGGACAACGGTTCCCCACCTCCACATCTGTTAACCGAGCCCCCCAGGAGATGCTTCTGTGGTCAAAAAATTCTGGTGGGGGCATTTCTCACTGGAGCACTGTGATGGGCAGTGAGACCCACGTCCAGGGGCCTAGCCCAGAGCACAGAACAGAAAATTTAGGGAAAGTCGGTTGAATGAAGGAGAAAGAATATGTGGACACAGGCTGAATGCCTCTATCATCCGTTGCTGGGCACACCTCTGAGCAGATCTGAAGCATTTCATTCTCTGTGTGGAGATAAGATTAAAGACCATTCATTCGGCCTCAGATAGTCTGATCTCATAGGTTTTGGAAGGAACCTGGTAACTGTGTTTTCAAAACTCTTCCCTGGTGATTCAAAAAATCTGTTGGGATTGAGAATCACTCGGGTGGAGTCCAGTCCGGATTCTCCCAACTTACAGGTGGGGAAACAGGCCCCGAGAAAGGCTGCAGCTCAGAAGCCATATGCCATGAAATGCAATGCAGAAAACGTGCTTGGTTACTTCTGGGCACTTTTTCATTTTGTATCCTTTGCTCGTCCTTCCTCCACGTTTCTAGGCGGAGAGATGGAACTGAACGTGGACCTGTGCTTGGAACCAAATGCTGGCCCTGGCTGACTCCTCCTACCCAGCCCTCTGTGACCCTGTGGCTCCCCCTTGTCCCCTGCCTGTCTCCCAAGTGACTTGGGTCCCATTTTTATTTTGATATAATATCCCTTCTGGAATGTCATGTCTGTTTCTCCTGTTCTTTCTCCTGGAAGCAAATGGGAAAGATTTATGGCTCCTTGTAAAACCCCAGCCTTGTTTAGAAACTGCTTGTGATTGATTAAGTAATAAAAATGCTTTTAGGACAGGGAGGTAAATCTCTCTGCTAATTGCTCTGTGCTTTGCATTAGAACCTTGTTGTCCTGCCTGACGCTCTCCAGGGCTGGACACTGTCATAATTTCCGTCACCCTGAAAAGTCACATTGGAGCCATTGTCTACAGCTTTCTTCCAGGACTGAGACTGTTATAGGACACAGACAGATAATTAACGGGCCCATAAACATAATCAGCAAAGCGTTGGAAGCAAGTGAGCAAATTCCTCCTTCCCTCTGAGTGTGAGTTCCGGCGCTCGTCTGGGTGTGTGGCCTGCAGCCAAGCCCCAGAGGAGAGGGGGTCCCTGTGGGAGATAGAGGCCCTCTTAGTCTGCATCCGCCCCTTCCCTCTTTTAGCACAATACTCTGGACACCTAAAAGATGGGTAGAGTGTGAGTCATACTCCTGGCTTTGTGTCAGAAGGGGGCAGCACTTACATCCCCGTGGGGAGAGCCCATTCCTGGACCAGGGGACAGGGCGTAGCGAGCAGGTGATGTTTGGTGTAGGGCCCGGATTACATGGCTGACCACCTGGGCCCTGAAGGAACGCAGCGAGGCAGCCGTCACCAAATGAATTCTCAGTCTCCATCAACACAGGCGTCGTATGTTCATGCGGCCTCTGTGGCTTTCAAAACTTAAAACTCACAGGTGTGGGGGGTTCTAGCCAAGATGGAGGAGTAGGTAGAAACCCTTCATTTCCTCTCACAACCAAAAGGAGGATAACAACCAATCTAAAATCAGTAAACGACCAGAAGCACCCGAAAATCAAATTGCATGGAACTCTGACAACCAGGGAATTAAAGAAAAAGTCAACCAGAACAACCAGACTGCTGTGCCAAGACAAAGAAATATGGCCCTAATGAAAGAACGCAGCAAAACCTCAGAACTAAGTGATGAGGACATTGCCAACCTAACCGATGGAGAATTTAAAGCCCTGGTAATCAAAATGCTCATAGAACTGATTGATCTTGCATGAAAAGTGAAAGAACAAATGAAAGATACCCAAAATGAAATACAGCAAAGTATTCAGGGAACCAACAGTGACAAGAAGGAAACCAGGATGCAGAGAAACAATTTGGAACTGAAGGAAGAAATCAACATCCAACTGGATCAGAATGAAGAAACAAGAATCCAAAAAAATTGAAGAGAGGCTGAGGACTCTCTGGGACAACCTGAAACGTTCCAATATCTGAATTATAGGGGTGCCAGAGGTGAAGAGCAACAGCAAGAAATTTAAAACTTATTTGAACAAATAATGAAGGAAAACTTCCTCAATCTGGTGAAGGAAATAGACTCCCAGGAAGCCCAAAGAGTCTTAAAGAAGTTGGACCCAAAGAGGAACACACCAAGGCACATCATCATTAAGTTATCCCAGATTAAAGACAAAGAGAAAATCCTAAGAGCAGCAAGAGAAAAGGAGACAGTTACCTACAAAGGAGCTCCCATAGGGCTATCAGCTGATTTCTCAAAACAAACCTTACAGGCAAGAAGGGGCTGGAAAGAAATATCTGAAGTCATGAAAGGCAAGGACCTACATCCAAGATTACTCTATCCAGCAAAGCTTTCATTTAGAATGGAAGGGCAGATAAAGTGCTTCCCAGATAAGGTCAAGTTAAAGGAGTTTATCATCACCAAGCCCTTATTACATGAAACATTAAAGGGACCTATCTGAGAAAAAAGAAGATAAAAAATATGAATGATAAAATGACAACAGATTTCTAACTATTAACAAATGAACCTAAAAGAAAAGAAAAACAATGAAAACAAAAGCTAAGCAAACAGCTAGAACAGGAACAGAATCAGAGAAATGTATGTCATACAGAGGGAGTCCAGTGGGGAGGAGGATGGAAGGAATAGGGGGTAACTGGTACAGGGAAGAAGAAGCATAATTATAATAGTCATAAAATAGATGGAAAGATAGAGAATGGTGTAGAAAACAGAGAACTCAAAGAACTTACATGTACATCCCATAGACATGAACTAAGGGCGGGGGTGATGCTGGAGGGTTTGGGGGGCTGCGTGGAGGAGGAATAAAGGGGGGAAATTGGGAAAACTGTAAGAGCATAATCAATAAGATACTTTAAACAACTTAATAAAATCAACACATACTGAGTAAATATATATATTTTATGCCATATAAATATATATATATATTTATGCCATATATATATTATGCCATATATATATATGGCATAAAATAGTTTCAAATAATAACACTAATACTACTAACAAGTACACTCCCGAATGAAATGTAACATCTTTATTTCTCCTTACTGAAAAACTAACTTGCAGTATTCCCCCTATACAAAAAAAAAATAGGTAAACTGGCCCTGGCTGGTGTAGCTCAGTGGATTGAGCACAGGCCTGCGAAACAGAGGATCGAGGTTCGGTTCCCAGTCAGGGCACATTCCTGGGTTGCAGGCCAGTTCCCTGCAGGCCAACTCCCAGCAGGGGACACACCAAAGGCAACCATACATTGATGTTTCTCTCCCTCTCTCCTTTCCCCTCTAAAGATAAATAAATAAATAAATAAAAATAGGTAAACTGTACTTTGTTGGAAAAAACACAAAACAAAACAAAACAAAATTCACAGGTTGGTGGGCACAGGATAGTTAGTTCAACAGCTCTCCTTGCTCCTCTTCTGACAAGAGCAGTTTTCTTTTTCTTCTTTAATCCTCACTCAAGGGTATATTTAATGATTTTAGAGAAAGAGGGACGGGGAGAGAGAAAGAAAGAAGAAACATCGCCCCAACCAGGAATCGAACCCACGGCCTAGGTATGTGCCCTGACCAGGAATTGAACCTGCATCCTTTTGGTGTATGGGATGATGCTCTAACCAACTGAGCCACCCAGCCAGGGCCTCTCTTTTTGACTGTGATACCCTTGAGGATAAGGAATGGGAAGTCTTCTTTGCTTTTGCATCCCTAGCACCTTGCAAACAAGTGCTACTTATTAAATATTCAGTGAATGAATGAATGAATGAATGAATAAATGACTACAGAGGAAAGTGTCTGCAACTAACTACAGGCAGGGATGGAGCTGGAGTCCCAGGTTGTACACAGGAATCTGGAAGGGATTAGCCTCAGGGGAAGAAGCCAGAGAAACCAAACACAAGGCAGAGAGTGTGAACTGCAGAAATCACTGTGGAACGGGAAGCAAACCAGCAGGCAGACACAGGACATGCTGTGCAGGCAAGATGGGCACTTCTATCTATCGTCCTATATTTACATTGTCCATACGGCAGCCATTAGCCATATGTGGCTCTTAAGTACCAGAAATAGGGCTAATGTGACTGAGGACCTGAATTTTTAATTAAAAAAATTTGTAATCCAATGTAAATGGGCACATGTGGCTATTAGCTACCACATTGGATAGTGTACTCTATTATCTCCAAATGCTAAGGAACAGTGTTGAGGCTCCAGGAGGAAGGTGGGGGGATATGGGAGGGAATGATGTTTGCTGTGCCAACTGGTAGTTTGGACGATGACTGTGGCAGCCGGAAACTCTACAGCGAAATTCTAGGTGTGGGCTGCTCATGCAGGTGCAAACTGGGAGGTGGGGGAGGAAATAGAAGTACAGCGTCTAAAAGGCTCTTTCATCTTCTGCCCTATTAGGTGACTTGTAGCTGGAATTACTTCATTGGTTTTTTCGTCAAAAATGGAATAATGGTCCAGAAATGCTCTTGGTTTCTTTGGCATCTGTCCCCGTTCAGGTGAGGATGCTCTCCGTTTCCCCTTCCATTTCTCCTTCCCGTCCTTCACGCAGAGGTGCTGGGGGTGAGGCATCACTGGGGAGGGACCTAACCCCAGACAGCCAGATCGTATGGGCTTTCCGCAAGCACTGACGGGAAGTCAACCCCAATTTGCTTTGGCAGGGGGAGGGTTTTATTTTGCTGTCATCATGTACTTGTAACAAAAATGCCCCTTTTTAATAAAACTCAATGACAACTCTACATACACAGTCGATGTCGCAACATTAATAAAACGGACTGTACATTAAATCCAACTTTGCTACGCAGTGTGCACCATTTACGGCTTGTATTTCAGGCCTGATCTGAAATACAAGCTTCCAATGGTGAGTGAAATGGCCTCAAACAGCTGTCAGATGGTGTGAAATGAACACAGACACAGAGTAAATAAAACTCAAATGAATTCTGAGTGTTTACTTCCAGCAGGGAGGCCAGCTCTGGGTGTCTGGCCTGTAGGGTTTGCACTGCATCACGTACCCTTTCTCCCTCCGTCTCCCCTCCCTCTTTTCCTCCTTTACTCTCTCTAGTCTTCTTACCATATGCATAGAACTTAAGAAATACAGAAGAAATCAAAAGCACCTTTTACTTTCTAGAAGCTTAAAGTATCACTATGGATATTAAACATTAACTATATGTATGATATAGTTATCCACTGGCTTTCTGATGTTTCAAGGATACAGATTAATGATTTATTGTTGTACCATTTTCTCTGCTGCATTGCCCTGCCTCTCTTTTTCTGCCTACAAAACTCCTACTCATCCCTCAGGATCCAAACCAAATGTTCCCTGCTCTCTGAAGACTTCCTGGACCCCCCCAGGCAGAGTCCCTGACTACATCTTTCATGCCCCCATCCTGATTTTCCATTTTCTAGGGAGGGTGGTGATCGTGTACATGCCCCAGTGAAACTCTCGTCTTTATTTCTCTAACTCCCACTAGGAGAACTTGGAGGTCAGGAGCTTTGACTTGCAGATTTTTACATCTTCAGTGTCTCTCGCTTTGCCTGGCACAGGGAAAGCACACAACAAATTGTTTTTTCTAGGTGAATTTTGTAACACATGTAAGGCGGCATCAACATGGCTGAGTGAGGTGCTGCACAATTGGGAGGGAGTGTGTGGGTTATTCTGTCTGAAGTGCCATTCAATTAGGAACCTTTAAAGGTCTTGATTACTCAGAGTGGTGGGCCTCTGTCAGCCATGCTCCTTCTGCCTTGTGGCTTCAACATCTTGAACGCCTGCTTTTCAAGCTCACTGGGTGTGACTTCATCCAGTGGGCAGACAGGAAAGCACCGGGAGCGTTGCTGCGTGGTAGTGGGAAGAAGAGGAAAGTGCACACACTTTAGCTCACAGTCCGTCATCTGTGACTCAGTTGCATGGCCACTCAAGTCGTAGGGGTCAGAGATGCTGGGAGATATGGTTTCACTGTGTGTGCAGAAGAAGGAAGTTTGGTGCTCACATAGCCAGTTCACACAGACAGGCTGGGCCTAGAACTCATGTTCAAAATGCTCCTTTACTCATCATGCCTGGGCACACCAGCTCTCTTGATTCTCTCTGTGCCCAGCAAATTCCCTGTTTACACATGCTGTTCCCTCTGCTCAGAATCTTCTTTTCCAGGTACCCTTTATCTTTTTAGCTAGTTCATGTGACTCCCCACCAGTTACTCCGAAGCCTGTACCCTGCGTGTGTTCTTTGTGGCTCTTCGTACTCACTGTAGTAATACTGTGTCGACCTCCACCGGGCTTTACGTTCCCTGAGGGCACTGCCCCTTCTGGCAATGTGGAATTTGCCAGTGGCTGTTCCTGACTGCTGCCTGAGGCTCAACCCCAGGGGTCAGAAGCCCAGGTTCCTCTTCTAGGCAACCTGACAACCCCATTCTCCTGCACGTTGATGAGTCCCAGAGCCAGTTCTCCCACCTTCTACCAGTTTTAAAGAACAATTGGGGTGTAGGTAAGGCAGTTGGGGCACCTAAGGATCAACCCCACCCCACATGCAAACTGCAGACACTGTGCGCTCTGTAAAAAGAGCCGTTAGTAAGCTCTGTCCCTCAGTGGTAAAATGGAAAACAGAGAAGACTTTGGAGTCCAGTTACTTTCCAGTTTGTGTGACCTTGGGAGAGTCCTGAACTTCCACAGGTTCAGTCTTCTGGGAAGTGGGTGTGGCGATGCAGATGAGTTCACATGCCATGTGCAAACGGGGGGCGATGCCTGACGTGTAGTTGGAACTGTATGTTCTCGTCCACTTTCTGTTCTTCCTCTGTTTTCTTCTACTTTATCCTAAGTTTTCTTCTTTCTTTCTTTCTTTCTTTCTTTCTTTCTTTCTTTCTTTCTTTCTTTCTTTCTTTCTTTCTTTCTTTCTTTTTCTTTCTTTCTTTCCTCTCCCTCTCTCTCTCTCTTTTTCTTTCTTTCTTCCTTCCTTCCTTTCTCTCTTTCTCTCTTTCTTTCTTTCTTTCTTCTCTCTCTCCCTCTCTCTCTCTCTCTTCCTCTCTCTCTCTCTCTCCCTGGTCTTGTAGGAATAGTTACTCAGTGGCCTTCTTTTGTGTCTCTCCATACATCAGAGCTCACTGACCGGTCCCCACTTGCAGGACTCCGGCCACAGCCTCGTGAACCCCCTTGTCCACTCCACTTCCAGGAAGTCTCACTTTCTGGGGGGCCCATGTGACAGTGAATTTCTAGTGCATGCAGTTAATAGGTTAATAGGTTTCAGGGGACCCAGCATGGCCCATATTTAGACTATAATAATGACTTGTGCTTTAATTGGTTTTCCCTCATTTGGGGGCCAGGGGAACATCATTTCCTCAGATTCTCAGTAGGACCTATGGGGAGAATAACTGTGGGATTCTGCTTCAGCCGGGCTGGACGTGGAAACGCGGATCTCTGTTCTTTCCCATGAGCAGGGAGCCTCGATGTGCACCCGGTGAGGTACCAGACCCAGGCCCCAGAGAGGTTCTTTCAGCAGAGTCATCAACAACTGTTTGCTGAGTTCCTAAAACATCCATGGTGATGTGGCCTTTCTGGAATTTCCGATACTACATGGATGGAGGGACCACACACTTTAATCTAATTAGCTTGGTTTCACAGCACAGTGCAAGGATGACTATATACAGCACTCTGGGAATGCCATGACCAGTTCAGGAAATTCAGGCATTGGCTCAAGCTTTTATAAAGGAAAATGGCAGGGTCATTGATTACAATATTTGATGTATGACCTAAATAAGGTAACACCTGTTTTATAAGCAGCCTTAGAGGGTGTGGCTGGGCAGACAGTGAAACAGGAAATGATTCTTTGTGGAGTTCATTTCAAAACAGTTTTTACTAACACCTGCCACGGCTTCGGGAGGCTAGTCCCTTGTAAATGCTCCCAGGGCCACACATGTGGGAGATGCTGTTACTATCTTCTGGCCTGGATGGAGAATCATTTCAGGGGTGTCTTTCCCACACAGGACAACTTGGTTCAAGGAGGAAAGGCCAGGAGTCATTTAAAGTTGTTGACATAGTTCTTTTTGTAGAGGAAATACGCTTGTTCCTGAGTATCATTGCATATGGTTTCCTGTGTACAGAAATGATACCATTAGCACAGTGGCATTTGGGATGAAAGTCTCCACAGAGCCTCCTGCTGGCCATGGCATGCTCACTGCACTCCCACGATGCTTTCAGAATGTTCCAAGAGCTGTCCTCCACTTCACTGGTCACTTTTTTGTGATCAAGTATGAGTAGGTGGGTGAACATTTGCCTTTGGGTTGTCGGTGCCCTTGTTCTGTGTGATGATTGCAGACTCCTTAGAAAGAAGCAGAATACGTCCTTGTTTCCAAAGGAGCTTTGGGATAAGAGATGAGGGCAGAGGGCCCTGAGTAAAGTTTAGGTGATGGAGAGAAATGGAAACCTGTTCATAAAGTATGGAACAATTGGGTCTCAGGGGACAGTCCAGGAAAACATGACACCCCGTGTCTCTGCTAATAGCCTGATTTATCCATGGTGGAAATGACTGGGAACACACAGCCTTCTGGTCTACCGCACAACCGTGTGGGTGGACCGTGAATACTCTCTTCCCTGCCTTCCACTCAGTGCAGGGGGTGTGTGCACAGACGCTGGATCCTGGGGTTTGGGTTCAAATCCCATCTTTTTCTTCCTTGTTGCGGCACTGTAGACAAATTAACCTCTCTGTGCTTTGGTTTCCTCATTTGCAGAATAATAATAATATAGGTTTAGTGTGAGAAAGTCCCAAGCAAGCAATGTGGTGAGGTCAAACAGAGAGTAGCATTTGGATTTTATCTTTGCCAGTTACTACTTTCGGACCTTGAACAGATTATTTGATCTGTAAGGGGGGGTGAGGATTGACAAAGATAATATGTGCTCTGTATTTAGGTACTGCTGGCATGTAAGTACTCAGTAAATACTAGTTTTACTTAATAAGATGGTTTTAATTTCACTTGAAAGAAATCTAAGGGCGTGTTGGTGGCATCCAGTGGTGACACCAGGAGGTTGTTAGGAGACCCTGGGAGCCCAGCGAAGAGGCACCACCAACCTGCCTCAGCCCCAGAGCGGCTGCAGCCTCCTGGGGAAGCAGAGCCTCCTGGGGAAGCAGAGCCCTGTAGGGAGCAGGGAAGGACTGGAGCGGGTGCCGCTGAGGTGAGCGCTTTCTGCGGGGCGGTGCCTCCCACAGTCTGCAAGCAGGCTGCCTCTGTGTGCCGCCTCTAGCCCAGGGACCTCTTGAAACTATCGTTTAAACTTCTGAAAATCTCCACTCTGTTGCCCCAAGTTGAAACGTGGCTGCGTGGGTGCTGAGGGAATGCTCAGACACCACTGTCTCACGTGCAGGCTTGAATCCAGAGGCCACAGGGATTCTTAGACAAACACTGAGGCTGTAAGGAAAGGCAACTTTTGCTCCCTGGCCCAGGCTACAGTGGGCTCCGTGGAGCCTTACCAGGGTCTGAGGAAAGGGAGCACATGTGTGTGAGTGTGTGTGAGTGTGTTTGTGCAAGCACACACATATCAGGCATGCACTGCCTTGTCTCGTGTTTACAGTATGGCCCCATCTTTCCAGGAGGAATGGATTAATAAAGGACATAGGCCTTTAATTAAAAATGTGTCATCACCTCATTACTATCTTCTCCAAGGATGCACACAGCGTCATTATTTTCTTTCATTAATAGAAGTGACGTCTGCGTGCGCCCTCAAGGCCCACATGCCTGCCTGGAGTGGCCGCTGTGGAAGGGGGGCTGTGGAGAGGGAGGCCTGGCTTCATCTGGCCCCCGTAAGTCCTATTTCAACATGACAAGGAGCGCACCTGCCCATGCGCTCTCCTGGTGCCATTTTCCAAGCTCAGCCCCATCGGGAGCTCACCCTGCCCAATGGTGGGAGCCAGGGTCTAGAGGCCTGCAAAGGCTGAGGGTCCTCTAGGGCAACTCCTCTCCGACTAGATCAAGAGAGGATGAGGGACCCTGGGGAAGGGGCAGCGTTAGTCTCCAGCCCTGTGTTCCCTTTCAAGTGGAAATGCAAGGAAGCAGAAAGGCATACAGAGCCCTACTCCCCTCCAACCCCAAAAAGGGCCATGAATTATTCATTTCCTGGTCTGGGCTTGGGGCTCACAGCAGCCTCCTCTTTCTGTCCTGAAAGGCAGCCAATGAGAAAGGCACCTTATTCGCCGGTTGAATTAGTGCATGAATGGCTGGAGGATTCATTTCAAAGCCACACTTAGAAATGGCCTATTAAAAAAAAAGCGGCCCCATTTGTTTCAGAAGCTACACTAGAAATGAATGAAGGTTCTTCTGTCTCTGCTGGCTATTAAAAAAGCTTCACTTCTCACAGAGCGACTATTTTAATTAAATCAATAATTATGTTTTATTGAATTCAATGCTCTTCAGCAAAAATCTGTGCAGAGCCTCTGCCTTTTGAAAACTTAATTTAGGCCAACAGTGGGTTGGGGGAGGGTGGGGGGGCTGGTGAGGGAGGGGGATGGAGACAACAGGAGAGGGAAGTGGCTCTTTGCTTGCACCTGTTAGAATGTATCCCTTCCCACCAGCACAGACAGAGGGGTCCAGCTTCTTCCCTGAGGAGCCAGGTAGGTTTTTCTTTGGGGAGGCAGGGTGGGGATCACTCTTTAAACCCAGGCTTTCCAAAGGCGCGTTTTATTCTGGCTCCCAGACGCCTTCATTCCCTCAGGCAACTGGCAGAAGCGTCCTTCTCTTGGCTCTAGCTGGCAGGCTCCACAAGTTTGTCAGAGTGAGCAGAGGCTTTGGTCTTTCTCCATTTTTAATCCTCATCGGAGGACATGCTTATTGATTTTAGAGAAAGGGAGGGAGAAAGAGAGGGAAACATCTGTAGGTTGGTTGCCTTTCATATGAGCCCTGCAACCTAGGCATGTGCCCTGACCCCGAAATGAACCCATGACCTTTTGGTTTGCAGAACGACGCCCCAAAACACTTCATCAGGGCTGGTCTCTGTTTTTTAAAAGTACGTTCTTATACTAGATTAGGGATTATTGCAATAACCTTCTAACTGGCATTCCTGGCCATGTTCTGGAGCGTCCCTTAACTTGAGACCCTCAAATTAAACTCTCTGCAAAGAGGATCTGACCCAGTCATCGCTTTCCTTCATCTCTCCAGTGGCTGCCTGGTTCTTGCAGGTAACAACAAGGTGTGGGTGAAGGTCAGCTGCAGCCCAGTGCTGACATGTGGAAACAGAGCCCCAGATTGCCATGTATTTTGATTTTTTTTTTGTCATCAAGGGAACCTGGCAATCCTGATTTTTCTGTGAAATTTGTCAAATTTCAAAGGTTGGCTACTTTGGTAGATAAAGCAATTTGTTTGAAACAGTCACTGTTCCTCCTTACTAGGCCCAAGTTGCAGGAGGAATTATATTACTTGACACGGGGTTTGTTACGTGACACGTTTTGACCAATGAAATGAGGGTGGGAGCCACTGCATGGTTCTGCCATCTTTCTTTTCCCTCTTCTGCAAGAATTCGCACCCCAGACAGCGCCTGCTTCCCCCACCTTTGTGTGAAATGAACAGGCTGTGACGTAAAGCTGGGGTCAGCCCACAGCAGACATGAACAGGAGCAAGAAAGAAATGTTGTTGAACGCCACTAAGCTCATGAGTCACTCCTTACTGTGCATAAGCTGACAGATACATCTTCTAATTAAAAAAAAAATTGGGAAACACATGGGTCATCATGTTTCAACCTGTGTTCTGTGGAATCACATCCAACTTTCCCATCTTGGTGTGTGGACCTTTTTCCCAGCTGTGTAGGCTCAGTGGCCCTGACCCCAGCCCGCACCCCTCCATCACACCCTCTGTGAGTCGCTGCGCCCAGGGGGTACCTCGCGTCTGCCTGTACATAGGGCAGCCTCAGCCTGGAATAGCCTCCTCGCCTGTTTGGCTAAATCCTTGCCCTCAGGATGCAGCTCAAGATCTGCCTTCTTTGAACCAGCCTTCTTTCTCTTATCCTTCCCACCTGTCTGGCAGGATTAGGCTCACCTTCCACCTGCCTTCAGAAACTATTCAGATTCTGTCTTCTATACCTCCTCTGACCCATTATTGTAATTATTTATTTGTCTTTTATCTGTCTTTCCCACCAGAACTATGGGCTCCCCATGCTCGTCCTGTTGACTGCTGCCGCGCAGCCAAGGTTTAGTGAAGGAATGGAAGTTTTCCTGGGAAGCAGCAAGTGGGTTAGTGCATCTCCTAGGGCTCTAACCATGGTTGCATAGATGCCTGAGTGTAATGTGTACTACAAAATCCTCCAACGAAATCTGAGCTGTTCTCAGGCATTTCATGAAGAGGACTTTATGGTAACTTCAGGCACGCTTTAGGAGAGTGGACAATTGAATTTCATTTTGTTGGGGTACAGAAGTATGGGAAGAGTTGGAAATAGAGACAGCAAGATGTCACGGCCCTGTGACCTGGCGAAAGTTCTCACCAAGGATCAAGGTGAGTGGGTCTTGTAGGCAGGTGAAATGCCCTAGCTCCTTACATAATGCATCCCTTTTCAGGAGAAAAATAAGGCTAGCTAGAGGCCGGTGAGGCAGAATGAAAAGTACTAAAAGAAGCAGATACTCCGTAGGAATGGTTAAAGCCCCTTCTCAAATTAGTGGCCCTCCTTGGCTTCCAGCCTGAACTCCTGAGTGTCTGCTATGCAGGTGGATGGGTCTGACGAAGACTGCCCCTCCTGATGCCGTCAGTAAGCAGGGCTGTTGCTGGAGGGAGATGGGCAGGTGTGTGTGGGAACCATGGGTCTTCCAGGGAGAAGAGGGAGCTGGGTATACAACTAACTCTTGTCTTTGGAGGCTCTGCAATCCTAGAACATCTCTGTTGGCTTGAAAAAGTCTCTACAGAGATCGTTGGAAGGAAAGGAGTCAGGGTTCCCAACTTACCATGGGGGGAGGGGGTTCCAGGCTGGCTGTTCACAATGTTAGGGCCTGGGCGGTTGTTCCAGAGGGGTGAGTTTGGAGCCTGGAGATCTTTGGGACGTGGCCTCCCTCAGGAGGTGATGCTATTTTGAGCTCAATGGCTGAACACGTAATTTTGAAAGCTGTGAACTGAAAAAGCTGTCATCTCGGGTATGCAAGTCTGGGACTATAGATTCTCTGACGGACCCCAGAACACCATATTGCAACCGTGACAACATGAGGGACAATAGTATTTTCTGTTCCAGTGACAGACAGTGACACTGTTCAGAAACCATAAAAAGGCCACCCCCAAATGACACCTTCTAGTGGGAAAACTTTCATCCATTCACTGAACTTCTAGTGACCACTGACTGCTTATTTCTGTCCAGAGGAGTTGGTCCTCGTTCCAACCAAATAAGCTCCTGGTGTCTTAGGTGGTTCATGGCCAATGGCATGATGTGTGTTAGGAGATTGATTTTCTGTTAGAAGTATTTGCAGACTTGATTCCAGATACTAGACATGTAATCCTTAAAACACAGTTCTTTAAGGGAAGTACCATCATTGTTCCCATTTCCTTTTCTTTGTAATCCTTACCTGAGGACATTGTTTTTTTCATTGCTGAGAGAGAGAGAGAGACAGACAGACAGACAGACAGACAGACATCAATATGAAGATTTGAAGGAAAAACATTGATTGATTGCCTTCTTGTCTATATCCCAACCGGGGATTAAACCTATAACTTGGTTATGTGACCTGACCAGGAATTGAATCTATACCCTTTTGGTCTATGGGTAGACCAACCTGTAGATGCTCCAACCTATTTGATGCTCCAGCCAACTGAGCCACAGCAGCCAGGGCACCATTTCCTATTTAACAGATGAGTAATTGGAGGTACAGAGAGGTTAAGTAACTTGCCCAAAGTCGCACAGCTGTTAAGTTTTTGGACCAGCCGTTAAATCTAGGCAGACTGCAGTCAGATATTAAAGCATTAACTGGCGTAACAGAAGTAGCCTCGCCTGTCCCTGAAGCCAATGGAAGGTCGCGTGGGTTACATGAGATGTGAAATGCAGTTCAGTAATTTATCTCAAGTCAGTCTAATTCAATGAACAAACTTGTATGGAGCACCAACTCTTTTTCAGTTGTTACACTAACTCTAGGGATTCAAAGAACAAGTCATACCCTTTCCTCGAGGAGCTTTTGGCCAAAAATGATTCTGTGCTTTTGTCTCTATTCAGACAGCAATGGAGGAGACTGGCTTTTGAATGGAAAACTGAACTGGGGAAAAAAAATCAGCCTTCATGTTGCCTACCCCTGTGCTGACAGGCACCTGCAGGGAAGGAAGCATCGGATAGGACTGCCAGGCACCCTGCAAGGAAGCACTCCGCAGAGGTGAGTTTAAATGCTGTCCTCATTATGGTGTTTTCTAAGTGTGACCACTAGAGAGTGCTCTTCTGCAGTTTGGAAGCCTCCCCTAGTGTTAAGTGGGTGCTCAGGAAAATCAAATTGGTTTGCCATCTTCATTAGAGTACTGTGTCTATGTATGTCTTAGTTCATTCATGCTGCTGCAAGAGACTACCGGAGACTGGGCGCCTTATACACAGCAGAAATCTATTGCTCACGGTTCTGGAGGCTGGAAGTCTGAGAAGGAGGTGCTGGCGTGTGCAGCGTCTGGTGAGAGCCCGCCCTGTGGTGCGTAGACAGTCGTCTGCCCACTGTGTCCTCACGTGGCTGAAGGGACCTCGGTGGAGCTGCTTTTATAAGGGCACTAATCCCTCTCATGAGGGTCCCACCCTCGTGACCTAATCACCTCCCAGAGCCTCTGCCACCACATACCATCATGTAGAGGGTTAGGCTTCGACATAGATTGGCGTATTGCCGTGATATAATAAAAAAGGAACATTTGGTTTTGTGTCTGGTTCCTGGCAGAATCGCTACAACCCTTAGAATGTCTCGAGTGATGAGAGTGTCTTTGCTATTCTTTATAAGCTGTTTTCTGACCAAGCCTAAGTTCATACTAAGGCAGTAGCTCGTGGTGGTGACTTGACAGCTTCGGGATGGGGCCTGGTTGCCAGAGGCACTGAGCGTGATGGGAGGGTTGGAAGTTTCGGGCCCATCCCCTGACTTCTGGGGAGTGAGGGGGCCAGGTGGGGACAGAACGAGGATGGGGGCAGCAGGGACCTTGTTTTCTCCTTCCCTACAAGCTGGTGGTAGGTGCCATTGAGGCTAGACCTTTTTGAATGAAACCAATTAATTGATCTAATTGGTCTTCCAAGCGCCAGATATTTCTTCATCGTTATATGAAGTGCTGCAGAGAAGAAACCAGAAACATTAACCTGTGTCTTGCCTTCGAGAAGTCACACGTTTATTAGGAAGATGAGACTATGTGTGGGAAGCAATTATTGTGTCAGGTAGCTGTGTAATGAATTACTAAGTTGTGCAGAAACGCTATGCAGTGCTGGAGGTCAGCAAGGGGACCAGTCAGAGCGCCATGGGGTAAATCACAACATGTCCCTGTTGAGAGAGACCTTGAATGTCTCCCTCGTTTTCTGAAATGGAAAAGAGTCATGCCAAGAACTCCTTCCACACACTGGAGCTCAAACAGCACCGGCTGTCAAAGCAGTTCTGGGGTGCCTGTCACCTCCTCCTGGGCCACATGCGCTTCTCTCTCAAACGAGATGCCTTCTTTCCAGAGATCAAGTGGGTCTTTCAGCGAGGAGCTGGGTAAGCCCGGAGAAGGTTGCAGGAGAGAGTATACAGTAGAAGGAGGAGCAGCAAGAGCAAAGGTGAGGGAGAGGCAAAAGGAATATTCATCCAGGAGGGACACGAACCAAGCCCCTGTTCTTGGTCCAGCCCAGTGGCTGGCAGGCTGGGATGGCAGATCTGTTTGGCCCTTGAAAGTCCTGTCAAAGTATCTTCTCTTCTCTGAGTGTCCATCTGCCCATCCCGAAAGTGCTGACTGCAAAACAGTCCACCTTGCAGGATGATGGAGAGATGCTTATGGGCAATAAATCTACTGAAGTGTGAAGACACGCTCACCAGAGGATTTAGATGAATTCTTTCACAAGGATGGCAATGAGAGTCTCATTATTGGCATCAGTTAATCCTCCGCTCTGGAGGGAAGGTTTTGACAGGCTTGATAGAAACTCTCCGGAGGGTCCTGCCCCTCCAGGTACAGACTCCGTTGTGGGCTGAGGAGCGTCTGGGTGTCTGCAGAGCTGGCTTCCCAAGTGCATTTCTGCACCTGCAGCTACTTTGGGAAGACAAAACATACCCGCTAACATTGTTTCCCACATCTTTTGCTCTGTTTCTTAATGACTTGATTTTATGGGGTAATACTGCACACAATTATGGCTCCTCTGAGCGGCTGGGTGATGCCAAAAGTGCTGGAAGGGGAGTTGGGAGAAACGAGTTGTTGCCTCTGCCACAGACCAGCTGATAGACCTACGGCAAGTGGCTTAACTTCTCTGGGCCTCAGATGGTTCCAACTAACTTACCTCTAAGGCCCTTTCTGATCCTAATGTTTTATGAGCCTAAGAAGACAATGTGGTAAGAAAATGAGTTTTTGCCCCACAGTCAGATGGACCGGATTCAGAATGACTACATTTCTGAGCCTCATTAGCTGTGTGCCCTTGGGAAAGTTACTTAACTGCTCCGAGCCTCCGCTTTCACATATATAAAATATAATGAGGGAAAGAAAATAAAAACGCTTAGAATAATGCCAAATACATAAGTGCATTTAGTAAACGTTCGCTCCTTTCCTGACCTTTTCCTTTATCACTAGCAACCTAAGGACAATAAGTCTTCCGGTCTTCCTCTCTGCCTCCCCTCTCTTCTTTCTTCTCTACACATCTCCTGGCCATCTCTGTTGCTCCGGGTCTTGAGCTGGGCATCAGAGATGCGCAGATGGATGCAGTCTGTTCCGGGGTCAGTCTGATGTGGGAGAGTGTGGAGCCAGGCGCACTTCCAAGCCACATGAGGAGACAGAGATTCAGCCCCAGAGGAGGCCCTGGGACTGCTTTGTGCAGGAGTTGCGTTTTGGGCTGGTTCCTGGTGGAGCTTTGTAGGTGCAGAGGAGACGGGAGTGTGTCTGCATGGGCATGTGGTTACGAGTGGGGGCATTCGTGATGGGGCTTCGGGCCAGGGACTGGGGGAATGAGCAATGCTTTCCTGGGGCCAGAGGTTTGCAGCCTGGCAAGGGCAAGCTGGAGTTAAGACATGACCTTCCTGTGGCTCATTTCAATTGTGGGCACATGGTGGGGCTGCATGGCATGGATGGGTTCCCCAGCCTGGCCGGCCCAGGTGGGGTTCCATGGGTCCCTGCACCCCTGAACCAGGCTGCGGTGTCGGGGTGGGGGACCACGTCTGGTTTGGAAAGTACCTGTCATTTCAGCAGAACTATTTAGGGGCCTGCAGAACACAGTCCACCGACTCCCCAGCCTTGGCGCTCTCTGGCACTGGCCACCCCCCAGAGCCCCGAGCTTGCGTCCTGACTGAAGGATAGTGGGCATTGTAATGAACTTGGAAGCCCACTCAGGCCTGAGTGACAGAACCTGAGCGGCAGGCCGAGCCAGCCCTTTCCCTTCTGGATGACCTCCTAGCCCTCAGCTCAGTAGCAGTAACCTTAGCAACCAGGAGGACCCACCTGGTCCAAGCCCCGGGTGTTTACCTTGCTCCTTTGGCATCGTGGGCCTGCTTTCCTGAGTGTCTGTCTGGACTCGGGGTTCAGTGCGGGGAGCTGTTCTTTTTGTCCAGTTTAACTCTTTCCTGCTGTTTTCTGGAAAAGCGTTAAGTGGGACGGCTACTGGGTTAAGGCTTCCTCCTATGAATGTGCTTTGTTACCGACTTAGACACAGTCAATGAGAGGGAGGTCAAGTCTTTGAAGTGAACAACCCCTATTTTGCTCATTTGTCTCTGAGTGCTTGCCATTTTAAACCCGAAAAATAATTTATTTGATATGTAGGAAGCATTTCTCCTCCTCCTCCTTCTTGGTCATGATAAAAAGAGATTTTCTTCCAGGATGGAATATATTTGCTTCATCTGTGCTTAGAGGTGGTGGCTCTTACATCCTGTGTCCCCAAGCAGAAGGTCACTCGGAGGGTGAGGAGGACTCAGGAACATATCACCTGGAGCTGGAAGCCACACAGTTCAAAGGCCTCCATCTCGGTGGGCAGTCGGATTGTCACTCAGACACGGACACCCCCTTCTCATCTCCCGGGCAGCCGTTCTGACTTGCCTCTGAAAATTCAAGCTGTAGAAGTAGATAGTTTCTCGCAGCTTTCCCGACAGGTACTGTTGTCACTAGAAACGGAATAAAGACACAATGCGAAAGAGCTGCTCTACGCTGCCTTTCATTGGCTCTTCAAGTCGTTTTCCTGGGATGGATTAATCATGGGAAAGACACAGTGTGCTAGCCCAGCTCACAAAACCTGCTTTCCCCGATCGTTTTCCAGGAAATCTTCTGTGCCACTCTCAGGCCTCATATAAAGTCCTGCTAGATTTGACAGGGGCCAGGCGGCGGGACGTGCCCTTCCACGTTTGGCCTCTCAACGTCTGGTCGACAAGTGTGGCCTGATCCCAGAGGCAGGTTTTCTTTCTGCTGGTGGCAAATGACAGACCCCAAAAGCCACCTTTGGGCAGATCCTGGCAGGGGTTACAGGAGTACAGGTGTGACTCCTGCTCTTGCCCAGGGCTCTGTGGAACTTATGATTAAAATCCTAATTCTTATTCAAAGAAGTGTCTGCGTGAGTATCGATCTTTGCAGCAGCTGCCGGTACTGTTGAGGGAGCGCGCCAAGGGTACCTGCCCCTCCTTCTCTCAGAAGGGAGTGGATCTGAAGAAATTCATTGGACGTGGCAGGTCTTTTAATTTTTGCTTTAAAGCTTTGTTACTTGGGGGAGCGAACCATGGAGGCTCAACTTCCATGAAGAATTTAAGGGTAGAATCAAATGAAAACGCACACAAGTTCATCTTAAACAGAAAATGATATGCAAATATGAGCTTCCATTCATGTACATCACTGTGATGAAAATTGGTTTCAACCAGGCAGATCAGATTCTGCGGCTTCTCTCTTCTTTCTCCTTTAATTTCCGGTGGGAGTGATATGCCGGCACGCAGATGATTTCCCCTGGATTCCTGTGAGGAGGAAGTAGATGGCCGGAGGGGTGGGGCTGGGCGGGGAAGGAAAGCAAGGATAGCCGGGCGACCCCTGGGCTCTGTGGCTTTAGTGTCATCCTCCTCAGGCCTTTTGGGGGGCTGGAGTCAGGCTGCAGCTGGGTGACAGAGGGCTCTGGCTTCTTGCTGGCTTTCTTCCAGAGGCCACTCGTGGTTCCCAGCCACAGGGCTTTTTTCTAGCTTGGCCACTTCCTTCATCAGCCATCTCCAGCTATCTCTACAGGTAGTGTGCTAGCAGAGTGGAGTCACCTAAGGTAATGGAATCGAGTGAGTGACGGTTCATCACTTTTGCCATTTTCTATTGGTTAGAAGCAAGACCTTCAAGGGCATGAACACCTGGAGGTGAAAATCCTGGATTGGTGGGGGGGTCACCTTGGAGTCCATCTGTCAAACTGTGACTCACCAACTCCACTCCCAAGCATTCTAAAATGCATGTAAAAAGTGTAACTCAGGGTTAACTGATGTTGACTTTCAAGTCTCCTTAGAAGGACATCTACTGAGAGTCAGTCCTTCTTACCTTTCAAATATTCTCAGCTACTTCAGGTGTTCAATAATTCTCTAAAATATGCTGATGTCTTTCTTGCTGTCAGATGACAGAAGGTAGAAGAAGCCTTAAATGTCACGTGCTTCTCGGAGGTGCTTCATCCCAGCTGGTCACCATGGTGATCATGGCTAACTGCAGATCATCATTTCTTTGCAAGGGAAAGGAGGCAGGTTAGCGAAGAGGGAGGGTCCCACTCCAGGAGGGACGGGGTGAAAACTACGAAGGGGGACAAGAGGCTTTGTCATTTCTGTGGGTCTTGCTTCCTACTTATAGGCAGCCAGGCTGTCAGTGTGTTTAAGCTCTGTTCAGATGGCTCAGCAAAACCGTCGGTCATCCTGTCTCATGGGAAAGTCCAGAGTCTCTCGCGTGTTGACAGAGTCCTGGGCATCCTTGTTCATTGTTTAACTGCTAAAGAGAACCTTCCATGGCCTGCGGGGTAGGAGATAGCTCGTGTGTTTGTGGAGGGGGAAGAAATCTAAACACAAAGGTGAACTTAACCTTGTCCCTGCCCTGCTTACCAATTTTTGATGGGATCCCATGCCATGTGATGGGAAATTTGACTTTTCTCTGGCCTGAGTTACCCCCATGGCTTCCTTGTGAATGCTCCGTTGCTGGCACAGCAACCCCTTATCATATCAAATATGCCAAACTCTCTTGCACAGATGTGCCGTCACACACTCCTACTTGGTCTGGCTGGACCGCCGCTCTGGGCTCTTCCGCCTGGGACTCCTCTGAGGTCAAGTGCTAGGACCACCTTCTCTGGGAAACTTTCTCCAGCTTCTCTAGGCAAGGAAAGTTCTTCCTTCTTGTGTCTCTCATGTTGCAGCTGGTACAGTCAGATCTCTCCGGAAAAGCTTACATGTTTGTCTGTCTCTGCCACCACTTCCCGTGAGTTAAGGGCAGGAACTATATTTTTTCACCCTCATCTCTTTGATGCCATCCTAGGATTTGATGATATTAAACTGTTGATTTTTTTCGAGCATTTATTGTACATCAGACACTGAGTTACACTTTTTACATGCGTCACTCATTTCAGTAAAAACAACCCTCTGTGTCAGTTACGATCCATGTTTTAGTGATGGGAAGCTGAGGTCCCGAGCGTGTGTGTAAAATGTGAGAAAAGTCACACCCCAAGAATTGGTGGACCCTGGCTGGACGTGCATCTGAGTTGTCTGCTTCCAGAGCTTTGGCTCTGAGCTCCTATGCTGTGGTGTTATGCCTCCTTCTTACTGCAGAACTGTGATTAACACATGTTTTCGAAGTGAGTGACTGAATGAATATGTCACGGGCTGGCGCGTGGCCTCGTCCTCAGAGCCCCTCCCCACAGAAGCCATGCCCCTGTTCGGTTTGGCACCCGGTCCCCGTAGTCCTGGCTGGGAGTCTCCGTGGCCTTCATTGAAGCAGAAGGACGGATCTGGGTTTGGCGGCCTTGAGGGCTGATCTTTCCATTTCTCCCCCGCCCCATGCTGGGAACCTGACCTTAGGAGCCCTTTGTTCCAGTTTGTTTGTGACCTGATACCTCAGCTTTGGGGCTCAGAGTCCGCAAGCTTGTGGGCTGGCCCAGCTGCAAAGGCCTGATGGACGTTCCACACCTGTCAGCACCCCAGGTCTGGCCCCTGATGGGACCAGAATGAGCAGGTCTTGGCCCTCTCTTAGGAACTGTGTCAGGTGTCCATGGCAACGAAGCCCCACGTTGAGCAGAGAGTTGGCCCTGTGCCTCATAGGGCCAAGGATATAGTGACCTTTGAGCTGCCACTTGCTGACAAGGCTGGCAATGCTGGCATGTGGCTAGCCCAAAGGTGAGCTCTCCCCTTTCACGAGAGGCTATTGGAACCCAGTATTTTCTGCCAGATACTATGTGCCTGGCACCGTGCTGGGCGTTACGGACATAGCGGGCCCCTCTGGCCTTTGAGGGACTCAGAAGGTAACAGTGAAGGTGTTCACAGAAGCGGATCACTGCAGCATGCTGTCATCAGGACTGTGTTCTACGTGCCTGGGATCTGGAGACACAGAAAAGGGAGTATCCCCTGCCTGCAGACAGCAGCAGCCTGAACAAGCTTAGGACGGTCCCGTGCCCGTCTCAGGTGGACCTCCTCATCCTCACCTTTAGAAACCATCCCTCTGCATCCTTTCCATCCCCGGGGACCGCTGTCCTGTGCCTCTGGAGGCTGAGGCGTGTTGAGCGGGACAGGTTCTCCTCTGCTGTGGTGTCCGTCATCGCGGTGCACAGCCCTCATCAATGCACACTTCCTCTGTGCGGGCACCGTGCTGAGCCCTGCACAGGCGGGACCTCGGCGCAGCCTCACTGCCATCCGGGTCACAGAGGCAACATTGGTATCTGTGCAAACACTGCCCCTTTCAAGGTGATGACATTACAACAAAAGACGTGCCGACATTCACAGGGCCCTCACCTCTAGCTGGCACCCAAGCCTTTGCCACGTGCCACTGAGGCTCCTCACCGTGTCCTCGTAGTTCGTGTTGAGGATCCAGGGGAAGGAGCTTTCCACTTGGCTCTTGCATTTCATCTTGTAGGCCCTGGCCCATCACTCAAGGCTGCTGAAATCTTTTTGGATCCCACCTGTGTCATCTGATGTATTTCTATCTTTCTCAACGGGGTGTCGTCAGAAAATTTGATAAGCGGGCAGCCTTTATTTCTAGCCAAGTCATTGATAAAAATGTTGGGCAGGAAAGAGCCAGGGGACTGAATTCTCTGGATGCTGTCAGACGACTCCCACTATGTGGGTGTCAATTCATTAATCACTGCTCTTTGCGTGTGGACATTCTACTCGCTGTCGAGTTCTCCTGATTGTGCAGGGCTGCGCTTCCTTCTCTGTCTCTGCTGCTAAAATTCAAATGCTGGTGGGGAAGGGCACACTCAGCTGCTATGCTCCAGCCGGAACCGCTGCCCCCCAAGTCCCAGAACTGGCGTCTCACTAGGATGGAATCCAGGAGACGGGGTGTGGAGGGGGCCCGGCTGGGGTTTCACTCTGAGAGGGAAGAAGCGTCTGGGAGAGGGGGTGGCGGGGCTGCTGGGGTCTCTGCAGAGCCGTGTTGGGGGGGTCAGTCCTGGGGGAGCAGAAGAGGAACTTGTGACGGATGTGATGGAGAGCTGAAATGAGTGAGGGGTGCACCCTCGTTTTGTGAGAAAGTCAGAGGACAAGACCAGCACTTTGTTCCTGGTCTGACATTCACGTGTATCTGCACCGGCCGGTGGGCCGTGACTCCTAGGGATGGAGTTTTGGGGGGTGGGGGTGGGAAGACCATCTGAGCTGGGCCCGTGAGACAGGTGTGTCACCAGAGAAAGAGGGAGTGCATTCCTTGCCTTATTTCACGGGGGCTGCCTGAAACGGACGTTCATGGTGCTGCAGGGGAATGGCCTCGTTGCGTGGACAGCAGCTCCTTCCTGCTTCAGATTTTTCTCTCACCTCTGCCCTCCATCATCCCAGCGAGCAAAACACCCATAGATTTGTCCTCAGAGGTTGTGTTTATGAATTCTCACGACACAGGGTGCTTTTTTTCTTTTTCCTTCAGGTATATGTGAGGGGGGGTGCATTTATGTTTCCTTCCCGCTCTCTCTTTTCCTTATTTTGCAGCCAAGGATCGTGGCATGATCTGCCCCTGAGACAATTGTGTGGAACAGGTCAGTCTTCCCTGTGTCCCTAGACCTTAGAGGATCGGAGGACCTGTGTCCTGGAAGCTCCACCCCTCACGGAAGGTGGAAATACTCAGGGGGTCTTTATTTCTTCCCTCCTGTCCTTAGATGGAGTGGGGCCTGCGGGGAGATGGAGCAACTCCTTAAACGTGAGGCATTCTGCAGGTTTCAGCATGGAAGGGATTCCATTTAAAGCCCTTAAGAGGGGAGGTGACCAGAGGGCACTGACCACATAACTGAGTCCTAGAATTTGGGGGCTGGGGCAGGCAGGCCTGGTTTTGAGAGGCAGTACCTAAGCTGCTCCCCAAACCCTGCATGGGGGTGTTGGCTGTGAGCCAAGGCCCTCTTGTGTAGCAGAGCTCTTGGCGGGTCACAGACAGCAGGGGGCTCGCGCTCCGTTTTCACAAACTGACACTGTGCTTGGGGGGGGGGGGCGGGGCAGGGGGGGCACTAGTGATCCGCCCAGAAATCATCAGGCATCGATCACATGGGCTGTTGGTGGCAGTGTCGTCAATAGGGTCCACATCTCGGCTTCCCAAAGTTCAGTTCTCTGGTGGTTTTGTGGACCAGCTGTGAGTCCCTGGGGACTTGGTAGACATGCAGGGTCTAGTTCGGGAACTCTGGGGTTGGGCCTAACAAGCTCCCAGGGGGGCCCCAAGTGACTCTGAGAAGCAGCGCCTGAAGGAAAACAGGGTACTTAGGTGTAGACACGGAGAGGAGAAATCAAAGGAGGAGATCATGGACCCTGCCTGAACTGGAGGAGACGCCACGGGGCCCAGGCCGGCACGACCCTTCTCGGCGTGTCTGCAGCAGCAGGAGGCAACGTGTGCTGTGGTTAGTGCTGCACTTTGGTGCCAGTCTGCCTGTGTGAGGCCTGGCATGTGCCCCTAGGCTCTGTGCTTGGGGCTTGACATCTCTGTGCCCTGGTTTTCTCCTCTGTAAAACAGGGGTGGGCCGTGTGGTAACAGTTGTGCTACCACTGTAGGGTCACTGTGGAAGTGAAAAGGTTATGTAAGGGACCCAGTGCATAGGAAATGTCCACTGCGGTTCTTTTCTTTCTCAGCCAGAGCTCCTGTCCCTAAGCCTGGGGGCCTGGGTGTCTGTGCCCTGCCTGCCGCAGTTGTGCAAGCGCTCTTGGGTCTCTTGTTACCCAGGAGCCGGCAACAAACCAAAATAAAGGAAGGGGGGACAGCGGGGAGGGCCAGGCCTCTGCAGGGAGTCTGACCGGGTCAGCTGGGAATGCCTGTCAGCCGTCCAGGGTGGCTCCTACATGGGCCTGGAGGTGGGAGAGTGACTCACGCTGGTGCCCTCTCCACCCCCACGCCCAAATGCTCAGCCCTCCCCAGGCCTGGGCTCACCTAATCCCCACAGTGGGGGTCGGGGGGCAACTGCGCCTGTGCTGAGGTCTAGGGTTGCACGGTGGTGACTTCACACTCAGCAGCATGTGCAGCTGAGGCCTCAGTGCAGTGGCGTCCTGCAAGGCAGGCAGTGAGGTCAGCTTGGCAGCCGCTGCTTCTCCACCCCGACCTGGCCGCAGGCAGCCGGTTCCCAGGACACTAGGAGGGGATGGCAGAACCAGAAGGCAGCGGGCTGCAGGTCCTGCTGCACACGCTTCAGGTAGGAAGAGGTAGAGGGGCGCCCGACCCGGTGGGCGGGGTCTTTGCGAGCCAGGCCTGCTTTGGCTCCCGCAGGCCCCTCAGACACTGGGGGCTGGTTTGCTCACCAGTAATAATAGCTCAGGAGTCAGCAGCAGCTCTCACCTTGAGGCTGACCTAAGTGATGCTCTGGTGTTTAATTATTTAACGGGACGATGTTGATGAGTGCTCTGCTTCGATGATTGAACCTGGTGGGATCAGAGGCTCAGGCTAAAAAATCCAGGTTCCCAAGAGATGGGAAAGCTGGAGAAAAGGCCTCTCTGGCAAATGAGGACGTGTTGAAGCTCCTCCTGAACACGGCAGAACCCCTGCGGGAGTACGTAGCCCCAGAGGAAAGGGCTAGCAGGGAAGTGGACTTCTCTGGGCTTCTCCTGGTAAATGTCTGTTCCTGGGCTCCCAAAGAGTGGTCTGCATTCGAACCATACAGACCGCACGGTGGTCTGCAGTGGTTTGCCTGCTAATAGTACCTCTTCCCAGGTGGGATCTGGCCCAAAGGAGTCAGAATCGCCAGGGGCAGGGACCTGGGAGTCTGATGCCCCACGAGGTGATTCTGTTCATTCCTAATTTTGGGAACTCTTGTCCTGGAGCAAATGTGTCTGTACCCTGGAATCATCTGGGGACCTGCCCACCAAAACTCAGATTTAGCTGGTCTGGGAGCAACCTGGGCATTGAAATTTTGACTCCCTGGATCATCTCAAGGTGAACCTAAGGCCAAGAACCAGTGCTAGTAGACCTGGGGAGATAGAAGCTTGAGTTTAACCAGAAACAGAGAATGTCAGGCCTTGGAGGGACCAAGGGGCCGTCTAAATCTGAAGCCCATGAACATGGGTCACAGAAAATGGACTTCTCATACCACTGATTTTGAATGTAAACATTTTGTACTTCATTTTCCCCTGCTGTAAAAAACTGCCTTTGTTTTCCTCTGATTCTTAAGGAGATCCATATCCCTAAAAAGTTACAGAATGAGTAAGTCTGGCCTTCCAGTGGACAGATAGGGAAACGGAGTCTCAGAAATGAAAAGGCCTCACCAAGGTCATGTAACGACCTCATTGGGGAATGGGGACTAGTGCCAGCCAATCTCAGGATCCAGTGGGCTTAGCCCTGGCTGGGTGGCTCAGTGGTTGAAGTGTCATCCTGAAAGGTTGTGGGCTCCATTTCCAGTCAAGGCACATACCTAGATTGCAGGTATGGGACGCGTGTGGGAGGCGACCGATGGATCTTTCTCTCTCTTAGAGATATCTCTCTGTCTTTCTCTATCCCTTTTTCCTCTCTCTAAAAATTGATAAACACATCCTTGGGTGAGGACTTAAAAAAACAGGTCCCGTTGACTTACTCAATGCGTCAAAGACGAGAAAGCATCTGGGCTAGGAGTGTTGGGAGTGGGAGTGAACCTCGGAATAAACCTGCCATTGCCTTGGAAGCTGCTGTTAGTTGAGCTCAATCTCTTGAATTCCCACCAGTGGGGATTTATAATTGATATTTAGAATGATCGCTCCAGGGCACTGCAAGGTCCTCAATCAAAGAAAGATTTAATTATGTTCAATATACCTTACTTAGTCCCCAATTAACCAGAACATTAAAATAACCGGAACATGCTTTCTCTGTGCACTCTGGTTGGTCAGAATCTGGTTGTAGAATTACTGGGGTCCCTGACCCAGCCATAAGTCAGCCCCAGCAGCACCTCCACGATTCCCATTTCTGTCTGGATAGTGCCAGTCAGAACTCTGATGTAACTTAAAAGAGAGAGAGAGAGAGAGAGAACTCAGAGCAGATATTTAGTGGAATGATATTTTGCAGTGGGTTTGAGGCTCTCTCCCCAGCCCCCATGGACTAGGAGGGCCCAGAGTGTCTGAGAAGGGGTTAGCGGAAACACTTTTGATTGGAGATCCCAAAGGTCTTACTAAGTCAAGCCAGGCTCTCTGTCCTTGTGCACAAAGATGCTAGAAGGCTTTGTGTTGCTCCTCAGACCTCTGGGGAAGACAGTGGGTAAGTCTGAACAGAATGTGAGCTCAGGTTCAAGTTCCCCAGAAGGACCCAGGACATTGACAAGGGAAGGGAGGAAAAAAGAACAGAAGACCAGAAAACTCAACCCAAAGGACAACAGGTTTCCCAGTGATGTGATAGAAGTCCCCTTAGCACAGAACATCACCACGTCCGCCTCCTTGGGGCACAGTGACACAATAAACCAGGGCATGATAAACTATTAGTTTTTGGCGTATTACCTTTTCCTGTGCAAAGGGGAAAGGTACTAAGTGATTTTTTTCCTCTCTCAATTTAAACTCAGCATTATTTCTGTCCTGAAAGTATGTGAATCAGATTTCTACCCAGACATTTTCTGAGTCCTCACTTTTACAGCTTGGATTTGAGGCGGAAAGTCAGACTGACTCTCGGGGGGGGGGGGCGGGGAAGGGGGGCCACCTCCTGCACAGGTGTCTCGCCTGTTCTTGGCACCTGCCGGCGGTATTTCCTTAGGCAAGTCTCTCAAGCTCTCGGAGCTTTCATTTCTATGTCTGTACAAGGGGCAGTAAAAACACGTTCCTTGGCACTTCGTGTGAGGATTAAGAGACTCCATTTGCGAAGTGTTTGTAAGCCATAAATGCCTGTTTAGATGACTGCGGCTTCATGATTTCCCCAGTTGAGTACACAGTGGAAAGACTGGGAACACTTGCCTGCACCTTTTCATCGACCTGCCCCGCTTTTTTCCTGGGTGGACTCCAGTACGCTCGGAAAAAAATAAAGATGTCTCATTCTGTCCTGCGCTCCTCTCTCTATGTGCTTTGAACTAATGGGGGAGGAGGGGCCGCTGCCAGGGGAGCAGGAGGGGAGGCTCCATGCCAGCCCTCACCCTGTGGCACCCCACAAAATGCCAGTTAAGTTCCTGATCACAACAGGAAGGGTCTGGAATTATGTGGTCAGCTCTGGCACACTTTGAGCTGTAACAGGCGCCCATTTTTGCTGTTTGCATTTGTACTGTGTTATTTTACGTTATAACTGCTCAGATGAAATCCCAGGTCTGTGCCTTTGCCAAAATGTGCGCAGCAAACTCCTTTTCTCAACGTGGGCTCCGGGAAGATCATCTATTATGGATTGTGAATGAGGCTGCAGGCTGCTGGGCCTCCTGTCTGGAGTTCGCATTGAGCTTAGATAATAGAAAACTGGGGTGGGGCGACCACCCCACGCATCCCCTTGGACTTGTTCTTCCGACGGTTATTTCCAAAGACAACAGGTGAGCACAGCCCCTGGGCTGCAGAAAGGAGATGGGCAGAAAAATGATGACTGATACGCTTCATTCATAGCACTTGGGAGATTTGTTTCCAAGACACGTGCTTGAAATTTACCTTCCTAGAACTCTCCGTGGAGGATGTGGGAATATCCATGTATTGCACAACTATAGGGCCAGGTGGAGCGGAAACAGTGCGTTCTCCTTGGACAGGAACAGGAAGGTCTGGCCAAATCAAGAGAAGAATTTTCCTCTTAGATAGCAGACACTCTGTAGGCTCTTTAAAGATCATAGGATTTCTCTCTCTGGTGAAGTTTGAGGCTTTTGGAGTATTTTTTTTTTTAGACTCCCACTTCAACCGCAATGCAAACATGCAGGCAAACTGAAATTGGTCTTAATTTCAAGTATCAGTAGAATCAAGACAAAGAAAAACCCCATAAGGACAAGCCAAATGGAAAAGGGACAAAGTTGTCAAGAAATTGCACCTGTCAGAGTCTAAGGAGTGAGTCGGTGGGGGTCAGACTAGAGAGTGAAGGGGGTGGGCAGGCAGGTGTGTGCTGAGCTGAAAATGAGGAGAAGCCTGTTATCTGGTGTTTTGTGTTTTTAATATTTGGCTGCTTTCACAGTTTCTTAAATTCCGTGGAATTACAGATTGGAAAAAAAGAGCGTTTCCTGAGGGCCCACTTATGCCAAGTTTTCACCTCCAGTACCTACCATCTCTCTCTCCGCCACCCGTGAGGGAGGTGTGGCTGTTCTGTCTTACACACCAGGACAGAGCCCTGGAGGGAAGGCTCAGCTGCTCAGGACTTCCTGACAGAAACCTGATAAATTCCTAGTAAATTCCTAGAGGGATGTGAAGTAGATCTTGTCACTCCAAACTTTTCCCACTGGTCTGCATTGCTTACATAGGGCGTACCCACTAATTCTTTGCTTTGAGGGGTATGGATTCTCTGTAATGGAGGGGAGGCTCATTTAGAATTAAAAGAATGTTCCACATTCTGTTTTGGTGTATGGCTTAATAAACTCTTGATAAAGGAGGTAACACGTTTGATTTGGGTCAATTGGATATTTTCAGTATCCATCCGCCCATCACTTTCTGCGTGCTGGAAGAGATTCCGAGAAGACTGCTGTGTAGGATGATATGTCAAGAAGAGCAAAGTCTTTTGAACTGTGACTCAGCCACTCAAAACATACGTGACTCAGAACAAACTCTTGAACTTCTTTCTACTGAGATTTTTTTTACCTGCCAAATGAGAATCATAATAACTACTCACGGGCTTCTTATATGTTTAGAGGAAAATGCATGTAGAAAGGTAAATGTGGTTTGTGTCCCAGTAAAACAGTAAGGTGATTAAACACGGCCCCTGCCTTCATGAAACTACAATGTTAATGGTACAAGGGAGGAGATAAAAATATTTGTAGATAAAGTTTGCCTGTCATGAGAGCTGTGGCATAGGTAAACATCAGAAGAAACTTCTGTGGCAGTTTGGAGAAGAAATTCCTCCTGTCTGTAGATTCAAGGGAGGGCCTTAGAATAAGTGGGTCGGATTTCAGCAGGAGAAGATGTGGTTACCAGAACAAGGAGGGTGCCCGGTGAGCTTCCCCAACTCTGAAAAGCCTGGAGAGGATTCAGAAGTTGCCATGGAATGGACTTTGATTAGAACAGAGAGTCTGTGGAGGGGAAGAAAGCAGGTGCAAATCAGAGTTTGCCCACATGCTACAGGGTCTTCAGTGGTGAGCTTCAGACCCAGCCACATCCTGGAGGATGGCTGCCCAGCCCTAAATGTGGCTGATGGGGGCTACAGGACATTCAGCCAAGGTGACTGTTGTCAAGCTATGTGGACTGGGGACATTTGACAGGACTACACCAGTGTTTTGGGGGGGATCGAGTACTGTGATCTATTCCCTCCACCCCCCCTCCACCCTGGATCTACCTTTTGTTTCAACTGTTAACTGTTTTAACCTCCATTTTTAATTTGGAAGAAATGCATATTATTTTAGCAGCAGCATTTAAGTGTCCTTGTGTCAAAGGTGCTCCAATAACATGACTGCATTACAATGATGAGATTTGAGGCGAAAAGTCCCATCCTCACTTGGGAATTGAGAACAGTTGGCATTTCCATCCTCGAACTCAGATTCTGGATCTGACTCTCTGCCTGGACACCCACCTGCTCAGGGCAGGGGGTAGGGGACAAAGGGCTACCATTGCTTTGAGGTCTAATTAGAAATGCGGCATTGCCGGTGACATGTTGAGGCAAATGGGCCACAGAAAGACCCACGTCCACAGAGGAAATCCATAACTTGGCAACATTTCCTCCACAATTTACTCAGTTACTGAACTGGAATCACTTTTACGAAAGCCAGACATAGTCTCTGTTTGAGCCCCGGGAGCTGGGAAAGTGTGCAACCGAGAAGAGAAGTTGGTTCAGGTTTCCAATTACGTGTAAGCGTGGGACAGGCAGCTGTGAATCAAACAGACTGGGCGCCCCTTCGTATTTCAGAAATGCATGCATGGAAATGCATCCTCTTGGGTGTGACTGCCATACCCTTTGGCCAGTCCTGGAGTGAAGGAAGTTGAGGGTTTGTGAGCCCTGTGCTTTTTAATACAGTGAATACCACATGGTTCCTTCAAAGCGTAGGTTCACAAACCAGGTACTCATTAGAGGAAAGTGTGTAGGATGAGGGAAAGAGCAATAGCAGGGGTGCTAGGAACAAAAGAATGAGCAGAACAAAGGAATAAAATAGAGTGGCATAGAGTACGTGCTCAGTGCTCATCCTCCCTCCCTCCCTCTTTTCCTTCCCTTCTCCTTCCTTCTCTCCCTTGTTTCTTTCTCTTTTTTGTTTTTTAATAATATTTTGCAAAGCACATACATCCTCATAATCAGCATCCGGAAGAGTAGACTCTCAGCCTCCCAGAAGACCCCTATTACCTCCTCGTGCAGTCAGTGCTCCCCCAGTGTAACCGCTCCCCTGATTTCCACACCCCAGATCAGCCTTGCCTGCTATGTACTTCCTGTAAATGGAAGCCCACGGCCAGCCACCCCATGTGTCTGGCTTCTTGGACTCAGCATTGTGCGATTCCGCCATGTTGTTGTGTGTGGTTGTACACTGTTGACATTCTTGTTGCTGACAAGCATTGTGTTGTATGACTGTACCAATATTGACTTACTCATTCTAGACTTGGTAGTATTCGGGGTAGCACTGCTGTGGACATTCTAGTGCGTGTTCTTGTGGACATATGTGTGCATGTCTACTGGCGTATACCCAGGACTGGAGTCGAGTGGCCACAGGTGCACTGGCGGTCAGCTTTAGTAGGTAATGACACCTTTCAAAAACAGCCACTCCAAAATAAACACTTATTAGCCATATAAATTACCATTCGCTTGCGAAAGTACTGGACATTCAGTACTTTCATGTTTGTCAGTTCAAAGTGACCTGAGATTCTTTGCATGGAGGGACTTTGTCAGATTCGTGTTTTATGTGTTCATAAAATAGTGAAAATCATTACAAGTAATTATTAAACAGTTTCTGCAAGTCAGGCTTCCTCTCCTTTAATCCGCACAGCAGCCCTGTGAGGCCGGTGGTGCTGTCACCCTCATTTGAAAGCTCTGAAACGTAAGATTGGAGAGGTAACAAATTCCCAAGGTCACTCAGGGAGCAGTGTAGCTGGCATCTGAGCAGAGAGAACCTGACACCAAGGGACGTGCGCTCGACAGGTGTGTTAACTCTCTGAGGAGAAGGAGAGGCATGGAGAGAAAGTTCTGAACAGATTTTTCCCGGTGGTAGATGTCTGCTGGAGACAGTGGAGACCACCCCTGCTGGGCACCTGGCGGCTGTCCCCACTGGTCTGCAAGGCCTGGCCAAGAGGGCAGAGAGCTGGTACCTGGAGCAGGGGTTAGTATGCCGTGACAGACAGCATATATTTTAGGCTTTCTGGCCTCAGGATCTCTGTCTCAACTACCCAACCCTGCCAATGTAGCTGTTGACAATATGCAAATGAGTGGGCGAGGCTACAGTCCTGTAAAACTTTATATATAAACCCAGGCAGTGGGAGGAACTTGGCCAAGGAGAGGTAACTTGCTGATTCCTGGCCTGGAGGCCATTAGGGCACAAGCCTGGCTTGAGGGTGGGTGATGGAATAAGAAGAGAGACTTACAGACCCTAAAACGCACACGCAGGGTGTCATCTCCTGAGTCATGTCTGCAGTGGCCTCCTCCAGTGTTGTAGCTGGGGACAGCTCTGGCGTCCATCAGCCCTCTAGGGTGGGCTTCTAGGTCATTTCGGCAGCTGTCCTCAGTGTGGTAGGCGACCGTGTCGCACGAGTCTGCTTTCAGCAGCAGCGCCAGCATGGCTTGCGGTCAAAGTAGCTCTTCTCCAGCTGGGTCCTCTGGGGTGCCGATAGGTGTCCCACTTGCAAAGGTCTTAGGGACAGATGGGTTGGAATGTCAGGGTAAATACATTTACTAGATTCCTTTACTGAAAGATCATGAATCTTTTCAAATCTTTTCAAGCATTTATGGCTTTGAGCTGTCCGTTTCAATGTGTTTTACTCAGAGGGGACGTCCCTGACAGCCCAGTGAGCCACACACTCTGGGTCTTGCCTCTCGTTTGAGTCCTTGCACAGGATTTATTCCCTGGTACCGTCTGGGCCCTCCCTCCCCTTGTCCACCAAGGTCGGAACCGTGTTGGTCTTATTTACCCATTTTCCTAAAGCGCTATCCAGCCCTTAGCAGGGGCTCAGTAAATATTTATTGATTGAGTAGTAAGATGAATATGCATGGCATATGAAGTTGAGGATATAATATATAGCATTTCCAAACCATCTAGGAGATGGGATCATTTTTATGGCAAAACCCCACTGGTGTCACGCAGGACGTTACAGATCTGTGGAATCCACGTGGAAGACAATGGTTATAGGCCGGCACCATCTTAAATCACTGCTGTCCACGGGGGTTGAATTTCTCCTGGTCGAAAAACTGGCCAATGGTATGTTGAAAATATTCTGATCTGAATGGATGCAAAATTAGTGCTATTGGAGATCTTGGGTTATTCTACGTGGTGAATTTTGCTGTTCAATGATTCTTCAGCCTTCCTGTGTGCTTCGCATCGACTTGATTTCTGGTTCTTACTGGACTGTAAGAAAGAATATAAGGACAGACGTGGAGGTTTTGAAAGAGGTTCTTTTAGATGCTTAAGAGAGCCGTTCTGCTTTTGATCAAGAGGCCAGATGGTGATAAGGACAGCTTCAGCCTCGGGTTTCAGATGAAAGGCAGGGTCAGATTTCACACTTGGGGTATCTGATGCAACTTTCCCAGAGGGACTTGGAGAGAAGGCAGCATCTCCAATAAGTGTCAGTAATGAATTCTCTCTCCATCCTTCCCCCACCAAAAAAGAAAACCCCAGTGGGTGTTCACATCCCTTATCTCTGGTTTCCACCAATCAGGAGAGCTCAGTGCCCTATTTTTCAGACCCCGAGGCATCTTTGTCCCATCCCTCTTCAGTCTCAAATTAATTCAAGCAGCTCCTGTGGCAATGCAGGTATCTCTAACTTTTCACAGAAGCTAAATGAAGAGACAACACACAAATCCAATTTTCTCCTCGACTTTCAGTATTTAATGATAAAATGTGTATTACGCACCCTCATACATACAAGTATGTAGCAGAACATATATGTTATATGTCCTAAAGTAGAAAAATTCTCCAAAGGACAGCTAAAATCTTAGTTTGAGTGAGAGGCTGAGATGGTAATGCTTGAGGGCAAATGAGTATTAAAATTCAAGGAGTGTTTTTACTCGGAGCTGCTCACATTTGTTGATCACTTGCTAGGTGCCAGGAAATACTCTAAGTGTTTTACATTTATTATCGCACGCAGTCCTCACGCCACTCCCGTGAGTTACGACTGTTCCCTTCATTTCACAGACGAAGAACCCAAGACCCTCGCTCAAGGTCACACAGCCTTTAAGTGACAGAATCAGGGTGTGCACCCGGGCACAGTCTTACTCCTGATTGCCATGACTTGGCAAGCTTCGGATTCGCTTTTCCTTCTCCTTGCCCGTTTCACCCCTCAACTTTTTTTTTCCTGATTAAAGAAGGAATACACGTCATTATTATAAAAAGCTAATGAATCGATAGGTATAAAATTATAGGGAGTAAAATTTCCCCCATCAGATCCTGCTCTCCAAGACAAACACACAAGGTCTGCTGTGTATTCTTTCAGAGGTTTATATACCCATAGCAGTATGTATATATATATTTCTATTGCTGTATAACTATATCTATATCTATATCATTTCAACTCACTATTATTGAAGTTGCTTTCCAACATATAATTAAACATCTGTCAAATCCCAGCTTATTCTTTTGTGGCAATAATACAGTAGTTTTGTATATGCAGGTACCATAATTTAAATAAGTAGAAGTATGGTTTCTTGTAGTGTTTCACTTGAATGTGTCTTTGTTTTTTTTTTGTTTTTATTTTTATTTTTTGATGTTACATAAGTTACATTTTAATAGTTGACTCTATCAAACCTTTTTTTTTCATGAATTGTTTTGGCCACAAGGTACTTTTTCTCCATGATCTAACTCTTATATTTAATGATATTTAAATTTAATTCCATACTGTTCTCTGTTTTCTTAAGTCTTGTGGCTGTATCAAGCTTCTCTGGCTTACCCCAGTTCCCCAGTATGTGGGCCACAGGTTAGCAGTGAACTAGAATCTGTAAAAACTGACCTAGAGGGTTTGATAACAAATGGAAAATTTTTAACTGAAAAATCAACCCCCCAAAAAGCAAAACTAAGAACTCCGTGGCTCGGTTTAACTGCAGGTTTGACTTGGCCAGAGATGCTGAATATTCCCAAGGAATTAAGACCATGGGGCCTCCTTCCTTGCCTCTATCATAAAGATATAAATAATGATGATAATGGCTAAGTTACCATCCAAATAGCAGAGGAGGACGAAGGTAAAGAGAAATAGGAGAAGGCGCAAGAAGAGGAGGGGAAAGAGGAGAGAAGGAGAAAGGAGAGACTTGTATTGAGCACGGATGTTCTAGGCTCTGCTCTGTCCCCCTCAGGGGCGGGGCCCGTGACCTCTGGATACACATGCCTCTATGGATGGGTATCCAGTTTAGAGCTCAGAGGTGACTCAGCAAACTAGTGTCTCTTATTCTCTTCTGGACCTACCCAGTGTCAATTCTTCTTATGGCTCCATCTCTTCTTAGCATGCAGAGCGTTCTCGGGCCCAATTCAAGGAGCTTTGCGGTAGTGGGTAGGTTTTACACAGACAGCTTTATTTGGTGTGACTTACGCGTCACACGGAGTACCTGATGTTGCGCCAGTATTTACAGAGTGACCTGCCAGCTCGGCCCTCCATCTCTTCACATCTCACCTGAGAATGACTTCTCTCTTTCATCCCAAATGTCTTCCTCCCTGTGCTGTTATTTAATTCTGGAAGTGGCACCGGGACACAATTCACATGAGCAACAATGTGCCCCAAAATGTGTGTTCGGTCTGATATATAGGTGACTTGTCTGGTGCACTGTGGCCTAGCATTCTGTAGTCTTTATTTGTCAAGCACTTGGACATGCAGAAGGAACTAGATGGTTCCCTGTTCAGTGCCTGTGGCGCTTACACTGTGCACCCTTGTCTTTGTAAGATTGCTTTCGGGAGGGCTAAGTCCCCATTACTTGGGAGGTACATCCATTTGGATGCACCCAAGGTACCCATGGTCAGAGTCTTTTCATGCATAATGTGCTGGGGTGCATGAGGGTGGGGGGCTGATGTCATGCTGACCCTTGGACCTGCCTTGAACCCTAATGAGAGCTAGGAAAACTCCATCTGACTTTGGGATAATATGTGTCTTTTCACTCGATTCCAGTGGTTGTCAACTAGGGATAATTTTGCAACAAGCAATGGGAATCCAGGGCTTCATTTCTTCTGTCTCCCTGGAAGGGGGAACGTTTCATAGAAGGTAAACACTCCTTCCTTGAATAGCCCAATACAGCTCAATTCTCACAGACATTGGGCAATGTCTGCAGACAACTTCCCTTGTCATAATTGTGGGGGATGCCGCTGGCTAGATATCCTGTAATGCTTAGTATCCTGATGCTGCCAAACGTCCTGCAATTCACAGCATCCCTCCCACTCCCTCGCCCCAATAAAGAGTTGCCCAGCCCAAAATGTCAATAGTGCCAAGATTGGAGATGTCCTCTGGTCAATCAGCCCTTTATTCATTTTACTAATTGAGACTGAAATTTAAGATGGCACAATACCAGAGAGCACACTGTGATTCTGTCCAAATAATACTTTCCCTGAGAGAGAGAGAGAGAGAGAGAAAGAGAGGGAGAGATGCCCTACTGGCCAGGTGTTGGGGTTGCTCATAGAAGAACCAGGCTAGTGGTCCCAGGACCAAAATTTTCTCTCTGGAGCCACCTCTTCCTGGCTGCCTCACCCCCCACCCCGCAGTGTGCTGTAGAGCCAGGAGAACCTGTTGTCAGTGATGCTTTGCTTTGCTTCAATGTGTTTCTGAGGCCAGAGGAACTGTTGGACTCTGAATGGCTCATGCCTGGAGGGCAGGAGTATCATAATTCAGAAAGGAGAGGAGACCAATTAGAGTTGATTAAAAACAGAACGCGCTGTGGGAAGCATTCGAGGCTCCAAATCATTGAGCAAGCGATGTATGCATGCCAAGATCCAGGCCTGCCAAAAAATGAAGGTGGACATGGGGCCTCATGGCTTGCAAGCCCTTAAGAAAACACAGGACGAGGTGAAATTGGAGAATTTTGCAAAAAGAGGTGGTCCTCCACGGTGTCTGTCTTGCTCTGATTTCTTCTGCGTCCTGGCGGAAGAGTGGAGAGGTTAATTTTGGTCTGTAGTCACCACACGTTGGCTGTAGCTCCCTAGAGAGCTGAATTCCCACCCCAGTTCTAGCGCATACAAAGTGCCATATTTCACCATGTACAAGGTGCACTTTTTGCCCAAAGTTTTGAGGGAAAAATAAGAATGCATATTATACATGGATTGTACTAATTCTGTATCTCTACCTTTTAAAATTCTCTTATTTCTGCTTATGCGTTGAAAGTGTGACTCTAGAAAGCAATAACAATATCCGTATGCAAAATAATACTCTGGAATATGACAATCAGTGTTTTCTAAATGTGAATAAAGAAACAATTGAATTAAAAGTTAAAATGAAATATCTTTTTCTGAATGTTTGGGCCCAAAATGTGGGTGTGTATTATACATGGCACAGTATGGGATTGCTCTCAGGCCTGGCTTCTTTCAACCTCAGATTCCTCATCTGTAAAGTGAGGGAAATGGTACCTACCTGTTGTGAAGGTGACCGGAGGCAGCTGTTGTGACTGTGTGAGTTCAGATGCTTGGTTGGGTAGCAGGTACCTCTTTCCAGCCCTCCCCTGAAGCAGCGCTCAGGCCCCCCATCCTACTAGAGTGCCCGGCTTCTCTAAAGCGCTCTCTTGGAAGCATTTTGGAGGTACATCAGAGTGCAAGCCATGCTCTAGAATCCCCCGGTGGGGACAGAAGATGGCTTACTACCTTTTTTTTACTATTCCCACTTCACCAGTGGCCTCCTCTTTTTCCAGCTCAGGGAGGGGAGAAGTGGGCAGGAGGAGGATGGCAAACACTTGGTTCAGGTCTCCTCTCTGGGCTGGAAACAAGAGTCTCTTGGAACAGACTAGCTGCTGATTTGTCTTCTCAGAGTCTCTCAGAGCCTCACGCAGCCACATGGGCTCCAGTTCCAGACGCTTGTATAGTAATGCCTCACCTTTTACAGCTCAGTCTGCCTCTGATCATAATAAATAGCTCCGAGAAGAGAATTAGTAGACTCAGGCCACAGTGTGCTTGGGAACTGGCTGTGTGACCTCCAGTAAATCACTTCATTCTTAGGCACCTTGCTCTCCCATTTTCAAAGTGGCTTGCTTGACCTTGGTGAGGTGTGAGGCTCCTGCTGCCCACAGTAGTGGGCTGCTCTGAGAGGTGTTTCTGAGCAGGCCTAGCGGGGTCAGGTCGGCGGGGAAGAGGAAGAAGGAGCAGACTGTACTGAGGATCCCCAGCAGGGGTTTGCTGAGCCAACAAGCCCCAAGTTCCCCCAGCACAGCAGAGCTATGAAAACTCTGCTCCTCTGAGTATCGCTTCAATTACTGGCTGTGACAGGTCTATCTTTTATATTCCGGGGAGTAAGACATGAGGAGTGAAGGGAGACATCTGAATGACTTAACCCAGGCTTCCCCTGTTGAAAGTCCCCAGGGTCGGAGGAGGACTGTCTGGGAGGACTGTCTGGGAGGTCAGTGGGTGGCTGGTTCCTGGGTGTCCCTTGTTTTTCAGGGGCCCAGGAGTCCAGTCCTCTGCAAGTCCAAGAGGGCTCCAGGGCCTTCTCTCTTCAACTGCTTGGCCTTTAGTTTCTCTCTTTTGGTAGCTGAACTTCGGGGGAGGGGTGGGTGGTGGCTCGTCCTGTTGGGACTATATATATATATATATATATATATATATATATATATATGCGTGTGTGTGTGTGTGTGTATGTTGACTGTACTTCTGATATTAAAACACATTTAAAAAACTTCAGCTTAGCCAGCTTGACTACACATAAAATTCTTTCCCGAGATTCCTCTTCCACAAATCACCTGTAGTTGTGTCCATTCAGTTTTACATCCATTCAGATTCTGTGCTGCGTTTTCTTTCTTTTTCTCATTTTGGAACAACCAGTCCTTGAATTTTCATACTATTTTGCATATACAGTTGTTTCCTTCCACCCTTACTACTTTTGAGTAGTTTTAATTACAGATATTCATTAAAACTCTCCACACTTAGAATCCTTTATTCCTAGTGAAAACTGAAAAGTTGGCGATTGGGCCTGCCTCATACACCGGGATCTGGTGGATTGGGAAACTTACACATTTCATAATTTCTAAAGTCTATTTTTCCTCATAGTAAAATTTCCAATGTGGTGCAAAACATATGTACTAATAAACCCAAATATCTTTAGTTCCTTTGTTAAAGGAAGCCAAAAGTCTCTAAACCTGTGTTCAGTAATTGATGTTTCAGTGCGGCGTCTTATCTGGGCATGATGCAGATAGCGGATATTTGTTACTTAACTTACCTCAATGTATCTTTAAGGCTTCACGTTACAAACAAGATTTTGGAAACTATTTTTTTTAGGTAGACATACCATAAAATATAACTCTTGTTCAAAAACTCATTTATGAACTTGTATCTTACATCTACTTATTTTCCTTTCTCTTAGCATTTATTTAGATTATTCATGAAAATTTCATGAGACATTAAACAGTTAACAAATCTTCAGTGATCTTACTTGCTGACAAAATTCTGTAACAGAGAAAATATAAGCTTATTGGACTTTTAGTAAACCTAGGTAGAATAAAAGAATTATATGCATGCTATGACTCTGAAGAACTTTTCAGTACCCATTTTAGAACCAACAAGCTTAAACTCGCTTTTATTTACCAGAGTCTTGTACGTGATGTGAACTTGAAAAACTTTCGGGTTAAGTTTTTACATCTGAGACTGAACTCATTCCGTGTAATGCTTGTTTGCCTTGAAGCTGATGAAATAGAGATTTTTGCAAATTAATGCCCTCTGAAGGAAGGAAAAAAATCACACATCTGTAATATGCACACACACACACACACACACAGACACACACAGAGACATATAGACAAACATAAATGGAGGTCCGTGGCCTTTGCTTTAAAATTTTAGCCATGAGATACGTATGGAGATGCAAACCTCACTAGTTTATAAAAATCCAGTTGGATCCAAATGGTGCTTCTGGTAGATGGAGTGAGTTACAATCATCTGTTTAGATGTTTAACACCTTTTGCTAATACTTGTGAGAGACTCTCAAGATTTTTAGGGGCGTGAGTTTTCAAACAGGCACTTCCTTTACTTCCCTGGCTGCAAACTCCTGTTTGTGTTTGATCGAGCTTTGATGTGCGCAGGTGAACAAACCCCCCTGCAGAAGAGCCAAAAGCACGTGTGGAATTGTCCCACCCAGGCAAATGCAGACGGCCCGTGGGCAGAAGGGCTGGGAACGGTGTATGGGTACCATGTTATTTCAGATCTTGTTCTATGCATTTATCCCCATGTTTGCATGTTTAGACAAACACAGACACGCTGTAAATGCATGTTGCACATTTAATAAAAGTCCTGCAACATTATTATTGAGGAATACTGTCCCACTGTATTATGGCAGTCTTATTTAATGTTAGACATTTAGAGTGTTTTCCGTTTTTCACGATTAGCAGCGATGATGAAGGAAGGGAGATCGTTGCAGACAGGTGTTTGCCTCCATCCCGTGGGAATAACTGCAGTAACATTGTTGGATCATAGCAGCGATATGCAGCCTTGTTTGTCTCATGGCACATAAATCAGTCACTAAAATTCTGTAGCACGCTAACAGTTTTTTTTTCTGATCTGACAAAAAAGGTATAATTTGGATTCATTTACACTGGACAACTACTGTTGCCATTTTTTTCTTTGACAGTCTAAAGGAAAAGAGGTCAGTGCCCCTGATTAAATAGTCAAGTATGGCAGGTTTTAAAAATTCTTGCAGCACGGCACACCATTTGAAAATCGCTGGGTCAAAGGGTCTGTGCGTTTTAAAGGCTTTTGATTAAGTGTTTCTAAATTGCCCATCCAGAAGAGTTGTAGCAATTTAAGCTCTCAGTAGCAGTGTGGAAGAATGCCTGTTTCCTCTCACCCCGGCGAGAGCTAGATTTTATCATGCTTTTAAATCTTTGCCCATTTGAGAGGGGAAAGACGGTAATTTGTTTCAATTTGCATTCCTTTGATTACTAATGTGATTGAGCATGTGTTTTATAAGCCTGTTAGCCATTTGCATTTCTGCTTTTGTAAATTGCCGCTTTATTTCTTTGGGGCAAGAGAATCTTTCACTTCAGGAAATCCTCCCCTAAGATACGAGGATCAGATTTATAAAACTGTCTTTTGTTCTCATACTTCAAAAATATGCCTCCCGTTGGAAAAATGAAGAAGCCATCTGAAAGGGGGGCCTGGTGTCCCTTTAGCAAGTGGTGCGCCCATCAGCAACGGGTCCAGGGACAGAATTTAGGCTTCTTGTCTCAACAACCAGCTCTTACCTTACAGTTGCCTCTCAGGTTCATGGCCGTGTAGTAGCTTACGTCTCTTTTAGAGGGCTAACCAAAAGCTTCCTTATAGTCTAGATGTCTGAGAATCTATGTGAAATAGATATAGTATGTATGATGTAGTATATTTTATATTACACAGTGTAGTTTATTCTATGTAGATTATACTACATAGTTCATATCATCTAACTGATGGTAGATGAGGCATTGCCCTCTCCTATTCCAGATTTTAAGCTCCTAAAAGACGGGGAATGTTTCTTGCTCATCACAGGTGCCATCCAACGTGGGTGGAATAGAGATAATGCCACTTCCCGGGAGTGCCATTTCATTCCAGTAGATTTTGAATTTTCTAGTCCTTCTTCCAGTTTGCTGGGTGGTATTTGGAAAATGGCCCAAGTTCTGCCCTGGCTGGTGTAGCTCAGTGGATTGAGCACGGGCCTGCGAACCACACGATCACGGTTCAATTCCCAGTAAGGGCACATGCCTGGGTTGCAGGCCAGTTCCCAGCAGGGGATGCATGAGAAGCAACCATACATTGATGTTTCTTTTCCTCTCTCCTTCCCTTCCCCTCTAAAGATAAATAAATAAAATATTTAAAATAAAATTTTAAAAAAAGAAAGAAAATGGCGCAAGTTGACAGTGCTGCTTGTTTTACATATCCAAAAGGAAGGGATGGTAATATTTACACATAAGGTCTGTTACACCGGTTCTTGGAAGATGCTGAAAATTATCGTAGCGGTAAAGGTACAATTAGGAACACTCTACATGCAAGTCATTAACTACACTTGAAATAAAATGTGTGTGTTCCACTGACATTTCAAGGACTGTGTTTGCTAATAACCAAGGCTTGACGAATTGACATTAGTTACCACGTTGGCTGAAATGGGAATCCAATACTGTTTCTACTCTTGTTGAATAATCCAATTAAGGTACTCTTTCTATATAACACGTGTGCCATTTTTCCATGTGACATGTCATGGCGATGCTATAGTTGAGGTAGGACCCTGGTTATTTGGCAGTGGTTCTGTGTCTTCAGGCTGGGACGTGGTGGGCAGGGGCGGAGACGCACACACACTTGGCCTTGTCAGGTCCAGGAGGAAGCGCTCAGAGGTGGCGTTTGCAACTGAACCTCAGTCTTCAGTTGTTCAGGAGAGGCTCCCTGTGATACAGGGTGCATCCAAGAGGGGGGCCCCCAAAAGGGATTTGGAATGGTATCCAGAACACAAGGTGTATAGGAATTATTGGAGAGACATATACGATGTCCTCACCCCTTCCCCCAACAGGTGTGAGTTGGGGGAATAGACACATGGAGCGGGGACATGCAGGGCTGTTTTGTACAGCCACAGCCTTGCAGCTAATCCATGGCATGGTCATGTAACATATCTATAGCCTTTGGCGGGTCACTTGGATATGTTAAATGGCTGTGGCCAGGCTTGGAGCCAGGGGGATGAAGTCACTCCCCCCCCCCCAAGATGTAACTGGGGGGCAGGTCCCCAAGTTACAGTGCCTGCGTGGGAGCTTGGAGAAGATTGGCTCCAGGACATGGGGCCACACCTGCCCAGACTCATGATGGCAGCCCAGTAAACTTGCAATAATACAGAAATGCTGGCAGGTGTAGTGATTGTGGGAGGAGTCGGAAATAGGGGTACAGAGAAAGATTGTTGTGGGGATTTAAATCCAGACATGGCAGCCATTGGAAGGAGAGCCACACAGTTTTAGCAGAGTGAGGACCCCCTCTTGGCCAGGTGAAGGAGAACCACGTGGCTTTGCCAGAATGGGGACCCCTGCAGCCAGGTGAAGAAGAAAGCCATGTGCTTTTGGCAGAGTGCAGACCCCTACAGCTTTGGTAGAAGAGGCCCACGTGGCTTTGGGGTGCTTCTTTGGCCACGTGGCCTGGTAAGCAGGAGAGACTTTGCCTGGAGAAATGGGTACAAAGAACTCTGGCCAGTGGACTGTGAGAAGGTACCACATGACTTTGGATTAATTGGAGATCCCGCCTGAACGGAAACACAGCTGACGGTACCAGTGGCCTGGAAAAACAGACGTGTGCTCTTTTCCTGAGCTGAGGTACCCGGAGTTAGGACAGGGGGAGAAAGGGAGCTCTGTGTGCATAGGTGGATATCCTAAAGGACTTTGATATTTTAATGAAGATGTTAGGTAACTATGTTAAGTCTGTATAGCATGAAAAAAGTCTGTATGGCATTAAATAAACATTTCCTTTCCTTTTCACAAATCTTTGGCATTGAGAGATGTCTTTCAAATTGGCGAGGGGTGATTGGGCCCAGTAGGTGATCTGAACAGTATACCATCCTCTGGAGCCTGGGCCTGGTGTATCTGTTCTGTAACAGTTTTTGGCATCCCTGGGTGGGCTAAATATTGCCCCCCTTGGACCTCTGTTCTGTAACACCTGGTGATGATCCGGTGGGATTCTCAGAGCTCTGCTTCCGTGAAAAGCAATAGCAGCGCAGCATGCCGTGACCCCCATTTCTGCTTGACCCCGGCATTGCAAAGATATTCTCACTTCCACAGTGAGAGCTCCTGACTGCAAGCCACGGAGAAGGTGGAGGGGTTCCAGGAAGGATCTTTGCTTTCCGCTGAGGCCACAGTCAGCGTCGTGCATCGGGGGCTTGTCGAAGCTGCTGCGCTCGCTGGCTTGGGGGTTCCAGAAACTAGAATGTGGCCAGGAAGGTAACCGTGGGCTGGCCAAGCACTTGCCTGCCCACTCCAGAACTCTTTAAGTGTGCTGACTTTTTCTGTCACCTGTCTTAGCAATGTTGCTGCCCTTCAGTGACTCCCTTTCTCAGTGAATTCACCAGGAACCTTGTCCTGGCGGGAGCCATGGTCAGGTTGGCCTTTGCTTGCAACGACTTTGGCTCTCTTATTGATCTCCACGGTCCTCTGGTGTGAGAAGGGCAGGAAACATTCTTGCTGCTTTTTTTCCCTCGCTGTTCACCATTGGAATATGTGTCTGGCATATGGAATGAGGGACGCAAGGAAGATCTGGGGTAATGTCTTGGCTACTAAAAAACAGCTGTCTCCAAGTGACACAATGAAGCCACTTTTGTTTTCCTGAAAATATTGTTCTTGAAAGGTGCACAAGCCATTCTCTTGGTGGTGCTGTGACATCCATCTTACTGCTAATCTCATGATCCCGAGGAGCACCATGAGGTCACAAGTGGCCGACTGAGACTGGAAGGACGGAATTTTAACAGCAAGGTTCGTACCATCCTCGCCAAGACCTGCCTGTTAAATACATTGCCACTAGGTTGTGCTGCTGTATAGACACAGCTAAGCTTCACTCTGCCGGCTATTTCTTTCATTGTTTCCTTTTAAAAAAAAAATTCAATTCTTCTGCTGTTAGGTGCCTTCAAAGATCATATCAGAAAAGCCATTGCCATCACTGTCCTTTGAAATGAAGAACCTTTGAGTGACTCTATTGTGGTTTTGTTAAGGCCTGAGGCAGTTATGCTCAGAATGATTTTCCTCCGCTGCCTAGATACCACTTAGTTACCGCCCCCAGCATCAGGTGTCCTGGGGCGAGGAGAACGCTGCTTTCCTCCTCCGTTTTCTTCCCAGCTCCTCATTTCCTTCCCGCCCTGATCCACACTGGGAAAGCTCAAGGCTCTGTCGGGCTCCTCGCTCCTTTTTTCTCAGGATACTCTTCCCGGATTACTTTCCTCAGTCATATACCATCCGTTTGTGAGCGATGTACGCCCTCACGGGCATCTCTAGTCCTGACCTTTCCTGCAAACTTCAGACGCCTATCTCCGGGGTGAAGGTCCCGGTTACATAATCCTACACGTGTCTGGAAATTGGACATCTTTGCTCGACTATCTATAGGCATTCCAATGACAATGTCTGAAACTAAGCTCTTAATTTTTTTTTTTAATCCAATTCCCATAGTTCTTCCCAGGTAATGGCATCCATATCTACCAGTTGCTTAAGCCAGTTATCTAGTCCTTTTCCTTGATTATGTGATTTTTCTGATCTAATGACTCAATAAACTCTACAGGCTTTACATTCAAAGTGCACCCCACCTCTACCCAATTCTACCTTCTCCACCACGACTCTGTTTCAGCCACAGTCATCTCTTACTTGGACAGCTCTTACAGTCCATTCTTCGCATGGTAATCAGATTGACGTTAAATCAGAGTATGACGCTTCCTTGCCGAAAATCCTCCTACAAGAAAGGAAGTAAATAACTGGCCATGATAATCGAATTTACCGTGCCACTAAGATAAGCAGGGAAACCAGAATTTATGGAGTGTCCTTGTGCTGGATTATTTGCATTTGCTCTGTTACTTAATTTAAGCTTCATCTCGTCTTTGTCTTTGTGGGCATTATTCCAGCTAAAACAGAGTGAAACCAAACAAACCAACAAACGAGAAAACGAGGCCCAGTACGATGAGAACAATGTGCACACTCTTACATATCACTAACACTTCCTGAAGTGTTAAAGCTGGATGTGAACCTTCATTCTCTTGAGTGCTGACGCCCACGGGTGAGCTGTTTGGTTCTTCCCAGTCACCTTCCTGGAACCAGTCATCTGTCTTCCTCTGGCCTCAGGAGTACGTCCTTAGAGGCTTTCGTGTTACGCAGACCCTGTGCCTAATGATTTATCAATTGTCATCATCAGTCTTGCTGAAGACTTTCCCTGGGTGACTGTATTGATTCTGAATAGATGTGGCTGTGATTAACGGAACACTGAAGATTGCCATCTTAGTCTTCCTCACACACAGAAGTCTGGAGACAAGCAGCCCTGAGCTCTCAGGGGACCCCCTACTTGTGACGATGGTGATCTTTCTGCTCCAATGTTGAAATCTATGGTGTCTTCCTCCAGGTCCTCCCATGTTCCAAGATGGCCACTGGGAGGCCCTCCTAAGACCGGGTCTGTTACTAAGGAAGGAGGGGAGAAACCAGCGTTATTCGAGTTTTTCTCCACACAGTGGGGGTCTGAGTGTATAAAGAACAAAGCCTGGGATAAAGTTGACTCGGCATCAGATTCAACAGCTGGTAATTCCCATCGTCCCTCTGACTAACTTTGTTATGTGGGGCAAGCTGGGTCACTTCTGTGAGTGCTGTGTGCAAGCTTCTCACTCAATTCCCACTAAAGCCCCCCCGAGAGCTGTTATTTCTATTTTATAGGTGAGAAAACCAAGGCTCGAAGTGTGAGAGTGCGCGTCGAACAGCATGGAACACGCAGTGACGGACGCTTTACGCAGCGCGCAAGCCCTTCTTCACCCCGTTTGAATCCACGTGTTCCTCCTGACTGTCAAATGGGAACCTTTGTCCTTCATCCTTTCCGTCGTTGAAATTTTCACAGTTTTCTTTCATGAAAGAAAACCCAAGCTCCGTGTGGTCAGAGGTGATGGGAGAATATCATAGGGCTTGAAAAACATGTATGTCTGAAGCCCAATTCTAGTGACTTCTGATTTAGCAGGTCTGCATGGATTTGAGAAATTTGTAGTTGAGCAAGTCGATATACATCTCCATGGTGTGCCCTTCTGGCACAGAGGAATAACTTCTAGAAATGTTCCTTTGGCCTTAACATGGCGGCCTCTTGGATTTAAAAAAAAAAAGTCCTTGCCCATCCCAGTGCTTGTGTGTCATATTAGATAGCCTCACTGACATTGTTACCGCCCTTCTAGGGTGTGGCGTTATAATCTTCCTTCCCAGGTTCACCCTCAGGTGAACTCCCTGTCAGACCTTTCCCTGGGCTCCGGTCCATCGTTACAGGTGCTGCCCACGGTCTGTAAGAGCCACTCTCATTCCAGGTGCTGGGATCTCCCACTTCATCTGGCCTTTCCTTCCCCCCTTCGCTTCTCTCTGGGGTGAAGGCTGGCGGGGAGAATGAGCAGACGTGTCAAGGCTCTATCGGCAGCTTGGATTTCAGAGAACATAAGCAATATTCCAGGCATATCTCCCCTGTGTTTATGCTGACAAAGGCTGCCTTCGCGAGGACTGCGGCACCACGTATGCTGTGGGCCCTCGGCAAATCAGCGCCAACGACAACATTGTAATTACGCTTTGAAAACAAAGGCAGCGAGAAGCTGCATTTTAAATATCCTTCCCCGGGTTGCTCTAGGGGTGCCTGTGTAAGTTCAGGGCTGGAGAGCAGGTGCAGAGGTTAAAAATACACTTGACAAAAGCAAGAACCCAGTGCCTCGCTTTCTGTCCTATCTGTTGTGAATGTGAATACTTCCTTGGAGGCTCAGATGTTAAGGGAGGAGATAGGGGTTGGCCATGGGGGCTCATCTCTTGGACTCAGTTCACAGCGCAGCAAAACAAGCATACAGAGGACTAAAGCATGACCCTTATCTGTTTGGTGGAGGCAGAAAGCAAATTTGTGCTCTTAACCCACTAGGAGCTTCTCAATCTCTCATGAATTCAGAGTTAAAAGAAAAACCCGTTAAAAAAAAGTCTCCTAGCCCCGGCTGGGTGGCTCAGTTGGTTGGAGCGTTGTTCTGGACACGGAAAGGCTGTGGGTTTGGATTCTCAGTCAGAGCAGATTTGGGGGTTGCAGGTGCAATCCCTGCTTGGGGTGCACCCAGGAGGCAACCAATTGATGCTTCTTTCTTAACATCAGTGTTTCTCTCTCTCTCCTTCCGTTCCTCTCTCCCTTCCTCTCTCTCTGGAAGTCAATGAATATACCCTTGGGTGAGGATTAAACAAAAGGGTCTCCTCTGTAAAATCAGAATGCAACTCCCACTTGTTTAGTGTCCACTTGTTTAGTGCCAGTGACCAGGCACCTTATACCCACGACTTCTGGTCCCCCCAGCAGGAGTGGAGGTGGCTGTTGTGTGGTGCTCTGAGAGTCTCTGAGAGGCACACAAAGGCACGTAGCCACGAAATGACAGGACCTGGGTCTAGACCCACAGGGTCCCCAGTCACCTGTTTTCTCCAGGTGGCACCTGAGCTAGGTGGCTTGATGATAGCTTATTGGGTTGCAGGGAGATGAAGTCCACTTCCAGATTCTATCAACACAATGTAATCCATACTATGGGTTTAATCAAAGTAATTTATACTCAACTCCAGCTTGCACATAGGAGGGGATTTATTACAGAGGTTCCTGACTGGACCTGAGAGTGGGTCTGCGTCTCCTGAATGAAGGGGAGCCAGGCCGTCCCTCGTTGTTGCCTTTCTCTACACCTCAGCTCACTAATTAACCAATAGGTTTTGTGTTCACTCACTTCCACACCCATTTTCAATTCACTCATTCACTCATTCATTTATTCCCTCAATCACACATTCTCCATTCAACACACTGAGGATGAGAAGCAAGGGCTTAAAGGCAAACGTCCCCCTTGGCCAGCAGGATAAAATCTAAGCACCCAGGCGGGGGGGTCACTTATTTTTGCAGATATTTTACTTCCAACAGTGTTCTTGAGGCTGTAGTACCTGTCGCAATGGCCTTTTGCCTTCTTTGCTTCACAAATGAACATCAGTTGGCTTCAAGGCACAGTTCAGTATTCTCTCCCTAATCTCTCCTCTACAACACTCTCCCTGACCCTCAGAGCACATCTAAGTGGGACTGCCAGTAGCCTATGAGGTACTTGTGTGCCAGTGAGGAGAAGGTGTCCCCTCCTGGAGACACTTTATCGTCACGTGATGGAAGATTCTAATAGTTGGTCTGCAGGCCTGAGCTGACTGGGTGGTCAACAAGACCCTTGGACCTGAGCCACTGAGCAGAGCGTAAGCTTCTTGATGGGAGCCAGTGACTATGACCCACCTTCGCTGGGGAGCAGGCTCAGCCATCTGGTTGCATGTCTGATTCTAGAACTGTGACAAATTATATCTTGCTAACTGTGTAGTGCCCCTAATGCCCGCAAAACTCTTGGCATATTGTAGGTTCTCAATAAATAGCTGTTGAATTAATGCAAAAAAGACTAAAATACAAGGCCCGAATGACTCTAAGGCAAGAATGTTAGGTGCAGTAGAGGTATCTCTTGAATACAGGTGTGGACCCTGCCCCAAGAATATTAGGTGGTTTGGGGCTCCTGTATTTTTCATTCTCCACTTCCTTTCCTTCTGTCCTTATTTACCTGTGATAATTTTCATTATAGAAGCAATCTGTGGTAATTTAAGGAAAATTAGAAGGTTGCATAAGCAGAAATAATTTGTGAACCCACTCCTCAGGAACAAGCATTAACATCTGCTTCCTCAGATATTTTTCCGTCTACGTATACTGCAAAAAGTATACATCAGTGTGGGCTATTTTTTAAGATTAGGCAGATATGTAAATGACAAAGAAATAGCTGGGCCTTGGCATTACCTTAAAAATTAGAGTTGAGTTCCCTATTTTGGATGTATTTTAAAAATTATTAGAAACTTCCTTGTTTGCGTGCATTGGACAATACCAGGATGAGAAAATGTCTAAAGTCTGAGATTCTGATCCATTGAGAATTCTCGTGGATTCCAATGGGAACCCATGTTTCTAAAAGCATCTGCTGTGTTGGGAGCCAAGATACACAGTGTTCTTCAGCCCTGTCCTCACCAGTGCAAAGCTCAAAGGCAGCCTGTCGGATGTCATCTTCAAACACTCTCTCAGGCTCGCTTACGCTTTTCAGGCTGACAGGTGAGTTTTTGTTCCACCACATGTCTAGTGATGCCTTTGCATTGGGCTTTTTGGAAAGGGGGGACTTTCACACAAGGCCAAACTGGAGAGAAAGAAAGCCAGAGAACATTTCAACTCCAAATGCAATTTACTTTGCAGAAAGGAATCAGGAAATTACAGCCCTTCATACTGAATTATCACACAGATTTGCCTTTGAACGTGAGCTCTCCCTCCAAGGACCTGTCTCTGTGTTCCCTCCACTCCCCCTCTCAGCAGCCAGAATCCACTGCCCATGGCAGCATCCACCAAAACAACCTGATATTGTCCATTTTCTCTGACATGGTGGCAGGAAGCACTGACAGGCAGAGTCTTGTAGAAAGTCCTGTTCCAAGGGAACAAATGGGTGTGCGATTATGAACAACAGGATGGAAGAGAATGTAGATGTTCTCTGGAAAGCTGAATCAACGAAATGTATTTCTCCCTCCAACATCAAGGATTTAAAGAATATACGTAGATATTTCCCCCCAATGCCTTAAAAGATGGAGCTTAATTCCACCCCTTCTGCTCTAGCAGAGGCCAGACATAGTGGCTCGCTTCCAAACGACTGAGTATGGAAAGAGAACAGTAGTAACTTTGCAGTGGAGAAAACCAGCCAATGTCATTCAGCTGAGAGTTGAGCCAGGTGATGACATCATCCGTGATGCCGCGTAGGTGTCATGCACCCATGATAAGTAGCAGGAAGGGCAGTTCCTGTCTAAAGATTCATAACCCCAGGCTCATAATGAGAAAAAGAATTGGAGAAACCCCCACTGCGGGCCATTCTACAGGATACCTGCGCATTAATGCCGGAAGGTTGTCCAACGAAAGACTGAGAAACTGTCACAGATCAGAGGAGGTTAGGGAGATGTGACAGCTGCATGCATTGTGTGACCCTGGATGGGCATTTGGAACAAAATGGGGACATTAGTGGGACACCCTGTTTAGTTAGTAATAATGTGGCAAAGCAACATTGGTGTCTCCATTTGGACAAATGTGCCACGCTGCTGTGAGATGGTGACGGTGGGGAGACAGGGAGACAGGGATCTTAGCAACTCTTCTGTCATTCTACAGTTATTCTAAATGAAAAGTTCGTTAAACTTTTTTCAAGGATGTGCTTTCTCTTTCCTCTGTGAAAACCCCTCTTCCATTTCATTAGGGGGCTTGGCCCATGCCTCTGATCCTGACCCCTCAGGCCGTTTTAAGAGAATCAGTACGTTTCTCACCAAGGGCGCCTGCGTTCCCAGTCACACGGCTCCGACACCAGACTTCCGAATTGTATTTCTTGAGAGTGAAAGGTTAGAGCAATGATTCTTCGCCAACTGCTTGGCAGTCGACCACGGAGACTAGGAAAAGAGGAGGCTCATAATGCTAACCTAATTAGGTCTGAAGTCACTCACAATAGTCTGTGTAATCGCACGACACAATTGCCATTATCCCTGGTGAATGGGCATAAAACTGGCTGATGTTTAAATGGTAGGCTATATTTTGTGGAGGAGTGAATAGAAAAGGCTTTAGAACCGGTTTGATCAGCCATCCCTCCGAAGTGAAACAATGACTTTGCAGCGTCCCCACTGACTGATGGCTCCTGCTTTTTCTGTTCATTGGCTAATTCATATCTACCTGGCAAGAGGGAAGAACATTGATTTTCCAGTTGTGGTAAATCTGGTGTTGTATTTACATGGCTGGCTGACCTCCTTCAAGAAGACGGGAGCCAAACTTAAAGACGGAGCCAGAAATAATTCACAGAGCTTTTAAAAAGGGGTTCCATCCGGTAACTGGGATAGCTATGCCTAACCCAAGTAACTGCCACCTCTATTGAAAGAAAACCCCACTTCCTCATTGTCCCTCTCTATTAACTCTGTTTTCATAATGATGCTTCTCAGGGTTACATTTTCTCTCTCCTGGACTTCCCATGCACCATTTTCATGTATTAAAATCAGTTTGGACTTGTCGATAGTTTTGTGTTCTCTTTGGATTGTTTAGCAGGTGGATTGAGAACTTCCAGACCGGTGGCATCCTTTGAGTCTTCCGTGTATACTCTTTATGTATTAATGGGTATCAAGCAATTTCAATAACTGACAGAATGGGTGGATAAAAGGACAGATACATGAATAATCTGTCAAGTTATTGCTTATAAGGGAAGTCATGACTGTCCATGCCTCCTTCTTGGTGACCTTCCATCAGTGATTTCCATGTCATCCCTCTTGAGCCTAGGCAGGGAGACACCACCGGGGCTCTGGCATTGGGGCTCTGAGTGACCAGCCATGTCGCTCACGTCCATCGAAAGGGTCACAGTCGAGAGCAGCTTCCATCACCATGACATTGACTTGACAACTCAACATAAACACGATTCCCAGAAAGGAGAATTGAAACGAATTTGTGTTTCTTAAGCAGGAGCGTGGAACTGAGAGCTTATTGAATGTCTCCTGAGTTCTTGGACCTGAGCCCTGCCAGTTGAGGGGCGTTGCCCGATGACCTCGTTATGGGACATGGGATCCTACCCAGCTGGAGACACTTTTCTGGGCTGTTAAAGTTGTGACTTAACTGGCAAACTGCCAAATGTTCAGGGCTTGTTTGCTGGATCTTGTAATAGGCTATTTTCCTCCCCCTGTCCCATTATAATCTCTGACCCTTGAAGCCTTGATCCATACTGAAACTGCCACCTGCTCTGTTTTCCATTATCTTTCCCATTTATTTAACCTCTCAACTCTCACCAATTTTATCTCTGACACTGACTTCTTGGAATCTTCTGGCTTTCTTGAGCATGAACCCTACAAAAGATAAAATGTCATCAAATTGTATTAAAAATGATCTTTATCTGTCTTTTACCTGCTCCCTCCACTTGATGAAACACAGTGTAGGCGCTGGAAGAGCCTGGTGTGAAATGATCAATACCCACAAGGAGTTTACTTTAAGTAGGCCCAGTGTCCCTATGGAGTTCTGTGGTGACATCGGGGGATCTTTACGGGTCCAGTGTGGGGAGTTCACATCTCCGAAGAGGCATCCCGGATATACACAAATAGATGGTAGCTCCGTGTAGATTTCACAATGCTTTAAACAGAAGTTCCTGCTGGGGAGAGGTGAGCCTTCTCTGGGAGGATGTTTTATAGATGTTCCCACACATGTTGCCTAGTGATGATTAAATGTTGAACCCCTTCACTACAGAAAGGATTGACCTGTGATATAGGATCTGTACAGAGATATGTGATTAACTAAGTCTTTGGTCTCTGAGTGACCTGGAAATGAAGCCATAGAGCAGGGGGGTGTCCAACCTTTTGGGATCTCTGGGCCACACTGGAAGAAGAGTTGTCTTGGGCCACACACTAAATACATTGCGACACATAATCACAAAAAATCTCATAATGTTTTAAGTAAATTTACGACTTTGTGTTGGGCCGCATTCATAGTCATCTGGGCTGCAGGCAGCCTGTGGGCCTCAAGTTAGACGCCCCTTCTAGGGTATTAGGACATGAACAGGACAACTAATTTATTTCCAAACTGCTTACTGTTTATCATTTGCATTGTGGTTATAATTCATCTAATAAATCATGTAATAAATTCCTGTTGGAACTGGCCACATCTCCCTGAGATTCTTGGATATAGTGATTGGAAACATTAGGCTTTAAGATGAGAATTAGACTAGAAGTCCCCACTGAGATGCCTCGGAGGTGGCTGGTGTGGGCCGCATGGTCTGCCAGGCTCATGATGTGGCTTGAAATACTTGGGAGATGTGCCTGGTGAGATGAAGGGGTATGTTGTCCAGACAGGAGGAGTGATTTCTTCTCATAGAAACTCAAAGCTGAGTATGGACAAGAATTTTTCTGAGAGCTCACCAGCCCACTGGCCTTCAAACAAGGAAGGAATTTTTCATGTCTAGTCCTTGGTGTCTTTGTCCTGAGCTGCTATTGACTATGTGTATATGAAATAACTCATCTAGAAGTATAATGGCTTTGTGTTTTCAACCTTGGCCTTAGGCTGTGTAATATACCGACACTTTCTTGTTACTATTTGCGTTTTTCCATATATAATATTATGCTTATTTTTGAGGTTATTATGCTTACTGAAGGGTGCATGCAGTACCAGAGTAAATCTTTCATGAACAAAGCAGGTTCTTCTATAGAAAATGAGAATTTGGAAAATTGTCATAGATGTTGGGATGGTAAGTCCAGTTTCTTCTGATCTTGCTTCCTTTGGCCTAGAGTTTGGTGAATCTAGACATAATGAAGAGTGACCTTTGGTAGTGCAGGCAAGGAGCCACCTACCAGAAGGAGGCTGTCCAAGGGTTCAGTGGAAAATCAGACCTCTTGGGAAACCCTCGGGGAAGACATGGGAACTATACTCTGTCAGAACTGAGCCAGCCATCTACCAAACCCACCTCCTCTTTTTATAACACAGCAGCTGGAGTCATGAGCAAAGTTGCATCCTGGTCCCGTAATTTGCTATCTGAGTAGCTTGGGAGGAAGCTGGATACCTCAGGAGCAGAGAACCGACCTCCAGCTTTAGCTGCCCCTCTCTGTGTAGTTATCCCCAGCTCCGCCCCCAACCCAAACCTATAGTGTTTGGATTTTTTCATTGCATTAATGAAAACCACAAGTTTCTGTATAGGTTATGCTAACTCATCCACATGCCCTTTCCTTATTTCTCTCTTTATCTCTGCCTCATTTTTTTAATAAGTGAAAAGAGTTCATCTAGTAGAGCTGGAGAAGCAATGAATACTTATGTAGCAAAATAAAGTGAACTGGTGCATATTATAATGATCTCTACTACTCTTACTATTACCGGAACTTCAGATAAACAAACTCCCCAGACTGAGACCTGTGAGAACGGAGACTTGACTGGCTTGCTTGAACTGCCTGACATGGAGAAGACATCCAGTATGTATTTTCCCATTATACTGAGTCAGTGCTTTCAATAACTGAGCAATCGCAGGCCAACAGTTGGTATTGAAACAGAGAATAAATGTTAGTCTTTACCTTCTGGAATGTGCTAGATGCTCTCCTTCAATGTAGCAGAACCAATTGCTGTAGAGGGAAGTTACTAATCATTCCAAAATAGATGTCATGTCTCATGCTAGACCAAAGCCACGCCCTTAATTTAACTCTTGATTGTTGATTTATTTTCAATCAATTGAGTGAATGGTGGACATAACTATGGAATAAAATCTGCTAAATTCAACCAGTTTGTTATTTAACCATCTGAGTGTATAAGTGCATGGGAGGAAATCTAATTGATCATATATCTAGCAATCACACCCACTAGGTAGCCTCTGGCCCACGATACCAAAGTTAGAAAGTTGACCTCTTAGCGTGAGGTCTTCTATTGACCCCAGAGTGACATCATTGGGTGCCACAGGGTTATCAAGCTGGAAGGGGCCTGAGAAATCATTGCTTTTTATTTCCTCAGTTGCAGCATGAGGAAAACAAGTAGGGGCCAGAGAAGTTAAATGATTTATCTAAAGTCATCTAAGTCATAATGAAAAAAAACTGGGTTAGAACGAGGTTTATTGCCTCCAAGTCTGTTGTTTTGTCTACTCTCTATCATGTTGTCTTCTGTAGAAATCAATAAGAGAGAAACTCAGTAAAATCTCTGTGATATTTTACAGTGTAAATGGTTGGTCTGGATCCTTGGTGCTTTGTTTTTGTTTTATTGCCATGCACTTCAAATTTAGTTTTTAGAAATCAAAGATTCGACGCTTTTTATTGATCGGCTTTTGAGATTGGTTTGCATTTCAGTTACTATTTCTGTGTAAGAAATCATTCGATCTCAGTGGCTTAAGACCACTGTTGTATTTTTCTCATGGTTTAGAAAGGACTTGGCAGGGGGTCTCTTGCTTGATGTCTTTTGTGCTTTTACACTGAAAGTTGGCTGGGGCCACCATTCTCTGCAGGGTCGACAGCTTTGTCCATTCGAGATGGCGCACTCTTGTGGTTCACAGCTGATGCCAGTGGTTCACAGCGGACGCCAGCGGATCCCAGCTGAGCTGAGAGCTTGCTTGGGGCTCCCCACCAGAGCACTATGTGGGTCTTCCCATGTGGCCCAGGCTTCCTTAGAGCATGACTGCCCGAGGGTAGTCAGTACTCTCACATGGTGGCTTGGGCATCCACATCAGGGTCCCGGTGGGATAGGCAGCAAGTGTGTAGCTTTTGGTGGCCTAACCTTGGAAGCTAAGAAATGTTACTTCTGCTACATCCTGTTAGGTAATAAGAGAGTCATTTGGCCAAGGTTCATCAGTTCCACCTCTTGGTGGTGGCTCTTGCTCTTGAGTACATTATACAACTTCTTTTGGCCTCAGCCTCTTCATTGGTACACTAGGAATATTGATATTTCAATTGCAAGATGGTTTTGAGGATGAAGCAGTAAATGATATCTGAAGCAAAGTGGCCCCTTGGTGGTAAAAGTCATGCTGGTGTTGGCTGTGTGGGAAGCCAGTTACTTCATAGCCTGATGCCTATTTCTTAACTGTCTGGTTGTACAGAATATCTCTGAGAAGCAGCTTTTCAGAATGGGACAGGGCGTTCCTTAATAGTTTAGAGAGTACCCATGTGGTGGAGCAAAGATGTAATAGCTGTGACAACAGGGGTCCCTGAAATGAGAGACACAGAACACCAGAGACAAACTTTCCCCGTTTAATAATTCTATGCTAAGCCAGCTTGCTAGGAAGTAGCTGGATAGGGGACCTGAAAAAGGGCCTCCCCTTGGTGTGTTTGGAAACTGGTGGGCTCAGTGACCTTGTCAAGGTGGGACTGGGCCTTCCTGTCCCGGGTACTTTTCATCGCTCTTGTGTGTTTCAGAGGTTGATGGATTCAGAGAGGATCAAGGCACTGACAGGTAGCAGCTGCCTGAACCAGAGGCAGCCATTTGCTTCTGCTGCATCGGTGCCAAGCTGTGGGTGCAGGCACCTGAAAGGGTTCTTCATCTGCTGTGTTTAGCATCCATTCAGAGAAGCTGAGAACTGTGTGGCGCATCTTTTCAGTAATCCTTAATTCTAACCTGCATGGCTTGTGCTCTAATTAGTCAACTGTGCTGTGGAGAGACATCACATTCTTCTCACAAATAGAGATGAATCCTGTTTTCCATTGAGTGTCATTTGAAAGAAATCAGGGAACCTTTCAGGGATGTGATGCCACTGATTGCTGTCATTTTTATTGTGACTCCAATTCTTTACCGTTTACTTAATGATAACAAGGGTGTCAGGGGCATTGACGAAGCACAGGATCCCCAGTTGTTTCCGCCGAGAGGACACAGCCTCACTCTTTCCACAAGTTTTGGGTTCTGGGGGCTTCCCCCCCCCCTTCCTCCAGAGTATTCTGCTAAATTGGGANCATCACATTCTTCTCACAAATAGAGATGAATCCTGTTTTCCATTGAGTGTCATTTGAAAGAAATCAGGGAACCTTTCAGGGATGTGATGCCACTGATTGCTGTCATTTTTATTGTGACTCCAATTCTTTACCGTTTACTTAATGATAACAAGGGTGTCAGGGCCATTGACGAAGCACAGGATCCCCAGTTGTTTCCGCCCAGAGGACACAGCCTCACTCTTTCCACAAGTTTTGGGTTCTGGGGGCTTCCCCCCCTTCCTCCAGAGTATTCTGCTAAATTGGGAACGTGATGATCTGGGTGGAAACAATTTTCCGGGAAGATGCAGATTATTCACTTGGTGTTAGGCACAGTCATGGTGCATAGCACCCAGTGTGCATAATGAGGGCAAACTTCTCTTTTATATGCTCCACTCTTTCCACTCCAATCCCTCTCATATTGAAACAAATCTCATTCTATTTCGTTTGTAGATATCTCCATCCATACTTTTAAAAACACCTCTTTCTTTTGAAATTCATTTCAGCCTTGACAGGAAGTTGCTCTCCTGCCTAAACTGAATTTGTCACGATGCAGGCATCTGCCTGTCTCCTGTGCGAAGACCGAAAGCTGCCGCTCATCATTCTTGTTGCCGTAACTGTCTTTTCGTAATTGAAGTTTTTGATTAGGGCTCCCTTCCGTCATTCATTACCAACTCCAAATTTAATAATGTCTTTTATTGGACCAATGGACCATCTCTAGTGAGTGTGCAAACCGCATGACGGGAAGAACAAATTTAGTTGTGGCAATATGGTTTTCTTGGGCTATGAGCTGTGTCTTGTGCTCCTGGCTCATGAGTTCGGGAGAGATTCCGACTTACTCCTCAGAGACCCGGAATTGAAATTTCACAGGCTTGTTCGTTCAGTCTCTGGAAACAGAGTGGCAGAGTGTAAGCACTCTTATTTTGTGATATCAGGGCTGTTAGCTGAAATGGGTTGTGAATGGGTTCTTCGTTCCTTGTTTAGCAAAATTGGGCCTTGCCCCCCCACTTGAAGCCTGGGATGGCATTGCCGTTCCCTGTTTATTAACACAGTGCTGGGCACATCACAGGCCTTCTGTGTTTGTTGGCCTAGTGGCTGGACTGGCGGAATCATTGAGCGGTGGAACGTGTAAGCGTCTGTGACATTGTTCTCGGTGAAATATGCTTTGAGGTGAATCCTGTCATCAAAGGCTCCAGCAGATCGCATATCATGTCCCATTTCATTCCCTCTCATCCCATCTCACCTCATCCCATTCCATAGTTTACCGAGCACCTACTCTGTGCTCGGTCCAATGCTAGGATCTGGGGATGCCAAGAGGAATGAGGCAAACCACTTGCTCTGGAGGGGCTTCAGTCTGAAGGGGTGTGGAAGATAAATACCTGCTGCAAATTCTTTTCTAGTTTCCCACCTGGGAGGCGGAGCCTTACTCCTCCGACCTGACCCTAGCCCATCACCAGCGACTGGACTGAATAGGGGTGGTTGGATTTGAAAAGCCAAGTCAAAAAAAGCCTTGCAGGTTGCTCCCAGTTCCGGGAAGTGGCTGTCATGTGAGAAGTCCAACCACCTTATGTTGGTCGTGCTGGAAAGACCACCTGGAGGCCATCTGGTTACCGTCCAGGGTGGGCCCAGTCCCCCCACCTGCCAAGGTGACACCATCGCTGCTGTGGTGCCAGATATGCAAGGGAAGCCATCAAAGACCCTCCAGAGCAGCCAGCCCATCTGCCTGCCAGCTGGGTGCTGCCCAGGGGCCTCCCTGGGTACCATGGAAAGCAGCAGGATCTCCCAGCCACGCCCGGCCCAAATTCCCTACCCACATAATAAATTAGGAAAAAAGCTGTTGTTTTGAGCCTTGATATGTTGGTGTTGTTTGTCATCCTGCAAATGGACAACCCCAACAGGGAGGTGAGAAAATAACCAGGGTCTAGTAAGGATTCTAATAAACCATGCATTGTGCAAAGTGGGTTGTGGGAAATCAAATGGAGACCAAGTGATCCTCTTCTTAGAGAGGCCAGGCCGCTGCATTGCACTTCAGGGGGCTCCACTCCAGTTTCAGTCTTTGTGGACGCCCAGGGTGTGCAGACCTGTGGCAGTTTTGGGTAATGGGTGCGGGGAAGGCAGGTGAGTTGGGAAAACTATATAGAAAGGGCATTTGAGCTTGGAACTGAAATATAAGCAGGTTTCACGGGAAGGAAGCAGGAGGCAAAAACGTACTGCAGCAGAGGTAGCAGCATTGTGAGCAAAGCTTTGAAGGCACAGGTTCCCACGGTGATCTTGGGGCACCACAATTGGTCCTGTGTGGTTGCCATGCATGGTATTGGGGTGGGAGGCATGGCTGGCGATGAGCCTCGAAAGGCTGAGTGATGTGCAGAGTGTTGCTGACATACTATCCTGATGAGTCAGGAAGAGAAAGGCAACAGAAAGACAGAAAATCTCAAAGCAGGGGAGCAACAGATTCAAAACAGTATTTGAGAAAATTGCAGTTCAAAACCCCACAGACTGTGAAAGACACTGTTTGTTCTTCCGACTGGCTGCCTCTCCCTGAAAACTTGGCAGATCCATATTTTTTATAGGAAAGTCTTAAACAACAGGGGATTACTCAGTGATTCATTTAAAAGAATCGTTAACGAAAAATTGAGGCCTATCGTATCCTGCCTCCTTTAATTGTTCATTTATTATTACAGTGGGTGAGATAACACTTTGTGTCACTCTTCGAAATAGTGTAAAATATTTATTGGTAAATATAGCAGCGCAGAAATTAATGCCAGTTGAGATTTTGTGGAGCTTTTTTCTCCGCTGATGGCCATAATTTTTGCTTAGAGAAAAACAATGTTGTGCTGATCTGTTCTGGCTCAGACCTGAGAGCATCATGAACTCAACATCTGTGTGGCAATACTGTCTCTCAGTTTCTATGAGATGGCAAGATTCTCCTGGTGGGCTCGTCCTATAGCTTGTTTGTGAAATCATTTTCTTTTCTGTTTATTTAAGATCATAGTGCTTAAGGAGAAGGCACATGGAAGTGTGAAATTTTCTTTTTTGCCCATCACACCAAAATTCTGTAACAAACTATCCAAATAGAAGTAGCTTTATAAGTGAGAATATTTTATTTACATGAAAGTCTACAGGTAGGTAGATGGTTCCACAGGATTGGTTCAATGGCTTAAGAATGTTACCAGAGGCCCAGGATTATGTCCTGAAGACAGTAGTGTCCAAAGATAGAAGAGTTGTTTGTAAATTTTTTTTTATAATAAATTTTTAAAAAATTTTATTTATTTAAATTTAGAGGAGAAGGAGAGAGGGAGAGAAACATCAATGTACGGTTGCCTTTCGTGCATCCCCTGTTGGGAACTGGCCTGCAGGGAACCGGCCTGCAACCCAGGCATGTGCCATGACTGGGAATCGAACCGCGATCCTCTGGTTCGCAGGCCCGAGCTCAATCCACTGAGTTACACCAGCCAGGGCTTTGTTTTTAAATTTTATTAAATTTATTGGGCTGACATTGGTGAATAAATTATGTAGGTTTCAAGTGTATAGTTCTATAACACATCATCTGTATATTGCATTGTGTCCATCCCCCACAAGGTCAAATCTCCTCCGTCACCATATATTTGACCCCCTTTACCTTCTTCTACTTCCCTCCAACCCCACTTCCCTCTGGTAACCACCATACTGTTGTCTGTGCCTATGAGTTTTTGTTTGTTTGTTTGTCTTGTGTGTTCATTTGTTGTTTTCAGTTTTATATGCCACATATGTGTGAAGTCATATGGTTGTTGACTTTTTCCATCTGACTTATTTCACTTAGCACATTTAAAGAGAGTTGGCTTTTCTTTTCTTCTTCTTTTTTTTTTTTTGCTTTGTTTTCAATGTTTTTTCTTAATTCCCCGAAAAAAAATCTTTTCTTGAATTTCTCACCAGACTTTTCTACTCAGGTTTTCTTATGCAGATCTGAGTTCCTCGAAACCAATCACGTGACCAGAAATGCTAGAGGAGATGAACTGGGGGTGCTTCCGGGGCAGGGGAGAGAACACTCCATCAGCCACTCCTGCCCCAGACTTGAAAGCAGTTACACAGGAATGTTCCCTGGTGCGCAGCCTTCTTCCCAAGGGGTGGTGATTCAGTATATTCCCCTTGCCCAGCTCTCTATCCCTTTGGGCAGGTGCAAAAGAAGCATATGAGACAGTGCTTGTTCTCAGGGAGTTTTAGTGGACATTGTAATAAAGCAGGCAGTGCCTTGACTTGAGAAATTAATATAATAAAATATATGGATTATCTCTTATACCCTAGGAGATGAGACTACAGAGATGAATAAGATCTAGTTTTTGCCTGCAGAAAGTCGCAATTCCCTTCACCAACTAACTGCTTTATTGCATCTGGTCACATTGGGAGCAATTTGACCCCCAGGGTCACCAAGCTCTATTATACTTTGCACACGGTGCTATGGCCTAGCTAGAACACTTCCCCAACACTTGTTTCTGCATGGTTCCTCAGATTGTTTGCTGGCGGACCTGACTGGGTTAAATGCTTCTTCCAGCATTCTCCCAGCATTGATGCTTACCTTTGTTCCAGCCCTTACTCTCCCAGGTCCTCGATGTCCACCGGCTGCTCACCTACGAAGGCAGGTCGGGTTTCAATCAGTTTGTATCTTTGCTGCCTAACCTGGTGACTGGAACATAAATAAATGGTTTTCAATGCACGTTTGTGGGATGAACACATGAATAATTGAAGGAAAGGAAATTAAAGCTGGATCTTTTTCTCCTCTTTAATCAGTTTCTACCTTATTAGTTTTTTTCCCCTTCTTTTTCTCACCCCTACGTTTCCTTTCTTCTTTTCCTTTTCTTTGCTCATAATTCCTAGTTAACTGATACATTATATTCATTAACTAATGAATCTGGTTTTTTACAAGTTATACAACTTGGCACAGACTTGCTTTTACCTTTTACCCCCTCCCCTCTTCTCAGAAAGAAGTGCAATTATTGTGGTGCTGGAGGCGGACCTAGAAACATCAGTGCTAATTACAGACACCATTGCAGGGACTTTGTGTCCTACCGTGAGCAGTCTTTGGGTCCACTTTCAAAGAGTCAAAGTCCTGCCGTGATATTATGATTTATTATAAGAAAAACATATTTCTTCATTCCAGTTTATGGCCAAGAGCTCCTACACCTTTGCTATATTTCCTAAGTGATGAGAGCTACAAAAGTGTCTTTTGTTATGTTAGTGAGGGGTTTTTGGGACATCCCCTAGGGATGGATGGGGGCTGGTTTCCAAGATAACCAAGGAAGTGAAGTGGTTAGAGGGCTGGGACTTTCAGGCACCCACCTTTCCCCGCACTGTGCCCCCAGGTTGAATTCCTCCGACTATGCAGCGTTGTGCCCCCTTATCCTCTGACTTGCTTTCTGCGATTTCAGTCACCCACAGCCAACCCCAGTTTGGAAGTATTTAACGTAAAACTCCAGAAATAAAAAAAAAACGTGTTTTAAGTTGCAGGCCATTTTGAGTAGCGTGAGATCTCGCGAGACCCACTACGTCGCCTGGCGTGTGACGCTCCCGTTTTTGAGCGTCTCCACGCTGTACGCGCCTCTACGCTTGAGACACTTCTTGGCCGCGCGTCACATATGAGACCTCTTGTTTCAGGCAACTGTTGTGGCAACTCAGGACTTGTGTTCAAGTAATACTTATTTTTGCTTAATAATAGCCTCAAAACCTTTACAAAGGGGGTGATGTTGCCCGAACCAGTACGTGGAAGGCAAGCTAGAAAGCGCTTCCTTTAAGTGAAAAGGGAAAAGTGCTTAATGTAATAGCGTCAGAAAAAAAATTGTATGCTGAGGTTGCTAAGATCTATGTAAGAACGAATCTTCTGTAGGTGAAATAAGATATTTTGAGAGAGGAGACATTAGCATAACTTATTATACAATGTCATAATTATTTTATTGTTAATTTCTTACTGTGCCTAATTTACACATTGAACTTTACCATAAGTATGCATGTATAGAAAAAGTAGTATATTAGTATATATGTGGTTTGGTGCTAGGCACAATTTTAGGTATCCACTGGGAGTCTTGCAATGTATCCCCTCATGGATAAGGAAGGCTACTATAATGAAACCTCCTCAGAAACCCCAAAGGTCAGGGTTCAGAGAGCTTCTGAATGGGTGAACAGCTGGAGCTGTAGGAACGGGGCTATGCTCAGGAGGGCTTCACACCAACCTCACCCTGTGCATCTCTTTGTCTGCCGGTTCCTGAGTTACATGTTTCTCGGTTCTGCGAGCTGCTCAAGCGAAGTAGTGGAACCTGATGAGGATGCTGTGAGAGCCTGCCATTGGTAGCCAGCTGGTCGGAAGTACAGTTAACCTGGAGTTGTGACTGGAATCTGCAGTTTGGGGGCAGGGTTGCAATCTTTATCCTTCATGAGTGGATAAAGAACACGCATGTGCACACGCACACACTCTGGAATGTTGTTGAGCCACAAGAAAGAAGGAAATCTGCCATTTGTGACAATGTGAATGGGACTTGAGGGCATTATGCTAAGTCAGACAGAGAAAGATGAATACTGTGTGATATCACTTCTATTTTGCAAGAATCCCGAAGAATATCTACATAATGAGATTTGGTACTTCCCTAGGTTACTCTTGACAAAATAAAAATTCTTCCTTATCAGTTGGGGACGTTTTTCCATCAGAACACTATTGGATTTCTGTTTCTGCTCTCTGCCCTGCACTTAAAAATAATCGAAGCCAGAGTTGTCCAGCCTTCAGCCTGTGGACTGTGTGTGGCCCAAGATGGCTATGAATGCAGCCGAAAACAAAATCATATATTTATTTAAAATATTATGAGAGTTTTTTGTGATTATGTGTTGCAATGTATTTAATATGTGACCCACAATAGCTCTTCTTCTCCAGTGTGGCCCAGATGTGCCAAGAAGTTGGACACCCCTGAGCCTACTAAGATAATAGAACTATGCTGCCTTCACCCAAAAAAGCCCCCTTTCCTTTGCTGTTTCTGCATAAATCATCAATATTTATTCTTTTGCCCATCTTACTACTACAGAAAGGATTCTTGGGGTGGGGCACTTAAGGTAAAACAAGGAGGTAGAGTGCCAGGGACCTTCATCTCAGTAAGCTCCCTCACTGACATTGTTTAGGGAGTGCCCCTCCAGATATTTTTTTCAAAAAATTTATTTATTTATTTTAGAGAGAGAAACATCAATCTTGTTTCACTTGGTGTGCATTCATTGGTTGCTTCTCTTATGTGCCCTGAGATCGAACCTGCCACCTTGGCACCTTGGGGTGGTGCTCCAACCAACTGAGCTACCCGGCCAGGGCCTCCTTTCAGGCATGTATTGTTACAGGAAGTCCTCGATGGAAGGGAGTGCACAGGCCTGTCATTACAACGTGCTGCCTCCCTCCTGTATTTCGACTGAAAGCTGTGTGTGTTCTCTTTGCAGAGCTCCTCTGACAGGGCATCCATCCTGACCATCCTCCAGGTGCTCGGAGACCTGCTCTCTGTGGGTGAGTAAGCCATGCCGTTGTCCCTCCTATGGTGGCTGTGGGGGGCGTGGTGCAGCCCAGGAATCTTGGTGGCCTGGGGTTTTGCTCAAGTTTTTCTGTGAGACAGAATCACCCACTCATCTTTCTTTTTCACTGAGGTTGATAAGTACTGGTGTAAACTGGGCGGGCAAGCTCTTCAGTCTTGTCACTCACCCTACGGTGACCCAAACGTAGGAGGAAATTAGACTCTGGGTGGTTGTTTTGGTTGTCATCTCCTGTCTGAGGCTGAGGACCTCTGGGCATCTGCAGCTCTTCTTAGCCCTCAGCAGTTTGACCTCTCTCTTCCTACTGCTTCCCTCACTGTGGCCCATTTTAGAGCCGGGTATTGGCAGCTCCTACATGTGTCACTGGAGATAGAAACATGAGGTAGGAGCTGGACCCAGCAGTTGGTAAGCCATCACGTTTTCAGAGATAAGATGACAGAGTCGGCTACATTAAAATCAACCGAGTTAACTGGGGCAGGTCTGTATGAGCTCATGTCCACGTGAGAGTCCTGGAAAACACAGCTTTTTGGATGTTCCAACAGTGACTCAGTTTCCATTCTCTGTATGCCAGCCGCATTGCATTAGGAAGAAATACCAACACCAAACATCCATCCCCAAATGAACGACACTCCAGAGCCTCAGAGCCTCAGGCTACAGTTCCAGGAGGAAGGATCCATTTATAGGGAGGTGTTCCCGTAGTGTGTGCTGTCCTCCGTGTGTGCTGCCCTCTAATGGCGGGGTGTCTTCCCTGCAGTCTTCTGAGTGAGGTGCCCTCCTGTTTTTTGGGATAGTGCTGCCTTTAAGTGGTCTGGTGGGATCTGGAACTCCTAGAAACCTTGGAGTTCTCCTTCAGATCCAGGCACTGAGTATTGTCCCATTACTAGAGGGGGCTGCTTTTCATTAGGGTGAAAAACCAGATGGTCTTCTTTGCTGATAATTTCCCACCCTGTGGGCCACCTTGGTTGGGGCGACCATGCCCATTGCGTAGAGAAGCACCCAGGACCCCTTCCAACTTGACATGTAATCACTGCTTTCGAGCTTCTCCTGGGACACTGTGTGTGTGTGTGTGTGTGTGTGTGTGTTGGGATGGGGGTCCCTGTTCAAAGCTCTTCTTAGGTACAAAGATCAATATACTTCAAGCCCCAGACTTAGATGAGATCATTGGACATTTGTCTCTCAAAGGATTAGTCCGGCTGTTACCATCTTTTCCTGTCATCAGTTACCGAACTGTTACAGCACGAATAATATTGTTCTAGATAAGCTGTCATCCCAATCCCTGTTCCAGATAATTCAAACTTATAGCAGGGAGATACTGTATTTCTTCTTCTGTTAAAGTATATGATTATACCTAGACTTGTATGCATGTTTATATACGTATAGATACAAATGCATATGTACATTGACGACTCCGTAGATACTTAGGAAAGTGAATTCTAGGCTTCCTTTTTTACAGGTGTGACTAGTCAATACCTCAGTACTTAAGTATTCTATTATTTCTACATCTCATCCTCCCCCACCCCAGCCCCTGACCTAATAGCATAACTCTAACACAAGTCGATTCAAGAACTACACAGTTTCGGTGTTTGGGGTATAATGAATTAATCCTTGCTGTGCTTCTAGCTCCAGGGAGATGAGAGTGATTTTGGACGGCTCAGCTCTCCCCTGCTTTCCCCATAGGCACGGACAGGAGGATTCACTACATGATCAGCAAGGGGGGCAGCGAAGCCCTTCTGCAGGCCCTGGTGAATGCAGCAAGGACAGCGTCTCCAGACTATGACATCCTCCTGCCCCTCTTCCGACTGCTGGCCAAAGTCGGCCTGCGAGGTACCCACACCCCAGACCTGAAGGTGGTGGAACGGCACTTCTACATTTGTTCCTATGAGAGTTTGGGAAGCTCTTGGGGGAAAGTACAGGGAGGAAGGTCCTAGACACCTGGGGGTGATGGCAGGAACCCCACAGTGGCCAAGACAGATAGGGGGCCCTCTCTCACCAAGCTTATGTTCAACTGGGGGAGGGTAGAAAGTAAACAAGAATTAACCAGCTGACGGCTGTAAGGGAGAAGGGTGATGTGACCCTACGAGATATGGCTGGGGAATGGTCACATTGGAGCACAAACTTGAGGGATGAGAAGTCAGCAAAGCAAAGAGTGGGCCAAGTGAACTCTTGGAAAACACCGTGAAGACTCGCTGCATACCCTCATCGTAAATAACATAAGCTAGGAGGTCAGATCTGGGGTTCATATCTGGCCCTGACACTTAGTCGCTGTGTGACCTTGGACAGTTACTTAAACTTTCTGAGCCATGGGGTCCTCATCTACAAACTGAAGGCATCTCTGCTTAGTTCTAGGGTTGCTGTTAAGGCTGAGAGAGGCTTTGTGTGTCGCGTGTTGAGCGTGTGGGTGAAGAGGCCTGGCAAATGAGTCACGTGGGTTTCCCAGGGAAAGGGAGGAGAGATGCAGCAGGGCCGTGCTTTGTGGGCGATAGACCTTGATGTCACTATTCTCAAAATCACATCGACACAGCTTCTGTCACCAAGAAAGTGTAGCCTTTGGCATTGACGATCAAGTTGCCGGGGCCTGACCAACAGGGCCCAAGGAGGCAGGAGGTTGTGTGCTCATGAGGGGGCCAGATAGGTCTCTCTCTCTGGTGTGGGTGGTGGGTCCGATGAGTCTGGTCTGGATTTCTCCGCTGTTGTCCTGTGGTCCACAACTAGACGTCGGGAAACCAGCCTTAGGCTGTCTCCTCAGTTTCACACGTTTTCACCTGTGATGAATCTGACAGTGATTGTATTCTCGAAAAAAAAACAGGTATGATAACTTGTGCCTTGTAGTTTGGAAAGGACATCAGCAAATGTGAGGGCCAGGCACATATTGTAGAATAAGAGGGACTTTCCCCTTATTTCTATTCTTATTCACTAATTACTAAAATAATGGTGCCTGGCTTGCAGCACTAAACATCAGGTTATGTGGATCAATAATTTACAGAAGTTTGGGGTATGTTATTTTCTTAGAATTCTGTTCTCACTCTTGATTGTAAAATTCTCTATCATGTAGAAAGAGGACCTCATCTACCTATTACTTAGACATAACCACTGTTAACATTTTGTCATATTTTCTTTATTTTTATTTGAAATACTTTAGGGAAAATTATAAATAGCATTTTGCTCCTAAATATTTTGCAAGTGCATTTCTTTGAAAAAAGACATTTCCCTATGTATTCATAACACCATGATTTCAAATCTAACAAAATTAGCAATGAATGAATAATTCCGACTCATTTCCGTTTCTCCAAATGTTCCCAACAATGTCTTTTACAGAAGTGTTCGAAGAAGAATCCAATCTTGGTCCACGCATTGTATTTAAATGTCATGTAATTTAAGTATCCTTAACTCCAGAAGTGTCTTAAAGGAAGGAGTTTATACCCTACTAAACTCATTCATGTCTGAGGACAGCCAGAAACATCCTTCATAAAAGGGTTATGAGTCAGTCAACCCACAAAACTCATGTAAATATTAATTGAATAACAGACCGTGTGTGTATTCTGAACTAGCTTTTCTGAGCCACTTGGTTCCAGTAGGGACATACTTAGTAGCATTTTGCTAGATCTGAGAAGGCTCATCAGCTATGATTATCTTCTTCCTGCCACCATCTTTGTGTTTCTGTCCCCTAGACATCATACAACCTTCAGAATTAGTGTGTGGCACAACTAAGATGGACTGATTTGTGTTCACAGATAAAAAGTTTGGGCAGAAGGCACTGGAGTTGGAAGCACTGGATGTGACATTGATTCTGACCAGGAAAAACCTCTCCCACAGCCAGAACCTCCTCCACTGTCTCTGGGCTCTGCGTGTGTTTGCCTCTAGTGGTAAGTGACTCAACCTGTGGGGAGGGGCAGGGAGGGGGTAGGTTCCGAACCTGGACTAGGACACTTGGAAGCCACTTGGGGGTGTGGTTGAAAGGAGGGTGTGGGCAGAGAACATAGGTGGTCCCCAAAAGATTAACCATGAGGAACCTCATGTTCTGGTGGCGAGAAATTTTTCTCTTTATCTTCTCTACAGCTAGGTAGAGCTCTCGGGCCTGTAGGTGTCAGTATGCTTTCCCTGTGAACCACGCCTGATAAGCACCCTAGGCCTCTCCGTTAGTACTACAAAGCGGAAAAGACCCATGGCAGGGGAGGGCAGGCTTTATTCAATCCTTCTCATATTCGAGGCACAGTGCCATGCTGCGCACCTGTCAAGAATGACCCTCCCATCACACGTCTCCCCACCACGTCCCTGAAGTTATTCGGGGATCACAATATCCTTTACCAAATTTCATCTCCTGATGCGTCTCAACATAGTCCTTAAGGTAACTAGATACATCACCGCCCATGAAACATCCTTATGTGCCGTCCGCTGATTTGGATTATTTCTGATCGTCATAACAGTCCTATATTTAGCCTCACCATTCTACGGCCAAGAAAAACAATGAAGCTGAGAAGAGTGAAGCGGTTGCTTGAGTTCGTACAGATGAGTCACGGCGGCTGAGTTTCTGACCCCGAACTTACGTTTACTCTACTCCCCCTGTGGAGACAGTTCTTTTTAGTAGATGAGATACTCTACCTCCTGTCTCACATATAAGGAGCACAGACTTTTAGTTCACCTTTCTAAGCCCCTTTCCTGCAGAAGGAAAGGGACAGTTATTCAGACGTAATGCTCCCTAGAGGAAGGATCATGGGCTTAGATCCAGGAAGACCTCGGTCTGACTCTGATTTCATCGCCTGAGGGTGATACGACGTGGGCACTTAGCGAGTTCAGCCTGAACGCGCTCTTCCTCAGGGAAGTAGAGTAGTAATAAGAGCTCACAGACTCGGTAGGTGGGATGAGTGAGATAATGTTCACAGGTGCGCTTGCCACACAGTAGATGCTCAGGAAGTATTAGTTTCCCTTTCCTGCCCTATTCTTTTCTTAGGCCTTTGAAATAATAGGAAGAACACACACATGGGGAGTGTAGTGGGTGCCTCTTTTCCCTGACTATGCTCAGAAGTACTAAAATAGTAGGTACCTGTTACATCTGTTAATTCTATTAATAAGCATGGAGAACCCATGATGAGAAAATATTTCTAGGGACTAATGAGATAGATTCTTTTTTTCCAGAGTAATATAGCTGTTTTTTTCAATATAATTTATTGATTATGCAATTAAAATTGTCCCATTTTCCCCTTTTTACTCTCCTCCACCCTGTACACCCCTCCCACCCACATCCCCCCCTCTTTAGTTCATGTCCATGTGTCATACTTATAAGTTCTTTGGCTTCTACATTTCCCACACTATTCTTGCCCTCCCCCTGTCTATTTTCTACCTACCGTCTATGCTACTTATTCTCTGTACCTTTTCCCCCTTCTCTCCCCCTCACACTCCCCTGTTGGTAACCCTCCGTGTGATCTCCATTTCTGTGGCTCTGTTCCTATTCTAGCTGTTTGCTTAGTTTGTTTTTGTTTTTGTTTTAGGTGTGGTTGTTAATAATTGTGAGTTTGCTGTCATTTTACTGTACATGCTTTTTATCTTCTTCTTCTTAGATAAGTCTTTTTAACATTTCATATAATTAATGAGATAGATCCTTGACTCCATGTTTGCCGACAGAACTTCCACTTTGAAGCATGTGTGTCACTTACCTATGAGTTTCACTCGTATGTGCAGAAAGGCAGACTGTTTGGGACGGGCTGAATGGATCTGTACAGACCCATCTCTAATGAAGGAAAATGGAAGCGAGGAGCTGTGGGTTAGACCAAAGGACATCTCTCGCTAACGAGTAGCCAGAAGGGGGCCTCCCCAACTTGAAGTTTGCCAACATGATTTCAAGCGCCTCACCTTGTTTTCCTAAGGGATAATTAGGCTGAATGACTTAGCTTCCTTATTATACGTGCCGGTTGTAGAGATCTGGAAGAACCCCTTCAGCAGGAGCTCTGACAAATGCTGCGATTTGCCTGTGGGTGTGAGGAGGTGGCCACTCGTCTCAGATTCGAAGACTGCATGTACTGTACCAAAGAACTGTTTCATCAAATATTTAAAAAATTATACTACCAGTCTTTATACATTGACTTTAGTGATGAGAGGCGAGCGGAGTTCATAAAGCCTATGGATGGCTGTCTCTTTGGTGAATTGTTAGCCACTGTTGAATGTTCCAGCAAGCTTTCTAAACAGCTCCTATCTACGGAAGGAACTGGCTGGAAGCAGAACGAGTCTGTGACAGCCAATGAAGCCTTTGGCAGTTCTCAGGCGGCCAATGGGGATATTTATAGAGCTGTCGGAGGTCTAACCTTGGGCAGGGGTCCAGCGTGGAGGAGCTCAGTGAAGATTTCTTATTGTTATCCTCCCCCAATTCCAAGTGTGACGTCTTCTGTGTCAGAAGTTCTGCTCTGAACACTCTTCTCCTCCTTCACTCTGCTTAATACTAGCATGTTGCTGAATTCTTTGCCAAGAGGTTGCTCTAGCACGTTTTCCCGATTTGGAAATGGTAGCCATGAGAATAGAAGACAGACAGGCAGGACGAAGATGTTCAGTCCCTGAGTTCTGATCCAGGCAGTGGCCGCCTCCATCAGCCTCAGGAGTGACGTGTGCACGGAGGATGTGCCAGGAACACAGGTTCCTTAGAGCTGAGACGTCAGCCTCAGTCTCTCTCTGAGGTGATTTTCATTAGAGCCTTCGAATTTCCACATATCCTCCTTTCCCGAGGCTTGGAGCAAGCCAGTATAAGCTTCCCTTGTTCTCTCTGGCTCTCCATGACCCCTTGTTCCTACTTGTAGTCCTTGGAACAAGGCTGGCTCTGTTTTACCAGACCAGTGCAGTGGAGGAAAGAGAAAACGGTCGTACCTTAGGAGGTAACCTTCTTTCTTTCTCCCACTGAAACTTTTGCTTCCTGCCCAACCAATTCAATTTTGTATTCTGTAGATTCCTTTTAAAAAAAAAATTTTTTTTTGGCATGACCAGAGCCCTCCTAAAGTAAGCTGTGTGGCATGGAGGACTGGGAATATTTTAGGGAGACTAGGGAATCATTGGGGGTGAAAGTGGCATCCGAAGAGTTTGTGTCCAAGTCACTGGGATGACATTTGAGTATGCCTACCTGTGTGTATGCATGCATGTATCTTATAGGAAGTTGGGGGGTGGTGAAACAGCTTGAACTGAAGTCATTGCAAAAAACCCAAAGGTCTGCTTACAGAAAAATCTTCTGTTCAGCAATTGCCTTGACTACGCTGATTCAGAATACAGTGGGGAAGTGTGAGGGACCATCAGAGAATGAGAAATATAGTGTGATGGCTTGGACTCCCTTCGGGGAGAAGAGAGTGTGAGAAGATAATGTGGGCTGTGTAGGTGATCTTTACTTCCAGCCAGGGATGAAAAGGCCAAAGAGTTTCTCTGCTTTTAAGCCGCCTTTGTTCAGGAAGGTGGTGCCCCTCCCCCGTCTCTTAGGTTCACTCCGTCATGCTGAGAATAATGCCTGGGTCAGATAGCTCAGTAACCACTGTGCTTTTGTCCTCCCCAGTCACCACGGGAGCCATGCTGGGAATTAACGGGGCAATGGAGCTGCTTTTCAAGGTCATCGCCCCTTACACCAGGAAGCGTACCCGGATAATCAGGTACAGAGCACTTCAGTGAGCACTTTTGCCCTTGGTGGGTGACAGCCGCAGAGATAGTGATGGTGGGGTGGCCTCGTGTATGTGCTTGTGGCGCTTCCAGCGCTCTTGGGCGATGACTCCTCCGCCTCATAGATGTCGGACAGCGACTGTGTTTCATTGATCGCAAGTTGCACTCCGCCACCCACGTGTCATTTCTTCTAATCCTCGCAAGAACCCTGAGTGGGCATATTGTTATCCTCATTTTCACGTGAGGAAATGAAAATGTGGGAAGAGCCTCATCCACAGTCACAACGTTACGAAAGGCAGAGCTGGGGTTTTTATCCGGATCTTTCTGACTTCAAAGCCTAGGATTTCTGCCTGAAGACTTTGGTTCTTTACTCACAGCAGCTGTGCCATACTGAGTGTAGTCCTTAAAAGACAGTCCAGAAATGACAGGGAAAGGTGACATTCCTCAGGGGCCAGCCAGTTCAATTTCTGGGCCTTCGAGTCGCCCATCACGGCTGTGGGCTGGTTTTCAGATGTGTTTTACGATTGGAAAATGAAACTCTACCATCCTCTCTGGCGTGCTAGAGCAGAGTGAATCACCGACTTAAAAAGGGAGATGGTTAGACGTGAAGGTGTTAGAGATATTTGGAGCCATTAAGAGCCATCATTTCTGGGAGTGACTCAGCAAGGACCTTGAAAGAATATTAGAAACGATTCAGCCAATTTTCAAGATATATGGGGTTGCTCGACAAAGTAGCATTTCCATGCCCAGCTATGATGTTCTCCGAAACCCAGCATCAATCTTAGGCTCCTGTTCCACCCGAATATTTTTCTCTTGGGGTCACCACAGTGATGCCATTATCATCCATTCTCACCTGCCGCTCTCTACACCAGCATTTCCTAGAGTGAAATGCATTATATCTCGGCAAAAAAAAAAAAAAAAAAAAACCCTCATCAAATGTATTGAGAAGTACTGGGTAAGACAAAGTTTGGCCGATTTCTTTACTGTGAGCCTCCTCAAAGCCCTTGTCAAGCCAACACACACTCAGAGTATCTGCGGTGGGTCTGTAGTGTGCCCTGTTCAAAAACTGGTTTGGCCAGGAAACTGTTTCTGTTTGGTGGCCACCTTTTCTTGGGAGTCAGCGTTCTATGTACCTCACTTTAGAAACCTCCCATCAAAGGGCACATGTCTTGCAAAATGGGATTCCACTAAATTCTACCAATTCATCCTCGTCTAGTTGGTACAACACTTCAGGGTCACAAACTCAGTAACAACCGCAAAAAATAACGTGTGACTATCCTCTAGTTGTACGTCATTTCCATCTTAAACATCGTCTGTGTCCCTGGGGAGAGGTCTTAGTTGGCTCTGGATGCGTCTGGTTTTTGTCGTTGTGTGTGGGTCTTTACCGCTAACCTCTGCAGTCTTCACCTGTCCCCTGGCCACCAGTCCATGAACCTTTAACCCTAAGCCCACGGCCCCTTCTGACCTGCTGCTCTTTCCGTTCATCTGTTTGGCAGCTCAGGAGTAGGTGTTTGCTTCCCCTACATTATGTGAAAAATCTGCAGGGTGTCTGCTGGGCCCCATCCCTGTGCACGTCGTGTTGGGTCCCCTCTTCTCTGCCCGCTTGGGCGCTGTGTTGTTCTCCAGGAAGCCCTTCCTGGCTAAGCTTGGCACCAGGCCCCTTCCTTCTAAGATCCCTCTCACCTTTTATTGTCATCCACATAAGAGACGGCCAAGCCTATAGAACACTTTTATGGGTTTATTTGGGCCAAACTGATAACAGTTGCCAGGAAGCAGAAGCTCAATGGATTGAGAACGTGCCCCAGAGAATGGCAATTTGCAACTTATTTTCTATAGGAGAATGAAAGGAGACAGAAGGAGGGTTACATGAAATCCACTGGTGTTAGGTTAGCGGGCGGGAGAGAGCAGAGGAAATCTCTGGGATTGGATAGAAAGTTAAACAGAGACACATACTTCTTTTACGTTGGTAGGTGCAGAGTGGCGAACAGTGATGTCTACAGCACATAGAGGAGGCATGGGGGGAACAAGGTAACCAGGAGGAGCTCTGTGGTCTCGTATTCTGGTGGGAGACTGGGCTCCGAGGGGTCTGGAAAAGGGGAGTCCTCTGACATTTCAAAGGTGTGTTTCTGTAGAGGCAAAAAGACAATGGACAGGCTCACTTAAGGTGAAGATTGACCTCTGCCCAGGAAGCTACAGGCTGAGGACCTGACTGCCCGCTCTGCCTCTCATTTGTTAGGGGTTTTCATGTTCAGACCATCCTGCGTGCTTGCTTTTGGTCTCCGAGTTTGTCGGGCTGCCACACGGGCCTCCCCTGGAGTTGTTGGGCAGCACGTGGCCCCTTTTCATCCCCCATGTCTCCTCCATTCAGGCAGCAGGCAGGGGAGTCCGTGACAAAGCACACAAGTCCCCTTCTCCGAGAGTCAAGCTTGTCACTTTATTGCTCTTCCTCTCTGGCAGGGGGAGGGGAATTCACCCACGCCTGTGACCCAGGTGCCTTGGGAAGGTGGGAAGGTGACACCAGGGATGTTTCCACTGACAAAGGGCACCTTCAGGAACCTGAGGCCTATTTTCTTTTCTGTAAAATTTGGGCAACATGATCCCCCCCTTTTTAAAAAATGTTCATAAAAGCTTTATTTCTAATATTAAAAAACTGGAAACAGTCAGTGTTCATCAACAAATGAGTGGATAAACAAACCGTGGTGTATCTATAAAGTAAAAACTGATCAGCAATGAAAAGGATAAGCCATTGACACGAGCAACAGTGTAGATGGATCCCTAAAACGCTGCTCTGGGTGGAAGGAAGCGAGGCACACGAGCATGCGTATTTTACGCTTCCATTCGGGTGACGTTCTAGATCAGGCGGAGTTAGTTTACAGAGGCAGAGAACAGACCAGGGGTTGCCAGTTCCCGGGGCGGGGGTAGCTCGCCTCTCCTGAGCCAGATGACAAACTAAAACCCCCTGTGGAAGACAGGTGTGTCACCACCTGTGACAACGGAGCCGTCATTGCTCTGGCATTGCTGTGTGCCCTGCCCGGTGCGAAACTCTGAGCGTGCTTTGTCTCCTTTGATTCTCCACTCTGCGGGGCAGGTGCTATTACTGCCCCCAGTTTTACAGGGGGAAAAAATTGAAGGTGACAGAAGTGTTAAGTAACATGCTAGGATTTAAGCAAAAGCGCTGGAATTTAAACCCTGTCTGATACAGGAGCCTTAGCCCTTAAACTACCACCTGAGTGTCTTACACAATCTATTTCCAGCATTTTATTTCTAAACCACCATATGTAAGACAATCATAAGCTGTTGAAGTTTGTTTAAATTTCTGTTGCCGTCTAAATGGCTCATATTTCTGGAGCAATTTGCTTAATGATACAAGAGCCTTTCTGCTCAATCAAATCAGTTATTCCTCTCGAAGGCTAAATAAATGTGTTGTCCCTCTGCTTTTGAATTCCCTCCCAGAGCTGCCTTGTTTTCGACCTTACCCTCAACCCCCAACAGCAAGATAGGAACAAAGGGGTTAAAATCAGAAGACCTGTACTGTAGCCGTCTTTCTAGCTCACCCTCAAAGTAGGAATAGCAAGTCCTAACTCCTAGGTCGGTTGCGGGTGTTAAGAAACAAGTTGTAAAATGTTGTGACCTTTGATGTGCATATTATCATTAATTGTTCTTAGCACAAATACTACTGGAGCCTTGGCTGACTGCGTCAGATGCGGCAGCAGAGCTGGGGGAGAATGTAAGATGGGACATTTAGGTCAGCGTCTGTGCATAAGTCTGCTCACCTTCTCCCCCGAACCCCATCCCTGAGGAATAACTAAGATGCACCCAGGGGCTTCTCCTGAGCTCCCCCTGGGTGCTGGAACCAGTGGGTTTGAAGGGTCTCGGGGAAGGGGGTGTGGTCCCATGTCAGGAGCCACGGGTAGCCCTCCAGAGTACTGCCCTCAGAGGGCAGCAGGCTGCAGGCGTTTTCCCAGGACATGTGTGTAGGAAGCCATGCCCAGTGTGTGTCACTGTTTCTGCCCTGCCCTGGAGATTAGGCCTGCCCCAGTTCCCCAGCACAGGCCTAAAATTAGTCCTGCAGCTGTCCCCCGACGGAGCCCTGTCTCCAGATAGTACTCAGGGCAAGATTTACAGCAGAGGCGCACACCGCAAGCCTTCCAGAGGGAAGGGGCATGCAGAGCAGTGTCACTGACCCTCCGTGGCCTTGTGCCAGCCCTCACTCCCAGTGAGGCACTGGCCCAGGCCTTGCTCACACCCCGAATTCCCACCGTGCTGGCAGTTGCACTGGCATGCGTTGGGGTTGGCTTGCGCCTGCTTCCTCATGACCATCCCCTTTGAGCGATTTTGGTCAGACTACCGTGTTTCCTTTAGAGCGCTCACGGGCGCGTCCCCATCTCTGTCCGCCCTCATCGTTCGTTCCTCCTCTTATCTTCCTTTCCAGCTCATTCTGCCCCCGGGCTTCCTCAGTTCTTGCCTCATTGGCTTCTCCTCCTGAGGAACGGCTCTGCCGCCTGCCTGACTGGTAGACGCTCTCCCTGCTCCTCAGGCCCCACTGGTGGTGCCTGCTCTGCCCGCCAGACAGGAGTCTTCCGTCCTGCCCGCTCCCCCCACACTGTGTCCCCCTTTTCCTTTAACTGCATCATATTCAACTCGGCGCTGTGTTGGTCTGAGTGTCACCTCTCCCTCCAAATTCTCAATTTTTTGAAGGTTGAAATCAAGTTGTATTTATCTTTCTGTTCTCCATAGGGCCTACCCAAGGGCCTGTAGGGTTGGCTTTTAATTCAATTCAAAAGAAATTCTTCAATTAAAAAAAAAAAGTCTGTGCATAAGCTAATGATGGAGAAAAGTTGCCCTGACTGATGTGGCTCCATTGGTTGGACATTGTCCCACAAAGTGAAAGGTCACCAGTTTGGGTTTAATTCCTGGTCAGGGCACATGCCCGGGTTGTGGGTTTGGTCCCGAGCTGGGGCGCATACAAGAGGCCACCGATGGATATTTCTCTCTCACACTGATGTTCCCTCTATTTCTCCCTCTCTTCCTTTTTCTCTAAAAATAAATAAAATTGAAAAAAAAGAAAGAAAAGAAAAGCTAGCATTTGCTGAGTGGGTGCCATAGTAGGCCCTTCATTTTGATCTTGTTCTTCCTCAGTCCTATGCTGATCGCAGTCGTGGGGCCCCACGACGTCCGAACATGTCTGGGAAACGATGTCACGGGCTTGCCAAGAACGCTTTCTTGCGTGAGGGTCTCAGGGCCTCCGGGAACTCATTCCCAGAGTGTGAGTCTCACTCACTACAGGGAAGGAACAATGTGGACTCTTCCACCTCTGTTTACTGTTGTTTGGGGAACTGACAAGATTGGCCGAAGGGAAAGATCTGGGTTCGGGGGCTGCCAGGGGCAGTGTTCCCATTAACACTTGGTTTGCTGTTGGAGACAGGCTTCCAGTATTTGGTTTGGTGACCAGTTCAGCTGGGGCTCTAGGAGTTTAGGGAGTGGGGAGCTTTTTATAGAACGAGGGAAAGAGAAGTGATACTGGGCCAAGGTGAGCTGGCTCTTGGTAGCTGGTTGCACTGTAGGCAAGTTTGTTTATCGCCACTACAACTGCCTTTGTTCCCCTCACTAAGTGAGGAAATTTATTGAGACAAAGATGGGTAGCTTGACAGTGACTAGCTCATCCCGTGACCTTAGAAAAGCTGTGTTTGTTTTGTGCCTCAGCACCTCCTGTTGGAGCAGTGCCCTTGTTCTCTCATTTCTAAGAGGGGCCTGAGGATTTTGGTAATAGTACCAGCCAGGTCCACTGTCTGTCTACCTGCCTGTTTCCACCTCCCTGCAGATCCTGTTGGATCCTCACACTATAATTCTTTTTTTAAAAGATTTTATTTATTTATCCTAGAGGGGAAGGGAAGGAGAGAGAGAGAGAGAAATATCAATGTATGGTTGCTTCTTATCCATCCCCTGCCGGGAACCGGGAACTGGCCTGCAACCCAGGCATGTGCCCTGACTGGGAATCGAACCGCAATCATGTGGTTTGCAGGCCCACGCTCAAGCCACTGAGCTACACCAGCCAGAGCTCTCACACTATAATTCTTCACCCAATCTTTGGAAGCGGGGTTCCTGCTGTTATCATTAGTGTACCACCCAGGACTTAAAACCCTGCTGCCTGCCCTTCAGAAACATCAGACTCAGTCAGCAGTGGGTTGTTATTCCTGGCAGGGGCTGGCCCTTGAACACCATCGTATTCCCTGACATTGCACTACTCACTGGGAGAACGCAGGTCTGCCTGCCACCTGAGACAGCACCTTTGTGCCTCACCTTGGTCCTCTTTCCTGAGGCCACCAGAGGTCGGGAACTATATCGTTCAGGACCTTGCTGAGGAAGTATCTTCAGGGTTCTCACCTCATAATGTCCTCTCGGGTTTTCAGCAGGATCCTCATGCTGTGATTTCTACTGTTTCGGGTCAGGGGCTTCTGGGGATCTGGATTACTACGGGGCCGTGGAGCTGGAGGCGGTGTGTTCCCTGGGTTTAAACACCTTGGCAGCGGGTGGAGATGGATCTGTAGGGTCTAAGGAAGCTTTATAAGCAAATTCTTCAGCTTTGTCTCCTGTTGTCTGTCCCAACAGCTCCTTGAGCTTCAAATAGTGTTCGGTGACCTCCTCCTTTCAAAGCCCTGATCTCAGGCAGCTCTGCCTTCTGAGCTTTGCCTAAGTGCGGGATCACTGGGCCTGGCTTCATTGGCAACTCTTTACTGTGGTTTCATCTTCGGTTTACAAGCTATAAACAATGTCCTGCGCCTTCTTTTCCTCCCTCCAAATCACCGTGTTTTCCCAAAGCCAGGCCTTTTGGGCTTTCTCGAACATTGCTCCATTCTCCTCCCTCTGACTCTAGTAGCTGACAGATGAGTGGAGACTCAAGCAAAACTAATGGGTTCCCCGAGATCGGGAGCAATTGGATGACTCAGCTGCTTTGTCACCGAGACAAAGAAGCAAATTTTCCCCTTTCTCAGAATAGCTTCTGAATCCCTCCCTGGGCATTCATTTTCCCCTCCTCTCCCTCATTAATGGCGTTGTGACTTTGCTGCTCTCTGTTCAGTATAATTAGACTCTGTGAGCTCTGGGGCACGGGCTCACACCGGGGATTCAGAGGCTGTGTGCTCCAGATCACTTGGTCTCAAATACCTTGGAACAGGAACAGAAAAATTCCAGTCCAGCTGCCCAAGCGCTGACATTGTGAGTGTACAACACAGGCTCCACTTACTGACAGTGATTAGTGTGTTTGCCACCTGACTCCGAGCTTGTAGCCGATGGTGGAATGAATAGTTTCCTACATGTATTAAACCTTGGCAACAAGGTTTGTTGGTTTAAATCCCTTTCATCTTCCTGGGAAGCCAGTGATCTCTCCCTGCTTAGAGCCAGGCATAGAAATTTGAGTCACAGGATCTAAAAGTGGAAGTTCCTTAGGGGTCTGCTGGTCGGCCTTCTTCATCTTACGATGAGGTCAGTGAAACCCAGTGAGGTCAGCCCAAGCCTTCCGTCCTAATTTCAAGACATTTGTTTCTCTACGTTGCTCTACCAGATGATGCAAAATGAATACGCCCTGAGCTAGGATGTTTAACACTTACTTGACAGTGTTCCCTGGGCCACCTGGGTGCCAGGCGTGGGAGCTTGAAGACGGAGGAGGTGCACCCAGTCCTAGTGCTGCCGACAGCTTACGGCGGCAGTAACAGTGCAGAGTGGTGGGGGGGCCCATTCGGACCCGGTGTTGGGCTTGTGAAGTGGGCAGGTGTCCTGTTGTGGGAGTGTCCTCATGAAGGCCTCTGTCCAGGGAGGCCCTCAAAGCTGAGCAGGAAGGGCTCCTGCTCTGGGCCCAGGGCCTCAGGAGCCCCCCACTGAGGAGCAATTTGCTTGAAATGCATGAAGTTCTCTTCTGTTGGCTGAGATGCGCGGAGGCTGGCCCTGCCTTCTAGATGGGGCTTCTGGCTTTTGTTTCTCCCACTTTGGGGTGCGGTCGGACCTCCTGCCACCTGATCGAGGTGGGCCAGATGCCTCAGGAGAGAGAGCAATTCTGCATCTCACGTGGATGTCTTGAGACCCCACAGCCAGGGCCTGGTTCCAGGAACATGGCTGGGCAGTCAGGTCGCTGCCGCTGTCTGGTGAGCACGTTCCTCCTGAGCACAATGTGGGACGGGGCAGACAGGGTGTGGCTGCCATGCTGATTTTTGGTGAGTTGTTTGTGTAGACAGAGCCTCCAGAAACACCCAAACAAAACCTCCTGGGCCCTTCGGATCCTGAGGTGTCCCTGCGTGTACTGCTACCTGCCTAGTGACGGTTCTTTTTTGTTTATTTATTTTTATTTTTGTCCCCCCTGGAGGACTTGCTCATTGATTCTAGAGAGAGGGGAAAGGACGGAGAGGGAGAGGGGGAGAAACATCGATGTGGGTGAGACACATCAGTCAGTCGCCTCTCAGAAGCTCCCTGCCTGGGACCAAACCCCCAACTTAGGTGTGTGCTCTGACCGCAAATGGAACCTGCAACATTTTAGTTTACGGGGTGACATTCCAACTAACTGAGCCACATGAGCCAGGGTGTGGGGAGGTTTCTTTCCAAATACTCCATTTCCATCTTTATCTGCTGACGCCTGTATTGCCCATACTCCTCTATGGATCTGCCCCCAGTTTTACTCTGGAGTCTGCAGGCAGGCTCTCTGGATTTTCACTTGCCATAGAAGTGAATCTGCTGGCACAGCCCCACCTCAGCACGGAGCTTTGCAAAGAAGTGTACATCTTCCTGTAAGTCATACCCTATTTCCTGCCCGCAAATACGTGGGACAGGAGATTTGAAGAACTGGGTAGAGGTACGGAAAGGCCCTTATCAGTAGACTCCGTTGTGACCTTCGCCCTTTGCTTTCAGGAAGGTGATGTTTCTCCTAGGCCATTACCAAGTTCTTTGGGGGTTGATTCCACACTCAGACGTCATGGACCATAAAGCCTGTGGGGAGGGAAATGCTCTGCTTCTCCAGCGGGGCTGTGAGTGGGTGCGGTGTCTGGGTATGTGCCTACTTAGCAGAGACAAGCCAGCTCCCCTAGCTGGGAAGGAAGGGGTCAAAAGGCAGCCACTGTGTAGATGTGTAGCCACTAAAGGCTCACGGCTCTGGGGAGTTCAGACAGACACGGCGGGATGGAAACAGGTGGGAGGCTTTCTGTCTAAGTCCAATTACAGGGCTAGTCTAATATTAACCTCCTGTGATCATTAGTCACGTTCATCAGAGCCAATGGGAAAAATGGCTCGAGACCATAGATTGCCTTTTAAAAGAAGACAATTCTTATAGATTCGGTTTGAATTTCTTTTAGGTGGTACATAGTCGGTATTCAATAAATGCCAGTTTAATGAATGAACAGTCGTTTTGGCTTGTCTGAGTTACACGCTTTTAAGCATTTATTCATTTAGGAGGTATTTGGGGGCACTCCGTAGCAGCAGAGGTGTGTGGGCTTAGCAGAGAGGTGAGATGGAAGTACAGCCTTTTTGCCCTCGTGGAGTTCACAGATGTGTGCATACACCAGTGTGTAAACCAGTAAGGAAAATGCCGTAATGGCAGGATGTTGAAAGAAGGAGGATCTTCATCCACCTGGGGACTGGCAGGCAGAGATTGAGGGAGAAGGCAGCTTTTGGTTTGAAACAAGGCAGGAGTTTATGCATTAAGGTTGTAAAAAGATCACTTTCCAGGCAGAGAGAGAAGCAAATGTAAAAAGCGAAAAGTACAAAGGATAGTGGGTTGTCTATGTGGCAAAGGAGGAAGGCCAGGGCACTCACACAAATTGGTCGGGAACACTGTAATATCTCGCAGGCAGTAAAAGAATGGGAATTATGGTTTGCAACTAGGGACTAGAAAAACTGATAAACTCATAAAAATATCCAATTTGCCAGTAATCAGAGAAACACAAGTTAGATCAGGAGATCAGTCTCACAACTCAGAGGAGCAAAGGTTTTGGAGAATGATACTGTCTGGCGCGGGGGAGGATTCAGTGTGGCGAGCTCTCACAGATGCTGCTCAGAACGTAGGTCAGTCGGGCCTTCGGGAAAACAGCATGGTGGGGGGTGTCAGGGTTTGGTCTTAAAGTCCTCCTTCCTGAACCCAATTTTGCCACTTTTGAAACCTGTCTGAAAGGATCATTCAGAAAGGTGGATGGAGATTTATGCACAAAAATATCACAATCATAGTTTTATTTATAATAGGAAATATTATAACCAGAAAAAGTTTGATAACAGGGAATGCATAGTAAAAGTATTATGGTTATACATTATGATATTATGTAGCAACACACAAAAATAGATTAGGGATGATGTTTGCCAGGGGTACTAACTTATGATAAAATATTGAATAGAAAAAGTAAGATTCAAAAGGTCAAAATGCAGTGTGATTTTAACTATTTAAAAATATACCCACGACTTCTGCTTCAGGCCAAGATGAAAGAACTGGGGATAGATTTATCTTCCTACCTGAAAAAAAGTAGAGCTACAGATAAAAATATATAAGAAATATTTTTAAAGATGCCATCAGGCAATGAAGGACGGTGACCCCTGAGAAGTGAGCCTTTGATTTTCAGGGCTACTGTCCTAGGAGAGCACCCAGGTTGAAGTGCAAAGAGGGGCACCCCGGGGGTACAGCATCATAGTTGGCTTGGGTTGAGGGTTGGAGGTGAAGGGATAGAGCGGAGAGTCTGGAGAAACCGAGGTGCTTAGACTTGATGAGACAGGGTGCTGTGGTGAGGAAGACAGCCACACAATGAGAGAAAGCTGGAGTTCTTCAGAGGTTCCCCTTCGAGTATTGATTTAGCTGAATATCAATCAGTGCACACTTGTAGAGAAACTACCAGAAGCCAGGGAAAGACCACCTTCAAGGAATGGAAAGAACCATGCCTGGTGCTCGTATGAGGCTGGAAATAATGTGTGGTTCTGCAAGGCAGGCTGGGAATCTTCATGGATTGTGGGGCAGAGACACAGAAAAATACACAGAAGAATCTTGCTTCAGTAGTGGGGGATAGTTAGCTTTAAACTGAATATTGCTCTGGTCCTGCCTATCACATATTAAACACAAGACCTGGCCAGAAAAAATGGTTTCCAAGAAGCTTACCTGCATCTTAGAATAGAGTTTTCAAACATTTATAGGAATACAAAAATATTTAGCACTCAATAAAGTAAAAGTCACAATATCTAGAATCCAGTAAAAATTTATGAGGCATGCAAAGAAACAGGAAAATGCTACCCATAGTGAGGAGATAAATCATTACATCAGAAACAACCCGGAACTGGAACAGATGTTTGAATTATCAGGCAAGAACATTAAAAAGTTATCCTAACTATATTTCATATGTTCAGAATTTAAGTAAAGAAAGAGAAGATACTAAAAAGACCCAAATTGGACTTCTGGAGATGAAAGCCACAGTGTGTAAGATGTTAGTAGAATGGATTGCACTAAAGCAAATTAGATGTGGCAGAAGAAAAGATAAGTAAACTCAGAGACAATAGGAACAGAAAATTTCCAAAACGAAGCACAGAGGAAAAAGTAATCATGGCAAAGTAAAGAAGGGGAAGGAGACCCAGTGAACCATCAGACAAGTTCAAACAGCCTGCTGTACATATATGTAATTAGAGTCCCTGGTGAGAGAAGACAGGTGGGGACAGAAAACTTAGAAGTAACGGCTTCAGTAAACCACAGAGACATGAGGAAAATTCCTCTAAGACAAATCATAATCAAATTGCTCAAAGCCAGTGATAAGGAAAAAATCTTAAAAGCAGCCAGGAAAAGGAAAAAAGACACAGAAACAAAGATAACAACACAACAGATTTCTCTTTGGAAACAATGCAAATGAAAAAGCAGTGGGGTATCATCTGAAAAGTATGAAATTCTATATGTTATGCACCTAAAAACAGCTTCGAAGGAAAGTAAACACTGGTTATAACTGAGGTGAGCAGGAGGTATATCCATAATTGTAGATGAAGATTTTAATAACCCTCTTTCAATAATTGATAGTAGAGAGAAACAGCAGGATATACATTATTTTCAAGTGCACATGAAATATTCACCAAGATAGACAATATTATAGGCCATAAAACCAGTTAAAATAAATTTATAAGCATTAAGATGATATAAAGTATGTTCTCTGACCACAGTGAAATTAAACTAGAAATCAATAAGAGAAAGGTCTCTTGAAGAGCCCCCACATTTTGGAAATTAAATAACATACATCCAAAGAACCTATGGGTTAAAGAAGAAATCAGAAAAGAAAATAGAAAATATTTTGAGCCAAATATAAATGAAATGCAATATTAAAATTTCTGGGATGCCAACTACTCAGGGGAAATTTATAAACTATGTGTTATAAACTGTATGTTAGACTAGAAGAAAGGTAGAAAGACATCTAATAATGATATCAAATTTCATCTTTAAAAAAGACCCCCAAGTAAGTGGAAAAAAGGTAATAAGAAAGATCAGGAGAGATAAGTGAAACAGCTAAAGAAAAGCAGTAGAGAAAAATTAGTCTAGTCAAAAGCTTATTGTTTAAGAAGATCAGTAAAATTGATAAACTTTCCACACTGATCAAGAAGAAAGAAGGCAAAAATTACCATGATCAGATGAGAGACAAAATTGCTACAAGCTCCACAGATGTGAGAAGCATACGATGAGAAAATTACAGTCAACTTTGTGCCAATAAACTTGACAACTTTGATGCGGTGGGAAAAATCCCTTGACAGACATGAACTACCAAAGCTCATTTGGGAGGAAATTGGTAACCGAAGGAAGCCTGTGTTTATTAAATGAATTGAGTGCATCCCCGCAAAAATCCGGATTCGAATGGCTTCACTTGTGATGGTACCAAACATTGAAAGAATAAATATTAGCAATTCCACACAAACTCTTCCAGAAAACTGAGGAAGAGGAAATACTTCCTCTTTTTCTATGAGGCCAGCATTACCCAGATGAAAGACTTTACCAGGAAAGAAAGCTACTAGCTAACATTTCTTAGGAATCGAGATGCAAATATCTTTAACCCAGTTTTAGAAAATTCATATCAATTAATCAAGGCCAATTGGGATTTATCCCAGGAATGCAAGATTAGTTTCACATGCAGAAATTATTGCACATCATTTGTCACACAAAACCCAAAAAAGGTATGATTATCTCAATAGACAAAGAAAAAGCATTTGACAAAATTCAACATCATTTCTTGATAAAAAGTCAGCAAGTGAGAGAGACTTCCTCAGTAAGCCATACCCATGCAAACCATCAGGCAACATCATACTTAATGATGAAAGCCGGAATGTCTTCCCCAGGATCGGACGCGGGACTAGAGTGCCCACCCTCACCATTCCTGACCAAGATTGTGCTGGAGATTCTAATCGGGGCAAGGAGGCAAGATGGCAAGAAGAGAGAGACATTCAGTGCATAAAAAAGAAGTAAAACTTTTTATTCGCAGATGATATGATTGTCTGTGTAGAAGTTCTGATGGAATCTACACACACACGTAAGCTACAAGAACTATGAATTGAATTTACCAAAGTTCCAGGGTGCAAAATCAATATACAAAAATGAATGTTATTTCTGTGTAGTGCAAGAAACCACTCAAAAATACATTTTTCAAAATATAATTTATAATAACAAAAGATATGAAATGGGGCAAATCTGATAAAATATGCAAAAGATCTGCATACTACAAACTACAAAATATTGCTGAAACAAATTGATGAAGACTTGAATAAGTAGAGAAATAGAGTTCATGGCTCAGAAGACTTGATATGGTTAAGGTATCAATTTTGCTTCAATTGATTTATAGATTAAATGCATTCCCAGTCAAAGGTGTGAGGATTTATTTTTTATAGAAATATACAAATTGATTCTAAAATTCCTATGGAAATGCAGAAGACCTAGAATAGCAAATGTGGTTTTGGGGAAACAAAAACAAAGGTGGAGGATTAATAATACTATATTTCAAGACTTATTTTAAAGTGAGAATAATCAAGACAGTGTGGTATTGATGTTAAGACTGACAAACAGATTAATAAAACTGAATAGATGGTTTAGAAATAAACCCGCACATGTAGGGACAGTTGATTTTTGGCATAGGCAAATTCTATAGAGAAACAGTGGTCTGGTAAATCTATGCTTATTGAAAAACTTGATACCCAAAGATTAATTCAGCTTGTGCTTCACACCATAAACAAAGGTGACTGTAAAAGGGCTGATAGATTTAAACATGCAATCTACAGCTATAAAATTTCTGGAAGAAAACATATGGGAAGCCTTTGTGACCTTTGGCTAGGCAGAAATTCTTTAGATGCAGGGTCAGAACAGCAATCCATAAAGTATTGAGTGAATAAGTTGTACTTCATCACAATTAAAAATTTCTGGTAAAGGTACTACTAAGGGAATGAAGATACAGGACACAGATTAGAAGACAGTATTTTTTAGTCATCAAGGAGTTTTATCCTGCATATACAAAGTACAGTAGAAATTCAGTAGTAAGAAAATGAATAGTTCAATAAAAAGTGGGCAAAAGATTTAAATAGGTATGTCACCAAAGAAGATATACAGGCAAATATGCATATAAAACATGATCAACATTAATAGTCAGGGAAATGCATATGAAAACCACAAGGTGATATACCACTGTACACTTATAATAGTTAAAATTAAAAAGATTAACCATCGTAAGCATTGACAAAGATGTGGACAATTTGAAACTCATACGCTCTCCTGGTGGAAATGTAAAAATGGTATAATCGCTTTGGAAAACAGCTTGGCAGTTTCTTAAAAATTGAACATACACCTAAAATATGATTATTCCCTTTTTATGTATTTACCCAATAGAAATGATAGAATATATCTTTACAAAGATGCGTACAAATGTTCGTAGCAGCTTTATTTGTGAGAGCCCCAAGTGGGAAACAGCCGTAATGTTCATTAACTAGTGAACGGATAAATAAAGTCTAATATTTCCACATGATGTAATATACTCAGCAATGAAAAGATGAATCTATTGAAATATACTACAACATAAATAAATCTCAAAATAATTACACTGAGTGAAAGGAGCCAGACTAAAAAGTGCATGCTGTGTGATTCCATTGGTATGAAATTCTAATACAATATTGCGAGGGGAAGTGGACGAGTGGCTCTCTGGAGACGGGGTTGGGGGCGAAGCAGGGGTGGGAGGGCAGATTCACAAGGAAGCACGAGGAAACGTCTGGGGGTGTAGGTACGGTCCTTATCTCGATTGTGGTGCAGTTCAAGGTGCATACATAGGTCACATCTTACTCTTGTGCACTTTAGATGTGTATAATTTAATGTACACCAACTATATCTCAAAATCAGTTCCAAAAAAAAGTGGTCCCTTTGCCTGAAAAAATATACACAGTAAAATATTGAAAGAAGGACATCAATAACTGCAGTTATTTCTGAGTGGTGGAACTATGAATTAAACTTTAAAATGATTTCTCTAATTACTAGGCTTTACTTTGATAATTTAAAAATTAAAGAGAACTGAAAATAGTGTCTAATCTATACAATGTTTTGATTGTCTGGCTACAGATAACATGCACTGGAACTAAGAACACTATCAATGACCATTAGATTGTTCTTTTATCCATTTATTCAAAAAGGAATTGAGTTCTGACTGATGAGGACAGCTTAGCCTGAGTGTTGGGGATGGGGAATGGAGGGAGCAGAGCAGAGGCCGTGTTCTGGGCAGAAAGAAAGGAATTAGAATATGTATAATAGCAAGAAGCAAACTGGTTTGATTGGTGTAACAGTTAGTTGGATATTAAATATGAGTAAATTTTGAGATAGGTGGTAATGGGATATCATCTTCCCTGTTGTTCGGTATTGCTACAATTTTTGCAACTTAAATATTTCTGTAATACTTTTTAAAGGGTAAAACAATTGTATACTCTGTGATATATAGCAGTAAGTTTTTAATTTCCATAGAATCTTTAAATGTTTTACGCGGAAGGAAGAGTAAAACCTATCCTTTGGATAGGTTCGTTTGATAGAGACTTTGAGTTCCACATAGGTGATTTCCTGTAATTTGCAGAAGTCAAAGGTGGAAGAGGCAAGGTCAGATTCCAGTTCTCCTGGTAAGACTATCCTGGTAAGAGTCTGTTTCTACCATACCACGCTGCAGCACGGGAACTTTTTCCCCTCAGTATTTAAAAGCAGAAATGATTAAATGACTGGAATGGATAAATAAAACATGTGCAATGGACAGTTTTACTAGAGCCAGAGGGCTCGGAAATGGAAAGAGGCAGCCTCAGGCCTCCGTTTCCTGCAGGCTGAAATAATTTGTCTTTGAAAATGGCCCACCCTAATCATAGTAATCATCATCACACATAATGCAATCCCATTTTATGTGGCATGTTCCAGGCCAAACGAGTCCCCCCAAATGCTTTTCAGAGTTAATATGAAGGTCCCCAATTATACGACGCTGTGGTGAAGTTAAATAATGTGGCGGCAGAGTTATACTAATAAAGGGTAAGAAGGAATGTGGGCAATGGTCAGGCAATAGCAGAGGAGGAAAGCAGTGTTTCCAAAACAAGATCAAGAGTCAATGAGGCAGAGAAACAGCCAAGGCCAGTCCAGGTGGCAGCGACCCAGTAATCCTGAGCTGGCGCACAGCCTAGCGCCATCTCTTGGTAGTAATGGGTATCACAGCTTTAAATCTCATCTACAAGCTGGCATGCATTTCTTCAGGTATTTGTAGTATAGTGTTACACTGAGATCACTTGATATTTATAGAGGTGTTGTTTCCAAGACACTCAGAGAAAATAGCTTTTTAATAAATTCAATGTCTTATTGTTATTATTATTTGTTTGGAGAACCCAAAAGTTGCCTTTCTGAATTGAAGGTGTCAAGGTGTCGCTCTGGCCCCTTAATGGCTTTTTTATTTTTATTTTTATTTTGACCCTACAGTGCACCAGACCACCTTTTCCTTCTGAGTAGGTTTTGCTTAATGGCAGAGTAGAGGTGCTGAAGACTTGCATGCAGGTGCAGAGGAGGCGACTGGCTCTGTGAGTCTGTCACTCAGGGTGCTGGGGCCTTGGCCACACGGCGGAGTAGTTGGACACTGGAATCTGGGGCTGTGTCTCTCAGCGCAGTGTGGGAGACTGCCTTCTAAAGGACACTGCTCGACACACTCTCTCAAGTGCATGTCACCCTGGTAGCCAGGTTCTGGAGGTTGCTCAAAACCTGTGATTTTGGAATCCGTTCTATGTTTATTCTAACGATACCCCTACCAAAACGAGAAAAGCTGTTTACATTTAACAGTCACACACACTAATTGGAAATACCAGGGCTCTCTGGGCAGCCTGCCAGACCAAGGGAGGGCCCCAGTAGGGAGTAACACGGGCCTGCTCCCGAGTCCTGTGTCTGGAGAGGAGGTTACTGGGCATCGGGGAAAATCTTTACAGAGTAACGCCACCTTCTCCTGCAAAGAATTTTGTCCTGTCAGTGGGTCTGGGCTTTTCCATTTTTAATTTTTTCCTTTCACTTCTGCTCACATCCTGTTGGAACAACTCATTTTGTCCTGAAGCTGCTCTGGGGTTTGCTTCTGAGTTCAAAGCAGAAGTATGTCTGCACCTCCCCAGCAAAGTCATAGTTTGGCTGGGTCGCTTCATAATGAGAAGTTTAAAAGACCTCTCTCCTCGTATATCAGTTATTCCACTCCCTTTATCCTCTTCCTTGGGGCTCTCCATGATCTTCCTCATTTGTCAGACTGTCTGGGTCCATGGTTTGGCATTTGTGGAAAAAGAAAAAGGACAGATACATACTGTTTCTTTTTTATTTTCTTTTTTCTTTTGGTGTTTGGAAAAAAGAAAAGGAGGGTGCAGTGTCTCCTTGGCTGTAATCTTGGGATCTTTTTCCCATATCTGTGTGCCCTGATGGGTTATAGCCTCACTTTCAGTATCTAAGAAAGGAGATTGTTCAATTTAATGTGCTTTTGGATTTCTGTGATGATGGTTCTAGAAGAAGAGCATTCTAGAAATCGATACTCTGTGTTTATGTCCCCAGACACTGTAAGACCTCACTTCCTGAAGCGATTTCACAACTCAGTAACCTGTGATCACCTTAGTGATAACCCAAGGGACAAGATGAATTACAGAACAAATTTCTGATTTCGTGTAGGATGGTTAGTGCGAAGGGAAAATCCGCCAGCTCTTGAGCACTGAACAGGCAGCCCTCTGTTCCTATGGAAGGGCCAGAGGCTGAAAAGCCACCCGATGGCGATTTAATCATGGTTCCCATGCCGTCAAAATAGGCACTAAAGAAAAATGCTAGCAAAGCCTTAGGCAGGAGGCATGTATATGGAAAGATGTCTGTATTTCTATAATTTGTCATTTAGGTCTTTCTGCAGAATCTGATACAAATATACTGTCTTTGACATATTCCCTTCTACTTGTAGACATTATTTTACGATGGGAATAAATTTATTCTTTAGTATAGTCACTAAGCATGAGTGATTCACTTCTTCAGTTGATCGATGGGGGTTTTTAAATGTCTCATTCACTGACGGATTCATTCTTTCATCACACAGCCCTCAGCGTGGGTGCTGAGTAGGCCCTGGGGGGTGGGGAGTGATTAGAAGTAGCTCTTGCTTCTGTCCTGATGGGTTTTATAAGTTAACAGGGAAAGACTGACGTTGACCACAGTGTCCCACAGATGCTGGTGAGATCTCAGTAACAACAAGGAGTAGTTGGAGGGCGCCTCTGGGCAGGGCGTGTGGGCAGGGCGCTTCGGAGCTCTCACTGGTTGGATGTGCTGGTAGTCGTCTGGACCAAGTGAGACACACGTTTACAAATGTGCCTTTCCCTGCGCCTACTCCTCAGGTGACGTCTGTTTTTCATAGCGTTTGGTTGTTTTTATTTGCACTTAATACATATTTAACACTGTTTAGTTCATCAGATTGTTACCAAACAAGGGTCCGAGGGGGGGGGGCAATACTTGGCCCACCGAAGGGGTGCCAAAAACTGCTTCAGAAAACAGGGGCCCCTCCCAAGGAGGGTATACTAGTATCTATTGGGCTCTTCTGTCTGCCGCCAGAGGAAAGACATCTCTCAATGCCAGAGATTTGTGAAAAGGAAACAAAATGTTTATTTAGTGCTATTCAGGCCTAGTGCCTTGATTAAAATATCAGAGTCTTTAAGGGTATACACCTACACATACCCACACACAGCACTCCCTTCTCCCACTGTCCCAACTCTGGGTACCGTAAATCAGGAAAAGAGCACACATCTGTTTTTTAGGTCGCTGGCACTGTGAGCTGTGTCTCCTGTCCAGGCAGGATCTCCAAGTAATCCAAAGTCATGCGGCACCTTCCACTGGCAAGAGTTTTTTGTACCAAGTTCCAGTGAAAGTCTCTCCTGCTTTCCAGGCCACTCGGCCAAAGGGAGCACCCCAAAGCCGCGTGGGCCTCTTCTACCAAACCCGCACTCCACCAAAAGCGCGACTTTCTTCTTCACATGGCCACAGGGATCTCCATTCTGGCAAAGCTGCGTGGTCTTCCCTTTCACCTGGCCAAGAGGGGGTCTGCACTCTGCTGAAACCATGTGGCTCTCCCTCCTAATGGCTACAGGGGTCTACATCTTTCCAAAACAGCATGGCTCTCCCCCTCACCTGGCCAAGAGGGGGTCCTCACTCTGCTAAAGCCACGTACCTCTCTGGCAGGCACTCTCTCAGAGAAGCAGCCCCAGTTCCAGCCTGGGTAGCAGCCACTCACTTCTCCCTGGCCCAAAACTTGGCCACAGCTATTTAACATATCTATGAAACCAGTTAAAGGTTATAGATACGTTAAATGACCATTCCAGAGGCTAGCTGCAAAACTGTTGTTAAGCAAAACAGCTCTCAATAGCCCTGCTCCATTCATCCCTTCCCCCAGCTGACACCTGGGTGGGGTGAGGACATCTTAATAATATTTCCTCCAATATTCCTATACACTTTGAGTTCTGGACACCATTCCAAATCTTTTCTGGCCCCCCCTCCCCTTGGCTGCACCCTGTATCAAGATGAAAAGTCCCTAAACATAATTCCCCCACCCAAACGATGCCTAGAAAATGTTCAAAATACTGCATTATGTGGGCAGCTTCTTGGGATCCAACATTCTTCAGGGCCCAGTGAAATGTGACCTCAAATGTGGTGGGAAAACCACGTCCGTCCCCCAGCCCCTGCCCGCCCGCCCAGCAGTGGATGCTTGCGAGCAGTGTTGCCGAGGCCTCAGGCAGAGGTGGCTCTGACGGGGCCCCAGGGCAGCACAGCGGAGAAAAGAAACTGATATTGAACATCCCGGAGTTTTAAAAGCCCCTCAAGCTTTTTCTCCCCTGGAGGAGTTTTGCTGCTTTTTCCCTTCATTCAGGCTTTCTCATTTTCTCCCAGTCTGAGCCTGTCCCCGCTGTGCCCTGGGGGCGTCCTTCAACAGCCACCTTCCTTTGCTGAGAATAATAGGATTTACTGGAGAGAAAATAAAGGATCCCATTATCCCATAAATTGGGGGCACTCTGATTCAAATACAATAGGGCAGGCATTCTCTGAGTCTTTAATACACTAATACATGTTGTAAATTTCTAAGGGAGTGATTTTGAGCAGTCTTTAAAAAGATCTATTTTAAATATTTCTCAGAAATAGGATTATTTATGATGACTTCAGCTCCATGTAGCGCACGCTCCGGCTTACAATGATTATAGCAACAAGCAATTCCCTTGTTTCATGCGACTGGAAGCTCAGGTGTCGGAGGGTTGGTTCCTCGGCTCAGTGACAGCACCCAGGGGCTCGGGTTTTTTCCTCTTTGCCTCGGCCACGCTCAGCATTGATTCGTGCTCAGACCGCTAGCAGCATGGCTGTGGCAGGTGCAGGCCTCAAAGCTAGAATGGCCGCTTCCTTGAGACATGACCATTTCTGTCTAGGGCTGTTTTCTTAGAGGGAAGAGACTTGTTCCAGCATCTCCCAGTTGGCTCTCTCCCATGTCCTTGGCTGGAATGGGGCCTTAGCCTCGTTCAGGAACTAGTCCATAGCAAGGAGGATGGTGGTGCCCTCTCTCAAGCACATGGCTACACGGAAGACACGTGGACACCTGCACAAAACAGGTTCTGTTTGGTGTGAGCTGGGTGGAAATAAGCGCCGGGCAGGCCATTACTGATGTCCGCTTAAGAAACACAGTGCCGAGTGGTTGGACACACTGAGTGCTAGGAGACATAGCACGGGACTGAATTGTGACCCTCCCCAAATCAGCATGTTGAAGCCCTAAGCCTCAGTGTTAACTATATTGGGAGATAAGGTCTTTAGGAAGTAATTAAGGTCAAAGGAGGTTGTGAGGGTAGGGCTCTGATCTATCTGGTAAGCCTGGCGGCCTTCTAAGAAGAAGAGAGACGGAGAGCACATGCACCCCAAGGAAAAGCTGTTGCATTCACCAACCGCGAGAACAAATGTCGGAGACTTTCGGGGTTCCAAAGATGTTACTTTATTGGCCAAGTTTAACCTGCGCAGGGGCGAACTCTCCAAAGTGTCCGGAGACACCGTGCCCGCAAGGGCTGCAAATGAGAGTCGCGCCAAACGCTTACAGGCTTAGGGTTTTATGGAGGCGCACATGCAAGCTGGATACAGAAGCAGATGTGGCGGTTAGAGGTTGGCTCAGGGGCACAATGGGGTTACTGATTATTGGTGAGTTAACTCGTGCACTGGCTCGTGCTCCTTTACCTGATTGGTCAGTTGAGCTCGTGCACAGGGGCAAAATTTCCCTCCCTAGTGACTGTCCAGATGGCTATCTGCCTGACTAACCTTTGCTCTTAAACCACATCCTGGAACACACCCTGCTCTTCGGGCGTGTCCCGGAGCCTCTTTGCGTTAGTTAGTAAAACACCTTTTGCTTCCTTGCAGCTATGTTCTGGCTAGTTCCCCTTGCCCTCAACAAAAGCCAGGTAGGGCACTGCAGGAGGACAGCTGTTCGTGAGCTAGGAAGAAGACATTTACAGGAAACCAACCCTGCTGGGCCTTGATCTGAGACTGCCTGGCTCCAGAATGGCAGCAAAACAAATTTGTCCTGAAGCCGCCCACTCTGTGGTGATTTGTTGTGGCCGCCTGAATCAACTAATGCACACACCAGTGTGATGAGGCATTAAAGTAATACAGAAGTTTCTAGAAAACTGGAGAAATGCTCCTCTTGTTTGCCAATTTCATTCCTGGAGATTCCTGCTCAATATAGATGATGGTATACTTTTCTAGTCTTTTTAATGGTTACCCATTTTTTTTGTGTGTGTGTGTATACATATATTCATGCATATATATCATAGTACATACATATCACTGTGCACACATACTTGTTTGATATTTACTTCTTTAAAAAAGATTTTATTTATTTATTTTTAGAGAGGGGGGAAGAAAGAGAGAGAAACATCAATGTGCGCTTGCCTGTTGTGCACCCCCTACTAGGGACCTGGCCTGCAACCCAGGCATGTGCCCTGACTGGGAGTTGAACTTGAGACCCTCTGCTTTGAGGTCTGGCACTCAATCCACGGAGCCACACCAGCCAGGGCGATGTTTACTCTTTATTTTTTAACATTGACATATTACTTGCTGGTACACAAGTTGTGTATTTTTACTCAACAAAGTTCGTAGCTCGACCACATTCCTTGTAAGGGCTGCACAGGTATGGTGTGTGGTTGCACCATCAGGCCTTCTCCAGCCGTCTCAGCACCATTGCGGGAAGTGGCTCCCACGCTGACCTGAACACGGATTTGTGTTCAGCACAACCTGCTGATCTGGAATTACAGATTCTTTTTGTGTGTTTGTTGCTTTCAAAGAAGACTTAACTTCTTGAGGCTCTTGGGACATCGGACCAGGGCAGAATGTAGTTGGTGGAAGGCACCCAAGGGTGCAGCAGTGACACAGGGCACTGCTGAGTGAGTGTGTGGCCCCTGGGCATCACAGGTGGTGACGTCCCATTCCCTAGGGGACCGTGGACTTCGTTCTTTCATGCATGATGTTGTGTGATGTTCATGCAGGACGGAAACTGGGCATTGCTCAGCAGCCGACTTACTCCATTTTGGACAAACTCTTCCAGCTATGAATACAGCAAATCTGACTAATGAATTTACAGGCAGGATTTTGCCCACATAAAAGATTCTGGCCTCCCTAGAAAAGTTTAAAAAATTTGTCTAATGTTGACATGAAAAATTATTTCTTGTAATTTGTGTTATTTGATTCTAATTTTATTTATCAACACTCCATAAATTTAGGAAACCCAACCTCGTAAAGTCGTTTAATCTTTAAACCCACTTAATCCTATTAGCCAGGTTGTTAAAATAAGCGTGGTGACTTGAACAAGCCTGGGAGTTTACACAACTGCCTGGTTTGCAAGAGCCAAGATATTGTTGTGTTTGTGGTAGACAAAAGATGACCTTCCCTTGGGGATTAGATTGGCTTCCAACAGAAAGATTACTCTGCAAATCCATTTCCCATACAAATGCTGCTAATCGCTATGCACACATCTTGGTTTGTTGACTCAGTTGCTGGAAGGTCCAGATGTAGTGTTCTGGAAGGCTTGTCAAACAATGGAACTTTTCATGTCTTTATTTTTAAAGCCTCATCTTGGCTTGGATTTATTTTAGGCGACAGTGCACATAAGCAAAGGAAGAGAAAAAGAACCGGAGTCATTAAAGTGACGGATCAGAGACTTAAATTTTTAAATGGACTTTTCCTCTTGATTTCAAAATATTATAAGAAAAAAATATCATTCCCAAGTCCACTTAATCTTTAGCGCCTCATTTATGTCATCTGTGGTGTCTTTCTAGACAAGGTGATGTAAAAGTTACCCACATTTCAGATGCCGAGGCTCAGATAGTTTTCAGGGTTTGTTGTGTAAATGTGTTTTTTTCTTTTAATAGCACTTTTTAGTTCTGTTATATTATTTTTCTATAGTAATAGCCACCAATTTTCTCATTAACTCTTATATGATGTTGCCTTAAAAATCATGAATTCTTTTCTTTAAATATTTCATTTATTTATTTTTAGAGAGAGGGGAAGGGAGGGAGAAAGTGAAGGAGAGAAACATCAGTGTGTGGTTGCCTCTCACATGTTCCCCACTGGGGACCTGCCTGGCAACCCAGGCATGTGCCCTGACTGGGAATCAAACCAGTGACCCTTTGTTTCACAGGTCCGTACTCAATCCACTGAGTCACACCAGCCAGGGCAAAATCATGAATTCTTTAAATTAGAAAAAAACAGTCTTCTTATTCAAGCTCTGATCCAAATGCTATGATGTAAAATGCATGTCATGTAATAATGGTAAAATAAGTATAATTATATAACTACATATAACCAAAAGTATTTTAAAGTACATTTTCAATTACATACAGCATGCATGATGACTTATACAAGATTTAAAAGTGCATATCTATTATTACCATCACAATCTACTTGATTAGTATAAGTTTAATAACATGTAGGCATAGTCCAGTCTATTGGTCTTAACACTCGTCTGTGGGCCAGCACAGACCAGGTAAGAGGTTGGGGAATTCTGTGGAGATATGATGACATTTTCCAAGTCATCTCTCTTCTTCATCTCTGCGCCTCTAAGTAGAGGAACAGTTGGTTTCTTAGGCTCTCATATCCAGGAATGCTGCCTGGTGAGGTGTTGATTCAAAGTGTCATCTGACTGTTATCAATTCAATCTTTTAATCTAGATGTAGCTAACAAGCACATACAGTCTCCTTCCTCTGTGTCTGAAATGTTCGACCACAGAGTGGGAGCTGCCCGAAATGGACAATGCCTTTCAGAATCTTTCACTCCACAAAACTGATGCTGTCCCATAAGATTGTGACTCAGAGTGCTAACAGATCTGGTCTCTCTCAACACGTGGCCCACACTGTCCATCTTTACTGGGGAAACTTTGTCCAGGGATCAGGCGGTAGCAGCTAGTGTTCATCCTGGCTGGAGGGGGCCAGGGAAGAGCAGTGCAGAGCCATGGGATTAGGAAGCATTAGAGAATATCAAGATTTTCATCTGCACATGCAGAATGTGTCCAGCTCTTGGGCCACCGTAGGAGCCTTGGCCATTCTCATTGTCACAATTGTTTGTGTGCAGCGTTGGCAACTTCGAATCTGTCCTCTCTGCTACTTCAGAAGGCAGCGTGGGCCCGGAAGGGTTAGAAGCTCCTCCTCTTCTGAGACTCTCTTAGGGGGACTCACACAAAGACAGATGGTCTGGGCACACGTCGGGGCAGGTGAAGGCTGCTTTGGGTCCATCGACTTAGTCACAAAAATTCACCGAAGACAAAGGCCCGTCTTAGACCCAGGAGTAAGGGGTACTCTCACATGACCTGTGTCCTCACCTTTCTCTGTTCTCTATTTTTCTTTCTTAATTGGTTTCTTAGGAGAAAGCTGTGGTGTAGAACCAGCACTGTGCTTGGAATCAGAAGACCTGGGCTCTCGTATCTGCTTTGAGAACGTTAGTCAATCTCCCGCTCTCAGTATCTTCATAGTAAAAGGGGACAATCTCAGAGCTGTTGGAAAAAATGTGAAATGAGGCAGTGAGGGCTTGGCACAGAGCCGGCCACACTGCAGACACTCAGTGGGTTCCACAGAATATTCATCTCCTCTCAGAACAGGGAAGGACCTTCTATTCTGTTGGAATAACATATCATGGTTTTAAAATAAAAGGTTCAAAGTCCTATTTCCTACCATGTTTCTGAGAACCCAGGTGAAGAGGCTGGCCCATCATGGTGGGAAAATTGCTCTCTACCACCCACGTTTGGGAGTGTCGGTAATTTTGGTCAAGATAACATCCATGGGGAACTACCCCACGCCAAGCTTCAGTGCTTGGGGTTGCAAGGGTTACTGAGGTACAGCCCTTCCTTAAAGAGGATTAGAATTGCATCGAGCCTGAGAGGCAAGTGCAAAAATTACTATTTAATAATCACCACCAAGGGTACAAGATGCTGAGGGGGATATAATAGTGAGGAGCTCATCCTTGAATTTGAGGGTCAGGAAAGATATTATGGTATAGTATAGCTCTGTGTGTCAATCAAGAGTCAGCATATTCTCAAGGGTCCAAGAGTGTGACACGGTTAAAAAACAAAGGCTTGCTCTTGAAAGTCACAATGCACTCTCTTACCTGAGACATATACAAAATTATCTTTTAACACTATTGTGTTTAAGCAGACTACAATTTTCTGTATGTATTATGATATCAAGGACATAAAGAAGAGAACTCATAGGGAGAAAGTAAGCAGAAGCATATGCCAAAGAAAACCCTCAAAAACAAAAACAAAAAACCTAAGCCGTACTCTTTTGTTGGTTATATAAAATAATTATCTTTTCCAAAAAACAATCATAGTTATTGAATTTTAAAGTGGTGGTATTTAAAAATCACTCACTATGACTAAAGCACACTAAAGGCGAAACTTGTCTTTTAAGTGACAACTTAGAGTTGAAAATATTGTCATAGCCTCTCAGATCATTGTTTCCCAAACTGGCAATCTGAATATTGTTTGCCTTTGTAAGGTATTTTTACATTACTCACGAACAAGAAACTGTAGTGTTTCAGGTGAGGGTGGATGGTTGGGTTTCTGATTGACAGATCAACCCCCATGTGTACTGAGCATCCTTTGCTATTCCATCACACCTGCCTCCTTGCCGTGGCTCCCACCATGCTGTTTAATTTGTCAGTTGACTTCCTCCATTTTTTGTCATCCAGAAATTTGTTAAAACCTTTGATTGCCTGATGACTCACCCTTCCTGTTACCTCTGCTGTTATAAAATTAGTTTTGTATTTCCACGGTGAAATGAATAAAGCTTGGGGAGGAAGGAGAGCGAATTCGTGTTACCAGTTTGCATTGAATGAGAAGCCTGTACCTCTCATGCTTCCTTCCTTCCATCCATCCAAGAATCACATAACACTTGTCTTTGTGAATGACAGCTTTTTGAAGTGCTGGCTGCTTTAGTGCCTGAGGCTCTGCGCCTTGGTACCAAGTGCAGGGCAGGGTGGATGGGGAGCCCTGTTACACCTCAGAGAAACAGGCCAAATAATGTTTTTTCCCTGCCCTTTAGCTAGAGCAAAATCTGGTATATTTAATTCATTCCCTGAGTCAGCAGTGGTCTGCCTGCTCTGTGCCATGTGACCAGAGAGTGGATCTCCTTTTGTGCTTCCAGGTATTTCAAGACCGGATTGTATCACACACGCATTTAACTCCAAAGAATTTGACTAAATGTGTGATACACCATCTGTTTTATTATAGTAACATAGCAAACATTCTGAAACATTTTATTTTGCATATGTATGTGTAATTATATACTGTACTCATTACATTTATATATACATATAAAGCATAGGATTACAGTCTCACTTCCATGTGCATTGAACTTTATGAATAATTTAAGGAAACTCAAGGGTAATTTTGTCTTAAGTGCCAACTCGAGGGTTATACCCCTGTGTGGAAAGAGACCCCTCTGTCTATGGGAGCTTATTGGCTTTCCCACTCTGCTCCCAGCCACCTCGCTGCACGTAAGCCTTTTCCATTCTGGCCTGGGGAATTCTCAGAAGCTTTCTCTCATGCTGTTGGCTGTGGATATGAACGTACTTCGGTGCCATTTCTCCTTTACAGAGTTGGTGCTCATTACAAGCCTGTGGGTGGGGGCGCGGGGGAAGGTCCTCCCAGCCTCGATTGTCTGCAGTGCCTGCTTCTGGCTCCAGCAGTCACCCCCCACCCGCCCCGTGTCACAGTGCCTGATGAGTGTTGCTGATGGACTCAGCCTGTGGTCTGGCTCTCCACATCTCTGGTCAAATGTCCCGTGATTATGATAATGGCTCCCTCAGCCATCTTTGACAGGGTCTGGATAGAGTTGGTGGGCAGGGGTGAGGCTGCTGCTACTTTTCTCCCAGAGAAAAATGAACAAGTGCCCTGCTGGGTCACCCTTTGTACCATATGTTCATGGCTTTTCTTCCCCATCTCGGTTTCCATTTCCGTTTCTTCCCCTCTCCCTTGAAATTGGTGATAAGCAAGACCCATTTGTCATTCATTTTTTTGGTAACCCAGCCTTGCGTGTGCATGTGTTTGTGTGTATGCGTGTGCATATATGTGTACATGCATGCTTTTAGCCATCCTGCTATTCCCTCTCAAGTCAGGCAGGAGGCCAGGACTGCACCAGACGGTGTTCTGGGTGCTGGGCTTTGCCAGCTGTGTGCCATGACTTGGTCCTGCTGCCAGTGGTTTGAGCTTAACTCTCCCTTGGAGGAGAGTGGGAGTGACCTGTGACCTCTAGAATCTTGACTGAGTTATCTCCCTACATTGAGAAATTCTGTAGGGTGAAGGCCATTCAACTTTGCCTGTGGATGTTATTGAACCTCTCTTAGAGTAGGATGTTCTGCAAAAATTTATTAAATTACCCATTCCGTGATGCAAACTCAGGAAAAGTGGATGGAGGAGGATGTTTCGGCATTTCTGCTTTCAGTCTTCCTAAGTAAGACATCCCACTGGGAAGCTCACACAAAGGGGGATGATGGTATGGGTTTAAAGTTTAAGAAAGTAGTACCTTCTCAGAAAGTCCTGTTCTGCAGAATCAGAACAAGAGCCACAGGTGCTGGGTGTCTGTGTCCAGCAGGGAGCAGTCCAACACCCAGAGGTACTAACATGGGGACCCTAGTTCATGCATTCAGCGCAATGGGCTTCCTGTCTTGGAGAGGAAGTAACTGAATATTTTGTAACTTGTTTAAATTGGAGCTGCGTAAATTTTTGCATTTTATACGGTGAGCCAAGCCAAGGGTTGTCTTGGCGCTGATGGGCAACCTCAGTGTTACGGTGGGGAGCATGAGAGAAGCCAGGCTTGGTGCTTAGGTGGTGAACTCAAACTCCAGACGTTTATCCACCAACTAGACCAGAAATAAAGAGCCTCTTAGTGACACTCACAGGGAGTGGCCTGGAGCCTGGATCCCAGCACCAGGTGTGAGATCCAGTGCGTTCTGTTTGCTCATTAGCTCATGAGTCGTTTCCCAGATGCTCGTTCCTATTCAGGTCTTGTGTGGATGCTGCATGTTAAACAGGAGCTTCACAGGATTTTTTTTTTCTCCAGGAGAACACATCACTTTTCCAGTAGGCGCACATCTGTGTGCGTGTGCACGGAAACGAGCTTCTCAGATTGCTGCCGGCCTCGGCTACATGAAATGGCCCTAATATATCCTATTTTGTTCCCATTTATTCTGTTTCATGAGCAAGGCTAGTCAATGCCTGTTACATATATTTGACAATCCACTGTGGGATCACAGCCTGAAGCTCGGCAAATGACTCTGCGTAGCAGATCTGGCAATCTCAGTTTCACAACAAATCCCCTCAGGCCCCCAGGTCTCCTCCTACTTACTGTTCCCCCTACATGCTCTCACCCTTCCGGTTCTCTTCCCTCTGGTCTGGGTGCTTTCCTGGGCCAGCCCTCTGCTCTGCCCTGATGGGGTTTCCTCACAGATACCACCCGGTCCCAGGGCTGCGGCTCCTGCTGCTACCATAGTGGTTTGTAAACACACAGTCCCAACTCTGGAGTCTCCGTCTCTGATTCCAGTAGCGTTCTGGATGGTTCCACGTAGCTTAATTCCCATCATCTTGACCTCAACATGTCCTGAATTGGAATCAGCATCTTTTCTGAATACCTCAGTTTCCCTCGTTGCTCTGTTAGTGGCTTTCTTCCCCTGTCCACCCTGGCTGACCATGCCAGGCCCTCGCTGACAAATGCCTTCCTTTGTCATCCCATCTTGTTAATTCTTGGCTTCAACTCATGTTTCCATCCTTGCCAGTGTATCCTGTTGGGTTAAAACAAATAGAGTGGTTTTTTATTACCTATAGAATGGAATCTGAACTCTTTAGGCTCCTCAGCTACGGCCTCAACACTTGCATCCATCTTTGCCCTAACCGTGCCCTGGGCAGCTCCCAGGAAGGATCTGGAGAGGAAGAAATCTTGTCTGTGGCAGATATTGGTTTCCTCTGTTTGACTGATATGACACTTACCACGAGTTTCCTGCCACGCAGTGTCACTGTTTGGGTTTGGGTTTGTTGTGCTATCATGTACTTTCTGAAGAGTTGAGATCTGGGGGTCACCTTCAATCTTCCCCTCAGTGTCAGAGTAACCGAGCCATATTGATGCTGACCTGCAGACCTATTATTTTCAAACCCTCACGTGCTTATGAGTGATCTGTTGGAATAAAGGTTGACTCAGCAAGAACAGGAAGGGGGGGTCCGCATTTCTACTGAGCCCCCAGGAAATGCAGAGCACTCTGGGGAGACCCAGGCTTTGAATAGCTTGACTCAAACTTCCCTTCCACCCCTTTCTCTCTTCTTCTTCCTCCTTGTCTCTTGGTCAGAGCCCTTGTCACCTCGGATCCTCCTGACTGGCTTGCCCACTTCCTGTCTCTCCCCACTGTTGGTCTGTCCCTCATGATACTCTTACCTTGTGAATAACTAGTGCTGAGCTCTCCCAAGTGAAAGTGCCGGGCACGGCGGCAATGCAGGGTTGCCTCACCGGCCTTGCTTGGGACAGGCTTTGCTTGGAACATCCCCATTCTTTCTTTTCTTGCTTCTGTGGCTTCCCCTCGTCTCTGCTGACCCCTTTGGTGAACTTAATTTGGCTACTTCGCCTTCCCCCAGACGACCGACTGGGTTCCATTTTGCCCCAATCCAAGCCAGGCCCCCATACACCTGAGCACTTGCCTTTTCCACAAGGGCGTGGGTTCCCGGCAGCACCTTCAATATGTGCCTCCTTGAGTCCTCTGTTGCGCAACTGTGCAGGGTGACAGGAGTGGGGCTGAGGGAACTGAGAGGTGATGAGAGAAAAGCGTGGTTGGGAAGGACGATGAAGCAGCCCATCCCCGACAGCTGGCCTCACCTTCTTGGCTGCTCCCGCGGAACTAAGGGTCACCCAGCTGTGGGTGTGCACTGGGGTCTGCAAGTCACAGACCGTTGCTGTCACAGCGCGTCTTGGAGGTTAGGGGAGGCAGTGCTGTCACAAGTGTGTGTTTCTGTTTTATTTTAGTTTATTCTTAGTGATTTGTTGTTATCTTTTTTTTTCTGCTGGCTCAGTTGCTCAGTATTTTATAATACATTGCAAGGAGAGTTGTCTCCTGTCAGCCGGGCAGGGCAGGCCCAGTGTGAGACTCTGCAGAGAGAGAGGCAGGAGGAAACCCAGGGAAGTGAGGTTCCTGGGTCTGGGGTCCCAGCTCAGCCTCGTGTCTGGGTCAGCGTGGGAGGCTGAGTCAGCCTCTGATCTGCCCTACGGCCCTCAGAGTCAGGGTGGGAGTGTATCTGGTTAACAGGCCTTAAGGAGAAGTTACTAGAGTCATGCAAAATCCCTCTTATTGAAAAAAAAAAAAAAGCAACCCAAGCTCTCCCTTCCAGCATCACACCATAGTGCCCTCAGCACCTGGAACTTTTCTTCTGCTCGGTAAGTGGGTCTTTGGGGGGCCTTTCCAGGCAGGGAACAGACCGAAAGTTCACTGAGGCCTGGGCCAAAGGTGTTTTCGTTCTGTGTGCCTGTTGCCTCCGCAAAGACTGTGAAAGTCCCCATGGAAGAAAACAGTTTGGATGGATAACAGGACAGAACCATTTTCCGCCCTGAGGAACCAGCTTTACCACTGCTCCCACCGCTCCCACCCACTGCCCAGAGTCCCCAGCATTTGCAGGGATAAAGCAGGAGCCCTGGCTATGAGCAACACAAAAAGGAGGACCTCAGTGTCTGGAAGTTGGTGGGAGGTGGCAGGCAAGAGGAGGAGGGGAAGAGATTTTAGCCCCAGAGGGGACTCCTGAGACCCATTTGCAAGATGGACACCCCACTCAGTGTGATTTCTGCATTTACGCCTCTTTAATGGCTGGCGGTGGAATCAATAGAACGCCTGCTACCTGGTTAATAATGGGGCTGTTAGGTGGCTGCCTCGAGCGCCCGGGCTGTGGGATCCATGGTCTGACAGAAAGACCATTGCACATTGACTTTTCCACTTTTCTTTCTCTCTCCCCAGGGCAGCCACTGAAGTTCTGGCAGCATTGCTGAAATCCAGTAAGCACCTCTCTTGAATAGTGGTTATTTCCCACCCCACCCCCCCAAGTTCAGTGAAAGATATGCTCCTGTCTCAATGGTTCATTTCTGCCCCGGAGGGTGGGAGAGCCATTCCCAGGTCCTTGAGGCGAAAGGGAGAAGGTGATGGCTGAGCCAAGCTCAGGGCTGCAGAGAGAGAGAGCTGATATCCCTCCCTGTGGGCGTGCCTGTATGTGGTGCAGCTAAGAGTGTTGAGTCTAAAGGGAGCGCATTGCCTGCGGGGCCTGAAGAACTCTAGCTCCTTGTGATAGGCCCAGCAGCCCGTAAGGACTGTGGGCATAAGCTCCAGGTCCTGTAAGGACTGTGGGCGTAAGTCTCCAGTGAGACTGTGCTAGAGAAGAAGAGGTGAAGGCAGTGGGTGAGAGGCAGGGTGCTCCGGTTTGGTTCCCAGCTTAGCTCCTGACTCTGCAATTTGGGGCGGGGTGTTGGCAATTGCTGGAAGCATGTAGATGCTAGTAACAAATTTATACTAAAACCTTGGCTCTTCTCTGAGTTACTTGAGTAATTGCAGAAGAATAACTCTGGGGGTCTGAATAATTTGAGGATTTTTTTCCCTTGCCTGGTAGCACTAGTCTAATTACATTGGGAGTCGATTTTGTGTGTGCAACACAGTAGAAGGCACCGTGCACTTGGGAGTGCAGAAGTATGAGCTTAATGTTTTTATTTCCCCCCTCCTTACCTCTTCATCTATTTTAATTTGGCAGCTTAGAAACCAGCTGTTTCAATTGTGCTGTTTGTTTCTCTATAGGGAGCCCAAGGCCTGTGGGTAAGAGGTGAACATTAATAAAACTTATAAATAAATAAATAAAAATGAAAACACCTTCTTTCCCCAGCCACACATCCCTGTTAACTGTGAGCACAGAGAGAGAAACATATCACACAGTGACTCCCTTTGTAGACTGGAGGCGGGGGGAGGCGGGGGGAGGCGGGGGGATGAATCTGAGTGCACATGGCTTATTGGAACCCGATACAATGCCCAAGTCTTCCCCCAGCTTTCAGACCTGCAGGCAGAGTGAAGGTGCTTAGAAGAGGTTGGGAGGGCTAGGAGTGGAGAAGGAAGCCTTTAAGACAGAGGGGATAGAAAAGCTAACTCTCCCCGAGGGTTATGGGGAGAGAACAGGGCCTCCTTCAGACTGGACTCGCCTCAGGTGTGACGTCTGGGTTCTCACCATGTACCCACTTCCTCTGTTGCTCCCATTGTAACTCTAGGTGTTTGGGGCAGTGAGGTGAGGGGGTTCTTGGACTGCAGGAATTAAAGGTGCTGAGAAGAGCCGGTTAAGCCAGCCTGGGAATGCAGAGCCACGGAAAGTGAATTTCTCCTGCACCCCAGCCTGGGCTGGCCAGCGGAGCCTGTGAGATTCCATGGGAAGTGAAACACCTCTGTTAGCCATGAGCTCAGAGCTGAGTATCCTGATTTACAATGTATCTACCATGTGCAAAAATCTGAAGGTAGTGATGTGCCAGTTACTATTTCCATCTGAAACATGGTGCCCGGGGCTGGAGGAACCTGTAACAGCCAGTGAAAATACCGGCTATTTCAGCACAGATGCCGTGCTGAGCAAACAGGCTGCTGTGCCAGGGGCTCTGCTGTCTGAGTTTCCAAGGCCTGCTTTCCCTCCAGAGCTCAGCTCAGGCATCATTTCCTCCGAGATTCGACAGGCCTGTCATTCCTGTGGCTGCCAAGGCCAGGTTCACCATCTCTCTAGGCTCCCCAAGTCCCTCCCATTTCCCCGTTGCTTACACTGCGCTGGAATTGCCGTCCTTCCCTCCTAGCTGACCGCAGACCTTGCAGGAAAGGGTCGTCTTTGCTGGTCTTTGTGTTACTGTTATCAGCACAATCAGAAGCCTGAAATAAGTAGTGATGGATGAAACTTTTATATGAATGAGTCATTTCTGATGTCTTCCCGTAGTATCACCCTGTTACTACCCGAATCCAACGTCCCGAGCATAGGCTCAGTAATCTTAACCTTCGTAGTCCCAGTCTCTCTCTAGCTCTGCCAACAGATTGTCAGGGGCTGGCGGGGCCGGCTGTCCTCTGTGTGTGAAGCAGGCCTGCTATCCCAGGAGGATGTAGCGGGTTATTTGTTAGTTCCGCTGAGCTGTCCATACAGACGACCCTTGTCTGGGTCTTCGGTCCTTTGCAACATGGGAGAGTTGCTGGAGGCGAGGTTCTCCATTCTTCCTACCACTAAACAAACACTCAGCCTTAGTCTTTCCTAGGGCTCCTCGGCCTTGACGCTCCTGCATTTTGCACGGCATTGTCCTTCATGGTTGAGGCCTGGACTGGGCCTCTCCGGGTGTTTAGTGGCATCCCTGGTGTCGACTCGCCAGATGCCGTTGTCGTGCACACAGTGGGTTCTGGCCTCTGCTAAACATGCCTTGGGAGGTCAAAGTCTCCTCCCGTCGAGAATCACTGATGTGTATTCGACCACATCCATGAGCTGGTGCTCATTCAGTGTCTCAGATGACCCCTCCCTGCCAATACTTTCATTGGCCTTACGTAGAGATAACGCCCTCCTTGCATAACTGATCTTAACTGCCCCTGCGAAGGTGTCATTTGTGTGGGTTCAGAAGAGGGAAGGCCGCTGATGGCAGAAAGTTGTGAAGTGCAGAAGGGAGTGGGTTTGGAGGGCGGCAACACCTCAGAACAGGAGAGGAAGCAGGTTTCACACCGGTGCCAGCTCCCACGTGTGGTAGAGCGATGCTCGGGTCATAGTTGTGTTGAAACAGCAGAGTCTTCTTTGGGGAGGAACCACAACAGCACACCAGGTGGTTGCCCCCAGCCTAACCAGAGACTTGCATGGCGGGGGTGCTGGGAACAGATGGTAAGGCCCCCTAGTCTGGGGTAGTATGGCAGAAGAGGGCTGTGGAATTCTCTGGTCACTTTCTGTTGTCTTCACCCACAGTTAAGGGCTGACATGCAATGACAGTTGGGATCCCAGTTGAGTTCGTGTCAGCTGAGCCTAAAAGCAGGACGTCGGTGTCAGTCTAAAAATCAAAACCTCACCATCTGGCACTGCTGTCTAGGAATGTGTCTGTGAACCTCTGGCTCCTGAAGGTACAGTCCTTGTAGTTGGTGATGGGGTGGGCCTTGATGCCTGCTTCTCCGTGTCAAAGTTGGCGTTGGAGCGGACCTCTGTAACTGCATCACCAAACGAGAGCATTCCCAGGTCCAAACAAAGACGGAAGGACACACCTATGACCTTGGGGACGGTCAGTGTTCCTGTGACAATGCGCATAGCTGGGCTCTGGAATCTGAGGTGGGACTCCATCAGGCAGCTGCGACAGGAGAAGCCAGTGGGTGTGTGGAGGGCAGCAAGAGGGAGATGAGCCAAGGGCACGTCCACCTCTCTTCTCTTCTCTTCCTGAGTGGTAGCTGGCACAATAAGCTTGGAGTTCTGAGGCCTTTTTTCCGATTGTCTCCAGTATGTAGGACCTTAACAATCATTGCTCAGTCGGGGGTCCTTTTCGAATGTCTGAGCCAGGCCCCAGGCCTTTCCACTGCAGCAGGTCCTCCTCTCTGCTCACTCGTGTACAGATCCCACTTCAGTCCCACCCTGTATTCATGGTTTCACCTGTTAATACTTCATCCTCTGCAAAAGCAGTTAGCTTTCCTTGGCAAAATTTAAAGCTTTGGTGAAGAAATAGTACATGCCACTTTTTTCTCTAACAAAATCAAAGCAACATACTCTTTCCGTGCCTCTTGCTCTCTGCCTCCACTCTGCTTTTCTCTTATCCGCATCCCTACCTTACCGCTGTCTGACTCCCCCCCTCATCCTCTTCTCCTTTTATCATTGGCTGCTGTACCTCTCCCTCTCTCTCTTCACCCCCCAACACCCCCCCATGAGCGTTGGGTGTAGAGGCAGTGTTGAAGTACTGCGGCCCTGGCTGTGGCACTTGCAAGATTTGAACGAGCACACTCCCGAGATCGCTCCTGATTTGTACGGCTCCTGTGATGAATCTTTACAAAATGCCTTGGTGTTAACCTTGCCCAGATTTACAGGTCACAGTCTTGCAACAAGGAAAACACCTGAACACCCCTCCTGGATCAGACCCTGGATCTTAATAAGGGGATGACGGGTTTATTTCAGGCTGTTCTCCAGTTTCAGAATTAGCATTTAGGGGAGTCTCGAGGTTTGCAGAAGCTGGGGCATGGGGTGAGTGTTGAGAATAGGAAAGTAAGTTTGTGAGGGAAGGGATGTAGGAGAAAGGAAGGAGAGGCAGATTCAAGAGAGCTAATGGGATGTTTGGCAGGAACAGGAGACTTCTCATGGACCTTCTGAGTTAATGCTCTGGCTGGCTGGCTGGCTCGCAGGGACAGCTGTCAGCCGGGCTCGGCAATCAGCAGTGCCATGAGGGGGGACTTGCTCTCCTGTGAAGTGTCAGGGAAGGGGCCATTTTTGAAATGTCCCCCAACCCCAAGAATTTGGTAGGAATTCCAGGCGTTATGAGGAATTTTCAGAATGGTAGTTTTATGTTCCACCGTGGTTGACATCATGATTCCTGGAATCTTATGAGCGTACATGAGTCGTGTGGGTCAGTGCAGGGTGCATGGGACACGCATGTGCAAACTGTGTGTCCATGGGGCCTGGCATCTGTTCTGCTGGCATCAGGGTTCTGCCCCCACGGTGTGTTTCCCTTTCCCCTTCAGTTTCCGGGAAGGGCTGTGGAGTCAGACTGTGAGAGCTGGCAGACGTCTCCACGGCTGCTTAGTGCAGCAGTACTCAAAGTGCTTGTAACCGAGAAGGCGGGACACTGTCCACCTCCCTGATTTTCCTGCATTGTGGCCTCTGAGACATTCCCCAAAACATAGGGTTCCTGAGAACCTAGAAAACTATTGATCTTTTAAAATGCAAACATATTTGATATATAAGTTTGTATAAATGTGACCCATGTTGATTTGATACAATTTTGCATTGTGCTATAATTGCCATTTAACGATAATTAGCACCTCTATCGGGTCACATAATTATCACTTCTTAGTGGCTGGAATGATTAAGAGCTAGTCTCTTAGCATGTTTGATTATTATAATGCAATAGTGTTGTCTCTACCCCAGACATCTATTGATCTTACCCCTTCCTCCTCAATTTCACATGGGGGCACTGAAGGTCAGAGAGGGGATGACTTACCCAGGTCTCTGAAGGTTTCCCGTCCAGCTAACACTGGCTCCTTCTTCCTTAAGTCTCAACACGAATATCTCTGACAAGGGTTTTCTCTGAATGCCACCTGACCTGCCTCCTCTGCTGAGAAGTAGGTTCCCCGTCAAACCTTTTCACAGATCCCTCCATTTATACTTCTAAAAAACTAACCGTGCTGAAATCAATTTCTCGAATGTTTGGGAAGTGTATGTAGGTGTACATTTTGATGTATGCACACATGTGTTTTTCCTACTGGGCATAGCTTCCAAGGGCTGGGGTCCCTAAAATAGCCTTCACACCTTGCATTGAGCTGTTCCCAGGGAAACCACGGACACAGTCGTGTTGACTAAGGAAGGCTTCCGGCTTCCTGACTTAAGCTACACACATTGGCTTTCCATATGCCTTATTGAAGAGGTCAGCCCAATTCCTGTCCCTGAAAAGAATCAAATTATGGTGTGATCATAGACCGACGACTCTTCTTCCACCACAACTTCTGGGGAGAAGCATGCAATCTCTTTCTGGGATGAGCCAAAAATCTGCTTCAAATAATATTGATAGATTTTTGCATTCGCCACACTGAGATGGGCCACTGTGATCGACTTTGTATAAATGCAGAGTGGAAGCTCCATCCATCACACTGCGGGACTGAGATGACACCACAGGATCCTCTGTCTATTGAGTTCCTATGTGTTGGCTACTGTATATGCATTCAGTCTATCAAGGAGGCATCATGACCTCCCATTTTACAGGTGTGGGAACTGAGGTTGGGGGAGTGTGAGACGTGCGCACAGCTTGTGGACTGCAATTTACCTGCCAGTCAGTCTGTAGGTCTCTGGGGACCCGAGCCCTGTGCATACTAAGAAGAGATTACTGAGACTAGTTTTTTTCCCCAAAGAAGATAAGGCCAAAAGCTGAAAGGAAGCTAAATAAATACTTTCTAAGTATTAGAAGGATCTGGGGGCTTGGGGAGCAGGAGCATCTGCCATTTAGTTCTTTTGAAAAGAGCATTAGGAGGTTTACCCTGTATAAGCATCTGAATGGGACCCAACAGGAGGTGCTCACAGGGCAGGGGGCAGAGCCTGCTTCAGGACTCCACACCAGACGCAGCAAATGCAGATGGGTGGGCGGAGGAGAGCAAGGGAACAGGGGCCGGAAGAATCACAGACTCTTACTGTGCCAGCCACTGCTACACTTGGAATGTGACTTTTTTCCCTTGCCTGACAGTTCTGACCTCTCTACCAAATAGTTTTGTCTTTTGCATAAGTACATACAATGTCTTTAACAGTGCAGGTTAAGAGATCACTACTTATCCCCCTCGCTGCTTCTCCCTGCCCGCTTTGTCGGACCTAGTCTGGCCAGACAACAGCCCATGTAGTTCCTCTCCCTGCCATGTGGTGGTGCTGTTCCTTTAGTTATCTTGGCCATGCTACTCCAATATTTATTTTAGGTGAGTAATTTGTTTATCAGGAGGTTATTTTAATCTAATGTTGGCCGTATTTTGCTGTTCCACACTATCTGTGCTTCCCAGCGTTAGCAGCTTGCATATCTTGAAGGAAATTAGCAGGAGATGGTCTCGGAGGCATTTGCTCAGCCATTATTTAAGGGAGTTGGGAGGAGGCAGGGTATTGGAGAGGGGGTTGGAAAAGCCTCTGGAACTTGTTGTGTTCCGAGGGATGTTAGTATGACTGACCAGGGATGGTGGGGGTTGGAAGGCAGAGAGCTTCCCCAGCACCAGCTTTTGTGAGCCCTGCCTCTGATCAACAGCAGCAAGTCTTGTAGTTTCCCCAACTCCCTCTCCCCTTTCTAATAACTGCATCTTCCTCACCTTCAATGCCAAGGTCAAAGGCAGCACTTACACGCCTGTCTCCCTCCCCGAAGTCCACACACAGCCCTCATTCCCTGTGATATGTTTCATGACTGCTTCCTGCTGGCCCTGAGGAAGTGGGAAGGAGGGTGGGGGTGAGAAGAAAATTACTGTTTATTAGGGCACCTTCATTGAATACTGATCATGACTATTAATTACAGAGCATCGGGTACTTGCCAATTTGCATACCAGGAAAGTGTTCTTAAGGGAGGTTAATGATTTTCCCAACCTCCCACAAATAGTAAGTGGACTGCTAAAGTTGGGATTCGGTTGTGACTGCTTCCAAAGCAGAAAGTCTTCGTGTTTCAGAGATGATCCCCACTGTCCACAGGGAGCCAGGAACCCTGTACTCCCGTTGGGCTGGGTGACTTTAACTTAGTTCTTTGTCACGGCACCTGACTTCAGTTTGATTTTTCCTAAAACTAGAGCTCAACATAAGATGAGTAGTTTGAGAAATCTTTCTAGAAGAAGCTTAAAAAAAAAGAAAATGAAGACTTATGAGGAAATGATACATTCAAAACTGATAGAAATGAAGTCTTATGAGGAAATGACACATTCAAGGCTGATAGAATGGGAACAGATGTAGGAGACCCCGGTGAGTGACTGCCTGCATTTCCTGGGCCACCTCCTGTCTCCTGGGCTCTTGACTGACACTGAGACAGTTCCGCAGAAGTTCCTTAGGGCTGTTCTCTAGTGTGAAAACCTCTGAACTAGTCTCACAGGATGCTTTCCGAGCTCAGTCCCTTGTCGTCTGAGATTACATTGTAAAGATGGGCAGGCACCTCTTCTAGGTGGGTTGAAAACCGAGTGAAGTTTGATTCAGAAAAAAAGATCCAAAATATTGGATTCATCCTCAAGCTGTAATGAAATACATGTGGAGCTTCTTGGGCCAAGATGCTTAATGAAACAGGCCCTAGTTAGACAAGGAGAGTCCGTTTCCAGTGGGGTTAGCATGGTTGGCAGGATGCTGGCCCGCCTTCTCAGGGTGGCCAGGACCTCCTGAGACACCCATACAGAGCAGTGGGCGATGGTGCTGAGTTTCTCCTTCTTGACACAAAACATGGCCACATACAGTACTGTAATAAAAGGGGACCAGTCCTGGTTCTTTCATCCCAGCAGCCTGCGGTCTTTGGTGATCTAGTTCCCTGACTGACTGCCTGCAGACTTTGGCCATGGCGTTGCTTTGGCAACAGTGTGAATGTGTTCAGGGAGGCTCAGGGTCATGAGTGAAGGTGGTGCGTGTTTGCTAAAAGCTCAGACCTCTTACCCTCTGAAAGGATAAGACACGGTGGAGAACAGTGTTTGAGCGGTGGTCTCGGTGCCGGCTCCCATGAGGCTGTGCACACCCTGGGCAGACTCCCTGATGCTGTGCTGTCGTGTCCTCACGAGCGGAGCAGGGGAGATGATATCTTCTGAGGATCATGAGCGAGATGGAAACCAGGTGATGCCCATGTGAAGGGGTTTAGTGCTGGGTCTTTGTAAATGTCTGTAAAGAACAATTCTTATGTTATTGCCATCCCATGGAAAGTCCAGGGCAGATCAGGAATTGACCACACAAGGGCACGCATCCTCCTGCAGTGCGAGTAGCACTCTCTGAGTGCTGAGTGATACGTAGTTGTTTTCAGTGTCTGTGTGTTTATTCCAAGAGCCCTTTCCTCAACAGGAAGAAGTAAATAAGTGGATGCAGCAGAATCCGTCTAGGGAGGTGACTCACATGCTCTTACTTTGTTTTCATTCTGGGGCTTTGGGAGTTAACCTCCAGGACTGCTGAGCTCTAAATGTTTTCGATTTTAGAACGTGTATCATTCTGGCATAATGAATGACTGGCTATGGACTGACAAAGACAAAGTATCACAAAGATTTAAAGAGCTAGACAAAAAGATAAACAACTCATGGTCCCGACAATGCCCAGTTGCTTCCTCATCACATTCAGGGCTGACGGTACAATTATTTGTGCATGTCAAGATGTAAGCTGGGTGTTCTAATTATAGCAGTTTACAGTGTGCCTCTTACATATTATCTCACTGAATCTTCACTGGAGTCCTGCAAGACAGGTAAATATTTAGCTATTGTGTAGCAGTGGTTCTCAGCATGAGCAATTTTGCTGTCAAAGAAATATTTAGCAAGGCCTGGTTGCCATGTTGGTGGGGGTGAGGGTGTTCCTGGCATTTAGTGAGTAGAAGCCAGGATGCTGCTAAATGTGCTACAGTGTACGGGACAAGCCCTCTTCCCCTGCCTGCCCCAAGAAATAATATTGAGCGCTAGCTGTCAACAGTGCAAGGTCGCAAAACTGTTCTATGGAGGAAATACTGAGGCTCCAAGAGGTAGTCTGACTTGCACAAGATTGTATAAAGTGTACTTGGCACATTGGGACTGAAATCTACCCCTTCACTGCCAGAGGGTTTTAAATATTTTACTGTTTTTAAAAGAAACAAAACCATTTTAATTTTTAAATGAAATCCTTTGCAGACACAGTGCATGTAAACAGGAGTCAGTGCAGCTGTTCTGGGAGGTGGTGGGGGTTGGAGACGTTGCTCAGCCTCTTCCGTAGCCCCCTACCCCCATACAGTGAGACCCAGAGAACACCTGGCCCCCCAACCCCTGGCCCCTGCAGACCCTCCAGGTCTCCCAGGAGCCTGATGGGATGACAGCATCCAAACTGTGCCTTAATCGGATGTGTTGGGCAACGGAGGGGACCCAGAGGCAGAGGGACCCAGAGGCAGAGGGACCCAGTGTTGATGGCCCTGTCCAGGTGGTGGGAGAGGACTGCAGGGGTCACGGGTGAGGAGCCGAGTTGAACCGAGGAAACACGAGGCTCCGGGCTCTGACTGTGTGGCACTCTGCTCTCAAGTGGTGTGGGCAGCAGGCCAGGAGCTCAGAGGCGGAGGTCGTTGCCTTCCTCTGTGCACACTTGGGGTCTCGAGGCGTCACGCAGCATGAGCCGGTTTGCAGGTGACGTTTGCAGAGCTGTGCTGATTTGTTTCCCTGCGGTCTGCATTGCTGCTCTGTGCTCTGGCTGGAAGCAGGACATGCCACCCACAGACAAAGGCAGGAGGGGAAGGACTCTGTTTTTCTCCTTCCTGGTATAACTCCTGGCTTTCTTCTTCACGTGTCATCTTCTGATGAGTTCACAGTGGAGATGGCAAAGTGGAACCAGGTGGAAGGTTTGGGACAGTGGCCTAGCAAGTGCATTTCCCCCCTAAGAGCAGAGACTTTGCCTGTCCTGTTCCCTGCTGTCCCGCAGTGCCTGCAGGAGTCCCTGGCACATGCTAACACAAAGTAGTTGCTAAGTAAGTGTGTGTTGGATGAATTAATGGTGGTACTCTGGGTTTTGAGCGTAAGGCATGGCTCGGGGTAACAATTTAACTGTATGCTCAGCCACAGCAGGATCTGGCTTTTGGGACTGTTTCTGCTTATTTGCCCGTGCAGAGCAAACCTATTAAGTGATCACCTCTTGCTATGAAATAACTCATTTTAGAGGATCTTCAAACTACCAATATTGTAAAAATCGATACTTCCCCAGATGTAACGTGTCGCTGACTAGAAGGGGCACTATTTTTGATGTGCCACAAAGAGTGAGAAAACCCTGCCAGCTGTCATTGAAATGCCATCGTTAGTAAGAAGCATCTTACTTTTGGAAATGCTACAGTGTGACAGAGTACATGCCTTAGAACCGATAAGGTGCGAGGTGAGACTCGGAGGCTGGAGCCTGGAGTGTGTGGTGTGGCAGCAGACACCCTGGGGCCCGGAGGAAGAGCTGGGGCCTGCAGAGGAGGAGAGGGCTGTGGCTCCGAAGGCTTTCCCGAGAGTGGAGACATGCCTGTGGTTTGGGGAATGTATCAGTGGAAAGGTATGAAAAGGAGTTGGTGATTAAAAAAAATGGTAGATGAGTTTAGATTTAAAACAGTGCTCTGAAGGATAGATCTTCTCAGCCTTCATAGCCGCTCTTTCCAGAGCTTAGGAAAGCATCTTTAATTTTATGAAGGCAGTCAATGGGAAAATAAGACTTGCTTGAAACCTAAATTTACTTTATAGCCACGTTTACTGAAATGCATCTATTCCACAAAGAGGGGGAAAATACCTGCAAGCTAATTTCATATCATTATTCTTATTTGAGCTAATAATAATCGAGTGTAATTTCCATTACCAGTGACATGAAGATTAGTTGTATTTCAGTGGGGATATTGCTGCTGCTTCTTTGTTGAAGGAGCCACTGCTGCAGCTGCTGGGGAGGGAGCAGTGAGGGCTGAGCCCTTCTCTCCTTCGCAGGGGCCTTGCGCTCACGTTCAGCCGGGGCAGGACTTTGGGCCTGGCCTCCCGCAGCCTCAGGCTGGGGGTCTGGGAGACTCCTCTCTGTCTCCTCCAGTAAACGGAAGAAGCACACGCCATTTATTTGAACCTTCAAGGCTTCCTGAGTTTCCTATTAAAAAATCAACCCCCCCCCCCACAGTTTTAGAGGCCTGGGGGAGGGGCAGGGAAAATGGATGAGGGAGGCTGGGTGGAGGGATGCAGCCAAGTTCATTTTGGCTGCCTCTCCCTACGAGTCTCTGGCGCCTTGGATTTCCACTGGCTTTCTCTCCATTAGCCTTTCGGAAACCTTCCTCAGGAAGCTGGTTCTCCTGCTGACAGCTCAAGGTCTTAATCTGGATACAGAAACGTGTAAACTCTGCTCACCAGCACGAAGAGCTTTGGGGATAACAACCCGGGAAGTCAGCTTGGAGGCAGACGGGGATTCCATTTGAATCCAGGATATGCCCCTGCTAAGCTCTTGGGACCGCAGGTTGTTTAACTTCTCTCCGCCTGTCTGTCTTCCTTTGTGAAGGGAGGAAAATATTGCTTATCTCACAGCATTTCTGTGAGCTAAGAGAGATGCTTGTGCAAAATGATTAGCCCAGTGCTGAGCACACAGGGAACTCCCAGTAAATAAACACTCCATGATGGTAACTGGTGCTGTGAGGGCAACGTCGGCTGCTGCGTGTTCGTACGATTCGGTTTAGAAGTCTTGGTGAAAGTCTACTGTGTCTAGAAGGACCTTCTCTGTGGACTCCTGGAAAGGCCACTGAAATCATTTGTTGGAAAGTGTAGCAAGTCTATTGCTTCATGAAGTTGCAGTTGCCATTGTCTTGAAAGTTAGTAACTTCTCCGAAGGGGCAGTTGTAAGGGTGCAATATTACAGAATGTGGGTGCTGGGGTCCCAAGTGGGTCTTCAGTCGGGAGTTGGGTGAGCCCAGCTGAGTGGCCCTCTGACCTGGGAAGGGCCTACTGTCCTGAAAAGGGCTCACCGAGTTGTCAGCAGTTCATGGGAGTGGATTTGCGTGAAGTTCCTGAAACCAATGATCATGCTCTGAATCTTCCTGGGCAGGAGTTTCTTGGGATAGTGATAAATGTGTGCTGTGTGGCTGAAGGTGGTTTCTGTCCTCAGGAGTGATGGGGGCCTGACACCCTTGTGTGTATTCTTACTCGTGCATGCCTTCTCAACAGCAAGGCGGGGCTGCTAAACACGTAGCCCTTTTCCGACAAGAGGACCTTGAGCCCCAACCAGGCTGGAAGATGATGGAAATACATACAGTTTGGAATGGCTGAGTAACTCGCTGAGCAAGGTTACACAGCCAGAAAGTGGTAGAGCCGAATCAGCAGCTAGGTGCTCCGGGCCCCCCGCTCTTGCATGGGTCTGTCATGGAGTGTATTCGCATCCTGAGCATCTGGTGTTTTGTTGTCTATAATAACAGAGGGAAAGTTGGAATAATACATAGATGGCAATTATGACGGGCAACAGGTATGGAGTGTTTGTTATGTGCCTGGCATCAAGCTGCCTGATTCTATGTATTATCTCATTTGATTTTCTCAACTCCAGGAGGAAGCGATTCTGCTTAGTTGTTTTTCCAAGACAGACTGAGCGATAGAGGTGGGAAGGAACACATTCAAGGCTATGCAGCTGGAAGGTGGTCAAGCGCAAGGCCATGTGCAAGGGGCTCCAGGAAGGAAGCTGGCAGCTGTCGGGTCCGCCCATGGCTTGGGCTCAGCAAGGCCCTGAGGGGCACTGGAGTCTGGGGAAGGTCAGAGGTCTGCGCTTGCTTGTGGGTCTCACTCCCAGAGCTGCGGCTCCTCCCTCTGCCGCAGGCTCCCACATTTCCTCTGTGACCAAGCAAAGTTCATTGTACAGCTTGAGAGGAAGAAGAGCTATAGAAAATTCAGATCACACTCAAATGCTCTGCAGCAGATAGAACTACCGGCATCGTCCTCCGCCGTAAGTACTGTTGATATCTGGAGACATTCCCTGCCAGTTTTCTTCTCTCCTTGTTACCTGGCTCTGAAGCTGGCAGCATCAGTAGGGTCTACAGTGAAGAGACACATTTAAGCCTCAGTGGAAAAAGACTCAGGGTAAAACTAAGGATACCACTAGATCACATTGCAGAGTGAGAATCAGCTACAAACAAGACACCAGGAGGATGTAATCCGGAGAGGGAGGTGGAAGTGGTTGACTATACAAGGGCGAGTTGGAGGTCAGATCGAGGATGAGTTCATGGATGAGGACGTCGTCAGGCTGCCCCCAGGGCGGGGCTGATGAAGACAGGCCCCTGAGAATGCTCTTGAGATGGCCTGGGGCTGGGGGCGGGGTGTCAAAGACCCTCAGAAGTCCTCTCTGTCCATCCCACCCCCATCTCCAACTAGTTTAAGACATACCAATCTACTTGGGAAATCTTTAAAAATTAATTTTTTCCCCAAAATTAAAAAAGAGGATCTTCCCCCTTCCCCGCCCCTGAAAGTCTCAGGAAGAAGCCATTGATGTAAGCAAACTGAAGTGCAGGTGGTCTGCTCTGCAGAGCGTTGGGGGCCTGGGAGCCCTCTCCCACCCCCCGTCCCTGAGCTCACCCAAAACAGTGTCAGAAACCTGCCGCCGATTCCTCACTCCCTTGCTCCCTTGGAGAAGCCCTGTTTTCCTCTCAAATTTCCTAGAATTCCTCCAAGTTGCTGCTCTCCGTGACCCTCGTTTCATCCCCTCGCCTTTCTGTACATTTGCTCTGCCCAGTCTGATGAAGGTCCTCTTGTTGGGTCTTAGACAACTGTGTACTTCTGCAAAATTCCCCGAGCCCTTCTCCGGGAAAGATTGACCAATACGAGGTCGGGGGTGGGGGTGGGGCTGGAGGTGTAGCTGTTTTAGATGCTAGTAAACCTGACCGTTCCTTGAGGATTAACAGCAAATCATGAATAAAGTCACTGGGATTTGATAAGGGTTTTTCCTCTCAGATAATTAAAGATTCTTTCCAATACCCGCCCCCCCCACAACATGTGAAGGTCATTAGGATCACACGGAAGCAGATAAAAGACACAAGTCCCCAGCCTCGCACTGCCCACAGGGCCCCTGTGCACTGTTTTTGCCATCCTGGCATCTTTTCAGCAGGCGATTCTTTTCCTTAATACCTCCTACTTAATCCTCAATTTTCTTTTAAACATCAGATATTGGAGAGGCTGGCACCTCGTTTAGGCAGCAAAAAACTCTAGTGCTTTGTGGCCGGGACTAGCCAAGGAGAGAGAGATTTTTTTGATACAGAAGAATAATTCATTAAAGGAGATAATGGAGGCAATTTAAACCATCCACAAACATATCACCGAGTGAATAAAACTCATCACTCTCAGTTCCAGGTCATGGCTGGCTGAAATGATGAAAAAGGCAAATAAATAAATAAATAAATAAATAAATAAATAAAACCAACTGAAGAAATGGGTAAAAAATCTCGCTGGGGCTCAGTCAAGCCTGACAATTTAGAATTTGACAAACAAGCAGGAGAAAAAGAAAATGTCATTAATATTATGAGAAAAACTGTCTGGAATAAAGCACTGAATTTTCATGCTGTTTTTTTCACTTGAGCACTTACACGGTCTAAAGGAAAAATCTGACTTTGAGCTGGTATTTGTGCACATCCAATTACAGCTCGGGGAATCTCACTTAAACACCCATGTGCTAGAAGCGTATATTGTCTCATGAACCAGTGTGAGCGGATTGGGTAATGGGGAAATACAGGAACGAGGGGGCAGAACTGCAAGACTGGGGCGTTTGTGCCTGCGAATCAGCTGGCGAGATTCCTGCCGATGACCAGGGGCATCCGCTGCCTGAATCTGAATGGGTACCTGTTTGCCCATCAGCCCTGCAGCCTGAGTTTAACATGGAAAGGGGCAGATGTTAACTGTCGAGAGGGGTGTCTTAAACTCTTCTTCTCCCTGTGTTTCTCCAAAGAGAATTTAAACTCTGTCTCGGGAAAACTAAGAAATGATCCACTTACCCTATGAGATGGGTCTCATGAGAGGGCTCAACCAGGATCATTCAACTAACGGAGAGAAACAAATCATGGCATTAAAGAGGTGGAGGGCACCGCAGGAGCACTGTTCCCGCTCTCCAGCTGGTGTGGGAAAGCCCAGGCCACGTCCCTACGGGGTGCATTTCCCACCTCCGCCAGGTACTTTTGGTGCCTGGCCGCTCTGCTCCCTACACACAGAGGCCATGCCCTTGGTGGGCAGCCCTGACTGTGGAAGGCTCCTTTCTTCAACTGCGTCAAACCCTGGGCTATTCATGAATTGGCTTCCGTTCTTGTTCGCAAAAACATCCAGTGCGTTTCCAACATGTGACAACCTTTCAGATATTATGTCTCACTCAGTGTCATTTCCCTCCTAACTTCCACCTTGTAGTTTGCTCAACCCAATGGCAACACCCTTAGCTGACTGAGGTATAGGGAAGAATTAAATCTTTCTCCCCTGCAACGCTTTCCTTCTCCCTCCCCTCCCCACACACTGTTACAAGGTTTCTCAACTATTTCAGAATAAGTTACAAGTGTTTCTGTGCACCAGTTCTGAATTTCCTGAAAACAGTGATATTCTCTTACATAACTGCTGTTTATCTAAATCTAACGTGCATTGACGAGGTACTGTTGGTTAATCTACAGCCCTTATTCAAATTTTACTAATGCTTTCTAGGCCAGGATATAAATTATAATTATGTTGTTCTTAAGTGTCAGGTATTTTTAGTGTCTTTAGCTCAATGCCTCCATTTTTTGTTTGTTTGTTTGTTTTTTGCCTTTCATGACCTTGACATTTTTGAAGAATATAGGTCAGGTATTTTGCAGCATGTCCCTTGTGTGGGGTTTGCCGGCATCTCGCGCGGTTAGATTCCGCGTTTGTGCAGGAATGCCGTGTTTGTGCAGCGCGTCGTATCTGGTGACGCGCTCTGATCGCTCTATTAAAGTGACAGCTGCCTGTTTTGCCCACTGGAGGGTTCCTGGTCTTCCCTTTTGCGTTAACCAGTGTCTCCGGGAGGCACGCCAGGGCACCCTTAGGTGAGGCCCTTGGGGGAGCCTGAGCCTGACGCCCCCTTTCCCGTTGGTTTCAGAGTCTAACAGCCGCCGGGCGGTGAACAGAGGCTACGTCACCAGCCTGCTCAGGCTGCATCAGGATTGGCACAGCCGCGACGAAGCCGATACCTACGTGCCGATCCGCCGGGCGCTTCTGCTCTGTCTCAAGCACATCGCCACCCTCCGGTCTGGCAGGGAGGCCTTCCTGGCAGCTCAGGGCATGGAGCTCCTCTTCAGCAGCCTGCAGGTAATCAGCGTGGTGGCCACCTCTGCCTCGGATGGTGCCTGGGTGACTCCCACAGGCGTCCTTCCGGAACCGTCCGGAACAGAGCTGGGGAAACCTCAGCGCAATTCTTGCTGCCTGCTGTGGGGAGGTGTTCCGGATCCAAATCCTCATTCATTGATTCGCTCATGCATTCTTTCATCTGTTCAGTCCATGTTTACTGGGCACGCACTGTGGCGCAGTGGTTGAGAACGTAGACTTTAAAGCTAGAGAGCCTGGGTTCAAATCCCAGCATCTGCAGCTATGAAACATGGAAGCCACCCAAATTCTCTGGGCCTCGAGTTTCTCCTTTTCCTCCCTCCCTCCCTGCTCCCCTCTCTCCCTCTCTTCTTCCCTCCCTTCCTTCTCCTTTTTTTCTTCCCCTTCTTCTCTTCCTTTTTGTTGGTGTTTTATGAGTGTGAGCAGTTACTGGGATAATTAGCACTGCGAAATCTGGTGAGGGATATGACAGAAAAGACTTCTGACTTTGTGGGGCAAACATTTCGTAGGAGAATCAGACACCACAGAAGCAAAGAATTTCATGAGGAAGATAATTTCCGTAAAGGTCTGTTGCTGACCCCGTACCCCAGCAGGATATGTGTTTAGGATTTCCTGGATTGCAACCCGAGTGACAAATTCCTGAATTTCAGCCCTGGCTGGTGTAGCTCAGTGGATTGAGCGTGGGCCTGTGAACCAGACAATCGCGGTTCGATTCCCAGTCAGGGCACATGCTTGGGTTTCAGGCCAGTTTCCTGCAGGAGCCAGTTCCCTGCAGGGGATGCACGAGAAGCAACCATACATTGATGTTTCCTTCTTCTCTCCTTCCTTTCCCCTCCAAAGATAAATAAATAAAATATTTTTTAAAAAATTCCTGAATTTCCCTTGACAAGGGCTAATTTAAACACCACTATACAAGGCTGTATTCACCCTCTGTACTGATGACATGACCCTCTTTCCAGTATTTACTGTCTTCCCACCCCTCCATTCCAGGGGCAAGGCAGCTGTGATTCCCACACATGATGTTCTCTGCTGTCTGTCCTCATGTTAGTCTGTGCTCCCTCCACCAGTCTTTTTGCTTTTCTCTGCACAGCCTCCAGTGCATCTCTGCTCAGGAACATCTGAGGTAGTGAAGCAGTGGATGAGAGTGTTGTTTTCCAACCAGGACGCCTGTAGACTTTTTCCCATTTAAAGGAATAGCTCCCCCCCCTCTAAATAATAACATAATATCACTCTGCAAAGCAATATCTAATTTTCTCTGCTTTCACCTCAGGGTCTCTCTCCATCATTGCAGATTTCGGAGCTCCTCAGTCATGAAATTGCTATATTTTATACTCTGTTCCTCTGGATGAGGAAGCACTTTGAATTTTCCCAGGCATCACCGTACTTTGTAAGCTTGTGTCCCCCGAGTCTCTAATCGCTCCCAGCCCTAGTGAAGCACCGCCTGCACTGCTGACACCTCCTAGCCCCCCACTCCAGCTCCACTGTCCTCTGCGGTAATGGCTGTTGGTCTGTTTGGTGTTAGAAAACACCTCACAGGGCTGTAAAAGAAGATGATGCTCTCACAGGCACATGTGTGTGGTGAGAAGAAACTACCAAGGGGTGTGCAGGCGTGAAGGGGGCTGGGATCTCAGAAGCAGCTCCTCGGCAGGTCCGTGAAGACCTCAGCTGCCTGACCAGGCAAGCCGCAGGTGCCCAGCTGCCAGTGGCTTCTTGGAATGGAGGCGGGATGTGAGTGAGTGGAGGCCGTCCCTGGTCTTTGCAGCTGGGTCTCCCTGGCTGCAGAGCCTCCCAGCCCCTGGCTGCGAGCACCAGTGTCACTGCAGCTGTGCTGGAGTTGGAGCTGCCTCTCGACCCTCCCCTCTTCCGCCAGAGAAGGCTTGCACGTAGATCACAGGATGGCCGACTTGAGAACCTTGGTTCCAGTCAGGTCATTTCAATGGCTGTTGCAGATTCTGCTGCGGCTGCTGCTGTTCCAGCTGATGGTGGTGGTGGTGGTGATGGTCATGTCAATGATAATGAAGGAAGAGGAGGAGGAGGGATTGGACTTGAGTGCTTACTATGGCCTAGTGCTGGCTCCGCATTTTACACAGACTCTGATTTCAGCATTTTCAGGGATTTGAAATCGGCGGTCTCCCTGGGGGTCCCCACTTCTGTCCACGGCAGGAGCAGAGTGTGCCGCAGGGTCACCTGGAAGGCTGCAAGAGCCGCATCCCCAGAGTTTCTGACTTAGCAGGTCTGGGGTGCAGCCCGGGAATTTACGTTCCTAACAAGTTCCTCAGTGACGTTGATGCTGTTGGTCTGGGAATCACACTTCGAAAATTGCTGTCCTGAGCTATTTCTGTTGGTGTTTATGATGGAACTGCAAACCCACTGGGCAGGAGAAAGAACTGTTTTTGCGTCTTTTCCCACAGCCTTTGTTCCCTGTATTGTTCTTTGCCTTTCTGCGGAGGCCACGATCGCAGGGCTCTCTTAATGAGCCCGTCGCTTTGTTTCCCGGGTCATGTTCTCGCACAGATCCACTAACGGTCCTAGTTGAGGGGATCAGGTTGTCCTTGGTGCAGTGAGGGTGCTGCGCAGTGGAATGGGACCTTGCTGGAGCTCTATATGAGGAAGGGGGAAGAAGGACGACAATTGGAACTTAAGGCAGAAAAGAACCTCTCCAAGGTACTGTGCAGCAGTTTGAGGTAGTTATTGATTCGGAGACGGGGGTCATGGCAGGCAGAAGTGGGTAATGGCAGACCGGCTCTCTGCCTCCTAAGACTGCAGGTCAACACAGTACCTGTGATTGGCCGTCTCCCCTCCCTCCTCTCCTGCTCCTCCCCACTCAGTTCTCTCGTCTTCCACACACTCGTACTTACTCAGTGAGCGCTTGGAATCGTCTGACATTACCAGGGTGAAGTGGCCTCCACTAGCCCTCTTTCCTGCTCTTGGTCCAGGTCACCTGGTTGGCAGCACGTCAGCACACAGCAGGGGTGAGAGCATTCTTGGTCATATCAGGACGCGTTTGCTCTAACAGTTGGCTTACTCTCACCGTATTTTAGAGTCATTCAGACAGCTTGAATCTGTGGCTTAATTTTGTTAAATGTTTTTTCTTCGCGTTCTCTCACATGGAGCCACCTGTGATGTGGCCCTGAAGATCCCACAGTGTGACTGCACTGTGGACAGTCTGCGTGCCCCGTGGCGGGTTCCTGGCACCCTCCGTGTCTCCGACCGTGACTCGTCGGCCCCAGAGCTTGTCGGAAACCCCTTAGGAATATCTCACTGGAGGCCCACGCTAGTCCACTACCTGGACCACGTCAGTAGACAGAACACTTACTAAGAGACTGATGCAAATGGCCCTTTTTCCCCCCCAAAGAGGGGACCAAACAACTCCCATCTCTCCCTCCCAATTTAGCAAACTCGTTCTCGCATTTTTCACTGTGTCTGAAAAGAAGGGGCTTGTCCTGTTTCATCGGTATCTGAATATCACATCTGCAGAACCCACGTTTTCTTTGCTTTGGGTGGGTGCCAAGAGGAATCAGGGCAGCGGGCTTTGAGAAGAGGCCTGCTACTTAATTTAGGTGCTTGGGATTCAGTCGGTCATTTCTTCTGATTTCGTATTTTATCCTTTTCCTTGACGTTTTTTTCTCTTTGGATAACAGCTGAAAGAGGAAAGTAAGACTTCCGTCTACTCGGCTGCTCATTCTCTAATGTGGGCAGTCGTTCACAGTGGCCCGTGGTGGCCGGAGAAGAGGCCCCTCCCCTTCCCCCAGCCATCCCGCACAGCAAGGCCCTTTAGGTGCACCGTTCCCTGAAAGAGAATATTCCTTGAATATTCCCTGAATGTTTAAGCCCATATTCAGACTACATTTAAACTTGTTCCAATGACACAGGAGCTGGGAAAGAGAAAGAATGCAGGTTGTACCCTGGGCCAAAGCGGGTTCTACACTAGACAAAGCTCCCCACCACAGTGTTCAAGTTCCACCTCCTGTGGGAAGGGTGTTTACTGTCCTCCTAGCCTGTGTGTCATTTGTCACCCAGGGACTCTGCGTGAGACACAGGGTCTGACACACTCCGCCCTTTGTTCAGAACCGGCTGGATGACCCGGGCTTGGAACCCGTCACGTGCGTCACGCTGCAGGTCCTGAGGCAGTGCTCCCCGAGGAGCCCCCTCCCCCTGGCGGCAGCCAGCAGCGCCTACACCTTCCTGGCCGCCGGGAACACCCCCTCTGGTCCTCCGCCTGTTCTCGCTGAAGGTAAAGGAAGTGGGTATCTGTGGGCTCGCAAGTGGGTTTCTGCATCTTGGCAATATTTCCTAGGCATGCAGATGAAAGTGAAAATCAGTTCTTTCGCAGGCCAACCGTGATTATCCCGTAAGCTAATTAGAAATATGTATGAAAAAGCAAGTTTTTCAAACACCGAGTGAACAAATGCCAGGTTCACTTGTTTTGTCTGTGCTTATTAACTGTTGCCACTTTGCCTGGTGGCTATTGAATGCCGGTACGGTGATCTCAGCTAATTAAAGACAATCTATTCACTGGCCTGCGGTTGAGTCCCTCCGCTGTACTGACTGGTTCTGGAATTAATTTGCCCCAAGGATAAAATTGAAATAAAACTTCTGTTATTTAAAACCTCATGCTAGTCCTAGTAGAATATTTGAAAGTATGATGGTCCGATCTTCAAGTGTGTTGTCAAAAGCTTCTAGTGCTCTTTTTTCCAGTTCCATCCTCCTTACGTGGGACAGATTTTTCCTGAGGCATCATCTTGCCACAGTGGAACTGGGTGTGTCTGTTGGTGTTTGTTTCAAATAATTTCCTTCATATCAAAACGAAGGAGTCAATCAAAGTGCAGCAAATTTTGAGTGTATGTGATCGCTGGCCTTTGGCCATGTTGGCTGCAGGAACTCTCCTCAGTTGGGTGGGGGAGGCCAGAGTGGCGGCCGTGTGTCATTCTGTGCTGCACTCATTTTGCAGCCAGCTAATCCAAATCCAAGACAGAGGGGAAGCCTCACCTAGTTCCCTTCTTTTTCCCCACCCAGAGGATTTTGAAGACGATGGTGATGAAGAAGAGGACAAGGACTCTGATTCCGAAGATGCGAAGGAGGAAGTAGGTACACCAGGCCTTGCTTCTACTGTTCTCCGTGTTCATAGTGGACAGAGGAAAATAACCATTTTCTCTATTTAGCGAATACCAGTGTTAATTTTGAGGACTGCATTTTCCCTCACGGGTGCCTGGCAGATAGGTATGTGGAATCAACCACCGTTGCTGTTCTTGACCTCCAGGTTGTTGCCTCTTGGTCAGCCCGTGAGGCCTTTCGTTGTGAAGTCAGAGGCTACCTGTTATGAAGACACCTCATGTTTTATCACTAAAACGTGTCCTTCTGGGTGGACACTCAGTGCTTAGGGTTGGCGCCTTTAATGTGGGATAGACGTTCAGGCACAGAGACCCAGGAAAGAGTTTCTAGGACAATTTTTCTACTAGATTTCACCATCCTCTGTGAGTCACTCTTTCTGTCCTTTCGGCACAGGACCAGTGCCCCGTGCAGCTCTTGCCCCTTGGGGGGCTGGGCGGGTCATGCTGCCTGGAGTTGCATGGTGTCCACCGCCCAGCCCACAGGGCAGCGGCACCCTCTGGCCTCTCACCCGTGGTGACCTGTGCTGTAGAACAGAAGTCAGCACACTTTCTACAAAAGGTCAGACGGGAACTACCTCAGGCTCTGCACCCGACAGTCTGTCTCAGCCCCTCACCTTTGCCGTCATAACACAAAAGCACCTACAGATAATACATGAACGGTAAGGCATGGCTCTGTTCCAGTAAAACCCAGTAACAAGAACAGGCAGTGGCACAGAGTGTACCCACTCTATTTCTAGAGAAGAATTTCTAAACTTTGGTACCACTAGCATTTTGACTGCGTAATTCCTTTTTGTGGGGCTGTCTGCGTATCGTAGGATGCGTGTGTAGCAGTATCCCTGGCCTCCACCCGCTAGATGCCGGCAGGACCCACTCCTTCCCACCGTCCCCGGTCATGAACCAGAAATGTTTCCAGGAAGCGCCACATGTCCTGGGGGTGGCGGGCAGATCACCCCTGGCTGAGGACCACTTCTGTAGAGGAGCAGTAACTTTATCTATGAGTTGCTATTGTGTCTTCGTTTCTGTTGGTAAACGTAAACGTGGACAAGCCCTTTCAACCTGCATTTCCTTAATTGTGTCATTGACAAAAAACATGATGGAGAAGTACATGCTGCCTTTTGTGACGTTCCCAGACATGGAACCTGAATTTTAAAATCTCTGTCCATCTGTGCATCCCTCCATGCATCCATCCGTGCGTCCATCCACCTCCCTCCTTTTTGCTGACCTGTTCACTTGCCTACCTGACTAGAGAGAAGGCGACCGTTTGAGTTCTGTCACCATGGTCACCCGCCGTGCTGGTGGGAGTGGCAGACCTAAGGGCGCTACCTCTTGGCCGGGTCTCTGGGTTAAGGCTGCTATTGATACTCTGGTGTTTTCAGGGTTTTGCTGATACATAGAACCATTTCTGAAGCCATCAGTAGAGGAAATTGGTTCTTCGCTGTAGCTTGGTGGTACAGGACTTGGAGTCCTTGCTGGATTATTTGAATAATACTGTGCTGCTGAAGTCATTCATCACTGCCACTTCCCCTCCCCGCCCGCTGGCTCTTTGATAACGGAGCGTCTAATGCAGTGTCAGTCACCTCTTGAAAGGGGTGCGGAAGGACAAGCTGAAGCCAGTGCCTCATTTCCCACAGCACTGGGGAGGCTCGGACGTTCTCCCTCGTCCCCACTTTTCAGGTGGTGGTGGGCTGGGGCGAGTGGAACTGAAACAATAAACACATCCAGTTGGGAAGGCCTGGGAATTACTCATTCAAGCCTTTGAGCCAAGAAGATGAGAACTCAGTTGCATGAGCACGAGTTGCAGAAGCAGAGGAGCGTCGGAAGCGGGGCTGGGTTTTGGGGCTTCCCAACAGCAAGGGGTTCACGCTCCCACAGATGTGTTTGTCATTGGCAGACCTGGCAGCATTTCCTGCAAAAAATGTGGGAAGGAGCCAGGAGTGTTTCAGGTCATTTGGAAAGCTTAGTCGGTAATTAAGACCCGTATCTTAGAAAGAGTGATTAAAAGGAACCTTTGATTTGCAAAGGGTCCTCAGAGTGGAAAGTCTGATCAAAAGCTCTCGGTGCCAACGTGAGAAGAGAGAAGCTTATACACAGACCAGGTGTCGGCCACGTTTTTTTCTTCATGGACCTAACCACCTGTGGGACCAGTGAGCCAGCAGCTGATGGATCACACAGGTTACATGGCACTCCTCACTTCACACATGCCACTGACTTCCCCGGGCATTTCCATTGGCACCAGCCTGGGGCATGGCTGTGGCTGCTGCTGAGATGGAGGAGGCCTGGAGAGAGAGAGAGAGAGAGAGAGAGAGCGAGCGAGAGAGAGCGCTGAGATCATCACCACCAGGCTGTTGAGTTTGGGCCTGGTGTGCACTGTATCTGAAAACATCATTAAATCAGCCGCATGGGATCTGCTTGTCTTTTAATCTCAAGTTTGGAGGAAGATTGTGAAGGATGGATGGAATTTTGCATTTGCTTTTTTCCACATTTATTTGATTTAGGGGAGAGTAATCTAGGTCTTTAGGGCTGCCAGGTTTTTTCTCAACCAACCCAATATAGCCCTAAAATACAGGGCAGATTTTTCTGCCCTGTTTTATTAGGGAAACTCGATCTAGGAGAGACATGGGAAGATGAGGAGATGGGACGGTTTGATTCCTGGAGTCCCTTCTGTGTAAGAGTCTGTAATCTTTGAAAAGTACAGAAGCATTTGGAAGAGTCACCAGCACTGTTAAACTATTATGAAACAATGATCTAGTAGGAAAAAAATGAAGTCTGGGATTATTCAACCCAAAGAAGAAAAGATTGGTGGCCATTTGGTGAACTTTTACGAATCCAAAGGGATAAAGGTGTCACCAGAGGTTCCAAACGCAGTCCCAGGTGCTAAAGCTCAGCAGAACACCTGCTTCTCAGGTCTTCCTCTTATTCTTTGTCTTTCAGCCACTGATCTTCTGTAAGCAGATTTGACCAGTTCCTTCTCCTAGTGACCCCTTGCCCTGAGTCTTTGCATAGTCAGAGATTATTGTCATTTAGGTCCAAAAGTGTTACCTCCTCAGCTTTCTCAGGTCAGCTAGTCTGAGCAGCTTCCCGCACCCTGGTCTCCATCGCAGTCACATCACCGCCTTTCGTGACTTCTGTGGTGCTTATCACTGTTTGAAATTACTTTTTCATTTATTTATGTTCTTATTTACTCTCTTACTCTTTCAAAAAGGCGAATTCCATGGGAGCATGGGCCTTTCTCTATTCCATTATCACCAGGTCTTTAGTTCTTCCAGACCAGCTGCTCATAGTAGCTGCTCATTAAACACTTTGTGAGAAGAGTGATGGACTGCCCTGGCCGAGGGGCTCAGTCGGTTGGAGCATCGTCCCGCACACCAAAAGGTTGTGTGCTTGATGCCTGGTCAGGGCACATACCTGGAGTGCGGGTTTGATCCCTGGTCAGGGTGTGGATAGGAGGCAACTGATCAATATCTCTCTCTTCCCTCCCCTTCCTCTCTCTCCCCCCTTCCTTTCTCTCTGAAATCAATAAACACATCCTGAGGTAGGGATTAACAAAACAAACGAAGGACCTGAATGGCAAAGGTAGATAGATGAATAGGTACAATAATTATGAGTATGTTAATAGTAGTGGTGAAATATAAAAAGTTCTGTTGCGCTTCATTGTTTCCATAGTTCATTTCATATAAAATACTATCTATTTACGATGTGGACCGATAATGATAAATACTAACATCAGTATCTCTTACTTTACAAATACAACCTGACATATTAAGTTGCCCTTTGCATAGGCCAGCACTCTGGTTTGGAGGCAAGAAAACCACGTCCCGGGTGTGTGAAGGATTATACATGTAGTTCGTCTTGATGCGTCTTAGGGTGGCTTTCTTGGTTGTAATGCAGTTTGTGACTATTCCTTGTAGGATGATGACTTGGAAACAGATGTGAACAAGCTGAGCTCCAAACCTGGACTTGACCGGCCCACAGAGGAGCTGACCCAGTACGAGGCGATGTGTCTGGAGCTCTCCTGCCGCTTTGAGGTGGGCCGTATGCCATGGGTCTGCTCCGTGATTTCACAGTGGGCTCTCTGCAAAGCTGGGGGCCGCACAGAGGTCTCCAGGTGGAAAGCCTGGCCCATCATTAGCAATCTGCTTCTGGGATCTTTCCGAGAGTGAAGCAGGTTGCTAAGCAAGAAGATGGAAAAGTTGGCTGAGCTTAGGGTGCCGGCTGGAGTCCTACATCCTAACACCTGACACTGAGGATGGAAGGACAGGATGAAGGGACTCATTGCTGCCCATTGGTTGTCTGGGGGGTGGGGTGCCCTCCCCCCACACACTGAAAAAGCAAGTGAAATTCTCCATGATTTATTTGCTGCCATGTTGAAGTGGGCGCACTGTACCAGATGGCTTTCTGCAAGAGAGTGGCTAGCCTTGCTTTGTCAGTGGAGGCGAACTGAGAACCTTATACCTGCTGATGCTGACCTGGAGGCTGGTCGCTGCTGCTACTGCTGTTGCTGCCACCTGTATTGTAGATCTGCCTTTTGGTCTCAGTCATCTGCCAGTGACCCTCAATCAGTCATATGGCCCTATGGGGCCCTACCTGATGGTACAAGCCAAGTCCCATGTTGAAGAGAGTTAGAGTCATTTACCTCCCTCCAGAGAGCAGAAAGGGGTTGGCAGGTAAAAATTTCAGGGAGGAAATTTCAGATCAGTGTGAAGAACACTTTTCGTAAACAATTAGAATGATCCTCAAATGAAAGGCACCATCTTGGGGTTCTGTGAAGACCTGATAAATGAGGTTCTTCAACCGGACTGCCTTACTGGGGGTGTTGCAGAAGGCCTTCGTGTGCTTGATAGGAGTATACTAGACCCACCAAAAGCCCCCCCCACAGATGTGAATTTCTGTGGTCCTGCCACTTATTAGACTCTCAAGGCTTGGTCTCCCCATGGCTGACCTTGGAAAAGCCCCAGTTCATGGGGTCTATGCTGAGCCCTGAGCCCAGAGAGTAAGGAGAGGGAGTCACTTGTACTCTCTATCTGGAAGTGAATACTGATGTATCCTTTTGTACTTTAAACCTGAAGGAACTGGAGCCGAAATCTGGAGACGATCTGAACTCTGAAGAGACCGAGTACACCAACCACCACCACATTCCAACCACTGCCTTCCCGAAGCAGCATTGCTGGAATGAGGACCAAAGCTCCCGGGGGCAGGAAAGAGAAGACACAGTCCAGACTCCCCTTCCGAGCATGGTGAGGAGGCGGTGGTCCACCGTACATCTTGCCTCCAAAACAGAACCTGGAGGGAACCCATACCAAAAGGCCCAATCCAGTGGACTGGGAATGGATTCTTCTGCAAATGAAATTGTGGACATTCAGGCCCTCCTCAAAGAGGATGCTTGGGACATAGACATGATTTCCTGCCCGAGGATAAGTACCTCCATTTCCAATTCCACCAGGTCTAGAGAAACTGCTGAAGTAATAGATGAGCTTCTGCAGTTACATCCCCAGCACATCCCCTTCCATGACCCCTGTGTTTATATGGCCAAAGCCGGAAGAACCAGGTCCGTGGCTGACTTCAAGAGGCTGGCGTTTCCTGACCTCTGGGGGCATCGTCCACCTCCATCTCCAGAGCCCATGTTGGAGCGCAAACGTGGAATCCAAAGGTGATGGTGCTGCTGATTGCAGAGCTACGTTTCTCTCTTCTTTAATATTTTCGTAGGAGGAATGGTGTGCCCAATAGTTCTGCTCTCTGTAGAAAAGTGAGCATGAGTTGGAAGCGTGTTAAAGCCATTTGGGAAACTTTGGCCAAACACACAAGCTCGCTGGTGTTCTAGGACATTTCAGAGCCAGGGCGGGGCAGTGGGAGGCATGTGTTTCCCGAGAGAGCCCTTTGGATGATGCCCTGCAACCCCTTACCCCCCCCCTGCATGGCAAGCTGCTACACACAGGATAATCCAGTTTCTGCCAATACTGGCGTCATTGCTCAGGAGGGTGCTGAGAAAAACCAAGTGTGGGCTGTCTGCGATCTCCTTTTGTGTTCATTGCAAACTGGTATCTGGTCCTTTGTTAATGGGAGGCGTGCACCTTCGTCTCACAGTCCAACCGCATAGCGTTTGGTGTGGCTTGGAGAATAGTTCCCTGCATCACTGAGGATTGCATGAAACCAACGCATTCTTGGGGTGAGAAGCCCTGGGTGATGGATTATTCCCAGAATTCAGGAGCGGGAGCTTTTCCTTTGGCTCAGCAGAGTGAGATTCAAATGAAAATTACTAAAGCCAGGGGAAAAAAATTATTTTCCCTGAAAAAAATAAAAATGGAATATGCATGCACTCAGTCAATGGGCAAAGTGTGCGTACCAGAAAGTATCATTAACTTATTTTCCAGTTCATTAGCAAATCGATGGCGGAGCCCACGAGCTGCTCCCACTCGGGCCCTGGCTGACATCTCTGGCCTCAGCCCTGCATGTTCTCTGTCACGTTCAGGTTCCCGAGAGACACACCATCGGGGCTGGCCCAGCAACAGCTTCCCCCTGGATAGAACATCTTCCCCCGCATCCTGGCATCACGTCCGCCTCCCCTTCTCCTTTCTCCCACCCCAGAGGCTTGGATCGAAAATTCAAGGAAAAAATCAGAAAGATCCTTAAGCTGCTTTTCTACATCTTTCTTAAATCTCCTAATATTGGTGTATCTTAGAAGATCAGCCTCAATCTCTGGAGCAGACAGAACCTGAGGAACCTAAGTGACACAGGATCCGAAGACTCACTGGAGCCTCCCAGACCTTAGGATGCTAAGGGTCAATACCTCCGACATCCCCTCAAAACGGCCAGTGCTCAGCACCCTCTTATTCACACAACCAGAAACCTCAGACATCCTTTACCTGAACACTCTTTACAAAACTCTCCTTCCAGGCAGAATACTTGCGCTACAATCCAGCCTTGCCGCTTCCTACGTTCCTACACCCAGTGCGGTTTTCTTACTGCAGAAGAAGAGAAGGAAGGAGGAGCAATGTTTCTTTGCTAGTTCAGCTCAAGCTTGGGGCATTATTAAGCTTTCCTATTTTTCTGATGACTCCCCCGGCCCCTTGCAGGTGGCCACAGGACCAGTGGGTTAGGGAGTGAGGGTCAACCTTGAAAATGCTTCTAATTTTCCTTTTCAGGATCAAGATATTTGAGGATATCCGGAGGTTCATCCAGCCCAGTGATGTTTTAAACAAAGTTGTCTTCAGTTTAGACGAGCCTGGGTAGGTGGCCTTGAACACCAGTGGAAGGTGGGTGGGTGCGGCAGGGAGAATTCTGAGCTTGACAGTGTCCTGGTAGTAATCCGTTCCTACTCCCAAAGTCAGCCTGGTGAACATCTGGGTTAAAAATCTATGAGACAAAGCTTCTCTCTCAGAGAAGCTGTACCCCAGAATGGCAATAACACCGTGTTTGCATGGTCCCTCTTTCATTGCAGGCAGGACACTGCTTCCAACTGCTTATGCTTCTCCTCGCAGTTCGAGTCAGGAAATCTCCGCAAGGCCATCCAAGTGCGCGAGTAAGTAAGGAAAGCTGCCCTGGGGCAGCTCCAGAGTGCTGCCGTGACCACCTCTTCCCCTCCCACTGACCTCACACTGATTGGTAGCTTGAGATCAGCCGAGACAGTGGTATTTATGCTATGCAAAGTGGCAAATACAGCAAGTGAAGGCTGAGAGTCAGTTGGGAAACACTGGCCAGCGTGTCACCAGCTGAAGTCATAGCAAGGTGGAGACCAGAAGCGACCAGTTAGGGATGCACCCGTGTTCCAAAGAGTTGGTCCATATTGGGGGGTGACGCACTTTCCTGGGGATCTTTATACTTCCACTCATGCCAGGGTCCCTGTGTCTTGCCTTGTCTGCAGCTCCCCTAGCTGTAGACTTGGGAGGCAGAAACCTTGGGCCCCCATGGGGAGGAGAGCCCTCCGTTCACGGCGCTCAGTGCGTGTCTCTGCCAGAGCCCGCCAGTGAGCTCTTGCTCCCAGAGAAGGGTCCTGCAAGCGAAGAGAGCCCGGGACTGCACAGGCTCGCAGGAGGGAAATAAAGCAAAAACTTCCAGCGGCAGAGATGTTGCTTCTTCGTGCTGTGATTCTCTGTGCTGTAGCTGTGTAGACTCCATGCATCATTTACAGAAGGCCAGATACATCACCATCGTCTGTTGCCATCCAAAGCAACAGTCCAGAGCAGGTCATGATGTGGTGGCCACAGACTTTGAGCGAGTCCCCGACTAACTGCATGGATTCATGTCCTCCCCCACGGAAGAGGACAGTGAGAGCCACCACATCGTGGAGACAGGAGCGTTAGTGCACAGAGTCCTTAGAGTAGCCCCAGGTGCACGGTGAGTGCCGAGTCAGCGTTTGCACCTGCTCAGGGGCCACGTGTGCTCTGCTGGGGCACAGACCTGTTTGGTGTCCACCTAGGGAGTCAGTCCTGAAGTTTTCATTTTTGGGCGAGGAGATGAATGGTGATATTTTGTGGGCTGCTTTTTGTACATGCATTATTTCCAGAAAGCCCAACAAGAAAACAAGTGCAGGTCGAGCCAGTTGGGCTCCAGACAGGCAAGACCATCCGGTTGAGAATCCTTCTCAGTGGCCTCCTCCTTCTTGTCTGCCAGCTCAGCGTCTGCTTCTTCCTGTGGCTCCTGCCTTTAGTATTCCTTCCCTCCATCATTGTGTTCTGAGGGTCCAGGAGAGGAGACCTCCTTAGGGATCTGCTAGTGGGACAGTGGTCCGTCCAGGATGTGGCCAAGCTGCTGGCCTTGCCCAGGTCTCCCTCTCCGTATGCCCGCCTCTGGCCAGAGTGTAGGGGCTTAAATGAATCTGTTGTTTTCAGGATAATGGTGCCATGACAGAAAACAAACCTCCTTACAGGCAAGGAATTTCTATGATTCCTTTTCAGACACAGCATGGCAGGCATAACAGACCACTTCAAGGACGTAGACTTTTCAGGGTCCTTCTTGTGAGTGTCGCTCAGTGAGCCACACCGACCTCCGTGGTTGGAGTGGAGAGGGAATCTGTCAGTTAGCTCTGGGCTGCTCTGCTCAGTCTCATCCGAAGCTCTACCCTTCCCCAAATCTCACTACAGAATGGCCATTATCGGGACTCCAGAGTGGGAGAGGACGGACAGGTCAGAGCCAAAGCGTTCCCCTTTCTGGCCCTGACAGGGTGGCTCAGCTGGTGGGAGCAACTTCACGGACACCAAAGGTTGAGGGTTCGGTTCCCAGTCAGGTACATACTTAGGCTGCAAGTTTGATCCTTGGCCAGGGCACATACAGGAGGCAACTGATTGATGTTTCTCTCTCTCTTCCTCTCTCAAATCAATAAAAAACAAACAAATGTATCCTCAGATGAGGATAAAAAATTAAAAGAGCAGCTCAAGGAACATGCCAAGGGGGTGTGACAATAATTTTGAAAATGAAGTGCCCTTATAATGTTTAAAGTCAGATCTGCATTGCTAATTCTGTTGCTAAAGCTCAAAGCTCAAAAAATTAATTACCTCTGGGGCATGATGGCTGGGAGGGGACACACTGGAGCCTCCTGGGGTCCTATATCTTGATCTGGGTGGTTGTCAGATGGGTGTATGCAGATGAATTTATTTAAATTGCATTGTACACTTAAGATTTGTGCACTGTATGTCTTGCACGTACGTTGCATCAATTTAAAAGGGGCAAATGAATAAACAACCCCTGCGTGTTGCGAGCCTGGCTCATGTTTGTAGCTTTGCTGGGGATTTGCATATGCTATGTTAATTAATCTTTACAAACAGCAGTGCAAGTTTAGATGCTATTTTCATTTTCCATATGAGGAGACTGAGGCTCAAAAGTTATGTCTGGCTTTAAATAGGAACAGCACATCCAGCCAAACGTGACCACATTTTCTCTGGGAAATCACACACTTGCAAATACTTATTTATGCATTTTTTTCCAGCTAGCTAGAAACTTTATCACAGTTTAAAGAAGTATATATGCTACAGTTGTGTAGCTGACTGTTCCAATACCAAGAACCGGCTCCCCTCTGGTCCGCTGCCTGTGCCCATATCGTGAGCTCTGGATGAGAAGGATCACTTACCTGCCGTCCGAGACCCCGGGTCTTAGATCTGTCAGCAAAAACCTGAGATGTGCAGGCTCTCGGTGCCAGCAGGTACCTTAGAGACACTTAACTTGCTTCCATCCTTGCAGGTTTGAGTACGACCTGTTGGTCAATACTGATGTGAACAGCACCCAGTACCAGCAGTGGTTCAACTTCAAGGTGAGCGGCATGAGGGCTGCCACCCCTTACCGCTTCAACATCATCAACTGCGAGAAGCCCAACAGCCAGTTCAATTATGGTAAGAGCTCCTGGGGATGGAGGCTTTCTGGGTAGTGCGGGGGGTGAAGTCACTTTGTGAGTGTTCAGCTTATTACCAGAAGCCCTGCCGGCCTCCCAAAGGATTTGAAGCTGGGTTAACACAGTTTGGTGGCGAGGTGTGGCGAGACGGTGGCCGACACACGGTCAGTCGCTGCTGTGGAAGGGGAAGCCGGGGATCCCCACTCTGCTGTGGGACGTTACGTTACTGCCGCGCATGACACGCCAGCCGTCCTGTCTCCTTTGCCCTGCCTGGAGCTTTCTGAGCCTGGCGAGCTCTCTCCTTTGTTCCTTCTGTCTCTTAAATCCCACAGTAGCAAAGGCATTGACCTGTTCGTCACAGACGGGCAAACAGTGCAGCCCAACACCGATTTCACCGATTTCAGGAAACTCTCGAGAAAGTTTAAATTCTCCCGAATACCCGGGCCAGTTTTAGAGGAGACACTCAAAGGAGTACTGACTAGTGGCCCAGATTTATTTCAAACATTTGTAGGAATGGGAAATCCTGACTGTTATTGCTGGCTCATACACTAATTTATTGAGTGGCTTTGAGTAAGAAATAAATATTCCCATTTCTCCAGGTCTGAGCACAGGATACTGTCTCCGTTTTATGCTAAAAATAGATTCCTGCTGGTATAGAAACAGGAAATATGATCCTTGACTTTTGTATTCAGTTTGTGTGACTGCTGTAACAAATTGTCACAAGCTTTGCAGCTTAAATCCAGGCAAATTTATTCTTATAGTTCTGGAGTTTCCCTGGGCTTAGTCAAGGTGTTAGAAAGGCCATGCTCTCCCTGGAGATGCAGGTGGATTTTCTGCTTCCCTTTCCACCTTCCAGAGCTCCACTCCTTGTGTTCCTTGGCTCCTGGCCCCCTTCCTTGAACTTCCGAGCCAGCAGTGTAGCATCTTCAAATGTCTCTCTGGTCCAGTTGCATTGCTTCCGCTCTGTAGTTGAGCCTCATTAAGCCCCCTCTCATAGAGACACTGGTGATGGCTTTGGCCATGTAGTGCACTTGGTTAGGGTGTCATCACAACACACCAGGGTTCTGAGTTCAGTTCCTGGTCAGGGCACCTACAAGGATCAGCCAAATGAATGTATAAATAAATGGAACAACAAATTGTTGTTTCCCCTCTCTCCTGTCTTCTCTCTCTCTCTCTCTCTAAAATTTAAAAAATTAAATTAAAAAAAAAAGACAGTTGTGATTGCATTTAGGGCCCACCAGGATAAGCCCCCCATCTCAGGATCCTTCATGTCTGTAGAGTCTCTTTTGCCGTGCAAGGTAGCATTCCCAGGTTCCCGAAGTAAGACCTGGGTATCCCTGAGGGCCTTGGTACAGCCTGCTGCAATTCTTTTGCCCCTTTCTCCTTCCCCAGTGTTTTAATCCCGTCTTTGCTTTGTGCAGGGATGCAGCCAACTATGTATTCTGTGAAGGAGGCTCTTCTTGGCAGACCCACCTGGAAACGGACGGGCTACGAAATCTGTTACTACAGGTGAGTTAAAACATTGTTAGTTCCCCCCGGCTTTTCCGCGTTGCTCGTATAAACCTCAGCAATCCGTGCTTGTACGCTCTACTTGTCACTGCCCCTCCGGCACGTGCCCTGCCCTTCAGAAGCATGAGCACATCACACGGCACCCTCAGTAGACAGCTAGAAATGGCGTTTGGTTTGCTGGAGATGCTCTGTCTTCATGTGGGCACATGAGCACCTGTAGACCGTGTTGGGTGTTTATTAGAAGTTGCACCGACTCGCCCTGGGATGAGTGCATCAGGCTTTAGCTCTTTACATCTGTCCATTGTTCTTTTCAGTGAGCAGAAAGTCTGAGACATTCTAACCTGTTCTTACCCATCTTGTCTTCAGTTTTACAAAGTAGATGAGAGTGAATAGGTGACAAATACGTAGAAAGACAATTTTTTTAGAAAAAATAAAAGGAGGGTCTTCAAAATTCATCTTCAACCCTTGACCACTAATAAATGAAAGGTCAAAGACATTTGCATCAGTTTATCCTGTAAAAAAACCATAATGAAATTTAAATTATCTATAGCTTTTGATAAAAGAATTCCAGACCCCATGACTTGCTTATTTATGCATTTTGGAGTGGGAAAATACAAGACAAATTCATAAGAGAAAAAGGATAGGCATTATTAGAACAAGTAGAAAATGTATAATTCTCATTGCTATTTTTTAAAAATAGAAATTGATAGGCTAGTACTTATTTTCTTGGATAAAATAAGTCTTACCTTTTTCTGAGATTATACGAGGTGCCTTAAAAACTGTAAGCAGACATTCTAGAGTTTAGGTTGCTGTCAGTGTCCAGAAGAAAGAGTGTGTTACACACTCAGGCCCCGTGGCCTGTGAGACCGTGGGGACTGGAGAGGTCAGGGTCTTGTTGCTCAATCAGAAATCTCCACAGAGATGTCAGCAGTCTGCGGACCACAGAGCTGGGCCGACTAATAGCTCCTGATAAGAGAGCTGGCGTCTCCAGTCCTTGATGTATGAGCACATGGACCCAGGTAGTATGTTCATTATACTCTTCAGAACAATAGCAAACCGTGGTCATTGGTTGGCTTTCCCATTCACCTGTATAGTAACTCCCCTCTGGCCCATCCACTTAGAGACTCTCAGGATCTTTCTGTGGTCCAAAGAGGTTATTTACACTAAAAATCACCCCAGGGTAATATTTTTCCCAGCTGTAGGGAAAAATAACGAAATCCTACATGCGGACCTCCGTGTGTCAAGAATAACTTTTATTTTTCTCTGATAGTGGTAGCCCTAAATGAGCACAGAAGACCCGGCTTGCTGCCAGCCCCGGTCTGGAGCTTAGTTTTGGTGTGCGATCGAACAGATACAACATTCAGCATCCTCTCCCAGCGCACAGCTCTCGCTGCAGACTGCTGATTGGTGGGTGGGGAATAAGGAGCAGGCTTCAGGGGACTGAGCATCTGTCTATCTGCCAAGAGAAGGAAGAAGCCACACATCCAAGAGCACAGCCTTGGCCTAAGGAAAGCCCGCGTTAATGTTAATGGCTTTTAGATTCATTAACAAGACCATTGTTATGTGATTAGAGAGGTAACATGAAAACCATGAATGTATAATGTAATTCATTTTTCATTTTCTAGTCATGAATACAACGGAGATAAGTGGGTGATTGCTACATCACAGTGTAGTTTGTTTGACAATTATTCACCACGTTATGTGAACATATTTCCAATAATGTGATCTGAAAACAGGATGGATGGGTGTATCTGAGTTCAACAAGACAGAACACTGCTCCCTAGCAGAGAACGCCTTGCAGCACACAGCATATTTCTCCCCTTCTGAACATCGTAATCTGCGGATCCACCTGCTTGTAGAAGGTTTTTTTTTTTTTTTTTGCTTCATCTCTGTCTTTATTCTGCCTGGTGTATTAATTGGGAGACCTTGGCCTCCGCATTCTTTGTGAACTGCCATAGGTCCTTAGGAACTCAGAGGTTCTATTTCTGTCATGCTGTTAAATTCTCAGATGCAGTGTCATGTTTTAAAGGGGGCAACAGGGTGCTCACGGTGGAGAGAATCACGAGTCATGGTGCCCGAGCATATGATAGGAAAGGGTCAAAGACAGAAAGACTCTCGGAGATAGTACAGTATTTAGTTGCTGCACAGAGTGACGGCACCGAAGACCCGCTGAGGAGGTGGGCCTGTGGGTCCTCTCGTCGTCAGTGAGAACGTGGTCTCCCAACTCTTTTGGTAAGATACATTTATGCACATGCTCCCAATATAGATTTGTTCATAAATCATTTTTAATCAATCATATACACATTATTGCATTAACATATTATATACATTGGAAACATGCAGCAAGCTAAGAATTTCAAGTGAAGAGATCAAGATGAAACAAATGATAATTTTAACTGTCTGCCGAACTTGCTCAGTTCACCCTTGGGTATGAGGGTGGGGAACAGTGATGCCTCCACCCCCTGCACAGTCAGAATCCACCCGTGGTCTCTGACTCCCCCCAGCACTTGACTACCAATAGCCGGCTCTTGACTGGAAGCTTTATTGATACCATAGACAGTCAATGTAGACGTATTTTACACGGTATGTTCTATGCTATATTCTTACAATAAGATAAGCTAGGAAATTAAGAAAGGAATGAGGAAGAGAAAGTGCACTTGAAGCATTTATTGAAAGACCACTTTGAAGTGCCCCACACAGTTTGAACTCATGTCGTTCAAGGGTCAACTGTGTTTTTACTCGACTGATGACTTAGGGCATAAGTTCTACTCACTTAGAACTTATCACAAAAGTGTCATGAACATAGTGTTTTGGATAATTTTGAAAAATTTTGGTTAACTTCCCAGGTCTAATTAGATTATTTCTATGCACACAGGAATTCTTAGGAGCTGGCATTAAGGGTAGGAGGTGGGCCATATCTATTCTTCTATTTTCTTGGTTAATTTCTGCTTAAAGTTTAATATTATCATCATGCTATAGCTTCGAAGCAGAATTTTTAAAAAACAATCAATTGTTTTTATTGTGAGGTTTAGTTTACTTCAGATAACATAATCTGTAAACCCACTAATGTAGGCTTCTGCAAACTTAAATGCCTTTCCGGAAGCTAAAAGCAGTGAGGCGGTGAGCTGTCCCTACTCCTCCCTCAGCAAGCCGCCTCTACAGCAATCGATACTTAACTCTCTGACACGCAAAAAGCCCAGACGTCCAGTGCAGTGTCTTCTTCCTGTTCATCCTGGACAGCAGCAGAGAAGAGTGGGGAAGATTGCTATATTGCAGTCTGGTTGGTTTATAATCATCACGTGGCATTGACCCAGACTGAGTAAGGGCAGCCGTGTCAGCCCCCAGATTAAACCCCAGACAGCTTAATCTCTTTCTTATTACCTAGGTCATAACAAATCTGAAGAGAAATTCCAATACTTTCTCCCTGTGCTCAGTGGATCTTCTGGCCCCTCCCCGGAGGACTTCCTTTCCCTCTAAGGGACCCCCTTCCGACCCACCCTGCAGACCACTAGGCCGGAAAATAAAAAGTGATCCTCAAGAGGGGGTGACATTAATGGGCAGCATCATTTCTTCGTGCCTCTCCTGTTGGCAGGGACAGTCTTGCTTCCTTCCCTGCAGTCAGCGTCTTCCTCTTCTGGGCACAGCCACACACCTTCTCAGTCCTCTCCCAGCACTGGTCTGAAGTCATTTTGGTGCTGAAGGGCAGAAGGTGGGGAGCGGCTGGCTCGGAGGGCTGTGTAATACGCAATGGCTGATCTCTTCTGACATTTATCTCCGCCGCTGAGAGGAGCGGGAACAGCTGACTCATGAAGATGAATGTCACACAGGGGCTCTGCTGCTGGGCTTCCTTCCGAGGACATCGGCAGAGAGACTGGGTGTCACGGAGGACATCAGAATCGCCGGAGACCTGGGGCCACCTGGTGACCGGGCTGCTCTGCCTGGTCAGATGCCGCCAAACAGAATGAGATGATGCGCCCTCGTTAACTGGATCCTTCGTCATTGTGAGACCATCTGATTCACTCTCCATCTCAGTATTTGCTCATTTTGTGCACACACAGGGAAAAAAAATGACTTCCCAGCACATTTTTTAAGTACAAATGGAAATACATTGAGTTTATAACTATGCATGTGTACTTTGCTCCTTGCTTCCTCGAAGGCTTTATGATTATAGAAGTGCAGATCCTTCCGAAGATAAATTGTTCAGGGAATAGAAGAAGCAAGGCGGGGAGCGCTTAACTGTTGAGGGGCTGGACTGTCCAACCTCCTCTCTGACCCAGGGGGTGGGGCTTACCTGGGATCTGACTGATCCACGAGCACACTTGATTTTACCTCGTTTCTTGTCCACCTAGGAGAACAGGTGGAGGAGCGTTGGTTCTTGGAATCAAGCTTCTACCATTCATTAATGGTGTGACCTTGAGCAAATTATTCCAGCCCTTAATGAATTCCCAGCCTCAGCCTCCACATGTGTAAAATAGGGAGAATGATGTGTACCTGGTGGTGTGATTCTGAAAAGGAAATGAAATGAGATAAAGCACATGGAGAGCTTCGAGCAGTGTCTGGTGCGCAGGAGGTGCTCACGAAGGTCAGCAGTCGTGATGAACTGCGGCGACACCACAGTGGCATCAGATACCAAGGACATGAAGAACCGTAATGATATGGGTCGTTTTCACTGGCTCTTGTCTGGAGTTCTTTAGCCTTTATAGGCAGCCCAGATTTACGAAGACCAAAACTTCTAATTCTGACGATGAGGTTAGCCCAGAGTCCTCTTGTCATGTATCCATTCCTAAGAGAAAGGTGATATAATAAAAAAAAAGTCTCGGTTTTGAAGTAAACCCCCACCTGACATTGAAGCCTGCTTCCTAAGTTGCCTGGTATAAGGACTTGCTCAAGACACAACATCTGTGAGCCTCAATTTCCCCATCTGTAGAGGTGTATAATAATACTTTCAAAAGAGGTCATTAGGGTTAGAAATAAAATATGTGAAGCTTCCAATGATAACTCCTGGAGTCTTAGGTCTATTTAATTTCACAAACTGGAACTGAATAGCTGCAAAGTTCTGGTCCTCTGCCAAGCATGACGATGCAGAAATGAGAAGGCATAATTCCTGCCACAAAGTGTTGGCAGTGAGGGTGAGATACAGTGTGATAAGAATTATATAAAAAGGTGGCTATCAGGGAAGGCTTCCTGAAAGAGGGGGGAAAAAGCCACTATTTGAATTCCTTATACTTCTCTCAGACCCCTAGGACCTAGACCCACAGAAGCTTGAAAGCTAAGAATTGTCCCATTTTACTTCTCTTCCCATTTCACTGCGCTGTTCCTCCCCCAGAGTCCAGGTTGGGTTTCAGTGGTAGAAAGAGCCCAGTGATAGGGATTTCACGTCCTCACTTCCTCTCCCTGTCTTGCTCTTTCCCGTGGCTGGTGTGGTAAGGTTGAGTTTGCTTCGGGTGAATGTGCCTGTGGTTTCAGTGTAGTTACGATTGCACAGTGGGAAACCTGAACAGAAACGAGGCTCATGCCAAAGGGACCACCCCACCGGCCATCGGGGGCCTCCGTTAGTCTTAAGGAAAACTGCACACAGCCTCTATTATTTGTGGGGTCAAGAACTGGGGATGGTGAGGCATGAGATGTGTGTTCCTATTTGCTTTCCCGTTCACGATTTTGTGTATGTGTATTTGCCTTTTCATTCATGATTCTGTGTATATGGTGTGTGTGTGTGTGTGTGTGTGTGTGTGAGTGTGTTAGACTCTCCTCCACATTTTGACTGGTTGNCTGTCTTGCTCTTTCCCGTGGCTGGTGTGGTAAGGTTGAGTTTGCTTCGGGTGAATGTGCCTGTGGTTTCAGTGTAGTTACGATTGCACAGTGGGAAACCTGAACAGAAACGAGGCTCATGCCAAAGGGACCACCCCACCGGCCATCGGGGGCCTCCGTTAGTCTTAAGGAAAACTGCACACAGCCTCTATTATTTGTGGGGTCAAGAACTGGGGATGGTGAGGCATGAGATGTGTGTTCCTATTTGCTTTCCCGTTCACAATTTTGTGTATGTGTATTTGCCTTTTCATTCATGATTCTGTGTATATGGTGTGTGTGTGAGTGTGTTAGACTCTCCTCCACATTTTGACTGGTTGCCAAAACTTGGACTATTTTGACGGCCTGGTTTCACTTCATTTGGCCTGTCCATTGTAGAAAGGCACCACCGACTCTTTCAGCTTGGGGCAAGCAGAACGTCTCTTTGCAGTGGGGCCTCTACGAGTGAAGTCAGAAAGAGGACAAAAGGCAGGGCCTATGTGGCCTGCATGCTTTCTGAGTGAACATCTGCCTCACTGAATAGTTTCTAATAACCTGAGGTTTTTAGCTGGGAGAAGCTACAGAACTTAAGATAAAGGAGACTCAATTAGGGATCAAGACTCAGAGGGCATCTGTCCTGGCGTCCAAAGGAAATGGCCCTGATAACGTGGGGCTGAAAAGCTGGTGGATACTCAGGCCCTACATCCTTAGGGGGCCCTGCCTTCCTTCGACCAGCTGAGGCTCCCGGGTGCCATGTTGGGAGAAACTGAGGCAGAAGTATGTCAGGCCATAGTTCATGGGACTCCCAACTTCTCTCACTCCCGTTTCTAGTGTTACACATATACGCGTGCGCACACACACACAGAGAATCACAAGAAACAAGACCAGAGATTTCCTATTTCACCCTTTTGTGCTTGTTTGATTTTTCTCCTTTATTTTTTCTTTTCTTTTTCCTTTGGTAGAAGGGGGTATAAAGGTAGTAAAAAGGCAGAAAATAATAATCTGTGTTTTTTGTATTCTGCAAGCACACCCAGAATAATTACCTGTTTTTTCCCTTTCCCCATCCTTTCGCCCAAGAAAACCCCAAAGCACAGTGGACAAGTAAATCAACCGTGTAACTGTTGCAAGGTGAAAGTGTGCATCTTCTGGTGTCTGGGTGCATTTTGCATTGCAGTGCAGCTGTGGTGATGGCATTTCTCAGGAAGGCCCGCACAGCTGTCTCAGCGTCAACAGGCAAGGCCGGTGTGCATCTGGCGGCATGTGGGGAAAATACGGTTCCAAAATGTACTTCTGAGGGCCATTTACTTTGATACTGTTCTCCGAAGTCTCAAAATTGGTTCTTCATCTTTGACAAAGGACAATATGTGCTCTCAAGCTAGAAGAAGCCGGACCACATTTGGGCTGAGGAACGTGTTCCTTTGGGAGGAGAGTGTTGTACAGTAGAAAGAACAAAGGCTTCGCAGACCGACAGATCTGGGTGTGAGCCCTGAATGTCACCCCTTGCTGGCTTTGGACAACGGACCGTGGCAGTGTTAACAGAAAACGACATATGTTCAGCTTTGAATTGGAACTCAGTATTTAATAGTGATAGCTAGTACACTGCTTGGCAGGTGGAAGGGAAAGGAAGTGCTGTGCTCTATATAGTCTGGGGAGAGGTAAAAGTGGGGAAACCCCAAATTTGGGTAAAGAGTGTATGTCTGCAGTGGAATCCCAGGAAAAGCAGAGTGGTTCCTGTTTTCCTCTATGTTGCATCTCTTAGTGACTCTGTGACCTCCTTTGCAAATACAGCAGGGACGGGTAGGACACAGACAGACCAGCCTAGACATGGCCAAATTGGCTCATGACGTGGCACTGAGGTCCCTGTACATCTCTCTGTTTCTGAACTTCACCCACTAAGTGTGTTGAGTGACCGTTTTGCTATCATATGACACGAGAGATTTATGGCACCCAGCACCTGAAACGGCCGATTCCCTCATGTCTCCCTCATTCTCCTCTCTTCTCCTTTCTCTTTTAGGAATCATTATCGCGAGAGTGCAGCCGTCACAGGGGGAGCGTCTAGGAAGTGTTACTATACCCTCACCTTTGCCGTCACCTTCCCGCACCATGAGGATGTCTGTTACCTGGCCTACCACTATCCCTACACCTACACTGCCCTCATGGTAACTTCCTCTTACGTCATGGCCCCGGCAGGATGGAGGGGGCTGTCTGAAGTTGTTTTGGAAACGTTCAGGAGACCCTGTTCCCAGGGGAGCCAGGGTTTGTTGTCACTGACTTGGTGCCTTTGGATTGATCCCATCCCTTTCCTTGGAAAGAGCCCGAGGCTGAGGTCATGACCAGTGACATTCTTAAAGCCCAAGTGACATGCTGGGCCTCTCCTTGGCAGGTGCAGTGTAGGAGGTGGGACATTTTAGGGGCTATACCTTTACGAAGCCCTCAAGTGAGAACAGGAAGTGGTGAGATTGGAAGGGGGTTACCGCATCGAAATGGGGTAAAACCAAAGGGCAAGGCGAGGTGCAGGTGTGAAGGACGTGGACTCTCTGTGAGGAGTAGAGCAGAAATCAGGAAGTTAAACCTTGGAGAACCTCCCTGAGTCCGGGAGCAAGCAGCCGCTTAGCTTTTAGGGGGGTTCCCCTGGCCATGGGCTCCCAGTGCTGGGAGGGTCCAGGGCAAACCAGGTGGCAACAGAGTAAAACAGTGAATTGCCGCACCGAGGCCTCCGGTCTTTTTATGAGAGGAGTGGAGTGTGCGCCAGTCCCGACTTGAAGCTAGCACTCTGTGTTCTCTCAGGCCCTGCCGCAGGTCCTCGAGACACATTTGAGCAGACTGCTTAAGCCGCGCAGTGTTCTGTCGTTTGAAAAAGCTGGCACACTGTCCCTTTCCCCTAGCTATTTCACGGATATCCTGAGGATTAATGAGCTAAAGCATCTTCTGTAGAGCACTTTCATCTTCTGTGTTAATGCAAAATGTTATTAGCATATTTATAATAATATGTGTATGTATGAGTGCATATATCACTTTGCCTGAAGGACGAGCATTTTCATTTAAGTCTGTGATAAGGAGTTGGAAAAGATAATAACCAAGAACATCTTGGCCTCCGAAAGGCAGGTTCAGGTACAGCTGAAAATCTTTCCCCCTCCACGGAGGAGGCCTGTCTTAATCCACTTGGCTAACTGCTTCCTGCACATGCGCCTGCCCATCTCTCCATATGCCGTCTTGCCTGGAGAGAGAGTTCTGCTGTTTCCCAGATTGCAAGAGATGCACAACTAGTATTATTTGTGTCTCGCACTTGGAGATCTGAAGAAGTTAATCCAAGAAGTGTGCGTCACCAGCGAGGCTGTGACAAGCTGTGTTTGTTATGAAACACGTGTGTTGCCTTTGGGGTCCCAGAAGAGGTGACATTCATCATCCCCTTCGACAGCTTTTCCCCTTGTCTCACCTGTGCGGCTCTGCTCCGCCCATGCAGGCCTCCTGGGTGGGGAGAGATGCCTTTCGCCTTGTGTGTTTCCATTGGGTGCATGATCCGTGGGTCCCAGAGACTGCTCTTGTCACTTGTTAGACTATCGTACACCCTGCTGAGATTCTCAGTGGCAATTAGAATAAAACTTTAGAACACAAAGCGGTTTGGGAAATTGTCTAATAATGCCTCTCATTTACAGAGGCAAAACACAAGGCTTAGAATCCCACGTCTAGCTTGTGGCCGAGCAGGGAACAGAGCACTGGCCTTCGTGCCCTTTCTGTTTACTTAGAAGAAGGTAGAGACCTCTAGACGTTGTGCTCTGGGATCAGACCAGTGCTGTGTCCTTGCTTGCTGTGACAGAGAACAGCTGCTGTGATGCAGTCCACTTGTACAGGTACAGGTGCTTATCGAGTTGTGTGATTGTACAACCTCTGGTGGTTCAGAGCATCGCTGCCTGGGGTTGTTCCGTAATGCTGAGCAGCATGGGCGTGGTTCATCCGGATAGCAGGGTTCATCCGGGTAGCGTCGTTTCCGAGACATGGACTCATTCTCCCGCCAGGATGCTCTGACTTTGCTAGGGGCCTACGAGCTGATTCACAGTCTGAAACTCCTCCAGCCAGGCCTTGACTGCATCTGGCTTCTTATTTCGAATTTCAGATTTTGAATCAGGTCACAGGCACTTAGCAAGAGCCCATCCTGGGAAAAGACTGGGACCGTGTTTGGGGAAAAGTGTTGTCCGGCTAAACTAGATCCAAAGCACTTAGTGTTATAGGTAACATTTGTGATTACTGAAGCTGAACCATCAGAGGTTATAGAGTCACATAACTCGATGACTGCATGGACCCCTCTACAAGTGGACTGGAGTTGTGGTAGGTATTGTCCATCATAGCTTGTACCCCTGCGGTCCACGTAGCGTTCTGGGCTTGTCAGACCAGGCGGAGCACAGGGTCTAAAGTTCACAGTCAACAACTAGCTGAGGAGCCTTGGGGCCAGTGCGGGGTCATTTCATCATGATGGGGGATAAAAACACAGGAAAAGAGGGCTCCTCTTCCCCTCGTCAGTTGGCCTCTGTGAGGAGAGAGCACCCTTAATAATGGATGTTTCTTGGGTTTTTACTTAGCCTGTGGACTGTGAGTCTCTTCCCACTAGGGAAGTGTGAGGAGAGTTAATGAGAAAGAGCCAGGAAAAGAGATACTTTTTTATCTCTTCTAAACGAATAGAACAGGATAAGAAAGACAATTTCTTACTTGAAAGTAGAGAATGCGTATACTCAGTTCACGGTTTTGCATTTCCAATAACACATGGCCTTGTCCCCCCGGGTGTGGAACGATAATGGACCCTGTGACTTCTCTGAACAACCCTCCTTCCATCACAGGCAGAGGGAGTGTGTTCTGTAATGCACTAGTCTTTTTCATTTTTGGACATGTCCTAAGGAGACACAGTTTTTCTTCCAGCAGATCAGTGATAAATTAAATGTGAATGATGCCCCAAGGGCAAAATTAGCTGTATGATACTTGGGGGTGATGTAGAGGGGTAGAAAATACATTTCTATGTGGAATTTGCAATTTGTAAACCTCTTAGAATATGGATTATGTCTAATAAGGACAGACATTTTTATAGCAGAGGGGGCATGTGTGTTGGATGTTTTTCAACATGAATATAATTTGGCAACTTAAAAAAATTTTTATTATTCTTTGGTAACAAGAGAATTAGTATTTGGTTCTTTTAAATTGATATCTTCCAGATGCTTGCCAGGAACTCCGTTGGATAATTATCCAAATTAGAGTATTAAAGCTGAAAGAAAGAAATAAAATGTTATTGTAATTATGAAGCAAGCAAAACGAGTTCTATTGTAGTCATCCATATCAAGCTATCAATAATTGCAATAATTCTCAAAGTGCTGTTAGCTGTACTTGTTAAAGTATTTGGATTATGGTATGGATTTCCCCATAGGAAGCCTATGGTATTGTTTGAAAATTGGAACCCAGAAGGGTTTCTGATGGGACATTTTAGGGGTAAGAACATGGGATCTCATGGCAAACTGTATGGGGTGGGAACAGATGAGGAGAATGGTCACAAGTCAAATCCACGTGTTGGAAGAGCCTCAGGCTCTTAGAGGGTGGAGTGGGGTTTTTCACGGGGCATCTCTCCCTGCTGTGGTGGAGGCTACCACCAGGAACTATCTTGAGAGATGAACTGCAGTGTGCTGTAGGCGGGGAAGGGAAGAGAGGGAGAGAGAAAAGGGAGAATTAGAATGCATATGCACAGCTTCTTATAAAGGGCTCAGCATAAAATAAAGAGCTCAAAAATGTGCCAGATGGGAAAAGTTGACATACATGAAGTCGATCAAAGATGCAACGAGCAAGTCATCAATCAGTGCTGGCAGGTAGTCAATAGGCAGAGACCTGTCCTTGTACGGGCTGGGGCAAAGGCCAGGAGCCAGTCAAGGATCGTGATGTTGACGAGGTGCTCGGAAAGGCCACTCAGAAGGAGCAGAGGCCCATGTGAATGGTGATGCCCCTTGGCCCCGAGGACCCCTGAACTCCAAGGTCTTGAGCACAAATGAGGAACAAGTGGTGGAGCCAGACAGGCCGGGTTTGAGTCTGAGCTCTTGCCACATGGCCCTGGGCGAGCCGTTTGCCCTCCCAGAGCCTCAGCTTTCTCGGCTGTAAACTCAGAAGTGCAAAAGCAGTTACTGCATGGGCTGTTTGGGGAGTTCATAGTGATGCATGGGAAGCACAGCTAAGGGTCTGCGTCTCGTAAATCAGACGGGATGGTGACAGTTAGACCATTTATTCTGTTCTCTGTGATGACGTGGTTATTCTCTATGTTGGGCTCATTGGAAAATGCCCATTCCATGACTTATAATAAAATTAAAGTTAGACAAAAAAATCCAAATCAAGAACCAAAAAGGAATAAACATAAATGCTACTGATGGTAGTAAAAAAATCCAGATAACCAAAAAGAAATAAAGGCAGTGGTTAGTGATAGTTGTCTTAAGGTAGTCGATGATAATTATTTTTTCTTTACTCTCTTTTCCAAATTATCAGTAATATAACTTCATTTATTTTAATGGAAAAAGGATATTAAAATCATCTTTTTAAAAAGATTTTATTTATTTATTTATATTTAGAGGGGAAGGAGAGAGGGAGAGAAACATCAATGTATGGTTGCCTTTTGTGCATCCCCTGCTGGTAGTTGGCCTGCAAGGAACTGGCCTGCAACCCAGGCATGTGCCCTGACTGGGAATCGAACCATGATCCTCTGGTTCACAGGCCCGCGCTCAATCCACTGAGCTATACCAGCCAGGGCTTCATCTTTTTTTTCTAATTGGCAAATCTGTAAGTGGACACCTAGAGACTAATTATTTCTCTTCTTTTTTTTTTAAAAAAGATTTTGTTTATTTATTTCTAAGGAGGAGAAGGGAGAGAAACATCAATGGGTGGTTGCCTCTTGAGCGCCCCCTACTGGGGACAAGGGCCTGCAACCCAGGCATGTGCCCTGACTGGGAATCTGAACCAGAGACCCTTTGGTTCACTGGGTTCACAGGCTGGCACTCAGTCCACTGAGTCACACCAGCAACGGCTGTTTCTCTTACTTTAAAGTGAGTCTGTTTAATGTAGGGGGAGTGGTGTTGGGAGAGGGGCAGCTTTAGGAAGCCCATTAGAACCTGTGGAAAGCACTCTCTGTTGCTTTTGTTTACTTTAAAGATGTCGTTTGTTCTTCTGTGACAAGAAGCCTTCGATTCTCTGATGGGTGTATTTAAGTGACAACTGAGAACTAGGCAGCACACAAGTAAAACAGGCCATCTCCTTAGGGGTGAGCCTTCTCCTGAATTAGGGGGGAAGAGAGTACAGCAGATTGGAGGATAACAATAAGAAATAATTTCTAAGTGCATAGTGCTTCCCGCTGTCAGTAGCCCTCAGCAGGGTAAGCCACTGAGGTTAGGCAGAGTCTTTTATGGAAGTTTTAAGGGAGTAGCTGATAAAGGAGAGGGGTGGAAACTCCTGTGGAGAGGCACCAGGGAGGCCGTGGGCGAGCGTATCAGCCAGATATCTTTCATGAGGAGGTAGAATTTTCCCTTACAAAGGTGACCTCTCTGGGGGTTTCCGTAATCACCTTGAATTGATTCCCATTTTTACAAAGAAACTCACCCTGGTGGCTTCCGCAGAGCAGTCATTATGGACAGTTATTGGCACGTGCACCCAGGCACCCTGCTTCTCTCATCAGCGACCCCAACACTATCCAATTAGACATGACCTCGCTGGGCCTGAGACGGCAGCATTTGCTTAAAAACTGTTTTCAGGAGAACAATGCAAAGCCATTTGGTGAGAGGAAATTCAGCAGAAGCTTATAATTGGTTTCCTTCTGGAAGTCATCTGTGTGCTGAGCCAGAATAAGGCCTGAGGAGTGGAAACGTTACGTGTTTGGTGGCCGGTGGCCTGGGACAGAGAGTTCATTGAGGGGCGCAGGGAGATAGCTGCCTGAACAGTATACAGAAAATGAGCTTACGCTAAAAGATGTTAGGCATTCATTGAGTTGTAGTATTATTATTTTTTAACGTACTGATTTTTTAGAGAGGTGGAGGAGGAGGAGAAAGAAACGTAGATATGTTGTTCCTCTCGTTTCTGCAGTCACCGGTTGCTTCCTGCGTGTGCTCTGATCTGGGATTGAACTCGCAACCTTGGAGTATTGGGGCAATGCTCTAACCAACTGAGCTACCCAGCTAGGGCCACGTGGTAATATTAATAATCAGTAAAATGACTGTGATAATAACTAACAGAGAATTCACAGGAGAAGAAAACTTTCAAACCTTGCTTCCTCCCACCGTTGCCGCTAGGGAGCTTGCTGAGGTGACACTGTTTGGAAGGACAAATATGATGGGCTTTTTTTTTTTACTTTTTTCTCTCCTTCTTCAAGAAGTGTGCTTGACAACTTCTGTAGACAAACTTGTCTCTAAACCTGCTCCCTGTATCTGATTTATAAAATCTAGATTTTATTATCTTTTTAAGAATTAGTATCAGACACCAAAGAACTGTGGCCGCTTTGTAACTTTGTAACATCACAGAATGATGGTCATTGCTTTCCTTGAGAATGCTCCCTACCCTCTCCCCCACCATCCCTCTTGTAAAGGGCCTGGTAGCCATAATAAAAATGTATAACATATAGCTTTGGTTTCAAAAAGCCAACGCAAAACAAAAAACACAGAGAAACAATTCTGCCAAGACAGTGTTTCCTGAAGCTTATCCTACAGCACTTCTGCGTCCTACGATCTTGAGAGTAAAGGGTGGGGTGGGCACATCAGTTCGTGAAGTACTATTCATCGTACCATGTGCCATTCTTTCTTCTGAGTGTTTGTAATGCATGTTAAAGAATTGGCCTATTAAAGAATCTGAAAATTTCTGCAGCCATGAAACATTTTCCTTTTGTCTGCCTCACCATGGTCCTCCTGGGGCTTTGGCTGTGAGTGGCCTGCCTCTCTCCCTCCCTGGCCACTTCGTGATGCCCTGCAGAGCGCGTTTTGGAGAAGGCTGGGAAAGTATTGCTTTTCTAGTTTTGGGAGCCCACAATCTTGACAATAATTGTGAGGCGGGGTTTTAATAATGAACAATGTGGGGAGCAGCTTCCACCAAGAATTTTATGAAAGCAGTTAAAATAATTTGTGTATGATCACAAAGGGTATCATTTGAATCCTGGACTATGTTCATTCTCTTGACTAAGATGCTAATTTTTTTTACGAAAATAGCTGACACTGTGATGGGGACATTTTTATTGTCCTGTGCCATCTCTCTGGGGATACCAGATGTCCACTTCTATCAAAACTTTAATTACACTGATTTAATGTTGATTTTCTCTTTAATACATGAATTTCTTCAGTGACCTTCTTCTGGGAGGATGTTTTTCTATTTCCTATTTTTTTTTACTTTTGGTGATTTTAAGACTATTTTTTACTTGTCTAACTTCATTTGTTATCAGAAAATGTGGTGTGTACAATTTCTGATTTTTTAAAAAATTTATTGAATTTTTATGGCCCTGTATATGATTACTTTTTGTTACAGTTCCATGGATGCTGGAAGGGGAAAAAAGGATGTTTTCTATAAAGAAAAAGTTTGACATATATCTATAAAAACAATATTGTTCAAATACAGTACATCATTATTCTTGTGCGGTTGATTTATTTAAGACTGAGGCATTGTCTTAAAGTCTCCCACTCGTAGTACATTTTTCCCTCTTCTGCCATTTTTGCATTGTATATTTCAATCCTGTGTTATTTGATTCTTAAGATTTATGAGTTTTATATGTTGATTGTGAATTGTGCCCTTTGTCAGAATAAGATTTTTAAATCCCATTTAATGCACTTGTTCTTGAATATGACTTTGTCATGTATTACTATTGCCATGCCTGCTTTAATTTATGTTTGCTTATCCTTTTTGTTTCAACACTTCTCTCTTAAAATATTTTAGTAGAGGCAAGCAAAATAAAGCGATAACTCAGGCGTGTTTTCATATACATCATGTTTTTTTCTTCTCTCTTTAAAAGCATCTCTTCTATACAAGATGTGCTGAGATTTATAAAAACTAATCTAAAAAGTCTTGATATTTAATAGGACTGTTTACCCTATTTGTACTTACAGTTTTTGGTGTTACTTTTGTCATTTTGATTTTCTGCTCTCTCCCTCTTTTTCCTTTCTCTCCCTCCTTCCCTCCCTCTTCTGCCAAGTGGACCAACTGTATATTTGATTTTTTTTCCTCAAGTATTTATAATTCCACTAGTGCTTCCCTTTTGGTTCTTCAAAAATATTGGAATCTGTATTTCTCTATCAATAATGACAGTTAAAATTGAGGGTTTCCTATGTGACAGGCATTTCCCACATATAATATATGGCTAAATTATAGCAGCCACTTAATGTGGTAGGTAATGGTGTTTTTATATACATTTGAAAGATGAGAAAAGTGAGTCACAGAGAGGTTAACTACAACATTTACATAATCTTTCCAGCATCTGCAGCCAAAATTGGAACTCAGGCAGTTTGAGGCCGCAGCCGCCGGTTAGCTGTCTTGCTATGTATGCGTGCCCTGCCTTGCCATTTGCAAGAATTAAATAACGTTACTCTGTCCAGTACTGTACGTTGAAAAAGTTAGTATTTTGTTTTACTTTATTTCTTCTTCGCACATTTTAAAATTTCATTGTAGCACCAGATCATGGCATTAAAGTTGGATAGTATGTACTTTCTCTCTACAAAACAGTTTTTAATGTTTGTTCAGTGTAGTAACCTTATTTTCGGTTGCCATTTAGGCTTAAACTGGATTCACTGGACTTTCCTTTCCTAGTGCTCTTGCATTTGATTTTGGACAGCTGAACTATGTCTCCAAGCTCTTGTTTTCGGTAATGATCAGGCTTTCAGTTTCTGAGTTGTATGTCTGAGCATGGAGGCTACCTGTGTGAGCAGAAATGTGGTGGCTGATGAGAGGTTTAGCAGACTGAAATCCTTTCTTCTTTCAAACCCTGAGCAGTCTTTGGTTTCCTCTGGCGTCCGGTGTTGCTGAGCAAGTATGAAGGCCCAAGAATCATGTTTTGTGTGTACCTACATGTACATGTATGTTTATATATGTGCACACACACGTATTCACTTTTTAAAAATAACCTCAGTTGTGGGGTGCAGTCCCCATTCTGCTCAAGAAGAAGCAGTGGTGTTGGGTTCAAATGGCCAATCCAACACGCAGAACTAGGCTTTACCCTGAACAAGTTCACTCATCCCTGAGAAAGGACGCAGGCCAAGCAGTAACACAGCGTACATGGCAAGGACTTGGTGAAGGTCTTTGGACTCCTAGCCTCCCCACCGGGCACGAGTGTGGTCACAGGAGAGGAGGCTGAGCTCCGGTGATTGGAAAGCCGTCAGACAATGAGCTATCCCTGTCTGCACAGGGATATGGCTTCCCCATCCCCATGCAGGTGCACCTCAACAGTCCTTGGTACCCATCACTCAGGCAGTCACAAGAATAAAGTACAAAGGTTTGGTCGGATACATGGACCTCAGCTGAATTCTCATCTTGAATCTGGGAAAGGTGCTCCTTCCAATTTCTTAGCATTGTGCCTTCCAGAAATATCCCCAGAACACTCTGTTTCTAAGACAGACTTGAGTGTATTGCTTACCTTGGTGTGGCAGGCAGGTAGTGTGCCCGAAGATGTTCATGTCCTAATCCCTGGAACCCGTGAGGATGCTACTTTATGTGACATAAGGGACTTTGAAGGTGTGATTAAATAAAGGGTCTTGAGATGGAGCGACTATCCTGGATTGTTGTACTGGGTTCAGTGTCATCTCAGGGGTCCTTATAAGTGAAAGAATGAGGTAGAAGAAGAATTAGGGTCAGACAGGAGATGTGGCAATGATGTGAGTGCTGGCTTTTTTTAAAACAAAGATTTCATTTTTATTTCATTTTTTGGAGAGAGAGAAAGGAAGGGAGAAGAAAGGAAGAGAAACATCAGTGTATGGTTGCCTCTCCAGCAGCCCCTGCTGGGGGCCTGGCCCACAACCCAGGCGTGTGCCCTGACTGGGAATTGACCTGTACTCTTTGGTTCACAGGTGTACGCTCAGTCCACTGAGCCACACCAGCCAGGGCTGAATGCTGGCTTTTAAGGTGAAGAAAAGCAACATATGGTAAGGGGGTGCAGGTGACCCTCGGGGAGCTGGAAGAGGCCAGGAGGTGCAGTATTTCTGGAGCTGCCACGGGGAGTGCAGTCATAGTCTTCTCATCACCTAGATGTTTGCCCAGGAAGACCCACTGTGGACTTCGGAGCTCCAATACTGTAGGGCAGTAAATCTGGGCTGCCTCCATCCACTACATTTGTGGAAATTTCTCCCAGTGGTGAGAGGAGACTCTTGAACGAGGGAGAATAGGACAGGGTCTTGATAGTGTCTCACAGTGGGAGGAGAGGAAGAGCTGGGCTGTTTGTTAAGACTTTAGAGTCTTGTTGAAAGGCAGGTATTTTAATGGGGGGGGGGGCTTGATTAGCGTTGGGTGAAGACCAGACATAGGGTTTAAGATTGGTGGATGCTGTCAGGCAAGAAATTTGAGGAGACAGGTTCAAAGGGTCTTGGTTTAAAGAGTCAGTTGTTCTTTTCGTTGAAGAGTTGAGGTGTTCCTGGAACGAACAGCACACTCATTTGCAATCGCTATTTTTCTGGGAAAGGCTTTTCTCAGACAGTGAAGGGGTGTTGCTGCAGACAGGGAATAGTAAAGCCGTGTTAACGTAGGCAGCAGGCTGAGTCAGGGGGGATGACTTGGAGTTTCAGTTGCAAGGAGGCCGTGACTCACGGTGAAATTTTCTGGTGTCCCTGGGGTTAAAGAAAAGGCCACAGAACTGTCTGATCATCTCTTCCTTTTACGGGGTCGGTGTGGGGGGAGGTCTTTTTCCTTGCAACCATTTCATTCAAGCTGGTTTTAGTCTGTGTCTGCCTCAATCCTAGGTTTTTACTTAGTTGAGCAAATTCTTTTTCTTGTTTCTCAATGTACCAGTCCTCTATGGCTGCTGTAACAACTTACCACAGATTTGGTGGCTTATGCAATGTTTTTTCTTAGATCTGTTTAGATTAGAAGGGTTTTCAGGGTGCTGGGGCCGTGTTTATTTGAGAGGTTCTTGGAGGAGAATCCATTTCCTTGCCTTTTCTAGCTTTTCAAGGACAACACCTTCGTTAGCCTTTGACCCCTGTGTCTGTCTCCAAAGCCAGCAGTGGCAGGCTGAGTCCTATTCCCACTGCTTTCTCTCTGGTCCTCTGCGGCAGGGGGAAGTTCTCTGCTTTTAAGCGTGTGTGATTAGGTCGGCTCCAGGTGGGTATTGCAGGATAATCTCCTGTTCCAGGAAGACCTCCTTCATCTTCAGCATGTCTGCCAGTCCCGTGTGCCAGGGGCGAGGTGACATTTTTACAGGTTGTGACGTGTTTCGACCAGCCATTATTCTGCCTGCTCTTTCTGTAGCAGAGACTTTTCACATGTGAACACGTCCTCTACCTTGTGAGGGCACTGCTCCCCTTTCATAATATGTTTTATGACTGTTTTATCAATGGCTTTGTAGAATTTTGTTTCCATTGATCTAGCAGGCTTATTTGTCAAAAACAAGGTGGGCAGCTGATCCTTGGCCCTGTGGATACCTGCTTGATTGTGGTGGAAACTTTAGACCTTGAACTGGAAGGCTGATTTTTGTGTGCCGATGTCCTTGTGCCAGAGAGCGGCGGCCTCTCCAATGACTGAGGTCACGGTGTTTCTGTTACCAGGGCTTGTCGAGTGGGAGGAAATCCCCGAACCTCTTTAGGGCTAATCCCCGTGTGTGGGTTAGTGAAAATATCTTCGGAGATCTTAGAGATCGTTGGCCAGGAGTCCTTGTTTCCTTGGTGGGGAAGAGGAGTAGGCAAAAGTCAGCTGCTACCAGTCAGTTGTTCTCTTTGCTCAGCATCCCTCCCAGGTGAGTTGTTTTCCGTTCTTCTTCAGTGTGCTCACAAGTCTCCTTATACTGCGTGGTTCTAAAGGATGAACTATGTGCCTCGGAAGCACTCGGTCCCATGTTCTCCCGTGCTCTGGGCGTGCTCTCTCTTCATGGTAGCCACATTCTTCATCCGCCACAGTGATGGGGTGATGCTGCGTGCCCTGTCCCCCTGCTTAAAGTGCCGGTTGAAAGCGGGCATTTTATTCTGTAGATATGTGCGAAGACCATGTGTCCTGTCTTTCTGCCTCACTGAACTTCCCCTGGGTAGTGAAAATAGCTTCCCTTTCAATCACTTCCGACTCAGCATCGGGCAGATGAAGTTAACACAGTCACTTGTAAACTCTGAGGCAGGGCTGTCCAGCCTTTGGTGTCTCTGGGCCACACTGGAAGAAGAAGAGTTGTCTTGGGCCACATGTTAAGTACATTGTGACACGTAATCACACAAAAAAACTCAATGTTTTAAGTAAATTTACGATTTTGTGTTGGGCTGTGTTCATAGCCATCCTGGGCCCATGTGGCCTGTGGGCCTCAGGCTGGACACCCCTGCGAGGGGTTACACAAATGTAAGCTTTGTTGCTGTTCTCTGTTATTGTTATTACTGTCAAAAATACAAGTTGTATACACTTCTGTTTTGTTTCTGCTCTAGACTCACCTTGATATCCTGGAAAAAAGTGTCAACCCCAGAAAGGTGTACTTCCGGCAGGAGGTTCTGTGCCAGACACTGGGAGGGAATCCGTGTCCGCTGGTGACCATCACCGCTGTGCCCGAGTCCGCCAGCGCTGACCACCTAGAGCAGTTCCGTGAGTACAGCGAGCGACCCCTTCTGTGACGGTGTGGTGGGGCAGGGCATCTCGGAGGCTTGGAAACACTCCATCCCTTTGAGATCAGAAGCCCCATAAAGGGTTGGGGGCTGGTCCACTCTTCTTGGCGTGCCATAAGGGATGCATCCTAATGTCACTCGGTTGTCGAAGGGAGAAAGAATAAACTGCAGACTGCCGGGCAGACGAGATAGCTGGTGGGCATCGAAATGGCTGGTGGCATCTTTGATTCAGAGATCTCTTAGTACTCCCTTGTGTGAATCAAAGGAGACTGGTTTCTGCTCTCTCTGTAAGATTAGTTATTATAAACATACACTGTCATGAATTGGTACGGTTTTCTCTCTTAAACGTGTGCCCCATCTGAAGCGGCATCCTGAGTGGAGCGGAGGGGCCCTTTCAGTGGCCAGGTGAATGCTCTTCGTTTCTCCGTGACGCAGTAGCTGTGTGAGTGGCAGTCCTGGGGCTGGGTCGGAGGGAGCCCGGGCTCCGCCCTGGAGAGGGGACTAATGGGGACCGTCTCCCTGGGTGCAGCCACCAGGTCCCGTGCCTGGGAGGGCCTGGCCCTTTGTCTGATGCTCTTCTGTCATCACCATCTTGAAAATCTTGGAACACTTTGGAAAGCGGGCCCTGCACTGGCACTCTGTGAAGGGCCCTGTCTTCGTGTAGCCGGCCCCGGGCCTAAGCAAGGCTCAAAGAGCTATAAAGCGTTGTACCCTCCCCACACTACTGGTCTGTTTCCTAGTCGTGCAGGCAGAGTTCCCACCCGTTTGCTGGAACACTGAAAATGTCGTTTGTACAGCTTATGAGGCTGCTTGGTTGTCGTTCCCGGGATAGGTGATCCGTCCCCCACCTGGGCTCCCCTCTGCGAGTCCACACTTCCCCACTGCCCTGGTCTGTGTCCTGACATTATTAGAAGCTGGCTTCGCTGTTAAAGCAACTCACACCACATTGGCCACCAATAAATGTGTTACTCCTTCCTGCTCACAATGAATTTTATTTTCCTTTTCTAACCCGCTGGAAGCGTTTTCATGGCGGATGTCTCAGACACAGGGGCAGGAAGGAGCGGGGAGAGCAGGTATAGGCCCTCTGATTCTAGCGGGGAGCTGAGAAGACGTAGCCTGGGCTGCGGTGCTGGGGGTGTAATCTCCGATGGGCTGCAGAGGAAAGCTCTGCTTGGCAGGTCGCAATACATACATGAACAAAGGCCATTGCTGTGTATCTAAAAGAAAATAAAAAACACCCAGCACAGTGCATACTTCCCATCCTAAATGCAGTGAACTATGGCTATAAATCAGAAATAAAACTATCTAACTTCTTCTGAGCCACAAAATGCTATGTGTTGATTTAGGGTAGCCGCTGAGCCAGCAGCTCCAGACTTGCCCCCTGAGGTGGAGTTCAGTTGTCTTACCCACTTCTGCCCCCCAGGGACCTAGGTCAGCTTCAGGCTGGAGTTGTGTCTAGCTGTGACTGGGCAAGTGTCTCGTTCCATGGCCACCGCTTACCCCTCATAAGGAGGTACTGTGTTCCGAAAGACTTGCTTTCCGCCACGCGGGGGATTACTTCCATTTCATTTCAGAAACCCAAGAAATAAGAGCGTGGCTGTGGGGCCCAGTGGGACTCCCTGCTCAGGATGGTTCTCCGGGTGGTCTGGCCTCAAGTCCCAGACCTGGAGATTATTGAGGACAATTTATCGATTGCTGTGAGTCCTTCTCAGGGTCTGGGTTCCAGACCATCTCCTAAAAACATTCATTTGGTTTGATTTGTTGTTTCAAAAGTGTTTTATAAAATAGGTAACCGTACTTTCTCATTAAGTCCTCTTTTTGGTTCGGTAGCAACCAGGGTTGCCTGGTGACTGCGTGGTTGCCGTTCGCAGTGCTGAGTGTGGGCCCTTCCTCACAAGGCTCCTACCTTATACACCTTGAGATCTGAGCCCTCAGAGAGAAACTGCTGGCAGATCTCCAAGAAAAAAGTCACCCTCTGCCCTCTCCTGTGAGACAGTAGACAGGGGCGTGCTGTGAGGAACTGTCACTGAAGCCATTGTGGAAGACACAAGCTTGGGGAGAACTCGACGGCAAAAGGAGAAGGAAAAACAGCTTATTCTAACTTCAGAGAGTCTCAGTGGACGGGGCACTGGAGCAAGTCCAGGCCCTGCAGAGGAGCCCAGGACGTTGGGGGCTGCAGAGCGGAGAGTGGATGCCGAAGAGTGGGCTGAAGCTCCTGCAGGCTGGAGCAGGGGGCATCAGGGTAGGGCTGGTAGCAAGATCGATCCAAGGCATTGTTTCCAGTGCTTTCTGAGACTAGACTGCGTTGTTCGTGGCATTCGGGCATATGTACACATAGCCTGGCTGAATCCTTGCATACGCTCGATATCATTAGGCACTTTGATTAGCAGACCCATTGACTATGCATCTTCCAAGTAGAGGGCTGACAATCCTATTTTCTTCAGTGTGTGAACTCCTCAGGGATGGTGTGTGCATCGTCTAATGTTTGGATGTGAACTGGGAGAAGATGCCATATTTAAGCAGAACTAGAGAGCAAGAGTGTCAAGAAAGTCTTGCGGGGCGGGGGTCACTGTTCACTCCAACCCTGGTGGGAGTGGTTGAGAAACCCAGAGAGGGGAGTGCCTCGACCTTTTCCGAGGCTCAGCCATTCCCCGAACCACACCTGTTCTCTGATTCTTGCCTTGGCTGTCATGGGACTTCCTGTACTTGTCATAATCCCAGTTTGCAGATGCAATGTGAACACGCCCTGAAGGTCAACAGCCAGCTGGGGCCACAGGGGTAGTGAGTGGGTGCTCAGGGAGGACCCCACATCACTTTCAGGATGTCTCTCCCCTAAGCTCAGCCATCACTGGGGAGTCCCCCAGAAATGCACATAATCAAAACAGGCTGTCTGTTAAAGACCCCCATCATTTTGTTAACCTCCCCCTTTTCTCTGCATTTCCCCCCAGCCTTGCCTTCTAATGACCATTTCAGCCCAGAGGAAGTTGGGCCTCTTTTTATTTTGGGGAAAATGCACTCTGCATCTTGGGTGCTTCATTTTTCTCAGCAGCCTTATTGCTAAATGTTCCCTTTTTTGGACCCTCATATCTTCAGACCCCATAGCCATCTTGCCTCAGCTGTCCTCAGGAGCTGAGAGGAGGACCTCGTTTGTGGGACTTTCCTGAGGGACAATGTCATTTCTTAGTAGAAACTCTCATTCACCCAGTATGGTGTCACAGACTCACTGGAGAGAAGCTAAGAAACAACAGAGATGGGTGGGGTGCGGGGCGGCTCCCTGGGTTTTGATGCGGGAAAACTCCTCCATCCAGCCTGCAGCGGTTGTCACTCCCAGGAGGAGGCTCAGAGGAGGCCAGGGGGTCCGCCTCCCCTGCCTGGTCTCCTGGGTCCATGCACTGTTCTTTCCAGAGGGCGGAGGAGAGGGGGAGCCACAGGCTGCATTTGCAGTTGCTAAAGAGTACCTCTCTCCTTTTCTTTTTCTTAAACATATTCTTACAAAAGCAGTGTTCTATTCAGCCTGCCATTATGCTAAAAGCTTTTCCTTGGAAGACAATAGCTGTTCTCAGAAAAAGATTTACGCAGGGTCCCGAGGGTGTAATGAGCCACCACACAGCACCTGCCTGGGGTTGGGAGTTGTAACTGGTAAGTGGTTTTAAATCCGAACGGAGTGGAAAAATACACAGTTACAGAATTCGCCTTTTGGCTTCTTTGCAGATCATTCCCCATCCTCTCTGGTCCTGGTCTCTTTCTGAGCACCCCCCCCCCCCATCAGGTATGATGAGCAGAGCTTTCCTCTGAGCCCTCTGGGAGTGACGACGGTGCTCCGAGGAAAAGGAGCTCAAGTGAAGACCGGAAATCTGTGGGGTTTTGCCCGCGCCCCCACCCACTCCCAGCGCTCTTGTCTCCTGGTTAAATTATCTTTTTTTCTGTAAAGCACCACTTCTGACAAATATTGTAACTGAAAGGAAAAAAAAGAATGACAGGAGTGTAGAGACCTCTCTCGATAGAAATGTTTAGTAAAAGGGTTTAGAATTACAGAAACTGAACTGTGCCCCTTTTTGCCTTGGGATTCCTGTCTTGGAGGCACTGAGGGTAGGAACCATAGTAGATATTAGGAATACAAAGATAAATATCATTTAATCCTTGTCACTTGCAATCTGCAGGGAGTGCCAGTACGAAATTCATGATAACAGGTCATTAGAATATAGCACGTGTTGCCCAAACGGCAGACAGATGAAGACCAGTGGGAGCCCAGGGGTGAAAGCGTTTTTAAAAGAAATACTTTATTATTAGAGAGAGAGGGGAGGGAGACAGAGAGGGAGAGAAACATTGATGTGAGAGAGAAATATCCATCCGTTGCCTCTTGTAAGCACCCCAACCAGGGACCAAACTTGCAACCTAGGCACGTGCTGTGACCAGGAGTCGAGCAGGTGACCTTTCACTTTGTGGGCTGATGCCCGACCCACAGAGCCACCCTGGTCAGGGCAGGACGAGAGCATTGGAATCAAAGGACGTGTCCCTTAAGGGTGAGGTGTATGCATCTCACGGTGGTCCTATGTGGACCCTGCCTTTCTTTCAGAGAAATCTCAGTCCAAAATCCAAAAACCAGCTGAAGAATATAGCCCGATTCTCTCTTGAGAAGACATCCAAGGAGGAGTGTATCAAACACATCCAAACCACCTTAGATTTGATTTCCCTCATCTTTTTTACTCTTATCAGCCTTCTGCATATAAGTAGTGGTTTGCAATCACCCCACCTTTTTTCACTTCGAAATGCAAATCTATGACCTTTTGGCTGGCTGGATATCTCCTTTCTGCTTCCCCTTACTGGCCTGGCCATACCAGGGGAAGAAAGACTAAGGGTCCTTCCCCCTTCCCAGGCTGGTGGGAGGGAGTGGGAGAGACTCTTGTCGTTGAATAGCTTTTCCTGTACCTCACCATATAATTTACTCCCACAGAGTTTCTACGTAGTAGCATTTGGTCCTCATAGTTCCCTTGTGAGTTGAAGAAGAAAATGATTATGATGCCCATTTGATAGCGAGAAGGCTGGGATTCTGGGCCAGTGCCATTTTGTCTGCGTTTTGAGGTCAGACCGCCACAGGCAGAGAAATGGAGAAGGGGGCGTCTTTTGAGGAAGAAAAACAGCATTTGTGGGTTCAGTGGCCTGGGCATGATGCTGTAAAAATCTCATGGGCCTGGCCTACAGGATAGGGGATGGTTAGGGGATCCGAGGACCCGGTGGGACAGGTACCTTGGGGTCAGGGGTCAGGGGTCAGGGGCCTTGTTTTTGTAGTAGGCAGTTTCTCCTAAAGGCAGTGATGAGCTGGTAGGATCATTAGCGGCAGAGATGAGAAGTGGAGATCCTGTTCGGAGGGAGACTTCGTGGCAGCCTTGTGAAGGGAAGTCCACAGTGTGGAGAACCGTGGGTCTCTGGAGTCCATTTGCCACCAGTTCCAGACTCCCTGGGGTTCTAATCTCAGCTCTGCCACTTACCAGCTTCAGCACCTTAGAAAGATGCGTGAGCACCCTGGGCTTTGATTTCCCCATTTATAAATTGCAGAGAATAATAGTATCTTCTTTATGAGTGTGGTCTGAAGACTGTAAGGTCTTAGGAGAGTGCCTGGCACATAGCGAGTGTTTAAGAAGTAGTAGCAGCTATAAGTCATCTGTAAGGAAGGTGAGGTTCCCAGGAGGATAAGTCTGTGGAAATGGGAGGGAAGGGTCCAAATGTAGGAGATCGTGAACGTGAGGAGTGAGAGGTCCTGGGGATCAGGAGTTAGGGTAGAGGGCGAGGGGCTGACCTAGTTGCCCGTTGGGAGATACAGGCCAGCAAAGGGTGTAGGACAGAGCAAGACTCTTGCGGAGGAATTGTGAGTTCAGTTTTGGAAATGTGCATTTTCAGAGGCCTGCAAATTATATAAGAACTCAGGCTAAACATAATTATAAAGCCAATATTCTATAAAATATAATCTATTTCAGAGGGAAATAAAGCAAATTTTGCATTGCCTGAATAATCTTCTCAATTAGCGGGGATACTAAAAGTTGGCTATACGTGGGTACTGTAGCAGGAACATGTTTCATCAGAATCAATTCTGCAACGTTTTATCCTATAAATATGTTCGCAAGATGTAATAATTTATATCTTTTAAGGTAATTAACTGTTTACAGAATGTTTATGAATGATTAATTGCTCCATGCAACAGCTCTGTGAGGTAAGGAAAAAAAAGAATCACATTCATCATCTCCATTTTTAGGTGATTAAATGAGGTCCTGAGAAAGTCCTGTGATTAGGAAGAGCTAGAGCTCCGATTTATCCCAAAACTGGGAGTCTCAACACCCATGACCCTCAGCCGCACACCCTGACCCTTTGAGCTGTGCAACAGACAGAGAAAAGCTTTTGCCTTCGAGACCCAGTTTCCTAAATGTAAAAATAATTGTTTAGAGTACAGGCAACATGTTCTAGGCTTCTCCAACATGTGAGTGCATAGGTAGTCCTGTTAACATGACTAACCCTTGCAGCCTTAGTAAAATCTAAGTTTTACTGCCTCTCTGAGGCTCCGCATGCCTTTCCCACTCGGCCGCTCAGCGCCCTGCGCCCTCTAGTCTTCTGTCTGCTCCTTGAATGCAGTGGCCTCGCTGCCTCCCTAGGCCTCTGAATTTGCTGTTCTCCTGAGAGTGGGAGCACTTTCTCTCTGAGGCTGGGCCTGGCTGATCTCTTCTGGCCAGATGTTACCCTGGCTCAGGTAAAGGAAGCCTTCTGGGACCACGGTCTGGCCCCTGAGAACCTCTCTGTCACATGGCTTGGTTCTCTCTCCTCCAAGCCCCAGTTTGGGGAGCTCCACGAGGCCCCAGACTGCAGGCTGGGTTTCTTCACCTTCGTGTCTCCAGGAACTGACATTCTTGCACGAAACGGGCAACACACTAAACAGTTCCTGAACAAGTAGGTGAAATTTCCATCTATTCTTGCTTCCCCCCATAAGACAGGGCCTTCAACCTCTCTTGAAAAGTTACTTCTTTCTAGGTGTTCCTTGGGGTACCCAAGGGTAGTTCCAAATGGGCCCATAAAGGAGCCACTGGCTGCAGTCATCCCTCAAGGGCCACTGCATCCTTCTCCGATGCTTGGGCTGGTCTTGATGGTTGTCAGCTGTACCTGCAGCTATGGAAAGGACCTTACATGGTCCTTGCTGGGTTTTTAGAATGCTGCAGGGTCCACATAAAGATGGGGCTAGCACTCCCGGAAACCCTGTACCCCAGAGTCTCCCCAGGTTCCTGTGAAAACTGCTCCTTCCTGACAGCTTCCAGAGAGACCAGCTGCAGCCCGTGCCTTTGTGATCCAGACGTTTCTCTCTGTCTCTGGGTCCATGCTCCTGAGACACAGAATCTTGACCCAAATGACTTGGCTTCCATACTTCCCAGCGTGTGCTCTGAAGGGTTGGCCAACACCAGCCTGCTGGGTTCCCAAACAGCCCAACTCAGGCTGCCTGGCTGGGCTGAGCACTGCTTCAGATATGCATGAGGATTTGCTCGTAGTTATGCATGCTGGGGGAAGACTTGAGATAAAAAGTTACTCTTGCTTTCCCTTACCGTGCACCAAGCGTGACGGCCTTTGAGGTCTGAGCATCCTGTGCAGATCTCCTCATGGACGCCACTGTGGGTAAGCCCGGAATTCACTCAGTTCCCTGGGTCTCCTGCAGCCTTCAAAGCAGAAGCTCTCGGTCCCCAGGGCTGGGTTGGAACCACAGGGGGCAGAGGGTGCTTTGATACTTTCTTACCTTCAGGGTGTTTTGGGCCTCGCTTCATTTTTGGGGCATCTTTTCAGACCAGATCAGCAATGCAATAAAACGTGATTTTTGAAAAAATATTTTATTTCAGCATGCTGGTTGTTTCATTGGCGGTGTTGCTCAGAATCTGAGTCTATTATTCTGCTGGAGATGGAGGTTCTCGCTCCCTGCTCTTTCCACTTTCTGTGTTGCTTCTTCCCATTAGAAAGGAAAATGGAAGTCTATTTTTTGTTTGTTTACTACAATGGATAATGTGAATTTGAGTGTCTGTGAACCTGAAATAGCATATCTGCTTCTCTCTGTTTACAATTGACATTAGTGTGTTTCAGCAAGCTGAAAGAATATGCTTCTCTTGTGATTCTTGGAGTACTTCCCCCACCCCCACCCCACCCCACCCAGGAGAGAGTAAGAATTTTAGCAAAGAGGGATTTTGCAATTTCTGAATAAGATTCCAGCTGAGGTCCAGGTTTTCTCCATTGCTTCTTGCCTGTATTCTTTGACATCAGATATAGCTGCAGAAGAGTGGTGTTTTATTTATTTTTTTGCTGTGAAGATGGCTGATTCACTTGGTGGCACCTCCTCCGACTGCTAGCAATACTGGCAACCTCAAAAAGACCCTTACTGAATCTGTTCCAGCTCTGTGTGTTGGGCTTGCTCGGGGCGCTGTGGCTGTGGGTGGAGCTACTCATGCCCTTGTAGCTGGTAGAGATTCCCTTGGTCCCCAGAGTGGGGTTTCTGGCTGTAATTTGCAGGGCAGCTGTGCTTCGGGTATTTGGGGCAGTGCTCGATCCCCGTGTAGCCGGTCACTGGTGCTCATGCGCTCAGGAAGCCAAGGCAGAGTGAAGGGGCAGGACCTGCAGACGGATCCTAGCTGTTCCTCCAAAGTGAAGGTTCCTGGACCCACGGGGCCCCTCGTTCCACTGTCTTAGAGGTGAGGGACCTGCTCCTACGCCCAGAGAAAACACAGACCCATCACAGGCCTGTTTCACAGAGTGCTCTATCACACACAGTACCCTCCTCCTCCTCCTTGACAGCAGGGATTGGGTTTACTGAGGAAAACTGGTGCGAACCATACATCGTTTCCCCATTTGTTTGTGGCAATTCCTGCACCGTCCTTCCTGAGTTGTGTAAAGGCGTCGTTCAGACAGACAGGCTTTTGCAAACGGGAGCCTCTTGAGGCCACCGCCGGGAGGTCACTGATTCCAGTACCTAGGAGAGATTCGGGATCATGGACTGAGTCACAGGACATATTAACGATAGCCTGAAATGCTGCAGTTAAAATATATGTCCATGGCCACCTTGGTAGTAACCGAACGATGGAGTTCTCCCCTCAAGGCGGGGCTCAGACAGGGGCATCAGGGGCGTGCCTACTTCCACTGGGAGGCCGGGGTGGTGCCCGTGTTCTGCGCGCACCATCCCCAAAGCTGATTTCCCCTGGCTCCCTGAGGGTCGAGTTCCGGGGGCAGCTGTGGATTTTGACATCCCGGAACTTTACAGGACAAGATTGTCCTCCAACATGTAGTGATGTGCGACCAGGTTGGAAGCGGCTCTTCGTGAAACTGATGGGTCAAGCTTTAATTGGAAAGACCAGCGGGGCTCCCTGTGTCCCAGGATGCTTTGACAGAGCTGTCACTGTCTCCCTCAGGCAGGACCATTGGGCTGGAACACTGAGCAAACACCCTTTTGCTCACCATTCAACATAAATAACTCCCATCGTTAGCGACATGACAAGGGGATGGAGGACCTGCGTGTCAGAAGACGAGGATTTATGCGTGGTGGTTTTGACGAATGATTCCACAGAATTTCAGCTGCTGGGGAAGCGGCTTTCTGTTTCTAGAAGCTGCTACTGGTAACTCGCAGAGTTAAATGAGCAGGCTTCTCTTGTTTTCGGTAGACAGAAGCTTAATTCAAGGTTTGGGAACACTTTAGTTTGGGAAAGGGATGGGGGACACAGGCTTGAATCACAGTGCCCTAGCTGGGTTGCTCAGTTGATTGGAGCGTCATTCCATACACCAGAAAAACTGCGGGTTCGATCCCTGGTCAGGGCACGTGTGGGAGGCAAGTGATCAGTGTCTGTCTGCCTGTCTCTCTCCCCTCCTTCCTCTCTCTAAAATTGATAAACATATCTTTGAGATAGGAGTAAAATTTGTTTGAATCATTATTCATCTCAGTATTTCACAAGGCTTTTTCCTTTCTTTGAGGTTCAATTTTTTGGTCTTTACAAAGGAAAGTTGTAAGCAGTTCTCTTCCTTCTTTAGTATATAATGGAGGCCTGTTTATTAAGATTCCAAGCTCTTTGGAAAAAAAAAACAATTCCTATGCAGACTGCATTTATTCTTGTGATCAGAAAGAAATGTAGTCACATTGTCTGGTAGGTTCATAAATTGTTATGAAGAGCAAGGATCCTTATCTTAATTTCTTTTCAATCTATGACAATTCCTAGTGCACAAGGAAGAGAGAGGCAGAATAGAAAGTGTTCTCCTCTGAAGGAAGCTGTGATGATCGGTGGGCAATGTACGCCGTTTAATTAAGCATCCTGATAAAATCAGTATGCATCCAACAGTTCACTGTGGCAATCGGCTTCATCTCATGAAGTGTTGTTTCGGCCCCAATAATTGATTAATAATACATTTTTGTTTGTGAATTATTGACTTCGGTTATTATAATGGAGCTGGCTTTGTTCACAAGCACCTGCTCCCACATGTTAATTATGAACTGCCCGAACACTCATCTTGGAATAACTTTAGCTCCAAAGCGGATGTTTTTTTTTTTTTAAAATGAAATAGGATTATCTTTAGTTCAGAGCCAGTCAGAATGAGCTAGGCTTTCTCAACCCTGTGTTGTTCAATAATAGGGGGTATGAATGAAAAGGCAGAGTTGGAGGATATTATGCCTGATGTCCACGTCGTCAGCTGGTGGATTCTGCTTATAGAACAAGGCCGTGCCTTAGCCAGCAGGGAGTGGGGTCTCGCTTGAAAGACAGGAGTAAGAGATGGGTGCTCTCCTTGTCGCTTGTACGGGGGGAAGAGATGGGTCCTCACAGGGGAAAGCCCAGTTGGCAGTGTGAAAGTTGACCCTTAAATCTAGGGAGAGGAACACCTCTTTGGAACTTCCGACAGCAAAGGAATGTATTAGTTAATCACTGATTGACATTGGGGATGACCTTGTCTCTCAGCGGGTACCAACCCGAGAAGCTATCCCAAGAAAAGACACCTGTTGCATGCGGCTGACTGAGCCAGGCCTGGATGTGCAGACACTGTGCCTCCCCTCCTGGAGTGCCGTGCCTTTGTCTTGGAGGTGTGGCTGCACCCAAGGTGTTTGGGGGTTCTAGGAGAGAGGTGGGACCTTTCCTGGCTGAAGATGGGAAGAGTGGGCGTGATTTAGAAGGAGGGGCGTTGGGCTGAGGAAGAGGTGTTGCCCCCGTTACCAGGCTGGTTCTCTGTGTGCTGCTTCCCTCTTCTAGCTCCGTTTGGCTGTTTTGCTGGTTAGTAAAATCCTGCCTCAGAGCCCCAGCCTGCTGTCAGCCATGTCAGAGCCGTCCAGAAAGGAGCTGGGTGTGAGTCCACACTTGAGGCCAAGCCTGTCGGGAGGGGGGCAGTGTTCACCAGGCCAGCGTGGGAACGGCGGCACTGTGAACTCAGGGTTTGTGCTGAAAGGGAGGGGGAAATGTGGGAGGCAAGCCCCAGTGTGGGGGAGTCCCGTAGTCCCCTTCTTCCACTGTGAGGCTCTCTCCCAGCCTTCCTGGAAGGACCTGGGCTTGATATTCCTGAACACGTCACGGAGGCACTGCTGTCTCCACATGTTGTGCCTCTCAGCCCCGCAGGTGCCCCTCCTGCAGGATGCCGGGCTGCCACTCGGAAGAGCTGCTGGCTGTGCTGGGAGGGGCTCCTCCTGGGGGCAGCCCCTGACTATCGCCAGCTCCAGGCCCAGAGGCCAGCAGAGCAAGCAGCAGGATCACCTTCTCTGGCTCCACCCTTTATTTTTTGTGAATCCCTTTAAAAGTTGCTTGGTGGTGTCCAGTGCATGTCTGGTAGAGTGGAAAAGCAGGCTTGTCAGCGGAGCTGGGTGGGGATCCAGGGTTTTCTCTGTGAATGTTGGCAGGTGGCGTAAACTCCCTGAACTTGAGGTTTCTGTTCTGTCCAGTGGGGATCATGTCGCCTTTGGAAGGTCCTGGTGAGGATTAACGTGGTAAAGGGCGTCTAGGGGAGGGTGCTTGTGAAATGCTCACCCACGAACGCTCTCACTCAGCCCTGCTGGTACCTTGTGAGCCGAGGCGAATCGCCCATTTTATTTAGTGCCACTTTAACACTCAGGGCCCACGGCTTTCTGATTTGGGGGACGCTGGCTGCTCCCGATCCACACTAAAATCAGGGCTTTCCCTCACGGGACACCGTTGTAAAAACATTGACTTTGGGCCGCCTCTTTTCATATGATCAAGTTTAAAAGACTCAGTGCGTAGAAAGCTCAATGCCAGGTACCTAGTGAAAGTTAGTGCTCCACCTGCCTCTCACTCACCCCGGCCCCCAGGCACCAGTGGCCAAAGAGGAGAATGCAGCCTTTCTCATTTGTAAACTTAGTACCAGCAGGCAGCCTAAAACTCCCAGGAAAACAGAGCAAAACTTGCTTGTTTTTCACAGTCCCAGTTAAGGCTACCTTTCAGCAGAGACTGAGGCATTACCTGATTCGTGTTTTTGGAGCGAACCCCAGTGTATCCAGTTTGCTCATACACAAGGCGTCACCTTCCGTTTCTTGCACTTTCGTTATGCCTAGCTCGTCTGCCGGGGCGAACCCACAGAGAGTGCCTGACTGGGTCTCATTATATCCATATGAAGAGTTTAGGTGAAATTACAGGGGAGAAATGTCCCGAGAATACCAAGATTGTGTAGAAACAATCTAATAGATTCAACCGCTGTTTCAGAGTTGAAATGAAACTCAATTCATCTTGGAGTGAAGGGTTTCTCTGGAGGCCCCAGATAATTCCCTAGAACTTTATTTGTTTGAGTCGCTCCCGATTCATTTCTGTCAGATGTCTCCCTCAAACAGGTTTTGCTAAGTAGCCACGCTCACCCATGCTGTGGGTGCACAGGCCCGAGCCATAAAACGTGGGGATGCAGAGGGTGGGCTGTGACACTCAGGCCAGCTCTCCTCACTTCGAAATTCAAGGAACCCAAGTGCCTCCACCTCTGAGCCGTGTAGAGTGGGTCTCCTGGAGGCACCCTGGGTTCGGAGGACTTGAGGATCGGTGCTGGGTGCAGCCTCTGTGATCTTCCTGTCTCTGACATTGGGAGCGTGTCCCTGGAAAGGAGCTGGTGCGTCAGAGGGTGAGGAGATGACAGCACCACATTTTCACTCTCCTCCTTCACCGTGCTGACGGCTTCGGCCCGAGCTCTACATGGTGCATCTCAGCTTGGTCAAGTCACCTTGACCTCCCCACCTTCCACTGGGTACCAGGCCCTGACTGCTGGCTTCCTGTTCTGCTGCTGCAGAGGCCGAGCCCCTCCAGGATGATGCGGCTGCCTGATCAGGCAAGCAGAAGGCCTCAGCCTCCAAGACCCCCAGTCTGCCATCCTTCACGGCTGCCACGCTCACTGACAGCCTTTGTCAACACGCAGTTCGGTGCCTTTGGCCTCTCCTTGTTTCCTGCTTCTCCTTCCTCTCGATGTTTTCTTTCCAAGGATTTGCAGGAATTCAGGCTCTCAGTACTTAAGGGAAGTGTCCACAGAACACTTGAAAGCAACTTGAGTTTCTAGCTCATCTGTTTCCATAGCAACCAATAATGGTGTCACAAACAGAGGGCCATGACTTGAGGTGGGAATTAGGTGGCAAGAGAGCAGGTGGGCTTTTAGAAAAAAAAAAAGAAAAGGAAAACGTTATCCTCTTCACACAGACATAAATAAAGAAGCAATGAGAAGAATTGTGTCCAAGCAGCATTGGTGATATTGAGGGTGGAAATTAGCAGCCTGTGAGCAGTGTCTGTTTCCTGCAGGCTTGAACCATGACGCTGCACAGCTCTCCTGGGTGGTGAACTACCTGCAAGACGGGGAAGTTCAAGCTACTAGAGGTGAAGAAACCTGCCAGGGGCATGTCACCGGCTGGCTTTGAGAGGAGGGTTGAGTTGGTATTCTTACCACAGTGGAGCCGGGGTCAGCACACGTTCTTTTGCCAAGGGACAGATACTGAATCTGTGGGAGGAGGGTCTCTGTTTCAGTTGTTCAACTCTGACTTTGTAATGGGAAAACAGCTACAGCCAACAGAGAAACAAATGGGTGTGGTTGTGTCCCCAGGAAACTTGATTTATGAAAATCAGAGGTGGGCCGGATTTGGTCCTAGAGGTACATTTTGAAGTGGAGGACTGTAGATTGTAAGCACCCCATTTAGACGGAAAGGTCCTTTGTGACGTTATTGACATCAGACTTCTTCCTGGGACTCACTGGTTCGGGCACGAGGGTGTCATGAGGGGAAAAGATGGACTGATTAAATAGGCGGGTCCCTGTTTCTCCATTTACTCAGCAAACAGTTGTTGTGGCTCTGCTCCATGAGGTAGTCTCTTCTGGGCGCTGGGGACACAGCAGCGCACACGTCTCTGTCAGCGACGTCTTTATGTTCTAATTAGCTGTGCTAGCTTGGGCAAACTGTTTCACCAACATCAGTCCAGTTTTCTCCCTTGAAAAATTATTTTTTTAAACCATGAGCTACATTCCCTGTGTACTATGCAATCAATAGTATGTATAAGTAGAGCATAAAAGAATAAAATAAACAGCTGTTTGCTCACCACCCATTTAAAAATTAGTTACTGATACCTACAATGTCCTGAGTGTTTTTTTCCATGCCTCATTTCTTCTCTTCTCCTTCAGGATTTTGTGTTATTTCTTTGCTTTTTCTTCATAGTTTAATCACATATGCATGTTTCGTAAAAATATGTAGCTTCTTTGCCTGTTTGATTTTTTCAGTTTCTGACTTTCCTCTGACATGCGCTTGTTAGGAGCGGTTCGTGCACACTTCGTGTGTGGCTGTGGATGAAACCGTGGGGGCTGATTACCAGTGGAGGCAGACCTGTGGTGAGACAGTGTTAGATTTACAACTTTGCAGCAAATTCATAAATGGAGAGGCACTGGCATCTCAAAGGGGGAGTTACAGGAGGTTTTGTGTGGAGTTTGGAGGCTGGGGTTCGTCGCAGATGGCTGGCAGGTACTGGTCAGAATCTGTAAACAGGGCTGCCAGACCAGTCAGCAGTTGCGTCTTGAGAAAGTGTGAGTTCCTGCAGAGGTTCTGTTAGGTTGTTTTGTCTGTGGTTTCACTTTGGAATGTATGGACCTGCATAAACTGGTATTAAAAGAGTTTGAGCTTATATGACTTGTAATGCACCGCATGGCTCAGTTGGACACAGTTTATCTTTCCTGTGAGTCAGAGTACATTTTGGAAGTTGTGGTTTCTAAATGATCAATTTCCCCTTTACACCTTTGCTGCCAGAAGGGATGTTAAAATAAACTGTATCGCTGTGGTGTATTTGTATCGCTGCATAGTGTTGCAGTACTCCCCCATTCTATTGTTGTTACATCTGGATTGTTCCTGGATTGTATTTGCTGTTACAAACTGCTGTAATGCAGGTTCTTGATGTGTGTCTGGGTTTCTCTAGTCTGGGCTTGTCCCCGGAAGAGGACTCATTGGGTGCTGGGCTGTGCATCCCGACACAGGTGTTCAGCGTAGCCGCGGCTATACCACGTTGCCTTCCTGCCCGTGGCAGATCGGAGTTACTGGTGCTACACACATGCTGGCTAATGCCCTAAGTTGTCCAGCTTCCCGTCTTCTGCCAATCTGATGAGTGGGTGATGAACTCTTATAGTTTCAATTGGTATTTCTTTGATAAACAAGGTTTAATTTTTTTCAAATATTTCTGTGGGCCCTTTGGATTTCCTCTTTCATGAAGCACCTATTTGTCTTCATTTTGCTTTGTCTTCCCCCACATCCTATATGGGATCCTTTCTTCCACCCAAGGGCAATGCCAGCTCTCTGATCTCTCACGTTCATTTTTGGTGTGTGGGTCCATTTCTGGTATCTTATTTCTTACTTACCATTCTATTGTCCATCTCTGTACCATATCATGTTGCTTTCACTTCTCTGTTTTTAAATAAAATGTGGTATGTAACAGGGAAGCCCCGTGCTTTGTTTACTTCTTCAAGAGCATTGTAACTGCTCTTGGCCTTTTTAGATCTGAGTAAATTTGAGTACAGTCTCTGCCACTATCTGAAGGCAGAGTGTTCCTGTGAAACCTTCCCATGAAGCTGTCATGGTGTAAAGGACAGGGCAGTTACAGAGGGCACATCGTGGTAAGGGGTGCACTGGAGAAATGGAGGTAAAGCCCAGATGCCCGGGCGCAGCCCAGAGCTCTGGGACGCGATGCCCAGAGGGAAGGAGGTTGGCGGGCCACCCTCGCCAGGTGCCAGGCGCACACCGCCTCTGCAGTGGTTCACTGCAAAATCAATGCCGGGCGCCGTGTTGCTCTTAGCCTTTTTTTCATAAAAGCAAAAGTCCTCTCAGATGGCTTTGGGTTAGCCAGAAACAGGTACCAGCGTAGCACCGTCATAAAAGTGAAATGGCAACAGGCGGACTTTTTGAGAAGCAGGGGAAACCTGTATCAGTGTAATTTGAAAACAAAAATAGAAACTCACTTCATGGGATTTTTATTGGGATTTTATTGAAATTTATATACCTGCAGGAAAAAAACTGACATTTTCATGATATCAAATGCTTCTGTCCAAGAAGTTTCCAAGAGCAGGTTGCCTTTCTCCATTTAGATACGGGTTTTCAGTAGTTTTCATAAAGTTTCATGATTTTTGAATTAAGTGCTTGCTTATATGTCAGTTTTATTCTTGAATACTTTATATATTTATGGGCTATTGCAGGTAATATATATTTTTAAAATTTATTTTCAGAAGGACTGCTACTCATAAAAAGAAATTTATCATTCTGTGCAAAGTTTGTATTTTAAATATTGAATACTTTTTAAATTTTAATAATTCTTTGAATGTAGGGTTTTCCATGTGAATAATCACATCATTTGCAAATGATAGTATTTTATCTTTTTTAAATTTATTTTTCTTGTTTATAATACGGTGGCTTGAGCTTTTAGATCAATGGTTAGGAAAAATGGTGACAGTGTCTTTGTATTGTTCTCGAAAGAAATGCTTCCAACATCTCACCACCAGGAATGGCGTTTCCTGAAGTGGCGCGTGTGTGCATCTTTTGTTTATGAGGGTAGGAAGCGCCTCTCTGTTCCCCTCCTGCTAAAAGACTTTTAATGTGAATTGATGTTGAGTTACATTAAATGCTTCTTTCCACATCTATTATGATTATCAGGTATTTCCCCCCCAATATGTTATTGAGATAAATCACATTAATGATTTTCTACCATTAAACTAAACTTGGACTTCTGGTATAAACCCATCTGTCCTAATATATTATCTTTTTTATACATTGCTTGATTAAATCCGATCTTATTATATATAAGATTTGCATATCTTTCCACCTTTCTGAGAGGCTTGTGGTTTTATTCTCTTTTGCTGTCTTTGGTTTTCGTATCTGAGCAATATTTGCCCCTTAAAATAAGTTGAGGATGTATTCCTTTTTTTTTTTTTTGTCTGTTTCTGTTCTCTGGGCAAGTTTGTGTAGCATTCCCATGACCTCTTTCTCGTGTGTTTGGGAGACTTTGCCTCCAGGTTTCTCTGGGTCTGGTGCTTTCTGGTGAGTAGTTTTTAACCTATCGATTCAGTTCCTTTATCAGCTCAGTATATGTGTTTTGGTTTTTCGATTTCTTTCTTTTAATGTAATATTTGTTAGTTATTTATTCATTGAATTTATCGGTGTGATACTGGTTAATAAAATTATGTAGGTTTCCAGTGTACAGTTCTAAATATATATCCCCTGTGGTTGCACTGGGCGTTCCCCGCCCCAAGTCCCCTTCCATCACCATTTACCCCCCTTTACCCTCTCTACCTCCCCCCACCAGTTGCATTTTAAGAAAAGTTTGATAAGATACCTCCCCCCCCACCCCAGTAATGTGTCTGTTTAATCTGTTTTAAAAATTTGTGGCATAACTTTGGCCATATGTTCTTGTACTGTGTAGTTGCAGCTTTATTTTCATTGTTAACATTGCTTATACCTTATTTGATACAAGCATTAAGGCAATTGAATACCACTTTAGTCCTATACAGCTGGCATTTTTGTATGCTATTTTAATTTTCTGTCAGTGTTAAGATTTTTCTAATATCCACTATGATTCATTGTTGACACATGAATTAATAATTTTTAAAAATTTTCCAAACATATGGTGTTTGTCTAGACACCTATTTAGTTTTGATATTAAATTAACTTTATTATGAACAGAAAATGTCATCTGCCTGCCGTTCACCCTGTTCAGTAACTGTTGGGGCTCTGTTTATGGCCTGATGCATGGTTGTGTCTTATAAATACCTCACGTGCGCACAGGAGGAGTGCGTGTTCTTCAACCGTGGGGACACTGCTCACTGCAAATGCTGTGGGTCAAACATGGCGTTTGTGTCGTTCGAATCTCCTCTATCCTTAATCACTTCTTTGGCTGCGTGACCTGTCATTTTTTTGAGAGAATTGTGCTGACGTTTCCCATTGCAGTGATGGAGCTGTTAATTTTTCCTTGTTTAGTTAACAAATTTTGCTTTACCTGTTTTGAGGCTATGTTGCTAGTTGCTTATAAGTACTAGATAGGTGTCCGGGGGAAATCTTTGTAATCTGAATTAAGCTTCCCCCTCAGAGAATTTCTTCTGTCAGTCACCCAGTGGCACATGGTCACGTTGGGTCCACCTTCAGTTAAATTCTTGGTTGTTTTTAACTACAGAGGTAGTGTGAGTTTGGACTGAAAACCAGCTGTCCATGGATACTATCCCAGAGTGGCGCCAGAGCCAAATCAGGCCATTTTGCTTGCTCTCCCTCCGTGACAGCGTGTTGTTCCTGGTCTGCCTCGGTGCTACGCATATAGCCCTACCCAGTATGAGCTTTCGGCACTGGTCTCCTGTTACTCTCCGCCCTTTGGCCAGGCCTTGGGATCTTTCTGTCTGCTGGACCCTGTGCCTTTAGCAAAGCAGAAACCCACGCTCTTCGGGGATTGGCAGGAAGCTCTCGGGGTGAAGGGTGGCTTTGATGTTCCCTTATTCTCCAGGTTTTCTCCTTTGCTTTGAAGCATAGCACACTTCCTTTCTCAGGCCACCACGTGGACACTTGGCATTTATCTGCCATTCATTTGCTTTCATGGGCAGGTTGAATCAAGGGTGTCCCGACTACTCCATTTCCAGAATCCGAGGTCTGTTTGACACCTATTATGTGTTATTGTCAGGGTGGTTGTGGGGACCAAGAATATATACGTGCCCAGTTGCTTTAGAAACAATGGAATGTTTGGCTTTTCTGTAGTTATGTAAACACCCGACTAACATTAGCAATCGATGCAAAACATGTGAGGTAGGCGTCATGCCTAGGGGAAAAACCAGATCGCTGCACTTCATGGTAAGGTGGCTGTGTGAGCCGTGAGGTCGCTGGTTGTTCTGTTGAGGATCCACAGGGTGGAGTTTCGTCCGCTGTCAGGACGGAGAGTCATCTGACTGGCAGGCGGAGCCCAGGGCGAGCTGGCTAGAGGGAAGGGAATTGCAGGTTAGACAGCGGCCCACGTGAAACGCTGCTCGGACCTCTGCACTAGATGTGTGTGAGCCTCGGACTTTAATAGCGGCGCTCCTCGTCCAGGTGTAAAATTAGTCTCTGAAAGCTAACGCCTCTGCCTCCATCTTAGTGTGACCTCTGAAGCTATTTGAGGCCCCAGGCCGTTGGCGCTCAGATTCGCATAGTACTTTGCAAATGTAATGGACTCACTAGTGCCCTCTCTTCATGATGGTTCTCCTTTTCTCCGTGCAGCCTGCCGTGTCGTGCTTTAGGGAAGGGATGTAATTCGCTAGGTATTAACCTCTGTGTCACACTGTTGTTCATCTCAGCACCCAGGTAATGGGTGGTGATGTGCACAGAGAAGATTGTACCCGATCATTTCTGCACTCGGAGGGCTTATGTGTTATGAGAAAAACTGGAATCATAGCACGTCGCATTCACTCCTTCATTTGCAAGTTGAAAAATAGTCCCAAGAGAGCTTGTTTGGTCCCTGGTGTCGAGATGGGAAACAGGTTACAGACTTTTGTCTTTAAAAAGGTGGAGCCTCACGGGAAGCATCCCTTTCTTTCAATATCACTTCTTAATTTCTTCCAGTTTTCTCCTGGATCTCCTACCTCCAGTCCCCAAAGGCAGGATCCCACTCACTTCCTGAGAAAACTCCAGCCCGCCCCACACGAGCCGGATGTTCTGTTCCCTGGGCCCCTCCCCCCGCCGCGCATCTCCCAGACTTGGTGGCGTGGACCCAGACAGGTGCTGCAGAGCTGTCCTTGGGTGCAGTGAGAGTCGTGCAGCTCTGGTACCCGAGTGACGGCCGATGCTCTGCGTCCCTCTGTCCATCAGCACTGACCTCCTCACTCCTGCCCTCATTACCAAGGTCAACATGTTCCTTTCGTTCCTTCTTTTTTGTCAGCACAACACAGGCCTGTCTCATGTGAGCGGTGGACACCCCTTTGGCCAAGAAGATGCTTTCTTGCCGCCTTCTGAAGCCAGAAACACAGAATTGTCGGCTTCACTAGCTACGAGTGTCTCTCTCCTAGCCACGTGGGGTGGGTGGAAAGAATCTCTGTTAAATTCTCTTTTTATCGACTGCTTTTCTTCCAAAGAGAAGGGAGAGGCACACAGAGGATGGTTTTCAGTTTATTCTGCAAGGTAAATAAGCCGTCAAACACTGCAGCGAGGCTGAGTACGTTGAGGATGCAAAAACAGAGGAGATTCCTTTCCTTGCCTGGGAAGGTTGGCTGATGGGAATGAAGACCATTTGAGAAACATAATTGTGAAGGGAAAGAGACCATTAGGGCAACAATCACAGGGGGCTTAGGATGGTGGGAGGTATACATTCACTCTTTGTTGATTTTTTTTTGTTTTGCTTATTTTATTCAGAGACGTAAGTGTTTGAGTTAAGCTTCTAAAAAATTATGGCTAGAACGGAAGCTAGGTTTGAGCTGAAACAAAGATTTGAAAGCTCAGCCCTAACTGGGAACAGCTGATGATGAAACGTCCCAGAGCATCCAGAAGAAAATTGAAATAGGTCAGCCACGAGCAACTGCAGAGGAGCCTCTGGCTGGAGCTGGAAGGACTGGAGGTGGGTTTTATAAGGAAATGAAACAAGGTTATAGACTCAGGGAGCAGGATGTAGGAAGAAGGCCCCCCCCCCCCCCCCATAGCCTTGACTGTCTGGGTAGAGAAAAGCAGAGCATTCGCTGGTGGGTGGTGGGAGGGTGGGAGAATAATTTGAGGAGAATGGTCACAGTAGAAATGATTATTCCGAGCACTGGGAAAAAAAAAACTGACCCGTGATTTACAGTTGGGTGGCGAGAGTGGCTTAGAGACCAGTGGTGGGGGAGACTATGGATTTGCACGGTTTCATTCTGTGTGGACATGTCCAGTACGTCTCCCCAGCAGTGCGAGCGGGTCTGGTGGCGCCCAGGGCCTTGCTGGATGGATGACCCCCTGTTGAGAGTGTGTGGGACTAGGGAGTGGAAAGACTGAGGAGTGAGAGGAGGCAGACAGCCTGCACGCTGGGTTCGTAGACATAGGGCTAAGGGGGTTCTTATCTGAAACCCTCATGATATTCCAAACACTGGATCCCAGTTTCGCTCTTAATGCGGGATGGCTAGACGTGTTGTCCTTTGCTTAGGAAGCGGGAGGTGAGCCCACCTCCGACTCCTTCTCTGGCCCTGGATTTTCTTCTTTGGAGGCAGACACTCTGGTTTGAATGTAGATGTCACCAGAAATTAGTTTGGTTTTGTTTACTTATTCCAAGGAGTGACAGGAGCCACATAAAAGAAGATAAATCGTAGGCATATGTACCCAGCAGAAATGTTTGTATACTTAGTGTTTGCTTATGTTTTCCTTGAGGCGTCGGCTGCTTTTTCCACACACGTACCTTTGTGAGCATATGGCGTTTCGAGGTAAGTCATAGAAGATTCAGCTGAGTCTGTTAATTGCCAGCAGAGACAGGTATAAAACTCATAAAGGAGCCAGAATGTATCTACAATGAACCTCCGGCAGGTGTGACTTGCCTAATTAGTTGCTGATGGGAAAAAACACAAAACACCTCATGTATTTACACTCCCGTCACTTGATGTGAGGCGCCTCGGCGGCCGTCAGAGGGGGCGCGCTGTGGTCTGCATCCCCGGGGAGCTGCGGGCAATCTGTTCTGAGGGACGGAGGGGCGTACTGTAGAGTCCTGCCTTCGTGGTTCATGGGCTTGAGCAAGCCTTTGTTTCTAAGCCTCCGTTTTTCTCCCCAAAATGAAGCTCATGACACATACTTTTTTTCCATTATACGCGGGGAGAAAGGGTGAGTACAGCCAGGAGTCAAGAACGAGGCCCAGACTGGCCTCCACCCCAGACGTTAGGCTGCTGCCGAAGCTTTGAGATCAGTGAAGGGGTGGTTTGCACCGAGCACAGGTGTCCAGCCAGTCTCTCAGACCGAACACTCGCCCCATCTGCTCCAGCCTCCTTTCTCAGCTGCGTGTTTCCCGTGGGCGTGGGTTTCCGTTTTTGGAAGTCTGGAACACGCTTCTGTTTTGAGTGGCTCATCATCCCTCTCTGCACCTTGCAAGAGACGCCCCTGAGGTTTCGCCGATTCGAGTAGAACAGAATATAAACTTATTATGGAGCATAAAACATGAGAGAATCCAACTGAAACGAGTTCAGAAAACAAATTGCATTTAGAGCTAAATGAATCATCTTCACTGCTTCTTGGGCTGCCTGGAACAAGGCGCTTGTCTGGAATAACAACTGTTGCGAGTGGCTTGGCATCTGGTGGTGCTTTTTCGCCCCAAGGGTCTGGTTTGGCTTCCCCGCGGACAGGAGGTGGGGGGTTAGCGCAGGGCTGCTGGGTTCCCAGGACACCCTCCCACTCTGATGCACGGTTTATGCCTTGCCAGGAGCAGCAGGCAAGACTCTGCCCATTATCAGGGCCCTTATAGACAGAGGAAAGCTTACACCCTGAACCCCTTGGGGTAGAGACCTAATGGGGGTGTCTCATCATTCTGAAAGAGATCGTCAGCCTGGCCACTGCCTTAGGAGGAGAGACCTGTGACAGGGGACCAACACCGCAGGCTTCCTCCCTGCCTTTCTCTGACACACCCCTGCAGAGGGAAAGAGGTAGGGGCCTGGGGTATCTATGAGGTCTGGTCCAGGGTGGAAGGCCAGGCTCCCCACTCAGCATTTGCTGGGTGGGTGGGGCGTCCATGTCTCTGGTGGTGTTTGGCTGGATTGGAGCGGCTCTGACAAACCCTCTTTGACTTGCCGGGCTGCCCCTCTCTCGATCGTTTTAGTAGTCACAGCAGGTTTTTGTCGGGCACTTCTGTCTCTGCCTGAGTTTTTGGGTCGCTTACTTGTTGGGCTCAAGTCTGGGAAATGGGAGCCAAGAGATGGCCCAGGGAACGTCCCCCATGACCTTCCTTGGGTCCTGAGGTCCCTACTTGATCCACTTTATTCTCTCTCTTGTTTTAGTCTTCTGCTTGTTTTATGCATAGTGACCAGAGAGTTTAGTTGTCCTTAGGAATAGGGAGAGGTGTGCCTGCCACGTATTCCCAGAAGTGGAGTCCTCGTGTGCCCTGTTAAGACCCTTCATACTTCCCTCTTGCCAGCTTGTAAAATGTGTGTTCTGTGCCTTTTCCTGGCCTCATTAGCAGGCCCTACCGAGATCCTGTTAGATCAGAACTGTAACTGCGAGCGCTTAGCCCGGTCAAGTCCCCCAGACTTGGGAGGACCGTGGACCTTAATGAAATTTGGGTCAGAAATTTCCTTCCGCTTTACATGTGAGTGGGCCACTTGCCCATTGCTTTAAGGAGAAAGGGAAATTAATTCACAGTTTTTTAAAAAGAGAGCCTTCATTTTAGAGTTCTCTTAACCATAGAATTTCTTAGAGAGGCTAATCCGTCCAGTGTGAATAATATATTCCCCAGCTTAGATGAGTGTTTTTCGTGAACGCAGATGTTAAAATCTGTGGTTACTACTGAAATCCTGGTTTTGAAAGGCCGCGGGCCAGTGTCCCTCCTGCACGCTCGTCTCCTACGAACAAGGGACCTTAAATCGGTCCCTTTCCAGTTTTGTCCTCTCCCTGTCATCTGACACCCTTTCTTTACCGCCGCATCTCTGTCAGCCCAGCACTCACTGTGTTCTTGAGCGTTGTTTCAGCTTTTCTCAGGACGAGCATTGGAGAAGTAGCTGACGTTGGTCATTCTGCACACACTGTGCACAGCTGTTTGGTGATGAGCTCAGCTGTGTTCCTCGACTCCCGTGTCCTGCTCATCTCAGCAGCATTGCACACCGTGTGAGACCCAGGCTGTGTCTCCTGTTCCCTTTCCACCTGGTGGGATGATGAAGAAACTGCAGGCCCAATACATGAGTGAAGGGAGAAGGACGTCCATCTGGCCTGGGCATAGTGATGGACACTGAGAATTACGTTTTTATTCAACCTGACAATGTTCATCTGTCCATCCATCCGACAGACAAGCATACAGAGGCCTGCTGTGCACTAGGCACTTTACTAAGGATTGTAGTGATTTCAAAAATGAGTAAAAGACACGGTGACAGAGTGGTGGAAAACCTAAACTCCAGAGTTAAGAAAGAATTGAGTTTAGCTCTTGGATCTGTCCCATCCGAGCTGTTTCACTTTGCAAAACTCACTTTCTCTGAGCTTTGATTTCGTCATCTGTGTGTTCGTTGTGGTGAGGAAGCGGGATAACAAAGGTGCAGGTACGTGGTGTGAGGAGGTACTCAGCTCATGTTGATGGTTAACAGGCCACACCTTTCTGCCTCACGGGAGTGTGTGCTGCAGTAGAAAGGAAAGGGTATGCTCAAAGTGGTGAGAGCAACTGTAGACTCCTGCAAGAGCACCGTTTGGTGAATTCACAGAAAAGGCACATAGCTACCAGTGGGCTGTGTGACCTAATTGTAGCGTGCTCTTGCACACCAGGCGTGTCGTCTTCACTCAGACGGAGAGATGGTGCTCAAGGGTAAAGCTGGGTTTTGAGAATGTTCTTAGTGTGATGGGCAGTGTGGACTCACCCCTCTAGCGCCCTGTATCTGCTCTCTAGCCCTGGAGAGTAGGGGCTACTCTTTACAAATTGGGAGGCTGAGGGGTGAGTTCACTTTATGCTCCATACCAATGGGGCCCTTTTCTGGAGTGGCTTGGGTTTGGCTTGGCCAATAGAAGACAATGCAAAAGACTGGAAAAGGGGAGGAGAGTGAGATTAAAGTTTTTATTCTCCCAGCTTCCTCCTGGGCCGAGGGCTGGTTGCCTCCTTCCACTGAAGGTCACAGGATGCCATGGCCCTTTCTAGGTAACCCCTGCCTTGAGCTCTCAGGCCTGCGGGTGGTCAAAGATAGCCCCAGGGTCCTGTACCACCCTTCTCTCATCCCCCTAGTTGCCTGGCAATGCTCTTACCGATACCCTGGTCTTTGCAGACATTCTTGCTTCTGCATCTCCTCCCAGGGTAGATGCCTCACGGTGGACGCATGTAGACACAGGCGAAGTCATGTCTGAGCCCAGGAAAGCATAGACTGAAGGGGCCGTGATGGATTTTTATGGAAGAACCAAGTATTACAAGATGGAGGGAAACTTGGAGAACTTTTCCTTCTCCAAAGGATTCACCGGGGAAATTTGCACTGACTTTTTCAGCACCAGTGTGTTCTTACGTTTCTTCCCACTCGGAGAAATCTGTCTCTCTCTATACTGTGGCCAGCAGGCCCTGCAGTGTCCGCCACTCGCAGGTTCTCCATCACCCACGTGAGCGTGCGGCGGGCTGTGAAATACGGCCCCCAGAGGCCCCCCGACTGCCTTTTCCCTTTCTCGAATGGTAAAGGGTCATTGAACTGCTCCTCAGTTTCTGGTACGAAGTACAAGTAGAGCCATGAAAAAGCCCATATTTCACAGGGCAGCACATTTTTGGTTCGGGCAGTAAATTTTCCTCATTCCTGCCATGCCATGGGACACATTTGGAAAGGTCAGTTTGGCACTGTGTAAATTAACCAGAGGACCGCTGGAGCTGAACGAAGTCCATTTTAATGGGTATGGATAGGCCTAGCACAGGGAGGGGGCACGGCTCCTGTACCAGGGGGGTTTGGACAGAAAAGCAGGATTGTACTGTGGGCTGGGCCTTAGAGTCCCTGGTATGGCCCCCCTGAGTAATCCCTGGGATGCTGTGATGTGACAATGGCAGGAACACTCTGGTCAGACTTCCTCTGGGAGGTGAGCATTGAACCTCTGCCGGGGATCAAGCTGGTAGCTCAGTGTCAGGAGGCCGTAGCACCTCCAGTGAGACTGTCGCTCTAGTAGGACACTAATAACACCACACTGTTCGCACCATGATCTGCGGGACGGGAGCCCACTGGTGTGCAGCACACGGGCTGTGCCTCACACAAGGGGGCCGTGGGTTCACAGCACCCGCATCTGGAAGGAGGTGGTAGAGCCTGGTGGCCACAGTGAGGGCTGGGTCCCCCTGGGTTAGAGCGAAGCACAAATCTCCTCCCTGCTCATGGCCAGCTCTGGGATGTGGCTCTTATATTTGCCAAGCACCAGCGTCTTCACTTTAAGCATAGTAAAATAACGCCTCCATGTGTGGCTTTGGCTGTGAAGTCAGGTCATGCCTGTAAGGCACATTGCTCAGCATGATGAGCACTTCCTAGAAGTTAGATACACGTGCACTGTTATTTAAAATGCAGCCTTGCAGTGGAGCCGAGGCCCCGCCACGACCAGAGGTGCAGTAGTTACTGGGAGAACACGGAGGGGACCCGACCCGCCTCGCCCTCTCTAGGGTCCTCAGCCTGTGCTGGACTCCCCTTCTTTCCTCAGTCACACAACATCGTCGGTGAGCGTAGAGGAGCATCACTGTCCCACAGTCAGCTAGTTCTTTATTTGAGTCTGTTCATTTACTCAAAGTATATTAGCTATCTCTTCTTTCCCAGGCATCATTTTGGGCTCTAGGAAGCAGATATGAACAGAGAAAACGTTAGTGGTGATAACATTAGAGACATAGGTGTAGATACAGATAAAGATACAGGGTTAGGTGCAGGTATAGAGGAGGCTAGAGAGAGAGAGAGAGGGAGAGAGGAGGAAGGGGAAAGAGAGGGAGAGGAAATGAAGAAGGAGGAGGAGAGACGTTATGCACAGGAAAGCGAGAATTAGTAGTCAAAGACCTTTACTCTTAGCTCCCTTCTGTGAAACTCTGAGCTGCCAAGCTCTCATCACTGGTTGCCCCCAGCAGTTTGTGGTGCCGATAGCCAATCAGCAGCAGTTACTTGCATACCTCCTGTGTTCCAGGTACTGTGCCGGGCACAGTGAACATCAGAAATTTACAGTGTCATAAGAAATACAGACATTAAAGAAAGTCCAAAAGCAGTGACTGGAATACTGGCAACTGTGCAAAGCAGTGCAGAATGGCTGGACCCTGATAGTGGGGAGGGAGCAGGCAGGGGATGCTTTCCCGAAAAAGGGATGTAGAAGCTGAGGTGTGGACGATGCCTTCAAGTAGCAGGTGGATGGCAGGTAGGAGGGGAGCGGTTTCTGAAATCTAACCATTGCTAGAAGAGCGAAGATATGGGGCTAGTTTTCCAAGCAGTCTTTTCCCACTCAAGGGTCTGGCATGAAGCCTCACCATTGGTTAGCTTTATAAATAGTCATCGAATGATGGAATGAATGGAGGAATACATCATTGAATGGGTGTGTGTATGAATGAATAAAATCCGTAGTGGGAAAAAAGCCTGCAAGGTTCTCTGGACTAGGGCAGTTGGGATCCCCCTAGGCTGAGAACAGTTCCTGGCCTTACTCCTTTGCCCTTTTCTAGCTGCTGTGATTTCTCTCTTTAAGCCTTGCTTCTTCCTCATCCTTCTCCCTTCTCCCTTCTCCCTTCTTTCTTCTTCCTCTTCTTTTTTTTCTTCTCCCCTCCTTCTTCTTCCTCCCCCTCCTTCCTCCTCCTCCCTCCTCCTTCTTCTTCCTCCTTCCCCCTCCCCTCCCCCTCCTCCTTCTTCCTCCTCCTTCTTCTTCTCCCCTTCACCTCCCCCCGCCTTTCATTGGCTATGGATAGCTTCTTCTTTTAAAGACCACGTAATTGATACAGGATGTCATCTCATTCTTTCCTACCCTTTGAAGAGCAGTCTTGCCCATTGAAGAAGAGGAATCAAGGGCTTCTGAGAAGTGAGCCTCTTTAAGTTGGTTATGGCTCATGTGTACGTGGAAGACAAGACACTACTGCTGTTGGAAGCTGGGGTGATTGATGCTAAGGATACAGTGAGCCTCTGCCTTCAGGTCCAAACTTGGGCTGGTTTGCGTCGATCTGTTGGCGGCCAGGTGGTGGGAAGGCAGTGAAAAATTGCCGCATTTGTTGTCTCGCTTACGCAGTGTGGATCCTGGTGGGGCTTCGAAGGCTTTATCAGTAATAGCATCTGATGGGTTATTGGACACGTGGTGCCCAATTATGGGATTTGACAGTACAAGGTATATAGTAATGACTTGTTAGGGCAGACCTGGCTGGTAATTGATCACTAATGAGGGAGACTTGCTTGCATCCAGGCAAAATAAGATTTTGAAGCTCTTTTAACCAGCCCTGCCTGCGGAGAAGTGATGTACTAAATGGGGGATGAATATTTCATGGAGAACATTTCAGAGCACCCACTTGCCTCATTTTTTTCGAAGGATAACTAGGTGGTTACTGGAAAGCCCCGGTTGGCGGTTGCCCTTGGTGTATGGGACTGGCACAGAGTAATTGCCATCATTACTGGCTTTGTCTTGCTGCCCGTGACAGCTGGGCCATGTCCAGGTGACCGAGTGTGTGTTCCTGGGCTGCATGAGCGCCTGCAGGCTTTGTGTTGGGTTCCCAGAGACAAAGTAGTTGCGTGTGGTTCTCAAACGTCACAAAAATGAACTGTGTACTTCAGGCTACCACGATGACTGTTCAGGATGTGAAAGTGATACGTATTTTTCTTATTTTTAGACCCAGGATTGAATAAATTGATAATGTCCCAGAGATGTTGCATGTATGTTTTCTATGAATAGGCACTGTGTATGTTTTACAAATTTCCATTTGCCACCGGACCCTTTTCCTCTTACATTCATGAATCCCCCCTCATCGAATCGGAGGCCACACTGGCAGGTGCTCGTTCTGCACTTGAGATCGGCACCCCAGAAAGGCGCTCTCTCGGCGACGCTGCGCAGGACGGCTTCTCTCAACCCACTGGTGCTGGCGGAAGTTAATTTGTGCTGTCAGCTGCCGTTGTCATGCTCCTTACCCTTAAAAAAGTAATTTTCCTCAAGACTTCATAATTCCTTTTACATTTCTTCTTTTTCTCACTGAATGAATTTAATGAACTTCGGAAAGAGAAAAGCCTGGGTAAGAGCCATTCCTCACAAACTGACAACAAAAGTGAGCTTAGGGTGTCCCGTTCTTTGCCAGTTTGCCCCTTACTTCTCTGTCACCCACCAGCTGGGATCTGGTGACTTCCACAGCACCTTTCCTCCTGACACTTGCCCTCAGAGTCCCCGTAAGGAAGGAGACAGGAAGGGACTGTCAGGGAGCGGGAGAAATGAGGGAGCATGAGGAAAGGAGAGGTCATGAGAAAAGAGGACAGACCAGATAACAGGGAAAACAAAGAGTAGGAAGCAGAGAGCTACGATGAGGGGAAGGGGGTTACGAGGTTACGAGGGAAGAACGGTTCTGAAAAGCCAGAGAAATGGGTGCCCTGGACTGGTCTGTTAAAGCCTTTACTTAAACTCAGCTCATGTTAATTTTTCTCTTTTCTGATCTCTTCAGAGCAGTGGCTGTCAACCGTGGCCGATGGGTTTCCCCCAGAGGATGTCAGCAGTGTCTGGGAACATTCGAGTGGCCATAAATTAGGGTGGGAGGGCTATGTTGTGGGTCTAGAACAGGTGCACAGGGCGGAATAGTGTTCCTCAAAATTCGCATCCACCAGGGACCCACGACTGTAACTTTGTTGGACACCAGGCCTTTGCAGGGGTAACACAGTTAAGACGAGGTTGCCCTGGATTAGAGTGGGCCCTAATCCAATGACTGGAGTTGCTATAAGGAAAGAAAAACCAGGACACAGTGCACAGATGCAGAGGGCAAACAGCCATGTGAAGATGGGGGCAGAGGTCAACGCTGTATTTCCATAAAGCAGGTAGGGCCAAAGACTGCCCGAAGTCACCAGGAGCTGGCACAAGGCAAGGGACGGCTCTTCCCTGGAAACCTCAGAGGGAGCACGGCTTGCCGCGTCCTTGATTTCGGCCTCTGAGCCTTTCCAACGATGAGGGGATGCGTTTCTGTTGCTGTCATCCACTTACTTTGTGACATATTAGTAAAGTAGCTCTAGTTAAGCATATGGTTGAATATCCTACAATAGAATAGAACCCCCCAAAAGTTAACAAACAATAGAAATTAATATCCTACGGTGCACAGGACATCCTACGACAGAAGTGAATCAGATGGTCCAAATCGGATGGTCTGAACCGTTGCGAGTGTCAAGACTGAGAAACTCTGTGGAGAAGCACTTAAGTCTGCAGCTCTCACTTAGTGCTTTGTCTACTAGATGTGCTTCGAGGCAGTTTCTCTGTCCAGAATGTTCCTTTGTGCTCTGCCACGCGTTGCGCCTGTGTGTGTCAGCACACGACTGCTCGCTAACGCTCGGATGGCGGGTGCACGTCTTCTTCTCTGCGTTCTTTGTAGCTCATGGCTGTGCAAGAGCAGGTGCGAGGTGAATGCGTCCTGAATGAGTGCACAGAGGATATCAGGACACGATGTAGGTGCAGTGGCACCTGTCCCCACTCCCATCACTAGAACGTATTCTGAGGTCTGGGGGTTGTACGTTCCTCAGATGCGATTGATGTCCCTTGAGTCTGAGGAGTCCAGGTGGAACCTGCCAACTCAGTGGATGGGATGTGGACCAAGGGTGGTCTCTTGGAAGACAGGAGAGAGGTTGGATTTCTAGCACTTGAGACATCTCACATATTCTCTCTGAGTCTAAAACCTCTCGTCTGTAGAACGAGGTTAGTGGTGCCTACTACATGTCCAACTGCTGTGCAGATTCAGCAGGCCACACAATAGGGGGCCTGGCAAAGGCACCGAAGAGCTGTTTTGTTTTCAACGCATGCAACCACCAGGACCAGCATGCTTTCCTGGTCCAGGAAAGTGGCACGATGGGGGGATAGAAACGTATGCACGACGGGGCTGCGAGCTTTGCCTGGGAAGCAGAAAACATGGGGAAAGAAGTAATACTTGGTACTGCGTATCTCCTGTGTGCTGGGCATCTCCCCGTTTTTTCCTTCAGCTCTTAGGGCAACCCAATGAGGTGGCAATTGCCATTCTCAGTGTGGAATCGGGGAGCGGAAGCTCACAGAGCCACCGTCAGCAGCGACAGACTCAAATTTGATTTCAAAGCCCATGTTATTTTAACGGCACCACGTGTTGCCTGCCAAAGCTTGTGGGAAAGTTCCCGAGGGGTTATGTGGTAAATAAAAGAAAGGCGACGAGCCTGTGTGGTGTTGGAACAGACAGAGGTGACGTGAAGTAAGCCTGTGCTTATAGGCATCGCCTCCGTGCGAGGCAACATTCCGGGCTCCCTCTTGCGGTGCCGTGCACCTGGGTTGGTTTTCTCTAACACTGCTGGAAGTTAGTGCTGGCCACCGCATGGCCTCCAGCCTCCCCCTGCAGTGTGTTATGGGAAGGCTAGTGTTGTCTTCCGCCCTGGGCCAGACAGATGATGATAAGCCAGGGGCTCGGGAGTCGCCTAGAGCCATCGAGTTGGTGGCTCTCAGAGCTAAAGCAGGATAGGGCTAGTGCTCTGGGCCCGGTGTGGAGTGGCACTCGAGACACTTGGTGCCGAGTGNTGGGGTTACGTGGTAAATAAAAGAAAGGCGACGAGCCTGTGTGGTGTTGGAACAGACGGAGGTGACGTGAAGTAAGCCTGTGCTTATAGGCATCGCCTCCGTGCGAGGCAACATTCCGGGCTCCCTCTTGCGGTGCCGTGCACCTGGGTTGGTTTTCTCTAACACTGCTGGAAGTTAGTGCTGGCCACCGCATGGCCTCCAGCCTCCCCCTGCAGTACGTTATGGGAAGGCTAGTGTTGTCTTCCGCCCTGGGCCAGACGGATGATGATAAGCCAGGGGCTCGGGAGTCGCCTAGAGCCATCGAGTTGGTGGCTCTCAGAGCTAAAGCAGTATAGGGCTAGTGCTCTGGGCCCAGTGTGGAGTGGCACTCGAGACACTTGGTGCCGAGTGGCAGTGCAGGAGACGACTCCAAACCTGCCAGTTGTAGCAAGGCGTATGATAATGCATCACACTAGGAATTCATGCCCCAACAGCCGCTCTGCGAGGCTGGCTGTGTCCTGGTAGGCTATGTCCTGAGGGGAAAAAATATGGGAGTCCGTGGAAAGGTTTACCACAGAACATTTCAAAGAAAAAACAAAAAGCAAATCTGTACATTTTAAGTGATACCTGAGTGACTAATTTCTCGTATGTGAGACCAGAACCGATAGAAAGGAAAATTAGTCTTGTATTTCACTTACCTGAGCGAGGCATTTTCTGCATAGCTGAGCCAAACTTGCTCTCCAGGAAATGGGTGTCGGAAGCCCACGTGCACAGGAAGCATGGTCTGTCTGCACCCTGGTGTCAGCAGCACCCTCGAAGGTTGAAGGCCACTCCTGATGCACGGACGCAGTGCTACAATCTTGCCTTTCAAAGGTGCTGCTTTCCTCGCGCAGCTCCTGTGCGTGTGTTTCTAAGTGCACTTCCACTGGGGGCTCGTGGCTCTGGGACTCCTCTCTCTTCCTTCGTGAAACCCTCTGCCTTCTCTCCAGGAGGACGCCATTTATTTCTGTGTGAATGGTGACATCAGAAATAGTTTTATATTTTCTGGTTCATCTCATTTTGACAAAAGACCCATGAAGGGTGGTCCTTGCATCTTTAACTCATATTGGAAGTCAGCTCTATTGTTGCAGACCCACAACTTGCAAGCCCCTCACACCTCCTGCCTTCCACCTGTGGGAGGGACTGCCCACCTCCTGGACACATTGCTGCCACTACAGACTGACCAGTCACTTGTCTGGGAAGGGCAGGCCCTCACCCTCGGTCACTCCTGAGCAGAAACGCTGACCAGCAGCAAGCCTGGGGTTTCTGGTTCTTCTAGACATTTCTGGACTTGGATGAAACCCCACAAGAAAGGTGTGTTTGTGGCGTAGCCACTAAAGCAACGAAGATGCAGAGGAGATTTCATGCCCTGTGAGGTGAGGGAGGGACATGGCTGTCATAATGGAAAGGAAAGTGTGTCCCATGCCTCCTTCTCATTGACTGTAGATGCCCCACATGCCAGGTAACCTGTTCTTTCTATCCATGGAAGGCTGTCAGCCCACATGGCTGTTAGGAACTGAATGTCGCCCTCTCCCTGATCCTGTGTTGAAGCCCTAACTGTATTTGGAGATAGGGCCTTCAGGGAGGTAAAATAGGTTAAATGAGGCCCTGAGGGTGAGGCTATGATCTGATAGGACCTTTGTCCTTATAAGTACAGGAAGAGACATGAGTGCAGAGGACATATGTGAACACAGCGAGAGGGTGGCTGTTTGCAAGCCAAAAAGAGAGCCCTCAACAGAAAGTAGATTTGTAGGTACCTTGATCAGGGACTTCTAGCTTTTAGAATAATGAGAAGATGTCTTTTGTGTAAGCCTTGTTATGGTAGCCCAAGCAGACCAATACAGTGGTAATGCAACATTCTCATCGCTTCGCATCTCTCCTTATGGGAAGCACTTTAGTTCTTACCCAAGGCTCTGTGTTTTCTGGTCCTCAGGCTGAGACACACCTCTTGCGTTGAATAGTGGTCATAAGAACATCATGTGTTGGACTCTGTTCTATAACTGTGTCAGAAAACATGCAAAGTTTTTGTTTTAATGATTTAAAAAAAGAGATGTTAGTTTTTTTCCCCTTATGTCATTGTTTTTATGAAGCGTCTGTTGCCGTGTGCACCAGGGAGATGCAGAAGTGGTTGACCAAAAAGGTTCACATGTGATTTTCAGTTACTGCTCCTGGGCCCAATAAGATGTGTTCCACTGTGGCTCTCCCAGCATGCTTTGCAGAAGTATGGTGGGAAAGCTGAGCGGGGGAATTGGTTGGGCAGTGGGCTCTTTGAATATGTGCAGGCTGTTGCCAGGAAAAGAGTGAAGCTGAGTTTCACCAAACTCTATTTGTGAAATCGAATTGGCCAGGAGCAGGACAGTGATGCAGCTCCAGCCTGGGTGCCTGCTTCTAAACAAAGACCATCGGTACCCAGCAGCGTTCCCGACCGTGAGGGCGCACCGAATGGGCTGCCACTGCGGCCGACTGGAGGTCAGGCTTCATTTACTAGTGAAAGGAGAGGCAAGGACAGTGGAGAACATTAATGAAACCCGTCTCGATTCCAAAAATGGAAGGCCTCAGCTTGCCAGGAGGAAGAAATAAATGCCACTCTTCTTTCTTCGCATTTGGAAAGCTTTGCCAATGATTCTGCGGTGTGCGTGATTTTATGATAAAATCATTTGAAGGATAAAAGGGAAATAATGAAAGTGGCAGTGAAATACCGGTATAAGAGAGGCTTGTCTTGGGAAGTACAAGATGTGTCATCTGGCTGAAAGCCATTTAGATTGAATTTTGAGTGGGAGGGAGAAATATCTCAGAAGAGAAATATCTCTTCTCAGGGGGAAGATTTGATAGACAGACCATCCTCGATCAGCGTCCAGATGTTTAGGGCAGTATGGAGGTAAAGTTAGAAAATAAGAATGCAGTGTCCCAACACATGTGAGAACTAGATTGTGGAGTTGTGCTGGGTGAGGGGAAATGCCAATGGTTGGGGTTGTTACTGTGAACTTGATGTGCTCTTGGCAAAGCAGCTGTTTGTTTGTTTTCGTGCATGGCTCAAGACAGAGTGTACTTTGTATCACAGAATGATATTTATGAGTCAGTGTCGCTGTGTGGAGGGCATTAATGATGCAGGTGGTCTGCACGTAAAGTTCCCAGAGAGGCAGATGCTGGCCTGCAAGGCTGTTATGACCTCCACAGACTCAGGCTGGGGTTTGCCCTGCCCTGGCGTCTGGAAGAGCAGAATCTGCCCCGTTTCCCTGAGGCTGGTCCCTGAGGGGTGTCCAGGTAGACTGAGAGTTAAGGTAAAATCACTCAGAGGTGTGGTTCATGTGGGCACAAGGAAGAAGGAAGTGCATTTGGTGATTGGTGAATACATAGGGAGAACCCAGGGGAGGGACAGTGCAATCATCTGGTAGAAGCATCTGATTGTCAGAGGCCTTTGGTCGTGGCTGGACCCTTGACAGTGGGTGGCATGTGAAGACGAGGGTTCAATGTCTTGAAGGAGAGGTGAACAATGGCCACGGCCCACTGGTGTTGGTGGGACTGCCCCACGAGGCTTTGGTCTTTGCCACTGTGTAGATGGCTCAGGAACTGAGAAGTCGCCAGTGGGATAGCCAAGGGCTAGATAATGTTAAGTGGACTTACAAGCATTAAAGAATAGTAGCAAAGACTAGAGACATCTTAAAGTGACCTGCATAGTTCAGGATAATCCCCTAACATTTTAAAAATGGCTGTTAAGTTTATTGCGAAAAGAATTTGGATGATATAGTCCCTGGTGTAAGCCAGATAATGGCCCCTCAAAGGTGTCTTTGCCCTAATCTCTATATCCGGTGAATAGGTTGCTTTACACAGTGAAGGAACCCTGCAGATGTCATTAAGATTACAGATCCTAAAATAGAGAGATTACCCCAGTAATTAAAGTGGGCCCAGTCTGCTCACACAAGCCCTGAAAAAGGGAGACCTTTCTGTGACTGGAATCTGATCTGGGAGAGGAGGCAGAAGGAAGCAGAAAGACCAGAAGAAGAGAATGTGACGTGCCGCTGCTGCCTTTGAAGATGGAGGAAGGAGCCTCTCGGCCGGAGCCACAGTGGCCCCTGAATGACAGCCAGCAAGGGGATGGGGCTTTGGCCCCCACACAGTGAGAAACCGAGTTCTGCTGAACAAGCTTGGAGGGGGACTCTCTTTCTGAGCCTCCAAGTGAGAGCCCCGAGCAGGTGACGCAGTGATTTCGGCCTGGTGAGACCCACGTTGAGTTTCTAACTGGGAACTATGAGACAAATTGCTTTTGTTTTAAGCCTCAAAGGTTGTGGTAATTTGTTACAGTAGCAATAGAAAGAGTAACACATTCTCTTGTGTACAATTACATAGATATATGTATCATTTTTTAATGGGTGTACACAACAAATATCTCAGGAAAAGTGCCATGCTCGATACAGCACCCTGGAATAAATACAGCGTGAGGGCATGTGCAGCCCTGTGGATAAATGCTCTGGCCCCCGGGGGTCCTGGGAGTGGGATGCACTGTGGCCATCTTTAACTTCTTTGCTGACTGATTAAAGGAAGAGACTCCACGTGTGAGGTTGTCCTACTCTCTGCTTTTGAGAGCTGCTGGCACAAAAATTGGCAGAAATTCAAACTCAGCTTCGCCCTCACGCACATCTTTGCCCAATTTGATAACTTCCCCAGCCAATATAGATGCATAGATTTATGTGTCTATTTATGTATGCATAGTGTATGTGCAATTAGGAATATATATATGTATATGTATGTGTGTATATATTCACTATTTCTATTGCACTGAGAACTGAACCGGAGTTTAGCCCTGCTGATGGAGACCGCTGCTTCCTGTGGACAGGGCATAGCAGGTGCAGGAGGATGTGAGCATTTGTTCTCTGTCAGCACTGAGCCTGTCCTGTTCTCACAATGACATGTCTTGCAGGAGTCCCTTATTTGTGACGCCCCATGTTTTGAAAGCTCATCCCTGAGTTTATGCACAGAAGAAAGCTCTTGCTTCTTTCTTAAACATCCTGCTCTCCAGGGAGGCACTGCTCTGTGCTCCTGTCTCCTCTTCAGCACCAGCCTGCGTGGACAGCGCCCCAGGTGGCTGGGCAGCTTGCGTGCACTCCAGAGTCAGGCTTGGGCGATTTAAATCCAGGAGTGGGGACAGGAGAATGCTGGTTGATGATCAGCAAGGGATGGATGACAGGAAGCACAGCAGCAGAGGGAGGGGCCACTTGATGCGGCTGGGAAGGGGAAAGAGAACAAAGTGAGAAATACAGAGACTCACTGGGAAGAAAACCAGAGGTTAGAATAGAATTCTTTAGAGTTAACCTAGAAAGGGACTTGAATGGACTAACTTGGAAAATCATGTAGACATATGCATCTAGGGAGGTAGACTAAGCCTTTTTTCTTGGGTAAATAATAGGGAAGAGGCCTGAGTGGTGTGGCTTAGTTGGTTGGGCGTCATCCTGCAAAGTCGGGGGTCTTTGGTTGGATTCCCTGACCAGGAACGTGCCTGGTTGTAGCTTCAGTCCCGTTGTAAGGGAGGCAACCAGTCGGTGTCTCTTTCTCCTTCCCCCTCTCTCTAAAAATAAATAAATAAAATCTTCTTTAAAACAATAGGGAAGAGAAAAGGAAAACAAGAAGTTCAGGGAGTCCAGTGCCTTCATGGAAGATTAATTAACATCCAAACCTTGGGTGTCTGTCCCAGGAACGATGAGGGTAGCCTTTGTTTTTCTGAGGGTGGGGGACAGTAAGAAGCCAGCCTGCCGGCTCTTCTAGGATCGAGGTGGAACTGAGAAGCTGAACCCAAGTTGTTTCTCTGGGTGAATCCCATGAACTCAGCACAGAGCCTAGGCTGTGTCCAGTGACGCTGAAGACCTCCGAGGCATTGTACCCTGAGGCTGCGCTGGGAGGATGTGAGAAGCAGGGCTACAGTTCTCGTGACTCAGGTCTTGGGTTGGAGCAAGTGTCAGGGCCGACTTTATTCCGAGCAAATGACGTGGTGTCCCTTCTGGCAATTTCTCTGGCATTATGTTTTGCAGTATCTTTTGTGGCAGATGATGGAGAAGTAAGGTGATGTCGATTCTCACTGTGCATTTGAAGCAGCTTGGTCCTGGGTGGATGTGCCGACTGTCCCATGTCACACAGCGAGCAGTACCCACAACCGCAGATTCTAGTAGTCTTCACTTTTCTGGAGTCCTAAACACCTATTTTCCTTTCCATATTTCCAGAGGATTACTGTGTTTCCTATTTTCTTTTTTTTTTCTGTGAACAAACATTGAGAATATCAGTGTAGAGGTTGTTCATGGGTGAGAGAACATTTGAGGACTTAGGGATTATTTTAGCTAGAACCAAGCAGCTCACTTGGGGCGTGGTTGCTATTGTCAGATATTTCTCAGAGAGTCATGTAAAAGTAGGATTTACACAGATTCCTGTGGTCCCAGAGCGCAGAGGCAGGGTTGAAGCATAGCAGCTACAGGAAAGCAGATTTCAACTCAGGAGGAGGAAGAACTTGCATCCAATTTGGACAGTCCAGAAGTGGAATTAACTGATTTATGTGATAGTTAGTTCTCTGTCTCCTGAGGTAACTAAGTCCAGGCAGAAAGGTTGTTTGCCAGGGATGCTGCTATACAGAGCATTTATAGAACTGGGGTGAGATGAGGGTGGGTTTGTGCTTGATAACTCAGATCGTGAAATGTATTGTTTCCCTCAAATTTATAACTATTTCACCTGATTTTCTTTACTGAATTTCTTACTTCCCTATGTTTCAAATTTATTCCCGATTTCTAGTCTCCATCTAAGTTTTGATAGCTACATAAGGTGAAGAAAGACCTTTTGGTTAGTGAAGTCCAAGTTCCCTTTCCGGCTCTATCCTCCTCCTATTTCTTTTTGATTTATCTCTGTATTTGTTCAATGTATCTCTTTTACGGTACTCATCAATTTATCTCTTTTTCTTCAGTGGTCTTTCATCCATCTTTTCTGCAGTGGCACGTTCTTACCTGGATATTGCATGGCTTTTGTGCCCTAAAATGATGGTCCCTTAACTGCGCTACCCTTCATATTTTCATTCTGAATCTTTTTATGAAACAACAATTCGTTCACACTTGCTGCCTCCACTTCCCGATTCACACTCATTCCACAGACTCGTGCCTCATTATTATATTCAATTGGTGGGTATGTAGGTGTTTGTTCCAATATTTTTTAATTTTTTTTTAAATAAAAAAATGCTTAAACGTTCCCCCGAGACCTCCTAGCTGCCAAATCCAGCAGCATCTTCTCAGTCTTTGTCCTGCATGGATTAATTCTGCATGACCCCTTGGCCAGATGTTGCCTTCCGCCACCTTCCGGAAGCCCTGTCTTCTCATGTTCACTCCTCGATTTACTCTTCATGGCTCCCCCAGGACCCAAGCTCTTCAGGTCAAAGTATTGTGATCAGACCTGGTTTTCTTTCCTCTCACTCTCCAGTCAGTGCCTGGCCTGCATGTCCAACCAGTGATGCCTTTCAAGGCAGTTCCTCCTTTCCTGTTCCCACCACCTCTGCTGTATTCAGTGAGGAGATGATGACCCCTTGTCTTAGTCTTCGCAGTATATTAACCCTGACCTCCACGCCGACAGAGTCTGTCCTCTCCAACCAGAACCCATGTTGTACTCTGACCTGATCGTTCTCCTCTTCAGACATCACCACTGGCTTCCTCTCACTGATGGAATTAAAAACAATCTGCACTTCAAGGTCCTCCATGACGCAGGACCCAACGCTGCAGGTCTTAACCGTTGCTGATAACGGCTATCAGTAACAGTTAACACGCAGAGTGCTTCGTCTGGGTTAGGCATGGCGCTAAGTGGTTTTACTAACCCTGTGGAGTAGTTATTACACTCTAAGAACTGTGCCATTGGCCGCAGAGTGGGTAGGTGATTGCAGAACAGTTCTGATGCCCCGTTGGCTTGTTGCTGCTTGTGCCACAGGCCGCTTGCCCCTGAAATTCTAGTGCATCGGCCCCTCCTTCTGATGGGAATTTAAAAAAATTTTTCATCCAAGTACTCTTTACTGATTCCTGCCCTTCATTTGAAATCCCATGTTATTTATTTTGTACTTTTATATTCAACTTCTTGAGAATTTTTTATAGTAATGTGTATTCCTAGCTTCTTAGCTCTGATATTTATTATCTCATTAAGACAGGGACTGTCTGTCAATCACCTTTTTTTTTTGTTCTTTAACTTACGTAGCATGTAAGTGCCTTCTGTACAATGTAGTAGGGGCCTCGTTTAGATTGAACTGACTGCATATTACCTAGAGAGCAGGTCTTGTCCCAATTCAGTATAATGCCCCCTTTATGCTGTTGGGATTGTCCCCTCTAGCACTAGTGTTCAGACAACCTGAGGTAGCCTCATCTGTTTAGATGTCGTAGATATATGCATATAACTGATTTATTTATATGGCAAGAACTGCCCTTCTAAGTGGGGTGAGGGGTTTCCTTTCTCTACGAGCAAGTGATAATACCTGAAACAAGGGCCACATCAGTGTCCAAGTGGATTGAAACGTAAAAAAAAAAAATGGATTCATTAGGCTTAATTGCCTAATGATGATCTTTTAAATGAGACCGAATAGATTTATCTGAGCTATTCAAGTCAACATGTAATGGCCTGAACTTTGTTTTTAAAGGACTTTATTTAAGGTATTTTAGAGAAAGGGGAAGGGAGAGAGAAAGGGAGGGGGAGAAACACTGGTGTGATAGAGAAACAGCAATTGGTTGTCTCTCCAATGTGCCCGGACCAGGGACTGAACCTGTAACCTAGGCGTGTGCCCTGACCTCGAACCAAAGACCTTTCGCTTTGCAGAATTATGCTCATTGTACTGAGCCACAGGGCACAGTCTGAACTGTTCGATCGAGTTCATTTTGAGGAACTAACTTTGAGTTCTCTGAATTCTCTGATCCCCAGATCTTGAGTGGAGAAACCCGACACACGGGGTGTGGTGAGAGCTCAGCTACTTGCTGCAGATCTGTGTCTCAGCTCCCCAAGTGGACGGTGCTGTTGCCCTGGCAACTGTCTGCAGGAGGAATCGACACTGGCCACTTGGGCAGGCCTGTGGCTGAGAGTGGGTGTGGGAGCTTTTGCCTCTCATACACGAAATGCATGTCTGCAGTCTATGTTCATTCTTTCCTTTGCAGAACTGTCCGAGATTGTTTATATTTCTGATTTCCTTATTGCCTCTTCTCCCTCAATCCTTTGATTTTCACTCAGTCATACCCATTATTTGTCAGTACTGCTTTCCATGAGCCTTTAAGTTTGTTTGGTGTGCTGTGAATAAAATTTTAAAATGTTTTATGACAGAACATTTCTGGGGTAAAGGAGTGATAAATATCAAATCAAGTGGAGGCCAGAAATTTAATTTTCTCTATCAGGACCAATAGGTGCTTCATTTTATCCTGACAAAAATTGATATTTTATCCCCGTGATAATCGAAAACTCTGATCGTGGTGCCTTTTTATAATTTTCAGGAAAAATCTTTTTCTTCCCCTAGAGAAGCTTGAATCAAAGCAGAGTGAATTCCATGCACATTGTAAAGAAAGTCACCTTGTGTTTTTTCCAGCCCTTTGTGTCCCCTAGTCTGGCAGCAGGAATTTCCATGAACTTGTTCAGATTCTTGACTTCATGTGTTGCTTTCAGGTTTTATCTCTGGATCTTCCAGAACTGTATCGAACCACGGCAGGGCCGCAGGCCTCCCCCACTTCTGTCGTCCAGCTTGTTTCGTTAGTTGAGGGTGACTGAGAAGCCTGAGATCATGTCTGAGAACTGGCCTCTTCAGGGAGCACATTGGAACTTTGTTAAGGCCAGAGTGGGATGAATCGGTACTTACTTAATGTACGCTCACATGGATTTTTACAAACATCTTTCTAATAAGACTTCCAGGACCGAATGAAGGGAGTGGGGGAGAAGCAATATATGAAGAAATAATGGCTTAGAATTTTTGCAGAAGAGAAGAAAGACTTGAGGCTTTCAAAAGTGCATTCTGAATACCACCCAGGAGAGAGAGTAAAGGGAGAGCCAAACCTCGTCATCCTGTATTGAAACAGGAGCACGGCAGGGTATAAAGACATTTTTTAAGAAATCTCTCCAAGGGAAAAAAAAAAGACAGATGGCTTTCAAAAACATGATTAGACTAAAAGAAACAGGTCAACAACAGAACACAATGTTTTAAAAGAGAATAAAGGAAATAGGAATATTGAAACTCAACAAAATACGAAGAGACTTTACCAACAGTACCCCCAATAAAAGGCCAGGTTGCAGCTGTATCTCAGAAAGAATAGTAAACAGGATATAGGAGGCCTGCTATTGGAGAAATGATCATAGAAGTTGATACATTTTATAGGAAAATGACAATAAGGACTGGCTGCAAAAATGAATTTATTGATTAATAAGATAAAGTCTAGACAACAAGAACAGGATAGAGGACAGTATTTAATGGGTACTTAAAATATGCCAAAATTCCTGTCATGTTTAGGAGGAGGAAATACATTATGAGGAACTTTAAAAGTTGTTCGAAAGATTTATAGCGTAAAGATAACCACTAAAAACACAGACATAAAAATCTATAATTTTGAAACTAATAGAAAAAGAAAAGAGCGTAATGGATTAAACTCCATCAGTTTAAGCATTGTCGGGAAAGCAGCAAGAAAGAGCGTGCGCTCAGAGCAGCAGAAGGTTCCCCAGGAGGAACCAGCTGAGGGAGCTGCGCATTAAAGATGATGCTGGTTCTCACGGCCTGATGGACTGGCTTTCTCTCTAGCAGCATTTTTGGTCTAAATAGCTGTACCAGGCTCTCCTAAAATGAGAATACCGTTTCTCCTGGTCACTGCTGACGAGGCCTGAATTTCCAGCTCTCCCTTTTTTATTATTTCTTATTGGGTCCCAAGGCCTTCTCTCATTACACTATTTTGTATTACAATTTACAAGCCTTTTTAATTTAAGTGACCATTGCAGAGTATACTCGCTGGTTCCTGGCATGTTAATCTTGCTGCTGAGCCTGGGGCATGGGTTAATACCGCTTCTGTCCAGCAGGGGGCTGCCATACTTACTGTCCCCGCCCTGTTCCCCCCCCCCCGCCGCCCCGCACCTGCCCAGATTCCAGGATTTGATGGTTTGGAGCCCAACTTTGCATCCACCATGCTCATTCTCCTTGGATACACAGGCAGGTGAATGCTTTGTATGCTACCCAGGGAAAAAACTCACGCTCAGTAACCCCCTTCTTCCCAAGGTAGAAAACAGACCATGAAAAAAAAATAACAGTAAGGTAGCAAAGTTGCTATTTCTTGGTAGGAATTTCAAATTATCAGGTAATATCCAGGCAGCACATACCTAGGCTTCATGCTTCACTTTAACTATGGGTAGAATTTGCATACAACCTAATTAATTACATTTAAGGAGAAATTAATGTGTACCTTATACTTTGCAAAATGCATTACATTCATTTTTGTGTTTAATTTAGACAACCCACTGAGATAAGTTTATTTTTCTACCTTTATTGAGATGTAATCAATGTATCACAATATTGTATGTATGTATGTACAATATAAATACATAACATAGCACAGCAAAGAAATAGCGGGGCAAATTTCAGAGTTTAGAATACAGTATCATCATCTTTTCAGAGTTGGAGTCACCCTAATGTGCTGTCTGCCTTACTCAGGCAAACTTTAAAATAATATCATATTTCACAAAACCCTATTAAACTGTCACATAAATTCCCCTTATTTCCCTTTCCCGTCAATGCTGATTACCATGGAATATATTTCTGTGTCAGTGAAAATTGTTCCCCTTCTCATCAGCCTCCTCCTCCTGCCTCACTCTTTGGGGATCTGTCTCCTGAGACTTTCTTGTCTCCGTGCGCCCATCCTTCCAGCCGTATTAGCCTCAGTGTTGGGTTTTGCAGAAGTTCTGAGTGGCCTGAGCTTCCAATTTGGCCTTCGAGAAACAAGCTGGCTTTGCCGAGGCTTGCGAATAGTTATTTACTGAGCACTTACTGCGTGTCTGGCTTAGACCACACCCTTCACCTCATCTTCTTTAGTTCTCCCAGCCACATGCAGAGGTGGGATGACAGTTATTATTTCCTTACTCGACAACTGAAGACATTGAAGCTGGCTGTGAATCAGTGGTCCAAGGTCACGCTACAAGTGAAATGGCAGGGCTAGGACCCAGGGTTTGCGCGGGAGATGTGGCTTTTAGTGCTGAGACTTGGGCAGTCGTGGGCCGGGCAGGATGGCTGGCTGCCCTGGTTTAGATACCGGTCAGTTTGAGTGGCAGAGAGCCCTTCGCCTTAATTGTTACGGGCACTGCTGCTCCCGCATGGGGCAGGATTTAATGTAATACTGTTACATGAATCAGTACAAAAATGCACACCCTTCTCTCTCTCCATGTTCTGTGTTGTGTTTTAGACAAATGTTTTTAAATGGTTTTTTAAACCATTTGAGTGGTTCTCATTTAAGCTAGATGTGGCCATGCCAATAATTTATTGATTCATTTATTCCATTTACTATAGCTTGAGTAATAATATAATTCTCCTTAATTAAAAACTATACAACTTAATTAATTACATTTATTGAACAATAATATGTACCTTATACTTTGGAAAACACTTTACATTCATTTCCATGTTTAATTTGGGCAATAACCCAATGAGAGAAGTACTATTGTTTCTACTTTTATTGAAATATAGTTGATAAACAATATTATATGAGTTTTAGGTATACAAATGATGATTTGATACATGTATATGTTGCCAAATGATAACCACAATAACATTAGTTAGCTTCTATCATAAGGTACTGTTACTCCCCACTTTTCAAATGAGGCCCTGAAGCTCACTCAGAGCACTTCTGTGCCCTGACCAGGGATCGAACCTGCAACCCTGGTGAATCAGGATGGTGCCCTAACCAACAGAGCCGCTTGGCCAGGGCCTAGGGCAGTCTTCAAGTGCTTTGAGCAGGCCAGCCAAACCCATGTACCGTGTGTCTCATTTCAAAAAAATAACTGTGAGAATTCTAACTTTTCTAAAAGATTCATAGCAGGTAGCTATAAAATTGAGAGCTCTTAGAGTAAATTTAAGGGCTGACTTGATTTTTTAAAATATCCATTTACATGCAGTCTGCGAGACCCACCTCTGACACGCTCCCTCGGCGTGGCTTAGAGGGTTGTTTTAAACCAGGCACTGGTGGGATGTCGTTCAGCTTGTATTAAATAGCTTCCTGGGGACCTTTAAATCCATATACTGCTCAGGAAAACTGATGACCCAGGATTCTCGCATGATAGCATCTTTATACTTTGGGCACATTCCTCTGCGTCTCTCTGTGTCTTTCTGTCTGTTTCTTCGCATGCTTGTGTCTCTCTCTCTGTGTCTCTAAACCCCAGAAGAGGAAAATAAATACTTCATTAAATTCCTCTTAATTTTGAAGGCCATCCGCGCACGTGCACAGTTTACAAATCTATTTTATTAAGCTCCAACTTTCCAACTGTGGTTTTTGAAGGCTGCTCATTCCCATAATTGTCCACTTTGGAGTCGAGTCACAGTGGTTGTCCAGCACAGCTTCTGAAATTCTTGCTTTTAGTGCCTGCTAGATTTTCGCTAGTCTTTGTTCCTCCAGTTCATATTTTCATAAAGAAGCCTGTACAGCCGTGTGTGTTCACGCACGTGAGCGTGTGTGCTTGTGCATAATGGTCACTGCGCTGGTTCCCTAGTTCCTGGGGAAACAAAGTTGAGTGGAATATGCATACTCGGGCTGTTTTAAAGTCTTGTTAGGCCTGAGGCACTGTAAGAGCTGGAAGCCCCATCACATACGATATTAAACAAAATAAAATACACTCATGTCCCACATTAAGTATCTTTTTTTTAACTGAATTTGAAATAATTTCATGTTTGCTTTTGCAATTACTTGGCTATGGGGGACCCCTCATTTATGGTTGGCTGTGAGCCATCATTGTCTATAATCAGATATTCCTTCAACTGGATATTACTTCCAAAGGTAATAAAATTTTTATGAATACTAAATTTCACAATTGATGAAGTTGGCGTTACATTCTAATTTTCGGACAATTAAACATTTATTTCAGTTTAGTAGGTCCTTTTCATAGTTTGGAGCCAATGTATACGTGCTTTCAGGTTGTGTATACTTTTCTGAGTTTTTACAAAGCATGTTGGCCCCAGGCCCAGCCGCATGTCCTTACCCCTTGAAATGCGTCTCAGCTGGAGACAGAGAGGGAAAGCAAAAAGTACAGGGCAGGGGCGCACTCCTCCGATGAGTGCCCTGGTAAAGCAATGTGCCTGCTGGCACGGGGCACCACCTCAGGGGGATCAGTCCAATTGAAGGAGGTCAGAGGGAGGTTATCCTGAAATGAGTGAAACTTGGGCTGAACTTGAAGTCCATCTAAAGTCCAGAGAGGGCGTGACGGGTGTCCCTGCAGAAGGAGGAGCCTGGTCAACGCTGTGGAGCAGAACAGGGCCTGTGGACCAGGGGCTGCCAGGTGTGCTCTGTAGGTGCTCGAGGGGTGCTCCTGCAGGTGTGGCACGTGGTGACTGCCTCCCCATCGGGAAAGCAGGTCACCAAAGCCCTTGTGCCCCAATAAGTCTTAATGTTATCCTGAGAGCAGTAGGGGTGGAGACACTGAGTGTTTTGAATGAGAAGGGGTGGGGAGAGTGGAACATACGCAGCATGCTATTTTGGAGGCAAGAGGGACTTGGTAACTCTCTGCACATGGGGTAACTCTGTGATGTGGGTGTCAGGTGAGGCCTCCCCGTTTCCAGTTCCGTCGACTGAAACCATGCCCTGTGACCTTCTCAAGCCCTGCAGGGCAGTGGTGGGCCCCAGGGAAGCTGCAGACGGAGGCCAGGTGCAGGGACCCCGTCTCCAAGCAAGTCTCCTGGTAGCTGCTGGCAGCGACGACCAGAAATTGGTCTTGGATCCCAACAGAAACTTGATCTGGCGGCAGTGAACAGCTTTGCATGCTGATCTCATTTTCTCATTTTCGGGCTTAAATGTGTCACTAATATTCTCCGTCAGGCTCTCTGACCAGCCCCACTCCACACACACTCTGTTGATTCCACACATCCTAGGAGCTCTTGGCCTGCCAGGGGCTCTTTCTCATTGCCCAGTCATCTGTGAATATCCCTAATTCAGTAGGTGAATACATTTAAATGGCTTAAACGTAACAGGCAGGTTGCCAAGCAACAGGGCATCCGAAATACCCTTGTCCGGTTATGTAAGTGAAAAACCAGTGGGTCACCCCGTAGTCATTTTGATTGGAGCAGCAGCAGCAGCAGCAACAACCCTCCTTCTCCGTCTTTTTCTCTCAGTTCTTCCCTTGCTCCCTCCTTTTTCCTCTCTTACCATAAACCAGCAGCTTAACCTTAATTTAAAAAAATAACAGCTCCTTTTCAACCCACATGAGTCTGGAGCAGCTCTTGGTCGTGTTTATGGAATAACTAAGCACCAAGGTTACCTCTCAATGGCTGGTGACGCCCATTCCTTAAACACCTTCAGGCTCCCCGGCCAGCCCGTTCCACGCCACCCCGGCAACAGTAAAACTTCCCCATCGCAAGCAAGTTGTGCAGCTGTTGAAATTTCCCGGTGGGGCTTCAGCTGTAAACTGCTCTCACCGCTCCTGTGTCAGGTGGTGACACGTGTTTTGGACTCAAGACTCTTAAATTTCATCCCCTTACCTTTTGGGGCCTTATGACTCCAGCCCGTAATTTCCTCGTCGTGTGTTTTGCAGAGTGGATTTTCAGCTATGTGAAATACAGGTTTGCCGCCCTCTCTGAAAGCGGGGGGTTCCTATGCAACCTTTCCTCAGCCAGAGTGGTGTAAGGGACGCAGCAGTTACGGTAGGCACATCGTGATAAGGGGCACGCTAGAAAATGGAATCGAAGCCCGGATGGCCCACAGACACGGCGCGGAGCTCTGGGGGCGCGACGCCGAGGCGCGAGCATGGTTTCTGGGGAAGGAGCTTGGCGAGGGGCACGCTGCCTCCATATGGATTTGCTGCAAAACCAATGCAAAACACGATTTTCACTTTTTACTCATAAAATCGAAAATCCTATTCAGATTTTTTTTTTTTTTGGTTAGCTAAAATGGATAATAACATAGGCCTTTCCTAGAAGTACAGTGGCGTAAAGAGAACTTTCAAAACTTGGGCCATAACCTGGGAAGGGGTGGCTGGAACTGGAAGGGTTTGGGGGGAGGTGAAGACTTCTGAAAGATACCGCCCTGCAGAGAGCAGGCTTTGTTTCAGAAAGAACCATCCGGTCACCCATTGCGCCGTGTTCGTTACACCAGAGGCCCCATCTCATTTTCTCACTCTCATTTTTCCCTCCCCTTCTTCATGGCGGGGCGAGAGCATCGGTGCCACGGCTGCCCAGCCGCCCACTGCGACGCTGCGGGGGCAGGCGCTCGGCTGCTGAGGACGCTCTGCTCTGGAACCCGGAGCCTGCTCCCTCCAGGATTTTGGAGTCTTTCTGTGTTCAGACACATCCGGGCCAATGATGTGGGAAAGAGCAAAGTGAGAAATCTGTTGTATGTGACCTGAGAGCAGAATGATTCACTAAGAATATTTCACAGTTTTCTGAGCAGAGCTTATAACTCTTTAGTCTTTTTCTCCAGTATTCTCTTTTGGTGCCTTCTGTATGCCTAAATGTGGTCAAATGTAATATAGAATAAGGGTTTTTAAATATATATATTTTAGTTTTTCAGTTACAGTTGGCATTCCCCATTGTGCTGGTTTCAGGTGTACAGCCTGCTAGTTAGTTGCACATGTATATACTTCACTAAGTGATCCCCTTGAAAGGTCTGGTGCCCACTTGGCACCATGCTGGATGAGTCTTCATGGAGTGTGGAGAGGTCTCATGTCATTTTGGTCATCTGTATTTCTCGAGGTTGCTGTGATGCATGGCTCTGTGGGGACAGAGCTCAGGCCAGGAGCTCTTGGCTGAAGATAGCCTGAGCCTTGGCTCCGTCTTTAGAAGACATCCATTCAGAAATGGCGGGAAGTGATTTGGCCCCACCCTTGGGGGTCTGCAGGTGCCAGAGCCATCCTCAGAACCCCTGGAGCTTGAGGAAATTACCTCAGGCTTTCCTCTGGGCAGCAGTAATTCTTCCAGGGAGGTCGGGGCAAAGGAGCTTGAGCCCTGGGTACCAGAGAGCCAGCAGGTCCCAGGCAGAACTTCAAGCATCGCTAACTGAGATCCGCTGACAAACTCCAGGGTTGGGNCCAGGCAGAACTTCAAGCATCGCTAACTGAGATCCGCTGACAAACTCCGGGGTGGGGGGTGGGGGGTGGGAGTGGGGGGGAGGTGCAACGGCATCTGTTTGCAATTTTCCTGATGCGATTACCCACTTCTCCCAAGTGACTGTCATTTCTGTGTAGGAAAATTTTTCAAACCCAATCCAAATACTACATTATCATACTGTAGACATTATGTGTCATTATAGCGCAGATGTATTATTTTTTACTTCCACCATATTATCATATAACAAAATCTTCAGAAAAATCTGTACAGTTTGACACAGATGAGGAGATGCAGATGAATTTGCTAGTATTTATGCCGAGTCTAAAATTGTTATCTCAGCCTCGATCGCACCACTTCCTCTTGGTGATCTGAAAATTGCCCGGGAATAGACTTCCTGATTTCCTTTTCATTTATGCGAATTATCCAAACTCACTTGCTCATAGTGGAGAGACAGAAGGGTGCAGAATGAGGAGGCGGCGTTGTGCTTTGCGAAGAAATATGCGTTTGTAATTTTTCAAAATTGGACTGCCTCATGAGAAAGTAGGCAGTGGAACAGAAATTTGGGGGCTTTGGCGGAGAGCTTTGTCCTTTTATTCATTTCCTCAGCGTCTCGGAGATATTCCATTGGGCTATAATAGACTTTTACCATGAAGCGTGGTGAAGGGTTTCAGTTGGAGCCGGTAGATGTGCAGGGCTGATGTGTGCACCGTCACGGTCAGGGCCACAGACGGCTGTGGGCAGGAAAAAGTGATTAGTCCAGATTGAGATGGGTTGGAAGTATGAGATGCCCCACTTCTGATGACTTTTAGTGCAAAAAGAAAATGTGAAATATCTCATTAGACATTTTTGGCATCGACTGCATATTGAAACGGTAACATTTTTGATCTACTAGGTCGCCTCCTCAGAGCTGACCATCTTTTCTGACATGATGGTCCTACGCCTCCTCTGAATGCCCTGTTGCCTCTCTCTGCTTGATGTTTCTTCGTGGTACTCACATGACGTTACTCTTTGCCTTTCCTACCGGAAGGTGAACTCCCAATGGTCGGGGCTTTGCTTCTTTCACTGTTAGAGCTCCAGTCTCTGTTAGAGAGCCTGGTGCGTCTTAAGAACTCAGTAAATAATGAATGAATGAATGAATGAATAGATTTGAAACTATTAGTGAATTAATACATTGCGACACAACTGGGCGTGGAGGGGTTAATAACGGGAGCTGACTACTATTAATGACATCCATCTACTTGGCAAAATTATCTCTGGAAACCCCTAGTGCACACAGCTTTAGGGTAGAGAAATGGGTGCAGGAAGCAGATGGGACAGTGGGAGAGGCCCAACATGGAAGGAGGCTCTGAGGAGAGTTGGATGAGTTGGATGCAGACACTAGGAGAGTTGGATGCAGGCGCAGGAATAATGCTGTGTCTGCCTGGGGCAGCCAGGGAGAGCTTCGGGTTTCAGCAGGCAGAGAAGTGGGGGAGCACTCCCACGCAGAGGGGATAGCATGGACGGCCACCCGGGGCCGTGGAAGGGAAACAAAGTGCTGTGTTTTGGGAGCAGTGAAAAGCAGAGCGAAGATTATTTGGTTCAGGAATGACAGGAAATGAGACGGACGGTGTGGCCGAGGCCATGGTGGCAACTTTCAGTGAGGACTGGATGAGTAGACTCAACTCCAGTCAGACTTGGGTTTTTCTGTTTGCTTTTTAGATCACTTAGGTGGCTGTGTGGCTGGACCGAATGATGAGGAAGAGGTGGTGGGCTTGTGTTTAAGAAGTGTGGGGCGGGACGGAGGTTCCTGGCCTGGTGGCTCAGTTAGCTGGAATATCGTCCTATGCATGAAAATGTTTCAGGTTCTATTCCCGGTCAAGGCACATATCTGGATGGGAGGCAACCAATCAGTGTTTTCCTCTCTTTCCCTCCCTTCTTCTTTCTCTAAAATCAATAAACATGTCTTCAAGCGAAAGACTGAAAAAAGAAGAAGTAAGAAGGTATGCGATTAAGAAAGGAGGAATGAGAGACACTGGGGCCTTGAAGATCCTGGGCTTTAGGAGAAAACACATTCTGCTTTAAAACTCCCCTCCCTGCTCTGTGTATTACAGTTTGTGAGGAAGTTTAAAAGACGGAAGAAAAGGATTCATGGGCTGCCAATAGGAAGACCATAATCTGCTGGTCAGTTTCTAGAGCTCACCAGCAGTGCAGGGGTCACTGTTGGCCTTGGCTCAGGGCTTCCCCCTATGGCCCTGAGAACCCACACTCAGCTTCTGCCCCCTCCCCCAACCAGAGCGTAAGCCTCACGTCTTTCCGCTGGCACCACGAGATCTCTTCACAGAGAAAAGTCAGGGCCTCTCAGGCTACATGAAACTCATCTGGGATGGGGCTGGGGGTGTGGCGCACACTAGAGATCACACTTCAGACTTGGAAGGGACGTCAGAGTACAAAATTCAGGAAGGGGCAAAATCTGAGGCCACTTCTGATACTTGGGAAGAGTAGGGGTGAAGATGGGCAAGTTGGGGAAAACTGAGGGTTTTACTTCAGTATGTGGAAGAAACACAAATGAGAACAGTTTGGAAATTGCAGTCTGGTCATTTTCTTATTCTGGCGGTGGGATGGTGCAGCCCTCCCCCCTCATGGGTAGGTAGGGGCATCCTCCAAGACCCCAGTCAGATAGTCCCGAACTCTATATGCACTGTCTTCCTGTGCATACATACTTACGATAAAGTTGAACAAATTACGCTCAGTAAGAGATTAGCATTCATAACTAATGAAATGGAATGATTGTAATATACTGTAATAAGTTATGGGAAGATAGTTTCTCTCAAATTATCTCCTTATCTAGTGCTCTCCCATCTATAATGATGTGAGACGGCGCCAGACCTCCGCGATGCTGTGGCGTGGGTTGGAAGGTGCAGGCACTGTGAGATTACTGAGAGGGGGCCTTGCACACGAGCCCTGCGATACTGCAGCAGCCCATCTGAGAGCAGGTTTGGTGAGCAGGCGGGTAGAGTACACAGTGTGGATGTTCCGGACAAGGAGATAATTCATGTCCTGGGCAGGATGCTGTGGGAAGATGAATCACATTACTCAGAACAGCATGCAATTTAAATCATACAAATTGTGTATTCCTGGAATTTTCCATTTAATGTTTGCAGACCGCCATTGACCAGGGATGCCTAAAATCATGGCTAAGGGGGACTGCTATACATGGCTCAGAACGCTCAGAGCATCGGTGTGCGTGAACGGGGGCCCATGCGAGCAGACAGACCCTGCTCACCGGGGAAGGGATGGGCCCCCGCTGTCAGGGGCGGCCAGCAGTGTCCACACTGGTTGTTCTGAAGCTGATTTCAGGCACGGTTTTCTGCTGCCGCCGCCTGACTTCTGACCACTTTAACGGCTTATTAGCATTTGCATCTGAATATTGAAAAAAAGAGGAAAAAAGAGATGAAGCTCTACGTAATTTTGCTTCTTGTTAGCAGCTCTATCAAAAGAATGCAGAAGAATATAATAGGATCAAAGGAGATTAAAACCCTTGGCTAAAATGTTTCATTTTTATCTACCACATTTCACATTGCCATTGATAATCATTGAATTTCCTGTTGCAAAGACCGAAGAGAGCCTTGCTTTATAGGTCAGGAATTGAGATTTCAAAAGAGTTTAATTTCCCCAAATCCATTCGCTTAGTAAGAGGCAGAACCGGGCCCGAAACCCAATGTACCTGCATCATAATTTACACGGTGCTTGCTCTCTCTGCCACGTACCATCACATTTTGTCTCAACAGGATTCGTTTCAGCCCTCCTCTTAGGTACACACTCGGAATAATGCACGATCAAAGGAAAGGAGCACGGGATGGTGATGTGGAGCATTTAACTGTTTCTCTTGCTTTCTCTCCTTGCTGGCCCGTGTGAACAAGAAGACAGTACTACCTGTCTTGCCTCGCTCAGAGATGCGCTCTGGAGGAACCGTGCAGGTGGGGAAGTGTCTCCTCAGCTGTCAGGTTCTCCAGCAATGTCCTCAGTGTGTCCCCTGTAACCCCTCACGGCTCCCAGAGCTGGACACAACTGCCCGTTAGTCTCTCAGGTCCCCACCAGTGGAGACAACAATGAATGGATTTAATTACTCTTTATTTCATCATATCGAGGAAAGTCCAAGAAATCCGAAATGCATCAGGAAGAAATGCTGTCACCCTTGGAGAGAAATGCTTCATTATTTGCAGATGTTAGGATTGTCTACCTGAAATTTCAACGTAACCAACAGAAAAAAATTTTAAAACCCATAAGAAAGTTCAAGAACTTGGAAATTCCACTGAAAATATTCTCCCTTCTATGGAAACCACGTAGAAAGAACATGTTTCGTTGAAAATTGAAACACATAGTCCCATTCCTCCAAAATAAAAAGACACTGTTCTGAGTATTTGTAAGGGGTGTTAAAAGCAGCTGAGTTTGGGAAGAAGTAGAAAGCAGAGAGTTCAGGGTGGTTGATGTAATCTTTACTCAGCAAAAAAATAGTTTTCAAAACTCGGGATTAATTCATTTTCAGACAAACGGAAAGGGAGAGTATTCACTATTAGCAGACCTGATCTAGAAGAAAGCTAACAGGTGACTTTGCAGGCAGAAGAACACGAAATCCGATGGACACTTCAGATGCAGTAGGGAGTAAGGAGTAATTAAGAGGGTGAATATATGAATTAGTCTAAATTAATCTTGGATTTACAATTTTATTTTTTGTGAATTTTAAGATGTATAGTGAGGGTTACAATATAATAGATTATATTATACTATGGTAAATCAAAGGCACATAACATAATCTCTAAGGTAACTACTTCCAGAAAAGTTAAAGGGTATACGACTACCAAGCTATTAGAGACATAAGGAACAATGGGTGAAAAAACCCAACCATTTACATAAAAATAAGAAAGAAAATAGACTGTACAATGCACTCTTTTGGCTGTTTGTCCTACACCTTCACCCCACTATCTGAGTCTTCAGCCCCACAGGACCTCCCATCTTGGATAACGATTTTCTATAATTGTTTTGCGATTTCCTTAGCGTGGGCTACAAAGGTAGCTTTGTGCCCTGGCTGGTGTGGCTTATTGGGTTGAGTGCCGGCCTGTGAACCAAAAGGTCACCAGTTCAATTCCCAGTCAGGGCACGTGCCTGGGTTGTGGGCCAGGTCCCCAGTAGGGGGCGCACAAAAGGCAGCCATCAATGAGAGAAACACCAATGTATCTCTTGCACATGGATATTTCTCTTGCTCTCTTTCTTCCTCCCTTTCTCTTGCTCTAAAAAGTAAATAAATAAAATCTTTTTTTAAAAAAGGTAGCTTTGTTGCTTCACTTCCATTCTTCCCTTCAGTCACAGGAAGTCGCTTGGCTTTATGACCTCATTAGCTCCCAAAATACAGTCCTTTCGGTCACCTCCCTCCTTTCTCTTCTTCCTCAGCAAACTCTTGAACTGGTTGAAACAGGTCTGGTATCATCTCTTCTATGAAGATTCATTTTTCCCCTCTTTCTCTTCTGTGGTTTACTGCTACTTGCAACTGTGTGCCTCTAGGGACACTGACTTATGGTTATTATTTTCTGAACTGGCAAGCATTCTAGATAGGGGTGAAGAAGATACAAATATTACCCAGATGACCTCCCGGCACAGAGCTGTCTTTGTGTTTAGATGCTGTGAGGAAATATTACAGCCACATGCACATTGGGATCCTTCTGTGACGCAACTCTTGCCGAGTTTTCTCCCCTCATCCTTATATCCACAGAAGGAGAGCTATGTGCTATTTTTAATGATTGCATAATATTCTGTTGTGTGTATCATTGCCTTCCCTGGCTTCCTGTGGATGCACATTTAAGCCATTTTCAGTTCCTCACATTATTATAAATAATTTCCTAATGAGTGTTCCACTGTGCTTGGAAACTATCTTGACGGATGTCCCTGATCACATGGGACCATAATTATCTGTGCGCCTGTCTTTCCCACCAGGCGATTATTAGTTCCCTGAGGGCAATGACTGTTATTTCTCTTGGAATCTCCAGAACCTTGCTGAGTGCCAGTAGGAGCTTAATGTATATTGTTGGAAGAAATGAATGGATGTTTGCAGAGTCGGTACACATGGGTGTCATTGCCTGTGTCCCCATTTCTCACTCAGTTCTCCACTGGCCCAGAGCCTGGTGTCTCCTAGGCTTTCCGAAGCCCTCTGCCTATTTCTAACCTCTTTTCAGAAATCTCATTACCATGAACATAAATTCAATACTCAGCTTTAAGCATTGGCATATTTTCAAAAAAGAATGAGAATATTGCCAAACCATGACTCTGCCATAGATTTTGGTGGCCTCTGAAATATATTTTATCAATTGCAGGGGAAAAATGCAGATGCCTGACACATTTTATCCAACCCTAAGCAGAGATGAGTTATTAAAACTGAAACTGTCAGTTACCAGAAAAAACCCCCACATGGTATGTGTGTTGCACACTATTTACAGCCGTTGTGTGTTAGGGGTTCTCTGGGGCACCGTTTGCTGCTACAACTGAACGGTCCCATAAGCTTAACTCACTGCTATGACCGCAAAATTGGCTTAAATCAAAGAGAGGAAGAGAGGAAAATCAACTAGAAACGGCTAAAATGCTGCTTGTACCTTCGTGAGAACCCGTGGTTTTTCTTCCTTTGCTTCTTCAGGACCTCCGAGGAGTCGCTCAGGTCTTGCAGTGCACTACAATGGAGCAGATTACCGACCTGAGCCTCCAAAGGAGGGATAATTGCTGCTGTCTATTTGCAAGGGCAGCGTTTGGCTTATTGACTGATGCACTGGGAGGCAAATGGCGCAAACAATGAGAGCGGTCAGTTGTACTGCAAATTTACAAGAGCTTAAGCTATTTTTTATTTCTTCTTGCTGGGCGGGGAGCACTTACTATTGTTGTTCAATGTGCTGTAAATGAACATAGTTCAAAAACCACCAAGAGCGAGTGATACGGAATTATAGAACCAAAAATAGGCCACTGATTGGGCACAAATTCATCAAGCCTCTTTATTCTCAACAGGCTTCTTGTTGGAGTGCCCATGCAGCTTGCTTCGGAAGGCATTGCAAGTGATTGTGGGCAAGCGAGAGAGTGGGGAAGCTGACCGTCAGTTAACTTCAGCTGTGCTCAGCCAGCTGACTGTGTGTCTCCCCCACCCCCAACATGCTTGTCCAGTAGTTTCAGTTGGTGAATCACTAGTTTTGCCTGAAGAGCACCCAGTCCAGTGCACAGCTTCTTTGGAAATGTGTCACTCTCATCTCCGGTGGGAGGGGTGGGGCTGGAACTTGAGCACTGGAAACAGGGCTCTGAACTCTGAAAGTTGCTCTCCACTCCATCAGGCCCCACTGTCTCCCATCAAACAAATGGCTTATGAACAGTGATGTCAGAGTCATTTCTCAGAAGCAGTCTTTGGTGTGTGTTTTTCCTGCTGGAAAACGATTATTGACTCTATTTCTGAAAGTACTGGTTCTCCACCATTGTTTTTCGGGGCACCCATATCAAGCACTCTCGTTAGAAGTCTCTCCTTCACCCTTCTCTCCCCAGTCCAGAAAGCACACCTGCATTCATGCTGTTCACGGTACCACTGTTGCAGGGATGATGTGAAACCTGTTCAGCATATGCAGTTGTCCCCCTTATCCATGGGAGACATGTTCCAAGACCCCCAGTGGGTGCCTGAAACTACGGATAACACTGAACTCTGTGCGTGCTATGGTTTTCCTACCTATATGTACCTGTGATAGAGTTGAGTTTGTAAAGTATGCATACCAAGAAATTAACTACTAATAAGGTAGAACAATTAAAACAATATCCTGTAATAAAAGTTATGTGAAGGTGGTCTTTCTCTCAAAGGGTTGTCCTGTACTTATATTTTCCCTTAAAGGAAACACGTTCTGGCTTCTCTGTGGTGTATCCGACTTGTCAGCATCACTGCTCGTGTGCTTTGGGGCCATTATGAAATAAATAAGGGAGACTTGCACTCAGGCCCCGCGATACCGTGACAGTTGATCGGATAACTGAGACACTTACTAAGTGACTACTGAGCAGGGAGTGTGTGCAGCGTGGAGACACCGGGCAAAGGGATGATTGACGTGCAGGGGGAATGGAGCAGGACCACACGAGACTTCATCGTGCTCCTCAGAATGGCATGCAGTTTAAGCGTATAAATTGCTTATTTCTGGGATTTTTCCCCTAATATATTTGGGCCGTGGTTGACTGCCAGTATCTGAGCCATGGAAATCAAAATTGCAAATGAGGGGGGGACTACTGTATGTATGTATGTATGATAAATATACATATATATTACAGGCAAACATTTATATTTTTATTAGTAGCTGATGGTTATTCAATAGACCTCATTACTAATCACAGCTTTCTGATGAGATGCTGACTCTATGGTTGAGAGCTTCTGATCTATAGAATAAAGTCCAGGGCCCTGAAGAAAAAAATATACATCTATAGAAGAATTGCACCAGTGTGACATCCGTCTGCCTCTGTGAACTCCTGTGCCACCCTCCTCAATTCTCTGCTTCAGCCACGCATCGCTCTTCCTTATTCTTGCCCGCACCGACGTGCGCCCCTCTGAATTCCTTGTGTGTGTCTTTTCCACGGCTTAGAAGACCCTTTCTTCCCTTCTGTCTCTGGTGAGATGATACCCCAGCAGCATCGCATCTCTGGAAACGTTCTTCCCCATTTTGGGCACCGTCCATACCCTCCATCAGCTCACTCGCCATTATATGACGGCATGTTTGTCACAGCTGACAAGTGCTGTGGCCTCGTGCAGAATAAGAACTTTAATTTCTACTCGACTGTTTCTTTCTACTCAGTGCCTCCTGCCATTCCTGGAATATGCTCAAGACATCTGCCTGAGGAGAACACACGGCTAAATGTTGTCCCCAATGTGTAAATCATCCACAGGGGACTGAGGGTACCTGCTCTCCACAGAGTGAAAAGGCACCGATCTGCGCCCCTTGAACCTACAACATCTCGGTGGCTGTCGACAGACGGGGTGTTTTTGTCTTGATTGATAATAGCCATGTAATTTGGGAATACGATTTAAAAGTTTATTTCTTTGTATTTTCAATGACTTGTTCATTAAATCTCTTATTGGGAGTTCTTCGGTTTTGTCTTTCTTTCCATAGAATGAGAGACACAGTTTGTTTCCTCAAAAAGGCAACTGATTAAGGGAAGGGAAGCCATGTTTGAGTCACAGTGGTTTGAATGGAATGGAAATAAATGACTGGTGTAACTTTTAGGCTGTTTAAGTGACTGGGGTATTTATACTTGGCAAATACTTAGTTCTTGTCACCGGGGCGGGTTTAGGAGTGCTAAGAAATTGAGCAAGGATAGAAAGAGAAAAGAGAGTCGGAATAGAAAACCACGGACATACACTCTAACGAGGGGTTAAGCAGACACAGCGAATGGCTGGTATGGGGCCATGCCTCCCGCCACCCCCACTTCTCCAGGTGTGTGGTGACAGACATCACTAATCAACCCCAATACATTCTCCTTCTGACCCCAGAGGTGGTTTCGGAATATGTCTCAACTCTGAGATGCTCCAGACGTTTTCCGTCAGCAAAGGAAGGGAGTCTCCTCCTCTCGCTGGTGCACCCCCTGTGAGGTCTACTCAGGTCACTACGCCCTGACTGGGCAGAGAGCATGTCCGCCAGTCCCTTTGCAAACTGAAGAAAGTATGACGACCTAAGATCGAGCTTCCAGGTGCTTCACTCTTATGTCGCATCTCTCTCAAGGGCTGGGTTCAGAGTCCTATTGTCATAACTGCCCAACACACGCTGTGTACATTACTCAGTTCCACTGACGGGACCATCTTCCCCAGAGCTGTGTGCTGAATGGCAACCAGTGTGCCCGGGCTTTCTGTGTACATCCTTCTGTTTTTGTAACAACCACACAAGGTCGGTGTGATTGCCCCCGTTTTACAGGTGATAAAACAGCCTCAGAGAAATCAAGTCATTTGCCTGCGTGTCACCACTGATAGGGATGAGGATAACCAGCCTCTTGCTCTTAGGCTCCAGAGAGTTCCTTATTCTTTGTGGTCTTGCTGAGTCTGCTGCTTGGCTTCTTTTCGTGCCTCTAAGTGTTTGTGTTTTTCACAACAGCCTCGGGCTTCAGCTTCACATGCTCTTCAGTCTCGTAGGCCACAGAAGCAGGTAGAAAATGCGTAAATACAGACCAGTTGTGCTTTAGAAACAGTCAACCTGTTTCAGGCTTCGTGCCGGTCCAGTGTAAGTGGAGGTTATCTTGGTGGGAGTGGTAAGTGTATTTAGGTTTAATTTCTCTTTGTCTTGTTTCGACAGGGCAGCGTCCATACCAGGTGATCACTGCCCGCGTTCACCCAGGCGAAAGCAATTCCAGTTGGGTGATGAAGGGGGCCTTGGAGTTCCTGGTCAGCAGTGACCCTGTGGCCAGGCTCTTGAGGGAAAACTTCATTTTCAAGATCATCCCCATGCTCAACCCAGATGGTGTCATCAATGGCAAGTATGTTGGCTACCTGCCCGATCGAACTGCATTTATGTTGCCATAGTAACGCACGGCTGTTCTGACCAACCAGGAGAGGGCTGTGATTGGAGAGGCCTCGGCAGTCTGGCAGGAAAAAGCTCTCTCGGGCTTGTTAACTGGTACCAGAAACAACATACTTTCATCAATGTTGGTCTCATACCTTTTTAATAGAAAGGTATAGATTCATAGGCATAGGCAGTGAAGACCAGAGGGGCCCTTCGAAATAATGTAGTTCAACGCTCTCCTATTAAAAAGGAGAAAATGGGTGTCCAGGGCAATGGAGTCACTTGTCCAGCTCCCATGGTGGGCGAGAGTGGAGTCAGAGCTCCAACTGTGAAATGTCCTCGCAGTGACGACAGTGCTTTCATTTACTCGCCGTGTTTGCTGCCGAGACATCTTTGCTCACTGTGTGTCTTACGGGATTCGGGTCCGGCTGAGAGACGGGAGTCCCCTTCTCTACATGGAAAGGCTGAAGGGGGTGAAAATGGCTGTGGGGTGGTGGAGAGGGAAACCGTGAGAGATGGTCGGCTGGGCGAGAGGAGGCTGGGGCAGCACTACCCCGCGCTCCCTGCCTGCGGGGTGGGTCGTGGGGGGCACGGAGCCCAGCGTTGGATGAGGTTGGCGTAAATGGGTCTGAGGTTCCGAGTCTGAGAGCTGAGGCCCAGGGTCAGAGCGGCCCCTCCGTGTCCCACAGCCAAGGTCACATGGCCAGTGGGCCGGGGTGGCAGGAGTCACGTTCACAGACACCCGTCTCACACTTGCTAAAACGAGGCAAAAGCCCCTTCCTACAGGAGGTAGACGATTCCTATTTTTACTACAGGAATGGGAATCGGTGTCCTATGGGGGGAAACAGCCCAAGGTAAACAAAAACTGAAAGAAAAATCATTGCAAAAGCTAAAAATGAAAAAGGATCTGCAGTTTATAATATCCCTAGTAAAGAAGCTAAGGCACAACTTTAGAAAACCCAGAAAATACAGCACTATTAAAAAGGTTAATCTGAACAAATAAGAGTTACAAAGAAATATGAACAAGAATAACTACATTTCAATGAGATAAAATTAAAATGACTTAAAATAACTAAGGGAATGTTTCAAGAAAGATAAAACAGTCACTTTTTAAGAAGAAAAAAACCAAATAGATGTTAAACAACTGAGGATAGACTAGCTTCAAAGGATAAGCACAAAGAACATTGTTAAGTTAAAAAGGTTAGCAATACAAAGATGATAATATATAAAGTGAGGATCAGAATAAATTGCAAAGGATAAAACATGTGAAACAATGCCAGAATACAAGTCCAAGCTGTACACTGTAAAATTAAAATTTTAATAGATCTAAGAAGAAAGCAAGAAGATAGATAAGCAGGGTAGGCGTGTGTTCCTAACAAGCCTCCTCAGCCCGTCGCCCCCAGGCCCCACTTGTTCAGGTGCAGGGAGTCTGTGGACAGAGAGCAGGGACCTTCCCCTTTGCTGCGGTGACTGGTCTGTGAGCTCATGAGGGCAGTGGGTCAAGTGCCCTGGGAGGGAGCGCCATTCTAGCCTCCGGCAGCAACGAGGCTTCTTAGCCCCGAAGCCGCTCGGTGTGCTCTCCTGGCCCAACAGAACTCAGCCGCCCTGTGCTCCTCCAGCTCCCAAGAGCCGCCCTGGAACATCCCTGCAGGGCTCCTTCCTGCTCGAGGGCCCGGGGAGGGCCCAGGGAGGGCCCACAGCGTGCCTTCTTGGCCTGCATGGATGGGAAGCAGCTAAGTAAGGTGTGTTGAGAGACATGGTGTGTTTCAACATTTTCTCTTCCAATTTGGCTCTTTCCTGAAGTTCCTCCTTCCATGAAATTATCTGGGGGCTGGTAGACAATGGAAAGAGTGCCTGGGTGTGAGTCATAACTCTCATTTGGAATTTGTGTTCTTCCCATGACCTCCAGTTTCCTCTTCTGTTGAAAGAGGATGCTAGCATGTGTTGACCCGTCTGGGGAAGAGGTCTTGTAGGCCCAGGTCAGTCTTCAAGCTCAGGGGTGAGCATTGCCCTTTCTTCCTTTCCATTGCTCACACCCCCAAACCACAGGTTTGATCCTGGGCTGTGGTTGATAGGTTACTGTGGTCTCAGTCACTGAGCACCCTCCTGGCTCGGACACAGTGTTTTCAGCTCACAGTTGGTTGCTTTGGACTCCCTGTTGGATGGCCAGCTTCTTCTCAGTGACTCTGCCCTTCATCTGTTGATGAGGACTGAAATCACCCGGTTCATTTATGGAGCATGTTTCCTTGGACAGCCTCAAGGCACTTGGGGCCCTCGGACCGCCCCCACAGATTTGGCCGAAAGGGGCTTGGAAATCCCTGTGTTCTTCTGCAGACAGGAAAATCCAGAGGCCATGGCACGCCGTCACCTGGAGACTTCCACGGGTCTGTAACTTCGCACAGTAAGAGGGCGTAGTGCTCTCTGCTCATGAACTCTTCTTATAACCCACCCGACGTGTGGTTTTGTGTAACTTCCACTTGAACTCTTTCTGTGAGTGGTGTTCTGTGGGGCATAATTAGGTGGATTTGTGTTTTTTCTGGTTTTGATCTTTGGCCTGGGGCCTTCGTACATTGTAGGCAGTCTCAGCTCAGAGTAGCCCCCAGATAAGACCTAGCCCTTCCTCCATTTGCCTTGGCTTCCCCGCGTGAAGTCCACGCCACGTTTGATGCCGTTCCCCTCAGCATTGCTTATGTGGTACTGTGTCTCATGTTCAGAAGGTCAGAATGTCGGTCTGACCTTGATTGATTTTTCTCTGGACTCGTTCCTAGTAATAGGCTTCTTAAAGGTAACAAAATTGCCTTGTATGTGGTCTGACCAGCAAAGAGGCAATTTTTGCATAAAGATTCCAGAGCCGAAACTTTAAATGGTCCCTTAAGGAACTAGACTGACCTTTTCTTTCACAAGTAATTGTGGGCCTTCGTGGAATTTGCGAGGATGTGTAAAAGTGCAGGCCTTCTCTTTGCAGTGATGGTAATGGGGCCTCCAAGGACACCAGGGAGGTTTTTGCCAATAGTGGTCAGGGAGACCAAGCCAGGATCTTCTAGCAAAAGTAGAGTGGGTCTTGCCAAGCCAAAGATCTCTTAGCAACACATGTCTGTAACAGGAAAATAAAACACAAGGGTGGTTTCCAAAAGAAACAGCCTTCTATGTTGCAAGCCTGGCCGTTTGTCTTGAGCTGGGCTGGGCTGTCAGTGGGAGAAGCAGTGCAGTGGTCCCTGGACTCCCAGTTCTTTCAGACGCTGGGTAAAATTAGGTTAGAGCGGAGTGGGTTGATTGGAGCGTGGAATGGGGAGAAGGCGGGTTTTCCCAGAACTGCTCAATAAAAGGGAGACACTGCATGCAAGTGAGGGGGAGAAAGCAGTCCCGCCTTTCCCCCAGGATTTGGACTTTGCTTGTCGGGTGCGCAGTGGTGACAAAATAACTTTCGTAAAGGCAGTGCACAGCCCAACTTATTCCCAGGAGAATCAGAGTGTATTAATTCTTAGTATATGTACAATTTTACAGACTGGCTTATCTTTTCCCAGGGCCGTTGTGCAATAGAAACAGAGAACAGTAAAGAGCAGAGGGCGTGCATACTCTATCTGTGTAAACACACCAAGGTATTAGGAAGTCACAGCTGAATGTTCCAGTGGAAACAAATGAATCTCTGAAAATCAGATTTAAAAACCTTACAACTTTAACTGTTTGGAAGCATTTACAGTCAGAGCCAATAGTCTTTTACTCCGGGGTTGGGGGAGCGCTGTGAAGGCTTTATTGTCGTCTAGAAGAGCAGTCACAGGCCGTCTACACAATGTACTCAGCGCCTTTTGTAGGACATACAGGACGTTAGTTCTTGCCCATGTGTTTTCCCAGCTAACCCTAACGGTGGCCCATGGAGTGGAGGTCTTCCTCTGTCCAATTTCTATATGAAAAACAAGGTCAGTACACAGGGACAATGGCTTGGATGCAGTGAGAAGTCGTCTAGATAGCCTAAACACTTCTCCCCCGTTTCGGGGGAGGGGGGGAGAAGGAGGGGCACAGCGGGCCAGGGAGACCAGCTGTCAGAGGGCCAGCCTCCCAGCAGACCTCTCTCCCCCGACACACACATTCAGCAAGGCACTCGTGTCCCCGTCTCTGCCTTCGAAGGCTTCGCTGATCACACACTGCAAAGCCTGTCAGAGGAATGTGCTCCACGGCCTGTGGGCTGTGGGCGGCTGCACGACGGGGGTCATATTGTCCACAAGTGAGTGCAAAGTCACCATTATGTACTTCAAAAACTTAGCTCATTTAGCTGTTTTGGTAGTGGTTGGAGGAACAGATATGAGTTATCCTTGAATGGATATTTTTGCTTCATTTGCTTTTTGGATAATTTAAATTTGTGGACCTGGGGCAAGGGTCAACTGTTGGATGAAAATGTCAGTTGGGGTCTGCCTGACTCTGTGCTCAGGAGCTCTGGGCGCAGCCCCCCACCAGAGGGGTCGTCAGGGCCTCGAGGACATTCGAGGGGCCTGGCTTCGGAGGGAAGTGAGGCCCACTCAGTCTTGCTGATGAACTTGTTCGCAGAGATCACAGTGAAAATTATTTGCTCTGGGAATTCTCATGGTCCTGCTGCTAAGCCATTTGCATAGTGTTAAATGCGGCACGGTGCGGGGCTGATAGTTGGGGCGCACGTTCCCCAGGGCTCCCTGGCTCCCACCCCAAGTCCCACCGCAGCCTGCACACAGGCAGAGCTGCTCGCCTTCCTCAGACATCGCAATTCCAAATAAATACCACTATTTATTATTCCTAAATTTAGGGTTATTAATTATATCAGCATAAACCTAATTTATGCCATCATAAACAGCAATAATAATAAATGCTGCCAAATGCTAATCCCTAGTTCTTGCCAACTGTGCCTGCCATTGATGGGTTCCCCCCTCACTTCCCAGAAGCATTAAATTAAAAATGATTCAGTGCTGCAGAATCATTGATCAAGTAGAGGCTGAGGCTCTCGGGGAAAGGCGCTTGTTTTGTTAAATGCTTGGTTCCCTCACTGGCTGGGCGACTTCTGGTATCTGTCTGCACTCCACAGTTTCTCCATTTTTTCCCCGGGAGAGGAAGAAATGGATGCGGGCAGGAAGAGAGGTGGATGGGCCTATTCTTCCCCAGTTTCCCCTTGATCATCTCTCTTCTTAGTGTCCCCACTCCTAACACTTCCTTTCAATAGACCCTTAGGTGTCTTTACAGAGCAAACCCTAGAGTATAATAGCATGTGTTACTTCTCAATTCCCATTGCATCTCCCAGGTAGTCAGGGATGTGTGCTGCGTGGCTCCCTGAACTACCTGAGAGTCTGCGCCTGCAAGATAGGAAGCGCAGCCCTGCTGACCCTGCCGACCCTGCCCACGTGGAGGGTGCTTCAGCTGCTGTCATTTACTCTCAGGAGTGCTCTGCTTTTGTGACAGAAGACAGGACACCTGTCCCCTGTTCTTGGAGCTGTAATAAGATCCTCCTGCCCTTCTCAAAGGAAACAGTATATACTATTTCTTGTTCTCCCGAATGCTCTTGGTTTGCCTCAGGGGAATTCTCACCAGCACATTAGAAGATCTGAGCTCCCGTCAGAATTAGCTTCTTTCCAGCCACTTGGCTTTTTCAGAACCAAGGTCACAGAACCTCTGCACTCCGGCTTTTCCAGCTTATTGAGGGTCAATAAGCCTCAACCACTGCCCCCAGCCTGGCTGGTATCATGACCCAATGCCCATGTGTTTGGAAACGGCTCAGCACTGTAAGAAAAGGCAGGAGTGAGGGTTCCCCCTGCCTGTGCTCCCATAGGTGCATTTCAGGGGTGGGCCACACACAGCTCTTCCCTGTGGCCAGGCCAGGTGGGCTGACCTGTCTCTTCCTGCTTCTATTTCTCAGTTTCTCAAAGAGACAGAGCAAGAAGTAAGGTGTGGCATTGGGGTAGAATTCTGCAGAGGGAGGGAGCGGTTGAGGGGTAGGTGAGGAAGGCTCTTTCATTATGTGTAGGTATAATTATGTTATATGTACAAAATATATATCTGTGTATGATGCATAATTAAAATGTATCTCACATATCATATTGTTTGTATCTGTCTTACTAAAGCTTTGGTGTGATTGCAATTTAAAAATTATGGAGTGGCATAGGATTGAATACACTATATAAAATGTATGGCCGTAGAGAAGCACCTTGGAACTGGAAGAATTCAGCCAATGCCTTTTTCCTTCCTCATGCTTCCTCTAATTTAAACAGAGTTAGTTGTCTGGTCAGAATGAACAAAACCTGACTTCCTGTCTTTGAGAAGCCAGCCTAGAATCAGCTTCTGTTTCTAATGGAGTTCATCTAAGAGCATTTTGGGTGTGTCTGGAAGGAGCAGTGTCCGAGACTGGGGGAGTCTGTCTTCCCAGCTGAGGACGAGGACTGCCTCCCCGGTGGATCGGGCCTCCGCATCACAGCCTTCCTGTCCCCACAGCCGCAGAAGCCAGGGTTCTTTGGAAAGTGCGTCCCAGCAGGAACCTGACGGAATCGCCCTGCCAGGGCTGGTACTGGGTGGGAACTTGCCTGGGCATCTCATGTGCTCTAGTTCTGGATCCTCCAGCCCAGCAGGACAGAGGTTATGAACAGAAAGCCAAAGGCTGCAGAGAAACCTTGGTAAGGCGGAGCCGCCCTCCCCACCCTGTCTTCTAGGTCGCCTTTTCCTTGGTTATTTATCTCCCTGAGTCATCTAGCTCTTTTGAATTATTAGCCTTATTCCTTCATTGCCCTGCTGCTTCCTCCTTGCTCCTATACATCTTCACTCTGCAGGAAACGCTTTCCTTTCTATTTACAGCTTCTCCCTGCTCCCCACCCCTCCCTGCGGCCCAATAACGGCCAAGGAGATAAATAAGAAACATAACTCTTTTGGGCTATTATTATTATTTTTTTGGTTATGCTGCACAGCAATATATATAATAACAAGAAAACAAATCTTATTACTAAAGTAATTACAATAAATAAAAAAATAACCGAGAGTGGAGCTTGAGGAACGGAGCGTATCAGGGGAGTGATTGCACCAGGATTTGTAAAATTTAATTTACTAGCACCAGCCTCACTGCTGTATTGGTGCCTCGCTTAGGAGACGGCGTCTAATTAGAGAGTGTCGTTATTGCTCTTTGAAGATGCCCACCCCTGGCTGACTTACACTTTGGGCCTTTAAAGGGGAAATTTGGCCCAAGGAATCCCCGGAGAAAGTTCCTTGTCGGCAGCAGCCCCTCGCCGGGAACAGCAGCACTTAGCGTGCGAGTTGTGTAATCATCAGAGCCCGGAGCTGCCGGAAATAACTCAGCATCCTTCCCTCTGCCCGTAGGTGATCTTCCCCTGGACCTTCTAACCGGTGGGTGTTCACCCTGTCATGTGCGAATCCCCACAGACAGGTCGCAGCGCACTCCTTTCCAGACCACGCTGGGAACGACCGATCCCTTAAGTGTGTGTGTCTCCTTCCAACCATCTAATTTCATCAGAAAGCAGTTTGTGTCCATTCGCTCTTGTCTGGTCTGCAGTGGGAATGGGGCACAGTTATTTTACTTCATCGACCGTGACTACTGTTTTATTTAGCACATAGCCGTCTCTCCTCAATCCTTTTGGTATCTGAGTCACTTCTCTTCCTTAACTTACATCATCTGTGGTCTGTGTTGAGTCCCATCGTGCGGCCTTTTAAAAATTATTATTGCCACTGTTCGCTTTCCTTAATTTTCTCCAAGTTCCTCTTGGGTGTGGGAGGCAGATGAGGCATGGCATAACAGCTTCACTGTGCCTGTGCACACAGGTTTTCAACACCTTCTCAGTCTCCCACACATTTAAGATGCTGGACATGTGCACAGTGTAAGAACATATCATACCACTCTCAGTCACCATCACCACCACCACCTCCATGGTCACGGCCAACCTCAATGATTAGAAAATGATGAATGATTATTTAACGTGTGCTTGGCATGGCCGAACAGTTTATGTGTATTGTATCTTTCAATCCTCGTGACAACCTTCTGTGGAAAGGACTAACATGGCCTTCCCCAGGAGGAAACTAATACTTTAGGGGCAAAATAAGTGTCTAAGGGTGCATAGGACACAGGGAGTAGTTGAATGAAGATCTTGAGTTCAGGTGTGTGTTACTGGAACCTCTCCACTTACCACTGCATTATACGTGAAATCAGAAGTCAATTAAATCCTGTAATGTGGGTGTTAGAAGGATGCTTGCTTTCAACAAATCCAGTCCCACCCTCTTTATACAAGAGAAAAAAGTTGCCAGTAAGGTTCAGTAGGTATTGAAGCCCTCCCAGTGTGAGAGCTGCGTTTAGAGGCCAGGTCACCAGACATCCCCCCGCGAGGCCTTTGCATGGGAGAGGATAACGCGCTCGAGAACTGTGCAGACCCTTATCCTATACATGGTCTTATGACATTCAGGCATGTGAGGCAAAGATATGTCCTTGAGACAGAGAAGGCAGGGTTTTGCATGGAAAAGAATAAAGATGTAAGAAACCCTTCAGCCTGTCTAAGATGGCTTCCCAGGGTGGCCAGATACCAAAGGGAATTCAGAAACTGGAGGCCAAGAGCCCATGGAAGGAGAGCAAAGGTCTGCAGGTGCTTCCTGAACAACACCCACAGGTGGGTGTTCATGGATGTTTTTTAGAAGAGGATACTACTGTTGGAAAACATATTCAGATCTCATGTAAATAAATTTCTTTATTGCATAACTTACCAGTTGTACTGCAGTATTAACATGCATGGAGACTCCCCAGTAGGGGATTACGAAGTATGGCATTTATTGAACTCACTGGCACAGGGTCACATTTTTTCATGTTCACCCAGATAATCTAGAGGAATATCAGTGATTCTTCACCCCGGGAGATGCCGCTCCAGGCTTTTCACTGAGATGCAGACACGAGATGAAGCCTAGTTATAAAGCAGCTCATCAGCACAGGGGCTGAGAACATGGATTCTGGAGCTGGGTTGCTTGGGTCTAGCACTTGTGAGCAGTGTGACCTTGAACCAGAAACTTGGGAACCAGGCTCTGAGATGCCAGATTGCTGCACAAGGTTCATGGTGGCCCGTTTTGGGGGAGAACCCCTGTGAGGGAATGTAGGAAGCTGGGTCAGGCGTAGCACAGAGTTGAACTGTGATGGTTGTTTCCTGGGAAACTTAGCCATTGGGATGGCCTCTTGTGTACTGAGTTAAGAGAGCAGAACAAGCGTGTCTTTTGTACACCCCACTGGTGGCCCATCATTTCCTGTGGGCTGCTTTCAGAGATGGGGTGAAATCTCAGGCAAGGAAGGCCTCTTTTGGCTGAGGGTCATTCTCTGGGGAGGAACTTAGCCATGAGCCTCAGCAGCCAATGGCAGCTGAGGAATGAGTTCTTCAGCCCGAAAGGGGATTCCATGGTGCTTGACTCCCCTCCCCTGAACAAGGGCAATAACCGCAATAGCTTCTCATTGACGCCATTTTGTTAACTGAGTTCCTGTACAATATCCTTGGTATTGACTAGAGCTATTTGTATTAAAATACTTAAGACAAAAATACTTCGGATACATAGCATTTGTTTATTATGGAATTCACAGTTATAGTTAAAGCAGTGAAAATGGGAAGAATGAAAAGAATTATGTTTTTTCTCCTAGTGAATGAAAAACAATTTTAGTGCCTATACATTACCATATATTTATTTACACCATAGCTTTTGTGGCCTGAGACAAGGAGGCTGCTCCCGTTATCTTTGGATGCGTTCTTTCCCCAAACACGTACATCTGTGTGATGAGCGCAGTCCACTCCTTCCGAAGGCACTCCCCCAGACAGCGTGTGTGTTCGCTGAGAGAACACAGCACTGACTCCAGGCCAAGGTGCAAGTCGAATAGAAATGACTAGATAGATGACAACAGCCTAAAAATTCAATTACGATGTTGACCTGATTTAAAAAGAACTTTATCCATTGAACAGATGGCTTGTCCTAAAACAATGTGAGATGAGCATTGTTCTCTAAGTGCAGCCTGCGTGTCCGGAGCTTGGCCTGCACTTTCCGATGTCATGGCAAAGAATTCCGATGTGTGTGAGTTCTGATGAGGCCGGGCCTGCCTCCAGAAGGAGACTGCGGCTCGTTAGGGCCTGTCGTTTGTAGTTGTAATTCTGGAAATTCAGACAGCGAGACTCTCTTCAACTGTAATCAAGGCCATTGAAATCCATCTGATCTAATGTGGGGAAGACTTTTTTGAAAATGTAATTCAGCATCTAGCTATTAATCTAGCCATCCTGACACTGAGTTATTGGATGTTCTAACTCAGTGGACTTGGCCATTGAGAGGCTTAGCATATAATGCATGTAATGTAATAAATATCCTCTGAAAAACAACTTATTTTCCTTGGGTAGATCATTTAAACACATTGCATAGCATTAAATAGATTGTATATCTGGAAGAGTATTTAGAATTATTAGGTTCAAGCCAGTATTTCACTGTGCAGATCAAGAAATAAACTTTGAGATTCGAGGCTACTTGTCAGTGCTTGCCCAGTTCACTCACATAGATGAGATTAGAAGGCAACAGACTTGTTCATCCTACTGATAAAGCTCCGTGGAATGGATTTCTCCTGGACAGATGTTTTATCCCTAATGGATTATTCCGCAGAGGAAGATGTGTGTGCTGTAGACAAATGCATTTCTGTGGCCTGGTCATACAAGATGGAGTCCTAGGGACCTTAGCGTTTACTCCAGCTCCACGTCCTGCTCTTGGAATTTCTTGATGGCATTCCTGCCATATAGCTGGGCTGCACTTTAGCCGAAGTGGGTGAATTTATGTTCTCTCATGGGAACTTTTCCATTGTTGATGGTCCCTTAGGAGGTCATTCCTTGCACCATTGCTAAAGTCTCTCTTCTTGAAACTTCTACCCTTGATGCCATGCAGAATAAGTTCAACCACTGCTCTTCGGACCTTCTGAGTAATTAAAGGCTCCTTTTATATCTCGGCCAGGAGTCTTCCTTTCTCAGGGTGAGCATCTCTGGCTCCTGCTCCCACTGCTCCTGTGATGTGTTTTGGGGTCTTTCCACTGTCCTGATTACTCCCTGAATTGCCTCACTTACTAGATAAAAGCTTACTGAGCGTGTGTTGAGAGACCTTGGTAAATCCATGGCTATAATGAGGAACAGAGCAAGTTGTTCATAGTGTAGAGGTGGAGTTAGGACGTGAAAAACAGTGTCACACGGGGTTCGAGGGGATGTCAGAGGAAGGGTGCCTGACTTAGTTCTGGGGCCCAGGACAGCTTCCTGTGGCATCTCCATTGAGATCTGAGGGAAGAGAGGCTTGGGGGGTGCGGGGTGAGAGATTTCTGCAGAGGAAATGCAGATGCCCAGGAGTGTAGGAGAATGCCTAGATCTCTGTGAAGGTAGATTCCCAGGTGACCACCCTTTTCATTCTAGAAACCCACCTGCTCTTCACAAAGCCTAAAGCGGGAACTCTGGTGCTCTTCTGATTGCCTGATCATATTGCTCCCTCCTTTATCCGCTCAGTGTCAAGTCCCTGAGTCCATTTTTACAGTCAGTGCCACTGGCATGAATGTTTCCTGCTAGATCGTGGTGCAGTTAATTTGGTCAGACCGAGTGCTTGAACTCACGTGTATCCCAGTTCCAGCCAATTGGATTCTGTTCTTAGGAGGCCACTCTGGACTTTGACTCTGCCATCCGTTCCATCGGACTCTCTCTCAGTTTACTCGGAGCCTTCAGTGTTGATGAGAAGAATCTCTTTTATCTTTTCACCACATCACTGACACACATGTTGAACTTGAGTGAACCAAGGGCAATATACTGGAATATGTTCCACCAAGGTCACAGATCTGTTTAATTATGATTATTCAACCACTTTCTAGTCTATTTTAGGCCTGCCATTGAGCCCATCTTTCTTTATAAAAAGTACAAGGAAATCTCGCAAGACTCTTGCAAGTTCCTCATTGAAGGCCTGTTAAACTCCGTCTCCTTAGCTGATAACCTGTCAGGGTGTGCAGTGTCGTGGGGTTGGCACAGCTCGGTGACTCCTGAGTGGTTCTCTATGATTTCCACTCCTTTTCGAGGGGCCACAGACTTCCCTCTCAATATGTTCTGGAATTTGGCTGAAGGTCAGCGTCAACTTTACTGATTTCATCTGCCATTTTCCTGTTTCCAAAAATAGTGGGGGGCGGGGCATATATTCCTCTCCAGCCTTGTTCAGAATTCGCCGTAGTTCACTGACATTATCCCAAGTAAAGGGTGGGCCCAGCCAGAGGCTTTGATGCATGAAGAGGAACCTCAGCTCCAGACTTAGGGTGACTCAGACTTGTGCAGGCCCCGTCCTAACCCAGAGTTTGCCGACCGGGGTGTTCACCAAGCTCGTCAGGCTGAGTTAGTCCAGGGCTGTGAGAGCCACACTTCTCCGAACCTTGGTCACTGAGCTGACGTGTTACAACCGGGTCAGAGATCACTGTGGCTGCAGGCGTTTCAGTCCAGGAAAGTCTTTGTGACACTAATTCAGTTGTTTCACTTCTGTTGGCTTAATGCTACTGGGGTCCAGTAGAGTTCTGTCTCGGGGACGGTTAGGTCATGGGTGGTAGAGACTGTCTGAGCGCTTTTTGATGGTGCGGTGCATTATGAAACTATGTCCTGGGTGTCTTAGGTGCTTTCTTGTGTGAAAATGTCCACACGTGGTGAGTGTGGAGGAGTTGAGGAACGGAATTCTGGACTGTGAATGTTACTTGAGAAACCATTCAAAGTCAAGGATTCTGGCATAATGTGAGCAACTTTTTTTACACAGGGTGTTTCCTTCTTCAATTAAAACTCTGGTCACTTATATCAGTGATTTTCAAATATGGTTGATCATCAGAATTCCCTGAAGAACTTTCTAAAAGTACAGAGTTCAGGGTTGCCCTTCTAGAGATTCTGGTTTCCGATTAAGGGGAGGGAGCCAGGGGGGTCTGAGAGTCTGTATTTTTAATATGCTAGATAGTTCTGCAAATAGCCAGTGGTTTGCTGCCTGTGTCTATAATCTTTTTTACAACCACACTTTCAGAGGATCGCGGGGAGAGGTTGTGAGCGCGGGTGTACACAAGGGTGAGAGAGAGAGAGAGAGAGAGCAAACATAAAAACGATGTGTACGGAAAGAACTTCACCAGGAGAAACAGGAGGAGGCCCTTTCCAAGTCAGGAGCAAACATCATTTTTTTTCCAAAGCATCCACTAGAGATGCGTTTTGCCACATCTGTGCTATAGCGTAGAACGTGAAGCGGGAACGGGGAGCCAATAGAGGAATGAAGCCAAGACTGTATCTAACACTTGAACACTGAAGGTTTGTAAACAGAAAGACCGAGAATTCTCCAAAATAAATGTCAAAGGCCCCGTTCAGCAGGTGTGGCACGAATCTGCAGAGGGTACGAAATGGCTAGTGGACAACATAGAGCCAACTTCTGTGTCACCGAAGGAGGGGGTTCTGTCGGATCCAGGGTGAAGAAAGTCTCCTTAGACAGATGTTGGAGGAGTTTGCCTGTTCCTTTGTAAAGCGGGATGGAAGGTCATCCCAGTTGGGGAATTATATTACTGTGTGTTAAACAGCCATTGTATATAACACACATATAGCATAATCACATATTTTATAGCACATTACACATTATATATCGTAATAATTTATACATAATGTATATCATATATAAACTATTGTTATATGTAACAGCATATATAATACATATACAGGGTGGGACAAAAGTAGATTTACGGTTGTAAAACAAAAATAGTACAATCAATAAATAATAATATAAAAGTAAACTCTTGCATACTCACAGCTGTAAACATACTTTTGCCCCACCCTGTGTTAGTATTTTATATATATATACATATATATATGATATGATATATATACATATCAGCCACTTGCTTGAGCAAACTCAAGCTGAATTGCATGTGGTTCCACTCACATATGAACCCCATCACCTACATTGCTTTGGTGCTAATTAAAAGGGTCCTCTCGGGCGTATGATCCAGCCAGCTAGAACCAGCGGACAGCGAAGCCTTGAATATTATGTCCAGCGTGAGCAGGGGACAGGGGCTACACTCCAGCTACGGGCAGCCTGAAGGAGGCCTCTTCTGCCCTGGGAACGCAGCCCAATAGACAGGCACATGCCAGTTCAAATCCTTGGTGGGTCCTGTTCCTCAGCTGCCCGCGAAAGGCTGCTTAGTTACTCATTTTGTCTGTTTTGTGATGTGCTCTATTTATTTTATTCAAGGAAAGGCACTTATTCCACGTTTCTCTTTGTCACTGAATTCCTTTGTCTTTGACTGAACTGAGAAATCATTACCGGGGAAGACACTGCACAGAAGTCGTGTTTGTGGGAAGAGGGGGAAGAGGAACAGCTCTCGGAATGAAATTATAAAAGTTTCATTTTACAAGGGTGATGACAAATGCACTAGACCTTTCTGTAATATCCATAACCAAGAAACAGAAATTGCCTGGGGATGCATATGAGTGTCTCTCACAGGGTATTTTGGACATACTGCATGTCATTAATTGGGCGATATTTCTGTGAGTTTGAAGCTAGGGCATCTCCAGGGTCCTAAGTGACATTTTCCACTTTATGCTGCCATTTAATGTCTTTTATGTTGTTTTATTTTTTTTCAGTCTATATTAAGCATTTAGACCCATAATTTATCATAAAAAATGCTCTGCAATTTTTCGTGCATGGTGTTAAGAAAATACCTACTGGCATTTCACAAGACTGACCATTCATATCATTTTGACAATTTTTACCAGTCTTCATGGGACAATCTCAGTTTATATCTGGCTTCTCAGTGTCATTATTCAGCCATATACCCTTTTATTCTTAAAAATGAGAATGGTGCATTATATGGCTCCCTAACTGGGATCAACAGAGTCACAACTTACCCGACTTCAGTTTCAGCATTGTCAGGTCCTGCGGTTGGCTGGGCTTTTTCTCAGCTCTGTCTTCCCCGGGAATCGAAACTCAACTCCCCAAACTCTTCTCCGGATCTGAATGTGCTGAACAGAATAATAGAGGTTGGCAAGGCACAAAGACAAAGACCTTCTCGCTTTTCCTTTCTTATTCCTGACCTTGCAGAGAGAAGTACAAAAGGGAAGGGATCTGAAGTACTCCAGGGAGCTCCGCTCTCTGCTTTGTCCATGCTGAGGCTGGGATTCGGAGAGGGTTGCTTGCCGCTGGTGAATGGCCTGTTCCCCGTCCCAGAATGCTTTTCCATTCTAGCAGCACACAAAAGGGGTCTTGAATAAGCTCATTAAAAGGGAGGGTAATGAAACACTGAGCCAACATGAAGGTAGAATTTTATATGAATCCACTCAAAACTCTGGACATTTGGGACTTTTATCAAGGGCAGCCGTGGGTAGAAAGCCAATAAAACAAAGAGAAGGACAAAGAGGGACTCCCGGCCTTCAGGAGCAAGACAATATCTTGGCTTGAGGCACCATGTCTATTACAGTGCAATTAAGTACTTAAAATAAGGAGAAATGTCTTAAATCCTCTAGGGAAAGTGGGAGTCAAAGCTGCCTTTTGCCATCCTCTGTTTCCCTTTGCACCTGTTTTCTGTATATCCTAAGTTCTTTAAGGGCTACAGTGAGAAGCAATCTACTTCTTAGTGTCCCTGAATGGGACAGTTTCCAGGAGCAGATGCACTTTGTGTTTTTGGTACGTGCTTAGTTGTTTTTTTTTTTATGAGTTGATTTGCATTGTGCCGTTCCTCAGAGAACTCCGAGCGAGGGAGTCTGGAGTGGGGAAGGCAGCCCCGGGAAGTAAGGCCTTGTGTTCGTTACAGTGCCGTCTGTCGTGAGAACGGGCTCGCAGCAGAGCTGTCTGACTGGTACCTGAAGGTCGGTAGCAACACCTTGGATCCCTACCTGCCTGACATGAGTCAGGGGTGAGCTAAGTCTTTCTAAAAGCAGAGAGCTACAGGAAGCCCTTTCTTGCCTCGAGATTAAATAATTTTGGCCCCTTTTGGAGATTCATGTTCTCAGCAATCACTGGAAGAAAAATTAATTGAAAGGTTCATCGCCCCCTGGAGCTCCTGGTTGCTCAGTGTTTTACAGAGCAGGTGGTTAGTCTCTTTGAGAGCAATGCTATGGACGAGTGAAGTTTGAGCAACAGAATAGACATAGGAAGGGAAATATGGCTTACAGCTTCATAGAGGGTTGTGGCGGCCCATAGACAGGGTCCCTTTGCTTCACTGTGTGTCCCCACCAAGGCACTGCGAAGGAGACCCACTCTCAGGGTCACCAGGCCACAAGATTCTTAGGTGTGGAATAGGATTCAGGGTGCTCTCTCTGTTGGAGGGTGTCTCTCTTATTTCAAGACCATGAGGAAACAGATGTGCATTGTATCTCTAAGTTGTGGCTTAAAACATGTCAGACATGGGGCTCTGCCGTCTCCAGAGCCAGCCCTGTGGCAAGCTTCATGGGGTGGGTGTACTCTACCACGCTGAATTTGGAAAGAAAAAAAAACATCCTCTAAAATGCCACCTTTGCCACACATGTATGATAAATAGGAAAGAATCAGAAATCTGTGATTTTTCTTTGAAAGTAAAAGTTTTTAAAAAATACATTGCATGTAATAGACTGTCAACCACACTGTTGAACTGAAAACTGTAGCCGTGCCCAGCAGAGTCACAGCATAAATCTGACAGGCAGGGCCCCAGCCAGGTGTTGCACAAACGCCACTGGGTTTGTAACTTCAGTCCATCTCCAAGGAATCAGTGCGAAAGGCCTCCCATCCTGGTTTCTCACGGCTCTGTGATTTCAGGCTCTGTTCTCACCATGTGGGTGAATACAACCTTGAACCAGGCCTACATTTGTCTTTCTATTTTAGGCAAATGGATTCTTCACAGGACATGTTGTTGTTCATACAGTCAGACATCCCTTGTCATTGCCTTTGAGCTTTGCTGTGTAAAATGCCAGGATAGCCAGACACATAAATAAAAACAAAACAGAAAACTCCATGTGGCAGCAAACAGCAACCATACATTGATTTGATGAATGTGCTTTACTCTTGCCCACACTGGCCACACGTTCAGTCTGCGCTTTAGCTTTCAGTAACTGAGGTCGGGGCTGCTCTTCTGGGGGGGGGGAGGGGTGAGACAGTGAAATGTATCCTTGTTCAACCCCAGTATTTTGTCCTTGGAAATAAAGTGTCTGCTTTGACTTCTCTAATCTTTGAATTTCCGGACACTGCAAACCAAAGCATAATATTAATGCTCTTATACATCTGGAGAATGCTCTGAAAATGCAAGCCATTATTTCAGTACATGCCTTTGAGTTATAATACATAGGATTTTCTTAACATAGGATTTGCTGAGCACCTCAAGTCAGGATTTAGTGATAGAAAGAAAAAATTATTGTTTCCAAATGCTATTCTACATCTTAGGGAAGCAGAGAAATAATTTTGTCTTCAACACACACACATACACACACGCACACAACCAAGCCTGAGAGACAGGCCCAGAGGAGCTCATGAGACCGCATATGGTGATATGTGTCTTAACAGATGCATCATACGTGGTTGTGGAAGCAAAGGAAAGGCCCACAGAGAATTAATTCTGCTTTGGAGGAGCAACAGAGGATCCGTTTACAGGTGGTAATGGGGGTTTTGATCTGGACTTGGAATAAGCCTTTCTAGACTTTGTGAGGAAGTAAGGTTGGATTAGTTTAACTTTGTGTTACACATTTTAATAAAAGGATTCTTGAAGTGGGTGGTTGCACTTAATATTACACAATCCCATTCAGTTCTGGGGACAGCCCTGTGGGAGAGGCGGTGTTGGAACCCCTTGTGCAGGTAAGGAACCGGAGGCTCAGAGGGGCCAGGTAACTTGCTCACAGTCGCACAGCCACCGAGTGACAGAGCTGGGGTTTGAATCTGGTCTGTCCGACTCTGTGACAACTCTGCAGTGGAGAACTCAACGTGTGTACATGACCAGCATGTTAATGGGATCCATTTGCTTATGAACAATGATCTTCTTCATTAGCCAACTGGATGTAAGACCCCTCTATGTACCCCCTTTCCAGAACTGGGCCCAACACAGTGTCAGGAGAGTGGAGAGCCTGACTGAGAATCCAGGGTGCTCAGTGGTACTGAGAGCCCTGTCTCCCCACCAGTAAAATGAACACAGCGATTCCTCCCTTACGCAGTAGTCAGTAGGATTAAAGGAAATGACACATGGGGGCGGGGCTTAGCACAGTGCCCAGCATGTAACAGGGATTCAGGATGGTGGTGCTTACTGTATACATTTCTGATTTATGATCGAGCAATTCAGATGGTTCCAGCCCTTCCATGAAAGCCATCCTCAGAGTGTGCTTGTGTCTCAGTACTAGAAAGTAAGAGAACTGGGTGTGAAACCTTTCTGTAACCCAGACCAACTCTCCCTGCTTAGTCTGGGTAACTGAGAGGCTGGCTTGCTTCCTTACTCATCCTGGTGTGTTTGCGGTGTCTGACAAGCCACGGAAACCTGGCATGCAGTTCGCAGTGTCAGCAGGCTGCATCAGCTTGTGGACTGGACTGTGGCGATTCTGTTAGGGCCCAACCATGGTGCTGGCGGCCCTGACCCCCATCTGAGTCTCTGGAGCCTGCCTTTCATGATGGCCCTCAGTGGAGGCTCCTGGTTGCCCTGAATTGGGGGGGCAGCCTTAAATGCTTACCCCCCCTCCAGCCGACCTGCAGGTCCTGGAGCTCCAGGGCTGAGTGCTGGAATCCCCTTTCCCACCAGCCAGCTCTGGAACCCCCCCGACTCACCTTTTCCCCTCATCTCTTCCCCCCAAGTTGGGGTCCTCCAAGCTTCTCAGCACCCCAGCTCCCTTTACTGGGCTTCAGCTGGTGGCTCAGGATTTTGTTTGACCAGCAGCCAACTCAGAGGCTTGAGTACAGCTTGTCCTCACGTCTGACCTCCCTACAAACAGCCTGCGTGTGAGCAACTGCAATGGAGAGAAACCAGTGTCAACACACTATGAGTAACTAAAGCCCACACTTTGTCTGGATGTCCTTAGCTTTTATCTAATGCATTTCCTTTTCTTCTTTTCCTTTTTTGGTCTCAGGACCCCACCCGTGACACTGCATTACGTTTCCCATTCCTAGCTCCCCAGGCTCCCCTTGGCCTTCGGTTGCTCAGACTTTGTTTGGGGTGATGGTGATAGTTTTGAGGGACCCTGGTCAGATGCTTTGCAGAATATCCCTTCATGGGGATTTGTCTTTTCATAACTAGACCGGGATTGTGGGGCTCAGTGAAGACCACAGGGGTAAAAAGCCATTGTCATCTCATCCCGTGAAGGGAACACGCTGCAGACATGACCTACCCTGTTGCTGTCGGCCTGCGACCTGGCTGAGCTGGCGCTGCCCAGGTTCCTCCGCCACAGACGTCCTCATTTCCCCTGGTTTCTACACGGCTCTCCTTCTGACCCACCCTTGTCACTTAAATAAATCAGGTCCCCAGCAAGGAGAGCAGACATAAAGAAAAATTGAGATAAAAGCCTGAGGTTAGGAGATCAAAAGCCCGAGGCTATTCTGCTTTGGGTTTATTATTTTTTTTTTCCTGGATCCAGCAGCAAAAAGAAAAAAAAAAGACAGTTTTCTATGAGAACAGTGAGGAGCAGGTCCCTGGAGGGTGGGCCCAGGCCAGTACGTTGGTGCAGGGATAGGTCCCGTGACTGGAGGGCAGGTCTCCACACTCACGCAGGGTGCTGTGCTGGGCCAGCCCTGGTGGCTGCATGGTTACAGGAGCACTGGCTTTCACCCTGAGGAGCTGCTCAGAACCAAGTGGCCAGGCGTGGCTCCGCTGTGGCGCCAGCCGGGCTGTCTGGTAGGAATCCACTACCGCTGGTGGTCAGTAGCCTGGCAGAGGGAGCCCGACTCAGCTGAGTGAATTCCTTGAAAGAAAATGAAGCTCCTTCAGCTTTCTTTTTGGCCGTTGGCCACAAACTTAATGGATGAGCAGATGGGCTTTGACCAGAGTCAGGACAGAGAGCGTCATTCTAACAGCACGTTTAGCTCCTTGTGGAAGGAGGAGGCAGCAGCTCAGTCTGTCTGGGGCTGTTCCGTGGAAGGGAAGTCAGTGTTTGTCGGGGGAGCGGCTCCCAGGGAAACATTCAGTGGAATGTGGCCATGGTAGTCAGCGGAAATCAGTCGCTCCCAAATCTTCCCCTCCATGCATACACAGATCGACTGCTCCAAGTGTGACGCACAGCCTTGCAGAGAGAGGGTTCGCTCCATTCGAGGTGGGCGGGAGGGGTGTGTTCTGCAAGAACTCAGGCATAATCGTCTGGTGTGTGGCACCTTCAAGGGGGATGCGCCTCAGCCTAAGCTCTGGCAGCAACACCCACTCAGTCTCCAAGCTTCAGCCTTTCTCTGTTAGGCTGGGTGATTTCGTTCATGTATCCACTAAGAACATCCAAACACCAGTATTCAGTGAAGGAGGGTGGAGCAGGTGGGGACACATAGAGCATCTTTCTTGGGTAACTCTCTCCCGTCCCTTTTATCCAGAATTACCTTCTGCAGCCCTTTCCCCTAATAGACAGAGATTTACTGAAATGTAAGCAACGGGACCCAGAGTTTCAGGTTTTCCCGACTGCTTTGGACCATCCAGCACAGGGCAAATGCAAGGAATTCTCCAGGCATGTAAGACCTGTAATATTTGATCATTAACTTACCCACTCATTTCAACATTTCAAAAGAATGGAATCTGGGTAGTTACTTGGCCAAATTAACCTTTTTGAGGACTGTCCTAATCATCTGGGTTAATTGCCACCCTGAAACCAGTTATTCACATAAACAGAGTTTTATGAGTCTCATTTCCCTATGACCTTTATTCTGAGTGCCCAGGGATCTGACAGCATGCATCTGAAAAGTGGAAAAAGGTCCTCTGGCTTTATACTGAATTCGATAGCATCGGCCTTGCTCCTCAGCGGTGGAGCGCATTGTTCAGCTCACGAAATCGGTGAGGTGAAGAGAAGAGATGCTGAGAGGAAAACAACTGAAATGCAGGAAGAGCCTAGGAAAGGCCCACAGTGCAGTTTGCTTGCACTTAAATTAACGGATGCTGATTTATTTACTTATTATATTTATGGGAGGCACCCATTGCTTATTAGCCCCTGGATACATTTTAAAAGGATCGTAAAAGGAAACACTCCTTGTCATTATGGCTAATTAACATTCAAATTGACTAACTAACATTTAAGCACAAAGAACAGAACCGGTCATGGGCCAGTCAACATTTCCATCAGAAGCTGTTAAATAGAATCTATTAGCGGGTCCCATCTCCTCTACTTTTCTACCTGCTGCCAAAATATCTGACACCAGAGAAAGTCAGATCTGAGCAGGGGAACTGCCTTGTTTCCACTGTGACAACTGACGTCCGACATGTGCCTAGGCCCATCGGATAGTCATTGTAGTATGCAACAGGTGGTATACGAGGCTTGATTAAGTGGACGTGACTCCCTCCCAGAAGTGGTCTGCAGTTCCGCTTTAATTGTGGCAGAAGACAGGAACACATACCATTCAGGGTTTCCCATGTGGTGATTGCTGGGGTCGGGGAGTGGTACAAGGAGACTAAATGGAAATGGGAAAAAATGCAATTAAGATAAAATAACATTCAGGGTTTGTGTGTCCCATTGCTTTGGGTTTGTTTTGTTCCCTCAGCCACAACAAAGCAGAGCTTATGCACTCCCTAGGCTGTGCGTGGGATGGTGATCTTGCTGGGATATGCGTGCCGAGAGGGCCTCGAGCTACTGTGCGCTCCTTCAGTTGAACCACGTGCGGGACCGGGAGAAGAAGTACAGAGGGCCCGGCTCAGTGGTTCTTCTCAGAATTTCTAACGTCTTTAGCATCTGGAACGTGACACATTATCTTTCAGGTTGTCACTCACTTAGTGTAGACCACAGATGAACACGTGGGGGCTGGAGCCAGAATTCGAAGTCCCCAAACTGCTAGGAGCATCCATTCATGTCCCCGAGGCTGAATGCCCTCCCAGTGGACTAGGCAGTAGAACCTGTTGATTGAGTGAGATAATCGGATAGAGTGCTTAACACTCTGCCTGGTGTGTAAGAAATGCTCTGTTGATTTGGGGGCTATATTGATCATAGTTAATGTCAATGACAGTACACGAACGCCTGTTAACAACAACTGCAGGGTCCTGTAGAAGTGAGCCTGCTTGAGTGCGGCCGGGAGGGTGATGGTATGGGTGCCATGATTTATAGTTTTAACCTGAACATTTCACCTATAGTGCCCTAGGGTGTGCTCGAGTGTGGCATTGTCATGTTACAGAATGACATGCCTGTGGTTTTGTGATAAGGGATTTTGTGGTTTTGAAAAGGGGGCATTATTTGTGCCAGACTCTGTATACTGGCCTCTTATTTTAGCTCAAGTTTATCCTCAGCATGGTTCATCAGAGTCTAAGGAAACGCTGAAATTTAGTCTCTTCCCTTAAGATGGTCCTTCGCGTGTCTCCTTGGGTTGACCACCTCGGTGAAAGCTTTTCACCTTTTTCTTTCAGCCCTTCCCTCTCGCTTTTGGGCTGGTCATGTCTTACCAGTCTCCTTAGTCCTCAGCCGCACGTGCACATGGACGATTGTTCACTTACCCCGTCTGCGGTGATTGGAAGAGTGGGTCTGGGGGAGGGCGTCTAGGGGCATCCTACTGGGACTAAACTCGGTGGAGGTTTCGTCTCCTGCCTGGAGCTGAGCGTCCCTGGAGTCTGCTGGGTGGAGGAGAAGGGGTAGGCTGAAGCAGAGACCAAAATAAGTCGCTAAAATAGGTCAATATGGAGAATCGTGTGATTAAGTTTCAGGCAAAAAAAAAAAAGACATAAAATGGGAAAAGTGTGTGCATTGGTCTGTGGGAACATGTTTCTTGTTGAGAAAGATGGCCTTGTCTAGGGCTGGCCTCCTGCACAAGACGAGTGTGGAGGCCAGGAAAGTCGAGTGAGTTTCCATCTGTTCAGCGGACGTGCAATGTGTCCCCAACCTGTGCTCGTCTAAGTGACTCACGTTGCACAGATCTCTGCTGCGGTGGCCACTACACTGGGTTCATGGAAAGAGTTACATGAGTAATAATTAACATAAGTTGACAGCCATGATCTCAAAGTGATTCTCTTACAAGTAAAGCAGAGCAGGAGCGGATCACAGGGAGTGGCTGCCTACAGTTAATTATTTTTGGCGAATCGGCCAAGGAAGGCCTGAAGGGGTGTGTGACTAGTTTTCAGAGACACCACCTGAAGTCCTGCTGATGGTTCTGGGGAATAAAGAATAAACAGTCACCAAAGCTACGACTTCTAGTTCTTCCCAAACTCTATAACTCTGCCAAAAGAAAATAAACCCGCTTTGATAAATCTTGCGGTAGCCATCTTCATTCAGATGGGTCTTGATAGTTTTTTTCTCTCCGTCTAATGGCTTCAAACTTCATAGTGATTTTCCATAAAAACCATCACGAAAGTATCCTTTTCCTTACTTGCTATCAGCAGAGAGGGAAACTGAATGGATTATGGTTTTCATTATGTTGTAAATTAGCTGAATTTGAGGACACCAAGTGCGGGTGTTAACACGGGAGCAGAGAAGTTAAATATGAAACATTGGTCGTAAATATTGCTGTCATGTTTGAAATTCTAAGTGCCTTGCCTTTTGACCTACATTATAATAGCTGGGTCATGAGAAAAATGTGAGCCAATCTAGGTAAACTGTTCTCCATGCAAAACACTCAAAATAGCCACATTCTTACTTTTTATTTTCTTATCTCCCAATATTCCCTGGTCATATGCTCTCAGCAGGTTAGAACACTCACTTGGGAACTTACTTTGTCTTTTCCTTGCCTTTTTATACCATTCATTTCATCAAGAAGGACCTTCTCACTCCCCCTAAATCATCCATGGTTACCAGATTTAGCAAGTAAAACTGCACGGCACCCAATTAAATTTGAATTTCAAGCTAAATGACAGTTTTCAAAAATATGTCTCATGCAATATTTAATGAGATCTCTGTTTTTCCTAAAATTTTATCTCTTTGTCTGAAATTCAGTGAATGGAGACTTTGTATTTTATCTCGCCACTGTCTCCCTCTGGCACTCTCTTCTGCCTTAGGAAACCCTGTCTGTTATTTGAAGCCCCGCTTGGGCGGGGCAGTCTCTGCAGTGGCCTGACAGCGGCCATGCTGACCTGTGAAAAGGGTCCGGGGAGGCGGCTGTGTCTGGAGAGGCATCTCATCTCTGTCTGGTTGTTTCTACATGGAACATGGAACTCGAGTTGCTAGATATGAGTCATTTTCAAGAGGAGCTGGAAATTTAAAAAATAAGTGTGTGTTACCTGCCAATGTTTAAATGTTGGGACTAGTTAAGTATTTTAAAAATTATCCATGGGTTACCGATGTGAAGACTCTGGCCACACGAATTATGTTTTTTTTCCCATATAAACCCTCTCTGATAGCCCACATTAGGGTAGGCCTCTTCCAAGTTCAACTCCATTGGCAGCCCCATTCTCGTAGCTCAGTATTTGCTGCCCTTAATGGTAGATTCTGATTTTTCCAAGAAGACTGTAAACTCCAAGATAGTGAGGACCATTTTCATCTTTGAATCTCCAGACCTTAGTATTCAGTGCATTATCAGCCAAAAGAATGAATGAATGGGTGAATACATAAATGAATATGCACATTTTGGTTTAGCCAGATTTCACCAGAATTATCTATAGGTCCATGAATCAGACTTAAAAAAAAAAAAGCAATACAAAAGAACAAAAGCAGACTTAAAAAAAAAAGCCAAAGCACAGAAATCTACAGCTTTTGAAGCCATGACCACAGAGTGATACATTGATGCTATTAGGATGTGGCTCTATCTCACACACATCTTCTTCAGACTTCGTGAAATGAGTGACATCCTTTCCACAAGAGCTGCATTCCTCGGGCCTGATTCGCTCAGGCGGCGTGTGGCAGAGAGGTCACATGGACAGAAGCACGCCCGGGTTACTCAGAGGGGACCTTGGTGTTAACGCGTCCAGCGCAGTTGAGAATAGCCCATAAGAGACTGGAGGGGCCTCTAGCAGGTGCCCTCGCCAGCTTTATCTCTGGAGTTTCAGCAGTAAATCTTGCTCTGGAAAGAAATTAATTTTAAGTTCCTCAGTATTAATAAAAACATTAAGGACCAGTATAATAAAATTTTACTGACTGATTTCCCACCATAATTTGCCTCTGATTCCTGTGCAACCATATTATATTTTTATGAAATGCAAACACTGTTTGCAGGCTGCATAATAATGACAGTAAAAGAGCAAATAATATTTTGAAAACCATTCATTGGGATCTGAGGCATTTTGGGTTAGGAAATTTAATGCTCTTTTCATAGGGGATGCATAGAGTAATTTAAGGAAGAAAAAAAAAAAGAAGGAAATCTACCCAGCTGCAGAAATGCTGAAAAGCACATAGCACTCTCAGGATGGGCTCATACATTATTTCGCTGTCCTCAGAAGCGGATGTCTTTGTAAAAATCTTCCAGGTCATCAAGAACAGAGACATTGAGAATGTGATCAAGAGTCTGTCATCAGGGGCTAAATGGACATGGTGATGGTCTTGCCCCTGGCGCAGACTGGAGAAGAATAATAATGACACCACATTCTTGCCACCTCCTTCCTTGCTCTCTCTGCTTTCCCTCACTCTGCTTTTCTCTGAAGAATCACCACCCCATCAGTCAGTCAGATAAGAATCCTTGCTAGGGACTCTGCTTTTGGAAAACTCTAAGAAAGATAAGCAGTAGTGAGTGAGAGAGAGAGAGAGAGAGAGAGAGAGAGAGAGAGAAGGAGCATGCCAAGGTTACTCTCTCTGATCTCCCTCAGCTCCCATGGGGTGGGAAAGGATTTAGACCTTTCCACATGACTCTTAGGGAATGGAAAGTCCCTAACAATCTAGCTGGAGGGTCTGCCAGAAAGGTTTACCCCCCTCATGTGTCCCCCTTACAGGGGACAAGATCAGAGGCCCCCTGTTCCCTGTGTCTTTTTAGTGCCCTGCAACCAGATGAGTTCTTGGGGAAAAGGAGAGAAAATGAAACGAATTCTAATAGCGAGTTAAATTCTGAATTGACCACATTTTCCCCCAATAGAGTTGTTTTAAACCCCTAAAAGACAATTTAAACCAGCAAAAATTGAGATACCCCAGATTGAAAATTTAAGATGTTCCTTACCCAGTGGGGTGGGGCTGGAGGGGGAGTGTCTCTTTGGGAGGAAAGGAAGAGGACACGTTGTCTTGGTGTGCGTGAGCTGGAATGTGAATGAATTTGTGACTGTCCTGTGAGCATTACTGCTGTGAGCATCATCCCACCTGTGTGGGTGTGCATTGAATCTAAAGCCCGGGGGCTGGGGGGTGGGTGGGACAAGAACAATCACGTTGGTGCTCCCTGAGTTCAAGTCCATCACTCTGGGCAATGTGACCCCTGGCAAGCTGACCGTAAGCTTCAAGTCCGCCATAGGGATCCGGAGAAGTTAAAATCTGTAAAGCATGTGAACTTGTGCTTACCCAGATGTGACTTGTTGCTATGGAGATTCTTCTGGGATGAATGGATGCTCACTGGAAATATCTGGAAACCCTTTTGGCAGAGCAGGGACAGCCGTAGTGAGGCTTGGTCAAGGAAGCTTCTGCTGATGCAGCCGACTCTCTTCCCTCTGGGGACACAGCAGCGCACCCCCGTGTCAGTTGGATGTGTAGATCTTCACTGTTGAATACTCCTCCTGGTCAAGCAGGGCAGGGGCTGGACTCTGGAGAAAGTAAGCAAGATCCCTCCAGGGCGCAGTGTGGCGGTTCAGCAGAGCCTGCATCGTCTGCCCCCCACTCTGGGCCTTCCTTCTTCTTTTCTTCCAACCTGGAGCGTATTTCTGTGGTCCATTTTCCCCTCCATCTGGCCTCAGATGGGTTCATTCGTCCATTTATCAGGAACAGAAGCCAGTTGAAACAAATAAATAAGGTGGAAAGGAAGGAAAACTTACCACCCGAAACCCCTCCACTGAGCTGTGACTTGGGTACCACAGCACATTGCATTAAACCGTTTCTTCTTGATGCATTGGGGCTGGGGAAAAGGCGACAGTGACGTATGGAAAGGCCCTGTTAGTAGAATTGGGGCTGCGGGTGATAAATGACACAATATGTCAAAGAACATCTGTTATCCATCACGCCAGTGTCTTTGGAACACTTGGAATAAAGTGAGAGAGAGAGAGAGAGACAAACACAGGGAGGGGTCTGAGAGATGGGCGAATTGAGAGGCAGTAAGACTATACATGCCCGCAAGAAGACAGGACAATAACCTGCGAACCTTAGGAGAGCCAAAGTGATTCAGGGAGATGAACTAGCCAGAGTACCCCCCTTCCCCTTTATTTTTTAAAAAATTTAATCAGCTTCTAGTTGAGTGAATGAAACCATCAGGCAGGCTGGGGAGGGCTGGGGGCCGGCTGTGCAGGGGATGGTTCCTTTCGTTCCCAGACACACCACCCTGGAGGTACGTGGGATCTCTGCAGGGCCAGGCAGACCCAGTTGAACATCGTGCAACCTCGTTGACAGCCAGGAGGTGCTAGGCTCGTCCAGGTGAACACTCTGAGGCCCATGTCAACCAGCAGGTTTTGTGCTAAGAGGGAATGTTCATTTCCAATTTCTTAGCACTCTGTCCTTCTAATGTTTCTTCTTATGGTAGTAATGCGAACACCCATCTTTTCTATTTGGATGCAAAGTTTCTGATTATTTTGTGTCCTCGGAGGACCCGTCCCTGTGTTTTGTGTTTCTCTTGGTGATATTATGTATGCAACTTTCCCAGGGTGGGGCCAGAGGCACCCAGGAGAATAAATGGATTCCTTGCTGCCTTCAGAGCTGCAACTGCTCATCTTGTTATCTGAGAGAATAAGTCTGCATTAGCGAGTCTGATAGATCAGACCCAGATGTCCTGGGAGTGCATGTGCTTTTATTTTCGATGCGATCAGAGGCAGGAATGCTTATGAAAATGACTACACTTTCATATTTGCAGAGTTACCCTCCTTGGTGCTGATATTTCTTCCTGAATATTGATTTAATGTCTTTTTAATGTATATCTGGATTACTTTGCTGTGCTATCACAGTAAAGAAAGGCACGAACAGGAGTGAGGTGCTTGGAGCCCACACCTGGGCTCACCTGGGGTGGTTGTATAAAATGCACATCCCAGGCTCCAGAACTAGATTCTGATCTGGAAGTTTTGATTTAGGGTCCTGTAAATCTGAACTTGTAAAAGTCTATCCAGTTCATTCCGATGATCAGTACGGTGAACATATTGGTTGCAACCTAAACATTGGTTTTCTCCTTCTCTGGCCACCAGTCCTCTCTGCGTGTTTATCCCAGACCTTATCTCCACCGTGAGATAAGGTGAGAGAGACCCCGCCCTTCCACCATTCAGGCGGATGGGAGAGGGTGGATGCTAAGACCTAGAGCACCCTTTTCCTCCAGAGGCAGTGGATGGAGATGCGTGCACTGGAACTGCATGGGGTGTGGAACTGCAGGGAAAGCCTCAAGCTGGGGGGGCTGCCATGTGCAGCCTGAAAACGAAGCTGACACCCTGGAAATCAGAGTGGACAGATGGCCAGAAATGAGATGAATTGACTGAGCTTCTCGATCAGGCTTGTCTGACTTGAAATTTATGTCTCCATATTTCAGTAACATCAGCTGAAGTGTTTAAGCCTGTATGAGCTGAGTTTTAAGACACTCAGAACCCAAACAATCCTACCTGCTACAGAACACCAGATTTAGGAAACCCTGCTCTGAATTCCTTCCAAATAGGTAGAGAATCCAAAATTGTCATCAGTCACACAGTTGAGCTACTGATACTACCTGCCAGGGCCCATCTCTGGACCGTGTGGAATATCAAGAGTTGCAAAGTCTGGATCTTCTAGGAGCTGACCAAGTGAAGAGAGGGACATATGCCTTTCTAAAGACGAGCTAGTCAGATAAGACAACGTCAAAGTGCAAAGAGAAAAGTTCCATCTGTGCCCGAAAGGATGCCACAGGGATCAAAGCTCCGTACAGGAGGTAGCGTTTGATCTCGTCTCTCTTGGCTCCCAAGAACCATCTAGCAATCACTGGGCTGTTCTTGGGCACCTCCTATGACCACAGAGAAGATAAGGTGGAGACAACCTCTGTTCGAGGAGGTACTGCCTGCCACTCTTGAGTTGAGCCAGCTGACAGCACGGAGGGCTGAGCCATGGGTGGGTAACTGGTCCAAGGAGGGGGATAAATTCATTATTCATGGGACTTGTTGAAGCTAAGGGCCCAGCTTCCCACCTTTCAGCAGTTAACAGGCAATACCATGGATTTTCAATCCTTCAGTGGCGCCACCAACCTCCCAGTCAATAGCAGTGTTCTTATGGAATGAAACAGAACTTTCCACAAAATATGACCCCTGCTGTCTTTCGGTCCTCACCTCCTCATTCATTCCCTGACCTTCTCACAATGCATCTGTCACACTGGCCTCCTTGCTCTTTTGGGGACACACCAAGCTCATCTCAGGCTCCCCCCTTTACCTTAACTGTTCCCCATGCTCAGGAGCTCTGCCCCTGTTATCTGCAAGAAGCTCGCTCTGCTCAGATGTCTGCTCCTGTGTCACCCCACAAGAGGCCTTCCCGATCAGCGGATACACGAGGTATTGCCCCGCACTCTGCTGCCTGCCTGCCTGCCCTACCCTTCTTCTCCGTTTCCATCGCGCTTTTCACCTTCCCACCTGATGTGTCCAGTGATGTACTGGTCACGGGTCTTGCCTCTCTGCATTGCAGTGCCGTGAGGATGGGGACTTCGTCTCATCTGCTGCTCTGTTGCCAGCTCGTAGAGCAGTGCCCCGGCACTCAGTCACGGTTTGTCAAACAGGCAAACGTGGGCTAAAGAGACAGGAAGATGCGAAGGACCAGAGACCAGGCACAGCGGCTGCATTCAGTATCATCCAATACAGGGAGCGATTCCCCCCGCCGTCCATATTCCTCTCTTCATGTAAACAGACAGACACCTCAATTAAATATAGATGCGTGTTCCTGAACCTTCAAACCCAATACAGGCACAAAGGTATTAATAATACAAAATGCATGCTGTCTGGCATTGCTCTGTGAAGAAGATGGAGAGGAAGGGGAGGAGGCCTGAGCATCTTCCCCTCCGGCAATCTCTTACCCGTCTTAATAATATTTGGAGAGCTGGATGGAGGCATTTTATCCCAGAAAGCAGTCTGCCATCTTTCCAGGATTGCCTGAATTTACTACTGCAATTACTTGCAAACAGCCATCACGTGTTAGACTTTTCTCATCTGTAGGAAGCTGGTCAATTTATTTTATTAGAATCTTTTCCAGTGCCTGACCCTAAAATAACTGATTTCAGTGTTTACATCCTGAGTCGCAAGTTAATGAAAAGGCCCCGGCAGCTCCATCCAGGCCCCAGATGTCTGAGCGAAACCTGCTAACAACAGCCGTGAAACCCACCCAGTCTAACACGTTGGAGCAAGGTTTCAGTCTAGCATATTTTAAAACATCTTATGGATTTTGTGAAGAGACAGTTAATTAAAAAATTTTTTTTTCTGGAGCTTCTATCCATGTTGGTAGCTGATCGATGCCACTTGCCTTTTGTAGAATAATCTGCTACTTTTTGCTTTTTTTCTTATTTTTCTCAATTTCTCTCACCCACTTCTGCGTCTTTGCTTGCTTTCTCCACCCAGTGCCAAAGGCTCTTTGTGATTTCTGGGTCCACAGGGAAAACCTCAGACAAGTTCCCTTGTAAATACACACAGAGAGAGGACTGTGGAGTCCTTCCCGAGGCCTCTGCCCGTGCACGCAGTGATCCCGTCGGCCTTGACGTGGTGAATCCTGCCGTTGAAAAGGAACCCCGGTGGGAAAGAATATAGGGCTGTTGGAACTCCCCTGTGTTGCTGTAGGCATGTGCAAAGGCACACGCACTCTGGGAAACATTTTCAAAGATAGTTTAAAGTAAAAAATACATACTTATCATGCGATGCAGCAATCCCACCCCAAGATGTTCACCCAAATGCAAACTTGAGTCCACATAACTGTTCACAGTAGCTCTACTCTAAGTCACCTGAGACTGGAAGCGATCCAAACGTTTATCACGAGATGAACAGATAAACACATCGGGGCAGAACCAGGCAATGAAATGGTGTTCAGCAATAGAAAGGAGCCAGGGCTGATACATGCTATGCCATGGGCCGACCCCATTATGCTCAGTGAAGGGAGACAGGCACAAAAATGACTGCATTTTTGTGTGATACTATTTGATAAGATCATTGAACAGGCAAAGCTAAGTTAAAGTGCGCTTGTCCAGGGACTGGGAGGGGCTGCTGTCCGCAAAGCAGAGCAAGGGACCTTTTGAGGTGCCGAAAACGTTCCATGTTTTCACCGTGGTGGTGATCACACGGACGTCTGTATTTGTAAAAAAACGCATCAAACAATGCCCTCCAAGTGAGTAAATTTTACTGTCTGTAAATTGAACCTCAATAGCATTGATTTAAAGTGAAAACAAAGCAAAATTAAAACAAAATGAACTCATGTTTACAGTCTGTTCTCATCCAGATCCTCCAGCTGCCAAGCCTTCTGTCGGAAAGAACTCTTACCCCCCCGGAAGCTCCAATGACCATTTATATAGAATTTTGCAGGTTTGGTGGCTTGAGGGGTGTGTCAACAGATTCTATAAATTAGCCACTTTTGCAAAGTTCAAGATAAAAGTTCATTTTCTGCCGGTAGAAAAAAGGATAATGTTAGAAGCACGTGCTACAGCCATCAGTAGTATTTCCTCTTGGACTCCTCCGGGCCGTGGGTGGCTCCGTGTCCTGGGTTCCCTGTGAGGGTCCTTGTCCTATTTCCACCTGCAGTGCCTTTGCTCACGCAGACCCATGGCACCTTCTCAAGCCCTTGCCTGTCCGCCGTCCTGCTTCCAGGGTCACAGCCTGTTGCTGTGTACGATCAGCCCCGGGTTTTGTTTCTGCCATTTCGACCCATGTGGGAGAGTTGGCAGTTCAGTGCCCGGACAAAGCACTTCTAGCCTAAGAGGGTCATGGGTGATCTGATCTTGTTTCCTTAGTTTGTTTTGGGATAAGAGTGCTAAGCAACTATTCTAAGTCCCCGGACCTTGACCTTGAATGGAACTTCCTGGGGAGCTTTACAAATTATCCTCTTGCCCCTGGCCTGCACATCACCATCTCTGCAGGCTCCAGTGCCTCTCACAGGCCACCCGCTAGAGACCCACTGTTCTGGGAGCGCTGCCACCTCTGCGCTGTCCGCAGAGCAGGGGGGCCAGGTGTCCGGCCAGCTGTGCTTTCACAAGGGAGACCTCCGAGCCATCTCTAAAGGAACCCACCCAGGTCGCACCTTGCTACCTGAACTCTTTTCTCGGAGAGAAGAATTTGCAATGAGCCCCTTTACACCTACTAGCGTTCTTCCCAGCCCCCACCTGAGGAGGACGTGCAGTAGTGTCTGGTGTTTACATAGCACTTGTCTCGCGGAAGCGCGCCTACCATGCAGGTTTGCTTAAAAGCCCCATTAATCCTCACGGATTTTTTTATTTAAGATTTCACAGGAGTATCACACCAATATATAAATGTTGAAAACACTTTTAAAAATATACATACATGCCATATGATATTCTACTTAATATTTACATCCTATAACCTCTTATGTACAGGTGTGTGTATAAAACACGTATTATCCATGTAACAAATGTAAAACACAAGTGTGGTTTCATTTATCAGCATTTCTTTTCAACTCCTTCCTTTACTGCTTAGTGCCCAGTATTTCTGGCTCTTTCCCCGTGCGAGAATTTTCCTCTCTCTGGATTGCTGAAATCCCCTCAGCCGCACTTCTGGTTCGTTTCCTCGCCACGTTTCCCCACTTCCCCTGTGCTCCTGGGGGCAGGTGTCTCGCACCAGTCCCGCTGTGGCCGCATCCACTGCTCGACACCTGCCCGTACAGGCCCTCCTCACCTCACTTCGCCCATACAGCGTCTTCGCCGTCTGCTATTTCCAGTTGCCTACACTCTGAGTCGCTCCGTCAACAGGGCAGTAAATTATGGTAGTTTAAATTGTCAGCATCTATTTCAAAAGAGTGTCCTGTAGGAGTGGAGAATATATCCTGAGGGGCCAGGCAGATCTGGGTTAAAATTCTATCATTTTCTTTTTTTAAAGGTATTTATTTATTTATTTATTTATTTATTTATTGGTTTTCTAGAGAGAGACACAGAGTGAAACATTGATTTGTTGTTCCACTTATTTATGCATTCACTGGTTGATCTTGTATATGCCTTGACTGGGAATCGAACCTGTAACCTTGGCACATAGGGATGGGGCTCTATGACTTGTTTTCCTATTGCAACATTTCCACTTGTTTGTGCCTCCTTGACGAGGGTAGGGATGGGACTTAAGTCACTCTATCCCTCCTGCCAGACACACCGTTATATCATGAAAGCGCGGGGCAGGCAGGGAGCTGAGGCCTCTTACTGGGCAGTGTCTTTGCTTGCTGTGTAGGAGGGAAGCATCCAACAGGGCACTTAGCCACCTTTTTCTCCCTGGTCTTAAGTTGGATCTTCACAAAACCTTACCAGGTCTGGCTTTCAGAATGGACACGTAGAAGCTCTGTTTACTGCAGAAAATTTGGCTAGCTGAAGCTCCAGGTGTCGCGTTCCTCCTGAGAAGAACAGTGCTGGTGAGCGGGGGCACAGTTTCTGAGGCCTTGCCGTGCGAGTCTGCGCACTGGGCCCCTGGCTGCCTGGCCGTGGTTCAGGTAAACGCCGAGGCCAGGCCATTCTTCCCGCAGTGGGGCTGGACAACCTCTGTCATGGACATCGTTACAGGTTTGTTGGTTGTTTCTCTTCTAAGGAGAGAATCCTTCCACGGTCTGGTACAGAGTCCTGAATGATCTCATTATCAGAAAAGGAGCTTCCATCTTGACGGGGTTCTGAGTCAGGTTGAGATGCTCACAAGGAGGTTCCTATGATTATTTCTTCCAGATCACAGTGTTTATGTTAATGGCAGCTCATTACCAGGGAAGAAGGAGCAGGGTTTGTAGATTCCTTACTGCTTCATAATAATTCAGTGGTAACGGTATTAGAACCCTGTTGTACACAACAGATGGGGGGAAGACATGGAGTGGTTGGGAGGTTGTATGAACACAGGGGTGCGCATACCTTTCCAGATCATTGTTTTGGATTTCTCTGGATACCTACCCAGCAGTGCAATCACTGGGTCATAAGGTAGTTCTGTTTCTCATTTTTCTGCGAAGTCTCCATACTGTTTTCCATGGTAGTTGTACCACCTGCATCCCACCGACAGTGCACGAGGGTCACCTTTTCTCCACATCCTTACCTACACTTGTTTCTTGATTAGTTGATGGTGGCTGTTCTGACAAATGTGAGATGCTGTCTCTCGTGGTTTTATTTTTTTAAAGTATTTTTTGTTGATTATGCTATTACAGTTTTCCCAGTTTTTCTTCTTTTATCCCCCTCCACCCTGCCCCCCCGCCCTCCAGCATTCCCCTCCCCCCTTAGTTCATGTCCATGGGTTGTACATATAAGTTCTTTGAGTCCTGTGTTTCCTATACCATTTTTATCTTTCCCTATTTTATGACTACTAATTATGCTTCTTCCCTGTACCTTCCCCCACCCCCCCATTCCTCCAGAAGAGGAACAGAATCAGAGAAATGGACATCATGTGGTTTTAATTTGCATTTCTCTGGGGGACCAGTGTGTGGGGCTGGGAATAACACTTCCATCAGTTTCTTCCAGGCTCCATGCCCTTACGACTGCCCGGTCCTGAACACTGTACACCCTTCCCTGATTCTCTTAATTAGCTCCGCTCTGAGCCCCAGCACAGGGTGGGCTTGGGCTGCCATACACAGTGAACGCCCAGCAGAGGTGCCTGTTTAGCATATTATTTTCTGCAGATGCCACCAAACCACTATTTTATAATGAGGTGGAACTTCAGTGGTCGTCCCATTCAGTGTGCCCTTGCCTGAAATCCCCATCCAGCATCGCAGACATTTTCTGCTTCAGAACTTGACTGCATCGAACGTGAAAGTATCATTTAATGCAATGAAGGAATAAAATGGAAGAGGGAAAGTCGCGTTTGCTTCTAGAGAGGTTGAATATGTGACAGAAGGCAACGCGTAGATAGTGCCTGAAGGAAGCCCAAGGGCCTGCTCTGTTGTCCTCCGCTTAGGAAGCCCTGTGCTCAGGAGAAAGAAGGATGGATTCCTGACTCCTAACCGTGATGAGTTAACCTACTTTGGTAATATATTTATAATTCTTTTGAGCTCCTTGGAGGAAAGATGCAATATGAATATAAAATAATAACAGAACTAACCTTCAAGCACTTCTTGAATGCCCAGGTGTGGTTTGAGGCTTAATGAATTTGTGTTAGTAAAATATTCTGAGATCCCAGCTGAAGGGAGAGAGAGAACACAAGTGGTTATTAATTATTATTATTATCGACTCCTGCCCAGAGTCATGGAGATGGATGGTCTCTGCCGTGTTTTGTCCCCAGAGAGCAGCTGCAGGTGCCAGTCCAGTGCACAATAAATGTCTAATCCCTTAGACGGATTAACTCTATATTGGATTAAAAAAATGATTTTCCATAATGTGTTCTGAATGAACTGCTTCCCCATCGGCACCCCCCCCACCCCGACTTCATCTGGTAACTCCAGGGAGCTGTAGTGAAAGCACACTGCACTAAAACCCTGGCTGGACCTGTGGGCGGGAATGCAGTGCGAGTTTGTGGATTTGTATCTCCTATGTAATACAAGAGGAGGAAAAGCAGGTGGGGGAGTTGTTTTGCTTTACCTATGATATATTTTGCCTACTTGGTGTCAAGTGGGTCAGCTCCTGCCACCCAGACCATCTTACACTAGGTCTATAAACAGTCAGCTTCAATCACTTGTTTTTAAAATCAATCCCTGTATGTTAGCCCTGGCTGGTGTCTCTCAGTGGATTGAGTGCCGGCCTGAGAACCAAAGGGTTGCTGGTTCGATTCTCAGTCAGGGCACATGCTTGGGTTGCGGGCCAGGTCCCCAGTTGGGGGCTCAAAAGAGGCAACCATACAGTGATGTTTCTCTCCCTCTCTTCCTCCCTCCCTTCCCCTCTGTCTGTAAATAAATAAATAAACAAACAAAATATTTAAAAAATTAGAAACAATAAATCAATCACTGTATTTTAAATGGTCTTAGCTATGCCAATAGAAGGCATGGTGGAAGCCACGGCACCTGAGCCAGATCTCCTCAGTTTCATGCTTGCCCCGAGGAGGCACAGGCACACTGCTGGCTGCTCAACTCTGCCCCAATCACTGCCTGTTGTCATTGGCGAAGAAACACAATGGAAAGATTGGGGCCGATGGAATGGTTCAAGTGCCTCTCAAAAGCGATTACGGAAAAGTATCATTGGTTTTCAAGATACAAACATTTAGCTGTAAAAATAAACAAACTTCCTCATCCCTACAATTATCACTTGCCAGTGCAGATGCTGCTTCAAAGACTCCCAGCTCATGCTGAACGCTGTAATGATGTCTCCAAATGAAGCTTCTTGGCTATTTTCACCAGAGAGGAAGCCATGGGATGTTCAGCTGAATGATCTTGTGACAATGTCTTCCCTGTGTTCCAATAGAAATGTGAAGGACATTTCCAATCAGGTTAACAAGGGCCTGCTGATTCAGGGCTGAAATGTGTTTGTTTACATCTCTTCACTTGTGTATCCAGGAAAAGTCATCCTCTTTCATCTGCCAGCCAATCAGAGCTTACCAGTTGTGACATCTGGCTGCAACAGCTGCCAAAAGAGGAAGCACACTCTGTCCCCTGGAGCAAGTCGCAAGTGTGTGTAATTGAGAACCTGTGATTGCAAGAAATGCACAGGCTTCGGTAGAAGTCAGGAGGGGAGCTGAGAGAGGAGACGAGGGAGCAGGGGCAGCCACGCACAGAGGTGGAGCTCAAAGACTCAGTGTGGTATTCAGTGTCATCTGTGCACCTGTAGAGAACTTACTGTAACATGCGTCCTGTGATGCCTGTGCCACCTTCGTGTTAGATGAAAATAAGGGGAACATGAAAAAACCTTAATCTTTTCCCAAACTGAATATGCGAGGGATCAGTTATGAATCTGGGCGGCATCGTTTTGATTCCAACTAAATCTCCCCTGAGGCCAAATTTATTCTTAAGGAGGCATGTGGCAAGTTAAAATAGAAATTGGTTTATTGCTTCGGCACTTGCGTGCAGACGCGCTCCTCTTGGTACACTGGGATGCTGCTGCCTGAGTAGAAGAGGCAGTGAAAGGATGGCCTGTTATCAATTTGTTCCATATCCTCTCAAGGAATTTCGAATGTTTTCTCTCCTCTTTTGGGGGTCTGTTTCTCCCAAAGTTTATGACTATGCTAATTGACCAAGAAGGATGCTGTAAAAGTGGTTCTCTGAACGTTTGCAAAGCTTTGGGTGAAGGCAGACAAGACAGTGGAGGGGCCCTGGCTAGGTGAGTCAGTTGGTTGGAGTGTTGTCAGGTACACCAGAAAGGCCATGGGTTCGATCCCAGGTCAGGACACATGCCTGGGTTGCACATTTGATCCCTGGTCAGAGTGCATATGGGAGGCACCCGACTGATGTTTCTCTCTCACATTGATGTCTCTCTCTCTCTTTCTCTCTCTCTCTGAAATCAATTAAAAAAAATGTATCCTTGGGTGAACATTAAAAAATGAAAAGAAAAAAAGAATTTGTGCAGGTGATTGAGAAAGTTTGAGAAGTTTCCTAGACTGTTGCATTCTGCCCTATCTTGTCCATATCTCCCACCTCTGCCATCTGAGTTTCCACCTGCTATTGATTTGTGAAGCTGTAAGGCCATGAACTTGAACCTCAGTGGTGCCTGAGAAATCCTCACAAAGAAAAGAGTCCAGAGGCAAAGAAACAGGCAACACGAACTCTGCTAGGTGCTACAGTCAGAGCCTCCTAAGCAAGGTGCTGGCTAATATACTGAAGATCTGTCAACTTCTTTTACTTTTAAGTTTTCTTTTTTAAAAAATTGATTCTAGAGAGAGGGGAAGGGAGGGAGAGAGAGAGAGGGAGAGAAACATCGATCATTTGCTTCTTGCACATGCCCCAACTGGGGACCGAACCTGCAACCCAGGCATGTGCCCTGACTGGGAATCAAACCTGTGACCTTTCACTTTGTGGATGATAACCAACCAACTGAGCCACACTGGACGGGGTAGATCCCATCACCTCTTGATTGGACCTGATGACAGAAGCTAAGGACAAGCACAGCAAAATAATAATATTCTAGAAAGTTGGGATTGCCGTTTTGCATTTCATCATACGTTGGTTTTAATGTGATTAAAGGAGGTGTTAGATCCAGCAATTTGCAAATGCTTACTGAATGCCAAGGACTTTGCTGTGAATTGAGGCTACAATGTTGAAGTAGGCTGATGTAGTCTTGCCTTCATAGAAAATAAAACAGGTGTCTTGAGGTTAATGGGAATGGTTTCTTCTTTATTGTTTGTTTTGTTTTGTTTTTATTTTAATTGTTGTTCAAGTATAGTATTCTCTCTTTTACCCCCATCTCAGCCCAGCCCCAGCCCTCACCACCTCCCTCCCATTTCCACCCCCACTTGTTATTGTCCATGTGTCCTTTATACTTGTTCCTGCAAACTGGTCACCCTTTCCCCCTGAGATTTCCTCCCCTCTCCCCTCTGGTCACTGTCAGCCTGCTCTCAGTTTCAGTGTCTTTGGTTATATTTTGCTTGTTTGTTTGTTTTGTTGATGAGGTTCCTATTAATGGTGAGATCGTATGGTATTTGTCTTTCACTGCCTTGCTTATTTCACTCAGCATAATGCTTTCAAGTTCCATCCATGCTGTTGCAAAGGGTAGGAGCTCCCTCTTTCTTTCTGCTGTATAGAATTTCATTGTGGAAATGCACCATGTTTTTTTTGTCCATTCATTGACTGATGAGCACATAGGTTGCTTCCGGCACTTGGCTATTGTAAGTTGTGCTGCTATGAAGGTTGGGGTGCATAGGTTCTTTTGGATTGGTGTTTCAGGCTTCTTAGGATATAATCATAGCAGTGGAATTGCTGGGTCAAAAGGCAGATCCATTTTTAGTTTTCTGAGAAAATTCCATACTGTTTTCCATAGTGGTTGTACCAGTCTGCAGTCCCACAACAGCATACTAGGGTTCTATTTCTCCACCACCTCTCCCACACTTGTTGTTTGTTGCTGTGTTTATGATAGCCATTCAGACTGGTGTGAAGTGGTTTTAATTTGCATCTCTCTGATAGCTAGCGACACTGAGCATCTTTTCATGTGTCTTTGGACCCTCTGTATAATGGGAATGGTTTCTGGTGGATACTAACTCCTCTCCCCCAAGGGAACATGCGAATGGACATGTGAAGATGAGAAGGGGACAGGAGCAGTCCCATGTGATAGAAGAGCACTTTCAAAGCCCCCGAGGTGGGAAGAGACTGTGTCACGTGTGAAGAACTAAAGAAGGGTGGCCCCCAAGCAGCCACTGTCTTTGGTTGGGTTTCCTGAGAAGCAGACTGAGACAGAGATGTGTGGGCAGGAAGTTTCCTGGTGAGGGTGCTGGGATGGACACTCGGTGTGAAGGGGGTAGTTGCCGTAAAGGTAGCAGGAGGGGCCCAGGGACTGGGTGAGGGACTGGCAGAGAGAGACAATGGTGCCTTGGGCTTCACAGCTGAGATCTTCTTCAGAGCCCTGGGGCCAGGGGCCAGACCTTTCTGTTTCTGCATAGCCCACCTTGCATGCTGCCCCCAGGAAAGGCATATAGGGTAGGGCAGATTTGGGGGGGCTTAAAGTAATTCTGAAAGAACTTCCCCAAGAACTTTGTAGGCATTTGGGGAAAAGATTTATTTATCTGTTCATTCTGGATACAGGAACCTCTGCAGTGCTCACTGCATGTCTTTTGTGCTCTTACAAAACCACTTTGTGGAGTTATTCAATTCTCTACTATAAATGCAGGATAAAAATTAATTTTGAGTGATTGAATCTGCACATGGGATGAAAATTAAATACAGATTGATATGTATCAGGAGTTGGCAAACTGTGGCTCACAGGCCAAATCTAACCTATCATCTGTGCCTATGTCACTCCCCAGCTGAGAATAGCTTCTGCATTTTTGTGTGGTTGAAAGAAAATTGGAAGGAGACGAATACTTTGTGATATAGGAAAGCTATATGATATTCAAAATCCAGTGTCGGCAAAAACAGTCTAGCTGGTCCGTAGCCACACCCGTTTGGTCAGGCATTGTGGTGCTGGCTTCTCCAAGGCAGTGACTGAGTCAGACAGTTGTAACAGAGACTGGCCCGTGACATTTACTGCACTTAAAATCCTCTGTCTGGTCCTTGACAAAAAGTTTGTTTCACTTCTGACACACATGAAAATAAGACTCATTTTTGTATGCAAACAGTAAAAGTCGTGAGTTGGAATGCTCTGGAATTGGCCATGGATGTCTCACCATTGTTCAGACGTGGCCTTTGAGCAGCACCCTGCAAACTTCGCACAGAGGTGACTGGGGGCGTGGTTGAAGTGCAGGTTTGAGTGTGGCCGGCGGGGGTGTGGCCTGAGATTGTGTGTGTGTGACAGACTGGAGGGGTTGCCAGTGCTCCTGGCCTGCAGGCTGCGTCTGACTGGCGCTGGTTAGAGGTTGCTCTCATTGCTCTTGCTCTGGTCTCATCTGGGTGGTTCATGGGCTCAGCTGCTTCGGTCTGTGTGTGTTTGGTGTGGGCTCTAAGGCGAGGTGATGTGGTTGAGCAAATACAGGGTCTGGGGTCAGAACGCTGGGACAAACTCTGCCTTCCCACCGGGTAACATTGGGCGTGTGCGTTAAACCCTCTGCCTCAGTTTTCTCTTCAAGACTATGGAGAAAACTATCTTATCTCAAAGTATCTGTGTGAGAATTAAAAAAGAAACTCCATGTAAATCGCATCCAAGGAGTTTCTTTCTGACCTTTAATATGCTCTGTAACGTTTCCATCCTTTTCTTTACAGAATCATCTGTTTTCACGTCACTTCTGTGCTGCTCTGTTTGTTTCTCTGTTTCATTCACCTTTTCTCTCTTGCTTTGCCAAAGATGGTTATAATTTGCTGTTTTGTGTGAAAATGTAACTTCCAAGTTAAATAAAAACTGTAAGAGTATGTCTTTGGGCAACAATTAAAATGATATGTTACTCCTTCAGTAGCCATGCGAAAATCAGAGATTTTGTGCTTTCATAATTGACATCCATTTTCACGCAGGTCTGCACAAACAACTCGCAAATACGTGTATCATTTTTCAATATCTATTACAATGTATAGATAAGAAGCATTCATTACTTTCTACGCTACCAGGTTTTAAGTCTGTAGTCCTCAATTTCTTTTGGAACATGGATCTCGTCAAGTAGCTCATGAAATCAGTGATTTCACACTAGAAAAATGCATGTACACAAACATTTTTGTGCATATTCTTGAGGCCGTTTACCAGCATGGAGGGTCTGTGAACCTCAGGCTAAGAACTCCTGACTCCTCATTTTTCATGGCCAAGAAATAGATCTTATGTCAACCTTGATCTCTCATCTCTACAGAGTCTGGCACATAGATAGCCAATTAATGCTCCTCTCTTTGGATTTGACTTCTATGAAGATGACTCCAAAAGGTCTATCTTCAGCCGTGAGTTCTATCTTCAGTACCAGACTGGTCCTATTCCAACATCTTCCCATGTCAGTTCAGTTGTCTCTCACCTGTGTCTAACTCAGTGGACAGAATAGGGTGAAAATAGCAGCTAATAAATGAGGTGGCACTGTGGACTCATCAGGAGCATCTGCTAGTGGGCTGGGCCGATGCAGAAAATGCATCTCATCATGACCCTTCTCAGATACCCAGGTGCCCTGTGTAGTGAAATGAACTACAACGTTGAAAAGAAAAGGCCCCTTGGTTATTTCAAAGGGAAGCAGCTTCAATCTGAAGGGTGGCGAAGTCTCAGTGGGCCCAGACCCGTGTCAGAAAACAAATGCCAGTGCTTCCGGCAGCCCCTCGGGCTCATCTGTAACAGACCCAACTGCATGATTAGCATTATTTTTCCAGCAGTTGTCCAAGGACCTGCAGCAACACTGGCCCAATTGTCAAATGTCCAGTTTACCTTTTCTCTAAGCAGCCAGACTTCTTCGGAGTTATGTCTCTGAGTTGGTGACCCCCCAGAAAACAGAGCACAACAGAAGCCTCCTGAACAGAGTGGCTTGTGCTGGACTCGCGTCATCCCCGAGAGACCACCACGGCGCGTGTGAAGGGTCCCGAAAGTATCTGGATGGCTCTCAAGTTCCCCTCCTCGGCTTTCTTCTAAAGGAGTGGGTTTCCTCTTGTCGAAGCAAAGAATGAGAGCAGTGTGCGTCATTAACTGATCCCGAACTTCTTTATTCAGCCCCCAATCTGGTTTCTGGTTGTACTGACCCACAATTTTAGCTGTGGTGTTTCAGCTAAACAACAGCTGGGAGTTGACAGCAAGCCAGCTGCAGCCTGCTGGAGCCAGCACTTGAGCTCCGAAATGTATAAAAATGATAAAATGACTAGGCAGAGTTTTCTAATTGCAGCCAGGATCCTGCAGCTGGGAAGTCACCAGAAGAGATATATGCTGTGTTGTCATCCAGTAAGCATGCTCTGCCCCCACCTGAAAAGCACTTCCCTTCTTCCTCACCCCCAAGTCAGCTGCCAAAAATGGGAAGTCTTTTTCCAGCCTGAGAGCTCCGTTCACTCCTTAGTAAGGAGTTGACCCAGCTCTAGATTTGTAAACCCAGCGAAGGACTAAGCCAGGAAGATAGATCAGCTGAAGTTTGAGGGGGTCATGCTGATAAGGCAATACCAGGAAATAAGACTCAGATGCAAGCCTAAGATGAGGTCTGGGGGAGGGGCTCACAACAGCAGCCTCCCAGTCCAGCTCCGCCTGCAACGCCAAACAAGATTCAGAGCACACAGCCTATCCTTCCCTTCAGCTTTCCGACACGCCCCCTCCCTCTCCTCCTTCCCTCTTTCCCAATTTTTCCTCCTTTCTACCACATGCTCCCCTTTCTTCAAACAAGTGCTACAACTCATCACCCTCCCCTGCTGGGCCTCTCCCAGTGATGGGAGAGCATTCATCTTCCTTGAATTCTCTCCCAAACACGGAGAGGGTGTTCTTCTCCTGTTAGAGATGTCAGAGATCCATCCCTTATGGATGGAGATCCCTTATGTCAGAGATCCATCCCTTCTGCCTCTGTCCTTCATCTTCTAAGCATTCATTCTTGATTTGGGGGGAAAAATAACAACCCAACTTTTATAGTTAATTTTCTTCTGCTTGAAATTTGGCTTTCAAGACGGCTGTTTCCCTGTGGATTTAGAAGCTGAGCGGTTTCTTTGTGCTTTCCTTCCCTGGAGCTCACCCTCTTTGTGCTCGCAGCCTGCTACACTGACTAGTGTTCATGGCAGGGACTCGGGACCAGGGGCCAGGGGAACAGGAGGTGTGAAAAGAAAGGAAGGGGCATCTGGGGTAGTGTGACGCCTTAGCTTGCTACATTTGGGGACCCCTGGCTCACACCGCCCTGGCTTGTTTGCTTTTTCTGTACTATATCAAAAGCTTCTTAAAAGAAGAGTCCTTTTATTTTTTTTTTTCTGTTTGTATCTTTGGGGTTTCCCAGAGTGCCTAACATCTGACACCCACTTAAAAATAAATGCTTGCACAGTGAACAGTGCGTGAATGAGATCCAGTCCAATCTGGCTGAATCTGTTGTTGCTAATCGCCGTGCCCTCCCTTTGCAACATCTTCCAAAGTGTTACAACATAGATCATTTTGCTTGATGTGACCATTAGTGGGTTGTCACTTTTTGCCTCACTTTCATGAATGAGCCAGAAAGCATAAAAATAAACAGTCAATTTGAAGTAGATAATTCAACCAGAAGGAGAAATGGTGTGGATGACTGGCTATACCGCTCGTCTGGCCTGCTGGGGTCTGGGTCAGAGGCCAGCAAACTGCAGCCTGGGAGCCATGTTTGTAAGTAAAGCTTTACCAGAACACAGCCAGCCACACTCATTGGCTACACGGTGTCAGGAAGAGCCTGCAAAGCCTAAGACATATCCTGTCTGGTCCTGGACAGAAAAGGGGTTTTTGCCTCCAGGGATCACTGATCCGATAAATCACGTACCACTAGACCATCTGCTTTGGGTTTCTCAGTATTTAGATAGTTCTTGTCTGTTGTCTTCTCCTCTTCTACTTTCTCTGTATCTGAAGATTTACAAGTATTTTTTAAGTCTTTGCAGTTATTCTGGAGGGGGTTCCTGAAGCTATAATGGATAAATGCATATATTCAATCATCTGTGTTTAAGCAAAAATCCTTTCCATTAAGATTTGACAGACATTAGAAATTCTATTAACAGAAGATAGAGTCCTCCATCTCATAATTAGAAAAATCCCAGGGAGACATAACACATTAACTTATAATTATAAATGGCTGTTATGCTTCCCTCTTCATAATTGACCCCCGATTCAGAATTAATTGCTTCCGTATCCCTGTTATTATCTCCTTCACGTGTGTATGGTTTTTGGTCGGCGGGACTCAGCAACTAGACTGTGAAGCAGTTGGGGTGATGCTGAAGGCACTTTTGCCCTTGAGGATCTGTAGGACCAGCCACGATGCCCAGTACGAAGGTTGCCCAGGAGGTTGCCTCCTGATTGCTTGTTCCGTAAAACCAAATGATTTAGAATCAGGACTAGCACGAGAACTTTCCGTTGTGACAAGAGTATTTCTCACCCGTTGGCGAGAAATGTGAACCAGATGTTCGTTGTGTTCCCCGACTCTCCTCCCAGGTCTGTTACACAGTTTGATTGATGGTTGGGTTTAGGAGCCGGCATTGTGAGCAGCTTAAAACTTCAAATAATGATAAAATAACAATATCACTTTATGTTTGTGTAACTCTTTCATTGTGTAAGGTGTTTCCTACCCATATATATGTCTTAATCCTTTTATATCTCTGCAGTTTTGGAGAATTACGAGGTGTATTTTATTCGGTTCTTGATTATTCTTTCAAAGAATAAAGGATACTGGTGGGGATAATCATCAATTTTGGAAAATAAAAAGAATATTCCCTATTTAACATTATTTTCTGTAAAACTATGAAAAGCAAGGGCAGGAACCCAGGAAGGGTTTTATGTCGAGCTCATCATAAATATCCGTTGCCAAAGTGCAAACCTGAACCTCCCTATCTTCCTCTGTCCCGAAAGAGCATCGCCATGAGGCAGTTCGCAGGCCTGCTTTTTGCAGGGAACTAGGAAAGGGTTTGGGCAGACCCGTCTGCCTCCTCGGGCCTGTGCGTAGAGCCCCTTCCCTCACAGACACATGGACCCACCGCTTCCCCTAATGCCATCTGCCCACCAGAAATGATCCCAGCATTGAGCTTATGTCCTCAAATATTATATATGCAGAGGATGAAGAAGTCTCCAGTTCTCTTTACATGTAGAAAACAACATCACGGTTTGGTACAGATGGCTGGATATGATTACAGGTCTCCCTAGAAGTTCTCACCCCCAGAACAGTTCACAACCAGTAGTTGTCAGCCAAAGGGTAATGAGCCTTTTTGCCCAGAACGATGTGCTGTTGTTCATTCCGAGCACTGTCTGATCTGTCCTAAAAGAAGCAAGAGGCCTGTTTCATTGTTGTTTTGTGGGGGTCTGTGGCTGTACACAGAATGTAGAACGAAGTGAAATAAAAGCAGCGAAGCTGTGATTACACAAGGGAATGTTTTAAGAATTGAGGGGAAAGGTCCCAGAGCAAGATTGCCTGGTGGGAGCTTTAGAAAAACTGCCGATTCAGACTAAAATCCTGTAGAACAGGAAGAAACATTGAATGGAACTCCATTTACTTTAAAATGTCAAATGTAGAAAGCAGCGCAACCTCCACTCATGGGTCGGTACTACAGTTTGGTTCTCTACTAGTCCAAAATGAGGCTTTAGACTTGGAGTTAGCTGGTAGGAAGTGTGCATTTTAAATGCAGTACAGGAAGCTAAAGTTGTAAATAAATCATTCTGCCATCTTAAACTGCCTACAAAGTGTTCAGCAGCAGCCTTGACCTGGTTAGCAGCAGGAAGGTGCACATTTCCAGTCAGCAGCAGAAACATTCAATTGCTATGTAAATAGTGGAGAGGAGGTACTTCCCCTTCAGAGAGATCAAATTAATTAACATCATAACATCACATCAGAGCATCAGGGTGTCGTGTGCTGGTACCTAGCAGCTTTTCAGGTGTAAGTCCCCTGGGTATCTAAAGAACTCCTCATTCACCACTCTGAGCTATTTTTATGTTTGCTATGAAAAAACTGAATAATCACAGGGTTTGTGGCCATGCTGACTTCCCCAGACACCATGGGGAGCTGAGGACAGTTAAACACCCACTTCGCAGGTGGGACTGAAGAGCATTTGGGGGCCAGCTACAGGCCAAAGCCCAGGAAATCCCTTTTAGCTGCACAGGTTAGTGGATGAAGGCCCCGGACATGCACATGGGCCGGGGCATGCATGTCGTCCTGTGAATGTATGTTGCCAGGAATAGGTTGGAGCTTTTCTAGTCTTCCTGTAGGCATTTCCCTCCCTAGCTTTTAGTTTTAAATTCTGTGACTAGTCCATTGTTTTTGCCCACCTGCCATTTCCTGCCTCCAACAGCCATGAGGTTCAGCAATGCCTGTGATTGGTTTTGACAAATTTCCCAGAGAAAAAGGCTCTTTCCACGTGGCAAGGTCTGAGTTAGATAAAACAAAAACCAGGGCTGTGTTCTGTGGCTTCTGACAAGGGAACAGAGCTAACATGCATCAGTGGCTTTGCAACAACGCAGCCTCGCAGAAGAATCTTGACACGACTTGGAAGACATCATTAATTAGATTTCAGTTGCCATCTGCCACGCGGTCCCTGTCAGAGCCCAGTAAAATGCAAATTCAGACTCTACCGAGTGAAAGGAGAAAACAGCGCCTTCCTCATGGTTGTGGCTACTCGGTCTGGGTCCTGTTTCGGGGGTCTGGGCGGCCAGCAGGTCTAAGGAACTGCCGCTCATCTTGGCATCGAAGAAACAAACAGTAAACATTTCATTTCCTAAAGTTTTATTTGAGATTTTCTCACCTTCACAGAAGACAGGAAACAGACATTATCTTCTCTAGGAGAGTTTTTCCTCTAAAATATTATGTTAAGAGTTATTCTCGTTGGTAGAGATGTAAAAGTCATGTTAATTATGTTCAGCCTGAAGTGTATATTTGAGCATCAAATATGCAGTTTCAAAGATAACTATTTTTTTCTGATTCATGAGACATGGCTAGAAGGATGTTTTGATTTTTTATACTGCTAAAATAACTTCCTGAATAAAAGAATGCACCAAGTTACTAATGACAAACCCGTCTGATACTCCTCTGGGTTGTAATGGAAATAAACTGAAGTAATTTCAAACTTTTTGTGCCATGTCTTGGAGGGAACCAGAACACAGAAAAGGACTGTGCTCCTGCGTTAGTAAAAGATGGGGTCTGACCATTTCCAGGAAGAACCACTGATACCAAGTCAGTGCTCAGCCGGATGTGTTCTGAAAGGCAAACAGACTTTGACTGTGCAAATGCTTCCGGGGAGCTAGAGTTTGGAGAGTTCATTTATTCTCTCATTCATTCATTACCCCCTGATCCAGCCCCTGCTGTCTGTCAGCAGTTGCTCCCGCTGCTGAGGATGCAGGCTTCGCGGCCCTTGTTTCACAGAGTCTGTACTCTGGCCGGAAGGTACAACCTTGCTAAAAACGGCCACATGCTAGAATGACTGAGAGTTTTAAGCGCAATGAAGAAACTACAGTAAGCGGGAGAGCAGAGGGCAACAGGGTTGGATGGTTTGGAGGGAGAAGATTCTCTCTGATAAGATGACATAGAAGCCCAAACCTGAGAGAGAAACCCGGGGGTAGCTGGGAAAAGAAACAGTCAGGTAGAGGAACTGGAAGGCAAAGGCCCAGGTAGGTGGTGGGTGCCTGGAGCACGAAGAGAGGGCTGCGCATTGCGTGAAGTGACACAGAAGAGGAGAGCAGAACCTTTCAGGATGGATGCAGTTGAGAGTGCGGTTGGAAGACACTGAAGAATTCGGGGCAGAAAAAGTGTAAGAATCTCAGGCTGTTGTGGGCACAGCAGATGTGAGACAGGTGGTCGGGAATGGGAGTGGGTAGAAGGCCCCTGCAGGGGCCAGGTAAGCGATGATGGGCACATGCAGGGTGCCGGGGGGAAGGTGGTGAGCTCTAGTTGGTTTCTAATGTGTATATACTGAAGGCAGTGTCCGTAAGTAAGGTTTGCTGGTGAATGAGATTAGGGGTGTGGATGAAGAAATCGTCAAAGGCAATTGTAAGATATTTGGTCTGAGCAACCAAAGGAGTGGGACAGCCACTTACCGAGAATAGAGAGAAGTAGTTGGCATGCTCTTCTTTGTATATGATGCTTAATAAATTGTTCCTTTGCCTTTTTGAATTCCTGCCATTGTGTGTGTGTGCACCTGAGAAAGACAGAGAGGGGGAGAGATTCAGCTGAACAATACAAGTGGGCTGCAGAGTAGTGTGATAAGATTCAAGCCGACACAAAACCTTTTCTGAAAGAAATGGTGTGGAGTATGTCAAGAGAGAATGAGGACAAATGCTAAGAAAGAAAAGAAGATGTTAGAAGATTGTGCTTTAGGTAAGGAAAGTTTCAGACTTCCTCCAGGCTATCCATTTCCAGTTCGGTGAAAAACCAGAGTTCAGATCCTTGCTTGGAGTATGTGACTGTGGATAGTTCCATGGACTTTGAATTGCATTTTCTTCAGCTATGAAATGGACCCTATTTAAGGATTACATGGTAAGTATAGCTTTTCACTGTCTTATTTTCGTTTCCTTCATATGCTTTACTGAAAGTCTCAGAAAAGGAAAACGGCTGTGTATTGATAGTCTAATTCGTCTCTAAGCTTTTGAACAAGTGGTTATTGAGAGCCAGTAAATGTAGGGCATGCTGCAGAGGATTGAAGCAGATTCAATGAATATACAAAATTAGTTTATCCTCCAGTGATTTGTAATCTAACTATGTAGTTTAGTTAAATGAGAACTCAGGACAGTGTTTGATGATGATGCAAACGGGGATGCTATGAAGAATTGCTTTTTAAAAATTCAGACATTTATGGATCACTAATTATGTACTAAGCATTTTGCTAAGTACCTTCAGGCTGTTATGTCACTTAATTCTAAGAATCAAAAAGATGAAATCCCACGAGTTAGATACCAATATTGCCTTTAGGTAGAAATTGAGAGGCAGAAGTAGTCCTCATCTGATAGTAAACTTGGTGAAGTTAAGTAATTTGGTCAAATGCACATAGCAAGTGGTAGAACCGGGCTCGGATGCACACAGTGTGACTCTGGTGACTATGAGCTGTGAGCTATGGATTGGAGTAGTCAGCCAAACTCTCCTACAAGGGTCAGAGCTTGGGCAGTTTTCTGAAAGATGAGTAGACTAAGGAAGAGTGAAGAAAAGGATGGAATTTTAGACGTGGTTCCATTTGCCTTTGAGAGAATTTGGGAATGACCAGGAAATCCGGCTTGCTTATAGCAGTGGATTCATGTTGGCGGTACATTAGTGAGAAGTTAGGTTGGTTTTGGGGGGGCTGAGACCAGATTGCAGAAGGCCTTGAGTGCCAGCCAAGGTAGTTCATATATCTCCTTTAGGTAATGAGAAGCCACTAGAAGACTTTTATTGTTGTTTTGGAATTATGTCACATCGGAAGAGAAATGTCATGAGAACTAGGAGATGGAACAACGGGGGGAAATGGAGACAACTGTAGTTGAACAACGATAAAAAATAGGAGATGAGACATCCAGTAAGGAGGCAATGACCATACTTCAGAAATGAGGTGATCCTTCTTGGGTAATTTTTCTCTTTATGAATCTGTTTCAAAGAAGAAAAGCATATAGCCCACATCCCTGTCTTCCTCTCCTCTTGTCTTGTCTCTCTCTCTCTTTTTCTTTTGTTTTGTTTAGTCTTTCTCTAGAATATGCATTTTTAAAGGATAAAGACAGCTTGGATAGTGATCATGTCTTCTAATCTTTTTTTTTTTAAATAAACCAGTGACAGCCCTGAGCCACGCAAAATGAAGGAATTTGCCTAAGATCATGTGGTAACACATGTGAAAACCACAGCTAGGACTCAGTTTGTTTTCTGATTTTCTCTTCAGCACTGGACGTGTTTTCACTCTTGTCTTTTCACTTTCTCCGACCAAGACTTCAAGGAAAAGGCACTCCGGGGGTTGGCGATGGTTCCATCCCTTCCTTCAGTTAGCATGGGGCTGGAAGTCACTACTGCTTCCCGGGGACGGGGTGTGTGTCTCCTAGCCACCCAAAATCCTCATCAGCACGAATGTTTCTCTGCATCTGTGTTCTCAACTGGTTTGCACTGTGCACTAGAGGAAAACAGGCTGCAGTCCTCTGGAGGAAGCGGTCAGTCCCCTCCTGGCTGGCTCTGCTGGTCAGCAGGGAAGGGGAGGGCTGTTACTCTCCATAGACACCTCATCAGGGCGATGTCAATATCTGCCCTGCTTTCTGGCCCATAAGAGAAAATTACCCTGCTGTGAAAGAACACTCTGAGGCATAGAAAAGGGGAACAAAAAGAGCTGTGAGTTCTTTTCACTCTGGAAGAGAAACCTGGGGTGTGACTTAGTCTTACGGTCCCACGAAAGGACCCTTAGGAGTTCCTTTGGGAGATCTCAGATGTAAGCTCTTTTGTCAACTCTTCCATTAGGGAGAAGAAGATGGAGCTCCCATTGCGTGTTATAAAAAGGCATTTATTTTTTCTCATTGTTAATGCTTTTGAGTTTTGCATGGAATATTTTTTTAATCAAAAGTTTCTCTCTGACAAAGAAAGTACAGTGACCTTTAATCCAGAGTAGACCACAGCCGTACACAGGCCTGCAGATGATCAGGAAAAATCAATATCCTATAATTAAATCTGTTGAGTTAACAGTACAACAAGAAAGTCAGAGTTTTAATTTAGATATTGGCTGCCCAGGGAGGAAATACTCGGGCAGCAGTAGAATGGAGACTTGCGTTTTTGTATCCCTTGGATAACGATGCATTAGTTGCCTATCACCTGGGGGTCACAGTGCTGGGCTGGTGCAGAGAATTTAGCAGAATAACATGGACATAGTGTTTGCCGTGAGCTGCTTGATGATAATCCCCAGATGGAAATTTCTCACAGGGCTTGTTCATCACTGTGTTACTCAGAATAAAAACAGTGTCTGACGTATAGTAGTTGTAGCAATAAATACTTGGTGAATTAATCAATAGTATTTCTTCTTACACACCACTCCTGTCTTTTGAATATAATTTTATGCCTTACACCAACTTGCCGAGTATGAAGGAGAGTATTAATTTTACATGTGAGAAACCTGGAGACTAAAATGCCGAAATAGCTCTAAAGCTAGTGATCAAGTCATGGCATTAGACTCACAAGCCATCACTTATTAAAATATTAAGCAGTAAAATTCTTTCTTTAAACAATGTCTAACTCCAAGTTCAATGTGCAGTTCAGAAAGAAGCTAAGACACATGGGAGCGTGTAGCTGTGGGAGGCGGAGGCCGTCCGTTTCTGAAGGTTTCTTCCCCAGACTTTGCCCCTGTGGGCATTGGACTAATGTGCTGATGTGGTGGTGAAGACTTCGGGGCTTCTTATAGTAACTGTTTCTTAGTGTGTTCTCGACTCAGAAGCTAATCTACCTGTGTGTTTTTAAACAGATTAGTTAATGTCTCTAAACCTTTAATTCCTCATCTGGAAATCGGGAATTATAATAACAAATGTCTATAGGATTATTGTGGAGATTAATGGGGATAATACCTATAAGCCATTAGCAAAAGACTGGTACAAAATAGGGACTCCATGAATGAAGTCTGTCATGGTGATGATGAGGATGCTGACGATGGTGATAATGGTGAGGAGGAGGCACTATAGTTTTTTTGTAGTCATCTGACCTGAAACAAAAAGATAAAAGTGGACCTCATTTGTTTGTCACATGCTGGTGTAGACTCTGTCACTAGTTAATACATATAATAATTATGCATTTTATTTTACATCACAGCCATGACGACTAAGGGAAACATACACATTGAGAATAATGTGGTTTTGCTTTTGTGGTGGCAGAAAGCATTTGAAGTCTAAAAACTGTTGCTTTGCTGTTGATTTTCATTTAATAAACATTTACAGGGACACTTCATTTAGGCCATCTCAGATTACATAACTGAATGGCACTTTATTGATGTTACTCTGCATTTATTAAATAGCTTCAGTGGGTCAGGTGCTCTTCCAGGCTCTGGGGACTGAGAGATGGGATGAGACGTACGTAGTCTTGTCTCCACAGGGCTGACCGCCTGATGTGGAGAACTGTGATCACACTGTAAGGTCAGTTCTGTGGCAGGAATATCCTCAGGCTGCTTTTCTAAAAAAGCGAAAACATCCATATCTCTCTGGTCATTTTCTTTGTCTGAGTTTTTCTGTGATGTACTGTTAAGGCTAGGCTCATGGGAATTCTATTTCCTGGGTTCTTGAATATGGGTAGCAGTGTGTCTCTCCCTGTTTGTACGTGAAGATCAGTTTTGCTGCATGCAAAATCTGTGTCTAGTTACTTTCTTTCTTTAAATGTCTTATTTAATACTTTGAGTATCACTCTTCTGTCATGGGAAGCATTGCTGTTCAAAAGTGTTAGTATAATTATTCCTTTTTAAGGCACATGCTTTTATTGCCTAGATTCCCAGTGAATTTTTTTTCTTTAAAATCCACGATTATTATTAGATTATGTCTCAGTGTTGGTTGCTCTGGATCAATATTCTCAGATACATAACTATTTTAATATATAGCTTTGAATTGTTAGAATATTTTATGAGTGTTTTCTTAATGTAGGTTTTAGCATTTATTCTGATCTTTGGCTTTGTTTTTCTTTATTAGCAGGTTGGAAGTTGTTTGCCTATCATCAATATTTGTCACTTTCTCTTGAATCCTTTTTATTTCTGTTATTTCCTTAGGATTAAAAAATGTTTTTCTTTTCATATTTTTCTCTTGAGTTCTTCCAGCTTGGGTTTTATTAACTAAAGGATAATTTATTTTCTAATCATTTTGTGAGTTGTTACATTATTTCTGAGTTTTTCCAATTCTTATATATGTTGTTCTTTCATTAATTGTGGAATGTTTCCCCTTTAAAATTGTAACTTATAAAAATCTTTTAAGTGTTTATTTTGAAATAATTTATGCATCAAAAAATTGTAATAATTGTAAAAAAGTTATGTGTCTCTCTTAGCCTCCCCAGATGCTCACATGTTACATGTCCACAGCATAATGGTCAATGCCAGGAAGTTAAATTAGCAACACTGGTATTAATTACTCTGCAGACATTATTCAGATTTTGCCAGTTGTGCCAATAATACCATTTTCCTCCACAGTTGCAGCTATGCATTTGGTAGTCATGCCTCCCCAGTCTCCTTCAATCTAAAATACTTCCTCAGTCTTTTTGTTTATTTTTCTTGATCTTGATGTGTTTGATAAGCGTTGGCCTGCTCTTTGGAGAATGTACCTTACTTTGGATTTGTTGAGTGTATCTTTGTGGTTCAGTTCAGATTGCGGGTTTCTGTCGAGGGCACCGTGGGTTGTGCCGTGCCCTTCTCGGCGCCCTGTGGCTGTGCGCATACTCCTGCCGTGTCTCTGGCAGGGATGGGAACTTGGTTAAGGTGGTATCTGCCCTGTTTCTTCCCCACAAAGTGACTGTGTTTCCCTTTGGCATTGGTAAGTATCTCCTGGAGAGATGCTCTGAGTAATGTCGATATTCTGTCACTCATCACACCTTCATCCTCTAATGTTAGTGTCCGCCGATGGCGCTGTGCAACAGTTACTGTGCTGTTTGCCAAAGGATGACGTTTTTATTTTCCTTCCCTCCTATATTTGTATTGAAATTATTGGGGTGACATTAATACAATTTTATAGGTTTCAGGGGTACAGTTCTTTAACACATCACCTGTACACTGTATTGTGTGTTCACCACCCCAAGTCAAGTCTCCTTCTGTCACTATTTATCCCCCCTTTATCCTCTTCCACCTCCCCCTGCCCCCTTCCCTGCAAACTAAAGCTTTTTTTAAATTTTTAAATGCTGACTAGTGACATCAAATGATGCCACCTACAAAAACCATAAGGAAGTGCATTCCCTGCTCCCCCCGCACCCCATAAGTTTGCAGTTTTCAGTGGGAAAAAAATAGGAGTACTTACCATTTTATTTTTTATAAGCAAAGCAGGACTTCAAACTATTTGAAGGATGACCTCTTTTTCAGAAATTAGAGGCACTGCATTTGTTGCCAGCCAGTCATGGCTGTCCATCTGCTAATTCTCTTCATGTGTCGGGAGCAGCTGTCATTTCAGAAATGCTACAGCAGATAACAAGATGCGCTGCATTTTCTCTTCCAATGCTTAAAACCAGTCCCTGGGAAGAGCAGCAGCAGTTCCTCCAACTGCATGCATCTCTGGTATTATTTACACAAAATGGCAAATGGACTTGGGGATTGGAGGCAAATGAATTCGCTTTAAAAGGAAAAGCACTCGAGGTAGGTGTAGTGCCCATTATAGTAATCTGCAATTCCAAAGACAGAGGGACTGGCGGAATGCATAGGCACATGCTGAAAACACCAGCCACACGTGGGGCCCGGAATGCAAGCACAGACGTCTGAGATTCCTCAGGCCACACGGCCTCTGTGCCCAAGGGCTGCAGACCAGACATGGTTCACCGCAAACTAACAGCTCCCCTAGGTCTCACGTCTGCCCAGCTTCTCTCCAGATTCAGCTACTTAGGTTATCTTAGATTTCATCCTTCCCTTTGCACCGTTTAACAGCCCGAAATCCAATCGACAATTTATATTGGTTTATTCCTTTGCAATTTTTTAGATGGACACCATTTGGTTTTGTTTTTTTGCTCTGTGGTCCCATTGCTCTACCCTTCACTGTCCTCAAGTCAAGTGGTGCTTAAAACTGACCACGGCCTTTTGTCTGGGTCCCTAGTCAGGATTCTTCTCCCTTTCCATCAGCCTGTGTGTAGCTCTGTGATTACTCCTCATGGGGGAAATCATTAGAGTGAAGTAAGGAACCAATAATCGTAGTCCAGGCGGTGCTCTGCATCTGGGAGCATTGTTCCTGTGGAAGGGAGTGTAGGTACAGATACTGCTGGGATGCACACGTGATATAGGTGTGGATGTGACATGGGCGTGGACACAGGCAGAAGTAGGGCATTGTAGGTATTTCTGCGTGGAGAGATCTAAAGGAGCCTTTCCTTTCATCTCCACAGTGATCCTAGAAGGCAGGTGAAGCAAACCTCTGTTTTTTCACCTATGAGAATATTAACTTTCTTTTTTTTTTAAAGATTTTATTTATTTATTTCCAGAGGGGAAGAGAAGGAGAGAAGGAGAGAAATATCAATGTATGGTTGCCTCTGGTGTGTCCCCTGCTGGGAACTGGCCGCAACCCAGGCATGTGCCCTGACTGGGAATTGAACCGCGATCGTGTGGTTCGCAGGCCCACGCTCAACCCACTGAGCTACACCAGCTAGGGCAGAATATTAACTTTCAAAGAGCCCCACAGCCCTGGTCAGGTGCTCAGTTGGTTGAAGCATCATCTAAGAGGTGGTGGGTTTGATCCCTGGTCGGGCATCTACAGGAAGCCTGTCGATGTTTCTCTGTCTCTGTCTCTTTCTTCCCCTTCCTCTCTTCCCAAAATCAATAACACATCATACGGTGGGGATTAAAAAAAAAAGAGTCCCCATGTCCGATTCATAATGACAGAACATTAGATCCGTTTTACCAAAACTTGAGCTTATTCTGATTGTAGCACAAACTTTTGTTTTAATTCTGGGGCCTTGTGATCTAGGATGGTGTTTCTGCTGTGCGGGCACTGCCTTGACCTTGTTTCCCAGGGAGCTTAGGGAGAGAGGAGGCGGGCATGTGGAACCGCCTGCCCTGGACACATGCAAGGCCCGCATTCTTGTGGGCACCTGCACATGCTTTTAAGGGGCCTCAAAGGATGTCACCACTTTTTGATGTGACAAAGAAGAAACACGTCCCCAGTGTTGGTACAAATCCAGGTCAAGGCAAGGGGAAACAGAGCATTTTAAAGAGAGTTGAGGGGTGCTCAGAGGCTGTGCCTGAGAGTACCTGGATTTGAGAAGAGAAATTGCTGAAGCACAGCAGTCACGCTCAGGAGCAGGTCTGGGACGCCTGCGTCTTCCTGCACCTGTCTGCATTCAAGGTCTGCATCAAGTTTTGCCGCATCCTCCGTCGCTTGACAGACCAGATACACCCTGTTTCTAGATGTCACTGATGATAAAACCAGGAAGAGGTGGATAAAGCAAGGGAGGAACAGGGAAAAAAGTCAGAGAGGCATATGCACAAAGCCCTACCATTTTCTCAAGTCAAAATATTTTAATGGTGTCATCGTCATCCATGATTAATCTAAAGATTTTTTCATTTATAGAGCTGACAAGCAGCAGGAAACTAATATTTAAAGATAATTCCAGAAACATGAAGATGAAAAAGGTGGTAAAAGGAGGAGCGAAGCTGAACTTTTTTTCTTCCACCTCTAAGATTTATTGAAACGGATATTTAAAAAACAGGAAATATATCTGATTCTACATATAAATGCTAATGCAGTTATTTGTTCCAGACTATTTGCTAAATACCAGCCCCAACACATTCAGTGTACAAGGGTTTTGATGGTCACAAAGAACTGTTCCTGTCTCCGGGAAGCTCATGGCTGAACAGGGAAGACAAGAGTTGCAAAAATAGCATTGGCTGCTGTGGCTCAGTGAATTGAGTGCTGGCCTGCACACCAAAGGGTTGCTGGTTCGATTCCCAGTCAGGGCACATGCCTGGGTTGCAGGCCAGGTCTCTGGTAGTGGGTGTGCCAGAGGCAACTGATGGGCGTATCTCTCACACATCCATGTTTGTCTCTCTTTCTCCCTCCCTTCCCCCTCTAAATAAATAAAATCTTTTTTAAAAAAGAGCTCTTGCCAAGATGGATGGATGATAAAAAGATACCTAGATAGCGAGGTAAGGCCCATTCACAGTGGTTTGCTATGAACTCGGAGGGAACCTCTGGATGCTTTTGCGGCATCCTGAGTGGAATGTGGTGGCCTAGGGGTCAGGGACAGTTTCTCTGCAGAGCTGATGAAGTGGGAGTGGATGGAGCCTAGGAGAGTCCTGAGGTAGCAGACACCGTTGCTCAAAGGGAACTCTGAGCAGTGTGCAGGGCTGGATTGTGGACAGACCAGGTGGCAGGAAGTGGGGCAGGACTAGAAGTCGCAGAGGCTCCACGGCTTTTCCCAATCCGCGGCCCCCTGCTCATCCGCCCTAGTGAGTCAAGGACGTCTTAGCAGGACTGTCAGGAGCCTCCCCCACTGTGGGCTGTACGGGTGGACCTGGTGATATGGGCTCTTGGGGTGACCTTCCCTGTGGCTCAGCACCTCCATTTCCTTCCCTCCAAATTGCAGCCCGTGCCCCCACTGACCAGCTGTCACCTCTGTGAAACAACTTGCTGCTCTTGATGATGAGCGTCTGTTTCCCAAATGAGGGAATGGGTGATTTTGAGCCTATTTCTAGCACTAATATTCCATGAGATTCTGGTTCTCTGGGTAAATGTCCGCCTTTCTCGGTGCTCTGTGAGGACGAGAGGAAGCAGAGTGATAGGAGAAAGAGCCTTCTACCTTGCAGAGGCAAACAGACCTGGAGATAAACCTTAGCTCTTCGTGATATGATCTTGGGCCTTCCAGTCTGTGTTTTAAGCTTCAGTCTCTTCATGGGGTGCAGGAATACCTACCTGGTGGAGTTGTAGGGCCAGCTGGAAATATCCTGTCTCACCCACCCAGCATAATAGATTGAGCTCTGTTTGTAGAATTGAAGGTCCCAGAGTCTAGATACATTTACAAAACACATTTTCTGTGCATCTACAGAATGAGGAACTATATTTCCCAAACTTCATCTCAACACTTTGGTAGCCCAGTGCCGAGTTGAATAAGGTTTCCCATTCTTTGGGGGCTGTGAGAGTAAGCACCTCTGTGGAAGTTTAGAGGACAGATCTGCAGCTTTCATGACACCTGCAGTTGAAGCCACCTGGGCCGATGTCAGAGGGAAGTTGGCTTCATTGGTTTAAGTGGGTGTCTTGTTGATACTAATGTTCCCAAGTTATTCTCTTGGGAATAATTGAGTGAGTGCTTAATAAGTGAGTGCTTATTTGCTTGTCCTTTGTCCCTGCAGTCACAGGTGCTCATTGCGAGGGGAGGACTTGAACAGACAGTGGCTCGCTCCCAGCGCTCAGCTCCAGCCCACCATTTACCACACCAAAGGCCTCCTCTACTACCTGAACAGCATCGGCCACAGGCCTTCGGTGAGTCACTTCCTTCTGCCTCCTCATTCTTCGCTGGTTCCTTCCACCTTCCAGGAGGTAGAGTACTTTTGTTAAGGCTGGAAAACCAGATGTAAGCCAAAGACCTGTGTGTGACCGGCTCCGATGGGGGCTGGAGTCATGTCTTAGGGCTGCTGTAAAACAGCGCCACAATTGGAGTGAGGGGGGCTTCAAAGAACAGAAATGTATTTTCTCAAATTTCTGAAGGCTTGGAGTCTAAATTAAGGTGTCAGCAGGTCATGATCTCTCTGAAGGCTCCAGGGAAGAATGCTTTATTGTCTCTTCCCACTGTGTGTGTCTGTGTGCTAATGTCCCTCTCTTTGGAAGGACAGAAGTCACTGGACTCGTGCCCACTCTAATTCAGGATAGTCCCATCTTGATTTGGTGACATGCACAAAGACTGTATTTCCAAAAAATACAGTCCCTTTCACAGGCACTGGGAATTAGAGCTTCAGCAGTTTTGTGGGATAGGGACACAATGTAACCCACAACAACAGCAGCCCTTTGGTTCAAGTCTCATCTGTGCGGCTTCCGGTCTAGAGGGCAGAGTAGGTACACGCTGTGCTTGCCTCGCCCCACGCCCACATCCCAGTCACAACTCAACCACGGAGCAGCCAGCACGGAGAACCTCCTGAGGTCTAGCTGCGCAGGAGTTTCCTAACTAGGAGTGTATAGAAGACGCACATTGGGACTGACAGGAGGGCCAGAGACACGGCACAGGCTGGTCCCACACCCACGTGTGTTGACTAAAAAATCAGGAGGGGTGTCTTACTAAATTCTGAAGATGGTTCTGGCAATGTCCCGGACATATTTCATGTGTTAGTTTTTCACCCAAGCCTGTAGCAACTGTGCAATGGATGAAGAACAGAGGATCTGAAACCAGAGGCTTAGGTTCAAGAGAAGAAGGGACACGATGGTAGCCAAATGATGGCATTGAAACCGTTGTGTACTGACTACAGACTGTGCATGTCTGTCTGCAAAATTGTGGAGGCTCCTAGGCCCAAATTTTGAGTGCAAAGGAACTTGAAGTAACACGGAGGAGCTCACAGGTGAGCCAACTCAGTCTCCTCTACCATTAAGCGCCTTTTGATCCTATGTAACGTGGCGTGTTCAGTGAGTAGCTACTGAAACACTGGATCAATATTTAATATAGGATGTCATTTAAATCTCAAAATGATTCTGCGGTCAAGTGATTTCCCTGGAGTTGGGAGTCAGTGCTGACCAGTTTTTCTCTCCTACAGACCTGTCTTCCTCCAGCGCTACTCTTTGGGGAGGTGTGTTGGGTGTCCCCAAGACTCTCCTCAGGTCCAGGGACTCCCTAGAAAAGAGTCACAGAACTCAGAATAGCACTCACGCTCCCAGTTGCTGTTTATTACAGTGACAGGGTGCAAATTAAAGTCAGCAGAGGTGAGAGGAACCCAGGTCTCCAGGTGATGGCCCCCAGTGCATTGTGTAGACAGTGCTTAGCTCTCTGCAGTGATGTGTGATGACGTGCAATGACGTGCGATGACGTGTGATGATGTGTAGAGTGGGGCCAGCCCGGAAAGCCTGCTGAGAGGAGCACCGGTATCCAGGATTTCTTTTGGGGGTGAGTTTGTAGACACCCCACATGGCTCATCTTGTTTACTCAGGCTCCAGCCCCTTCAGGGGTCAGACGGACACTTTGTGGCCCAAGACCCCCATCATAAATCACAGGTCAATGTCAACTGTGTGTCGTGGCCCAAGGCCCCAGGTAAAGACATTCTCATCCAGTGGAGTAGTTGAAGGATGTCAAGGTCCTCTCCTGGGGACCAGACCTGTCTTTGGAATTCGCAGGATTTGAACACTTCAGACTTATCCAGTCAGCTGTGCATGGTACAGAGACCAAAGCACGTCCTTTTCCCTGAAGAATCCTCATTCTACACTTGGTCAGGTCGTGCAGCCCCTTACCCTCCCATCCGAGAGGTACTGTAGGCCATGCTTTCTCCCCTCCAGAAGCAAGTTCATGGCCCGCAGAGCAGAGCCCCAGTCTCACGGTCACGGCCTGGAGAGTGTGTGCTCTGTGAGCAGGAAGCCTTAGCCTCTGGGAGAAGAGGTGCCCACCGGGCACACGTTTAAACACACACACTCAGCTCATGACAAACAGGATTCTTCTCTGCTCTGACAACCTTTTATTGAAGAGCAGAACATTTGTTTTAAAGTGTGACAGGTGAAACCCTTGTTAAAAATAGAAACAAACATGAATTAAGTATAAACATGACAGCCACAGACTTGTTTCCTGCTGGGACCATCTGAGAGGTGGGCAAGAAACAGCTGAGCACTAAATGCTGTTCACAGCGTTACAGATTCTCTGATAGGCTCAGTGTTGCGTTTCCGTTAATGACGAGGCTGTGCTTAACCAGCTGCCTGCTGATGGCAGAGCCTTGCCACTCACTGTATACTCAGACCTGTTCTGTTCTGGGAAGGTTTCTGCTGTGCCAGGATTGACCCTTGGGCTACACAGTTACAAGTGAACTATGATTCTGCACAACCTCGGATTCTTAGGAAAATATCTCCTGAAGCAGTGGGAAGCCACTTCTGGTAGCTTGGAGGTTCCACCTGTTCGAGGTGGGACTCAGGCGTTAGTCTGTTTGTGGATAGAATGATATAAACTCCAGGGCCAATGGGAATGTGAGACAGGTTTGACAAAGACCAGATAATAAGCAGTACAGCAAAATCGACATAGTCTTTCCTCCATCCATCCGACTGACCATTCATCCACCCTTTTATCCATCCACCCATCCATCCATCCCTCTATCCCATGCCCACATCACATTCCATCCATCCATCCATCCATCCATCCATCCACTCACCCTCTGGACAGGCATCCATCTGTCCACTTATTTACACCATGTGTGTGTAACCATTGTGCTAGGTTCTAGGGGTGCAGATCCAGTTTTTAATTTTAAACAGCTTGTCCTTTTCTTTGAGGAATCCATAGTTTAGTCTGGTAAGAAAGTGGAGTCGTATCTACAAAGAAACCAGTGAGTGCAAATGGTAAAAACTGTAACAAAGACTCATATGACTTGTTGAGTCATTTCCCCTGAAGCTTATGGAAAATCTAGAGACTGAAGGTGCCATTTGAGCTGGACTTGGAGGATGAATAAGAGTTCTACTTGGCTTTTGTTACAGGAAGGCTGAGAATTATACTTTGCTCAGAGGGTCTACAGGCCTGGCAAGGATCTTTTGATCTTCCGCCTGTGAAACTGGAGTTCTGGCGAGCCTTCTATGCTCGGGGTCACTGGATAAGATAAACAAAAGGAAGCTTTTCATTAGCTGGTGGGAGAGACTCGGCTGATATCACACTGACCCCATGGTCCCTTTCCTGTTCTCTTTGAACCCCAACTTTGTCTCTTTTGTTTGTGAGTGGCTCAGGAAACCTACTCCAGATGTTGAATCCAAAAGCCCAGACACATGGTCAATATGGATATATTTGTACATTGGAACACTAGCGAACAATAAAAATTAAAATGACACCACCAATAGAAAAGCACCAATATACTCAGCAGCATGGATGGGTTTCAGAAACATGCTGAGTGAAGTGCGGTGGACACTAAAGAGGACAAAGTCCATGTGTAAAGTTCAAGACCAGGAAATCCGTGAAGACATAAATTCAGGACAGTGTTTGCCTCTAGAAGAGAGTAAGTAATTGGGGCCAGGAGGGAGCTTTCCGGGTCAGTGGAAATGTTGTTCTATATTTTGATTAAAGAGCCAGTTACACCAAAACTCATTGATCTGTGCGTGCAAGATCTGTGCATTTCACCAAAGGTGCACATATACCTAAATGTGGAGAATTAAATATCAATAAATTAAAGCAAAGTCACTGAGCTTTGAAATGTAACTAGGAGACAGAGGGGGATGTCCCAAATGAGGTGGACCTCATAGAGACATGCAGTTTAGGCCAAAGGAGACATCTTTCATAGAATAGACCTAAAAGACTGCCAAATAAGATCTATCTGGGTCCAGCCAGAGAAAAGCCATGCAAGCAGAGAAGCCCAGAGAAGCAGACAGGCTCAATGATTAGCTAGTAAGAGGCATCGAATAAGCTGCACTTGGTGGGCAAGGAGGGCCAGGAGGCAGGGAGCCAGAGGGCCCGTCAGGCATAGCCTGGGAGACTGGAAGGAAGCTCGGGGGCTCCCGGGAAGCAGGGCCAACAGCCTTTTTCTGAGCTGCTATGTTGCAGCTGACCTTGGCCCCTGTGCCACTGCAAAGCATCTGGGCTTCGGAATCAGAACAGGTGTGGGTCCCCACCCTCTTGGCCCTCCCTGTGTGAGAGTGTGCGGGGAAAGGAAGGCTCTTTGAAGAGCTCATTGATTTCTGTCTCCAAGTCACCCAAACTGGGCCGCTTTCTGCCAAGGCGCAGGGTGGGCAGATTTCTGTCTTGTCTTTCTCTGGGGTCAAATGAGACAGAATTTTAAGCTACTTAAGTGATTTCCCTGGTCTTATTTTGTCCCTCTGGCAGAAGGTTTTAGTTAATCAACTTCTTTTCAAAGAGGTACAAATGGAGGGGGCAGAATGGGTGACGTGTCCCCTCCTAAAGCCTACCCTACGAGGTCTTCTTATGCAGCATTTATTTTAGCTGCGCCTTACTTTTCTCTCTTTTTTTAAATCTTCACCCAAGGACATGTTCATTGGTTTTAGAGAGGGAGGAGTAGAGAGCATACGAGAGAGAGAGACGGACAGAGAGACATCGATGCAAGAGAAAACCATCAAGATGACTCCCATATTTTCCCCGACTGGGAATCAAACCTGCACTCTAGGCATGTACCCTGACAGAGTCAAGCCCACAGTCCTTTGGAGTACGGGACAATACTCCAACTAACTGAGCCCCCCAACTGGGGCTACACGGGTACTTTCGATGTGATTGAAATATGTTGGGAAGAAGGACGTCTTACAATGCATAACACCGGGAGGGCAGAAAACCTTCTCCGGTGTTCCCTAACATAATCGAGGTTCCCACTGGGGTTAGTCACACATTAAACTCCACAGAGTTTAATGTGAAAATCTGCACTCCAGTGAGCCCTGGGAAGGGGTCAGAATTCCTTTGTAAGCAAAGGCTGCTTCTCTAAGGCCATGTTGGAACTTTGGCCCATAATGGCCCAATTTGAGTATAAGTCCCTCACGTTAGGAAAGGGAGCAGAGCACGCACTCCCCTTTCAGGTAGTTACAGGAATCCATTCTGCAGCTGCCCCCGTGGCCAGCCTCAGCCGTGGCTGGGAAATGAATCTCATGAACAGGCCTCTCAGAGAATAATTGAATATGCTGCTAATACCATTCCCTTCATAGAGATGCTGATTTGCTCCACCCGGGAGCTCGGGCCGAATGCTGACTGCAAAATATTGTACACAAGCTGGAATCTCCAGGGCTTTCGCAAGCCTTGGTCGGTGTAATTGGAAGCGTTGCTGTTTTGGGTTTCCAGCACGTGCCCCAGAATGTGCCTCTTCCCGGCTCCAGCCTCGCCTCCACTTTCCTGTGGCAGTGGTATAAATAATGCAGAGGTCTCACTGCTGAGAAGCAGGAACAAGACCCTGATGTCAGGAATGGAAAACAGCAGCTTCAGGCTGGAAAGCTGAGCCAGAAACACAGGGATGGGTCGGTCACGAGGAGCAGGACCGGCCAGGGGAGGTGTGTTTGAGATTGAGGGAGGTGACCTCATGAACAAGGGGCCCAATTAATTTACAGAGGAACTGAAATGAGACCAAGGAATGGAGGGGAATGAAGGGGAAGGTGTGTGAGGAGCATAGTAATGTGGCCGTGAACAGCCTCTTTCTGAGCAAGAAGGGATGGAAACACACGTTTGCGTGAATTCAATTAACCTTGGATTTGGCTCAGACAAGAATTCATCGGAAAAGGTACTAGGGAGATGTGAAGAGCCTGATTTCAATCCCACGCACACCACACAATTCGCTGAGGAAGACACAGACACAGGAATCCGTGTAGCACGGGGTGAACAAGATCAAGTCTAACCACTCCAGCTCAAAGAAAGCAAAACTTAAACAAAACTTTTGAGTCTGCATCTCTTCCTATGTTCTTTGCCTTGGGGAAAAGCACCATCATACTGTGTGTTCACTTGATCCGGAAACCCAGGCGTTATATGTGACCTCCTCCTCCTCAAGCCCCTAAGTCTATTTAGTCTCCAACTCACAGAGATTTTACTTCCTTACTCCTTCTAGGAATGTCTGTTCTTTTTGTACATACATCTGCTGCCTTAAGCGCAAGGTCCTGGTCCTCTTTCATGCCTGGTATCAGTCCCTTCAATCTGTCGTCACCACCTCCATTCCCATGATCTGGTTACGTTGCTTCTCCTTGCTTGAACAGTTTAATGGCTCCTTCACCAACCTCAGGAAAAGGTCCAGAGATCCTAGTGCATTGATAATCTTCCCACTGCTCACCACCCACTTCTGTGGGGACCTGCCCACTTCTGCGGGGACCCGCCCACTTCTTCGGGAGCCCACCCACTTCTGGGGGGACCCGCCCAATTCTGCAGGTACCTAAGATTCATGTTCCTTTCACTTGATTGTCTTATGTTGAGTGCTTGCAACCCACTGATCCAGAGCCGTCTCTTCCTCATTTTCCATGTCCTTGGATAGCTCTCACTCAACAGCACTCAGGATTTGTCTAGGGATGACCCCCCAGGTAGGGCCAGGGCCACGGTGTCACAGGCCTTTGAGTTGCCACTTCTAAGGAGTGCACAGTGAATGAAGCTCTTAGACTCCTGCAGCCTGCTCTTACTGATCTCCCAGAGAGCCCTGAACTTACCTCTACCTCCACTCTTATTTCTGTGCAAAAATGGTTTCTTCTTCACTTAGGATCAGTCCCAACAAAACAGCTCCTGAAAGGCAAATAGAAATGACAGACATTTCAGAATAAGGATTCTGGATTAGCGCAAGCTGGAGTTCAGATACATACATACTTACATACTTAATGGCAGTGCAAACTTGGGTAAGTCTGGGCTAGTGACTTATTTTATCTGAAATTCAGTTTCCTTGGCTACAAAATGGGGATAAGTGTAGTACCTACTTCATTATGAGATCATCTACAGACAGTTTTTAGCATAGTGTGTGAAGTATCTTCAGTATAATAACTATTATTGCCATTGTTATTAAGGGCAATACTATGGTGTATAAAGTTTTAATTTTGCCTGCCACACAGCAGGGAGACAACAAATATTTGTTCAACCAATTCATGAATAAGTGACAGAAGATCACTGGTTATGACCTGTGGCTATTGAAGTGCCGTTAGTGGGCTCACTTTCTACTTACCTGGCACAAAATTTTATGGAAACAAAATAGCTGTTACATCTTCCGGCAGGAAAGAAAAAGCTTTGTCAACTGAAATAACTTGATAATTTGTCTTGTAATTGCCTCCTACAATTCAGAGGAACACATGTTTTATATAATTAACAGGCATTTATTTTTAGGGATGTCATTTGAGCAACAAGCAGAACAGGGTCTCACCCCCTGTATTTTGAATATTCAGAGGCCACCAGAACTGCCTGGGCAAAGCCACGATTGTTCTTGCAGGTGACCAGGTCTGTAATTTGTCACTCACCTCAGCTTTCAGAGTCTGTAAGGATCAGGAAAAAAATAAAACTCTTTTTTCCCATTTGAGTTCAGCATTCAAGGAGCACCTGTCACTATGTTGGTGTAGCTTCTGGCTTTATTGACAAATCTGTTGCTAAGACACAGCCTTAATTTGTTTGCAGACTTTTCCTATGAATGGTAGTTGCTAAATTCACCAAGAGAAACAGAGGTAAGAGAGGCAGGTGGGTGGAGACTTCATGATGGTAGAGGATTAATCCTCAATCATTTCCTTGGTTCCCCTAGACTAGAGGCTTTCGGAGCTCGGTCCTGGGACCAGGAGCATCCTCACCCTGGGGATTGTTTGAAGTTCCCATTCCTGGGCCTAACCCAGACCTACCCGATTCACAGATTTTAGGGGAGTGGCTCACCATCCACACTTTAACAAGTCCTCCAACTTACTCTGGCAACTTACTCTGACAGGTAATCGATCTCATTGAGACCCACTGATCTAGACTCCAGATCAGAAGAGCGGTTCTCAGCCCTGGCCATGCGTTAGAATCACCTGGAAAACGGTTTAAAATCCCACAGTCCTGGTATGACTGCAGACCAATTAAATCAAAATCTCCGGAGGTGGGCCCCAGGCATGGATATTTTTAAAGTCTCCTTGGGACATTCTAGTCTGCAGACAGATGGAGACACAGTGGCCTGGGGCTGTATTTATTGGAAGGAACAGAATCCCACTCAAGCAACCCAGGTAGTAAGATGCAGAGTTTTGAAGGAAGGAAGTCCAGAAGGCCTTACTGAAACTGCAAAGTTCCATCATCCCAGATAGTCCTTTCCGTCTCTCCTGTTTCTCTTTCTGTGGCCAAATTTCCTGTTTTCTGCATTCTCTTTCCACATTTGCTGAACTACCCCACCCTTTACAGAACAAGTCGTTCTGCTTGTTTACTGTGTCCCCACTTCCATTGCCTGTCTTCTGTGTGGTTTGACTTGTCACTGGACCAACTCCCTTCTCCCATCTCCCATCTCCCTCCTCCCAACTCCCTTCTCCCAACTCCCTCCTCCCAACTCCAATAACATTTCAGCTCCAACACCCACAACTCAGTGATTGAAATTGTTAGTGGGAAGCTGGAGAGACTTATTTTCTCATATGATTTTGACTTAAAACTATGACTTAAGAATACTACAGAAGATAAACTGTGCTCATTTTTCTACTGCAGAAAAAATATGCTTGAAAAATACTTTCCTGCTCAGGGAGAATTTACAATGCAATTTAAAAATTACCCTGAATATAATAGTGGTTAATTACTAATGACAATTAAGTGAAGGGGGGAGTGAGGTAAACAGAGAACAATTTCGAGTCCATTAGTCCTTGAAACCCTCGTCTCACAGATATTTGTCTGTCCAAACACCGACCTGCTCCCTTCTGCTCAAGTCAGTGTTCCTGTCTGCAACCCCTGTGATTCCAGAAACTAGCCCTGATGTCTGTGAGGCCTTCCTACTCGTGTTCGTCCCCCAGCAGAGCAGTGGGGTTTGCCGGCTCCAGTTTGCCCTCAAAGACTTGGTCTTCTCCTTCTCCTATGCTGCCCAAGCAGACCTTCCATGCATTTGTCCTTTCAGTTTCCCCTTACATGTGTTTGTTTTATGACTCCCCGCATGCACCTGGTTGTCCTGGGCTCCTTGCCTGCTGCCAACGGCTTCCTGGTTAATGAAGGAGCTGCAGGACTTTATTGAATGCCAGAAAGTAGGCCCCGCCTCGACTGAGTCTGACCGCTCCGCCAGCAGCATCACGGAGGGCGAGTCAGCTGGCTTCTGCTGAGACAGTTCCGGAAATGAAAGTGCTTTGAAGTGTGGCACAGCATTGCAAGACAGCAATGACCATAGAAAGTTACTGCTTGCCAGTAATAGATATTCAACAACTATTGAATTCAGTATGAAGCTGGAATCGATGTCTCTCATACCCCTTTTCTTGGTCTTCCTCTGCTCTCTGAGATGGTAGCGAATACACTTACGTGTTCCAAATGGGAATTTGGAAATTTGGAGGGAATGCTGTCAGGATCCTTGGAACCTTCTTTTTTCTTAAGGATAAACATCTCCAGGGTCATCAGGTATCATGAGCTGTTCTTGGTTTACAGATATTCTTTCTTTTCTTGGCTTTCTGGCTCCTCTGTACTGAGGTGTCCTAGTTTGTTCTTAAATGCCACACTCATAAATGGGAAATACTATGTTAGATATAAATTGACCGGTATGAGGTACATTGAACTGATTGTTCTCTTAATATATATTCACTTTACCTCTGCCGAGGCCATTTATGATTGGAGTAATCATTAATTTTTAACATCTGTGGTCACTGATTCATTTTGAACAGACTGCCATCAAAAACCTTCAGATCTGTCATTCCAAATCTGCTTCTCAGTTCCATGTCTCAGTCCTTCACCATGTCACTCCTTGAACCCAACTATAGGATGTTACACTTACCTGTGTTTCTATTCCTGCTCATTCTGCTTCTAATTTCCACTCCAATAGGTTTACTATTGGTCCTCAGTTCTGTATAGTCAGTACCTTTGACAGGTACCTGTGCCCTTCACCTGACACACAAAGGCTGTACTTGTAGAGACTGAGGAACAAATGTGAGGAAACACCACATTCAAGTACTAGGACTTCATTCTCCGCGAAGGACACAAATGCGTTGTAGCATGTGTCTGTTTCACACACGCAGTCATGGCCACCCAGCTCTACAGAGTCTTGGGAACTGGACTGGCCATGTAACCCCCAACCAAATTAAGAAAAAGAACTCTATCAGCTGCCCAGAGACACCAGGCAATACTACCCCCCCAAAACCATAAATGTGCCCCTAATTTCTGTCACCATATTCATTTTGCCTAGTTTCGAACATCATATAGAGGAAATCATGTACATGTGCTCTTTTCTGTCTAGCTTGTTCTTTCATTTACAGTGCTGGAGAGTGTTCTGTTGAATCCCGATGCCACAGTTAACTAATCCATCCTACTGTTTACAGTCTTAGGCTAATAACAGTGGTGCTTCTAGGTACATTCTTGACATTTTCTGGGACCCCATGTACGCATTTCTGTTGGAAGGGTTCTAGAAAATGTTTCCATTCAGCATCAGAAGACACGCCCAATTTGTTCTCCAGAGAAGTGGTATCAGCTGATAGCCCCACAAGCTTGGTCCAGGAGCTCCCCTTGCGGCCTTCCCTGGTCAGCATTTGGCGTTGTCTGCCTCTGTGAGTTTATCAGTCCCGTGAGAGGCGGTGGCAGTACGTTGTGGTGTTTAAATTGTATTTCCTTGTTGTTAATGAGGTCAGGTCATCCATTTTCATTTGCTTGATAGCCATTTGGACATCCTCTTTTGTAAAATGTTGATTCCAGTTCTTTTGCCTATTTAAAAATTGGGTCATCTCACCCTGGCTAGTGTAGCTCAGTGGATTGAGCACAGGCCTGCGAACCAGAGGATCGCGGTTCGATTCCCAGTCAGGGCACATGCCTGGGTTGCAGGCTGGTTCCTTGCTGGCGAGCCTCCAGCAGGGGACGCATGAAAGGCAACCATACAGTAATGTTTCTCTCCCTCTCTCCTTACCCTCTAAAGATAAATAAATAAATAAAATCTTTTAAAAAAGGCCTTTCTTGTGCCACAAAATGTAATTTAAATCATACTGTATTAAATTAAGGCATAATTAAAAACATATTTTAAAAAATTGGGTCATCTCTCTGTTCTGTGTTGATGTATTTAGAAAGATGGGATTGGGTCGTGAGTTTGATCCTGTTCTTGGGATCAGCACTGGCCACTGGTAAATGGGGTGCTGGTAATGCGTGCCATACAATGACATCACAATTAATTAAGCAGCCATCCGTGGCTGGTTTTAATGAATTGTCAGCAGGGTAAGTGCCTCAGGCGCCTAGTGGCTACTACAACTGATCATTATGGCAGTAATGAGGACTATAAGCCCTTAGATTTTTTAATTCATTTGAGTGGTTACAGGAAGAAAATGACAAGATTAGATTTTCTTAAACTTTCAACTCAATGTGTTGTTTGAGAATGAAAAGACATCTGTGACAGTCATAAAATAATATCTGATTTCCTATAATCATAGGGCCTGGTATTGCTGAGAATCGATTACCCTGACAATCGCAGTGTCTCACAGGAATGTTAGGAACTGACTTGCAAATATTGAGATCTGGAACTTGGAATGGGGGTGTGTGATCGTGCCTAAGTGGAACTGACAATCTGGAACCCCTAGTTATTTGAGTCTCACTTAGCAGTGACACACTGTCTGGGGAGAGCAGACCTCCTCTGCTTAAATGCCCTATGACAAACTCACTTGGGCAAATGCCTTGAAAGAGGATGCTTTTTTTAAAGATTTGTCAGAACTACCCTATTTGCCCCCAGATCTCATAAGTAGGATCAAAGATAAGTGTGATCCTAGAAGATAAGTATACACTCTGACTCAGCAGGAAGTAGCTTGCACACCAAAGAAATTGCAAGACTTTGCTAATATATATCATCAGAACCTGAGCAGCTCATGTCGGAGTGAATTCTAGGCATGTTAAACTGTCAGTAAGGGCAGAACGTACCACTACACTTGGCTGGCTTCCTTAATGAGAGGAAATATTGTAAAGATTGAAAATGCATATTTCATATGCACTTTTAAAGTCATATAAAATGCTCATTAAAAAAAAAAGTTTGTGGCTCACCCTAACAGGTGTGGCTCAGTGGGTTGGGTGTCATCCTGCAAAGCGAAAGGTCACCGACTCACAGTTCCCAGTCACGGCACATGCCCGGGTGGCAGGTTTGGTCCCAGGTTGGGGCGTATACAAGAGGCGCCCAATCGATGTTTCTCTGTCATATCGATGTTTTTCATTTTCTCTTTCTCTCTCTCTCTCTCTCAAAGTAAATAAAATCTTTTTTAAGCTTTTGTTTCTATTTCCTCTTCTAGTTTTAACCCTGTCTTCTCCTTCCACAAGTGTCTTTCCTCACATCCTGTTCGATCCTACACCCCTTCCAATCTAACCCTTTCCCCAGTAATGTGATCCACCCAACTCTTACCGAAGTCGAGAATGATGCCACCGTCCTTGATTCTGCTTGGGGAACAGTACCTACCTGAGAAAGCTGACATTTTAAACTCCTGGGAAATCAATAGATGTGACCTGGATTGACCGTTTTCCTTGGTCGGCCTTTGCAGGTCTTCTGTGACTTCCACGGCCACTCCCAGAAGAAGAACGTATTCCTCTACGGCTGCAGCATCAAGGAAACCTTGTGGCAGGCAGAGTCCGCTGTGGGCGCGTCTGCTCTCCTGGAAGATGTCGGCTACAGGGTGAGTCTGAAGGGCCTATCCTGATGGAAAGAAAGAAAAAAAACGAAACTGTATGTGTGACATAGCAAATGTACACACTGTAGAGGATCCATGAATCAAGTTTGGCTTCTTGAAGTGGTTAAAAAAAATGATAACCCTTTAGTTAATCTCTGTCTAAGGAAAGAAAGGAGACACAAGTAGCCAAAATTAGGAATGAAAGGGGACATGACCTTCCAAAATATAAAAGAATACTCTTAACAATGTCTGTGCCAACAAATGGGCAGCTTCTGGAGAAGACACACATTGCCAGAAGGGACTCAAGAGGACCTGGTATCCAGTATAATCCATTGTTAGTATGATGAGTAAGTCATATCTGTAATTAAAATCCTCTCACAGACACAGTGCGACCAAATGACTTGGTGGATTCTGTCAAAATCATCAAGAAATAGCTAATACTGATTGTAAAGAAATTCTTTCAAAAAAGCATAGAAACACTTCCCAATTCATTTTCTGAGTCCTGAATTACTCTGATATTAAAGCCAGAAAAGGTATCACGAGAAAGTAAAGCCAATATCTCTCACAAACAGCTATCCAAAAATCCTTTACAAAGTATTAGCAAGTCAGCCCAGCAGTGTACAAAAATCATTACCCACTGTGACAGAGTGGGGTGTATGTCATGAATGTAAGATTATGTTAACATAAAAAATCAAATACTCTCCTGCTCCTTGTGAATAAACAAGTGGAAAAAACTACATCATTATCTCAGTAGATTACAAAAAGCATTTGACAAAGTTAAATAAATGTTCATTCAAAATAAAATCTCACAACAGACTAGGAACAGAAAGGGAATTCTTCACCCTGGACTTCAACATCTAGAAATGTCTCATGGACTGTTGTCCTGTAAGATCAGGAACGAGGCAAGAGTGCTTTTACCATTTCTGTTCATTTTGCTGGATGTTTTAGTTCAATAAGACACAAAAAATATTAAAGAGAGAAAGATGGGAGAAAAGCAGAACTGTCTTTATTCACAGGTGATATACTGTTTTATTTAGAACATTCGTAGTGATCTAGAAAATAAACTGCTAGGACTAATAAGCCAGTTTAGCAGGGTCAATATAAAAGTTGATTTCATTTGTGTACCAGCGATGAACAATCCAGAAATGAAATTAAGACCAAAAAATCTGTTTGCCATAATATTGAAAAGATTAAGTCAATTAGAAGTTAACAGAAAAATACACTGAAAACTATAAAAACGTAATCGGGGCGGGGGGGAGGGAATTTAAAGGGACCTAAATATGTGGAGAAATATACCAAGTTTGTGGGTTGGAAGACTAGATGTTTTAAAGGTGGTCATTCTTAGCGAATTTTTCCATAGATTGAATACAGTTTCTATCAAAATCTCAGCAGGCACTTTTGTTGATATTATGTGAAGAGGCAAAAGAATTAGAATTGCCAAAGAGATTTTACAAGAGAAGAATAAAGATTTACCATACGTGATTTTAATACTTACACGATTTCAAAACTATAACCACAGTTATCTTTTTTGAATATGGGAAGCCAGACAGGGCTGACAAGAGTCTGCAGAAAGCAGACGAGTTAAAAGGCCGTTCAGGCTTCTACAGGGTGCCTTGAAACCAGAAGTACCGAATCAGCATCCTCCCCCACCTGTTAAGGCCGCGCCTGATGCCGCTGCATCGGACAAGTGGGATTCGGTGTCCCTTGGGGTGCAGGAGATTCATTCTCGGGGCCTCGTTTGTGTCATGCCCTAGATATGCGTCCTCTTATTGACTCCTCGTAAGTACTCTCACAGGGAGGTGTGAATTCTCCCATTTTACAGGTGAGGGGCCCTATGGCCCAGGGAGGCCGAGGAGTTTCTTTGGAGTCATTCAGCAGGTACCTGGGGGGAACTAACTGGACTCTTGGCCCCGACCTGTCGGGCCCTGTGACCCCTGTCTTCAGATACGTGGTATTGAGTGTCTAGGCAGAGTCCTGGGTCACAGTGCCAGCCGTCTGCTCCTAAGCAGTCTTTAACAAGTGTTCTGAAGGTGCTTTTAGAAACTGAACAAGAGCCACAAGAAGAAGTGAGTTTTTCTTGGGATATGTGTGTAGTAATTACAAATACTAATATATCGGTGTTTGTCACATGGTATTTGTCTTTCTCTGACTAGCTTATTTCACTTAGTGCAATAGTATCCAGGTCCACCTGTGCTGTCACAAAGAAGCAGTATCTACGAATAGTTTATTTACGCCTATTAACCAGTCCCCTCGGGACCTGCATGTGCCTTCTCGGAGCAGTGTGGCTTCACATGCAGAGATTTCAGGTGAAAAAGGCAAAGACCTGCCCTCGTGGAGCATCTGGGCTGCAAGATAGAAAATAGACACGTAGTTACATGAACAGCAATTGAATGGGAGTTATGACGAGCATTTTGTAGGGGAGCCGGGGCAGTGGGATCACACGAAAGGGGACCAGCGTGGACAGAAGAAAGCAATGAGGAGGCCGCTGCAGAGACTCGGATGAGGGCGTGAGCATCTCATTCCCCTTGCTGAGATGACACTGTGGGCCTGGAGGGTGCGGGAACTTGGAGATCACAGTAAACTCTGGTAGTAATTATGTTAATGTGTACTTATCTGTCATACGTACTTCGTAGTATAATTAACCATTGCATTAATCTCGACATGGATATAATTAACAATTATATTAACCTTTATATTACTATAATTAACAATTATATTCATTTTTATATCGACATAATTAGCGTGTTTCTTTTAAGCATGAAGACAGGAAGGACCAGAAATATTAAGTAAGAGCTTTGCTCAATGTCCTAGAAATGAACAAAACTCCATTTATTTTTAAAAAAATGATTTCTTAATTTATATGGTCATCAATATGTTCTCTTCCTCTACCTTGTTCCTGCAGTTTGTCCAAAAATCTGAAGTTTTACTTTTTGTTATCTAACGCACATAACTTTATAATACGTGCTGGTTTGTGGAGAACGCTTCCTGTTACTGTCACAGGCATTTCACGCTGTCTCGGTGCAGGACTTGTGCCGACCCAAAGTCTTGGTGTGCAAACTCAGTCCTCGTCCCTGGGGGTCCGCTGGCCGCACCCCCTCTCTGTCATTCTGGGAGTGGCAAGGCTGTATAGATGCCTTTTTAAAAAATTGGTTTTAGAGAGAGGGAAGAGGGGAGAGAGAGGGAGGGGGAGAGAGAGAGAGGAAGAGAAACATTGATTCCTTGTTTCATTTATTTATGCATTCAGTGGTTGCTTCTTGCATGTGCCCTGACCAGGGATTGAACCTGAACACTTGGCCTGTTGGGGCGATGCTCTAACCAACTGAGCCGCCCAGCTAGGCCAGTTGCCTTCTAAATGGAGATTTAGTGGTCTTCCCTAAAGCTTTCTATCCTAGGGAGGAAAAAAAATGGTATATACGAATGCGAAGAGTAATGGATTTTTAGGAGTTTTATAACTGGTCCAGCTTGAGACGTACGGACCAGAGGATGAGACTGAAGCGCTCATTCTGGCAGTTACAGTCTCTCAGGAAGTAAGTGTTTCTGTTCAAGAGTCATCAAGAGCCCACATGACGGAGGTAAGTACACAGTTCTTAGTCTGGCCCTTGGAGCTCGAACACAGTGAGGCTGTAAACATAGGTCCCTGTGCAGTCTGTGGCTTCCCGCTGGGCCCAGGTCTGCCGTGTACGAGGCCGGACATATGTCTGAAGCATTTGTCCACAGCAATGCGGAAGGACAGAGCTGAAAGGTCATAGTGTCCGGAGTTGGCAAGGCCACTTGGTGGTGGTTTCTTTCTAGCCGTTTTAAGTCTCAGTGACCTCATCTTTAAAATGATTTTTAAAATGATATTCATGTCTTAGGGTTGATATCAGATTTGTGGTAGCGTACGTTAAGTGTCTGCTGCACTGAGATGCTTAATGAACGTTGAGCAGTCAGTTTTTGTGATGGCATATCCCCAGTCACCTGCAGCTTACGGTGATTTGATTTTTTTTGTTTTTAATTGCAGACTCTTCCCAAAATCCTTGATAAGCTAGCGCCAGCCTTCACAATGAGCAGCTGCAGCTTCGTCGTGGAGAAATCTCGAGCCTCTACTGCCCGGGTAGTGGTGTGGAGAGAGATGGGGGTGTCCAGAAGCTACACCATGGAGAGCAGCTACTGTGGCTGCAACCAGGGCCCCTACAAGGTAGGTGAGGCCTCGGGACACCCAGTCTTTCTGTCCAGCAGCATGTCACTCCAGTGGCGGGCAGGGGGCTCTCTGGCCCTGCTCTCTGATCTTGCAGAAGAACTAGTTCAGTGGCTGCCTTCACTGGCAGCGCTGTGTATGTTGATCCTGGGAGCAAATCAGGCATGCCTGCTGATTTTGTCTGTCAGTCATCTGCCTCTGCCAACAAGTGGCAGGGTGCCTCCTGCTGACATGCACCCCCCGCTTTTATGGAGATGCTCCCTGGTGCTGTTACATGCACGAGAACGTTTCACAACAAGTAGACTGACTAGTCCCCTGTGTGTCATGAAGGACGTCGGTCGGCATGTATATGTTGTCGATGTATCTAAGGACCGTGTTTCTGTCTTCTGTGTTCCTCTCAGTCGGCAGCTCTCTGCTACCTTCTATCCCCAGGGCGCAGAGAAGCCTGTGCGTGATGTGCCTCTCCCCAGCGTCTCCCCAAGATGAGTGGCTCTGGGAGGCGTGCACTAGTGTCGAGTGAGAGGGCTCGTGTAAATCACGTTCCTCCCCCAGCTCTGTGAACTGCACAGGCAGCAGCTGCTCCAGCCGCTGGGCCAGCTCCCCGGGAGGGGAGGGGAACGGGGGACCTGGTGCCAGTGCCAGCATGGCAGGCTTTTAAAAAATTTGTTAGGCAGACTGACAGGCTGCTCCTCGCTGACTTCCATTCAGCCCCCAAAATACCTGGAATTCACTCACCTCAGAGCTCATTGTGTTGGCTCTGATACTCGCCTGGAACAGCCAGGAAACTCTTGGCGCGGACGCAGCCCTGTGCTTGTGGAAATCTGTTCGCTATCAAAGGGCCTCAGGGAGCGACAGGCGATGAACACGGTCTGACTTTCCGCCCGGCTGAAGGGTGTTTTCGACCCAGTGCTACTGAACCGCCCATTTTGAGCCATTAGTTCTGTTGCATAGCCAGTTAGTCTAACCAGTTGCTTGAAAGATTTGCTTTTTATTAATTAACCATTGGACAGAATCATTCAGCTGTATTAATCCTTACTTACCCACATTAACATTGATACAGAATAAGAAGAGGGAGATCATTGGAGGGGCGTGGGATTGGGTGTCCGAAGACCTCACTCTCCAACCTCCCAGCAGGGCTGCAAGCTACTTACCTGTAGATGGGTCCCGTATCAAAGGCAGATACCAATAAAGATTCCTCTCCTCCGCACTGTACAGGGTTTTTGTAAAGACCAAAAGAGATGCATATATGAATATCCTTGGAGATCATATGATCAGGAATCTGTTTACTCTCTTGATATTTAAAGCCCATAGGATTGCAAAAAGAATAAGCCTGGAATATTGCATCTCTAAGACCTTAAGGCTATAGACTTGTGCCTCTCTAGCTGTATATATCTCTTGATGGAGAGGGACCAGCTACTTGTTTAAAAGACAGCTCCATGTGTCCATCACAGACTTACTGGACTGGTGACTTCATGGACTTTGTTCCTCCCAGTGCCAGTTCAGGTCCCAGTTTCTAGTCCCATAGGTATCAGTGCCATTCACAACAAATCAGCTGGAAACTCCAAGTCCTTTGCAGCTGTTGTTTGAAACCTAAGTGACTCACAGGGCTAGGCCCTCATCAACTCTCGTTCCACTGGCCATACGTAGTGGTGGTTGGAAAGGACAGAAACTGAACGAGTCTTGCCCAAGGGGACGGCTTCCTGATTTCAGCTCAGCATTTGCCCTGAGACGTTTTCTACGTGGAGAAGGAACTGGCTAAAGGAAGCCCTCCCGGTGCTAGACATTGTTCTGCTTTAACGGTCCCTTTCTGGGTATTAAACACCTCTGCAAATGGATTGGTTTTCTCCCTCCCTTTGGTTTTCTGTCCTTCCAAATGTGGTTGAGTGACTGAGCAGAACTGCAGAGAGTGAGCGGGAGAGAGGATGCTGAGTTTGGGGGGGCAATGCCCCCCAGGAAGGACGCTGGCCCAGAGTTGGGTGTTTTGGTGATTTTTGATTGAGGAATATAGTGACCTCGATGAGCTATAAAACAGTGTAGAAATTTCCATCCTGAACATATTGTAAATGGCTTTTGTACACGGAGAGGCTGACTCCCAGCTGAGTCCTGAGGTTATTATTGTAAGGTCATCTTTCCATCCTTTGTTTAGCATTACCATTTATTCCAAAGATGGAGGATACTTAAATATGCCCACGAGAGGCATTCCTTCCTTCCTTCATAAGAATATAAATATTTTTGCAGTTTGTCTGGTTAACATGGCTTTAAAGTCGTTCCAATCAGTTCTCCCCAGCACATGAAGTACCTGATTTGTTAGTATTGAAATGAAATATCATTCCTTACAGTGACATTTATGTTGGAACTACATTAAAGAACATAAGCTATTACCTTCAAATAATTATTATTAATATGATATTTTCTCTTCTATTTTCCAGTCTATAGTTGGCCATTTAAAAAAAATTCCTGCTTTTGTTTCTTTGGGATATAGTCTCTTTTGCTAGGTTATGTACTTACGGCCATAATTTATATTGAACGTGGAAGTCCCACCCACGGAGAGATTTACTGTGGCTATCAGAGACTGGTCTAAAGCTGTTGAGGTTGTTGAGGGAAAAAGCAAAAATGGAATGATGTATCCTTTGGGGGCCCACTTCTCAGAGGCGTCCAGCCTGTGTGGACAGCTGCGTGCTTCACACCGAGTCCTTGAGATCTGGGGTCACCTACACGGTGTGTTTGCGCATACAAAGGCATGTGACTGGGCCCCATGGGCTGTTTGTGGCTTCAGAGAGTAACGAGAGTAACTCCCACCCAAGAAGGCTGTTGACATGCTTTTTGGCAATGTTGCTCACTTGCGTGGCGGCTCCGTGGGGCTTAGTCTTAGAGGAAGGACACAAGGTGGGTGAGTCAGCTGGGGTTCAAATTCCCTGCCTGCAAGCTGCTCCCTTGCACTGGGTCCAGCAGCAATCCGTCTTCCCGCCACCAGCCTATTCCGGCCTCAGAACCGCTCCTGATCCTTCCAAATGTCTTCATTATGTCTAGATGAAACCCAACCTCTTCTCGTGACATGTAGGCCTTTTACAGTCTCCTCATTCGGTTTCTAATTTCCAGAACCTGGTTTAATTGAAAGTAGGTGTTAAAGATTTGTGATGACTGATGAGTGGGTGAATAAATAAGTGAGCAAAGGACAGAATGGGGGTTTCCAGGCAGTCCAGTGGGCGCCCTCTCAGCCTGTGAGTGACAGAAAAGGAGAATCATTGTGGTCCAAATGGGGTGGGAGCCGGTCTGAGTGGAGAGTTGAAGAAGGGTGGGGTTGGAAAACATGGGGTGGGGGCGAGGGTTACGCTTGAGATCACAGCACTGAGACCTTTCAGACGTGTCACTGTATATGTGATTTGGGAGCATCTGATGGATTCTTGCCCAGCGTGAGACGGTTCCAGCCCAGGTGCAGGATCTCATGTGGCCACACTCTAATAACGGATGGTGATTAGACGGAAAAGCTTCCACAGTACATGCCGGGCGGGGGTGCCACAGCCCACCTTCTAGATCCCTCTGCAGGGCCCAGGCACTCACTGCCCCTGCGTCTGTCACCAGAAATTGTTTGTCGCTGATGGAAGCTGGCTTGCCAGAGCTGTGGGTCCTCCATGAGAGCAGCCTTTGGCCAGTGGCTGGTCTTGGGGGAGGGGGATGCAAAGGCTTGGCCTCTTAGCCTCAGTTGGACAAACTCCAAAAGGCTATTCAGTTCGCCAGCTCTTTCTTTATAGAGTCAGTTGGCTGGGGCTGGTGTTGCAATTGCATTGTGATTCAACTTCTTCCTCTGCCCAATTCTCTCCTCGCCACTCACAGTGTTGCAACAAGCACACCCTAAAAATCCTTCTTCAAAACAACGTGTGGCAGTATTTAAATAGGCCTAGATTAGAGAATATGAATTATGCAACCAAGCACTTAAGCTATTGAAGATGGTTGGATGAATTTTACAGAAGAAATGAACTCATCTGAGCTGGGCTTTCAAGGCCCCAGCATTGTCTCCTTCACACTCTACTCCTCACAGACTGTTCAGGGAATGAAGCCCCGCAGAGGACTAGAGAATGGAGCTGGGTGCAGGGCCTCTTACCCTGCTGCTGGGGTCCAGAAGGGAGGCAGGGTGAACTGTGTCCTGTTGCTGCCCCCTCAGATGACCACAGACTAGGGTTCTGAAACATCAGTTTATTCTCTCCCAGTTCTGGAAGCCAGAAGTCCAGAATCAGGGTGTTAGCAATGCTGTGTTCTCTCTAAAGGCTCGATGGGAGATCAGTTTCGTGCCTTTCTCTTGGTTTGTGGAATTAGTGGTGTTCCTTGGCTTGTAGACGTATCCCCGCAGTCTCTCCCTGTGTTGTCCACGGCCTTGTCCACTGTGTGCCTCTGCTTCTGTACCTCCTCCCCTGTGCTCCCTGCTCCTCCTAAGAACACAGTGGATGTAGGCCCAGCCAACTCCATGTCCAGAGGGGCATGATCTTCACTACGTCTGCAAAGACCCTGTTGCCAAAGAAGGTCACATTCCGAGGTGCTGGAAAGGACGTGTGTTTTGGGGATACACCATACAGCCTAGTACATTGGGTCAAGCAAGAAGGTATGGAATGTTTAGACCTAGGAACCAAAAGGAGCTTTGTATTTCTGTCTTCATATCACCATGTCAAGAAGCCCTAAACAAACAGACCTTGCTCTCTGTTTAGCTCATTCATGATCAAGGAAATGAAATTTTTGAGATTTTCTTAGGACATCTGTGCTTTTCAGGTCATCAGCTTTATATTTTAAAAACTGTTCAATATCCCAGTGAGAGTTTAAAGATTTTTGTGTATGTTTGTTTGTTTATAACTTCTAGGGTACCCTTAGGTCAAGGTTTCTTAAATTGCCTGTAGAACAAAAGAGTCTGGGAATAGATATAATTATATACAAGAGTGTGCCTATATGAACACTTTCTGGGGGGAGGATCTGTTGTTCTTAAGATATTCTTGCAGGGATGGGAGACCTCCCTCAAGATTAAGGGCATATGCTTTTGTTTATCGAATCCAAGTTTCCCCGAGGGCCCTCCACGGCTCTCCAGTTTCTACTCTTAAATCAGCTCTAGAAGTGCCTGGCTTGACTTGGTGAAAATCAAATAGAGTCTGTAAGCCACCGACTGCTTATCAGTTAGCACAGGAATGATGGTGCATCTCATTAAGTGTGGACAGGTGTGACTTCAGTCCAAATCACCTGTGATTAGCTGAGACACTAACACTGCAGGACGCTGCTTCTCACCCCCGGTGTTTAGACAGAGAGCTGTATCAATGTCGCCAGGGATTCCTCAGGGGTGGACTCTCAGGCCACTGTGTCAGAATCCACATTTGGACAAGATCCACACCTGATCCTCGACCCCAGGAAAGATCGACAAGCACTGATTTAGAGTAACCTGATGCACTGGGTGGTGAGAACCAATTAGGGGTCATGAAAGGGAAGTTGGGAGCTCCGGCTTCTCTGGAAGGGCGAAGACATTGTTCCCAGAATGTCTTTGAGCTACAAGGAGATGTTGAATTGCAGTGTGTTGTAACTTCTTTTTTTTTTTAGTTGATTGATTTCAGAGAGAGAGAGGACGTGCGGGGGAGAGAGAGAGAGAGAGACATTGATTTGTTGTTGCACTCATTTGTGCATTCACTGGTTGCTTCTTGTATGTGCTCTGACCAAGGATTGACCCAGCAACCATGGCATATTGGGGTGATGCTCTAACCAACCAAGCTCCCTGGCCAGGGCCTGATTTGTGCCAACATTTTAATGCTCAATGAGCTTCTTGAGGTTTTTTCCCCCCTTACTTCCATATTCTTCAACCAACTTCTCTTTTCCAGGGTTTAGAAAAGAGGACAATTTTCCGAATGCCTGTTTTTCCATCCAAATGCCACTTCATTTCCTTGTAGATGCAAGCGTGAAATCTGCATATTAATCCGTCATTTTTGTATGGACCACTGTCTGAGCATATTGTCTGTATTTCAGGGCAATACCCTTTCCTTTCTTATTGTGATTCAACAAGTTTTGGGGTTTTTTGGGGGTTTTTTTAGCTTCTTTTTTATATTATTTCAAAGCATATTATGAACCCCATATTAGCTCACTGCAGGCTGAATGAGGTGCTGCAACATTGTCCTCCTCCTGTAATGTCTGTCAGCATTATGATAGAATATAAAAAGCAACTCAGTAAAAACCAAGAGGCAAAGATGCTTACAAGGCTGCCAGCAGCAGCCTTTCCTGGGATGGCTAAAGCTCTGGAACTATGGATTTTAAATGCCCTTGTAGAAGGTGGTTCCTTGTATCAAAAGTAATCCAATGAGCCTCAAATGGCCTCTGGTTCTTAAAAAAAATTGGCTTCAGAGGACCCAGAAGGAAGAGATGGCTTATGTGTGTGAATCTTACTCTCCCCGTGTGATCAGGGTAAGTGCAATAAGCAAGCTACCCAAGAAGAAGAGACGTGAAACCAAAGAAAGGACTGATCTAACCCATGGCTTTCTATAGTCGCAGTAAGGGAAAAGGCCTGGCCAAACGGGAGAGAAAGGTCTTTGATTCCTGGTGCGCGACTTCGTTGCTTGGAGTAGCGTCCTCTGACCAACTTGTGGAGAAGAGCAGGGGCCCGGGTATGAAAGAGTTAAGGGGGGGGGGGACTTCTTTCCCTTTGAAATGAAATAGACCCCACACCACAGCACCCTCCTTGACTGTGAGCAGCAGGCGACAGTTCCATTCCTCCAGCCAAGTTTTTAATATTCTCTGCCATGTCTGCACTCCAGTGGAGAAGCTGCAACGATTTCGGGTTTTAAAAACCAGGCAGGAATTCTTTTTATATGGCCCTGCTCCCTGAATGCAAATGAGAAGAAAGTACTTTGGAATACTTTGAACCCTGTTGTTAGAAGGCAGGCATTGGATATTTTTACATAAATTTATAATTGTTTTATTAACTAGTTAACACGTTTATTTTAGGGGATCTACTTTGTCTGAAGCTGAAGTTGGTGGCAGAAACCTAAAAACACTTAGCGCAGTCCAGGCACGGGGTCGATTTATCTTCATTCGCCATTCATTTTTTCTTTCATTCATCATTCAATAAACACTTTTTAAAAAATCTGGGCCACATGCTAGGTGCCAAGAATATGACAGAGAGTGGAACTGACAGCTCCCGACTCTCCCTGAGTTTATAGTTCAGCCAGAAGGGTCGTTAATTAAGCAGTAACAGCAGAGCGATATGAAAGCAGCCGGGTGCTGAAAAAGAATGCAGACGTGGTCATTTAGGCCCTCACCAAGTGTCGGGTGAGTAGACAGTGAATGATCCACACATTGTTTCGTGTGTGTACGTGTGAAATTGGGGAAGTAGAAGAGGATTATTTGAATGTAGGGTAGGGTTAGGGAGTCCTTGATTTTTCTTTCCTTCATCTTGGTTTCCCCTCATGCTACTTTTGTCTCTCTCCTATTTCTCAGTCTCCCGTGGATTCCCACCCTGGGAGTACCTGTTGGGCTGCTTCCAGGTGTGCCGGCCCCTCGTGCCCATTTTCCCACATGCCCTCCTTAGGAGTACACTGAAATGCACGTCCCCTGTTTCTGTGGAGCTCCACGTTAACTGCACCTCTGAGCTTGTAGTTAACTACCCTTCCCGGAAGGCAAACATGGAATCAGAGGGCTCCCATGTATTTCACAATCCTTCTTAGACTGGTAATGACTAATGAAATGTATAAACGAGTAATCCTGCTTATTTTATGACATTTTATTTATTAAAACAATGAAAGTCACAGTCATAGACTACCTTCTCCCTTTTTGCATAGTGGTTGATAATTCACAAAGCACTTTCACATACTTTGTTGCCTCAGGCGAGTCGGCACATCGCCACAGGCCCAGTGGGGGAAGGGAAAGTGGGAGATGAGGAAATCAAGCCAGGGACGAGATGGAGATCGAGGCAGTGTGTCACGTGACTATGCAGGTTCAAGCGGTCAGGTAGGCTTGCTGGTTTTGTGAGCTGTGTCTGGGCAGGCTGCCTGTGGAGCCATTGCTTGGAGAAGCCGTTGAGAGGGAGGAAGGAGAAATTACCTGCCTGCTGTATACAGTGCCCTTCCTCTTTCCCATTAGTCAAAGGGTGTCCCTAGGGAGAGAGACTCACGTGCACAGCCACTCACCCAAGTCCAGCAATGGTGGGAGGAGCCAGAAATTCAAGGCTGCCCTGGCTCTGTGGAAGCAGCAGGGAAAGAAGTCCTCCTGGACATGCACCTGGTCAGCCCCAGCCTCGGAACCATGGGGCCCAGCAGAACTGGGGGCACCTGGTGCAAAGCCTTTGGGGGGCAGATGTCTCCAGGGACTGATGTCACCTGAGGTGCCTAAGATATGTTCTATTCAATTTCAAAGAAAATCTTTTAACATTTTTAATTATAAATGATATAGCACAAACTAATAATATTTAACAAAACTTCTGAACCTAAAGGTCCACTTCTAGAAATTTAATTCCAAAAGTACACAAAGATATATGCAAAAGGATGTCGCTGCTTGTTAATTAATGAAAGAGTAGAAACCACCTTAATCCCCATTGCTAGGGGATTGGTAAGATTAACAGTTGTCTGTCTGAGCAACGGACGACCCACGAGGAGGAAGCCAATTATGCTCATGTGGCCTTTAGCACTTCTGTAAGTTAGTTCTGTCATTTATCCACTGTATTCTGGGTCAGTGATTTATTCTTTTTAACCTTTAGTATAGTCCTCAGAACCAGAGGGGTAATGACTGCACCCTTCTTGGCGTGTTTGTGTGTAAAGCATTAAGTATAGCGTCTGACACCTCATCAGCACCAGCAACATCCTGTTATCTCTTAATTCTGGCGATACCCAGCCTGGTGATGTGGAGACCGAGGTGGAAAACGACCTACGTGGCATTCTGAATGCTTGACAACTGGTCCTACGTGGTGGGATTAGAATGCAAGCTGTGTTCTAGTTAGAACCCTCTGTTCCTTAATTACGCCACATTGCCGCGCGTTGATGGAGTTTTCAGGTGTCGCCGAGCTGGGACAAGCAGTTATCGTGTTACATGGCAAATTTGTGTCTGCAAAGATCTTAGCAAAATGTAATCTTGGGCAAGAAAATCCAAAGAGGAACTTAATAAGGGTAATCGGGGAATGCTGCATTTGATTAAAACCAAAAAGAAATCACTCAAGTACAAGGTTCATAAAAAATATTTAGGGGTTTGTACTTACTGGTAATGTAATATGATTAAAATGTGAGCCACGGCTGTTAAAATGTGAATGTGATATTGGATTACATGAAAATTATCTTAATGCTTAGAATGAGAGAAAGCTGGTGTTTCTGCTTTTTCCAACTCATTCTAATTGTGCTAAGAGAGATTCGTTTCCTTCAGTAATGTGACTTGATTTCTGGGCACTGGTGGGAGAATTGCAGTCGACATATGGACTGGTCAGACGGAATGAGCCTGTTTGCTATAAGCAGGATGGAGTTTGTTTTCAAAGATACTAGGTGTCCATCAGGATGATTTAAAGAGGGAAGGAATGGGGTCATTTCTGTCTCCTAAGAGCTGCAATGGGCCTGGCGGCAGGGAGACCAGGCAGAGGCTGTTGGCAATTGTCCTCGGTTGGAAGAAGGCAGAGGTTTCGGAAGCAGATAGGAAAGATGGTTCAAGAGATTTTCAGGGGGTGGGATTGACCAGAGCTGATGAGGGACTGGACAAGGGAGTGAGGGATGGCTCCCAGCTTTCTGGACTGGATTCAGGACTGGAAATACTGTAAGAAGAGAAATCATCTTGCAGGCGTGTGTTACAGAGAAAAGATGAACATATGCCTGGGGAAGTGAGGCAGAGGCAGGGAAACGACTTCTTTGGATGTGAAGGAAGGAACCATAGAAGCAGAGTTTGGCTTGGTAGATCAATCCTGTGGCCAATTTCCCTCTGTGAAGTGCTTGATTTTGTGATCAGACCATTAATAGAGGGAATGTGAAATTGCTGCATTAACCTTATGAGGGACTTGCTAACGATATAGTCATTACTGCTTCGAGACAAATGACCTTATCCTCTTTCTAGTCTCATTTAAATTATAATGCTTGTTCTTCTATGCACTCCAAAATCCTTATTATAGGTTTCCTTATTGCTACTAACTTCCTAATGCAAATCTGTACATTTGGTATTATTTTGATTGAAGAACGGGGAGCTTGGGTCAAACTTGGTTCTTTCACACACACCCACGAGATGATTTCTCACATTTTCTATCTTATGTGCAGCTATATCTATCTCTCTATTTATATGCAAATACTGTATAGATATAGGCACATATAAATATGTATATGTTTTTTCCCTAACCATAATACAGAAAAGTTCGGGGGAAAAAAACACAAAAAGCTGTGTATCCCATAAGTGTGTGGGCCTGTGTCTACTACTGCTTTGTCATTTTGATGTGTCTCTGTAGACTTTGGTGGGAGGTACGCTTTTTATGGACCTGCCAATCAGTGCATATGTTTCTGGACTATTCATTTTTAAAATAATGTGGTATTATAAGAATTTCCCACATCTCTCTGAAGACTTCATGTGTCTAACAATTGCATTTTTTCCAACACTGCTTTTATTGCAGTACAATTTTCTTGAAAATTTAGAACTTTAAGTACATTTACTTTTACAATTATAAGTAGAGTTTACTGAAAATTGTTAAAATTTAGGTTGCTTCTCAACTTTTTGCTGTTTTATGCAACCCTAGGGATAATACCTTCATGTATAAACATTTTCCAACCCATCATCAATATTTCCAGTTAATAGGTTAGAATCCCAGAGGGGGGTTGCTAGATCAAAGTGTTTTTTTTTTTTTTTTAAAAAAAACATGATAGTACTTAATATTAGAAAAATAGCATTCACCAACTGAAAGCCTGGAGTGGTCTTGACCCCTGGCTCCTGGTCAGTGTGAGAAGTTGTTTTCTACCTGAACTTTTTAATTGAACCGTACACAGGATGGGGTAAAAGTAGGTTTTTAAAATTTAAAAATTAAAAATAATACAAGAGTAAACTCTCTGTTTCACCTACTCGCAACTGTAAACCGACTTTCAGCCCACCCTGTATACAGCACATTGGAACTGAGTGATGGGCAACTAAGGATGGGAAGGAATGCAGAAGAGAAAGGGCGTAGGCACTGAATTACTTTAAATATTTTTCTCGATTTTTGTTTTCTCTTAATTTTAATAAGATTCGTTTTACTTTTCCCCCCCAGATAAGCTAATAACAGCAAGACAAAGTGGCAACATAGCTTGTAGGTTTTCCGATTCATATACACTATCATAGATAGCAATTCGTGGGCATGCCAATTTATTTTTCAGCTTTTGTGAAATGATATCCTAAAAGGGGCCATTGAGGCAGCAGCCATCAGGTTGACTTCCAAGTTGGATCGCCAATTCATCATCCATTTGAAATTTCATCGATGGCTGTCAGTTGTTGCCAACAACCATTGCAAACCAATTTTTGTGTTCTCACGCTCCTCGGATGCTCCTCGATTACCCACAAATGGGTTGAGAACAGCTGTTCGTGATCAACCCCAAAATATAACCTAGAAATAAAATCTGTCTGTCCCCACGATCTCCCTGATGGCAATACTTCCTCACAAGCTCAACAGCCCAGAAATAAAACCATTTGTAAAGATTTCCAAGGAAGGCGATAAAATGGGAACCAACAGTCTTCTTTTCCTCATCAAGGGCACGAGATGTGAGTTTGAACTTGTGCTGTGAGGTTCTTAGGCAATGATTGTGGGCATATTTTGGCATTAAAGACAGGAAAGGGATTCCTGAAGTAAGGATGGTCTCTCTGGCTCAGACCTTGTCAGCCTCAGCACTGTCCACACTTAGGGCTGGATGGTCCTTTGTTGAGGGGACTGCCCTGTGCATTGTAGGATGTGTGGCAGTACCCTGGTCTCTACTCATTAGATGCCAGTAATACCTCCCTATGGTCGTGACATCCAGGAACCTATGCAGACATTGCCAGCTGTCCCCTTGTGGGGCAGAACCACCCATCACTGAGAACCATTACTTTCCTAGAGGTTTAGTGTCCCGGTCCCTTACCCGAGTCCCATTTCCTTATCTGCGATCAGCCCTAGGTACCCACTGGTCTTGTTTTTGTCACATAATTTATGCTTGTCATTGCTGGAACTTCATGTAACTGGATTCATAAAGCATGTGCTCCTGTTCCTGCTTTATTTACTCAGTGCAATGCTTTTGAAATTCTTCTTCTTGTGTGACATTGATTGATTTTTGAATGACAAACCAACCTTGCGTTGCTGGGAGAAACTATATTTGCTTATGATTTATTTTATTTTTTCATGCTTCTAGAGTCATTTTGAAAATATTTATTAAAGATTTGTGCATCAATACTTTTAGGTATATATATATTTAAAATTTATTTCTCATATTGTCTTCATTAAATTTTGCACACATGGTAATAATGTTGGTCTCATAAAAATGAGGTAGAAAGTGTTATTTCTTCCAATATTTCATTAAATAACTTGGAGAATATTGGTATTACTCATTCCCCAAATATTTGATAGAATTCACCAATGACATATTGGCCTGGAATTTTCTTGGTTGTAATGCTTTTTTATAACAATGTAAAGCTTTTGGTACTCTCCAGTATCTTCAAATATCTATTTTTTAAAATTTATTCTAACATTCAAATTTATAATCTGGTGGCAGGTACATAGTATGATGCATTACCAGAAATATAACAAAGGAGAATCTAATTTTTAAAATAACAATACATTGGAATATATTTCTACATCAGTAAATACATGAGTATCGTCAAGTATTTCATTCTATGCACGCATAGCAACTTATTTACCTGATTTCTCCACTTTTACACTAACACTTATTTTCTTTAAACTTCTCTGTGGATCCCTCTATGCCTTCCCCAGACCCACTTCCAATGCCAAGTGTAGTAATCCGCTCCACACTGCTAACTCCCACAGTAAGCTCTGAGCCCCTGAATGACTGGACCCATCAGCAGCATTTGGCTCAACTGACCACTGTCCCCTTGAAATGCCTTCTTCAGTTGGTTTTCAGGACCCCACCCTCCTGGGCTTTCCTTTCCTCTTTGGTTGCTACTCTTTGATGTCTCTTGCTGGTTCTGCTTCCTCTACCTGAACTTAAGGAACCTAAGGTAGATGTTGAGTAACCTCAGGCTCTGTTTTTGGTTATTCTCTCCCTATACCCTCCATGATCATGACCAGTCCCATTAGTCACCTGCCATCTCTGTGACTGTTGCACATTTATACCTGGAGCTCAGACCTTCTAACTCCAGAAGTCGAACAGCATCTCCAACTCACCGTGAGCTGCACTGAACTCTCCACCCCCGATCCCCCGCCGTGGCCTTTCTAATTTCAGTTGATGTCAACTTCATCTTCCTGGTTATCCAGTCCAGAATACTTGGATTCGATTGGGGACTCTTTATTTCTTACGTACGATGGAAATCCAAATCCACCTGGCTTTACTCACCTAATAAATCCAGAATTGTATCACTTTTCATGGTGTCATTGCCTGGCAGCTGTAACCAGCCATCATTTTCTTCACCTCTTCCACCCCCATGTGAGTCTGTGTCACCATCATCTCTTTCTTGGGTTGCTACAAAAATCTCTCCACTTTAAAGCTCTTCTGACATTTGTCATAGGATCTTTTAAAAGCCGAAGTCCAATTGTGTCATCCTTCTACTCAAAGCACTGCAGTGTTCCCCCAACGTCAAGTAATTTCCAATTCCCTTACAAGAGTGTACAGGTCCCTATGTGCTCTGCTCCCTGGTGCATCTCCTCCTCTTTCACAGTTCCAGTGGAAGGACTGTGGTTTCCCGACGTTCCTCGGGGGTCCCTGGAAGTCCCCCTGGAGGTCCCTCTGGAGGTTCCCTGGGGGTCCTTGGGGGTCCCATCCTAGGGCTTTGCCCTAACCACTCCCTCTTTCCCTCCAGGTCTACACGGCTGACTAATGCCTTCAAGTCATCACCCAACTCTGACTCTTACTTTCCTGATGCATTTTGCCTTGACCTCCCTATTCAAATCTTTGAATGCCTACACCTCCCCCTCAGAGTTCGCAGTGCCACTTACTCAGCTGTCCTGGTCTCCATTTCACTCAGCACCTTCTAATATTGTGAAAAATTACTTATTTATTCTATGTATTATTTATTGTCTGTAATCCTGTTAAAATTTAATCTTCTCAAGAGCAGAGATCTTTGTCTGTTAGGTTCACTAATATATCGTGCACCTAAAACAAACTGACACATAGTAGATATATAATTAATTCACATTGAGTGGTTGATTTAGGCAGACTGTTCCCATTTTCCAGAATAAGACAGATCTATCTATCATGTGTCCTTCCATCCATCATCTGCTTGTCTATATCTGTATCTATATCCCTGTATCTCTAGATGTACTATTTTTCATCTGTTTGTGTTGGGGCATTCACTCTATGTTAGGCACAGACAGGCACAGGGAAAATAGAGAGAAATACACTGCGACTTGCTGGAGCTGCTCACACCATCTTGCTAAAACTGGTTATTAAATATTCAGGAGCTTTACAAGCCCATTGTTAAACCAGAGAGAGCTTGAAATTGGCCACAGTCAGAGTGTTTGCCCATAGAAATTCGAATCTGTTTTGATTCATGGCTTTTCTCATCATCCCCCAACCTCAGCGGCAGTGTACTGTGGGAAGTGGACAACTCACCTCCTACCATCATGGTTCCTAAGTCCAGGGTTTCGTAGAACTCAGCATCATGCCTACAATGGACTGGTGGTTTGTGTAAATAAATGAGGAATATCCACAGGAGGGCCAAGAGGCTATTTATTCAGAGCTAGATTGGCGGACAGAGCTCAGCCACATCACTTGGGCTTGGCAGAGACTCAGAGGCCGTTCAGAAGCTTTACAGTGAAAACAGTGTGAAGGCTTCAGGTTGGAGGTTGTCGGTGTGAAGAAAGTGGGTAGGTAAGTGGAAGTGGGATGGTTTGTGGGATGGGCTGGGGAGAATGGCTGGCCGTGTCTAGTTTGTCCTGAGTCAGGTGGGAGAAAAGAGCAGCAACCAGGAAATGGGCCATTGCTGACGCAGCTGCAGGGCTGCAGAGCAGGGGGTTGCCTTTCTGGGCTTCTGACGTGGATCAGGGTTCTACTCTCAGACCAATCTGACAGTCACCCGGTTGCGTGTTCAGTCTCTCAAGCCTTTGTTTTGGTTATTCTCTTGCTTGGGAGAGGTTGACCGACTCAAGGAAGGCTACAGTTCCACTTCTCAGGGACTGTCATCACAGTAACTGCATTATGAGAGCTTCTGGACCATTTTGTTCTTGTATCGTTGTGGTGACCCTCTTTAACGAGAGTGCATTTGTGCAGAAGCATTTAAAACTCTGGGTAGGATGCAAGGGACCAACGTTATTGCCATTGTGACAAGCCTCCTGTGAGGTGCTGGGACCCAAGAACCCCCAGTGCCAAGAATTCCAATCCCAGAGGCTAGGGGGAATCACCCTTGTACATCTAAGTAGCCTTGATGCCAAGTACAGCCTGTTCTTCCTCACCTGTGTGAACCAAGTATCGGTTCACAAAAAAAGAATTAGCAATGACCGAGGAGCCATCATGACCAGCTCGCAAGGATGGTAGAGCAGCATGTCTGTATTCCGCTGTTCACAGTGATGAGTGAGACCATCCGTATTCCATCTAGGGCAGACAGAGTATCCCTAACGACTTCTGCCAGGGTTAGTGATAAGGTTTTTACAGTTTTTATTCCTGTGTGTATGCCTCCCATGGTTTGCAGCACTGCTCTGGCTGTTTTCATAAACAATGGGTCCATTTAAAGCACCATAGCATCTAGACTGAGAGTATTATTTTGAGATGATTTATTGAGACATGTTCATAGTATTTAAACATAAAAAGTCAACTTGGATTGTGTTGCTCGTTAGGCAGCAGAACCATGGCTCATTGTCGAATATCAGTGCAAGGATGTGTCCCGGTTAAGCAGGACTGTGCAGATGGAACCGGCTGCCTCGGGAACAGAGTGGGCTTCTCGCTCCCGCACGTTTTCAGACAGCCATTCGCATTGCAGGAATGTCTTCGGGGTGGCGTCTAACGGTCTGCCTTTGAATGGGAGATTGAAATAGATTAACTTTAATGTTTCTTTCAGTGCTAAGAGTCTATGACTCCGAATGCTTCTTGAGGGATGCTGATTAATGACTAACGGCTGTAGGAAAAGGAAAATGACTTATTTTAGAGTAATAATTTAAAGGAGATGGAGATTGGCTTAACACGGAACTGACTTTTTGCTTAGTCTCTGAGCCTGAGTTATAAAGGGAAATTTACTAGCCTTATGCTGTTTCATCTGCCGTACAGAGTATGTTATAGTCATATGTTCTTCCCCTAATAGTTTGGTGTATTTTCTCTTTAAAGATTATGTGAATTGTGTAATTGAAGATGTTTCCATCTTTATTTTAGTCTGGCGTAAAACCCAGGGGCAAACTTGCAGTTGGGCATTTTAACGGTGAAGGTTCAGATTGCCTCTGTGTTGGTGCTCTTTTGTCCCCTGGTCTCCGTCCCCTATTCCAAATAACATTGTCTTGACTCTTTATTTTTATTTGGAATTTACTTTTATTATGTGTTCTTGTGAGGACCTCAGATCCTTTGTGAAGAGCTGGGAAATGGATGAATGGATGGATAAGTGGATGTATGTACCATGACTGGCAAGTTGGTGCTCCTTTGGGGAGGTGAGAGTAAGTAGTGATGTGGCGTGTTGTTCCCTGACAACCTAGGAAGCTGCCAGTCTCTGTCACCGCAAGCCATGTCCCCCATTGTCCAGCAGCCAAGTGTCATTTTTTCTTCAGACAGGCTCCCATTTGAACAGTGGGGATAAGCCATGGGTTCCAGATGGTTAATAGCAAGTTGGTTAACAGTGTGTCCTGGCATTGGTTTTGCATATTGCTTGTCGTTAGTGTCCGGCGGGTGCTAGATAAGTATGAGGAGGTACTTCCTGCAACATAAGTCACAATTTGAAAGTAAAGCTCAGAAGAATACCACCTATTTTTGAAGAGCCATACTGCGGGTCCCACGATGATGCGCTCGGTTCTAACATCTTTGTTAGATTGAACTCTGCATTTTTGCTGTAGTAGTAAAAAGTGATGGCTTCCCTCTAGTTGTTACTGGTCTGAGCATGTCTGGAAGGCTGTGTTCAGTTCTGGGTCATGTCCTTGGGGAAGGACACCAAAACACTGAAGTGGGTTCAGAGGAAGCCAGCAAATCGGCGAGGGGTTTGGAAAGCACGTCATTTATCATCTCAGGACCTGTGTAAGTGAAAAGTGATTACTGAAACCTGATATGGCCTCTTCTTTCACATATGGACTTGACCTTGTCCATTGTCCACTCAAATCTGGATGTGGAAGAAGCCTTCCAGAAACATAAATACACCCACACCTGTGATGTACAATTCGTTTTGCCAAAACGCACTTCATGAAGGGCCCCAAAGGTTCTAAAAGATGTGGTAAAAGGTCTCTCTGATGTGGTTTCTGCAACTGCTCTGGGTCCCTAACTGTCAGGGCCCCTCTGTACTCACCCACTAGACTGTGCTCTGGGGCAAGCCCTCCCCTGGCAGCACTGGACCGCCTTCCTGCTGTCACTCAGCCGGATTTTTGTGTTGCTGCTGCAGGCGCCTTTGTGGGTGGATTGGGAGCACTGTCTGTGCCCAGGAGCCAGTGCCTAGGACAGGGCACTGACTCCAATACTCCTGCCCTCACCCCCAAAGCAACCCTGGGGCCTGCTGTCATCACTGAGCACTGTCATAATGAGAAAATGTGAAAGAGACAGATCGAGCTGACTTGCGTAGTCCCAAGGAATTGTGTCCACAGCTCACACCTTCTGGACGCCCCTGTCGCAGAGCAAGGGGCAGCGGACGCCAAGGTCATCAGGACCGAAACAGAGGAAGGAACCTCTGATAGGGCTCCCGGTAGGTGCTGACAGCCTCCGAGGGCTCAGAGCCAGCCTACCTTCGTTTGTGATTCCTGCAGCTTCTCCTTTTGTGATCCTCCGCTGCCTGTCAAAATACCCCGGGATCGGTGGTAACTGAAACCATTCCTTCCCCACTGAGTACTTACGTTAACTTTCCTCCAGACCAAGTGGAACAGACTGGCGCGAAGGCCCATTCGTCAGAGGAGATGGTGGGGGCAGTAAGGGTACTAGGCCTGTCCCTGGCACTGTGCGGTGATATGAGGGGTGTGTAGGTTTGATTAAGGATGAGCCTCTTCTGTAGACAGCCCACGCTCAGCCGAGGATGATCAGCTCCTTATTCACCAGGTATTGTGAAAGTAGCTGGGCAATGCATTATTTGATTTCTTTAATAAAAAGGTATATTAACCTTTTAATATGCTGTAATAACACAATTAATGTGCATTTCTTTAAATCTGCATTTTTTAAATTAGAATTAAAAGCTGGAAAACATGAAGCACACTGGGCAAAAATTTGTCTGTAAACTCAAGCCTCAATCTTGCTTTAGTTGAGCACAAGTGGATAATTAATGCAGTGAATGAATAAATGAATTTCATTTTTCCAAATGAAATGTCTCTTCTCTGGAAAAAAACATAATCAAGGTTCTTTCTGTCTGTAGAAGGATAGACAAATTTCTGCCCAGCTAATTAAGAAGGAGACATAAATGGCATACATTTGGAACAAAAGGAGAGAAAGGGAAGTACTTTCACTGGCATTTCAAACAGAATCACCGGTAATAATGTATTTCAGTTAATAGCAGTTTGAATTTTCCAGAGTCTTCTACATTTACCATATTGTGTTATTGTGAGGTGATTTGAGCAAGTTGTCATTATTATTCCATTCTGTAAAGAAAGACATGGAGACAGGCAGGGTACAAAATGCCCTTCGAATCACACAACTGACTAATAGATGGGCTGGAGCCAGGACCCGGGCCTCTGGGCTCGACCACGTGCTCCTTCCACCGGGATCACCTGGCCACTCAGGGGCGAGAATGCTCTCCATCCAGTTTAAGCCACCAGTAGCTACCGCATTTTGCTGTGTGTAATATGCACCCAAGTTTTGGGCCCAAACTTTCAGGGAAAAAAAAGGCAAACGTTCATTTTAATTGTTAAGTTTAATTATTTATTTATATATATTTAGAAACAAAATCGATGATCATATTCCAGGGTATTATTTTGTATATGGACATTGTTATTGCTTTCTAGAGTTACACTGTTAACACATATACATAAATTTAAAAAATTGAAAACTTTTATATAGATACAGAATTTTTAGTATCACCCATGTATAATGCACATCCTTATTTTTTCCTCAAAAATGTGGGCAAAAAGTGTGCATTGTAAGGCACAAAAATGGTAATTGTGTCTGAATCCTTTCTTCCTTCCCTCCCTTCCATTTTCTCTCTTCATTCTTTCTCTCTCCTCCCCTCCCTTTCTTGATTTGTTTTTCCTTCTTGGTAATGCTGTGGCCTTAGTTAATGTTAGTTATCTTATTGTCCGAGGAACCCCTTAGGGCTCATCTGAACTTTCCATCCCTCAGGCTTTAAATTCTAAATAAATAAACAAATGTGTTTGGCTTTGAATAACCAACCAATTCCCAAGCCCACACTTAAAAACGGTAACCCTGAGCTCTGCATTCTTCACTGATCCCGGGAGTATGGGGGAAGTTGGGTTGGTATAAAAATAACTCCTTCATGGCATTGTTCTGAGGATTAAATGCCATGGAAGTGCTTAGCACAGCTCCTGGAGCGGTGTGAGATGGAAATACTCAACCAACGGTAGCTGTCCTGGCCTGGGGGTGGTATGCTCACCCAGCAGCAGTGCAGTTGACATTTTCTTTAAAAAAAAAAAGGCAAAAATTCATCTGCATTTGAAGCAAGGGCAGTGATGGCACTGCCTATACAGCAGTGACTTGAGATGAAGTTGTGTCCGTTGGTTTAGGGTCCTTCCTGGCCAAATCCCAGTCAACTCTAGCGTCTTCCTTGCGTGTGAACAGATGTAACAGGTTGGGACTGAACAGCTTGGGGGGATGTGTGGGTGACCGAGTGCTGGTGGTCCCCTCCTCCAGGCTCACTGGACTGGGTAGCCGTCATGGTGTCGACATGACGGGAGATCATTTAACGATCAGGCCTTGCCTGAAGAACTGTCTTTCAAATGTGCAAGTGAGATCGCTGGTGTTAAATACCTTAGTAGGAAAAAGAAGCAAGGTCGGGGCGGGAGGGAGACTTTCAGTCACGATTTTCCTCTCCTGGAGTCAACATCAAAAGTGAGAAACCTGCCCCTGCCTCAGTGGACCGGCCCTCGTCACAGCGCTGACACGTCCTAAATCAGGCTTCTCGGCAGGGCTGCCGACACACTGGGGAGTGTGGCCCCGCATGTAATTGGATATGAAGCCCTGTGCCCAGCAGTTCAATTGCAGTTCAGTGAAAGTCAATGAGAGGGTGGAAGCCACACAGGACCACATCCCTCTGGAATGTATGGCGATTTCTGGCGCCGCTCAACCAGGAGAGTGGGTTTCAGCTTATTCTCAGAACTGGAAGATCTCTTTGCTCCTCAGTTTTCATCCATCCCCAGCAGCCATTTCCCCACTTGGCTTTGTAGACTTTCTTGGCAGCTTCCTTCCAAGTACAGTTACAGCATAAACCTTCCCCTCGGGAAGACCCAGTCTCTGATGTGTGTTTAACATCCCCTTGTATATGGCTTAAGACATGGTTGGAAGCTGACTTAGGGATAGGGATATTACATCCATTCAAGATTTCTCTTGACATTGATTTCTCTTGACATTGTGAGCCCCGGCCCCGCAGCCCCGCACCTCCAGTCTGGGCATTGGCTTAGTGTAACATTGCAAGGATGCACGCCTCCTCTCTTCCCGAGTCCCCGCGTTCCCATTCCCATCCATTCTCCTCCCCAAACGGGCACTCTGCCCCAGAGCAGGGTCAAGCTGGCACATCCGCCGGCAGAAAGGGAATTGTTTTCAAAGGGAACTGTTGGATCAAATCCCTCAGAAGAGGAGCCTGACCCCTTCCCTCTCTTCCCACCCTCTCCATCTGGAAGAAAAGAGAAACAGAGAGATTTGGAAGTTGCCAAAGTTTAATTACTTCTACTGAAAGTGCCAAAAAATATGAAAGCTTATCCTTTAGTGGAAGGAACCCAGAGGGCCCTGCGGACACTGCAGCTGTCTACTTGCCATTTTTCCCCCTCTCTTTTCTTCTTCGGCCTCCAAGTAACAAATTTCCACTTTTCCTTTCCAAGAATTGAGGACATATTGTTCCGTAGAGAATTCAAAAGGGTGTTTCGAATTCTGCCACCAGAGACAGGACTGGTGAGCTAACCTCAAATGTTTCTACGTTGAAGTCCATACAGCCTGAAACTTCAGGTGCGCCATTAGCTGATGCCATTAGCTTGTCTCGTCAATCATCCACCGATGCAAATTGTATCACAATTACATCCACCGTTAACTAACCCCACGGGGTCCGCCCCAGCAGATACGAAAATAGGTGATTTTCAATTTTTGTGTGGGAAGGGTGCAGCAAAACCTTACACAAGCAAAGAGAAAAAATTAGAAAATTAGCATGTGAAAGTGAAGGCAATTAGATGGCAGTTAACATGATCATTAAAGAAAAATAGTTTTCAAGGGTGCACCATATGTCAAGTCTACACATTTTTATGTGTCTTACAATCATTACAACAACCCTGTAGAAAAAGATAATATTCCTATTGAATAGGTTCAAAGAAAGCCAATGTCACCCAGCTAATAGAGAAGCAGGCAGAACTGCCCTGGCCGGGTAGCTCAGTTGGTTAGAGGATCGTCCCAACACACTGAGGTTGCAGGTTCAGTCCCCAGTCAGGGTGCATGTAAGAATCAACCAATGAATGCTCAGATAGGTGGAAGAACAGGTCAGTGTTTCTCTCTCTTTCTCAGTCCCCCTCCCTGAAAAATCAATAGTCCAAAAAAAAAAAAAAGGAGGGGGCTGAAATTGCCATCCATGTCTTTTGATCCCAAGATTAGGCACTATCATGCCTGTCTCAGCTAACTCAATTACTCAGAGGCCGATCAAGCTTGCAGACTGCCTATGCTTTACTTAGATGCCCTATCTCTCCCAGTGGCATCGTTCCTGGTGTTTTACCTTCTCACAGTACTTGCATTCCTGGGCTGACATCTACCCACCCGAAGGAAGAGGAAGCAAGACTACCTCTGCCCCTTGCCAGTAGGTGGAGTGGGCTGGTGATTGAACCCAGCAGTTACAATGATGTATAAATAATCAATGGATTGCAATAATGGCTCCTTTCTACCTTTTCTATCAAGCAGTCAAAACTGGTAACATAGAGATAATGTTTATTTCAAGGAACTAAGTTGGAGGTTGAAGGCAGTAAACAGCATTGCTTGAAAGAAAGAAAGCTAATGTTCTTTAAGCTTTTAGCCGCAAGCCTTTTCTTACAAAGTAAAGTTTGTTTCGTGGCAAATGGGACATTGTGTAGGCTTTCTGTCTTGTTGGTGACCCTTTTAAAGAGCCAAAAAAGGATCTCACATTTTTCTTTAACTTTCCTGTGAAATCAGCATGATTTGCTTTTTGATTTCTTATGTCTCTTCCTTATTAAATCTTGCTTTTTGTGGATCTACTGCACAAATGGATGTAGCAGCTCAAACTCATCCTTTGATGCCGGGCAGACACAAAGCATGAACTCGTGCACTGGGGAGACTCATTCGGAGGGTGCTGGCAAAAGCTGGCGATTAGAAGCCACTGGACTTTCTAGTTCAAGTTCTTTTCTCTTTGCAAATCTTTGATGTACCTGATCCCCTCTTAACATCAGATGGGGTACAGAAATTGCCATTAGGAGTTAAGGTACTGGTTTTTGCTAGTCCGGTATTTGTCTCCAGTTGAAGCCCAGGTTTTAATTTTGCAGAGTGTGTTAACAAGTTCATATTGTACTGAATAGGGCTCAGCAGCTACTTGTGTGTGTGTGTGTGTGTGTGTGTGCGCGCGCGCGCAGCAGTACTAGGTTTTCTGTGTGAACTGGGGAATTAATGTGAGTATTCATTAAAGACAGTTCTCTCCACCCAGTTAAGACTTGGGGGAGGGTAGGAAGAGGCTGTGTTTGAGTGTCTGACACAGCTGAGGCATTGCTAATCGCCAAGGGACTCGCTTGTGTGATAGCATTTACCTTGTTTTGTCCTTAAATCCTGTGGAGAATGAAGTGAGATAAAACGGTGTTTGGGGACAAGACTTTGAACCAGCCCTTGACTCTTCCTCTCTAATCAACTTGAAATTAGCATGGTGTGTATTTTCTCAAATTAATACATTTTTGAGCCATTTAAGCTTACAGAAAAATGAACAGAATATAAATAGTTCTCATATACTCGCTCGCATTCCGCTCTGGTCTTCTTTATTATTCAGTCTTCCATTATGTAGTACATTTGTGAGGACGGATGAGCCAGTAGTGATATATTCCATGAACTGAAGTAGATAGTTCACATTAGAGTTCGTTCTTTATGTTGTGCATTCATGGGTTTGGACAAAAGTATGTAATGTTTCAGTATCGCACAGAATAGTTTCAGTCCCTTGAAAACACTCTGCTCTGCCTGTTCGTCCCTTTCTCCCCTGATTGTTCTCCTGTTCCCGTAGTTCTGCCTTTTCCAGGGTGTGATATGGTTGCAAGCATACAGTGTGCATTCCTTTCAGGTTGGCTTCTTTCTCTTAGAAATATGTGTATAAGCTTCCTCTGTGTCCTCTCGTGGCTTGGTAACTCATTTCTTTTTAGCACTGGCTCACGTTCCATTGTCTCGATGGACCACAGTCTATTTATTCATCCCCCTACTAAAGGGCATCTTGGTCGCTTCCAAGTTTTGGCAAGTTATGCATAAAGCTGTCACACACTCATGTGTACATTTTTGTGTGAGTGTCAGTTTTTGATTAATTTGAGTAAGTACCAAAGAGCACAGTTGCTGTATTGCATGGTGAGAGTGTTTGCTCACAGCCATCTCCTGTTGCACTCCCACCAGCAAGGAATGGGAGTTCCTGTTGCTCCACCTCCTTGTCAGCATTTGGGGTTGTCAGTGCTTTGGATTTTGGCCATTTTTCCAGGTGAGAAGTACTGTCTCATTGTGGTTCTAATTGCAACTCCCTAATGACATGGAATGTAGAGCATCTTTTTATATGCTTCTTTGCCAATTGCATATATTCTTTGGTGAGATGTCTGTGCAGACATTTTACCCTTTTTATAGTTGGGTTGTTTGTTTTCGTATCATTGAATTTCAAGATGTGCTTGGCTTTTGATTTCTGATGTCTCAAAGGAGGTGTCCGACTGAGAAATATAGTGGTACCTCAGTGCACATTGTAAATTCATTCCAGAGCTCATGACGAGTACTGAACAAAGAAGTACCAAACAGATTTTTTCCATGCGCATTTTCTCTTGTGGGTGGCAGCGTGACTCATACAAGTTCTAGCAAGTGCGACGAGTCCCAGGCAGGTGCCCAGTGCTGAAACATTTTTTTTTCTGGTCAAAGTATGATGAGCACAGGTTTTGATGAGTTCTGAAACCTATGACTGGAGTTGCTGTTTTGCACATTTCATGTGTCTCCAACCAAGGTAAACAAAATTCAGGTGGTGCAAGGTTGTTGTCAGCTGTTCACGAGTTATTGTGTCATTTGAGATTTTGTCTGTAAACCGTGACATCAGCACGCACCGGATCCGCTGGAGCAGCGATTTATAGCCCCGTGGTGGGGTGGCTGGCTCTCCTCCCTCCCTCTAATCACACCTCAATCCCAGATTTATAAACATCAGGGAGTGCGAGAGCCAGCGGCAGCGTCTGCCCAAACACAGCCTTGCTTTGGCTTTCCCTGCCCACGGGGCTCCGGACCTAGAAGCGCAGCTTACACTGTGCTCTTGTGAGTTCTCATGGCTAAGTCAACTACTTGGGTCCTGGGGCCTGTGAGGGAGGTGGAGGGAGAGCCAAGGGAGCCTCAGAGTGCCCTCCCTGAGAGTCTGCCCCGCATGACACGAGGCCGAGGGGCGGGCAGGAGTCACGGCCCGGACCTGGCCAGGCCCCAAGCCCGTGGCGGCCACAAACCAGGCAGCATCGCCCTTGGTGGGGCACCTGCTCTTCAGCCTCGTCCTGAGCTGAATCCTCTGCTTTTTCCAAGGAAAGGCGCAAATCTGATTTTAATAATGGAGTCTCCTAATTTTCAAACACTGACAGTGAATGCATATCCTTTTAAAAAACTCTGTGAGGAAGAGGAAATTTCAGTGGCAGATGCTTATACAAAAAAACAAAACAAAGCAAAATAAAATGGTAACCTGGGCACCTATTGGAGACCCTAACAACTCATCCGGTTTCCCCCCAAGCGCTTATTAAATGGCGACAGTATGCTGGTGTCCGTGTTCTCTTTAACAAGCAGTATCTCAGTTTTCAACTTCATGGGATCATACCATTTTCCATACAACTCCAGGTGTCAGCGCGCATGCTCACAAAGCAGATGAGTGACAGACCTATAGATCAGGGCAGACCGTGTGTGTCCCTGCCCGCTCCAGTGACACAGCAAACCTGTCGTGTCCTTTTGGGGCACACACATTTTTTTCCCTGTTAGGAACTCAGGCTGCTGGCTGAGTCATCGGGCGCCCTCTGCTTTCTAGAGCACCGCCAGTTCAGTTGAAGGCAATCATCGTACCACTTTCACTGCGACAGAGCTGTGGTCGTGGAAAATGGGGGCGAGTGTGTCTCAGCAGCGCCGCGCTGTTGGGTCAGCACGAGATAAACACCCGTTCAGCACAGCAGCTGGGAAAGAGGAAAATTCAGTCACTCCGCAGGTCCTTTGGTCCGCATGACGCCCCACACAAGGTCAGGATCAAGCATCGTTAATGCTGTAAGGAAAACAAACACGTTCAAATGTAGCAGATGGCTTCGGCGCGTCTGCCTCGGGTCCTCAGGTGTGAAAAGGCACTTTGCTGAATGGGAATGAGGTGTGTGCGGTGGTGAGAGTTAGGGAAATTGCCTGTTCTGCCCTAGAGAGAAATAGGTACATTAATGAAGTTTCCTAGACTCACTAAGCAATGCAGTTTGTTTTTTTGTTAAATGAAACTTCTGCCTCTTGGAATAGAGTCGTGGACTTTCTGCCCCTACTGTCAGTCAGTGTTTAAAATGGGAAGAACTGGAATCTGGTTCCTAAACCTTTTCCAGCAAATCTGTGAAGGGGGGAGGGGGGAAAGATCTCTGATGTAGCCTCAGTATCCAGCTCTGCCTCACACTCTTTCGAGACATTCCATGAGGCCTCCAATATTGGCATATTTGCTTCTCCCTTCCCTCCTCCATTCTCTTGCTTGCTTGCATTTCATTAAGTATCGGTAGAGGTCATGATGTAAAATAGACACCGTACTACACTCTCAACGAGCGGTTCTCCGAGGGGGTGGAGGGTGCCCGGACCAGCAGCCTCACCTGGGAACTTGGTGGAAATGCAGACCCACTGAATCAGACTCTCCGGGGTGGGGCCCTGCCCTCTGCGCTTCCACCAGCCCCAGGAGATGCTCACAGGCACACAGATTTGAGAACAGCTCGTCTGGACTAGAAAATTGATTGGGACAGGTATCTGTCCTTGGTGGCTTACAATTTGGTGACAGAAACAGCATGAACATCATTGGAGTGCGGTATATTATACAAGTGTGCACAGAATGTGAGGGGGGGGGAAACAAGACAATCAAGTCACGTTTCAGTAGAACTTCTGGGACACGTTAACTTCATTCTCTTCTTCTCTCCCAAAGATTGTCATCTGCACAGTCACCTGTTTGTGCCACGTGGTCCTTCCTAAATGAGCAGATGCTCTGGCCACTGCTCATCTGTAACAGCAATCAGGAGAAAATCCTAGCTCGCTTTGAGCGTCTTCTGTGTAGCAGTTATTGAAACATACTTTCAATAGTTGTATCCATTTGGAAGCCGGCCCCTTCGTTCCTGGGCATAGAATTTGAACCCAAACGGAAACCAGCAGGGAGATGGAGAAAGGAAGTCTCACCACTAGCGGGGACACAGTCCCCTCGCTGGTGCTGGGAGGCAGCAGTGCATGTCCAACAGGGTGTGGACACCTTTGCTGATGGACGCTGGCCCCTTCTGCCAAGGTTTCTCCCCCCCACCAGCAGTCTGCTCAGAAAGTCAATGTACATTTCTGTGGGATTTTCATTATTATTTTTAAAGCCTGGCATTCAGCAGGCTACCAAGACCAGAGAAGTGGTTCTTATTAAGAGAACAAGTCTATGTATAAGGTATTGGGAAAGCAGCATCTCCTCCAAAGGGCTCAGAGGCAGGAGTTGGCTGTAAACTCAGTGAGTGCACAGAACAGCGGCCCGCCGGGGGCAGTTCATTAGATCGTGGGCTGCGTTCCTGAGCGGCCGGTGCTGCCGTCCTCTGGACGTCAGGACACACCTGGAGGCTTGCGTTCTGTTCTGAGTCTTGCTCTTGTAAGGAATTTAACGGGCTCTGCCTTCTGAGGAGGAGGGGAACAGAGAAGACTCACCATCATCTTCACTGTATTCTTTCTTGCTTGGAAAGTCCTCGAGTTGAGGAAGGGAGGGAGAGACTGAAGATTGTATCTTTGACCAGGAGGCCACATCACCTTCAAAAGCCTTTAGATAAGCAAATGAAGCCCCTAGAACTGCGTGTGAGAGGAGTGGAAATAGTCCTTGCTCAAGTCTCTGCCCACACATCCCTGGTCTTCTGATTTTAAAGAACACGCCCTCCCCATCACTGTACCGTCTGCTCACTCCCTTTTCTTCCTCGTGCTCATCAGTAGCTGGCACGTGTGCCTTTATTCGTTTCCTGTTCGTCTCCTCAGCTGAGCAGGGACTTGCCTGTCGCGGTCATTGCTGTTTGCTCCTGGAGCAGTGTGTGATACATAGTTAGTTCCCAGGATTGACTGGGAGAGACAGAATGAAGAATAAAGCAGGAGGAATGCTCTTCCTCCTCCTTAAGCAGGAGAGAGGTGAGAAGAGAGAGTATGGCTGCTGAAGAGGTACAACCATGGGCGAGCCTCCTTCTCTGCCTGGGTCAAGGGAGAGTGATGGGTCCCATGCGTGGGTAGTTTTCCCATGGCAGATCGGGGAGCAGTCTCAGCTGCACTCAGAAGGGGACGTGATGCCGAGGTCAGCAATCTGCAACAGCTGCGGCATGAGGGGTGCAGTGCGGTCCACGCTTGGTGGATGTGGAGGCGGCTGTGGTGGGTCCGACAGGGCAGTGGGGCTCGGGGTCCAGGCACCGACAGGCATATGCAGACGATTCACAACCACGGAGCTAGATATGTGGGTTTAATATTGAGAGGTTAACACACAACAAATAGGTTTAAAAGTCATCAAGCAGAGGGACGCTGAAGAAGAGGCATTAACAAAGTTCATAAGGACGAACATGCATTCAAAAGGTGTGTTAGCCCTGGCTGGTGTGGCTCAGTGGGTTGGGGTGCCGTCCTGCAAACTGAAGGTTGTGGGTTTGATTCCCAGTCAGGGCACAAGCCCAGGTTGTGGCTTCCTGGTCAGTGTGTGTATGAGAAGGCAAGCAATCAATGTTTTTCTCTCTTTGCCTTCTTCTCTCTCTAAAACAATTACAAAATGTCCTCATGCAAGGATTCAATACATAAATAAATAAGTAAATGGTGTGTTAGTCGAGGAAAATCTATCAACAGGAAAGAGAAACTACTTTCAGGAATGGAAGAAGTAGACCACAGAAGGACTTCTGGAGGCGGGAACACGGAGGCGAAGTTGATTAGAGATCGGATGACTGCCGTACAGTAGGGGGAAGACAGAAGCTGGCCATTGGATCGAGGTGGTGGCTGTCATGAGATGTGTCTGCAGCGTCCAGACGCACCAAGTGTGGGGGTTTGAGTGATACATGCAAGATGAGGCTGGAGCGGACGAGGAGAGGACATTGTGTCACATTGTGACAGATGTGATTTTGCTGTTGGTCCTGGCAGAGCGATACCCTGTGTTTACATAATGTCAGATCATCCACTGTTTCTCCAGATTCATAGATTTGGGAGTGTTATCAATCTTGGTTTCGTATAGAGAAAATATCCTAGTCCATTAGTGAATTTTCACCGTTCAGTTACAAATTGGTCACATGGTAGACATTTATGTTGTCTGTCCATCTCCACCCCAATTTTCCCATTTCTTGTACATTATGCTTAAAGTTGATTTAATAAAGAAAGCAAAGGAAAGAAAAGGCGAAAGGGTTGGTCATCCACCTTTAGCCCTTTGGTTGTGGAAAAGCACCTGTGCTGCTTGGTCTGTCTCTTCCACCTTCTCTGTGGCCAGGAACACTTGCTCGCTGGCGGCAAAGAACTTGTATTGTAATTCTTTACTATTACTAAGCACTATAATCACCTTCCAGTGTAAGCATTGCCTCCTTCAATCTGTCTCTGCTCCAATCTGAGCATCATCTCTCCATCCCCAGCCGGGGCAACCTGCCTGTGGCCTGCCCTGGCCTTGCAGCTGCGACTGCTGATTGCATTCCGCAAGGGGTCCCACTTTCACTCGGTTTGTTGACCCTTTGGCGGAAATTTGGGCTAGTGACATTTGACAGGACTGATGTTTCCCAAAATCTGAGAGCTGCTTGGATATCAGCGTTGATGACTGAGAACAATGTTTCTTGTGATCTTTCCACGTGAGGGTTGGTTTTCTTTCACTTTGGGGACTGGACAGGAGAGATTTGAAAGAACTGGCTTTGACAGTGGGGAAAAGAGGCCTCTGACCACAGGAAAAAAGGCTTCCTGTGGAAAATACACAGCTCTCTAGAAGAGCGGTGAGCAGGAGACATTGCGTGAAATCCTCCCCGTCTAGTAACTGTGGATGTTGATTTGATATCCTGCAATTTACGTTACACTCTGACAATCAGAGCTGCAAGTCGTATTGTTAGATTTTAGTTCCATTGGGGAGAATACAGTGTCATCAAAATCGTGATCATAGGCTCATTTTATATATTAGGTGGAATTGTATGAAATCGCTGTTTTCATAGATTGAAAATGGTTGTTAACATCATTGGCGTGTGGCTCACATTGCAATGACGAGAAAGAATGAGAAAGAGAGTTACTGTCTCAAATGCAAGTACTGGGCAACAGAGTTTTGATGGTAAAATGTGAATCTGCCATTTAAAAAGCAAAACATGTAGCAGTGGCCTGTGTGGCTCAGTTGGTTGGAGCAGGGTCCTGCAAAGTGGAAGGTTGCAGGTTCGATTCCTGGACAGGGCACGTGCCTAGGCTGCAAGTTCTATCCCTGGTCCAGACACAGACGAGAGGCAACTGGTCAGTGTTTCTCCATCTCCCTTCCTATCTCTCTAAAAGCAATAGAAAAATGTCTTCAGGTGAGGATAAAAATAAATTACAAAATGAAACATGTTCTTGCCATTGGATCAATGGTTATGCAATGTTAGTGAAGCTAATGTAAATGAAGGACTTCCTGTAGGGACAGTCACTTTAAATGCTTGATTGAATCATGCTTTTTCTGAGAGGTAAGCCTTTTAACCATCTTCCTGAAGATACAGCTCAGAAAGAGGGAATGCACGTCATAAAGCTGAAAATCCATGGAGCCCGGCTCCCTGCTACAGCACGCTTCTGCCTAAGACACGGTGTCTGTTGTGCATATCTCAGAAACTGGGTTTTCACAGAACATTCAATAAAGGGGCCAATGATGAATCACAGAATTACTCTTGAATTCCAGACTGTTTTCGTGGCTGAGTTTGATGCCAGAGAAGAGACTTTCAGTAAAGAAGCAGAGATGAAAACAACAACAGAATACGTTTGCATAGTCTTGCCTTTAACTGCAGTTCTGGTTAGGAACTACAGACTTCTTTGTGCCTCGGTTTTCCCATCTGTAAACTGTGAGGATTAGACGGAGGGGATTTAAACGACTGCTCCTCGCCCTGGAGGGTGGCTCAGTCGGTTGAGCGGTTGAGCGTCATCCTGTACGGAGCTGGATAACAGGTTGTGGGTTTGATCTCTGGGTGGGGCGCGTCTAGGAGGAAAATGACCAATGTTTCTCTCTCTTTCTCTCTCCCACTCCCCCTCTCACCCTCCCTCTCTCAAATCAATAGTAGATAAATACCCTAGGGTAAGGGAAATAAATACATAAAATAAAAGACCCTTCCTCACTCCTGACATGGCTCATTAAATTTACAATGATACAGGCAGGTCTACTAATGCGTATGAAGCAGGACTGCTGTCCTGTGACTTGGGGCTTTCATTAAAAATACACATTTCTGGGCTCCAGCTTCCAACCTGCTCAGTGAGAATCCTTAGAATGGAGCCACGGCATCTGTATTTTTAACTACCTTTTCCAAAAGCCTGGCATTTAGCAAGTGCTGTATAAACCAATATTAATACTGTCACACAAATGTTACTACTAATCCTCCGACACCCTGTGTTAAGGAACCACCGAACCAGAGAGTGTGGCATGAAGAAGACATGCAGGTTTACTTGACACTGAACTTGCATTCCTCTGCAAGAAAAATGGGGAGTTGGATCCTGTCTGGATCATTGCACCCTTCAGTGAAGAGTCTGGAGTTTGTGCTAAGGGCCCTTATTTTGTCTTCAGGGATGCGGCCACTTTCTGGGGATCCTGCTGCACCCGGCACGTCCTCAAGTCCAAGGACCCCTGACACCGACCCTTTCCCCTGGGCTGCCCTTATTTTATTGTGGAAGCACTCCTCCCCGCAGGACTGAGGACAGACGGGAGTGGTAAATGTCATTAGAGACCAATTAGGCCCTGAAAGATGAAGAAACATGACTTTTGCTGTCAGAAAACTTAGAGAACCCTTCCATAATTTGTGCTCCCCAGGGATCTGTGGCCAGAGGAAGCACTGATCCAGCTGAAACCTCTTCGTCGGTGTATTTATTCATTCCGAAGCTAACACTAAGCTGACTACCTACTGTGAGCAAGGCACTGTGCTAGGCCCAGGAGCTCTTTGTTGTCAATTACAATGTCATAGGTCCTCGATATGTCTCCACCAAGCCTACAGTGTCTTCAGTTTATAGATGACACAGTGGCACTTCCTGTTGGGCCTGATATCAAAGGTCCCCTCCAAACAGAGGAGCCTCTTACGGCCTCGCCGCCGACCCCCACTCCTTTCCCACCTCCATGCTTCTCTCTTGCTCTCTGGATAGGCTAAAACGAAAGGAAAAGTTCAGTGGAGAGTGATAAAGTTCAGATTTCATTAGCTTTTGATATCAGTGTTCCTTAGGGAGAAAAAAAAAATCACATTTTTGTGACCTTTTTAGTTAGTTCACGTTCACAGCCAGGAGACAGTCTCCCTATGTGTCTGTGTTATTTATAGGTAACTAGATGGTGCTGCTAAGCTCGGCCAGTCGTTTGGGCTCAACAGGTGCAGTATGGCTGTCATCCATTTGACTTTGATTTGTAGACCTGGGGCTGTGGAGGCCAGTAGAAGGAGAAGGCTGGACAGTGGCAGGCACTAAAACAGAGGCATCGCATGTGAGGAGAGAGGGCTCATTCTGGCCTTTGACCCGGGGAAGGCCTCTCAGGGGAGGGAAGCCCCGGAGTAAGCCTCATAAGAGTTTATGACCAGGCTTTTGACAAATGATGCAAAGGAGGCCGACTCGGGCACCAGAGGTTGCACGCGCAAAGGAACCGGGATGAAAACACACAGGCAGAGAACGTGGGCACATTCTTCATTTCTGCAAGAGTCTACTCCTGAATACTTCTGTACAGAGTTAAGTCGCATGTGTCACCGGTCTTCCCCGAGCAAGGATTTTCCAGACTCCCCAGCATCAGGCACATAACTGTTCTTCCAGACGAGCTGCCTCACACCCGACCTCAGAGTGTTTTTATTAGAGCACCGTGGGCTCCATAATAGCACTTATTTGTGCCTTTCCCAGATGGACAGGGTACAGCAAATTGGCAGTGTCAGGTACAATTGCCATAAAAAGAAGATGAAAGGAAAGAACTAGGAGGTTGCGGCCAGTCTGTCTCTTGAGAATGGGGTGGGAGGATTGCAGGATGTATTTGCTTTCTAGCCCTCGGTCCTGCACACACTTACATGTTTACATTTATATAGAGCACCTTTCCTCAAAGGAAATGACTTTGCTTGTGGCGAAAGGTCACTTGAAATGGGAGTGAAGCAAGGATGCAATACACCTCATGCTGCGAGGAAGTCCAAGCTGCCCCCTCTTCTGGGATTTGCTCCCACAGCTTGCCCCTGCCATTCTCTAAGCTAGTCCTCCTTGCCTCCATGCTGGCTCTCCCAGCCCATCCGGCTCCTAGGGCTTCCCTAGTGACCTCGATTATCACCTCATCAAGTATGTGTATTTAGTGCTTTTACTCTGTCCCCAGAAATTCTTTTAACCCTTTCCTACCTTGCTGTGGAGCGTTTCTACCTTCTGGTGCTCAGTGAATAGGAAATAATGTATCTTCTCATTAGAGCCTCGTAAAAAGGGACCTTGCAACCCACCAGCTGTGTGATTTTTCCACCGCTGAAAGTGACCTTCGAAATGATATGCGCTCTTTTTCTTCCCCCGCTACTGTACTGCGTGACCAGTCTAAATCCGACTTGCTGCCTGCACAGCTCTTTCCTCCTTTTCAAGTTTACTCTGTACTTTGAATATTTCTCTTCAAAGGCGGCCGCTGTTCTTTCCCTCCAGTGAAATCTCTCTTCGTTATTTTCTGCTCTCAGTGCTATTGCTACTAAGTTTCCCGGCATGTGTCTTTTTTTCTTCCGTGGCATTTGCAACTCTTTCAATTTGGAATCACCCGAGAGTTTCCTTAGTGTGAGGTCCTCTTTTGCACATTGGGTTGAATATAGATGACAGTGTGACCAAAGGTAGCAACCACGCTGGCAGATTTCATTTGGTTATGTGGCTCCGCTTTCAGATCTTTCTGTTTCGTTCTCACATGTCAGGCAAGGATGGCCGACCAGTTGTAGCATTTGGGGATGTCAGCTGAGAGAGTGGAACACGTCAGGCTTTGGGGTCAACCGGCCCAGGTTCCATTCCTTGCTCTGTCACTTACCACTCAAGATTTTCTCTTAGCTAAATGGGTTATAAGTGACCACAAACTAAGTGGCCTAAGTCAACAGAAGATTCTTCTCTCACAGTAGTTAAAACAACCAAAACTGAGGGTCAGTTCCTCCTAGAATCTCAGAGGGAGTACCTGTGTCAGGCCCCTCTCCGGGGACCTGGGGGTTGCCAGCCATCCTGGGCATTTCTTGCCTTGCAGACACATCCCTCCAGTCTTGGCCTTCATCTTCATGTGGCTGTCTCCTCTGTGTGTCTCTGTGTTCTCTTCTTGTAAGCATATCACATTCAGGGCCATAACTTAATTATATACCAAATGATCCTATTTCCAGCCAAGATCACATCCATAGTACTGCAACCTTAGTCAAGTTATGTTTTTTTTCTCTTGGAGCCTCAGTTTCCTCATCTATAAAATAGGGATAATGTTGCCAACCAGAGTAGTTGTGGAGGGAGATAAATCACAAAACGTTTGGAAAGTTCTTGGCAATGTGGTGGGCGTATAGTAAATGATTAGCAAATGCCCCTTTCCAAAATTCCAGTTACTGCTTTGGTGTAACACTTTAGAGAACAGATGTGATCTCATTATACAGACTGGCAAGTTAATTTTCACAGATATATTGCTCTGTTACTATCTAAAGTCAAGAAATAAGTTTCCCCCTACAATTTATCTGTGAGATAAACTGGAAATTTTGGAGAGGAAGGGGTTCATTCAAAGGCAAGGTGGGCCTGATTCTTTTGGTCAATAAATATTTACTGAGCAAGTGCTAAGCACTGAACACTGGGTAGAGGAGACAAGAGCCCAAGCTGCATGGAAACATAACTCATGAATTAAAATAATACATATGAAATGTAATTTCAGGTAGCTATAAAAATAGAGAAAAATAAAACAAGAAAAAGAGACGGGGTGATGTAGGGCTAGAGGCTGAGAGTGCTTTGAAGAGGCAGCATTTCGGGCAAGTTCTGCATGAAATGAGAACCCATTCTATGCAAGGGGCTGGGAGATGCATTCCTAGCAGAGGGCTCAGCAAGTGCAAAGGCCCTGATGCAGGTGGAGGACCAACAGGACAGCGTGGTATCTAAAGCAGTAGAATGTAGGGCAGGCATCAGATCATGTAGTGCCCGGTAAGCCAGTGCTGAGAATAGGTCTGTCAAGGGCTGGCTAAGATCCAGTGTGATAGCAGACAGTGTCCAGGGGGACAGCTACCACTGGCTACAGTTTGGAAAGGCAGCCGGCCGTGTGGACCGAGGCCACCGCACTGGTTCTCCTGACACGGGGGCGATAGCCCGAGTCACACAGAGCTTTGCCCTCCTTTTCCGACTCCAGTCTTCCTTTTCTGTACAGACTGTACCGGCGTGGGCCTGTCACCATCTCTGGATGTTTGCTCTTGCTCTCTCTGCCTTGTTTTATATTTATCATCTAACAGAAATAGATGGTTATAGTCCAAGACACTTCCAGAAATCAGCATATGACAAAAGATGCATTTGGTCTGTCAGTTCCTCCAGTACTAGTGACATGATAGCGCCTTTCTAAATTATTTCATAAAATTACAAGTCCTAAGTGAGTTTACTTAGGCTGACAGCTGCTGCTGTCTGCTCCACAGCAGAAGCTGCACCCTGCTGTGTACTGCTGTGTGGCTCGCCCAGAAAAGGCCACAGCTAGATTTAATCTCCTTCCAGTCTCACATTCTGCAGTGCTCAATTATTGAATAAAAACCTATTTCCCCAAAGGACAAGAGCAAGCATGAAAAGATAAAACTGAAGCTAGGGGCCGTTGCAAATGCGAGAGAAGGGAGGTTGAGTCCTGGGCGGAAGGAGTCAGAGGGAAAGGAAGCCGGGCTGAGGACCCTTGTGGGTGATGCTGTCTGGTGGTGGTGGGTTGCATTTCCCTACGTTAGCATGCTCATGCAAAGTCCTGTCTTCGAAACTTCTCTTGGGAGACAGCAAGAGGTAAAGCTTCCTGGTTCCTGCCCTTTGAAGCTCTCTACATAGCAAGAGCAAGTCAAATCTAAGATTGTCTGTTGGAAATATGAGAGTAACTTGTATCGGCGGGTCAAAGTGAATGCAACAGCAAATATGGCGGTTGTCAGCCCTTGGCCAAGCTGTTGGGCACAAGACATGTTTAACAGGTAGCAACATTTATTAAGCGCCTACAGTGTACTATGTGCTTGATGGGTTGGGTAGGGAGCTATGGAGAGGAAGGTATGGGTCCTGCCCTCTGGAAGCATTTGGTTTGATTCTGTGTCATTTTCTGTGGTCTTTGCCTGTAATGTCCTTTTTACCTCCTCCGTCTTGGTGGCGCTCTAGATGAACCGAAGTCAAAGTGGTCATCAATAAATCAAATCTAATGGAAGTGGGGCCGGGCAGTGGAGAAACAGTGAGTGTGAGCTGAACAGGTCCACATTCTCAGGCGAGCAGCTCTCATTCCCCCACCCCCATCCTCTATCCTGTTTTTACTAGGGGATGCTCTGCTGTGATGAGCCAACCTGGCCACAGGGTGTCACAACTGCCCCAGACACCTGGGCACACTCGCAGACAAGGTCTGGAAGGTCAGCCACCAGTGGCTTAGCGCCATCACGCCTGCCCGCACTGCTGAGTGAGTCAGCCCCCGAGTCTGCCCAGCAGCTGCGGAAGTGATCCAGACCGTCACTGTCACTGTGACCAGGCCTGCCAGAATGCCTCCCAAGTCGCTCCCTGGGCCTTGTGAGGCTCCCTGCGTCCCAGGACGTGGGAAGGCTGACAGCTTTCGTCTGTGGGGGAGGGGCAGCTCCCTCACAGATCCAGCTGCTCCTCAGACGCAGCTTGCCACTGAGGGGTCTGCGTCATTTATCTGGACAGAGGTCTGGCAGGGAGACAAGAGGCAATGATTCAGGTGCTGGCTCTGCCTTCTTCAAGCCGGTGACCACAGGGCTGGGCCTCAGTTTCGTTTTCTGTAGAAGGAAAGTGAGTCGTTTCCACTCCGAAACCTTACTGCATCATCTGGCCTGTGTTAATTTGCTGGACCTTCTGATTTCATTGTCTTGTTTGACCTTGACAGCCTCCAAGGGAGGAAGAGTTCACCCCTTTTTCAGAAACTGAGATCTGACAGGGTAGCAAATGGTAATGAGAAGGTCATGCAAGGTGGACATTTTAATCCACCCTAATTAAGATGTTAATGCAAGCCACACCCACATCTTTCTCGTCAGTTTTGGGAACTGAATTTAAAACAGGATGAGATAAAAGGTGCAGACAATATATTTGAATTAGACTCTGTGAAAGGTAAGTTCTGGATCTTTGGGATAGAAACTAAATTTGATTTGTGACCAAAATGTTAAGAGGAAAACAGGATTATATATAGCTGGTATATAAAGAAATGGAAGAAGGAAAACAGATTTAATTGCTTTCAGCCAATATTGAATGAGTTTTGCCCTTGAGATAGTTGCTCGCTAGGGCAACAAAAGACACGCAACTCTCAAGGGCAAGCAATAATGGGGCCATTCCAGTACCCACATGCAAAGGACAGTAACCAAGGACCTGGAAGGACAAGCCGAGTCCTGCTGGAATCCAGTGGAGAGGGAAGCATCTCACTGGCCAGCCTAGTACAGCGTCACAGGGGAGGTGTGATTTCACTTAGATCTTAAGAATCATAATGTGAAGAAAGTCGCACGTGCACAGAAGTGGAAATAAAAGGGTTGCATTTGGAAAAGTTTTATTGGTGGTCTGTTTCATCGATGTTACGGAGCACGTCGAGGGATAGGTCTGGGAAAGTTCACTTGGAACTATGTTATAGAAAGTCTTCTTCAAAGCAATTTTGAGCTTGGTGGGCAGGGAGGAACTAGGAAGAGTTCTGGGTACCAGACTATGTTGGGATGGATTGTGGAGACGGGAGTTGGGAAGTCCAGGTAGGTGGTTAGTGGAATCATCGTCGTTAGAGAGAGCAGGAGGGCCTGAACTGCCCTGGTGGCAGTGGGAATGCAAATGAAGAGATGTGAGAGACACCGAGGTATGACTTAAGGACTTGCTGCCAGTTAAATAGAGGTCTGAGGTTTTGGAGATGGGGCAAAAAGGTGGCTGATGCTGGGGACGCAGGAGGAGTGGGGAGCTTTGAGAAAAGTAACAGGAGGAAGTAGAGAAAGAAAAGAAGGTGGCGACAAATGTCATCCTGGGAGGGCCTTTGGTGCAGTGGGAGGAGTAAGAACCCGGATGCAGAGCAGAGGCAAAGTCCCGGGAGTGCTCCTCAGTGCTCCTGAGAAGATCCGGACGGCCTTCCAGAGGCGCTGTTATAATATTGCTGTCGTTTCCTCTGAATACACAGACGCTCTGTTCGCCTGAGCCTTGACAGGCAGAGCCTCCAACTCAGTGTCCCGCCCACCGAATACGCTCGATGAATGTTGGCTGAGTGGGTAAAGGAACACACACACACATAGTGCTGAGGAGGAAGCCATGGTCATGGGAACACACTTGTGAAAGAGGGAGTACCTTCTGAGCATGAGCAGGCTGCGGGCATCCTCCTCTTGGCAAACAGTTCTGAAGGGCAGGCCAGGGGCAAGTAGCTCGGGCCACTGCAGCCGGTCTCCAACCACACAGCCCGCTGCAGGGCCAGCCACCTGCGGGCTTGTTAGGTGGCAGTTGTGATTGATGCTGCTCTCCCAGTGGCGACACTTTGAGACCACTAAAGTGGTGAAAAGGTTCAGATAAGGAGACCATGATTGAACCCCAGCTCTCTCTCATGTGCTGTTGGACTTCCGGCCTGTTTCCCTGTGGACACAGTGAGGATTGTGCCGACAGTGCGGGGTGACAGACACATTAAGTGAGGTCTGTCTCACAGCTGCACGTAAAGCATATTTGCTGAACTTCCAGTTGTTGGTTAAGACAGAGAGCAGTTGGAGCTTGAGAAGGTAGCAAAGAGGAGAAAAATATTTTTTATTTTGCTTGCTTAAGAAACGGAGAGATCTGTGCATGTTTGTAGGCAAAAGATGTGCTCTGAATCCCCGATCTCTGTGAAATAGCAGACGATTTCAGAGCATGAATCACAGGTGTCTGTCCGTCTGTCTGCATGAGCAGGATACGGCATGTGGGCCCGAAAGCAAGCTTTATCGCCTCGCTTGAACAAAGCTAACCACATACATTCAGCCAGGGGAGAGTAACATGAAGCGCCCTCGAATCATATATAGATCTGTAATTTGCTTCCAATAAAAATGGAGATGAGGCTGCAGCTAGATAACCATCAGATTCGTCCGGGGTACAAAGGTTTAATTTTTTACGTCTGTACGTGTTTAGTCATTTTTATAGTAGTGGCTTCCCAGCTCATTTTTTTCTGAATAAATCCACACAGCATTGAAACAAATGCCAGAGAAACAGAAAGGGGAAAAAAAAAAGCCTTCTCAGAATTTCCCGTCTGTATTTATAGTGAGTTGACAGAGATTGCATTTCCTTCATTTCAGGCCCTAATCAATTCATTGCTAAAAGGAGAAAAAGAAAGAAAGGGGGAGGGAGAGAACACAGATGAATGAGGACGATTTGCACGGGGCCCTGGCCATTCCCCTTCTGTTCTGCCTCTCATCAGGAGACTGAATTAGCATCACATCAGTAAGTACAAGACTAGGGGGTAGAGTAACCGAGGCAGACGCTTCTCGCCATGGCAGATACACTGCTGTCATCCGCTTATTCAATCCAGCATCTTTAAAATGTCAGCTTGGTGCTTCTAAGAGACTAAAAGTTTCTCCTTCTGTGGCTCCCCCTTCAGTGTGGTCAGGATGCAGGTCACAGACAGGGAGGGAGTGGCTGTGTGTCTGTCCCGCTGCCTCCGTGCGTAGGGAACGTGACCGTGGCTTGTGGCTTGTGTATGGGCCTTGGGCCCTGTGAAACCAGATCACTCCCACCCATATCTTGTTCTCTTCACTGTGGACAAGACTGTGGGCCAAGCACGGACAAAGAGGACCGACCACCCTGTTCCACGATGGTCTGTGAACTTGAGCTCTGATGGGTTGTGTCACTGCACTGTCAGGAACTGCTGAACAGCTGTGTCACCAACATGGGGTTAGAGTGGAGACTCAGAGTGCAGAGCAGACGCCCTGGTCTCCCAGACCGAGAGAAGGGAAAGCAGGAGCAGCAGTGCCAAGGTGGAGATGGGGTGCAGGGCTTCCCAGACTTCAGTCTGTGCAGGAACCACCTGGGATTCTGTTAAGAAGCCGTTTGGATGGAAATATCCTGGGTCCATGAACCACACACACTTTGAGTTGCCTTGGCACTTTCTTCTCTTGCCCTGACCAGTGATGAGTTTCAGCGTCTTCAGTTTAACCCCGTCTTCTGTGACAGAAACACCTACAGCTCTGCTCGGAGAGCTCCAGAGGAACACACAGCTTTTCTTTCAAAGTTAAAAAGAAAATCAGAAAAACTCTGCAAGGTTGGAATCACAAAGGAAAAACATTTTGATTTTTTTCATGATGTAGAAGCCAATGAGAGAATGAAATAGGATGAATTATGTAGCGATGGCAACAGAGTTTGCCTCACTGCTCATTCTAACCCTAGTTATTTATTTTTAGAAATGGCTCCCTCCTGTTGCTGGCTCCTAGGACAAAGGAGGGGGAGACCGGGGTTTAGGGAGGGGAAAGGGAGTCACATTTATTGAGCACTCTTTGTGCTAAGCTGAACAAACATTTCAGGTTTTCCTCTTAGCAACAGCCTTAACAGGTTGGTAATAACATAGATGGAGGATAAAGGAATTCAGAGGGGCTTAGAGAGATTCGGAGAAATTGAGTGACTCAACCAGAGCCAGCCAAGTTTACTAGGAAGACCTACAGCCCATGTTCCTTGAGTTAGTTTTTAAAAAAAGTGCTATTCATGATTTATTCATTCTTTGAGACTCATAGTTTGATTTGAGGTGTTCTGGTATCTTTTATTTATCTCTTGGCCATTTCCTAGGAGGTACGTGCAACAGCCTGAATAACAGAACCTGCTGGAAGTACAAGCGCCCATCCCTCATGGGGTGATGGGAGGCTTCCTGGCCTCACGAGCGCCCCCAGGCAGATGCACAGAAGGCTGTCAAAAGGTCCAGTGGCCTCTCCCGCCTGACCCGGTCCTGGATCTCTTCCTCTCTGAACTGCTGTCCTTCCAAAGAGCAGATAACCTTTTTCTCCTGAGTCTACCTTCACCCTTCTTCCTTCTTCCTTTGCCGATGGTTTCCAGAACCTATCAGTCCTCCCTCCTTCCCAAGGGGTTCTTGGCTTTTCTGGTAGTTTAAAAAATTGGTTCAGCCCATTGGATTTGCATAGTTGTCCTCTGAAGAAGGGAAGAAGTTATGTGGACCCAGCAAACATTCAGATTGCTCACTTTCTTGCTCCCTGGTGTCCAGGCCGCCACACTCCTGCCTGAACAAGCATGGCGATCACTTACTTACATCATCTGTTTGCACAAGGGCTGCCTTCCTTGTGAGTTCCACTAGCCTGTGATGTTTCTTAGGTAGGGCTGCTTAGAAGGTAAAAGGACCTGAATAAGCATCTTCATCTCCACTGCTCTGGAGATGTGTGCATAAAAGGAGGGGCGTCTTCCACAGCGTCGTTAGTGTGCACAGTTCACTGGAAAAGAGATCTCACTATTTTTATTGCCAATTTCTTTTTTATTCTTGTTTTCACTTCTTCAAACCAACCGTTCTTGGCCCACTTACATTGTTCAGTTATTAACAAAAAGCATACCAGAAAAAAAAAGAGCCAACCCCAAAACAAAAGCAATATTTGAAAATAACTTTTTTGATTTTATGAACATTGTGAAACTTAACATCAGGTAGGCATAATTAATGATAATTAATTTTTGTGCAATAAATAAAATAAATCTATACTTAGACACATTGTAGTAAAAATTCAGAACAATAAAGATAAAGGAAATATCTTGAATGCAACTAGAGAGAAAAGATAGCAGCATTCTTAATTAAAAATCTGGGTCTTTTAGACAGACAGGGTCCAAGTGGCATGAATTAACCTCAGGAGAGTAAAAAGGACTATTCTATGATATTTTGGAAGATCTTAGACATTCTTTTTTGTGTTAAAACTTGTATTTTTAGTGGATGTTTCATACAACAGAAGCTATGGTTGTACTGTCCTGTCTGAGTATGACTTTAGGCATTGTCCAGCACACACAAGATGGGGAAAATGCTGTAACGCTCATAGGTATGCAAAATCAAAAGTATTTGGAATGCAAATCAATACTATTAGGAGATACCACTCACACTCATTAAAATGACGAACATTAATTAAAACAAGATAATACCAAATGTTGACAAGGATGTGGAGAAATTGGAGACCTCATATATAGGTGGTGAGAATGTCAAATGGTGCGGCCACTTTGGAAAACGGTCTGGCAATTCTTTAAATTGTTAAAAATAGAGTTCCCGTATGACCCAACATGTCCACCCCTGGGTATGGTACAAAGAAATTGAAAACATGTGTTGACAAAAAACCCTCTACATGGATACTCATGGAAGCATTTTTCATGAGAACCAACAAGTAGAAATAACCCCAGATCTCTATAACCGACAAGAGAATACACGTGTTACATCTGTACAGTGAACGTCCTGGAAAGGAAAAGAGGACTGTCGTGTGCTGCTGCACAAACAAACCTCGAAGGAATGACGCCAAGTGAAAGAAGCCAGACACAAAAGGTCACGTAGATTACAATTCCATTGAATTAGGTCCAGAATGGTCAAACCTGTGGAGACAGAAAGTAGATTCATGTTTGCCTGGAGCCGGCTGCTAAAGGAGTGTGGAGTTTCTTTTTGGGGTGATGAAGGGGTTCTAAAATGGGTAGAGGTGAGGGTGATACAACTCTGGCACTAAACTAAAAATGCTTATGAGTAAAAAAAGGAAAATCATGTCTGAGAACCACTGCTTTAGATAGACTCCCCCAAACCACGAAGCCGGGGTAACTGAGAAGGCCCCGAGGACACTAACATTCAGTTCCATTCGCATGAAGTTGTCACGTTTTTTTTCTCTCTCTCAAACATTTTGCAACCTCTAGAAGTTGCCTCTCTTTAAATTATTACTGTAAGCATCAATTTGGCATGTTGCATTTTGTATGTTCTCTCGGTGGTCCAAAAGGGACCATACAACGCTCAACACTGGGTGTGCATTAAGGAGTTAGGCCACACCCTATAAACCAGACTGATGCAATTGTTCTGTGAACTAGAGAAAAGCATTTTTATCAGCTTTGTAATACTTAGTCCATTGTAATACTTTGTAGTACTTACAGCTTTGTAAACCCATTCCAGGGACTCTGGAGAAAAGAATGTCTTCACATTTTCTTTAGTTTAACCCTAAAAGACTCCAAGTTTACCCATTAATTCTACTTTTCTATTTCGTTTCTGTTTTTATAACCCTCACCTGAGGGTATGTTTATTGATTTGAGAGAGAGGGAGAGATGAGAGAGAAACATCAGTTGGTTGCCTTCTGTATATGCTCCTACTGGGGATTGAACCCACAACCTTTTTGGTGTATGAGGAGATGTTCCAAGCAACTGAGCCACCCTGAGCTACCTGACCAGGGCCATAATTCTACTTCTTGCCCTATTTTTCGATTGTAAGGGATATTACAATTTATTTCTGAGTAATTATCTGTGGGGACAGCACCTGAATTTGGTGGCTCCTCTACAAGAAAAAGATTCCACTGAAGTGTAAAATTAGTTACAAAAGTGAATATTAGAGTCACCAAAAAAATCTAATGAAGCATACAGGTAAATATGTTGCCAAATCCCATCATGACAAAATCCAAAAATATAAGTGATTTGAAACCGTGTCTCCCCATCCTCCCATCTCCCGATGCTGAGACGGATTTGGAACACAATGGAACTGGCCTTGAATTTCATGCCACGTCATGGGGCAAGGCAGCGCGGGTGGGACCAGGAGAATTATCAGACATGCCCCTTACACATGGGGTTCACAGTGAACCTCATCAGTGGGACCCAGCACCCGGGAACTAAATACACCCCCAGCTCAATTCCTCCTGAATGTGGTGCCCCAAGTGCCATAGGCACCCCCAAACCACGCCACGTGAGGGAAGAGGTCGAGGAGTAGACTGGGGGAGTGGCATTATCAGAGGGGACAGAGGGCACTGTTAGCCCACTGCTGTTCAAGTCCTCACTGTGCAAATTTTACAATAATTTGCTAATGCCCCTGTTAGTGAGGGGTCTTGAAGCTTAAGCTTCTTTCACTTCATGGTAAGTATGTCTCCACTGACTCCCCCTTTTCAGAGACATTTTGCAGATGTCTGTTCCAATAAACATATTTTCCTTATTTTAGCTGGACAGTTTTACAGGAACATGTTCATAGGACATTTTGAAACATTCCAACTGAAATAGAGGGACTGCAGAAGAAAAGGGCAGCATGAGACATGTATTCTTGAATTTATGAAGCTATTTTTCCCTAGACTATCCCCCACCTTTAAGCAAAAAACTATCACTAGGAAAGAGATGAAAACTTTTTTTCTCTCTCATAAAAGACATTTTGGGGAAAAAAACTGCAGAAATCCATCATAATGTCCTCACTGTGGGAATATTATTAGATTACTGAGTCATCGTGAGTCAGAAATTTTAAATCTTATCATACTGGCTTACAGCAGCGATTTTCAACCAGTGCACCACAATATTTTTAAAATAAGCAATATCTCACTATTTAGCCAGGGGCACTGACCTCTTTTCCCTTAGACTGTCAAATTAAAAAAAAATGACAACAGCTAACACATTTTTGGGTTTAGCTTATAGAATTTAGAAAAAATGAGAACGTAAAATTGAAGAAACCACTATTAACATTTTACAATGCTTCTTTCCAGCCTGTGTGTGTGTGTGTGTATCCATATGTACATTCAGGTACATGTACTATGTATGTATGCACACCCAGATATGTATGTCCAGTTATATAGAGAGAGTTCATGTCTTGTTGAATTTATACTCTGTCATGAGCAATTTTCTACAGCATTGAATACACTTAAAAATATTAGTTCACTGGTGACATGATATTCCATTCAGATGTAAGTAATGATGTGTTTAACCACCTATTTTTTAGAGATTTCAATTTCTACCTCTTCCCTGATATAAAGTTCCAGTTAATATTTGGTAATAAGGTAATTTGGTAATATTTGGCTATTGTCTACAACTCTAATTGTTGGAATCTTTGAAGTTGAGTTATTAGATCAGTGGTATTTAAATATTTTAAAAATATTTTTTTTAATTTGTGAAAGCATTCTTCTTTGCCAGCTTATATTCTCCGAGGAGCCTATGATTTGCCTCTCTCTTTCAACACCCAAATTCATGAAATACCGGTTTTACATCTCTGATGTCTTGATAGAAATATTCTTTTATTTTGTTTCAATTATATTTTTGAATTACCAACAGAAATTTTCCCCTATGTTGTTGGGCCAATTGTGTTTATNATACTCTGTCATGAGCAATTTTCTACAGCATTGAATACACTTAAAAATATTAGTTCACTGGCGACATGATATTCCATTCAGATGTAAGTAATGATGTGTTTAACCACCTATTTTTTAGAGATTTCAATTTCTACCTCTTCCCTGATATAAAGTTCCAGTTAATATTTGGTAATAAGGTAATTTGGTAATATTTGGCTATTGTCTACAACTCTAATTGTTGGAATCTTTGAAGTTGAGTTATTAGATCAGTGGTATTTAAATATTTTAAAAATATATTTTTTTAATTTGTGAAAGCATTCTTCTTTGCCAGCTTATATTCTCCGAGGAGCCTATGATTTGCCTCTCTCCTCCAACACCCAAATTCATGAAATACCGATTTTACATCTCTGATGTCTTTATAGAAATATTCTTTTATTTTGTTTCAATTATATTTTTGAATTACCAACAGAAATTTTCCCCTATGTTGTGGGCTAATTGTGTTTATTCTATGAGTTATTTGTGACTATTGCCCACTTGGCTTTGGAATCTTGAAGTTTTGCTTCTTAATTAAAAAGTCTCTTTAATAACTCCTTTGAACCTTTTGATAATCACATCACCATCATTTTTGGGCTGCTGTTTGCCTGTAAGATTTAGCACGTGGTGGTTTTGGTAGCCCAATATAGTAGTGGCCTCTTAATCATCAGTGTTGGCTCTGTCAACTACAATCCGAAGATACTCGGTGGAGAATTCCTAAGTTAAATCACCTGCCTTTCCGAGTCTCGTGACGAAGTCTCGCGAGCCCTGCGCCGCGACCGAGCCTTTTCCGTGAGTCTCCCCCTGCTGTGGCTCCGCGCCCCAGTGGAGCCTAAGATGGCACCAGGTGCAGTCTGGACTGACTTGGCGTCGCAGCGGTTTTAGTGTGTAAGCCTTGTTTTCCTTAGTAATGGCTCCAAGACGCGAAAGTGGCGGTGCTGGTAGTTTGCATACGCCAAAGAGAAGCCAGAAAGTGCTTTTTGGAAATGAAACCTTGAAAGCGCTGGACTTACAGAGAGAAAACAAGTCCAGTGCTGAAGTGGCTAAGGCCTGTGGTAGGAGTAAAACTTCCCTCCCAGAAATAAGAAAGGATTGGGGCTCGTTTTGCTGTCGCACCTCAAGCTGCGAAAGTGGCGGCCACGGCGCATGACGAGGGCCAGTTAAGACGGACAGGACACTCAATGTCTCCCGCTCGGGAGGCACGAGCGGAGGGCGTGCCCTGATGGGGGCAGCGGGTGTGTGAGAAGCCCGAGTCCTCACGGCGGCGTCGGCGCCGCGGAAATGAGGGACGCCGGGCCCTTGGCTGCCGGTCAGGGACGTCGCACAGATTCAGGGGCAGGTGTGCGCGGAAAAGGAGAGGCCACGGTTGGCTCTGGCGGCCGCTCACAACCGGGAAAGAGAGAAAGGCCAAAGCAAGCTGCACTCGCCATCCTCCAGCGGAGTGGGCAGGCCGGCGCCCACCGCCATAGGTGTGTCACAAGGCCAGTAGGAGCCTGAAGCTGTCACAAAGCCACAGTGTACCTGTTCGTTGTATTCTCGGTGGGTATTTGGGCTGTTTTCAGGGGTTTTGTCGTTGTTTCACAATTAGGGATAATACTGCGTTGACTGTTCTTGTGCAGGGCGTGTCTCCTCGTACCTAGTCGCAAACCTGCCTCTAGGGAATCAAATTGTTGGCTTTCAGCGTAGGAACGTGTTCGTTTCACTGAATGAACACCACGCCGTTGTTCTAGCTTTCCCCCTCCTTCGGTAGGTGCTTCCCATTTCATTTCTTTTGGACAACACTTGGGATTTCTGACTGAAAGTTTTACTTACTTGGTGAAATATATTAAATATATTTCAATGTGATCTTTAATCATAATTTTAGTGGTTACTAACTGAGGTAAGGCATATTTCACAGGGTTGAAAGTTATTTATATTTTTTCTTCCGAGAAGTGTTCACATTGCTTGCTCATTTTTCTGGGATTTAAAAAAGTTTCTCGTGAAATCACAATTGGTCCATATTTTTATTCTAATTTGTGTCATTATAAGTATTGGAAGTGTATTCTTACTTATGGCTCAACTCTTTCTGATGTATTTTGCTCGATACACTGAAGTTCTTCATTTTACATAGACAGATTTATCAGTCTTTGCCTTTTTGATCTGCTCCTTTTGTGTCTTGTTTTAAAAGTGCCCCATTATCTTTCTGAAAAAAATTATTTCCTGCACACCCTGAATACTTCACTTCTGACACTTAGCGTGTGGCTTTGCCCCCACGTGGACTAAGTAGCTGCAGGTTCTCCAACTCAGTTGGGTTCATCCACCCGGAGTTACAGTGTCTAATCTCTCAGGTTAAAGGGTCTCACAGACTGCTCCCTGCCTCAAATGGCAGTCACATTTTTAATATATTACCCATACGAGAAACAGTAGTTAATACTTTTAGAAATGGGTTTATGTGCTTAGGTACCAAGATAGTGAAAAGATTGGTTTGATTCTGTGACCGTCAGGGGTGACAAACTTCCCAGGCTAGCTCTTTCCACAGAGGAAAAACTACAGTAATTTCTGGGGAGAGGACTGGCTTCTCTAAGCTCGTAAAAGAGAGCTATCCATAGAAAAGCCCCTTTTAGGTTCTGTGGTATTGAGTGATCTGTACTCCCTAGCCACAAGGAAGCCCCTGAATGATTGGATTAAGTAGGAATCACCTACTCTGAAACTGTTGCCTTGATTCCTTAAAACAACCAGAACTGCCCCCGCGCCCCCCCCCCCCCCCCCCGACACACAGGTGAGACCACTGTCCTGGGGATTGGTTGGCAGTGGGAGTGTTGGAAAGACCACATCAGTATGCACTGCAAAGAAGTCCTTTCGTAACTGAAATCATCTACCTTTAAAAACATTTAGGCTTCTAGTAGGTTTGCGCCATATTTCTCCCTGCCTTTCTTTGCTTATTGATCAGTGCAGGTTTCTGATGTCTCATTGAGGTCATATTATGCTTTGTATCTTTTCCAAGGGTGTGATTTGTTTTGTCCTCACTTTAAAATGCCAACCAACATTTTGTATGAGGTTCTTATATCTTTTAATTTCCCATGTGCCCCTTTATCAATGACCATGTCCTTGATGTTCTTAGTAATATTGAGAATTTAATGTGGTTCAGGTACTGTGAAAGTTTTATATATATTATTTCTAATTGCTCTCTTTTTCCTAATTAGATTTGTAAGATTTGTTAAAATTCTTGGTTATTATTTATTTTTTAAGAACAAATTTTTAGATTTACTCATGTCTGTGTGTTCACCTGTTTCTCAATAAGTATTTTTTTTACATTTTATCATTTTCTTTTTGAGACTGGTTTTATATTCTTTTTTGAAATTCTTGATAATTAAAAATAATAAGTATTAAGAATGTGAGTTTATGCATACTTATATTTATTATGTAAATTTGTAATATTCTCATTTAAGAAAGTTTCTAAATAGTCTACTATTTTATTATGCATTTACTCTTTGACTTAATAGGCTCTTAATAGCAGCTTTTAATTCCTACAGTTAGAGCTTATGAAGCTATTTTGAAGCTTTTACTCCCACTGAATCTTGAACAAATAATGTAAAATAACTACAGTGTCTACTTTGGGGAACTTATTGCTGGTTGGTGTTCCAATAAACTCAGTTCAGCACTATAGCTTCCATCACTGCCAGTGGCTCTGGTAACTAGTCTTACCTGTATTTCCAAGGTGGAGCTCTTGTTTAATTAATCAAGCCAACAGTTTTTAGTTACCATGATTGGATTAGGTGACTTGTCTGTAATTCAGTCAATTCAAGGCTTCCATGTTCCTTGCAGATGCAATCACTAACCTCTCTATCATAACTGCTGTCCTTGCTTCTAATAGCAGAGATAAGTTTTGTTTGTTTTTGTAATCACATCTAGTATGTTTCATTCAACACTGTATTTGTGAGAATTGTTCAGTTTTTTTTTTTGGTGGTGGTGTGGTTTATAAAACTATTGGCCTGATTGCTTAAAAAAAAGAAAAAAAATTAATGTCATAAGGTACCAGAAAAGCAAATAAACAACAAAAAAAAAAACACGAAGGACTGTTCTACACTGAAGGAGAATAAGAAGCTATGGGAACCAAATGGGTGGTTAAATTGGAGAAATTTGAATATGAAGTGTATGTNAAGGTGGAGCTCTTGTTTAATTAATCAAGCCAACAGTTTTTAGTTACCATGATTGGATTAGGTGACTTGTCTGTAATTCAGTCAATTCAAGGCTTCCATGTTCCTTGCAGATGCAATCACTAACCTCTCTATCATAACTGCTGTCCTTGCTTCTAATAGCAGAGATAAGTTTTGTTTGTTTTTGTAATCACATCTAGTATGTTTCATTCAACACTGTATTTGTGAGAATTGTTCAGTTTTTTTTTTTTTTTGGTGGTGGTGTGGTTTATAAAACTATTGGCCTGATTGCTTAAAAAAAAGAAAAAAATTAATGTCATAAGGTACCAGAAAAGCAAATAAACAACAAAAAAAAAACACGAAGGACTGTTCTACACTGAAGGAGAATAAGAAGCTATGGGAACCAAATGGATGGTTAAATTGGAGAAATTTGAATATGAAGTGTATGTTAGTTACTACTTTATCATTGTTAAATAGTTTGAGTGTGAGATGGTCTTGTACACAGAACAATGTCTCCTGGCTTTTTAAAACAATTTTATTGTTCTTAGGACAAAATGTACTTATGAGTCAAATATTGTAGGGTCTGGCAGTTACTGTAACTGTAACATAGTGCAGTAAATGTCACATACATATATACACTTGAGTGTATAAAAGAATATATTGGTTTTTGTTGTATACTTCCAGTAACTTTTCTGTGGAGTTGAATTTTTTAAAACTAAAAAAATTGGGAAATAATAAGCATGCATTGTAATGTAATTCTAACTTTTAAAATTTGAAATACAGGTTTTCTGTTGTAATTTCATGTAGCATATGAGGAAGCAGAGGCTGAAGGGACTTTGGTAAATCCTAGAGGATTGACCATGTCCTCTGACCACCTCTTACCCTTGTGTAACAAGCCATAAGGATGTTGCTAACTAATGTTCTGAAAGATAAAAGCTGTAAGACATACTGGAATTTTATAGTAGGTAAAATAGTCATCAGCTAACTGGATACTCTAATTTTAGAAATGATGTGAAGAGGGGTCAAGTATTTGGTCCAAGTTGACACTGTGAATAAGGGAAGTCAGAGTTTGTATTACAGTCTCAGTTTTCTGATTTTTTTAGGCCAAAATTATTTTCACTGCACTACCAAAAACCTGTTTCTTGCAGGAAAAATCCTGGGTCCTGAAACATTAGGACAACAATGTTTTTTAAAAAGACCCAAAGCCAAAAAATTCAAAATATCTCCCACTTGATTTTCAGGTTTATATGTGACTTCTGGCCACATGTTAGGCACTGTTTATTTATTGCTTGAGTCGAGAACATTTCACTTAACTCCTGGGAATGTGTAATGCCCTTGCTTGCTTTCCACGGCCAGGTTCAGAGGGTATTTTGGCATGTAGCAGAATTCTTGAATGTTTATTTCCTTGTCTTACATCAACAGGTTGCTGAGTCATTTACTTTCCCCTTTGACAGAGATTCAATGTCGGCAGAATATGCATCAGGGCTGAAGGTAACACAGTGTCAAGCATTTTGGATAATTCCTTGTAAATCGTTCTACAGAGAGCTGTGCTGATTTGCCTGGTGGCAGTAAAAATCCCAAATGGAAAGCTTCCTGATGTATGGCTTTGTTAGTTTCAGTTTGGTAGCTCTCACCAGGCTTCTTGGAAATAGATTCTGTTGGACCCCTGATAGTCCTCTTGAACTTGAGAGTATTACCCAGTCTCACCCTCCTCACATAGAAAAGGGTTTGTTTTCAACTTCCTTGCTTCCATTACCCACGTCTTTCTATTTACGAGAGAAAGGGGTGTTTCTGGCATTCCCTTTCCACAGTCAGACTCTGCCCTGAGTTGGGTGAGTGAGTCTTTCTGAAGTTAATGAAAGTGCTTCCACTACAGCATTGTTTGTGTCACCATGGAGAGAGACCCCTGTAGGGTCCTGCGTGGTGTTACGGGGACAGCCCTGGGCTTGGAAACAGGGACTCGTGAAGGCATCAATAAAGAACGGACACTGAGAAAATGGAAAGAGGAGGCCTTAATGTGTGCTTAATAGGTGGTGAGAAATTAGGTTTTACCTGTTTGTTCTTAAATTAAAATGTAAAAGTGCACTCTAAAGACGTATTTTAAACACCAACCATTAATTATCCAAGAGTAGTTGTGGTTTTACTGTTTCATTTCATAGCAAAGCATCATAACAACCCTTTATACTGCTGTGACTTCATGACAGGTAGTTTTTTTTTGCCTTCTCTTATGGGATCTTCTTCAACTCAGATGATCAAAACTGGTATTTTTTTTAAATGAAAAAAGGACCTCAAGTTAATTGGTTTATCTAATATTTAAAGTCTGGTGTTTGAACCAGAAGTAAAACTAAGAGTTTAAACATCTTAATGAATATTAATGTCATTTTGTTGCATAGTTATCAAAATGATGCTTTAAAAATAATTTGTAAAGTGGGAGATATTTAAAATATGAAATAATCATTGCTTTAAGGGTCAAGACTATATCAACGAACAAAAAAGACAAAAATTCTTATGCATCTGCCATTATAATCTGTATAATTTTCAATATGCAGTGTATAGTCTATATGAACACATGAGTACATGTAATAAATGAATCATACAGGGTGTAAGAAAGTGATAAATGTTACTGAAATAATAAGGAAAGAGGGTTCTGGGTCACCTGGAGTGGAGTATCATTGAGAAGGTGACATTTGAGTGATTATTGGATGATGTGAGATAGTGCGTCATGCAGATATGGGACTGAAGAACATTCCAGAAAGAGGTGTAGGTACAATGATGGGAGCTTGTCTGGCATTTTCAAGGAATATCAAGATGGCCACTGTGACTGGAGCATTCTAAACAGTGAGCAGAGTTGGAGAAAATAGTCAGGGATCTGCCCTGTGTACAGATCATGTCAGCTGTATTAGGTGATGAGGACTTTGGATTTTTTTTTCTGTGACATGATATGACTTATATTTTGTAGGGCCCACTGTTACTGCTATTCTGAGACTACTATTAGGGATTTGGAGGGAGAGCAGGAGGGAATGGATAAAGGTGGAAGCCAAAACACTAATTTGCATTTATTACAGGAAGCTATTGCATTTATTCCAGAGGGTTAATGGTGTTTTGTCCAGGGTGCTAGAACTGAGAGGGTGAATGTCAGGTTCTAGATACATTTTGAAGGTAGAGCCAACTGGATTTTGTGATGGGTTGGATGTGGTAGAGGAGACAAATGAGAATCATAGGAGGCTCCTAGATTTTTCGACTGAACCATTGGAAGGATGGGCTTGCCCATCAATTGAAGTGGGGGAAACTGTGGCCTGAACAGTTTGGAACAGGTTGGGGAAATATAAACAATTCAGTTTTATAACTGTTTACTTCGGAATTTCCATTAGATATGTAAGTGGCAATATCAATGAGGTAGTCAGATTGTGACTCAGGAGCTCAGGGGAGATGTCTTGGGAAGATATAAATAAATTTGACTTAGTCCTGCGAAATCTGTCACTGAGTCTGAAGGACAGCAACCAGCAGGGGAGGTGGGAGGATAAGGTCCGAGGAAAATGAGGTGAGCCAGGAATGTGCTGGCCTGGAAGCCCAGCAGTGAGTATGTCAGGTAGAATAGATAAGGAGTAATAATCAACCAAGGGACAACATAAAATGCAGGTTATTGATGATTTGGGCCTGAGAAGTTTGGGTAGAGTTAATGGGTAGGACAGAATAAACAAGGAATTGAAGTTTTTGTTGCAAAGAGGAACAGAAATATGGCTATGGTTGTAGCAGTGGGTAATATCAACAGATTTTTATTTTTATTTTGATCTTAGTTTTAAAAGTTTACTTATTTATCTTTGGGGGAGGGAGGGGGGAGAGAGGAGGGAGTGGGGAGAGGAGAGGGAGGGAAAGGTCCATGTGCAAGAGAAACATTGATCACTTGGCTCTCACATGCCCCCAACCCAGGACCTGGCCAGCAGCGCAGGCATGTGTCCTGATCTGGAATCAAACCAGCGACCTTTTGGTTTGCAGGATGATGCCCAACCCACTAAGCTGCACAGGTCAAGGCAATGTCAGATTTTTTAAAAAAAAATTTAAGATGGAGAAGTGATAGTGTGTTTGTATGCTGATAAGAATGATCTAGTAAAGAGGAAAAAGTCTGATGATGTAGAAGGGAGAAGCAAGAACCTCTGAATGGAAGTTCCTGAGTTGGGGTGGGATAAGTTGGTGGCCCCTCATGCATATACGGGGAGACTAGCCTAAGAGAGGGTCATGTACAGTTTATTCATAGTAACGTGGCAGAATGTATGAAAATAGATTCTGGAAGATGGGTAGCGGGATCTTGAGAGTTTGGGGAGGCTCTCCTTTGATTGATTGCTTTAATTTTATCTGTGAAATTGGTAGAACATCAACTGAGAATGCAGATGAGGATGAGGCAGTTGTGGAGGGTTAGAAAGTGAAAGATGAGAAAAGGTTCAAAAAGAGCCTGAAAGAGTAAATAGGCTGGAGAAACATACTATGGTCGCCTGGCAGCATTATGGGTTCATTATACATTTTTGGCCATGAATTTAAAGTTATACCAGCCAGAAGGGTGGTATGCTTTCCCTGTCCTGCATTCAGTGACTTGGAAGAAGGTATGGAATAGGTGATCAGGAACACAAATCTAGGGGATGATCATAATGGCTGACAGTGCAATTTAGACGAGGCGAGGACAAGAGACACCGTATTTTCGGACTATAAGATGCCCCCCCCCCCCCCGCCATTTCGGAGGAATAATGGTTGTTAATGCTGCTGTTGAGTTCCGTTTACATTTATGTTGGTGAAATATTGTTATTTATGTTACTAAATATTTTACCACATTTTTTTGCTTCAATTCTTTTTCCTATTTTCCTCTAAAACTTAGGTGCATCATATGGTGCTAAAAATACTGGTATCTTCAGAATTAACACTTTGTTGCACTTCCTTCTGTCTCTTAATGCACAAGATAAGTTGGGTTTTTTAAATAACAATTATCCTAGATTGGGTCTTTTCATTCAGTAGTCTTTCATGGACATTTTAACATACCATGGTTTCCTCATAGGTTATATATACTTGTTTTTCTTTGAGGGGTATTTAGTTTTGTGAAAGAGGCTGCTAGTTTTCCTCAAATATTCTCACATTGTTTAATGGTAATAGAATCCCTTCTCCAAGTTTTAACTTAATGCATGACCGCCTGAAATACAGACTGTTTGCCAGCTTCCTTGTAGCTGAGTATGGCCATGTGACCATATTTGGCCAGTCAGATGGAAGTGCATGTCATGTGTCAGTCATCTAGGACCATAACCTTGACAGTGGAAGCTAGCTAAGCTATGTGATAGAGGGAATCTGGGTCTCTGATACGATGGGGTAATACTTCTGGCCAAAATAACTATGAATGAGAAATAGCTTTTTTTATAAGCTTGTGTCATTGTGGGATTTTGGGGGGTGGGGAGCTCACAGATGAATTGTAGCTATCTCATGATACAAAAGTTCAGCATACCTTTCTTTGTATGTCAAGCATTTTTTTTCTCTTTAGTCCACATAAGACTATCTGAAACTACAAGCAATGTGATTTCACTCAATATGTGGAATCTAATGAATAAACTGAACTAACAAGGAAACTAGAGACAGACTCATAGATAGTACACTGGCAGCTCTTGGGGCTTAGTTAGGGGTGCAGGGATAGAGCAAAAGGGAAAAAGGACTCAGACGTGGATAGCAGTGTGGTGATTGCAGGCCGGTGAGTGTAAGGGGGAAGAATGGTAATGGAAAAAATACAATGAAAGAAAAGGTTAAAACTAGGAGCAAAACAGAAAGGTATTACTTTAAAAGGGGCAAAGAAAAAAACGGATTTTACAAACTGTAAGGTGAGATATTCATACAGTTTAGATTTGTTGCCCTCCAGTGACTACAGTTGAATCATGAACTGGCGGGCATGTAGCATTAGTGCACTAACTAGACTCTTCCTGCCCAGCTCCCTCACCTCTCAGATCTGTGGGTTCTGAACACACATAAAGGTCTTGTATAATTTTCTGTAGCCTACAGCTAGTCTCACCCATGCTGCTCTCTGCCAAGGACAAATGCCGAAAAGTCTTGATTAGGGGATTTCATTGATTTCACAGTTCATTGATAGAGCAATGATTCTTGGAGGGAGGGGGGTGGAAAGCTCTGTAGTTAGCAAATCCCTCGTCAGTTCTTGGTTCAAATCTTAAAATTGGCTTGCCGCTGAGAAGGAAATTCTGATATTACTCACTCAAGTGCTTTCAAGACTTCTTTTCCTGTATTTCCTATATCCCTCCAATGTACAACTTAATTAAGTAGTTCTCAAGTTTTAATGGGTGTAAAGTGATGGTAATAAAAATGCATCTCATCAGACCGCAGCCCTGGGGTTCTAATTGGGTGGGTCTGGTGCTGAGGCCAGGATCATTCATTTCTCTGAGGTGGGCAGTGCGTGGATTACAGTGAGAAGTTACAGAGAGGCCTTTGTGGGTCCTCATAGTCTCCATTTCAGCTGCGGTCCAAATGCTGAGAGCACTCTCCTTGTCTGAGATAGTCTAAGAAATGGATGTTCTCCACAGTTTTCCCCATTCCCCTCCCCCCCCATATAGACAGTCACTCGGACACCTGTGCTTAAAGCTGAGCGCCCTCAGATTTGAATGTTATTTTGGAATCAAAAGATTGGCAGAAAATATCGAGGAGAATCAGTTCTCCTGTGTGTCTTGTTCAACTCAAGTAACTTCAGCAGCTGTGACGCGATTCCCACTCAGTGAACCAGGGGGTACAGTTAATGCCCATTTTGTTGGTGGTGTTGGTAAGTATGAGAACCAGGCTTTAATGGCGAAAGCAGAATTTAAAAATAAAATATTTTTCTGGCCTAACTAGAGGTTTTTATCCTTGGTTAACAGCTTCTAGAAAGATGTTGTCCCAGGTTCAGTATAAACATACCAAAATGTGGTTCAAATGCTTCGTATTTTATAGCCTTGTGTATTCCGTCCTCAGGCTGGGGAAGGAGGCATTCACAGGGGTGACACCTGCCTGAAACCAGTGCTCCCCTGACTATCCATTTGCTTTTATTTTTATTTTCCTAATTAAAATGATCTGATTCTTATTAGGAGTGAACCCACTATTTTTGGGGTGTGTGTGTGTTCTCAAGTTTATTTTTTTACTTGACATAATGTTTTATTTTTTTAATTATAGTTGACATACAATCTTCTTTTTGAGGTTTACAGCCCAGTGATTGACAGTATATGGCTTACTGAAGTGATCACTGTGGTGGATCTGGTGCCCATCTCACATCATTCAACAGCTCTAAGATCATTACTGACTCTATTCACCGGGCTGTGCTTTAAACTTCTCTGTGAATATTCTGTAACTATCAATGGGTACTTCTTAATCCCCTTCCCTTTTTCACTCACTCCCCAAGCCCCCTCCCTTCTGGCAACTGTCAAAATGTTCTCTGTATCTGGGAGTCTGTTTCTGTTTTGCTTGTTCATTTATTTTGTTTTTTAGAGTCCATGTATAAGTGAAACCACATGGCATTTTTCCTTCTCTGACTGACTTCACTAAGCACAGTACCATCTTGGGCCATCCACATTGTCACAAACAGCAAGATTTCATTCTTTTTTTATGGCTGAGTCATATTCCATTGTATATATGCACTGCTTCTCCTTTATCCACTCATCTATTGACTGGCACTTAGGTTTCTTCTTTATCTTGGCTGTTGTAAATAATGCTGCAGTGAACATATACATGTGTATGTTTTTTTGATTTAGTGTTTTGAGTTTCTTTGGATGAAGACCCAGAAGTGGAATTGCTGGGTCCCTCTTTGTTTCTTGTTATATAGCCTTTGTTCTAAAGGCTGTTTTGTCTCCAATAATGTTGCTACCCCAGCTCTTTCTGTTTGTTTGTTCATTCGTTCATTTCCATTTTCATAAAATATCTTTTCTACATCCTCTTACTATTAGCCTTTCGATCTGAAGGCTAGTATGTGTCTTTTGATCTGAAGTGAGTCTCTTGCAGACCAGCATACAGAAGGGTCTTGTTTTGTTCTCATTTGTGTTTCTTTCTTAAGAGTGTCCCAACTTTAATTTCTGGGACCCCATTCTGAGACTCATTTTGATGGAATTAATTTGAATGTAATGATTATGTTTGGGGTTTTCTCTTTGAATTAAATTCAAAGAATATGAATAACTTCATCATATCTCCCCCATGTGAACACACGCGCTTTAGTGCATGGAAAACTGTTGTCTAAGCAGTGGGAAACTTTGCACTGCCCACCCCTACCAGGGACATTTGGTCATGTCTAGAGACACCTGGGGTTGTCATAAGTAGGTGAAGGTATTACTGGCATGTAGGGGGGTAGAGGCCAGATGTTGCTAAATACCCTGTATTGCATAGGACAGTCACCACAACCAAGAATTTTGCAGCCCAAATGTCAGCAGTGCTTAGGTACAGAACCTCTGGTGCAGGAACTACAAAGATCCTTATCTGTCAGATTATACATGCATTTTCTTTCATGAAAAGCTAGTTCACCTGCCAACTAATTGGAATATTGCAAGAAGCTTTTTTACATTGCCCTCCCATAATCCCAGCCCCTGCACCCCTGTAACCAAAATGAGTTAACTCAGTGTAAATATCCCAGGGGATCACAATTAGCTCTGGTGTGACGGGCACCCCTATCTCTTCAGTGGCCTCCTCTTCAATTATGGTCCATACACTGTGCTTTTCAGTGGCCTCTCATTTCCCCTTTCCCTGCCACCGGAGGGTTGGGTACAGACTTCTTCCAAATCCTGTCCTATTACAGAGCCCCTTCTCTCTGTCTATTATTCTCAAGGCCTCACAGGACTTGTTGTGTTCAGGCAAATAAACATGCTGCCAATAATCCAATAAAACCTTTACAGACATTGGATATAAAACAGAGAGATGAGCAGTGGACAATCTATAACTACTTGCTTCTTTTTTATAAACCCAACACTTGAGCCCTGAAAGCAGCACAAATCCAAGGCTATAAAAGAACCAGGGTTTTACCTTTGTTGTTCCTAATGAGTTGATTCACCCTCCCCATGCTACCACCATAGTGACCACGAGGTCCATCTGGGCTCCCAGACAAATGAGATACAAGGTGGCACATGCAGTACTGGGTGGAGGAACTAATTTCAAATGTGACTTCCATGATGGCTCTCCCCTTCTGTGCTCAGAGCTGCAGACAGGTTAAGTGCCATCACCTTGGGCCTTCATGGGCCAAAGCCTCAGGCTCCCAGAAACAGAACATGTGACAAAACTAAATTGCGAAGCCCAGTTTTGGGTTAGTTGTGTTTCCTAACTCCTACTTTATGAAGGAGCTGCAATCAGTCTATGCTATAGAGGAAAGCAGATTAGCACTGAGGAATGTGAGTCGTTTGATAAAAAGCATGCCACAACACAGAGGTAAGAGGAACCACACTTAGAATGTTAGTCCTTCCACAGGGAAAACTTTGTCTCGAGCAGAATGAGTACGGGGCTTTGCTGATAATCAAAACACCACATTTTATTCTGAGCCGTAAGCTCAGATATCACAAGGGGCCAGATGGATGATATAAATGAATGAAAAGGGGAGAACAGGGAGAGTGCTGTGGAAGAGTCTTTGATCATCTGGATCCATGCCTTTCCTGCAGCCTCCATCTCTCTCCCAACAGCTCTACCAAGTTATTGGCAAGAAGAAATGTGTTTTCAGATCTCCCATTTTTCAAGGTATTTAACAAATACTTGTTTAGAGTATAAACAACTCTAATTTTTATAACATGGGTAATTTCATTTAGAAAAGTATTGCAGGGGCCAAAACCCAAGCAAACTAAAACACATTTGTTGGCTGAATCCAGCTGTGGCCTACATCCTGGACTCTACCCTCTGCTCTTGGGCTCGTAGTCAGTGCGTCCTCTAGAAAAGAAATAGCTTAATGTCCATGAGTCCCAGGACCCTGATCAGAGCAGCAGAGAGTACATCAGAGTGCTTTTTTATTTTAGACTTTAGCCTTAGGACCCACATGCACTCGTAGAAGGTAGTAGATGGCAGGTGCCAGGGTGACTTGTGGGCACCCCTTTTCATTTCAAGCCTCTCCTCTAGGTGTCACTACAGTTCCCCTTGGAGGAGAGCAGTGGTCATTGACCTCCCAATCCCCCTCATGATAAGGCTTTTCAGGTGCTTTGGCCCTGCCAGGGAGAAACAGATTCCCTTCACTGAAGATGCCAGCAAACATCAGATCAGATATGTGTAATGGCCACCCTGGAATCACTCTTGGTCTGATTTTGCTCTGTTGGAATGTAACATCTCCCCAACAGCTCCCACTTTTTAGGGCAGCACAACACAAGAGCGCTGGGAGGAAGGCTTGTGTTAACCAGAACTCCCACTCATGGCCAGGGAAGGGGGTGCATTCATCCCCAAGGGAGGTGAAGGAAAGGCCGATTGGATCCATAGGCACCATCAGTGCAGGGGCATCAGGGGTCGGGGACAGATTGGGGGCTGATTCCAGTCTCTGGAGATGGATTCATCCCTGGGAAGAGCACTCCTGGACTCTGTCCTGTCTTTTCCCTTTATGTGTTGCAGCTCTCTCCTCCTCCTGCCACAGCTGTTGTGAAGCTGCCACTCCACAATGCATTCTTGAACATCCAGTGGACAATGCTGGGAATGAAATTAGGGGCTGGAAGTGGAAGCGGGTTTATAGTATGTAAAACTTAGCCTCCTGCTTTCATAATGCTGAACCTTTTAGAATAAAATGTTTTCTGGGGCTCTTTTGCCTCCTTAGTGAATACAACTGACCACTGAACTACATGAAGGTATTAGGGGCATTGACCTCTTGTACTCCTCCCCCCCAAATTTTAGTCCCTCAGTATCTGCTGGGGATTAGTTCTGGGAACCATTCAGATACCAAAATCTGTAGAGGTTCAAGCCCTCCATATAAAATACTGTAGACTAATGCATGCAGTTGTCCCTCTGCATCCATGGACTCCCAACTATAGATAGAGAACAGTACAGGTATTTATGGAAAAAAATCTGCATAGAACCTCTGTCATCCAAGGGTCATCTGCGTTAGAAGGGTCCTTTCTTTTGCATGAGCCCTACCTGCAGGACAGAGTAGGACAGAGAGAGGTGGGAAAATGCCACCTTTCCATGCAAGGTTGGAAGCACAAGTCAACTGAGAAATGTTTTTTATGTTGCAGACTTTTGGTTTCTCCTCTCCCTTCCTTTATGAAATCCTATTTTCCTTTCCCTTTGCTTTTTAAACCTGTTCCCCTAACTCTCTGTCCTGCCTCGACCATGTTAGTTTTCTGGCTTGTATTTCTTTTGAAGGTCACCTGGTTTCTCTCATACCAATTGTTGCCACTCCTCACACTCTCACCCCCCCTCATTTGTTGGTTTGATTTCTTTTGCTGCATTCTCCATCCTACTCCCTCCACCCTTAGCAGCCCTGTCTCTGATCCCCCAGAAGTATTCAAGAATGAGAAGCTGAGCAAGAATACAGCCAGTTGTACAAGTCCTAGAGGCCAACTGAACGCCTGCCAGCGAATTGGTTTCCTGGCCCCAGGAAATGCTGATGTTCTCCTTCCTCCTGACACACAAGCCTTGCTCACTTCAGGAGAGCTTCTGATTAGCATTCCAAAAGAGCGTTCTCTAGTGGCAGGAGTGGGAAGCCAGGCTGCCAGTTTATTTATACCCAGCCTTAGGGCAGAACCTGTGCTCGTGTATAAAGCTGTAAGATGCAGAAAATACTCTGTGTGTATATATATACACACATATTGATTAGGGGTGATGTTTAGAGTGGAAATCCATTGCCCCATGGGTTGGAAAAGTGACTAAGAGTAGGATATAAAAATGCCAGAGAAAGACTTGGTGTTATTGCTAAATGCAGGCCAGAAACGCTTTGTTCTGTGTGGGTAATCCCAGCATCACTGTGTGTGGATTTGTTCTGGCTGGACTGCAGCTTGTAGCTTGGCCTTACATCATAGGCAAGGACACATCTTTGTAAAGTTTCCTGTTTCTGGGATTGACAAAAGGGGCCACTGGCCTGGGGTACCCCCCAAAGGGAAACATGGAGCAGGGACCTCGGTGGACTAGCAGCTGTGATGTCCTGGTGGGGGCACTTGGAGTGCCAGGTCAGAGGTCTGGATTTGGTCTCCAGCTCTGTTTGCTGAGGGTTCAGAGGTCCTCTTCTTGCTAGTGTAACAGTTTTGATGGGGACTTCCCCTATGTTTTGGAATTGTGGCTAGCAGATTGCACTGTCAGGAAACACTTCATTTTTTAAATAAGCTCCCAATGAGTAGACTCTTTCTCAGGAGTCAGATTTGAGCCTACTGCTCCTTACACCACACCTGCACTCCAAAAACAGGAAGGCAGCCTGGCTGTGGCTGGAGGAAGAGTCCTTACGGTCTCACACAAGGCCAGGCTTGCAGGAAGAATGTATCTCACTTCCTTGGACCTCTGGAAGTGCAGTGTGTGGGACTGTAGGGTAGCTGGTGGTGGAGACTAAAGATGCTGCAAGCAAGTACAGTCAGCCTTTCCTGTCCAGCAGGCTGGCACTGGCGAGATGTGGAGCCTGTGGGTCCAACCTGCAGTGAGGGCACTGGGGGCCAAGAACTTGGCAATTAGTGGAGACTGAGCCAACAGAGAAATTGAAACACCCCTCGCCTCCTCCTCAAACCTCCCTCTAGCAGGAGCACAGGGGTCTCTTGCTTGTGTCATGACACCTAAGTCTTACTCTAGATTCGGTGTGCTAGGCAGGAATTTTACCTTTAGGCTCAGAATTGCACGTCCTGCCATTAACTCAATTTCATAGCAAGAGCGCTGCTGTTTGCTGCCTATTTTATAGCATTTTCTCCTTTCTTTGTTAGTTTTGCAGTGTCTAGCTGGGACTGGGCTGCCTTAAGGTTTCAGGCTTTCCAGTCAGAGCGGTCAATTCTAAGACTGTGCCGAAGCTGACAGTACATTTGTTTGCTGTGTGGGATTGGACTGTACAGAATCTGCCATAGTCTCAGCAGTGTGGTGAAGACCTGAAGAAATAAACAAATAACGAGTAAATAAATGAACTGCAATAGGAACACATCTTCCAGTGTGTACATTGGTGGAATACCTGATACCAAAATTAATGGTAAAGGGTTCGTGGCTTGTTGTGAGACTGTATGGCCTCAGAGCCCAACAGTGTGGGTTGAAATCCCAGGTCTCTTGTTTTCCAAACGAGAGATCTTTGAGTGGTGTGTGCTTGCTCTGCGCCCCAGTCTCATGTGCAGTAAAAACAAGGATGTTAACATCATCCTTTACAGGGTTTTGATGAGCTTTAGAGCTACTGGTAGGTTCTTAGCCAAATGCCTCACTGTTTATTCAGCAACTACTAATCAATGTCTAGTCAGTGCAGAGTCTGAGGAAGGGGCCCCCAGCACAGACACCATCACAGGGTGAAGCCCCCTTCCTCAAGAAGGTCCCAGTTTATTCGAGTCAAGAAAAAAAAAATGGAGCTACCTAATGAACCCGGTTTGGAAAATGAGAAAATGGTGAAGAAGGCCTTTCTTCTGCAGCGATCAAAGTGGTCCACATTGTCATTGTGTGCAGGTTTTAAAATGCAATATTTATGTGTTCATTTGTCCACAGAATTGTCAGCTCTTTCAGAAGGAAACTTGACCCTTTATTATAACTAGACTTTTGACTCTTGCAGCCAGATCAAGAATGCAGGATGAAGCCAGTGTAGAAAGGTTGGTAAGGATAAAATGTTGTGATTTCCCATTTCCCAGCCCCAGGGGGACCCCCAGAATAGCCTGCCATGAGACCCCTGGAGTTTGGGAGCCATAGTGGCTTGGGGTTGGAGTCTCACCCAGATCTAGAAGATAAGCAGTATGTTGAGTAATTTTGTTGATGGTGGGTCGTGGGCATTGTTAGTTTGGAATCATGTCTCTGGGCAAAGGACACAGACATGTTCCCTGGAGCCCAGGGATGGGCAGCTGGTGTCAGAGGGAAAAACAATGGTCCATCTCAGGCTCCATTTCCTTGAGCATCTGCAGGGTGTAGAGACCTGTCTGTCCATGTCAAGAAGTTGAGAAGTGAGAAGACCCCTCTGTAGGAAATTCCCAAGAATAGCAATTGTACATTCGTGTCTCACCCCCTGATGGCCTCCACATCAGGGGGTAACTGCACCTATCCCCTGAGACTGGATCTTGCCTCCTTGTGACCTCTACTTAGGTCTGAAACTAGAGGCTCCCAAAATGTCAATAGTTTGAAGAAAGGACCATTTCATACCTCCTATCAGAATCCCAGGCTCGGTCAAGTTGCCAGTTTACTGCCAACCTCAACTAAGCCTTGCCTTTAACTACAGATGAAATGTCTATTTACACATCACAGGATGTTCTAGTTTGAACTTCTGTCCCATGAGACCTGGCAGTCATGAGCTCTGCACACAGGTGCATTCCAGAATAAGAGGAGAACTGTGTTCAGGGAACACATCTGGGTCAAATGGTGTTTGGGATAGAATCCCGAGCATCATGCAGGGCTGGTGAATGGGGTACGAACAAACAGGACATACGCTGGTGAGCTGTTTGGAGCCCACAGAAAGCAAACGGGGGTGTTTCTAAGGACAGAAGGCAGTCAGAATTCTTAAATTAATCCCTGCCTCATTTACTCCTAATCTTTTCTGTCCACTCCTACCCTCAAAAGGGTCACAGAAGGCCTAAAGGGTTCCAGACTCTCGATCCTTTTTCCAGAATTTACCTGTTCTGCCTCATTCCTTCTGGCCCCAAACCTCTACCAAATGCCCAGGTAGCAGTAATGCATCAATAAACAATGTAAGGCTTAGTGTTATTTGTTTATTAATGGATGTTATTTTAAATTTTTACTCATGAGACACATCTGAGAAATTGTCAGGTGGATAGGGAAAATGATCTGAAGCAGGGAGATTTTTGATTTCGTTAAAATCGGACCCTGCCAAATGTGCAAGATTGCAAAGGTGAAGTGTTCTGATCTAGACCTACAGGTGGATTTCATACCCTACCCCCTCAGGTACCTGCTCCATACCTGGCTTCTCCCGTGTGCAGCCTCAGGGCCGTCTTTGAGGAATTTCGGCTGTGTGCTCCTCTCTTATACCTGCTGCTCCGTCTTGGGCTTCTGAGCCTTTTTCATTGACAGTACATCCTATTTCTTTGGCCAACAACAGGCTCTCACTGGTGCCCTTCCTCTTGTGTGAGAATTAGGCAGCTGCATGTGGCTGGAGGCAGGGAGGAAGAAGACAGGGCTGATTGGAACGAGTTCCATTAAAAAGGAAAATATTTCTCCCCATTTGAAGTGAACAAAGACTTCTAGTATGTGTCCTGCTTGCTGAGGTTTCCAGTTGTTCCCTCCTGAGCACTCAGGTATCAAAGCCATGTGGTCTATTGTAGATCTGTTTGCTCTGTTGCCAAGAGTGATTACAGCCTGACAGAGCTCTGCTCTGTTCCTGTTTTTATTACTATTATTAGTTCAGTACTCACTGAATCGGATGGTGTCGATACGAAGACACAGACCTTGGGGGATCACGAAGCCACAAGCATACTGTTTGTAGTCACCACTCTGCAGCTCTTGGGTGAATATCAGTAGTATGTTTTCCTTATTTGGTAAACAGAATCAGAGGTGTTTGGACTTGTGCCATAGGAAGGAGAAGGGTTCCACATAGAAACCATCAACTCTGTATCCTTGATAGCAGGACAGGAGGACTGGGCGTGTGCATGTCCCTGGTGCTCTATTGGGTGAGCCTTCCGGTTTCTTGGTGACAAAGGGAAAGGAAGATTTGGATAGGTGGGGGGGGCATTTGGATAGATTATGGGGGCATGTAACCTATAAGAAAAGAAGAACTCCAAATCTCCAAAAAATGTTATTAAACCCATGGAGTCTAAAGCCTTGCATGTTGATGTGAACTTTTGATTAGTGTCTGAGGAACGTTTATTGTAACTCTGGTTCTAGTGGGCCTTAGCTGTGTGGTCTTCACTGAGGCATTGCCAGTTTGTATAGAGGAAGAGTCAAGCCCGCTAAGATTCCTCTCGGTGCTCACATTCTAGGCTGCCTAAAGCTCAGGCTCCGGCTCATACTTATCCTCCTGCACATTGCCCGGATAGACAGGAAAAGGTGCTCACAGAGGGCTTAGCTGTCTGCCGTGTCATCCGTGGCTCAAGCTCAAGAGCAACAATAAAAGACCCAGAGAAGATCCAGCTCAGGAATAGAGTACACATTGGAAACCCAGCCCACACCCCCACCCCTGCTGTTCCCATGACTCTGGGGCCTTTCTGCAGTTACTAAGGAAACACTCATCAGGAAAGGATTAGGAAGCCTTGGACACAGACTCGCTTTGTAGAGAGCAGCCCACCAGATGGATACTGGCAGAGGCACTGACGTGCTCAACGACTGATTCTGTCCTCTGTGAAAGCGTCAGAATCCATTTGAGGGAGTTGATAAGTGGGGGAAGCCTTGGCACACCCCCCACCCCGTCTTCTCTCTCTCTTTCTCTCCTCTGCCCCCTAGTAAGTGTTTGCAGATCTGCATGGCTGGACTGGCTTAGTGCAACTCCTCTGCTGGGTGCATGTCAAGGTGGAGGAAACACAAACTTACTTCAGTTCACAGACGCCCCAGCCTTGTTTAAGTCTAGAGTTCACTATCAACTCACGCTGGCACCCTGTAAAGATACACTGTTTCTGGGGATGATGTTAAAGGAATAAATTTCTTGTTGCTTTGTTTTCACTAGACCTTTAGCTGTAGGATGCAAACAGTCCAGTGACCCAAAGAAATTGAGGGGGACCTGGGGAACACCAGGCGGCACATGTGACAGAGGAAGCAGATGCTCAGGACACTCTGTTAACCAGCTCTGACTTTGCCCGTTGTTATTTTGCAGTGTTTAAGTTAAAATCTTCTGTTTCAATTTACTTTGACTAGCAATTTATAAAAGTGAATTTTAACTTTACTTTTACTTCTAAATTTAAATCACACATTATGTACAATAGTATTTTAATTCAGATATGCTACTCTTTGCAGGCTAATATGAATTGTTTACATAAATATGAATGGCAAAAGCAATTACTTATTTTTCATGATTGAAAAAAATTGAAAGGATGCACTCTCACTGTGCATAGTCAGTTAACATTTTAGTGCATATTAATCATTAAAAAAACTTTGGGGGGACTGTAGTAGACATGCTGTGCTGCAGTCAGCTTGTTGCACTTCAATGCTGACATGAATCTTCACCCTTGGTGTTGCCTGTTCAAAACAGGTCAGGATAATAGTGATCCATGATGTCAGTACAGCCAGGGCTATTTGGCTAGTAATAAACTGGTATGCGTTTGGGATTTTCTCTGTCGTTCGTCTCGTGATCATTTATCTTGAGAATAATTTCTGGAATTTGAATTAAATGCAAGCACTTAAACATTTTGAAGGCTTTTGAACTCTACTATCCAATTGTCCTTTGGAAATACTTCAGTAATATGTACTTCCACCAGTAGCAGACTAGGATAGGCCTGTTTTTAGCCCTTTACCAATAGACCATTACGGTTTGGGGGGAGAGGGTACAAATGAATTGGGAAGCAACTCATGCTCTTTTACTGATGCATTAATTTGCGTCTTATACCAAATGAAGTTATGGTGTTTTCCCCTTTACTGTAATTCAGTTTGTTCCCTTTTTTAGTTTAGTTTGTGGTATTTCAGGCTATTGGGGTATGCTTAAATTTTATTTATACCATCACTAATATCTTCCCTTATTGTTCTTATTGGACGATGGGCATACATTTACCTTCTGGTTTGGAATGATAAAATATACAAAACTTTATTTTATTATTTCTCTAATCATGCACTGTTAAAAAAAATTGAACCCTTTAACCAAAATGGAATAATTTTGTATTTGTGGATCCATTTTTCCCTGAAACATTAATCACTTTTTTTGTTTGTCTTATCTCCATCACAATTCATTTCCTGCTGACTTGAAAGGCTCTTATATCTGATGTAAACCTTCACTCAATATGTGGTCTTTGGTGTTTTCCTGATTCTTGCCTTGATCTGTCTGCCATGTTTTGCATCAGTACCATAGCACTTAATCACTATAGGAGTGTAAGATCTTCTTCCTCTCTGTAAGAGAAAATCCCACTCTTATTTTTTGCTCTTTATTCAGAGAATATTTCTGGATATTTTTGCCATGTAGTCTTCCAAAGTGGATTTAGTTTGCTGAGGCTGACAGTCCCCTTTGGTGTTTCAATTTGCTGTACTTCTATAAACTAACAGGAGGAGAACTGATAATGGATGGCGTTCAGCCTTGTTCTCTCAGAATCACCCTATGTCTTCACTCATTTAAATTTTCCTTGTTATCTCTTGGTAATCTCCAGGGTTCATCATACAGCCCTCAGGGCATTTACTATTAATTCCATTCCTAGGCAGTTTATAGTTGTGTTGCTATTGTGAATGGGATTTTTATTATACTTAATAATTTATTTTGCTGGTTAATAGAAAGAGAATTGATTTTTGGATATTTAATTTGTAACCTGTCTACTTACTCAGTTCTTGCCTTATATCTAATAGATTTTCTGTTTCACTTCATTTCTTTGGTTTTAGTACATAATCAGTCTTCAAATAATGATAATGTGATTTTTTTCCTAATATTTATAACTCATTTTTTCTTATCTTATTGAATTGTTTGAAACTTGTCAAATAATGATAAATGGTAGCAGTGAGAGCAGGGCATAGTTTTAAGAAAGACTGTGTGTATCAAGTATGATTTTGCCTATTGGCTTTACGTAAGCATTTATTTGCTGTTATTAGTGATAATAAATACAGAACTTGGATGATGTGACAGTAAAAACTTGGATAATTTGCAATCAGCTAAGTACTAATCTAAGTGTGTGTGTGTGTGTGTATTCACTGAATGATCTCAGCAGCTCCATGAGGTAGGTGGTATTATTATATTATTATTATTGTTATTCCTGTTACACAGATGGGAAAATTAAGGCACTGATGGGTCAGATAACTTCCTCCAAGACAAGGCAGCAGTAAGTGGCAGCTCTGGGAGTGGACCTCAGCAGTCTGGACCCTGGGCCTGTGCCTACACCCAGCCTGCTATGAGCTTGCAGGTGGAGAGAGTCCTGTTGGGCTCGTCCACTGTGACTTGTGTCAGACATGGACGCATCATCCAGAAGTTCCTGGGCTTTCCCTCCTCTGCCTCTTGATCTCCTTGTGTGTTAAACGCTTATGTTAATAGACGTTCTAATGCTATCCTTCCCATGCCATTCTTAGAAAAATACTCTGTGGATCATGTGGTCTAATTGTTTTGATATATTTCTATTTCTTAACATGAAGTACTTTAAAATATTGGGATATTTGTGTATGTATGTATATATGTGTGTGTATATGTGTATGTGTATATATATATATATGAATGAGATTGGGTAGGTGCTATAATGATTAGTGTTTTGTATTAGGGTTATGCTAATATTTTCCCTGCAGCATTTTATTGAGTTGTAATTGACATATAACATTGTATTAGCTTCAGGTATACAACATAATGATTCAGTATAAGTATTGATTGTGAAATTATCACAACAATTGTATTCATCTAGCTAACATCCATCACCACACAATTACAAATTTTTCTTCTTGTCATGAGAACTTTTAAGATTACTCTCATAGCAGATTTCACATATATTATAGCCTAGTATTATAATCTATAGTGACCATGCTGTACATGATATTCCCAAGGACTTATTTATTGGGTAACTGAAGGTTTGTACCTTTTGACCCATCTAGTAACCATCCATCTATTCTCTGTATCTATGAATTTGTATCCTTTTTTTTATTCTGTGTGTAAGTGAGATAATAAGTATTTGGCTCTGTGTCTTCCTACGCTTAGCATGATGTGCTCAAGGTCCATCTGTGTTCAGATCCACAGATGTGTCCATCTGTGTTCAAGGTCCAACCCTGCAAATGGCAGGGTTTCCTTTTTTATCATAAAATAATATTTTATATGTACCACATTTTCTTTATTCATCCATCCACTAATGGATACTAGGATATTTCTATGTCTTGGCTATTATAAATAACAGGATTACAGTGACATTTTTAAAAGAAATGGTGAAACTTTATCTGTGTAGTGTGTGCATTCAGTGCACCCTCTCCTTTTGGGTTTATCCTCCTGGGACCCTGACACGTAAACAGCATCTTTGAGGCATAGTATTTTCTCCTCAGTTCTCTGCTTGTTGCTTCATTGTCTCTGGCATTTAATGGTGTAAGCAGAACCTTATTCATATTTCCCTTGTCTTGTCTCCCTTGCTACCACTCAGAGTGAGGAGGAGGGTGTGAGTTTCATCTCAATTCTTTCAGCCAAGCTGGCCACTCTAGAATGTGGAAAAGCAGTCAGGAATGCAGGGCAGAGGACAAGAATCAGACCATAGCACTTCGGTGCTTGTAAATAGATGCTGAGATTTTTCTCTCTCTTTAAAAAGTGATTTTTTCCTCTATTTACTTAAGAAAAACAACTTGTTAAACATCTGTTTTCCCCCTCCCACTGCTGCTGTTTACAGAGGAACAGAATTCCTTAACTCCAAAGTAATGTAGCCTTTCTTTAGGAAAACAGGTGTGTAAACATCAGCAAATCAAATTTTCAGACTGCTGAAATGACCTTTGGGACTTCCTCCTTTCCTTTATCCTTTTGCCTAGAAATTCTTTTGTGAGGCTTATGGTTTTCCAGTTTGGATCTTTGTTTTTTCCTTTAGGATCTTGATGACCAGTCTTTAAAACCTGTTATGGTTCTATTTCTCTTCTTTATCTTGTATTATTTTGGATGTGAAAATATATTTAAAGAATATTATTCAACTATTGATTTTTACTCATGTAAGGAAAACTTTATACTTTGCAAAATTTTGTGTTTATGTGCTTTATAAACACAAAGACTTCAGGACCGCATTGAATTCTGCCTTCTTTAACATGTTTACTAGGAAGAAGGAGAAGAAAAGAAATTGAGCTAATACTAATATTGTGAGGACTTTGACATATTCCTTATAACTAACATATGCCTAAGTATGTAAAGGAAAGAATTAGCAACCTGTTTTACAGATGAGAAAAATCAAAGCTCATAGAGTTCATGAAGTACAAGATTACACATTCAGAATATAGTGAAATGAGGATTCAAACCCAGTTTCTGTCTTCTTTCAGAAGACATGCACTGTCTGCCTTACCATGTAATCAGGTCCATCCTGGTCCATGTGTAGCACTTTCTGTTGAGTAGTCAGTCAAGTCAGAATGCCCTGACTAGCCTCTGTTACTCACTCTGAGGCTGTGGATAAAGTGTAAGCTCTTTGGGTCCGAGTGTCCTCTGTGGAATGCAGAAAATACCAGTACCTACCTCATAGGCCTTTGGTGAGGAATTGCTGAGTTAATGCATGTCAAGGGCTCAGAACAGTACCTGGCACATAGTATTGCTCATAACGCAGTTGTTTTAATTGTTGTTATTGTCTGTTACTTCATAGCATAGAGTACATGCCATGGCTTTGTGTTCATACATTATTGTAGCACAGCTACAAGGTGGCTCTAACTTTTTTTTTTTTTTTTTAGTTTTGGTATTTTGAATCCTGTACAGGATCCTCCCTTATTTTCTCCACTGGTTGATAAGTGTATGGGAGAAAAGAGGGTACTGCTTAGTAAAATTGTTTACAAACTTAGATTTTAGCAGTGAAACCCTTTGAAAATACAGATAAGCCATGGATGCTTTGACTGAAGTGGGGGTGACTTTTGCATCCTCATGCACCCTTGTGCCTTTGGGGTGCTTCTCTGAAACCCCAGATGTCAAGGTAATGCAGCCTGAGACCCTCCAGTCCACAAAGGACCCAACCAAACACCTGAAACTGTGACCGATAAATACTGTTAACACTCGGTATCTGGGATGGGTGTGTGTCCAGGAGACCTTCCTCCCTTTTGTACCTTGTCTACACTCAGCACAGTCACTGCTGATGCTTGGTTTGCCTGGCAGGGTCTCCAGTTTGGCACCCGTGAGCTGGAGGAGATGGGAGCCATGTTCTGCCTGGGCCTCCTCGTCTTGGAGCTCAAGTCCGTCAGCTGCAGCTGTCAGCTCCTGACCCATGCGGCCACCCTGCTGAATGCTGAGGGTGACACTGTGGACTACCACCTCCAGAGGTAGGATGCTCACGGGTGTGGGGAAATGTGTCCTTCTGTGTTTCGGTGAGAGAGTATCTCAGAAAGGAAAGTCAAGTGGACCTAGAGTTCTTTGACGATGGGGCAATCTGGGGGAGCCACCAGATGAAGGTAGGGACAATGGTCCTTTTTGGGAGCAAGACCACAGACATCCTCACTTCCTGCTAAAAACAAGGAGGATGCTGTGTATGTGTACACATAAATGCAAGTGTAAAGCTATTTGTATTTGTAAATGTATGTTGTTATACATTTTGCTTATGGAAAGAAGATATAGCTTGGTGCCACACAGGTTATAATTGCCAGTTTGCCAGGTATGTTTATATATAGGTGTATATATAGAACAGATATCATTTTGGAGCCATTACTTAGCAAAAAAAAGGGAGGGAATGTGATGTGAACATGAGAGAAACCACATAAAGATGATGAACACATTGGCTTGGAGAGACTGGCTGAGCCACAGTGGGGAGAGATGGCTGTCTGAGGGAGAGCCATCATCCAGATAAGCCCTTTTGATGTGTTTACTGTACACACATGCTTTAGATTTGACCATATAGATTTAGGGCCAGGAAGGGATGATACAAAGGTCATGCAAGAAAAGAAGGGATCATAAAAAGAGAAATCAAGGCTGACATTGGTCACATTTTGAGTGAGGGAATGGATGTTGGGGGAGGAAGTGCCTACTGATAAATGAGGGTAAAATCTCTGCATGCACTTGTTTGTGAATTCAGAGAGAAAGCTGTGAATACCAGGGCCATCTCATTTCTAGATCATTTTCATTACTTTTTCTCCTGCCATGGTTAGGCCACCTCCCAGCGAAACTTTTCACCAAATCGCCGGTCAAGCCTAGAATGATCTAGCAGCATAAATTAATACTGCTTTGGAAGGCACTAGTTTCTCTGAGACTTAATTACATAAGTGCAGTAATTAACTTGCTCCTCATACTGTGCTACAGATCACAGACTATGGAAACTTAGGTAAATGCAGACCTCTCTCCTGCCTAGAGTTGCTGCCTCCAATTTCTTTTGTTTTGACATCCTAACCACTTCCCCCTTCCCCCTTCCCCTGCTCCCTTTAGCACCTGCAGCACCCCAAGCCTTAGGCGTGTTTGGTATACTTGTGGTGTTTCAGCCTCTCTCTCTGACAGCTAGAGCTTCCACCTGCCAGGATATATATTTCAACTTGTCTTTTCATCTTTGCCTTCACTAAGCTGTCTTGGGTGCAGGCATGCCTGAATTTTCTTTCTCTCCTTTCCTCCGCCCCTCCTTCCCACTGCTGTTCATTGAGGGAAGATTGAGCGGACCTGGCATTGCTTGCTTTCCCTGAATTGATTGTGCCCGTCTATTTGATCCAATGCAGGGAGGATTAGTTGCTTGTAAACTGGAACAAGAAGAAATCTATCAAAGGAAGTGCCTTTCCTAATTCCGGTCTAAAGAATTCGGTGTCAGCCTCCAAATACAATGGCTGCTGTGTGGGTTATCATAAGAACATAGCATTACCTGCCTTTCATGTCATCCCACACAACTGACTATTAACTTTTCAGTTAGAACCAGCCCAAGGAGATGGAAGCTTGGGGTCTTCCATGTTGCCTACACATAGGATGTAATTAATATGTGTGTGCAGACAGATCTGGGTTAAATTTGAGAGGCTTGGAATTTGGACGGAGCAGCAAGATGGAGCTGTCTGTTTCACCCAAACATTTGTATCATCATGTATTTTTGTATTCTTTGAGGCACTTGGCCAAAACACATTGTAGTTCCTGCCCACAGGACCCAAAAACTGCATTGTTGAGAGGAAAATCACCCTGAAGGTGTCTCGACCCAGGAAATATCTTAGCTACTAAGTGTACAGGGTAGGAGAAAAGTAGGTTACAGTTTTGAGGGCGTGAACAGAGTTTATTCTCGTATTATTATTTATTATTATACTGTTTTCCATACGAACAACTGTGAACCTGCTTTTGCTGTACCCTGTATATTCATTCATTAATAAAATGCAGTCTGTTGGTTTGAAACCAGCAGTGGCTGTTTGAGTGCCCTCTGATTCAGTTTTGAATAGGACTAAATCATGAGATGCAATAATGAGCAGAGCCAGTGCTGGAATTTTGTTAGCAACAGAGTTCTTATGATAGTACAAAGGGTATCACTAACGTTTCTCAGTGTAACTCTCCATGGGCTTAATTGAAAGAGGAGAGAGGCTTTCGCTCACCCTCCACTCCTGCTTCCTCCTCGGGTGTGTTGTCATCATTCTGTGTACATGGTACATAATTCCTAAAGATTTTCTTTTTGCCCAGAAGAAAGGGGGTGCTGGGGGATAGCGGCTCTTACCTGAAAGTTGGCCTTAAAGGGACATGAGGCCATTCTGTGTTGAGTCTTTCAGCCCCACAGACAGTATTAACCCCTGGGATGGGTCTGCTGGGAAGAGAGAGTGCGGCTGTACTCTCTGGGCACCCTGTTTTTGACAGTAGGTTTCATGCCTCATTTACCATAAAAACAATTAGAATGTGGTCAACATCCACAGAGCAGCTCGCTGTTTGTCATGAGCCAGAGGAAGAGCAGAGATAGTGGGTGCTTGCCCAGTGGCTGAAGCTTAGGGTGAAATGCACTCACATTTTGTTTCAGTTTTCCTTTCACAGTCCCTCCTTCCTAGTTGCTCATTTAGGAAATGTCTTCAGCTCCATTAAGGTGTCTTTTGATCTTCTTTCCTTTCCTCTTTTTTTCTCCTTCCTCTCAGTCTTACCCCTGGAACTGATTGTGTGTGCTCTGCTGGAATTCTAAGCTGCTGCTTCAGGCAGCAGCATTTATCCATTGTGACAGGTCTTTTGCAAAGTCATTTAACAGTTTTGCCAAGTCAGACACCTTTCATCTTGATTTGTATCCCTTCGTTGCTTCTGGTTTCTCAGCTGAGCCTCGCTCCCTATCTCCCCATCTGTCCCTCCAATAGGAACAAGAGTCCCTGTCCAGACAGCTCCTTGGGTTAGAGCATCGTCTGGATATGCCAAACTTGTGAGTTCAGTCCTTGGTCCAGGCACACACAAGAAGCAACTAATGAATGCATCCATAAATGGAACAACTAGTCCATGTTTCCCCCTCTCCCCACTTTTCTCCCTAACCCACCCTCCTTCCTTCTACCTCCTTCCTCTCTCTCAAATCAATTTTTAAAAAAGAAAGAACAGATGAGAGAAATCTCAAGAGTTTTCAGTTGTCCCTTTGCAATAGCTCAATATCTTGCTTATTCTCCCAAATGAGTGTCCAAAATCAACCTGAGCTATCCTTAGCGGCAAGATAAGTTAAGTTAGTCCTCTCTTTAGTTTGATAAGACCACACACACACACACATGTTTCATAGACATGGGAAAACAGTCATATTTTAATAATTAAAAAGATATTGATTTTTATTTGAAAAAATATAGCTTTGTCTTTAACCACTGTTATAGGAGTTCTTTCTAAATTCCTTATAAACACTGTTTTTTTCCTCTGTCTTAATAGACTTAATGATTTTGCAACAGTTCAAGGTTCACAGAACAATTGTGAACCTTGATTTGGAGATTCCCCATGCACACCCAGTTGAATTAGTTACACAAAGGCAAATTTGACTATTTTGGGTCTGCCTTTTATGCTGATTTTCTACAATAAGTAAATAAAAGTAATGAAAACCCAAAATTAGTGTGTCTGTGAGGAAAGAAGTTTAGTAATATCATACAGCCATCAGTAAATTGGTTTAGTTTCCTCTGGAGAGGAATTTGGCAACTTACAAGAGGGTTCATAAAAACTGCCTATTTCATCCTGTGCTTCCCTCTTGAATATCCCTCAAGAAAATAAACTTAGCAGAAAACAATATTTGATATGTAGATATTTATAGCAGTGAGGCATATATCCCCAAATAAATTTAAACAACTCTAACTCCTAGCAGTAATAAAAAAAAAAGGACATTGTTGATTAATTTTCTGGAATACTATGAAACCATAAAAGTAAAAAGTATTGTATATGTAAAATAATAATAATAGAAACATTCATTAGAACCTCACCATGAACCAGATGCTGTGCTAAGAATTTTACAAGTATTGTCTCACTTAATCATATAAATAATTCTGTGGTATAGATGCTGTTTTTGGCATTGCCTCTTACACACAAAGAAGTTAAGTTTTACGGAGGTCAGGTTGTCTGCCAGATGTCCTGATTCCAATAAGAGACTGTGGCTTCCCAGTCCCGTTCTGTCTGACTTCAAGCCTCAAGTTGTTATTTGTTATAATAGTCAGCCTTTCAATGAATAAGTAAAGCAATAATTAATGGCACACACATGCTGATTGCAACTTCAGCAGTTTGCAGTCACATTGACGGGATAAGGGTCATTAAGTATGTATAATTTAAAACTAATTTTGTTAGTTTCTCTGTACAGTTCTTTGAAGTATGCATTGGGTGAATATATACCTGAGTGTGTTTTGAGTTTTAAAATCTGAATGACTTGGGCACATTTTGGCCCAGAAATATCCCTTCGTTGATTTAATGCTGTTCAGGGAAGGTCACTGTAGAGCGTCATAGTCGGAATGGATGTTAGCATAGGCTGAAAGCATCCCAACCCAATGAAGATGGGAGTTCAAAAGAGAAGGAGGAAAGACATGGCGGACAGGAGGAGTTCCAGTGCATTTTCTTCACATTGCACTTGTTGTTTGCAAAATGTTACTAGCGAATAGCAACCTTGCAAGTGAACCTACAAGAATTCCTATTTCATAAGTGATTCCATGGGAGCTCAGGAAGGCCAAGTGACTTGGCTGTGTGCAGGGAAGTGATTTACCCATTACCGTCTAATACCGGGGATCTTTTGCCCTTTGCCTTGGGCTGGACCAAATGAATAGCTGATCTCTTCCCTATGACTCTATAAACACCTGAAAGTGGAACCAGCTGCCAGTCCCTGGGAAGGACTTCAATAAGGAAACTGCTCTTCCTACTCTCTCCATCCACTGCAGCCTCTTGCAGTGCTGGTGTTTTGTTGTTAATTCTACAAATGGAAGGCAGGAAAAACCTTGAAGTTTTCCCAAACAGGATGCTTTACTTAAGAAGGCTGCCTGGCATGGATGACCTAAGTTAATTAATAGCTTCTCACTAATTTTTAGAGTAGTACTTTTTCTTTTTATGTTTAATATTGACTTTCTCTTTAGTAAGTAATCCCATGACCCCTTATAGGCCTCTAGTATTAGGGTTTGAAGCCATTTCACCTGTAAGAGTTTAGTTTACCAGATGTGATAGTTTACCAGATGATGTACCCAAACTATGGATACAACAAAGATAAAGGAAGGAAAGCAAAGCAAAGGGGAAGGGACCTTGCTTTGCAGGAGGAGAAATCAAGGGCATGAGATTCAAACTGGGATGTTCTTATAAGGATAAAAAGAATTACAGAAAATTTACCTTCTTGGTTTGTAAGATCCTGAACACAGATGGAGGGAAAAGGGCTGCTTTTCAGCTTCTCTGAACATTTCCAATTTGGCCTGACTTCTTTGTCCCATCCGGTTGTCCACTTCCCCTCTTTTCAACAGGAATAAAGTAAAGCAGCCTAGACATACTCACTGCATTCAAGGTGAAACCATCTCTCCGATTTCCAAGCAGTCCTGACTTGACTACCCAGTGTAGCTTTTACTACCCATACTACTGGGCACAGGGCTCAGATTCATGGCAACTCCACTCTGGTTCCAAGTATTCCTGTTGACAGCTGGGACTGAAACTCTGGGGAGGTGGCTTAACTTGTTGACTCTCAGATTTTTTTGCTTTAAAATTGCAGTCCTTTAGATTTACTTAAGCTCTGATATCCTATGTTTGTTCTCAAAGCTACATCCTCACATTCCAACATGGGCAATAAGGTTGCAACCCTGAATTCAAAACATAAAAGGCATGGCAGTTGACTTATACCAACTGGCACAAAGCTCACATTTGATTGAATAAAAATTAAAGTTTTCCTCAATGCCTGCTGAGTAGATAATGCTAGTTCAGAAGCTTGACAGCACCTGAGTAACAGAAAAAGAGAGAGGAAAGAAAAGGGGCTTGTTCGGAAGTGAATGTTACAAATTGTGGGGGAAGGATGCGTCAGAACTAGAACCTGGTACAAGATGACCCTTTAAGAGGGCTGGGATGGGAGTAAAAGAGAGAAAATTGTACTTGAACAACACTGAAATAAAAGAAAAAGAGGAGCCTTAAATACTCTTAACAGGAACTGCAGTGTGTACTGTTTTTCTTCTAGAGGTGGGTGCCTCAGGGGAATGGAGTTGGGATTTACTTCCTGGTCACTCAAACTCCTCTAGACACGTTTGTCCAGCTCGGACCTCAAGTATGTCCTAGTAAGGAAAAAAGTCTTCAGTCATGTGATAGCTCCTCACAGACTTAATGATTCTGTTATTGGTGAGAGATGAGTCTGTTGGATGATGGAGATAACTAGCATGAGCCAATATTGTTTCAGTACGATGGGAATGACAACTATATTAGAGCTAATATGTTTATGATGACTTAGTATTTATCAATTAGTTTTGTGGCTTTGAACCAGGGATGCTGACTAGCTCCCTGCGTGACAAAATAAGCAATGAAAAGGTGGAATAATGATGGTAGAACACCATGTGCCTGGAGGTGTGATAAGAATTTGACACTCGTTATCTTAAATAAAGCAAGCCCTAGGAAGTCATTATTATTATTAATTGTTATATTGAGGATAAAGCAGTGGAAACTTAGGATATTGAGGGTATGATAAGAACCGAGTCATCTTAAGTAATGGCTGTAATGGCTGATCTGTGATTCAAGCACAGGTTGCTGAATTCAGAAACATGTTGTGAATTAGTCTAAAAATATACATGTCCGTAAAGCAGTTTCCAATACAAAGCAGAAAACTAGGGCTGTGAACAGTGATCTGTATAAATAAATGTTGTTCTAAGCCATCTAAGTTCAGTAGAAAGGTCATAATATCCTCTGTGGTCAGGAACCACACTGCAAAGCCCCCATATTCTAAGCCTCAATCGAGGCCAGGAAGCACAACGAGCTTACCCAGCTCTGTTGTTGTTCTCCTTCATATATTTAATTACTTGACAGTGACCGAGAAGAAGTCAGAGGAGTGTCTCCTCCTTATTCTAAAGAAAGAATGTGCAGTTACCTTGTAAGTGTACTGAACGTCGGTTATTGAAGGTTTGCCTGAGAAAGGATTGATTTTGCCTTTTGGAATGGGCCCTGGAGAAGTAGAATTGACTCTCTCCTGTCAGTGAAGCACCAAGGGTGTGGAGACAGTTTATATTCCAGTCTGAGCTGTAGTTTAAGGACTTGGCGTCAGTGCAGCAAGATGGGTATATCCCTCAGAGAGGCAGGAGCTACTGTCTCCACTGATGAACACCATGGAGACATTTGCAGACTGAATTTTGGCAAATACTGTTTTACGGACCCAAACTAAGAAAGAGGTACAGTCTCTCCAGTACAGGCAAATGAGTGTGATGCAGGTGTCAGGAAGGCCTAGGGTGGATTATTGAGGAAAATTTGTTAAGTACCAGAAATGAACTGGGTCTGACTAGAAACTACTAAATATTCCACATGAAAAAAGTGCCTAATTTGATTTTATTATAGTTTTATTAAGGTATAATTTATATACAGTAACCCACGCGTATTTTTCAAATACAGAATTTTAGCATATGTACATACACACAGAAAACTGTCACCACAATAAAAATTACAGTTGTTCCCATCCTCCTCCCTCCCAAATATCTTTGAATCCCTTTATAATCCATCTCTCACCTAGACAACCACTAGTTTGCTTTCTGTCCCTAAATAGTCTGCCTGTTCTTTTCTCCCTTTGAATTTTTTTCACTGAGGATAATAATTTTGAGATTTATGCATGGTCTGATGTGATTTTATTTTATTTTGTGTATGGTTACTAGCCAGTAGATCAAAGAAACATAGAAGACATTGTTCAGTTGTTCTTCAACCAGATACTCTGTTTCTCTAACAGCCTATAAAACACATCAGTCTTAATTTATATTTTTTTCTAGTTATTCCTTCTGCCTGGTATGCATTTCTTATAGATTGCTGCATAGCTGACCCCTCCTTGACATTCAGGTCTCAGCTTAAATGTCATAACCTCAGCTTAAATTTCACCAGTTCAGCTAGACTTTTTATAACTACCTTGCCTAAAGTAGCATTTCTACTCACTACTGCTATGACACTTCTCATTTGATATCACCTGGCTCTCCTAGCTAGAATGTATGATCCGTGAGAGAAGGAACTTGATCTGTCTTGTTTAAAGCTGTATTCCAGGCACTGAGAACAATGCCTGATGCAATAAATAAATGAACAAAACTAATTTTTGCCAAGCATTTCATCTCATGTTTAGGGGAAAATGTGGGGATATATGAACTGAATAATAGTATAATGCAGTGCAGTTGGTATCAGCTTAAGGAATACATTCAAATTATGCTAAGGGCTATTTTTCAACCTGAAGGGGGATTTATACTCATGGCTTTGACTTAAGTCCTTTCCTGTTTCACAGTGTGTATACGTTAAAAAAAAAAAAAGCAGTGGGTAGGGGAGGCTGGATGAAAAGGGTGAAGGGATTAAACCAAACAAAAAATGGAGAATAGAAATAATGAAAAAAAAAACAAAGCAGTTGGCTATAATTAATGATTATTTTTTTCTGTATTATGTGAAGCTACAATACATGATAGTTGATATTCTAAACAAATTCAAATAATGGATGACACTAAAACATGAAACTAGATAGGAATAAACTCAGGTCCAAGAGCCCCCAACCAGGAACACCCCCCCACCCCCTTGGAAGAGCTCACAGTTCTTTATGTCGAGGTTGCAGTTGAGAGTGAACTTGATCAAGCTCAGGGCGCCAAATCTTCCAGCATTTTAATGGCAGCTCAGTGGCTTTGATAGAAGTCTCAAGTCCAGAGTTAGGTAGGAAAGGGTTTCCTTCTTCTTTGCTTTTCTCAACATAAAACCTAGAGTATTATAGTTCATTCCTAAGTTACAAAAATGGCCATGGGTTCGGTAGATTGCATACAGAGTGGTGAGAAGAATAATGCAAAGAGCATAGCATGTAGTGAATGGTAGAAGGAATGAGCAGTGTTTATTTATTCTGTCAGCTGATTTCAGATAGTTCCCTAATGGAAAAAATTCAAGCTAGTTCTCATTTGACTCGAATCATGGAAATAAAATATATTAATATCTGATACCATCTAGTTTGCTCAAGAAGGAACTATCTGATGGTCAGAGATCCCCAAAGGTAGAGTGAGCTCTTCCTGACTTTAGGTACATAGAGCATTTGGAAAATATTTTGCAGGAAAGACTTGAGAATGTGAATTCTACTTGGATGAAGCATGTTTAGAATCTATAACAGTTATGAGGTACAAATGAAAATATATCATTGTTAATAAAGACAATCATTTTCATTTAATTTATTTAGGGTAGGATTTAGTCCATTCACCTTTTCAAATAGATGAAACCCTGAATTCTTCTCTAAGTTTATTATTTTTTAAAAAAAATTTACTTATTGGTTTTTAGAAAGAGACATTGATTTGTTGTTCCACTTATTCGTGCATCCATTGGTTGATTCTTGTATGTGCCTTGGTCAGGGATTGAACCTACAACCTTGGTGCGTTGGTTGATGCTCTAACCAATTGAGATACCCGGCCAGGGCCCTAAATTCCTTGTTGATTCCACTGCAGAGGTTAGTTTGAAGAGTGGCTGCTTGGCAAGGATTTATTTGAAATTCTATTTTGAGCCATTAGGGAACAAAGGAATTTTTTTGCAAGCCAGAAGAGAGTAGTTGGTAGGGTATAGAGAGTCTTTTGGTTTATGGAGGTCTGAGTCACTATAGAAAATCATTCTTAATTCCTCAATTTACATTCAACTGAGTGGTTAAAACCAACATAAGGGTGCTCAGAGGGTGCTGTCCAGCTGCATGGGTGCTGAATTGTAAGAATCGAAGGTAAGTTTTCTCAGCAACCTCATTAGTAAAATGAAACTGCCACCAATAAGATAAGCTTTCTGTCTTTCAAAATTGTATTATTACCCAGGGAAAATCATTTGACATTGTTGTATCTTTCTTTTCTGTGGACATATATTTTAAATGGCAAGAAGCACACGACATAGTAATCGATATTAAGTTGTAGCCTGCATTTTTTAAGACTATTTCCTCCATTAACAAGAAGTGGAGACAGAGGAAGAACAGAGGTATATTACGTGATATGCAAGCAAAATCACTTCTAAATAATACTGTTGTGTGGTGTATTCCTGGAGGTCCTGACAGCTCCTTATAAGGCAAATGAGCAATCCAGCTAAAGTTTGCAAGCAAAACACAAGGCTAATTGCAAAATAGTCTTTTGTCGCTTAGCAAACTGCAGGGGGCAAGAGTGAGCTTGCATAAACTCTGAGAGCCTAGATTTCCCTGGGCGCTCTCTTCTCGCATGTGTTTTTAAAATCTTCCAACTTGTGATTATTATTTTTCAGCACTGAATTAGTGAATCATTTTACATAGTGCCATTATGTAAAATAAAATGATACTTTGTTTTTCTGCATTGGCCAGTTACTTGCTGGAGAAAATTGGACTCCTGAAAAAGGTACATGTGAGCAGAGTTTGGCAGGTTACAGGAAAGCCTTGTGAAGTGCTCCCAGGTATTTGCTGCAAGAGACAGAGGGAATGTCAGGAACAAGGAGCAAATGAAGGTGGTTTCAGACATTTTACAATCTATTGAAGTAAAAACTAGGAGCATAGACATGAAATCCCTCTGGAAGGGCAATAACCATAGAGTTTTACTATATTAAACCCAATGTGCTCCTTTCCTCCCCCCATTTTTGTCTGAGATTATTGTAGAAAATATTAAGGAACATTAATGCTAATCCTTAATCCAGTAGTTCCCCCTTATCCATGGGGCAGAGGGAGATACATTCCAAGACACCCCAGTGAATGCCTGAAGCCATAGGTAGTACAAAATCGTATATATATGATGTTTTTCTCCTACATATACATAACTATGATAGGGTCTAATTTATAAATTTGGCACAGTAAGAAATTAACAGTGGTAACTAATAATATATGAAATAATTACAACAACATACTGTAATAAAAATTATGTGAAAATGGTCTCTCCTCAGTAAACTAGCACAAATTAATTTTTTCTTCACAATTTTGTGGACAGAAGATAATATTCTTACCATAGAACTTAGCAACTTTAGCATGCAGTGATTTTCTTTCCTTGTTACATTGCTCACTTCTACTTTTTCACTTAGAGGAAGCACTTTTTAGCTTCTATGTGGAGAATCTGAATCCCCAGCGTACCTATTCTTGTGCTTTGAGACTGTTGTTTAGTGAAACTAGTACACTTGCCCATTTGCATTCTTGTGGCCCTTATGCTGAAAAGATGAGTGGGTTCATATTTAAAGTGCTCTTCCAAGTGGTTCTACTTTATCTGCAGTTTCCTTTTCCACGGTTTCAATTACCCACAGTCAACCGCTATCCTCAAATATTAAGTGGAAAATTCCAGACAGAGCAGTTGAGAGGTTTTAAATTGTGCACTGTCCTGAGTAGCAAGATACCATCTCATGCTGTCCTGCTCCATCCTGCTGGGCCAGGCATGGAATCATTCCTCTGTCCAGTATCTGCACCCTGTAGATAGCTGTCCGCACCCAGTGGTCACTCAGCAGCCGACTCGGTGATCAGATCAGTGGTCCTGGTGTCTCCATGCTTGTGACAGACCTCTCATATATAGTTCCTTTTTTACTTACAATCTTCCATCTGTAAATAACTTCAGACTTTCAGAAAAAAGGTGCAAAAAAAATCCATATCCTTTCCTTGTGATTCCTCAAATGTAACTATTTTGCCACATTTGCTCTCCCTTCCTCTCGTAGGCATATGCACACCCACACGCTGTCATTTCTTCCTGGGTTATTGGAGAGTAAGTTGCAGTGGTAATGTGGCCTCACCCTGAAACACCTCACTGTCCATTTCCTAAAAACAAGGCTATTCCTGTATAAAACCACAGTGCCATTATGAAAATCAATGGTAACTGATACTGTAAAAATAATCTACAGATCTGATTCTAAAATGTTTAATGGTTTTAGTAATGCCCTTTATAGCAAAATGAAAAAAAAATTCAGTGAAGGATCCAATTTAGAATAAAAAGACTCATTTAGTTGTCAAATATCATGAGTGTCCTTGATCTCCCTTTATTTTTCATAACCTTCAGACTGTTTTAAAGATTTCAAGCCAGTTATTTCAGAGAATGTCTCTCAGTCTGGGTCTGCTTGATGTCTCCTCATGACTGAATTTGGGACATGTACTTTTGGAAAGTATTCTGCCGACGTGATTTGTGCTTGTCTGCACCCCCTGTCAGGAGACCTGTGAGAGGTGCTTGTCCTGTCACTGGTGGTGGTGTGCTCTCGTCATTTGTTTTATGCAAGTCTCTCGTCCATGAAGTTTTACTGCTTTCCCCTTTTCATTAATAAGCATCTTGTGGAAGTCACCCTGAGAATATATGTTTTCTTTTCATTAGACATTCACCCATCAGTTTTAGTATTCACCGATGATTTTTTGCTTGAAAAAATTACTATTATGGTGGAAGCTGAATGGTTATTTCCTAGTTCCATTATACCTTCTGTGTTTTTTAGCTGGCATTTTAATGTGAGGAAGAGTGTTCCTTCTTAACGACTTAATTTACATTTCTTTGGATTCATTGATTATTATTATTTTCTCAGTGAGTTATAATGCATTACAGTCTTGATTTATTTTGATACTGAAATTGTACTGGATTTGGATAGTGGAAATCCCTTCACACTGGCTCTCATACCCTTTGAAATGCCCCCATCTTTCTCTGAGCACATCTTCACTTCAGGCACAATATGTTCTAAGTGTGTTTTGTACTTCTCCTGATTCCTCTCTGGAATCACTATTTTTCCCAGGGTCTTTGGTCCTATTTGGAAAGTGGTGTTTAGACACTAAAATCTAAGTAATTTTAGATTTTAAAATCTAAATGTTGGGTTAAAAAGTAAAAATGTTAGTTGTGCATGTTACTCTTTTAGCAGACTAGGCTCACACACAGAAACACACACATGCGCATATACCTTTCTTAAAGTGGTCTTTCTGTTGACAAGTAGCACTTTAAGCAACAACATAGAGCCTTTCTTTAGAAAATACATAAACATTTGGCAATAACAGCCTGTCAGTTATAACCACAAAGGGCAATATTCAGCCTGAGGAAAGTTGGACCAAAAAACCTCACACAGTGAATAAGCGGTGTGCCAGGGGTGCAGACCAGGTGTTCTGCTGCCTTGGCATGCCACTCCCTCGACTCAAGTCCTCTAACTTTCCCTCGCCAGCCTCCTTGTCTTTGAAGGAATTTCTGCTGGAGTCCAGTGCATCACCAAAAACATGATGTTACCAAACTGTATATTTGCCTTTTGGTTCAGTCGATTGATGCAAGTGAAAAGATTTGTGTTTGATAGGGCATTTGTCTGCTTTTAAGTACAGTCCCAAGAGACAGTCTGAGGCAACTGGCTCCGGGATCGCCTGGGACGAAGGATGCTGAGAGTTGAAACATTGTTCCCACACCCCATTCTCCCCCTCCAGCCCCCAGCAGTAAGATGTGGGATGAGACACTCTCTACCAGAGTCCCATGCTCATTCCCCAAATGAATGCCAGGTGTGTATTGGCAGTTTAACTTGGCTAAGGAGGTGTCAGCCTGGCGTCATTTGCATTACATTACCCACGGTGCTTTTTAATTTTGTGCCTGCTTTGGAAAGCACATGATGACATTCTGTTGAGAGGATTTTAGCCTGTTTACTCTTTATAAAGTAAGGAAGTGGAGTAATTATCACTAAGAAGGGGGAAAGAGAGGATGTGTGTTTCACATTTGGTGTTTTTAGAAAGCACATGCATGTGTGCATGTGCACATGTGTTCATGTGCACGTGTGTGGGGATGTTGTACTGAGATAAAGAGCTGGAGGGTAACAGGGAAGTAGTGATTCTGGTTCTTTGTACTCACAATGAACTAGGAGTTGCTAATGATTCTGAAAATATTCTGAGGATCCTTCTAAACTAAGGAAAAAAATGATTTTATTGTTAAATATGACCAAACAGAATTGTTCTGGGTGTGTGCTAGGATATATGTCCTCAGAATCCTGGGTAAACCATATTTAGATGATGAAACAAGAGGCTAAGACTCAAGGGTTGAAATTTACCTTTTCTCATGAATGGTCCAAAGAACAGATGGGGAAGAGAGCAGGTTAAGAGAACGAGATAGAATGATAAAACCCAAGTCTTTCCTGTCCTCTTTTGCTTTCCTTCTTGTTCCTTTTTTTTAAATCTACCACAACAAATGACCAAAAAATCCTATTTTCCTCCTCCAGTCCATAGTTCATATAAAACAAATTCAGATATCAACTTGTATTGAATAGAGAAGAATAGAAATGAATAAAGTGAGTTGTAGGTTTTTTTTTTAATTTTTGGAAACTTAAGTTACAGTAAATACGCTAGGACACATACAGAACTACTATAATAAAAGAAGAAACAGACTCTATGTCTTACGCACATGATTACCCCTCGTAGGGCAATAAAAGTATTTACTGTTACTATTACCGAACAAAGGGTCCGAGGGGGGGGCAATACTTGGCCCACCGAGGGATGCCAAAAACTGCTGCAGAAAACAGGGACCCCTCCCAAAGACGATACACTAAAATCTTAAGGTCCTTCTGTCCGCCGCCAATTGGAAACACATCTCTCAATGCCAGAGATTTGCGAAAAGGAAACAAAATGTTTATTTAATGCTATTCAGGCCTAATGCCTTCCTTGAAATATTAAAGTCTTTAAGGGTATACACCTACACACACACACACAGCGCTCCCTTCTCCCACTGTCCCAACTCCGGGTACCGTAAATCAGGAAAAGAGCACACGTCCGTTTTCAGGCCGCTGGCACGTGAGCTGCGTCGTCTGCCTGTCCAGGCAGGATCTCCAATTAATCCAAAGTCATGCGGCACCTTCCACTGGCAAGAGTTCTTTGTACCAAGTTCTAGTCAAAGTCTCTCCTGCTTTCCAGGCTACTCAGCCAAAGGGAGCACGCCAAAGCCGTGTGGGCCTCTTCTACCAAAGCCGCGTCTTTCTTCTTCACCTGGCCGCAGGGATCTCCATTCTGGCAAAGTTGCGTGGTTTTCTCTTCCACCTGGCCAAGAGGGGGTCTGCACTCTGCTGAAACTGCATGGCTCTCCCTCCTAATGGCTACAGGGGTCTACATCTTTCTAAATAGCGTGGCTCTCCCCCTCATCTGGCCGAGGGGGGGTCCTCACTCTGCTAAAGCCACATGGCTCTCTCGCAGGCACTCTCTCCGAGAAGCAGCTTTCAATTCCAGCCTGGTTAGCCCCCACTCTGCTAAAGCCACATGGCTCTCAAGCAGGCCCTCTCTCAGAGAAGCAGCTCCCAATTCTCAATTCTAGCCTGGTTCGCAGCCACTCTGCTAAAGCCACATGGCTCTCAAGCAGGCCCTCTCTCAGAGAAGCAGCTCCCAATTCTAGCCTGGGTAGCAGCCGCTCACTTCTCCCTGGCCCAAAACTTGGCCACAGCTATTTAACATATCTATGAAACCAGTTAAAGGTTATAGATATGTTAAATGCCATTCCAGAGGTTAGCTACAAAACTGTTGCTATGCAAAACAGCTCTCAATGGCCCTGCTCCATTCATCCCTTCCCCCAACTGACACCTGGGGCGGGGGGTGAGGACATCCTAATATTTCCTCCAATATTTCTGTACACATTGAGTTCTGGACACCATTCCAAATCTTTTCTGGGGCCTCCCCCTTGGCTGCACCCTGTATCATTACCAAATCTATTGGAGTGGAGCCCTAAGAAAACAGGCTTACCTTTTTGTTTTGTTCAGTGTTTTGTACCCAGTCCCTTGAATAATTCTAGGTATAGATGCTCAATAAGTGTTCAATGGATAGATGAATAAAGTATTTATAGTTTTTTTCACCATTTATTTTCCTTCCTTCTCCTTTGCAAAATTATAATGAACTCCACTTCCTCCTCTTTACCATAAACTCCTTAACTCACTCTACCACCCCTTTATGGAAATTATTCTTTTTCCAATTTTTAAAAATTTATTTTTCAATTACAGTTGCTATACAATATTATATTAGTTTTATGTGTACAACATAGTGATTAGACATTTACATACCTTACAAAGTGATCACTCTGATAACTTTAGTACCCACCTGGCACCACACATAGTTATTACAAAATTATTGACTATATCCCTTGTGCTGTACTTTACATCCCCATGACTGTTTTTATAACTGGCAATTTGCACATCTTAATCTCTTCCCCCTTTTCACCCATCCCCCTGTCCCCCTCCCATTGGGTAAAACCATCAATTTTTCTCTCTTTTTATGAGTCTGTTTCTGTTGTGTAACAGATAACACACTGCCACCAAATCCATTGTTTCCTTGTAAGTCCTTATGGTACTTTCCTCTTTCCATCAAGGGTGGCAGTTCAGCACTTCCTGGACTTTTAAAAACTCTTCTCCCTTTCATTTTCATTCACGCTTTACTTTTCTTACATCTCCTCTGGCTGCCCTCCTCTCAGTCTGCCTTATCACATTTTAAAATAAAAATTGCATATAGTTAAGGTGCACAACATATTTGATCACATACACAAGTGCTGTGATTCTCTGGTCACGCTAGTTAGAATGCCACCTCCTCACCTAGACATCAGGTGCTGTCATCTCCACACCATGCAAATGGTGTCTGTGTGGCATAGGAATATTCTGGACTGCTCTGACAAAGTAATTTCACATTGTAATATGTCACACACCATCATTCAGATAGAAAGTACCGTTTTTACCCGGATTCACTTTTTATTGTCATGCTAAACATTTGCAAAATATTTTGAAAATTATTGAGCTATTTTTATAAAATTGTGTATGCTTATGAAGTGAGTTCATGAGGAGAGAAATGGCTGGGAAAAGCTCTATTTAAGTGATGATCATAGTGACAGAACTCAGAATCTTAGACCCGGGTTCCTAATTTGGGAATGGGAAGAGTTAGAATGTATGCCTTTTGAGTTTGGTTATATATAGTAGTGCTCAGTTGTGCTAATCATCCCCAACTCTTCTGTACCCCACGACGACCTCCTAGACAACATCCTCTTCAGGAAAGCCTCGAGTTTGTTCTGGAAAACATGCTGTTAATCACAATTACTTAAAGCTCATAATTTGTTCTGCAGTATTTTATTGCAGAAACTTAACACTTTAACACATGGCTGCCACAGGCAGTTAAGACGTTTGCTGCCTACCTCCTTACCTGACATCCCGGCACCATCCTAATCTCTTTGTGAGACAAACACATCTCACAGTTGTACCAAATATTTTGGGTATACTTTATTATAATCTGTCTTTGAGGATTCCACAAAATAAGCATATTCTGTGGAATATGTATTTCAACTAGCCCTGATTGAGATCCAGGCACATAACACTGATTTGTTGTGAAACATTAGAAATACTTAATTTACTTGAGTTTTCTTAGTCTTCATTACTTGTCCTGCATATGTGCATGTGTGTGTGTATTGCAATGTATTACCTTTTTACTATTTGGTTGTATGTTCTCCCAGAGTTGTCCTATGTTTTATGAGGACTTTCTTTTTCAAAAAAATTTTAAAAAGAAAATTTCTTAAATGCATGGTTCAAATATCTAACAAACCAACCAACAAATCTACTAAATGAAGAAGTAGTTACTGCTTACTTGCTATGATCAAGACTCTGTAAAACTTCAGATGTCATTGGATAAGAACATATTCTTCCTCTTTCAGATTTGTTATAGCTGAATCCAATGCTTCATAGACACTTAAATGGTAGATCAGTTTATTGAATGTGTAATGGTATTTTGTGTGCTCAAAAACCAAAAAAGTATCCAGCACAGTCTCATCTTTGCTCACCAGTAATTCTGATAGAGGGTCTTGAATGGAGTACTTAGGAAGCCAGCATGGTGTGATGAAAGCCATGTAGACTTTGGGCAGAACTGAGTTTGAATCTTATCTCCATCCACTTCCTCATTGTCCTCCCACAGGAAGTTACTTAACTTTTCTCAACCTTAGCTTCCCTGTTTATGAGCCTGGATCATAGTAAAGGCTAAAGCATCTCTTAACGGCTGTTCATGGTCACTGGGTATCTCCATGTAGATAACCTTGTTGTCTTCACCCATACTCTTTCTATGTCTGTTGTTGCTCCGACTTCTCTCTGCTTCAGAGATGAGCAGTATGCAGAACTTTTCTAAACCTGATCCCTAGCCTGGCTTTGGAGCAAAGAGGAAAAAAAGGGGAAATAGGTACTATAGTAAAGGTATTAGTTAATGAATGGAAATGTTGTGTACAATCACTTCCCATCAAACTCATTTTCCCTACAGGAAGCAACATGTTTGCTCAACTTAAAGAGAAAATAGGAGCCAGCCTACAGGTGCATGACAATGCTTTGGAAAGGACACAGTGAGACAGCACACCTGGTGTTGATGGGTTATATCTTGGCATGATGCGTCTAATTAGAGAATTCATCATTTCAGTTAGTAACACCTATTACACCTATTGTTAGGAGTGAGTCAAAAGAGATGATGAGTGATTGTAAAAACAGAAAATAACACCCTATTATTTTTTTAAAATAAAGAGTGAATGACTGTGGACAGAGGAAGTTCTATTATTTCCAGTGAGAGGATAATTTGAGCTGATACTTTAAAGGCTCTGCCCAGCATTGCATTTGGAAGAGCAAAATTTAATTGGTGTGAGACAGCATAGATTTGTGAAAATAAATCATGTCAAACACATTTGATTACTTTTTAAAATTAAATTGCTATTGGACGAGATAGAAGAGGAAACAAGTAAATTCAGTACAACTGTGTGGCAGTATTCCTTATCAGTGTTAAGCATGTGGATTAGTTCCAGATTGGTTTACGAGTAAATAGTCAAGTGGCAGTAGACAGTGGGAGCTGGGATGAGGATCCAGAAAGAAACAGCAACTTTTTGGACTAGCTGGGAAAGCAGAAAGTACCAGAAGTGGAGGGCTTCAAAGGCAGGCAGACTTGAGGTCAAATATTGGCACTGCCAATTACTGGCTTTACGATAAGTCACACACAACCTTTCTGAACTTCATTTTTCTCATCTATAAAATAAAGATCATCATAATTTTCTTCCAGGGCTGTCAAGAAGAGCAAATTAGATGGTTTTTAAAGAGGCAGCCCAGGGCCTGACCTATACAAGTTTCCATGTCATTTCTTACCTAATTCTAAATGTTTTATGATAACATGGCTTCCCCTAATCACACAGGACTCCAGGAAGTTTGGGGAAGGGACTGCTTTCAGTCTCCAGTGGAGACTCTGGGCAATATTAAGGTCCACGGTCTGCTGTGTCTTTGAGCTCTTGGTACCTTATGTATATTTCAAGTGTTTCCCTCTCTGTAAACACCTGTTCAAGAGATTGCCACAGCAAAGCCCAGCTTAGTTCTTTGGAAACAAGAAACTTGAAAATCTTTGCAAAAAATCCTAAGATAAAAGCTCCAACAAGATCAATGAAAAGCCTTTGAGGAAATGACTTTTGTAGTACTAAGCAAGAGTGCTCTGTGGTTAGATAGAGCAAGAAGCCTCGTGCATCCACCCTGTTACTCTTGTTAATAATTCTCTGCATGGCCTTTGTGCTGTTGGGAGGCTTTTCTCGTTTACTTCCCTTGTGTGTTTGCGTATTCACTGCCTCCTCTCCCAGGAATGTAGGTAGGTCCTCTGAGACTAAGATTTGTTTATGTCTTCCTTCAAGCCTTTAGAGTTGCTAGTTCCTTGTAGGCACCCACATAAAAAAAATTTTTGGCTACTGGGTGAAGTTTAATGTGAAACCTCTGGTGAGGATGGGATGGGCAGCCCAGAGTAGGGAGGTTAGCACTTGCAGGCTCTAGGAGGCCGAGTTGGAGGCCTCAGAGCTGTCTTTGATGTTGGTACTCTCTGTGGTCTCACTGACCTTGCTGAGGTCCTTGCTGTCACCACTGCTGTCCTCTGTAGTCAGGCGTTTCTCCTCATGACAGGGCTCTCCTGAGCTTGGAAGCGAGTTGCCCTTGCTCTCTACCTTGTTCTCAGTGGTGCCCAGCACTGTGTGTGCCTGCTCTTCTCCTTCAACTCCAGGTGCTGCCTCAGCTTATTGGCCATCTGGGTGAGATTCCGCTTCATTGCATATGCATCTTTCCCATCTGCATAGTATTTGGGCTCCACTTCACTGATCTGAAAGTTGAGGGTGTTGGAATAGAGATGCAGGGCGGCCTGGTTGCTCTTCCTGACATGCATGGGAATGTATTTGGTTGTCATTGAGGTTCTTGATCATGGCTCAGGAGGCCTGGTCCAGCAGCTTCTGAGCCAGGTCAAGGCCTTGGAGGGAACACTTTACAGCCAGTGAGGTGATATGTCCATGGGGCACACCATCTCCATTTTGGCCAGGACATACCCCACAATCTTCCCATTCTCATCCTCAGCAATGTAAGAGAGCTGGGGCCAGAAGAGGCCATGGTAAAAATAGTATTTCATCAGGTATTTCTTGGCAGGCACAGGAGGTTGCAGTGCTGCATGTTCATCTGGTCCTCTGGGCTCACATTGCCCATGTTCATAACAGTGGTGGGGATCGCAGCTCCCTGCAGGTCACGAACGTGCAGTCACCTGCTGCTGCAATCCAAAATGACGCTGGTACCGGGACTGGCACTGGGCCAGGCCGGGCCGGGGCCTGGCTCGGGTTTGCGGGGGCAGGGGCCACATACATTTTTTCATATTAAGTAATAACTGATGGTATAGAATAAGAGTCAGTAAACCATGGTCCATGAGCCGAGTTCTGCCTGCTCCTGCTTTGAACATTCTAGAAAAAAACAGGCTATTCTCATCTACTCATACATTGCCTATGTCTGGTTTTCTGCTCTAGTAGCAGAATATGCAGCCTTTTGATCCACAAAGTCTAAATATTTACTCTTGAGGACTTAAGAGGAAAAGGTTGTCCACTCCTAGGGTAGAAGATGGGAATCTATAATGTGATATTATCACCATCATCGTCATAGCAAGTCTCAAAGAGGCCGTATATGGACTAGACATTTCAGGTGATTTTATTTGGCCTTCTAACAGCCTGTGCAGGGTGGGTCTTCCTCTCTCTTGCAGATGAGGAAATTATCACTCAGGATAGTTGCTTCTGTAAGGATAGCGAGTTCCCACCTTGTCTGAGCCACAGATCCACCTCTCCTAAGCCCTTCACAGCCTTGGATCTTTGTACCACCAAGCTACTGACATTTTTACCCTGGGCATTGTAAGTGACCATGAGAAAGTCATTTAAATTCTCAGTGCCTCCATTTTCTTTTCTTTCAGGGGCTTAGGGTAGAAATGCTTTTTTAAAAAAGTACCCAATACAAAACAAAATAAAGTGTCCCAGCCTAGGTTTCAGTTTGGTGGCCATGAATTGTCACTTTCTCTTAATTGTATTTCTTTCTTGTTTCACTTGTTTTGAATAGGGATTATTGAAGTGATGTGCACATTTTTTATACTTAACACTAACATTGAAGTAGAAGGAATGTTAAGAAACCAAGATAGAATTATTTCACAGGATAAACTCTGAGAGATTAGGCAAATAGTCTTTCAAGTGGAATATGAAATTTAATGTGGTGAAAGTGATGCACTTGGGTAGAAATACTGCCCAGGCTAAGTACAATTTAAATGGTGCTCAATTAGTTAATATGGTAGAGAAAAAAGGTCCACATGTGCCCAGAGAATGAACATTTCCACTTTGGGTGCAGCGTGCAGGGGTGGTGGAAAGAGCTAATGTGCTGTCAGCTTGTCTGCAGAGGGCTATTCTATTAGTCCTGGGGTGTCGGGCCTTTTGTAAGGATTGATTAGAACACTCTGAGGCATCTGGTACAATTCCAGACTCATTAGGTAACAAAAGGGTTGGGAAGTCTATTTCCAGGAACTAGAAATGATTGCCAAGAGTTTGAAGACTGGCAGTAAAGATCGCAGGAAGGGCTGGAGCTTCATAAAGCTGAGCCCCATGAACAAAAGTCCCAAGGACCCACTGGGACGGGCCTCCTGCCCTCTCCAGCCTTATTTAATGCTGTAGCCCTGTACTCATCGGATGAGTTCAGTCCAGTTGCATGACCAGGTCTATACAGACACTATCCTGCAATGTGGTAATGATATGTATTACAGCCCTTCATACAAAAGGGGAAGTTGTGCTTGAGTGTCTCCTTCCCCACAGGAAGATCAGCTCCTTGAGGTCGGGTCTTTATCTTACTTACCTGTGTGCAGTCCTGGACCCTGCAGACCCCTCCCTTCTATGCAGAATCTTGTTTTTGCCCTTTGATTTTTCCTTCTCTTCCTCTTCAGGAGGGAGGGAGGGAGGCTAAGTATAGCTACATCATTAATTATGAAAGAGATTGGGGAAGGACAAAGATAGGAAGTTCAGGCAGCATGCTTATAGAGAGTTCCTACTGAGGAGTGTTGGGGTGGAGTGGAAGGGACCAGTGGAATGAGAGGAGAGTGTGTATTTCTGGAACACCGCAGTGACTTATGAGTGGGGCCTTTGTAATTTTTAAAATATATAAACCCATAGGTTAAGTTGCTTTTTACTTGTGGGAATTGAAGTGCATTTCTTTAAACACAATCCCACTCTCAGTCTGGATTGCATGGGTTATTAGATTTATAAGCATTACACTGGTATTTCCAGTGCCCAATGTAGTGCTACAAAGTCCTGGAGATTAAAGAGTTTTTTAAATAAGGAAATGAATAAGAGGAAGAACAGGGTGATGCTAACCACAGAGGTAGAGTGTCTGGTAGGAGACAGGACTCTCCAGGGCACTTTGACTCGGCACACTAAATGCGTTGTGGACGCCAAACGCATTACTCCTTCAGGGTGCACAGCCCACCAAGAGACAAAAGCTGAGGCGAACAGCGCAGAAACTGAATTTTTTTTTTGTTACTTCGAAACTACTGAGAGAAATCCACTAGGATTAAATTAATCATGAAAGAGCCTTAAAGCAGACACAGATTAGTGGAGAGTTTGCAAAGAATTAGCATTTGCCCCAGTGTAGCCCACCCCTGCTGGACAGTAGAATCATGCAGTGCACGTGCAGGGGTATCTTTCCTTGAGCACATACAGAAGCTGGAGGCATCTGCAACAGCAGAGAACAATAACTTAAGTCAGTAGCTGGATTGTTACTCTTTCAAGTCAACGATTTATACTGAACACTAGCTAGTTAGGAGGCACAGAAGTGATCAGTATTATAATGAGTTTCTCAAAGGCACAGAGAGTGTTGGAGGAGGTGTATGCAAACACAATTATGAAGCAATGGTACGGTGCCCAAGAAATTCAGCCCAGACACCGCGGCATTGCAGGGTATGGGTGCATTTCAGCAATGACAGGAATAAAGGATTTTGAGGATCAGGCAATATTCATTTGAAGCAGACCCTGAATTGTGGTTGGATGTCAGTGAGCAGAAGCCCTGTTTTCAGGAAACAGAATGGGAAGCACAGCCCAGATTCAGATTGGTAGTCCAGGTACCTTGTTTGTGGCAGATGAGAGGAACTGAAGCAGTTGTAGGCCTGGCTGTCTTGTCAAAGCCGTTGGTTTGTATGCAGAACCACAGGCCTGATGAGCAAGAGACCATAGAGAATGGTGGGGTCTGTAAGAAACTGGAGATTCACAGGTAGCCTGCGGCCCCTAAATGCTGGTGTTAGCCATTTGGAGCACGTGTGGTTCAACTTTTGAAGTCCTCTGCTGTGGACAAGGACCATCACCGGGTTGTCCAGGGCCCACTGGAAATCAGTACAGGTGATGAAAAGAGACAGCATTTCTCATCACCCAATGTTCTTAGGGCTCCTGCCTCCCCAGGACTACCAAGACCTAAAGGACCCTCTCTCAGGAACAGAGCAGGAACCTTTGGGTGTGGGAGCCACCTCGTCTGAGATTTCCTGGCCAGTGTGCCATCAGCATGTACTTTAAATGTTTTTAAGCTGCATGCTCACTACTGGAAACTTTTGGATTACTGAAGTTTAGGATCACTCAGAAAAAGAGTAGTACTTTGGTGACGATCCCTATGGCCCAGCCTCCACCTCTGCCTTGTGTGTGCACTCTCCACAGCACTGCTGTTGGTCTGGAACCATGAACTTCATTCGCTTTTGGGAAAGGAGATGCAGGAAATTGACTTGACCCAGCAACACGCCCGATTAAAGCCTGAAAAAGCCAAATGCTTGGAATGGAGTTGTCCTGCCAGTTCTCACATCAGAGAATGGGGGAAAGTAATCTAAATCCTACACAGGGAATTAGTGCCAGAGACCTGTGCACTTTCTATTGTTGTCATTTAGAATCCCTATTAGGGCAATCACCCTTATCGCTGGCGCCACAGAGACGCCCCAAAGAGAGCTGCTCTGCTGGACTACTGTTTGGTGTTTCAGCCTGCACCCTGCTCCCAGCTGTGACCAGGGGTCTCCCAGAGAAGGAGGGTTTAAACCTGGGGATTTAATTCTGAAGAATGAGAGTTTCTGTTTTCTAGCACATAGTAAAACTGACTTGTGTGTGTGTGAGAGAGAGAGATTTGTTTCCACTTAACCCTTCTTCCAGCCTGTAGCAACCACAATAGTGACTGGTTGATGGGGTGCTGATGATAAGGAGTGAAAATTGTCTTCACCTCCTTCTCTGAAGTCTTTTGGGAGAGAGGATGGCTTGATGGATAGGCTGCTTTATTTGCAAGGTTGTATTCTTAAGTGTAAGTGACAATCAGAACTTAAGAGAAGAAAAGGAAGAGAGAAGTACAGCATAGGAAAAAGTCTGTTTTATAGGTTTTATATAATTGGCTGGTGGTTCTTTGAATCAGAAAAAAATCAGTTATTATCTCTCTTGCATCTTAGTTTGTTAGCCTGTTAGTGGTGGTAATAATCTTATGCTTGGAAGCATCTACTCTCTAACAGTGAAGAGTAATTTTTATTTTTCCTTTAGTCTTCTGAAATACAGTCCTGTTAAGTATTTTCTCCAGGGGGGTGTCCATAAGCACATTGCCCGTGGGAGCTACTCTATAACCCCTGATGATATTAATGGGGCACATTGTGGTACTTCCTTCCACTCACAAGTGAGGGATTCCCCCTCATGTCTGGAAGCTCAGTACCCTCCTCAGTCCAAGTCTTTCTCAGGAGGTTTGCATTGAAGTTGCTGTGAGGATTGCCAGACACACGACACATCTCTCGCAGAACTAGGTAGACTTCATATCACTCCCATTTCATAGGCCATTCTGCCCATGTTCATTTATACTTGTGCTGAATGTGTCATTAAGAAATACTACTGTTTATGTCTTTTATCACTTGGATGATCCCAGACAGAGATTAAAAATAAATAAACAGCTCCTCAAGACTTGAAAATGTTTCAGTTATGCAAGATGAATAATTTCTCGAAATTTGTACACCATAGGGACTGTAGTTAACAGTGCTGTATTGTGCATTTGAATGTGTTGAGGGCAGATCTCAAGTTACATGATTTTACCACAAATGAAACAAAAATAAAAGGGCAAAAGGAAGCTTTGGGAGGTGATGAGGTTGTGTTTTCACCATGACAGTGGTGGTGGGGGTGGGGGGTATGCATATGCCAAACTCATCAGATTGAGCACAGTATGTGTGGTTAAGTATATCAGTTATACCTCAGTAAAGCTGTTAAAAACAAGACTTGGAAAGGGGAAGCAGATGGGAAGGTTGGCAGAAATAAACGTCCCTGGATATCCCCAGAAAATACTATAGCTTCCAGATATAGGAGCAGAAAAGACACCCAGACCTGAAGCAATCAAGAAATTTGATCCACAGTTTAAAATTTAAATCTCAACGTCCTAGGGCCACTAAGGCTGATGTTTGGAATAGATGCATAAACCAAACTTATTTTTGTCTACAGATTGTTACATTTTAGATAAACCAGATTGTTACATTTTAGATAAACCACCAAGACCTCATTGGTAGAGTGGGAATGTAGTTGAACTAAGTAGGTTACACACTTTGACTCTAAGGTCGGTAGGCCTGTGTTGGAATCCGTTTACTTGGGGTGTGATTTGGGATGGGGTGTTTTCTCTCTCAGTGCTTCATGGTGTTTGTTTTGTTCTGTTTTGTTCTTACCTGTAAGGTAGCAATAATAATATAACCTAACTCAAAGAATACTTTGTGAAGTAATTTATGTGAAGTGCTTGAGGCACTTGCCTTGCATATGGCAAATGTTCAAATATTAATTACTAGTATTAAGGCAGGATGCCCAAGGTGATGAGATGGTTCAGAATGAAGAAATCACCAAGGAAGGGAACAGCAGGGTGTAGAGAATTTGAGAGGAAATGTGAGGAGAACAGAGGATAACACTGCAAAATGAGAAATACTGTTTTCTATTTTATAACCCCCAGTTTTGCAAATAAACTTAATATATCAAGGCCAAAGCTGTGGGTTACTACGGGCATGTGAAACCTGACAAATTCTCTAGTTCTAGTCATTAACGTCTGGAGAATGCACCACAAAATGGATCTGTAGGGTGAATGAAGTGCACCCTGTGATCCAGCAAGGAAGGGTGCCAACAAGACCAGAAGCCATGACTTTGCGGTTGTTGTGAATGTAACACACAGGTGTAGTCCCTCGGTCGCAATCCTCTATGTACCCCCTCAGTTTGAGGTTCTCCACCTGTTTTGTGGACTTTCCCCAGAACCTTCCCCAGAGGTGCAGGAGTGGCCTCAGCCCAGACCAGGGACCCATCTCTGAAGTCAGGTGGATAAAGGTTTAGCTAGAAACCACCCTGTGATCACACAGAGGCAGCCAGATGGGGCAGCTTAATGATTAGCATTCAGGAGAAAAACTGCACCCAGACCAAGTGAAGATGAGGAAAAAGATGAGAAAATGTTGGCTAGTTGGGCTGGGAGGGGAAAACATTGCTTCAGTAATCTGAGGTGAAGTTAATGGGGGGAAAGGGGGCATGACCATGGGACTGCTAGAGACCAGGAAATGATTTTTTTTCTTTGTAAATTCTATTTTGTGAGTCTGCCTTTTGGATACAAAAATAAATGAAGTCAGTCTTTGGGAAGGGGGGACAAAAAACAATGATGATCTCACCAAAATAACTGTTAGCCCTGACTCTCTTAAATCTAAGCATTTCTGAATAAACGAGAGTCCCCGTGTCTGATACTCCTAAAAGGCTTGTCATCTGGGCTAACTGCCTAATGAAATAAACAACCAACAATAATAAAAATAGATAACAGTTCCCTGTTTGTCTCCAAAGAACAACAAAAAAAGTAAGTTAATGGAAATGACTTTCTGGGAACACTAACATCAATATTTAGTATGTGATGGAACAAAAATAATGATAAAAATACCCATACGCATTTGAGAATAGAGGCTAATGGTCAGCAAGCCAAACTGCAGGGAGAAATTACCCCCCATTCACATGATACAACCTTTTCCCACCTCCAGTCTAATAGAAGAACAACTGTGGTGAAGTCGGCAGCAGTCACATAAGAAACAACTGTATTTTTAGACCTGTATAGTTCTCTACTACCCTCCAAACACTTTACGTATGTTAAGATAATTAATATCAGCCCTGAGTTGTCCATTGTGCCAAAGATGGGATGGGAAAATCCACTGCTCTTTAAAAAAAAGAGCAAAGCATCCCTATAAGGGTGGTTGACATTCTTTGTGAGTGAACTCTTTGCATTCCTTTCTTTGCCTGTGGAGTTTGGTAAATTCCCCAGTTCAAACAGTCCATCTTAAACCTTTTTTCCCTGACCACTAGGATTCATTTCTTCAGTCATCCCTTCTCCCCACCTCTCCTCCCAAACTCTCTCTACGTTTTTATCCTCAGTGAAGATAATAAAATATAACAGAAGGCACAGGAATTTCAAAGTTAGCCACCTTCCATTTCATCACCAACATGTGACGCACAAAAATGCACTGCTTGTGTGAACTTGGATGCAGTCACCAGTCTTTCTAGTGCTTGGTATATTCCCCCTTTCGATGGAAATACTAAATCATACCTACCCCATGAAGCCTGGGGATCAGGGGGTGGTTTGTCAAATGTCTGGTGGACACCACCTTCCAGTCTCTCTGGTCATTGATCCTCAAGCTCCTTGGCTGACTTTTTCACTGGCTTTCTTATCTAACCTCTAAATACCAGGCTGCCTTAGGGCTTGAGCCTGAGCCCTCAGCTTCTGCTTATCTATATTCTATCCTTAAGGCATCCTATTAGGTTCAAATAACAAATATACAGAGATTACAATCAAATTAATACCTCTAGCCTTGCCTTCTCCCCAAAGCCTGGTGCACTTACATGGCCAGTCACCTCTGTGACAGCTTCCCTTAGGTAGCTCAGACTTAAGTTAACCAACAGTGATAAAGACCTCTTTGTTTACCTCCCAACTTTGTACCTATTTCTCCTTAGTTATTTTTTAAGCTAGATAAATAATAGCTCAAAATAACTCTTTTTTTATTTCTTCCCTTCCTTTATGTTTTCTTCCTGTTATTTCTATCATCAAAATATTTCTTGAAATAACCTGCTTAATTTTTATTGCTACCACTATAGATTGTATTAAAATTCCAAACTATGTATTCTCTCCTCCTGTGAAGGGTTGACTGTGCCCACTCCCTGCCATGTAACTTGTAGCAAGTCCTGTGAGAAACTCTGACTTTCCTCCCCAAGGGCTGGTTTGCAATATGTGGTCATGAAGGTAACATGTGACAGGGTTCTCAGGTCTGCATCGTTGCTCTGGTTGTGCCAGCAGGGGGCACTAGTTACCTATAACCGGGGATTTCCCAGACAAGTGTGATGGAGGAACAGGCAGCAGAATTGTTGTGAGTGAATGTCAGACACAATTATGATGAGGGGGTAGGGAGTAGATGCTGGGTAAGAGGTGGGGTGTGGGGCATAAGGACATGACAGCCAGTGGTGTAGAGGTTCTGGCAGAGTTCAAAACTGTTGGAGTCCAGGCTCTACTACTGGCTGCTAGAAAAAAATTTTTTTTAAACCTTGAGAATGAGATTATAGAAAGTTGAGATGATAAAATTTTAAAAATGCCTTGGGAGTGAATAAGATGGGATTAAGGACCAATGCCATTGGAGGTCAGGAAACCAAGGAAGGAAGAGACCATGATGTGGCTGTCTTTTCACCCACGTTGCATCAGCAGACAAAGGGGTGAATCTCTGGATAGCTGTAGCCATTGGCGCGTATTATGTTCATAGGTGTATCTGCATGTGTGCCTGTGTGAACACATTGGGCAACTTTTCCTGTAGGGTCCTTTTTTTTGGATACTGCTACACTCTTTCCGATTGGTTCTTTGTTAAGTGAGTGTTCCCTTTCCCATTAGGGTGGTCTGAGCTACCACCAACTCAGACACCAAGGTGACATGTTGGATGAATCAGCCCCAAGGACAAAGGCAGGTGCACACACACACACCCATAAACCTTGCAGATTTCACTAAAGCCCTTCTAAATATAGCTGTGGTTGGACTTGAAGGGTTGAACCATGTCTTACTCACAATTAGGCTCCCAGCACATGGCTCAGCATCTGGCACAGAGCATGGACTCCAAGACCACTGGATGGTATTTCATTCAGTTGCCACCCATGAATCCAAGGAGCAGAGAAACAGGAGAAATCATTCAGCAATGCTGTAATGAAATATAGAACTAGCCTTAAGAGTACACATTGTGCTTGGTAGATTTCAAGACTTTAAAAACACATTGACTTACTAGATTCCATGAACAATGCCCTGGGTTATAGGTGATGTTTATCAACTGCTTCAGTAAAAACAGTGTCTCTATTAATAAGTGAGAAAGTCAAGCCACAGCCGACACTTGCAAGACTGGGACTAGATAAACCTCTGGTTCTCTGGTCATGATTCTGTGCTCAGTGCACCATCTGGAGAAGACATTGTGGTGTAACAAGAAAGCCAGGAGTCAGGTTGCCTGCATCTGAGTGCTGGGTTCGCAGTACGGCACGGTTGCAGGAGAGTGGGCCTTGGGGTCAGGCACAACTTGATCTAAGTCTCAGCCCTGGCTCCACAAGTCGTGTGACTTTGGGCATGATAACACATTTCTGTGCTGGTTTCTTCACCTATAACAAGAAAGTAGTTACAATCAGTGCATGCGCTTTAAATTGGGGTTATATGAGATAACATGTGTCATGCTTGGTGCAATAGTAGGTATTCAAGAAAAAACCTTTCTCCTCCTCTCCCTCCCCTCCCCCCACTTCTCCTCCTCCTCCTCCTTCCTGTTTGGTCCCCATTAGTCTATACCAGGCATACCATAAGAGGTGGAAACGTGGCTTTTCTCATTGGCCTGATGCACGTGGGGTGCAGTTAAAAATGTACTTGGAGAGGAAAGGATGTGAAACCATAGACCTGCCTTCTAGGTTGTGCTGCATCAAATAGAAGGGAGGGAAGGGTTCAGGCAGGGCAAGGAGTGATGGGGACACCAGTGATAATAACACTGAATCCAAAGATGCAAAATTGATGAAACAATGGCCAAGAGGGAGTGCGACTGCACTATTCAGATGTTTTCTGAGGGAAAAACCTGGGTAGGGGTGAGATGCCCGGCCACACCTGGGGACCTTCCACACCATAAAGTTGACACTGAAGTTAAGACTCAGGAAGACTCTCAGTGCCTTGAGACTGGTGGGAAGTGTAAATTCACAAGTGCCAGCGAGGTGCCGTGTGTGACAGCCCTGTGACACGTGAGCTGTCACAGACACTGCAGCTCTGAAGGAGGTGCCTTCAGAAGGAGATGTCATTTAAAAAAAAATTCACTTCAGTCTACATCCTATGTCTTATGACCCTGAATATCAGTTGAAGAGAAAGGTTGTTACTGGATGAGAGAAAAACATGGGAATAGTACTTCACCAAGACTTTGTTCTCATTTCTCATGGCAAATTCACTAATTGTTTTTCGAGTCAGTATCTTAGAAAACAAAAGTGAAGGAAGCTCCTCAGGGCCTAGCGCAGCTGGAACTGGAAAAATAAAATACAATTTGTTGAATAATAATGGGATTTTTTTTTCTTAATTGGGGCAGAAACTTGATTCTGATTTCCCAGTGTAAAGACACTAAGGAGCAATCACTTGATGGACTCAGAGAACCATTGAATGAAGGCTCTGCAAATCATGAAGTCTGTTCTCTTACTTCATCAGTAAGATGACTGAGGTGCAGGGAGGTTCACACACTGGCTTGAGGTTATCCAGTGAGGTCACTGGATGACACCAGAAGAAGAGCACACAGGACAAGAAAGCTGGGTACATACTCAGCTTCTACACAGACTCACTCTGTTCCCACAAGTGGACCTTTTGCAACAGGCAAGTTCCTCGGTTTCCCTGTATAAAAATTAACTAGGGGGGGCTTGATGGCAAATTTTCACTGGACCTGGACAAAATTGACTGTGTTTTTGGTTTTATAGGCATTATAAAGCTTTAGATACCCATCTTGTTTCTGGAAAACCTCAGCTGGGCAAGTTGGTCAGGGTCTGACAGAATTGCCCAGCCAACAAAGATGTGCCTGTTACCGATGTGATAAATGAGGCCCAGACAAACTAAGTCACTAACACCACAGTTACACAGGAAATGCATGGTGCTGGGGAATGTGGGGCCCTGGCTTCCTGCTTTTGAAGCCTTTTCCTTCTACCATGCAAACTGGAGTTGACAAAATTAGCTCCTCTTCACTTGCAAGAGGAGCTGAACTTTTCAAACAGCTACATTTGCAAATGTCAGCCTGGTTGCTGGTGGCTGCTCATCTGCAACCACCAGGATTAGGGTCAGGGTAAGGGTCAACAGGTGCTGTCAGGGGCCTCAGCCAGGCAGGTGACCCACAGGTACTAGTAGGGCTTTCCTTTCCGCCCCCTTTCCGCTGCCTGTCTCTTTTCAGAACCCTGAGGAGTCATAGGAAAGCCTGAGGCCAAGGGAAAACTGTGCATTTATTTAAAAATTTCACAGTAGTTATAGTGGGAGGTAGTACAGGCATGTGCAGGCTGCATATGAGATTGATGCTTTACATTAATTTTAATTTTTTAAGATAAAAACTATAAAGCATATTGATTTTTTTTGCATTAATTTTCATTTTTTAAATGTTGCATCAAGATATCCTGATTAGTGAGTGTAATCAGGACAAATAATAATTTTGTGCCTGGGATTCTAGATTGGATACAATTCCATGCTTCTCTTGGCATACTGCTGTAGCCTTTGGGTTCGTTGTGTCAAAATTAAAATAAAAATTGGTACATAACACCTATTTTCCAAAAGACTTTAACCTACACTTCCAGATTTAGTTTGCATTAAGAAGTAGACTCAAGCTATCATGAATGTAAGGTCCACGCGGACAGGGATTTTGTGGGTTTTGTTCCACAAAATTTAATATAGACTTAGCAGAATGTAGGAGTACAATTAATATCTGCTGATCATATAAATAAATGCAGTAAAACACTGCAGATTTTTTTTATCATTTCTGTCCTAACATTTTATTTAAATTCTTTCCATTAGAGTGCCGTGGCCCCATAACTAAGCTCTTGGCAGATCTTTGAGAATTGAGTTGTCCATCTTGGCTGGCTGCTCAAGTATTCTAAGCAGATGAAGAAGACAGTGGTGATTTTAAAACAATCCACTGAAATCCTAGATTTTAAATGCAGAGTAGTTCACATGCTAGTTAGTTGATAGCCTTGATCAAGTTTCCCCATGTTTCCAAACAGAAAATTCTTTACTTCTCATCTGGCCATGATAAAGTTTTGACAGTTTGACAAGGAATAAATAAAAAGACATGACAGTAGACTTTTTATATGTGGTAAAGGTAGCACAAATTTAAGACTGATTACCAATTCTCTTCAGAAGCAAAAATCTTCGGATTTGTACTTGTATATGAGTGAAATGAGGGTAAAAAGAGGGAAGATGTGATTTTGTGCCCCAAATTGTAGAATCATGTCGGTGGCCTTTTTGGAATGACTGGGCTCAGAGGGCTTTCTTTCCTACACTGGCTGACCTGTAGTGAAGGTGCACAGGCCTAAGTGGCTCCTCTGGAAGTACTTCCTGGTGGGGAGAGTGGGGCTCGGTCTGATTCTCTTACTCTCAGGTCCAGAGTCTGGAGTGTTTCCCTTCCTCATTGAAAGCAGCAGTTGCCACCAGGGATTCCCAAATCATGCCATGAGCATTCTGCCTCTTAAATTATCACCAGCAGTAAATACTCTGCAGTGAGATTTTAGCTGATGGCTCAGGTGGTGCTTTGCTAAGCAGCAAAGTCTCCAGCTTTGTTCTTTTAGGGTCCAATCCGATCCTGCAGGGCCAAAGGAGAGGAAGTCTTGTTGATTTTCTTTCCTATAATTCGAACAGGTGAAAGCCAGCAAGAAGCAAAGATACAGAGGAGGAAGCTATCATTTTCACACAAGAATTTTTCCCCCACAGTGAGACTGACCTTGGAGTTGGGGGCAGGGGTGGGGGGAGTCTTGGGCCTGAGGCAACCTGAAGTAGCCTGAGTTTCTGGATGCCTTTGAAGTCAAGGTTGCTTGTGGGTAAGGCAGCAGGTTTGGAGGCTGTGGGGATAGGGGACTCTTAGGGGGGCAGTAAGCCTCAGAAATGTGGTCCAGGGCACTGGTTTAGTCATTGGGCCCGAATGAGGGGGAAACCTTGCAGCCTGTTACCATCCTGTTTCCAGCCCACTCTCCTTTCCCATGTTTACTCAAGTGACATTCCTCAAGGGTATTCCTTTGCAGCCCTTCTGCTTTCTCTGGTTATCATGTGATGATTGAGAGGAAATTTTGCGTAACAGTCTTACCAGGAAGGTCATATTACTACTACATTTTGCACATGCAACTACTGAGGCACAGAGGGGTGCCTTCACATTCAGTCTGAAATAAGGACATTGTTCCTTGGCTTATAATTATATTAAAGCTGTTTCACAAAGACACACACACAGCTTTAAAAAAATTAATGGTGAGTGCACAGAGTTAAAAGGAAAATGTACACATATTAAAATCATTAAGAAAAGATATTTTATGTAATACCCTTCTCATACCTTTTACTTCTACTAATACTTTGTTTGTAGGTATATATGTAATAGACACTTATACAAAAAGTATGTATTTTTTTTACAAAATACCTCATATTCCCTGTTTGCATACTTGCCTCTCTATTTTTGGAGGGTGTCTTATTTCGTCAAATGAGAGTACATCTTTAAAAATGGGTGAAAATGATTGGCATAAACGCAGTGCATGTTTAAACACTGAATGTCTGGTCTGTGGCCCAGCTCCATGAACAATAGCAGCAGTGCCCTATGGCACAGGGGTGGCCAACAGAATTTCAATAAAGAAGGGTGATAGGTGATCGGAGGTATTTCATATTTCAGTTTGCTCTTGGTTCTCATCATTTGTTCATTTAATGGTACAGCAGATCTGTATGCAGCTGCTAGTATGTGCTTGGTACAAGGCTTGGCAGTGAGGAGGCAAATTCTTATGGTGAAGTTGACTATTAATAGAAGAAATAGGCTGAATACTTGTACTATGCTGGACATGCTGCTTAGTGCATTTTTATGTTTTCATTTTCTCCTATTTAATTCTGTGAACATCTTTTTAATTCTGTTAGCAATTTTTTACCGAGAGGAAAACTTAGAGAGCTTGACTAGCTTTCCCAATGCCACTAAGACATTAAGTGACATCACTGGAATTCAAGGTCATGTCCCCGTAAGGTCACAGCTGATGTCTTCCTTATTTTTAGAGCATTTGGCTCTTCTAATGACCATAAACTACACCAATTCATTTGTTATTTCTTCTTCATGTTCATGTAAAATTGGGTGCTGTCTCCATGTGGAATAAGTGCATAATAAGTGTGCAAGTGGTGAGTGTGAGCAGGCCTATAATATTGGCTGTTAGACATGTGTATGAGTATCCTTTGACCCATTTTAACTGATTTAACTCTACTATCCATTTGATACCATTAATTATTTTGATTGATCACAGGTCATTTCTGATACATGTATTTGCTTCTGAGTGCCCAGCAGGCAAGAATCATAGTTTATTACACTTTCCCCTTAGGTCTCCTTTTTCATAATATTTATTGAGCATTTAAATACCCTGTATTGTGCATGGCACTGTGTGTGGAAGACACTGGATTTGTGGCACATACCTTGTCCTCAAAGAGCTGATGGTCTCCTAGGGAAGACAGACATATGCGAGGAGACCAAAGCTGTGGGGTGAGTGGTGTGGGAATAGGCAGCAGTGAATCCTGCCAGGGGCTGGGAAAACACATTGTTTCCAGTTATCATAACATCTCCACAAATTAAAGCTTCTTTCAAGTCACTGCATTACAGATGAGAAAACTGAGCTTTCAAACCAAGCCCCTGTGATGTCTCTGTGAGTATGTGAGCCCGGCACAGGAGCCAGCTGGTTCTCACTGTGTAGCCTGCTGCATGGAGAGGACCTAGCTCTGGGTCCCTTGTGCACAGACCTGCAGTGCATGATGTTTCAGAATCAGCCCGGGAGAAAGAGCACAGCTGAGGATGGAGTGGACTGCAGATGGTTAGGGTCCACCTGCATCTGCTCTGCCCTCTTTATATTTCTTCATTAGGAAAATGGGATTTCACTTTTAGCTGCATGGGGTTTTCTAGCTCTGCTCACCAGGGCTGTATTTGGCGTGCCTCTGAGAGGTGTCCCTGAAATAGAATGTGTCTCAGTTGATATGAAGTGGGGTTCTGAAAGTCTGGTGATTTGGGGGACCTAAGTTACATAAGAAAGGCAAATATTTCTATTGCAGACTTTCTTACTGCCTCTTTAGAGTTGATTGTAAAGCTCCAAAAAGTAGAAGTTGTGGGGAGATAATTGGATCATGAAATCCCTCTTCCTTATTTTTTATAAAAAAAATTTCCCACAGGTCAATCAAAATTAGTGCTACTTGGGCAGGAGAGGTGAGAAATATCAGAGAACCAGGTTAAAAGCATGATTTGCAGTCTCCAAAAAAACCTGGGTTCAGTTCCTAGCTGTGCCACTCGCTTGCTCTCTCCTTTTCCATAAATAAGACAGACCTGCCCTGGCACTCGGCCAGTGGCAGGAATAAGTTTTACTCCTTGATTTGTACAGCAGGGGGCTAGAGAGGGCTGGACATTTCAAAGGTGGTGTGACACTAAGTTTATAAAAACCTCCCCTGCACACCCCTCCCAACAGCAGGGTGGCCAACTGAATAATTGAGCCCAACTATGAAGGGAAAGGTTTATAGTTTCTGATACTCTGTGTGTTTGCAGCTGGCTAGTTCTGATAACACTCTTAAATAACCCCTTTCACCTTTAAAGCCTCACACATTTGCTCCTGTTTACAGTTCCAAGAGTTCTATTGCTGCAAAAATAGCCTAGCTTTAAAAGGCATTACTTTTTTTATCATTAAAAGAATAAAATTGCCCTGTCCAGAGCCTTAAAATTTAGGAAATAGAAGCCCTGTTGGTGTGTTTCATTCACTGTGGCCTAGACAGTCATCTCTCAGTGAAGAATAGGGTAGCTCTGTCTCTGTCATTATAAAGAACAAAGAATAAAACTCCCTGTGTGGATTTGCCATATTTGGGTTACCCCAGACCTTACATATGTGAGAGCCCAGGATTAATCTCATATGACTGTCCTGAGCGGCCCCGGGGATTAATCTCATATGACTGCCCACCCAGCATGTCCGGCCTGTCATTCTGTGAAGAATAGGTGCATGTAGTCCACACTATCATCGCCTTTTATTCTGAGCATCCAATGGAAGGAATAAGATTGGGGATTCTGCTAACATTCAAGGAGATTCAGGTCGATCCACAGTTGTCTCAGGTTTTAAGGAGGTTGCTAGTGGGGAACATAGGACTGAAGTAGAAAACAGTCAGTGTGGACTGGAGTGGGGATGATGGCCCAGTGTTGCATGTGTGTGTAGGGGCTTAGCAGGCAGAACAGTGGCATTAGTTCAGAAATAGTTTCACGGGGAGGTGGGTGGGCAATTGGATGAGGGCTGGATGGGTCAGTAAAAAGGTGTTTCATCGGGTTCCTTTTACTGGCAAGAAAAAGGAATTTACTTACAGTATCCCAAGTAAAAATAAAGTTTTATTACAAGGACAAGGTAATTTTGCAAATTTTAGATATAGACAGAAAATCAACCAAATATTACATGAATGGAAACTGAGAAATAAAATTCTTTAGGATCCAGAGGTGACACATTCCAGCATCTGTGGATACTTGGAACCCTATTTATAGATCCTCAAGAATGTCTGTCCTCTTGACTCTGAGAGGGGACAGACTGGTAATTCTTTATCTTGCCTGGGCCCTGCTAACGTGGCAGCCTCAGGCCTGCTTTGAACGAAGCTCCTGTCTCTGTGGCCAGAACCCTTCTCACATCATTTGCCACCAACCTGCTTACTGTTGACTTCCTCCCCAGACAGGGGCGCAGGGCGCGTCTAGTCAGCTTTGCCCAGGGATGGGGTCCCGGAGTATAGACAACTCTTGGCTCCAGGGGCCAGAGACAGGCTGTCTGTATTATCAGGAAGAGGCTCCCTTCCAAGGAAGATGACTTGAAAACCACTAGTGCAAAGTGTCACACCAGGTTTGGGGAAATTAGGGCAGAAACATTGAGAATGTGAAGAGCATCTCCTACCCTAGGGTAAACAGTGGTCTAAGGCTTAGCTGAAAAGGAAGAATTCAGCGACATTGGGCATGGCTTTGAAATTCAAGGAAATGATGAATGACTAGGAAGAGAACAGTACTGTAAATATGAAATGTAAGGAAAACATGGGTAATGAATTGTTAACCATGATGACAGGGATCATGTTAAATCTTGACATGTGGTAAGACATTATCGTTTTGTGTGCTGAGGGAGTCTCTTAAATTTTAGATCTGCAGGCAATTGAGCAGAACTGTAAAGAAACTTTATACACTGTGCTAATTGACATTCAAGGAAAGAATCTGGTTCTCTATTGAATGTTGAAATGCCACAGCTTGATGGAAAAGAGGTCAGGTTCACGTTTCAAATCTGGCTTTCATGTTGGCTGGAAGGCATTTTATTTAAGCTCTTCTTAGCTTTAGTTATTTAATCTATAAAACAGGGGCAATGTTTACATCTAAGAGTTGTTTTGAGGGTTAATGGTATAATATAGCAATATAGTCTATTGTAGTGGACAGTGTATGCTTGATGTTTTATAAATGTTAATTTCCCCCAATCTTCTTTAAATTTAAGTTCATACTAATTTTCTTTATAAGTTGCAATTTTTTGAAACTATGGGTAGTTTTAAAACTCATGCCAAACTAAACATCATGAAAGGAAGGGGTAAGGCTCTATGAATGGACCAGAGGGCTGAGGGGCTGGCAGACTTTGAAGTGGCAGCAGCACTGGACAGTCTGTGCTCGCTGAGGACAGAGGCATTCTCTTGGTTTGAAATTGGGTGGAGATGAAGCGAAATGACTCAGGCCACAGAGCACTGGTGTGTTGCATGCCTGTCCCTGAGAGTTTCCATTCGTCACTCTTTGTGAGCCCCTATGCGTGGAATGAGTGTCCAGCTTTTATAGACTCCTCAGAATGGCAGGGCTGACCGGACCTCTCTCCTCACCTTTACAAAAGCCGAAGTTGCTACTTGGGCAGCGTGGCCTCACAGTTATTCACGAACGATGTCTTAGGTTGTTGCCATGGGTTTAGCATTTCATGCGATGCAGCTGTGGGATTAAGGGAAGGGAAAGGAAACTCCTACCGTTGATCTTCTGCTTGTCCTGCTGATGGCCCCAGCCTATCTACTCTTGTCCCTATAGACTCTTCATGCTGTGTCTTTCCCAGGGATCTGCCCAGATTGTCACAGTGATGGAGCTGGACCCTGACTTTGGTGCCATTAGCCATGAATGTCACAGAAAAGCAGCCCTTCTCTGCAGTGCCCTCTTAGTTCCTATGACAGATAGAACTATGGTAAATATAAGTCTCCTTATGCAGATTGAATGGTCCCCCCTGCTCTCTGTGCTTTGGCCTGTTAGTCACCAAATTAAATTCTGCCTTGGAAAGAGTCAGAAGCCTGCAGGTAGCTTTGTTTAGCAAATAATGAGGAAACCAAACTGAAAATTGACATACTTCATGCTTGTTATACAGACATATTCCATGGACACTGTGGAGGTAGTAACATATACAAGTCAAATATTTTTAAGTTTTATTTTGTGTCACCTAGTCCTAAATTGTGCCTCTAGAGCAGGACTCAGCCATTATTAGTTGGATGAGTGGATGCATTTTGAAGAGCCCCAAAGAATTCTGTTATGGAAATAGTAAGGGCTGGAACACATTAGCCCCCAAAGACTTTCACACTCAAGTTACATTCCATTTCTTTAAAATTATTTTTGCATTTATTTTAACAGCTTTGTGGAGGTGTAATTTACATATCATAAAATTCATCCATTTAAGTGTATTATCATTAATGTTGCATTTATTCTTGATCCAGCTTTTGTCATACTGAAAGGAACATGGACTCTCTAGTGTAATAAAGATTAAAGGTTAGCATCAAGCTGTAACTCCCCTGGGAACCCAGAGAACAGTGCTTTCTTGCAAATTCACTTGGTCTCAGAACCCCCTTCGCTATTTTTTCTCTTAGAAGGCTGGGCTGCTGGCCGGAGGGCACCCCCTGCTGCCAGGCTGTGGAATGAAGTTATGGCCCCACACAGTTACAATACATACTTGAAAATTCTTACCTGAACAGCCTAGTGGATCTGAAACCCAAGAGTGTTTCAGGTGCAGATTCCTGGGTTCCACCTCGGAGGTGCCTGGCTCAGGAGGGCTAGAGCGGGCCCAAGCAGCTGTGTTGTAGACAGTGCCTGAGGGGGTTCTGATGCGGCTATTCCGAGAGATTCTGAATGAGTCTTCAGCCACATCAGAAGGGTTCTGGGTCAGAAATGTTGGCTTTATTGGTCCAAGCAGTTCTACTTTTATCTGCGTAACACGGTCCTTCTAATGTATCTAATTAAAGACACAAACACTCTTTATTCTTGACCCAAAAAAGGTATAAGTATCATATGGATACATAAGGAAAAGTGACTTAGAAGTTAAATACTTAGAATCTTCTTGTAAAAATAATTGTTATAATCATTCCCTATCTTGTGTGTGTGTGTATATATATGTACACACATATATATGTATATGTATATATGTGTATCTATATCCACTCTTGACAGTGTTACCTGAATCTGGGACCCTGCTGGGAAACACAGGGAATGGGAAACTGCAGCCTGGGCTAGAACATACAAACTCCCAGTGACTAACAGTCTCCACCCACCTTGGTTAAGGCAGGCTTTCCTCTTGACACAAATAATTAGCTTTGGAAATAAAAGTTGAAGTAGAGACCCAGGACACTAGATGAGGAGCCTGCTTTGCATATTCATATATTCTGCCAGGCACTTGCATTATGCTTTCTGCTCAGGGACACATTTGCCTTCATTGTTTGTCCCAGCCTCCCCTATTCTCACAGGCTTCTGCCCTGTCAAGAGACATGCAAAAAGGCCAGCCAATCTGCTCTTGAAGCTGGAAGAAATCGCTCCCCTCCAGTGACCTTCCTAGGTAATGAGCAGATACGGTTTTCTAATGTAAAGGGAATAAATCAAGGGACCTTTCAGGGAGCCAGGGCAGTAAAGGTGGAGTCCCAAGAGCATCACTTCCAAAAGCAAAGGGCAGAAGGACCTTTCCCTGTATATCAACTTTAGACTAAGAGGAGATGGGAGACATTCGCCCCCCAGAAGGGGGCAGGGTTAAAATCTACCCCGTCCTCCCCCACTCCCATCTTTCTCCGAGTCCTAGAACAAATCCAGGAGCATAGCACACCTTTACAGGATGTTTCCCTGGCTGTTATTTTCTGATGATTAAGCTGATCCAGAGTTTTGAGAAGGGGACTGCTTGTCGCCATTAGATTACTTTAATTTTTGGCTGTATACTCATTGCAGGTGCCAGGTGGGTTGATTCTAAAGGCGTCTGTGGTTCTGCAGAGCAGGTCTGCTTGGCTTCACACTTTTGTCGAGAGCCATTGGTCTCCACAGAGGCCAGTGGTGTTAGGAATGGGGCTGGAAGTGGGAACACCAAGTGTCACGGGCCAGGAACACTACTTGGCACAGACACATTCACAGGGCATCTCGGCCTTGAACCTGTTGCTGCTCACCTGGTCCATTTGTTGCTTATACAGCTTCATAATATACCAAGGAGAACAAGAATAAAGACAAGTACCATGTCTTTATAGGGTACTTGTAAGTACCATGTGACCTCACTTATATGTAGAATCTAATGAACAAAAAAAACTAATGAACAAATAGAAAGAGGCATGGAGACATGGACAGACTGACCATGCTCTTCACCAGAGCATCAGAGGGGAGAGGGTAGGAGGGGACTGGATGAATTAGTCAAAGTACATATATGTATACCCCGTGGACACAGGCAATGGTGTGGCATTGCCAGAGGGAAGAGGGAGCAGGGGCTGGGAGGAAGGGGGCAAAGCAGGGACAAGGGGATATCTGAAATAGTGTCCATAAAAATGGAGAAAAAACAATAATCATATAGAATTTTGATAGTAACTGCTGTCTACTGAGATCTGTGTGTCAGGCATGATACCTCATCTTTCTAAATATATCTGCCCTTAAAGAGCAATATTATTAGACCCATTTTACTGTTGGTGATATAGAGGTTCTGTCAGTTTAAGTGGCCAGCTCTGGTCCACCCATGTATAGAAACTACAATACTAAGTGAAGTGTTATTTTATTTACTTAAGGCTGTCTGGCCCACAGTCCATTCTTTTAAACATACATCTGTGCCCCAGGATGGATAGTCATAAATGGTCTACAGAGGGGCTGTGGAGGGTTGAAACGTGCCCTCACAGGCGGCTCTGTTTTTGTCTGTACCTTGTGTGGGAACCAGTCATTTGGGCTAAAATCTTAGTCCAGGGGAGATGGCACAGAGAGCTTAGTATTCTGAAATCATCCCCGTGTGGGTCAGATACTAGCAATTGTACTGGACTCTCCCCGCCCTCCCCGTGTTATCTGGAAGGAAACTGAGACATGAGGGGGAAGTGACATGTCTACAGCTGAGCCAAAGCTGCAGCTTAGGTCTGTGGTCTTTATAAGCCTCTTCCTCGAGTTGATGGCTAGTTATCTTTTATTCGAGGCCATTAAATCATCTTGTTTAAGACAGTAATACCCATTTATGTCATCCTTCCTGTAAGATCTGGAGAACTCCAGGCTCTCTGCTCTCAGCATGCTAGATCAACAGTAGAGCTGGGACGGGAGCCCACGGTCCATGCTCTTCACCAGAGCACATCTTCCTTCTTTTCTCCCAGAAAGTGCTCAGATGCTTTTTCTCCTCCCCTCACCTGTGTTTTTAAGAGAGAAGGAGAGAAACATCAATCATTTGCCTTTTGCATGCATCTTCACTGGGGATCAGACTCAAAGCCCGGGTGTGTGCTCTGAAACTGTGATCTTTCTTTCTCTCTGTAGAATGATGCCCAGCCCACTGAGCCATGCTGTCCAGGGCTTGGATGCCTCTTTTTCGAAAAGAGTGTGGGGCTCCCTAGTCTTTGTTGATCTTCTGACATGCAAAGGGCAGCACAATGATCAATTTGGCCCCTGCTGGACCCTCTTCTGGTTATTACTCTCAGTAGTACTTTCTCCCAGTTAAGGCCTCCCCTTATGCCTCTTCTCTCTCCTCCCTAAAGTTTAACTGCACTCTGGATAGCATGAGTTTTCTAAAGTACACCTGGCTGTGTCCACTCCTCCTGAAAAGATGAAGTTCAGTCCATGTCCTTCTTAATGTGACTCACTCAGGACCCTGCAAGATATGGTTCTTCTTTGTTTTTTCCTGCTCAAATACTATTGATTAGATACTTTATAAAAGGTGTTCAAAAAAAACCCAATAATGACATGGCTCCATTTTCTAGAGAGTTGCTGATACCATACACACTATTTTGCATTTTCTTCGCCATTAAACAATATAACCTAGTCATTTCCCTATGTCAACACAGATCGACCCTGTTCTTTTCGTCTGCTCTGTAGTATCCCGTTTTATGGCTGTGACCACATTCCTTCAGCTATTGCCCCGCCCCACGGGTTCACCTTTGGATGGTTTCCCAGTTGTGTGTGTTGTTATTTTCACTTTTAAAAACAGTGTGGCCAGGAACATTCATTAACATTCTTCTGCCTGGGTGGCTCCATTGGTTACAGAGTCTTCCTGATACACCAAGGTTGCAGGCTCAGTCCCAGGTCAGGATACATACAAGCAGTAAACAATGAATGCATCCATAAGTGGGCAAGAAATCGTTGTGTCTCTCTCTCTTTCGTCATTCAATCAATTAAAAACATGCTAGTGGAGCTGCAAAATAAATATAAAGCAGTAGGATTTGGGGTAAGGCTTATGAGAATTTTAGACTCTGTAAGATTTTGCTAAATTATGCTCCACATGACATTGATCAGCACTGGAGCAGATCTGTTTCCAGCAGCTGCCCCAGCAGTGCTGAGTGTTTGCTAATCTGATGGGTGAAATGGTGAAACATCACAGCTCATGTTTTATTTAAATATCATTTTATTGTTACACATCTTTTTTTTTGTTCATTGGTATGCATACATCTTGGGATGCTGCCTTAGCATCAACTACAAACAATAGCTTTTTAAAAAATTTTAAGCAAATCAAGATACAGATAGGATTACCCAGACAAAGAAAAGACCTTAAAAAAAAAACGTTTTAATCACAGGTCCTAGAATTTTAGAAATGTTCATTTGACATTGAAAGACTGATAACCTATTTACAAAGCACCCTTATGTATTTATCTAAGTTGTTCTATAATAATGTTTCTTAGGCAGCACTTTATTACCTCAGTTCAATATGTTATATGTATGGAATACATTAACTTCCACCTATATGCTGTCTGTTAATCACAGCACCGTCCCAGCAGCCCATTGCAGGGAGGAGTTAATGTACCATATATGGACATTCTGGAATCTGCGTTGATCTCCATGTGCATGGTATGGCCTTGGTGAAGACTTGAAGATGAAGCACCACCTTACATCTACATAGTGTTCACTCCATTAGCTTGGTGCTGTGTCCCCACAGCCGTACCTGTTCCAGTTTTCCTGGCTTTCTGCATATTCATCTTTCCACTCTTTTTGGATGGCTGTTTGTAGCCTATGGGTTGTGATGTGCTGGGTGCTGGTACAGAACAAATCTGTTTCTGAGATATGTCTTCATCCAGCCTGGTGTTTAAGCTGAGGTTATTCATCCTTCATCTGGTGTGAGAGGGATTCCCCAGTATCCCCTCAGGGAATGTGTTTGGTTCAAATGATGTGGTGACAGGAGAGGAAGGCAGAGTATGCCTTCCCCGGTCACCTTGGGAATCCCTGCTCTTGGGATCCTCCCAGGCCCATCCTGTGTCCAGGGCTCAGTTTGGGCAGGTAGGCACCCTGTGCCCCGCAGGCCCCCAGCTGATGTATATTCTTTTTAAAAGACTGACATTACAGGTGGCAACCTTTGCCCACCTTCAAAGGCATACATGTGTTTGAAACTGTGTTTAGGGAGAAAGGAAATGTGAAATCCAACTCCCTTTTGTGTTTTATGAGGAGCAGTTGTACTTGTGCTACTTTTTTCCAGTGAGTGCATTTTCTGAACCAAACATCAAGGGCATATGATTAGATAAGGGACAGTGAATTGGCAGTATTAATGGGCCAGAATATTACAACATTTACATGCACAATTTTGTAGTATTCACATATAAAAAAAATCTCTTAAGGACAGAATAACTGTCTAACATTTTTCTCCCCCTTCTTCTTCCCTTCTTTCCCGCAGTCCTTCCAAAATCAAGCCACCGTGTATGAGACTATTCTCTCTGCTCCTCCCTGACAAGACCGTCCGTTTAAAATCACATTATTCCATGAGCTTGTCTGCCCTTCTGTGTACATCTGTTGGGAGCAGAGACTAAATGCAGTTAGAGAATGTTTATGGATCTATTTATATAGATGCTGTGTGAGTGTATTATATGGTCTCAGTGTGCCCCTTGGTAGCCCCAGAACAGGGATCTTCCAACCCCATCTCCGTCCGAGCTGTGCTCGCCAAGGAGTCTAGCCAATAATGAGGCACCAGACAAATGTCTAGGTCAGTTCCAAGGAGTTTTGTTTGCCACAAACTTGCTTAGGGACACAAAAGAGTAATCGGAGGCAGGCAGCCAGGCAGCTTTTCTCATTGTAGATCATATCTAGTGATCCTTTACTGAGGAGAGAGGGGGCAGGTGCTGCTTTCTCCTCCAGAGAACACTTGTGCATGTGGAATGCCGAGCGTCAGGGCCCGGGACCTCTGAAGCACAGTCAGCCCCTGCATCTAAAAGTCTGCTCCGGGGCCCGCTTGCTTTCGGCTGCCAGGTGGGAACCACTGGGAGAGCAGGGTCTGCTGTGCCTCCTAGTGGAGTCTGGCCGAGACTGTCCCTCATCTCCCGTGCTATGACCACAGCTGCTCCCTTCCCCACTAGGGAAACCTACACCAGGAGCACGACATTACTGGCTTCATTTCAGCACCATGGCAGTGTCCATCACACTGAATTATGACAATAAGTCCAAATGTTATTACTTTCATAGTGTGAGACCTTTAAATATCGTGCTTTGTGTTTGTACAGTCGTAAACACTATTTTTGAAATTAAGTCAACAGCTTGAAGGGAACGTTTGTCTTTAAAAGGGATTTGTGCTTACTCACAGTTTGAAAAACATGGCCTTAATTCATACTGACATCTGTTTTGTTTTGTTTTTTAACACCTGCCTGTCTTACCCAACTAGAGTACAAGATTCTTGAAGGCCGGTTCCTCAACTCCCATGATTTTGAAATCCTGGTGCCCAAAGGGATGTGTGGGTGGAGCTGATTGGTTAATGGTACTGTCTGCAAGTGTGTGCTGGCACCTGTTTTGTTTTTGTTTGCTCTACAGTCATGTATGGATTGAGACAGTTGTGCCCTGTGGTGGGATTTTTGGCAGGGAGAAGGCACACGTTTAGACTTTACTCTGTTTGTTCTTGGGTCCAGAGGACTCCTGACCCCATGGGTTCTTGGCTGACATTCCTGTGGGGTTTTGACATGCACGCCCCTCCCTATCGCACAAGTATTCTCACATCCCGGAGGCATCAGCGAGCCTGCCCCCAGTGCCCCCTCCCACTCCGGGGGGTCAGTGGTGGCTGTGTCCTTTTCCTGCTGCTAGTAGCATGACTATCCTGCATGAAGTGCCTTCTTTGTTCCCTCCTTTCTATCCCTGTGTAGTGCTCTTTCTGCAGGGCTGACCTTTTAGCTTCCCTGGCCTTGTCTGCCCAAGAGAAAGCAGTCTGCCCTTCCCTTTACCTCATGCCTGTGGCTGTGCCCCTTTCTCTCCATGCCTCTTACACCCGCTGTTCCTCTTCTCAACTTCGCATTGTCTTCCCTGCAGCACATGGGGAACCTTACAGCCAAAGAGAACCAGGGATGGTATGTCACAGAGCTTGAGATCTATGGGAAACCTTTCATTGCAAAANCTGCAGGGCTGACCTTTTAGCTTCCCTGGCCTTGTCTGCCCAAGAGAAAGCAGTCTGCCCTTCCCTTTACCTCATGCCTGTGGCTGTGCCCCTTTCTCTCCATGCCTCTTACACCCTCTGTTCCTCTTCTCAACTTCGCATTGTCTTCCCTGCAGCACATGGGGAACCTTACAGCCAAGGAGAACCAGGGACGGTATGTCACAGAGCTTGAGATCTATGGGAAACCTTTCATTGCAAAATGATGACATGGGAAGTTGCATCATCTGTGTATTTGTCTGAGGAAGGGGCACCAGATGGAGAAAATATATCTTAGTGGACTTTTATATTGGAGTCTGCTCCATGGAGAAGACAAAAGTGAAAAAGGAAAGGAGGGAGATAGATAAAAGGCAAATACAAGTGGAGAGTATTTGGGGAGTACGGCTCTTGGCTGCCTCACTGGGAAACAGAAGTAGTCAGTGCATCCTGTCCCTGTTCAGAATTGGAGTAACAACATTCAGCACACCGCAGAATGGGAAGTGCGGGAAATTCAATCCCATGTCTCCTGTCAAGTCCAGGTTATCGTTACAGCTGAGAGGCAGAGAAACGGGTAGCATGGAGAGACCATAAGAGGGGAGAGCCTTTTCTTGTTGGGTTTAAAGTGAGCCAAAAATAAATGGAAGTGGCAGAGAAAAGGTCTGAATTCCAGAACAAATCTCGCTGGCTCTCCTCTAAGGGGCAATGGGCACCAATGCCATTTCTTAAAGACCTTTTGTTTTTCAGAGATAAATTACCATTTATTTTAGATTCACCTCCAAATTCCCATCTTCCAGGTAGTCTTCCTATAGTGACTACCCTGCCCTCTGTGCACCTGCATACTTACTTGCCCCTTTATCTTACCTTTCTGTGCATGTCAGCTTCTTCTCTTGTGCTTATGTTTCTTTTTTGTTTTGTTTTAGTTGCTTTGTTTTTATTTTTCAGTCCCAGTTTACAATACAGTACTATTTTGTAATGTTAGTGTCACAAGTACAGCATAGTGACGAGACAATCATAGTCTTTGCATATGATCTCGCCTCCACCTTGATAATTCAGGTTCCCACCTGAGACCATCCGTAGTCATTATAATAATACCGACTCTGTAAAGTACAGTCCCCATGCTGTGCTTTACATCCCCATGATAGCACTTCTGGGTGTTCATCTGAAGAAACCCAGAACACTGATTCAGAAAAATACCTGCATCCTGATGTTCACTGCAGCATCACTGACAATAGCCAAGATATGGCAACCCAAGTGCCCACCAGTAGATGAGTGGGTAGAAAAGCTGTGGTACATTTACACAATGGAATACTACTTGGCCATAAAACAGAGTGAAATGTTACCATCTGCAATAGCATGGATGGACATAAAGGGTATTATGCTCATTCAGAGAAAGATAAACACCTTATGATTTCATTTATATGTGGGAACTATGGAGCAAAATAAACAGACAACATAATAGACTCACAGATACAGAAAACAGACTGAAGTTTGCCAGACAAGAAAGGTGTTGGGAGCTGGGTGAGAGGAAGGGGATTATGAAGTTTGAACTGGTGGTTAGAAAATAGCGCCTCTATTTCTTTTCATGCTTCTCTACTCCCTGCTTGTAGAAGGCAGACACTGAATGCTTTGATTTTTAGGTTTTTTTTTAAAAAAAGATTTTATTTCTTTTTAGAGGGGGAAAGAAAGGGAGAAAGAGAGGGAAAGAAACATTAATGTATGGTTGCCTCTTATGTGCCTCTTACTGGGGACCTGGCCTGCAACCCAGGCATGTACCCTGACTAGGAATTGAACCAGTGACCCTTTGGTTCGCAAGCTGGCCCTCAATCTACTAAGCCACAGCAGCCAGGGCTGCTTTTAGCTTTTATTTTGTTCTCACCTCTTTGTAGCTCTTGCCCGACTTGCTGCTGCGCGCCAGCTTTTCTCTAACTGACTTGTCTGTAGCCCAGAACTTTGTCCTTACTGAGGGTGGAGGGGGCAACATGCAAGAGAAGGACCCGTCAGCAGGGATAGGCCATCTTGACACTCTGGACTTGTTTCCAGAGATGTGACTCCAAAAAATGGTCACCGTCAAAGTGATGATGAAATAAAGTGGCCAGAGGCTGAATGCCATGGGCAGGATGTCCTGGGTATTCTCAGTGGAGAGCACCTCCCTGCTTCCCGCCCCACCCCCCCAACCCCCAAGCTCCGCACAAGAACATCCAGAAATATGTGAAAGCATTAGGGTCAATATCAAGTTTTCCAATTACTAGAGGATAGGATAGGTGCATGGAAGGAGAGCCGTTCAATGTGGTGGGATCTTGCAGGGTAGACAGAGAAAGGTAAGAGTCGTGAAACTGGACAATAGGCAGAAGTCATCTTACAAAAAATGTAAGGAGTTGATACTGTATCAGGGGGGTAATTGGAAGCCCCTGGAAAGTTTAAGCAAGAATATGAGCAGTTCTGATAGCTCCCTTTGACTATAGTTTGGTCCAAGGCAAGTTGACCAAATAGGGATCCAATTATGTCTTTTTTCTTCTCCATCCTCCATTTATTTTGCTGTGACTAATTACGCAACAACAGCTTCTCAGAGAGTATCATATCTTGGGTTTTCAGAAATGGTTCATTAGGCATAGAATTTATTGATACATATCAATGGGATAAAATTTGCTCTGCATTTATGAATTCATATCATTTCTGGTGTCTAGGCAAAAATGATTCTTACAAAAAATGGTAAGGATTTTAGACTTTACCAAGGGGTTAATTGGAAGCCACTGAAGGGTTTTAAGCAAGAAAGTTGCCTGGCTCCTGAAACATCGGAGAGAAGGCCTCGTTTCCCCTGGCAGATTTCTCACCTAGGTCTTTGCTGCTGTCCTTGCTGAATCAGAGTGACCGATCCATCTTCTCTCACCTGAATTTAGCTGCGTGACTACAGGTCAGATGAGCAGGGAGCATTGGTATTCCAGTTCTCATGCCCAAGAAAATGCTGGAATATCCTGCTACGAGTTAGAGGGGTGTCCTGATTTCCACCAAACAACTGCTAGAGTGACAGGTACTTCTCTCTGCTGCTACTTTTGATCCCCTCTTGGGCAGGGTTTGTTAACTCTGATCTACAGAAGAGCATGCCAAGGCTCAGTGGCATTGAGAGACTTGTCCAGTGTTCACATAGCTGTGGTAAATGGAAAAGAAAATGGTCGTGTTTGCTTTACATGGTCTCATCTCTCTACTTTTTTTGGGGGGGTCCTTTTCTCCATTCCTAAAAGTTGGCTGGGCTATATCCTCCTAATCCCTCAGGCTTTCTTGTCTTTTCTTCCCTACCCCACCCCACCCCACCCCACCCCACCCCACCCAACCTGTTCTCTTTATCTGTCCCATTATGCCTCAAAGCTCATCTGTCCTTTCTAGTTTCAAAATATGAGTGTACCTGCCACAGACACCTCTGTGCTCTTTCAGGAAAGAAAGAAACATAGTTCTGAGTTTCAGAAACCCAGATTCTCTTCCCAACTCAGATCTTGAAGTGTAAGGCAAGTGATTCTGGGCATTTTCTTGCACTTCATGGAGGTCTTCTGGCCCCATCTGATGCAGAGACTAGCACCCTCCCTCTTTCCTTAAAGTGGCTTCCGCATGCTCTTATGGTTAAAACCAAGAACTGTACTTTGGCCTCCAAAGCCCATCCTGGTCAGAGGTCCACACCCCTGCCCCTCCCCCTACCTCATTGGGTATCAAAAGGGCATTTGTTTCTTGTGTTCCATCCCCACTGGCCTTCCTTTTGATTTTCAAACACTTCAAGTTCCCTTCTGCTGCAAGATCTTTTTGCACAGTCTCTCTTTGCCAGGAAACCTCTTACAGCCCCTCTAGGTAACACTGGCTCATTCTTATGTCAGTCATGTGGCAGCTTCTTTGTCCAGGATGCATTTCAAGCTCCTGTACTAGAATAATAGGATTGCTATATGCTTCCACAGGATCTTGTATGATTCCTTTGTAACAGTGGTCATAGTTACTTGCATTTACTGTAATTGGTATGTTTGTCTCACTCAGTGGACTGTGAGCCGCGTGACAGAGACAGCCTGGTTTTGGGCACTCTTGTCACCTCAGAGCACAGAGGCAGGTGCCCCCACAGGCGTCTGCTGGAAGTTTGAGTGAGTGCTGTGGATTTCACAATGGGCAGCTCCCTGGCCCTTTGATTGTTCTGACCTCTATGTCAAGAGTCCACATCTGCAAGAATTTAAACTAAATATATGGGTCTGGACTGTATGATCAAATTTGGTATAGGTTTGTCTAAATTAAAGGAGTTTTAAATTATATCTTCATATGGAACTGTGTTAGTATTCCCATCCATTCAGAGCTCTGTATTGAATCCAAAATGTCATAGCATTCATGCTTAATTCTGAACTCCCAACTACTAGGGCATTAATGCAGCAGGCTCACTGAAGTTCGTTGGCCAGTGGAAGGCAAGTGTTACAGGAAGGAGCAGAGAATTAGTGCACTCTGATGGCTATAAGCCCAGGCTCCATCATCAGACTTCTTCAGATCAGACGCTGCTTAGTGGAGTGTGACCTTGTATGAATTATTTAGTTTTCCTCTATGTTTGTGTCCTCACGTGAAGACAGAAGTAATAATGGAAACTCCCACCTAAGCATGATAAGGATAAACCAATATAATCTTTGCATCAAATAAATGTCCAATAAGTGTTAGCTCTTACATAATTAAAGGGTTAATAATGTGATTAAATTATTAAAGAGGTAATAAATATTAATTGACTTGCTTCGTCATTCCTCTGAAAATCACAAACCCAGTCTCCTTTTGCAACAGTCCTGTTAGTCATGATTCTAGATGATGTTTTACTTACTTTTTCTTTAATAATGTTTTTATTTTTTAATTATAGTTGATGGACTATATTATATTAGTTTCAGGTGTATAACACAATGATTAGACATGAATATAACTTACAGAGAGATTGCCCCAATAAACCCAGTACCCACTTGGCACTGTATGTAGTTGCCGCATATCACTGACTTTGTTCCCTGTGCTGTACTTCACGTCCCCATGACTATTCTGTGACAACCAGTCTGCAGTTCTCTATCCCTTCACCCTTCTCACCCGTCCTCCCCAAGTCCCTTTCCTTCCGGCAGTTGTCAGGATGTTCTCTGTTCTAGATGACATTGTAGACATTCATCGAAGATAGGGACAAAGACTCTTGAAAGGTGCTACCATCTTTGACAGAAAACAGCCAAGTAGATTCTTTTGAGGAGGGGAAAAAGCTTGGTGACGCCACATTCTTTTTGATGATCTTCACGTGATTCTAATTTCCTGGCACCTCCAGTAGGAACACTTTCTGTCGTCACTTTTTAAAATCACAGACACCTTCCACCATTATGCCTGGGTGCTTAGGGCAACCTTATAACCTTTCCTAAAGGAAGAAAGGCACCCACTGTGACATTTGGAAAAATGAGGTGTGCGGTTATTTTTAGACTGACTGAAATAGTAGCAGCAGGTTTCCATTTATAGGAACTGTAGGAACCTTCTGTTTCTGGGAAGAGAAAATCACTTCCATGAAGTAATGACTTTGCCATCGTCAGTGTCACCCCGATGATGATTACCTACCTCTTTAGTGGTCTTTGTGTTATGCCATTTTGTCTTTTTAGTCTTAAGAGAATGAGGCCCTAGTTGTTCTTTACGCTTTATCATTTCTTTGTTCTCGGACTGGAAGAAAATGAGAAACAGGGCCGACTGCCTCTCGTGGCTAAATTGTTCCTGGCTAATAAAGCTGCAGGAACTGTGCTTCAGTGTCTTCCATAAATCAGCCGTGGGGAACACGAGGTGCTGAGAAATGGAGGAGTGATGTTTAATCATCACTTGCAGGAAAGCATTAGCTAGCTGCACACCTTCATTCCGCTACTGGCCCATTCGTCATTCCCCAATCGCTGGATTTCCCTCAGACCATTAGCATTTCTCAATGACTTTCTAAATGCAGAGAAAAAACCACAGAAGGGGGTGAAGGATGGAGGGATGTTACAGAAACGCAGAACTGAGAGATGCCGCTGCCTCTCTCCTCCTGCTCCCCTGAATGTAAATGGACCCATGGAAGAACAAAATGATCAATAACTAGGCATGCCAGATGCTAGCAAGAAGCCTTTGCCTCTTGCTGTCTCCTTCCCTCCATAAAATGAATAACCCTGCTCCAGCTAGGTGTGCTTCCTTGGGCAGTGAGTGCACAGTGCTGCCTTTTCTTCATTGTCACAACCACGTGATGGACACAGTTGAGCGGTTAGTGGAAGACCTCTGGCTTCGGGAAGTTAATTGGGTCTCTCCAGGTTGGCTGCCCTCCATCCCAGAGAGGGAAAGCCACCACTGGAAATTCTGTAGGATCTACAGTGAGTCAGGTGGGAAGTTCAGGAAAACTGAACCAGCTCATTGACTGAGCAAACGAACTGGTGATCACCCTTTATAAAAGAAGAGAAAAAATTGATTTAATTGTGATGTGTAGACAGCTTCATTGGGTGATCTTCAGGAGGAGGAAGGATTCTAGCCTTGTCTTCCGCTTCTGCAGTGTGCTTGTTGATTGTGATGCATGTACACAAAATGATTTCAGGTTTTGGGTTTTTTTCACAGCCAAGTGCCCCGGTCCTTACATTTGAGTCACTGATTAATTGTGATCACGGGACTCAGAAGTCCTCATCTGCCCTGTCAGAGGCCAGGAGGCCAGCAATAGCAAGAACATGTCCACTGAGGATGCACTCTGTCTCAAGTGCTGGAATAAGGACCCTGACACACACACACTAACAGAGTTAATTTGCACAACTGCACTATAAAGTAAGGATTATTTTCCTAATTTAATGGAAAAAAACCTGGTGTTAGCACTAGTAATTTTCCTAAGTCCATGTAGCTTAGACAGGAAAGATCCAAGTTCTTTGGGCCCTGAACATTATAGCACGTGACAAGCCCTTTGGGAAAAGAAATTCTTGCAGGTTTTGGTGAAGGGCTGCTCATGGGGCCTGGGAAGGTGTGGGGCACTGTAGCGGTGGCATCACCTGCTCCAGCATGAACCTGAGTCCACTCAGCTAGTCATGGAAGAGGCTGATCTGATCAGTGCCTACTGAGATCTGTCTTGTAGCGACTTTCTGCACATAGAAAAGATGGGTGCCCTGACAATTTGAATTCAGGTGTGGGGGAAGAAGGAGCGATTTTAACATCCCCATTGTTGGACAGCTTAGGGGAGGGTGAAAAAGGAATCCTGGAGCTGTCTTTCCAACTCAGGAATCATTGCTGGTTATTGTAAAGCTCTGAGGGAAGAAGCCGTGACTGGCAGGTCCTGGACATCTATCTCTGCAACAGAGCCGAGTTCATGGAGAGGGGATGGAAATGGGAGTTGGGGGGCCCAGGGCTCTAGCATACTGGTACTGACATTACTGAGCTGTGTGACTTTGGAAAAGTTAAATTTTGTTTCTTCAGCTGTGAAATTAGAGTTTTACTATAGCTGTGGAATTCTGTGATTCTGACTCAGCATATTAACATCCATGTAACCTGTTGTTGAATATTTATGGCAGAGTTGAGCCTGTTTTATTTTTTGTTTTCAAATCTTATTTATTTATTTATTTTGGAGAGAGGGGAAAGGAGAGAGAGAGGGAGAGAAACATTGATCAGTTGCCTCATGTATGTGCAATCCAGGCATGTGCCCTGACTGGGAATTGAACCGGCAACCTTTTGCTTTGTGGACATCACCCAGTTAACTAAGCCACACCAGTCAAGGCATAGCTGACCACGTTTCAAAGAGAATATCTGCCCATCATCCAAGTGAAGTGCGGAGAAAAGGGAGAAGGTGGAGGTTATTTGGTTAGGATGAGTGAGACAGAAACAGAGTGCAATAAAAACTACTGCAGTGCTAAAAATAGGGTCCAGTATCTGACCACATACAATCCAAGGTCACGTGATTATGTGCAAATGAAAAGCGAGGGTGAGTAGCAGAAGATGCAGCAGTAATTGTCCATGTGAAGCTTGAGTTTGCGTGAGCATGGCTGCCTTTTTGTCCTGTATTCCCCTCCCATGCCTGCATTTCATTGATAACAACAGCAGCAGCAACAGCTGCTACAGTAACCCTCCAGATATTTATGGACTGTGAGATTGGTGTTTTATGTCTATGGACACTCAGGGTGTGGTTCACTCAAGCAATCTCCTAAATATTTTTTCCACAGGAAAAATATTCTGGATTATTTGCAGATTCTTAGGGTGATTCTTCAGTGATTCTATATCATTGAAGAGCTATTTGACTCAGTGGCTGAGGATTTCTGATTCTCAATAAATAGAAGCAGAAAATATTGCTAATGGGATCCTTTGGGCTCAACAAGTTAGAAAAATAACAAGTATATAATTATGCTATTTCAATGAAAAAATCATATATATATTTAAAGAGGGTTGGGAGATAGATGAAGTGACCGGGATTTAAAGGTCTATTTCTAGGGGGTCTATAGGGCTTTAGAGATCGTGGTCCCTGCTTCTTTACTGCTATTTCACTTCTGATCCTGTTTTGTTCCTTTTTTGTCAGTGGAGGTGAATGCCTAACAAACTCTCACCTTTCTTGGCCAGGATTATTGTCACTTCTCAGGAGGTGGGTCAAAAATGAGATGAAGACCGGTATTTTTCATGGGTAGGAAAGGAGTGGACAGAAAGCTTGGGATGGTAAATGGGAGTACCTGTGACAGAACTTACCTGACAGAGAAGAGCAGAGGGGGAAAAAGGAGTTGGCATGCTGTGCAGTCCCTCTGAGGAGTGAGAAAGTGGGCTGGGTTTGAAAGTGACTGCTACTGCTTATAACTATTGAGCCTCACAATATACTTGTTTCCAGAAACAAGCCAAGGATTGGGAGCAGGGAGTGGATAAAGGCAGAAAGAAGCAAATAGTAGAGGCTGTGATATAGGGAAGTACAAACCTCTAGGCACCGTGGCTTAGTTGATTAAAGCACCTGTCTAGCATACAGGGAAGTGCAAGATGGGAACCTACAAGCTGTTTATGGATACAACTATATGGAGTAAACGTTCTAAATCATTGACAAGAGAGGAACATACTATTGCCAGATAAGGTTACCAGGGAGGCAGGATAGAAGACATGGGTGAGGGCATTGGTGGACATACTTAACTGAGTATGTCTGATGTTGTGTGCCTTCATGTGTGTGCACGTGCATATTTAAAAAGGATGTGAGACAAACGTAAAATGCTAACCTGGGTTAAATCTATAAAAGGGGAATGTGAATACCTGTTAGAAATGTCCCATGCTCCTTTTTAATATTATTTTAAAAATAAAAATTGACATTGACTATTTCAAAATAAAATTTAAAAAGTAATAATGCATCATTTATAAGCTACAAGAATGATGATAATAGTGTAGATTTGATAATATACTCTACAAAGACTTGACTTTGTAACTTAAATTTCTTAAAGTTGCTTTCCCTCAGTCACTGAGGTCATTAGGAGGTAACATGTCTAAACCATTTATGAACATGATGAATTTTAAGATTTGCAGGTGAACATGAATGTGACTTTTTATGTTAATTTGGGCCCTCTTTGAACTGGGTGAATGTAGATTGTACAGAAAACATCTGATTAGTCTCCACTCTAATGAACCTATTTCCAGACGATGATAAAGAGCACTGTGTCTCTATAATCAGTTGCTCTAGGAAGCCTTTGATTCCCCAAGGCAGGTGTTTCCATTGCAGGTGGGAAGATGTAGAGGTGGGCGGGCTTGTGTGCTTAGAAGAAACTGGAGGGGTAAGAAACTCAGTGAGGCCCACAGGGTTTATCTTATGACAGGTTCTACCCCACTTAACCATGCAGGTTCTGCTAGGATTGCATGGGTGGTTTCCACAGTTGAAGGTGACTGACCGACTGGAGACCCAGGGGCAGGAAAGCATGTGACTTGTATTTTTCTGACAGTTGGGATTCTTTGTATCCAGTTCCCTTGTCCTATTACCCTATGCTCTTTTTTTCCCCCCAAATAATCAATTTGTTTCTAATAAGTATCATGTTATTGGGACGGATACTGGGGCACACAGATACACACTCAACCTGGATACTTTCATCAGGGCCCTCACAGTCAGTCTAGTGAGAAAGCGAAGCTAAGAAAGACAGTCAGTGCACAGTGTGGTGGGGGTGGGGGAAGGAAGGACACCCAAGTTACACCTTGTAGGTCTCGCTCCCATGCTGTACCACCTCTTAGAGTAAGACCATGTCATGATTCCATTTACAAGGACATTGACTATTTTTGCTTGTGTGATTGTTTACATGTTGTGTATAATGTGTTTCCTTTAGACCAGATACTGTTTTGTTTTTTTATGAAATTGTTGATGTCTAACCTGAGAATTTTACAAGTCTCACTCTATGTCTCAGACATGTTAATAATTGAAGTCATCATTAAACACACACAGTGAAATTATTTCCTTCAACATTTTTACTTCATCTTAGACTCATCAATTATAAAAGATACAAAATTTATATGAAAAGATAGATGGTCATATAAAAATGTGTCTAATATAGGAGGACCAGTCATAGTGATTTATATTTCAATGCAGAGATTCCCTTATTTATCCATCTATCCATCCATTCACTCATCAAAAATTTATGGAATATTAACTATGCTGGACACTGCTCATGTACTAGAGATATAAAATCAAAAAGGCATGTTCCTAACCCTCAAAGGTTTCTCAGTCCGTTGGGCCTAAGCAAATTCCTATTTCTGCCACTGTGGTGAGGATCAGGAAGCATGGAGAGTAGAGGCTCTCTTTTATTTGGTTAAGCCAAGACTGTGAAATCAAATGATCAGAGATAATAAGAATTTTTTTAAAGAAATAATCTCCTTTTCTTTAAAGAAAAGTCTTGGCAAAATTTTTTTTTAACACACTAAAGACTCTGCTCTGACAATCTACCTTTGTCAGAATTGTAAAAAAAAAAAAAATGGGCTAGGTAGAATAGGAAAAGGAACTATATAGCTCTGATATGAGGATTTAGGGTAAGTTGGTAAAAAGGATTATTAAAGTTTAAGTAGGAGACATGTATTAAATATCAGGCTTGTTTAAGAATTAGCAACAAAATGTCCAGTTGTTTCTAATGCTTGCTTCCCTTGAACTGTTTGTCACTAACAGATGTCAGTCCTTTAAAAACATAGTCAACAATGTAAGTGAAGTTCAGACATATAGATATATAGATATATGTAGAGTACTGTACAGAGATGCATCCTGAAAATCTAGGGAAAGCGGTACCCCAAACTAACTTATGGTCACCTCAAGTGTAAAAGCAATATTGTCATAACATGTGAAGGCAGGGACATGGACTAATTGACCTGTGCCTTGTGTCACTATAAATTATAAATTATTCTGAAATAAGTAAAGTGAAGCTAGAGAAAGATCCCTTTTCTTCTCCTCTTTGCTTTACTGTATTCCTCTTAACTATAAGTGCTTTAACATATTTTAATTGTTAAGTCCCCTAATAAAAAATGCAGAGGAGACTTGTTACCCCTGCCTCCTGCCCCATCTCTTCCCCTCCCCCCCCCAACTTCTTCCCCTCTCTCTGGAGGGGATGACGGGCAGCTAGACTCTGTGGTTCCCCTCCTGGAAGGGACCCGATCTGTGTGCAGGAGCCATGCAGCCCCCACCGCCTCTNTTACTGTATTCCTCTTAACTATAAGTGCTTTAACATATTTTAATTGTTAAGTCCCCTAATAAAAAATGCAGAGGAGACTTGTTACCCCTGCCTCCTGCCCCATCTCTTCCCCTCCCCCCCCCAACTTCTTCCCCTCTCTCTGGAGGGGAAGACGGGCAGCTAGACTCTGTGGTTCCCCTCCTGGAAGGGACCCAATCTGTGTTCAGGAGCCATGCAGACCCAACCACCTCTGGGGATTGGTCCCCTGGAGCTGACATGACACATTGCTCTAGTGGCCACTTCAGCTGTGAGTAATAAACTGGCTTTATCTCTGACCTGCAGGTCTCATGTTATCTGGCAAGTGGGTTACAATCTGGTATCTTTCACAGTGTCTTAACAGAACACCATGGTTTAAATGTTTCATCTCTTCAGCCATTCACTCATCCAATGGCTTTTTTATTTACATTAAAAATTTTTTTTAGTAGAAGGAACATTGGTTGGTAACATTATGTAAATTTCAGGGGTGCAGCATTATACATTACATCTGTGCATACTCCTTCATGCTTACCACCAAAAGGCTAGCTTCCACCTGTCCCATCATTTTTAAAGAGCACCTGTTATACCCAAGAGACTCCTCTGAGCCCAGGACACAGCAGCTGGTGACATAGTGAGGCCTTGACTTGAGGGGGCTCCCATTCCAGGGGATAAGTAAGTGATTAACAAGTCTCAGCACATTAAAAAGCTGATTTGTATGTGCCTATAGTGTCTGCAGAGGGAAACCAAGCAGGCCAGCGTGGTAGACAGAGACTTGATGTAGGGCAGAGGCAAGTTTGGACTGTGGTCAGACAGGGCCCTCTAGGTGAGGGAGCTAAGTATAACTCAGCAGTGGTTCTTATTTGGGATTAATTTTGTCTGCTCACCTCCCCCTACCCCCCTCTGAGAAACATTTGTAATGTCTGGACATACCTGATTGTCGTGATTGGGGGAAGGTGGGATGATGGGCTAGGGGTGCTGCTTGAAATGAAGTTGTGACTGAGCACCACCTCCCACTTCTCAGACTGAGCATCAGACCCAGGCTTGACCTATCTCTGTCCCTGTCGCTTGCGAATGTCCCCAGCCACAATAGAGAGAAGGAGGAAAATCAAAGAGGCCCTGTGTCAGCTGAGATGGGAGCGGTGTGTTTGAGGATGTTATAGTCAGCGTTGTTGATTGCTGCGGACAGGTTTAATGAGCCATGAACCGAGAAATGCTAATCAAATTTCTCGACTGTCGATTGCTAAAGTTTGTGTGCCATTGGTGACCTTAGGAGCTGTTTCAACAGAGTGATCAGAGAAGTCAGATGAAGTGGGTGGAGGAGTAAGTGAGGAGGGAGGAAATGGAGACAGGTTATAATAAACCATACTTTGAAACCATAAGCCCTCCACATGCGAAAATAAACCAGCATCAGCTAGATGCATACTTGCCAAATTGAAATTTGGGGTTAGATTTGCCTAGGTTTCCCAGAATCAGCACATTTATGCTTGGTTCTTCGTCTGTGGTTCAGTTATGTTGAACCAAAATTATTAAGTATATACCCTGCTTTAGGGTCTTGGTTATAGAGCTGAGCAAGATGTGATATTTGGCTTTGAGGAACTGATGATCTAGATAGGGAGAGAGATTTGCAAAGGCAGGATTCCTGTTCAACCTGGTGATACAGCAAAGGAATACAGAGGAACTGCTCCTGAGGGGATGAGCCAGGGCCTCCCAGAAGGGGTGACAGCCGAACTGCATCTTGAAGGATATGTAGGATTTAAGTTTATCTCTTTGGAAGTGTAACATGCATGAAGCCAATTCATAAAAAAGTAGATGGCAGTACAGCTAGCCTTCATGTGCCTAATGGAATAAAAATATAGAAAACTAGCCGTAAGGTGACTTATCCTTGTGACATGGCCTAACCACCACTAGGGGCTCTGCATCCACTGAACAGGGAAAAGGCAGAGCCAATAGATAAGTATTGAAAAGAATCCCTCCAATGCTTATCTCCATGGGGGTTTCAAAATGAAACACACCAGCTCCACAGGGAAGCCTCTGACAGGTGGAAAGCTACTTGACAAGCCTTAGAAAAGTAATAGATGGGCTTTAACAGGAACACACAGTCACAGAAAGTGTTCTCCAAGGTGGGTGTGTTGGTGGGACCCATTGGCCCACATACAGAAATACTTGTATATTAGAGCAGGTGGTTCCATCCCAGAAGACTTTGCCTGGCAACGGTAACCAAGAGCACCTGCTGCTTCAGTCCTGAGAAAGAGCTTCAAGTGTAGGAAATCTTAGTGGTGTGTGCAACAGGGAGAGAAGATGCTGACCCTGAGCCCGATGCTCTCATCTGTGCCTCTGTTCCCACTCACCTAGGGGAGCAGTTTCTGACAGCCCAACAGGTCACCAAAACAGAATTGGTCTCCTCACGCAAACTTAAACCCCGTCTCTGGCCTCCTCATCTGGCACGTGAACACCAGTGAGGGGTGGCTTCAGTGAGGATATTAAAACAATGTTAAGGGTCATTACAGAACAGTTGGGACATAGGTACAACAGAGTTTTGCACACACTCTTGGTTTGCCTTTTGTTTCATTCATTCCATTTATTCATTCACTGAAGAAATCTTCTGTAGCATTTTTTATAGATGGGGGGCACTTTATTGAACAAAACAGGGTACCTGTGCCCAACCCCTTAACATCTGCTTGAGATCGACAAAGGCATTTCAGTGCAGTGTGATAATCACCACCACAGGGAACCTTAAGCACAGAGAGCTCTAAGGCAGAGAAGCAGAAGAGGTAGGTGCCCAACCTTTGAGGTGCTATGGAGGGCTGATGGAGTGGGGGAGGGTAACGAGTAAAAAAGACTAAGGTTCATGTTGAGGACAAAGAAGAGGATGGTGCTGTATGAAGGGCTGATATATCAGGGCCAGGAGACATGAGCATACTTGCTGAATGACTGATAGCTTGGGGTTTAGAGGGCTAAGATGAATGAATGTATTAAGCTGGGGATGAACTTTTTAAGCCTCTGCTGTATGCCAGAACTTATGCTGAGCATGGGATGCACAGTGGTGTGTGAAGCAGATGTGACCCCTGCCCTTGTAGAGCTTCTGAGACAGACATTACACCAATTATTTGGAGATTCAGTAGGATATCAGTATGGAGCACAGAGAGAGGGGGGCTCCAGGCTGGGGGTTACCCCGGAGTTCTGAGGCAGTAAACCAGATGGCGGCAACCAGATGGCAGCAACTTCCACCGAGGCTGGGTGGAGTCAGGAGGAATGAAGTCCAGAGATGGTAGAGATGTAGAGGTTGCAGGACGCTGTGATCAAGTGCATGAAGTAGGATGAAAGAAGCAGCTGAGATCTGGTGACCACAGACTTCTCTGGGTAAAGTGACATGATAGAGTTGTCTGTCCCACGGAGAAAAAAAGAACCCACTGAAACTTTATAAATCATTCGGTGTACCTCAGAATTAACCCCTGCTGTGGGGAGAGGGGACATACAGAGCCAAGGCCCCATTGCTGCTTGGAAATTGCTGTCAACACCCCACCCTGGCCGCGCATATGCCCGAGGTAGCTGATTCCTGGGTGGCTGCCATGAGGAAGGGTAGTACAGGTGTAGATGCAGAAGTCCATTCAAAATGGTATATTTGGGCCTTTTCATGGGCCAGAGCTTCACTGGCAGATTCTTCTTATATATTTTCACTCATACCGGCAGGTTCTATATTGAGATTTTAATTATGAATATTTCAAATGCAGAAAAACATGCAGAAAATAATATGAAATACCTAATATGTAGCCATCACTAGTATTTTGGAAAGTTGACTTTGTGTCACCTTTGTTTCAGATATCTTTTTTTTTTTTTTTTAATTTTTTTTTAAGATTTTATTTATTTATTTATTTATAGAGGGGAAGGAGAGAGGGAGAGAAACATCAATGTATGGTTGCCTTTTGTGCATCCCCTGCTGGTAGTTAGCCTGCAAGGAACCGGTTTGCAACCCAGGCATGTGCCCTGACTGGGAATTGAACCTCGATCGTCTAGTTCGCAGGCCTGCGCTCAATCCACTGAGCTACGCCAGCCAGGGCTGCAGATATCTTTCTTAAACATGGTAGGCATAATGAAATCAATCTAAGTCAGTGAATATCATTCCATATACTTGTACATTCACTGGATACATATGTATCCAGAAACAGCACGTAGTTTACTTTAAAAGCTTACAGCGTATCATATTCAGTCATTTTCTATCTTTTCTTCATTCAAAATGTTGCTCTGGCGATTTCTCTATGTTGATAAAATTGGATTCAGTCCATTTATTCTAATAGCTGTATATATCTCACTGCATGGATAGTCAGGGTTCGTAGATCCATCTCCTTTATTCAGAGGCCATAACTTGCTTTCTACTCTTATTTGGTACAAAAGTTTCTCTGTGTGAGCAAGTGTATCTTTATCAAAACCTTCTGATATCCATGTAGTTACTTTTTGACTACATGGGTAGTCTGACAGCTAAATTTTGTCACATTACTCTTTTAACATCCATTTTTTAATAATTAGGTTGAGAATTTTTCTTCCATATTTTATTAGCTGTTTGAGTTTTTTCTGCCATAAGTCACCTATTAATAAGCTTTGTCTATTGTTCTATGTGTTGTCTCTCTGTTTTTTTTCTTAATGATTATAGAAACTTGTCTTAATCTAATGGAATATGACTTATCATTTTTTCTTTATGGCTAGTGCTATTTGTGTCTTTTCAAAGAAATCTTTACCTACTCCAAGGTCATGAAGCTATTCTCTTATGTATTCATCATAAAACTTTATTGTCTCGCCTTTCACGTCTGGCTCTATGAAACACGTCTAGTTATTTCCATACATAGTGTGATGTAGGGCTCAAGGTACATTTTCCTCCCATTTGGATGTTTAACTAGCACAGTATCATTTATTGACAAGACTGTCCTTGCCCTTCTGACACTGAAGTGTTACCTTCCTCATAAATAAGATGACCATATATGTTCAAACCCATTTCTGGACTCTCTTCTCCTCCTCTCATCTATTTTGGTCAATATCACACTATCTTATTATAGCTTTATAATAGGCCTTGAGATCTTCTTGGGTATGTCCTTCGATTTTGTTGCTCTTCTTCAAGATAACCTTGCCTGTTCTTGGACATTTGCATTCTCATATAAAAATTTAGAATTTACTTGTAAAGTTACATGGAAAGTACATTCTGGGAGAGAATTTGCAATCTCACAGGGTGAAATCTTCCATTCTATGAACAGACAACATCCTTCTAATTAATTGTCTTTTAAACTCCTCTCAGTAATTAAAAAAAATTCTCACTTCAGAAGTCTTGTACAACTCTCGTTAATTTAACTTAACAGGCATTTGGTATTTTGTGATATGTGGAATCTTTTAAAAATTATTTATTCATGCTGTATTATGTTTTATATCTGCTTTAAATAACCTAAGGCTCACTTTTTCTCAAGTTGGCATTGCTGTCCATTCACATTACTGATGCGTGCTGAGTTTATTTTCTTTTGTCTATTTTGACTTCATGTACAACAAATGCTGTATTTACTTGTACCTCACTGTTTTCTGCCTTCCATAGTGTGTATCAAATTTACTTACTCAGGTTTACTCTGTACTGTTTTTGGAATGTGGACTATATGCTTTTATTCTTATATTGATACTCCCTAATATTTCAGAGCAATACCACCATTATGGGAGTTGATGTGAGAATTTAGTAGTGATAATGAGGCCATGTATTCTGAGTGCATAGCCCAAATTATGCATGCAAAAATGATAATTATTATAAGTATTACTTTGACTTTTAGAGATACTATCAAAATTCACAAATCAGTCTCGTGTATCTCTCTCTGTCATACTCTACATATCTGTTTAGGACTGGACATGAAATTTGCACTGGCTGAAGGACTTTGACATGTGAGTTAATTTCATTGTAAGAACAGAGTTAAGTCACTAAAGCACTAGGAGTGACTGTACACGGAACGGCTTCCAAAGACAGTGCAGGAGGCACATGCTGACACAGGCTTCCCCCACGCACCCTACACATGGCATTGAAGTCTCACCCAGAAGACACCTTGACCATCTGCTGGAAAGGAAAAACACAAAGGGGTTTCTGCCCCCAGAAGAAAGTGATTGGGATGCTTTAGTTTATTAACCTAACTGTGCCTTTTCTTTTCCACTGCCAAATTTCTCCTGGCTCCCATAATGCTCTCAGCCAGGATTCAGGGGTTGCTCAGGCGGAGTCCCAGAACAGATCTTGGACTTCACAGCCACTTCAATCCCCAGAACATCTGACTTTAAACTCACCAGCTCACAACCCCATTCATTCCTGATATAATCTGGGAATACATCAAAGGGCCTCGACTCACTTCAGAATCTTTATTGTTTTGTTATTTGAGGATTGTCAGTACTTATATACCTTTTGGGCATAATGTCTGATTCATTAGACTCAGAGCTAACTGATAGATATAATCCCTCATTCCAAGATATATTTTTTTCTACAAAGGTAGCCAGGAGAGTTCAGAGGTCAGCTCTATAGGGGAGACAGGAAGATTGTACTACTTCCTATTTTTAAGCATTTGTTTGAAATATGACCTAGTCAATTTTGATGTTGTTTGCGGAATTGAAAGCAAACTCCACCAACAACTATTCCCTTATTAGCCATGGGGGTTTGAAAGATGTGATAAGATGAGATGTGATGAGAAAGATGAGACTTCTTTCTAGAGACTGACCTGTGAGGGAAGCTCATCTTGGCTCCTGTTTCCAAACCAAAATCCATTGCAGCCTGAAGTTGACATTCCAGTGTGGGTAGGTCAGGCCAATTCAGCCTCCACTAAGAAGGGACAGTCGGTAAGAAAAAACAACCTTTCACTTTAGAATACATTTCTATAAATGTTGAGATCCCCTGGAACTTTGCCTTACAAATGGCAAAGCAGACATTTCATTTCCTTGAAAGTCAGCAATGAAATGTTTTAAGATTTAAAGACGGCAGAATCTTTGCTAAATTTGCTACAAGCCCTAAAGGTAACTACGTCCCATGTCAGCTTTTGATGGAAGGGAAATTAGTTTCCACTTGCAGTGACCATACTCTTTGGCCACTTGTGCTTGTTGGTTTCTTTCAAGTGCTCCTCTGTGTCTCTGATGGTGTGCATAATTAGTTAAAAGGCTGAGGAGAGCAGCTAGCTCTCCAGGGAATCCATATGCATGAAATGGCTTTGTTCTTTCCAAATTGCTAGGCTCTCCAGTTGCATAAGGGAGTTCTCCCACTAAATGCAATTGTTGTTTTAATTGTTATCCCCACTGGGATCTCCTTCCTGGCCCCACTGCCACCTCCTTCTCATCAGCCCATTTGGGTGCATGTGTGTTCTCCTCCTGCAAGTTCTGACACCGAGTTTGGGCTTCTCTTTTGCTCTCTTTCTCATCTTCGGTTCATGTCGGTCCGCTGCTCTGGAATATTCTAAGGTTTGACGCTCTCTAGAAAGAAACTTCATCATTTGAAACCAACTTTTCTATTTATTTTTACCTTTTTCTTTTCCATTTGTAGTAGAAATAGTCTTCCTTTACTGCGCAGCTTTGCTAACAGGAAGATCGAATGCATGGCTGTTCTCTGTCCATGGCAGCCTGATTCTGTCTTCAAGGTGCAGGATTCCTGTCCACCAGCTTTTCTAGAATCTCCGTTTTAAGTCTCCATCAGAGGGGGAGGGGGCGATGCTGGTCAGAGGGTGCAGGCTTCCATTATGCAGGTGAAGTGAATTCTGGAGACGTGATACACAGCATGGTGACTGTGGTGAGTAATTCTGTATCGCCTGCTTGGAATTTACTAAGCAGATTTTGAGTGTTTTCACCATATGCAAAAAACAAATTGTGACTATTATAGGTGATAGATATGCTAATTAGCTAAATTGTGATAATCACAATGTATCCATATGTCAAAACATGTTTATACTTTTAATATGTACAATTTATTTGTTAATTATACCACAATAAAGCTTTTTTTTCAAGCTAAAAATTACATTGGAGGAATCCACTGTGAGGTTCAGTGAGGCTCTGACCCATTTGCTGAGGAAATTAGACTGAGGACAGTGCTGGAGTAGAGATAAGAGCACAGATTTTGAGGTCTGAATGGCATAATTTTGAATCCCTGACCAGATATTTGCATGCTGTGTACTTTTGCACAGTCTCCAACCTCAGTACCCCATCTGTAACTTGTGCATAATACTTGCCATACAGGGGTGTTGTTAATTTTAAGTGAGATAACTTACACAGTGTTTAGGACAGAGCTGGCACATTATAAGCTCCTAATACCATGTGAAATATTAATTATGATATTAATAATGCTGGAGCAGAGAAAGTACTATTCCTCACAGAGGCAACCTACAGATGGGATTCAGGAAAAATATGGCCAGAAAGTTAATTTGCTTTGTGAGCAAGCTGGCTGCAAACAGGAGATGGGACTATGCAGATTCTAGGAATAATAGTTAACATTTATTTCAGCTTGGCAGAGTGTATTCACTGCCCCAGTGGTTTTCAACTCTTACTAGGAATACAATGCCGGGGAAGTTTGTTACAAATGCAGAAGCCTAGGTTCCATCCTTAGAGGTTTCACTTAGGTTGCCTCTGAGTTCAGGATGCTACTTTGTTTACAGAGTGACCTGGATGTTTCCATTGGCTCTCCATTGAAGGCTACTGTACTGGACTTTGATTCAGACTAATCATAATGCCTAAGAAAGTGGACTTTTCTTGGTTCTGCAGACTCGTGGCTGCCAGGGGCGCTGAGCTGCAGGAAGAGAATATGATCAGAGAGGGCTAGTGCCAGGCCATCCTACAGACTTGTCCTCTGCTGGATGTGCTCCATGAAGGGGGCAGTGCATCCGCATTGGTGGTGGGAAAGGGAGGAGCCAGGCACTTGTCTGGGCCTCACTTCCTGGCCTGAGACACTGTACAGGGGACAACACTCACGCAGGACAGCAGGCCCAGTGCTTTTTAATTTATTTTTTATTTAAAAACGATAATTGACATACAGTATTATATTCATGTTAGGTTTAGATCACAGTGATTCAACATTTGCTTATTTTATGAAGTGGTTACCACAGTAAGACTGGTAACTGTCACTGTGCACAGTTATTATGAAATTATTGACTGTATTCCCCACACTGTGCATCATATTCTCTGGCTTATGTTATAACTGGGAGTTTGTACTTCTTACCCTTCTTCTCCTTTTGCGCCCAGCCCCCACCCCTCATCTCTGTCAACTGTCAGTTTGTTCTCTGTATCTGTGAGTTTGTTCCAAGGGCAATAATTTTTTAACATAATATTTAGGGCATATAAAATATATATAAACATACAACAGGCATAGATGAACTTATTATCAACCTTAAACAGTAAAATACATCACCAAAAATGGATCTCCTCTGTATTCCTGTCTCTTAATACATCTTCCTCTTTATGACCTGAGGTGACTGCTATGTTGAATTAGCTTTTACCATTCCAAGGCCTGGCTTACACCTTTATTACTTCTTTTTTTTTTTTTTTTAAAGATTTTATTTATTTATTTATCTTTAGAGGGGAAGGAGAGAGGGAGAGAAATATCAATGTATGGTTGCCTTTCGGGCATCCCCTGCTGGGAACTGGCCTGCAGGGAACCAGCCTGCAACCTAGACATGTGCCCTGACTGGGAATTGAACCGTGATCCTATGGTTCGCAGGCCTGTGCTCAATCCACTGAGCTACACCAGCCAGGGCTACCTTTATTACTTCTGTGTGTTCATAAACTATAATTACAGGGGGTTTTCATATTTTATCTCATGTAATTGTTGTTATGCTTTGTATCATTCTACTACTTTCATTTTCATTCAGTGTATATTTTTGAGATGTATACTTATTAATAGTAGGTCTAGCCCTTTGATTTTCTTGTAGTATAACTATACCACAGGATACCCATTTGTTATTAAACACGAGGCTGCACTGAATGCTCTTGCATGCACTTCCCAGGACCCCTATACAGCTGTTCTCCCAAGAATGGAGAAGGTTGGCCCATAACATATTTGGACAGAATATATCTTCTAGATATTGGCAAATGGGTCTCCAAGGGTTGTGCCAGTTTATGCTCCACAGACAGTGTGAGCTCTCAGTGCTCTGCCTCTGTGTCAATACTGGTATTGATTGGCTTTTTCATTTCTACCAATTGGATATTTGATAGGTGTTACCTGTTGTGGTTTTAATTTGCATTTTCTTGATTACTCCTGAGGTTGGGCCATTCAGGTTTTCTCTCCCAAGAATTTCCTATCAATGATTTTTCCTCCTTTTTCAGTAGTGATTTCAAGGAATCCTTTGCATATTCTGGACCCTAATCTTTGCTGCTTCATTGCATAGAAAACACCTCTTAGACTGTGGGGTATCTTTTGGGGGGTCACCTCCTCAAAAGTAAAGATCAAGTATGGGAACAAAGCCTACATCCTGCCTGAGTTTTGATAGTTGCTGCTGGGTTGTTTAAATTGTCTTGGCCTAGATAGTTCCTGCATGTTTATCTCATTTTGGGGGACAAACAGCTGAATGCAGATGGGCCTGACTCCATCTCTCAGGAAGCTGGGGGGTCTTTAAGTCACACCTCCTGGCCAATGACCCAGGTCTGTGCAAAGCTGCATCCGGCTCCCACCACCTGAACTCCCACGGTACAGAGTCTGGTGGCTCTCAGCATGGGGAAGAGTAATGCACATGTGACTGTTGGTAGTCTTTGTGAGACTTAGAGACACCCCCTATGGTTTTTGAAAGACTAGAAATAGTCACTTGACCAGGGACATGCTGCTTGATGAGAGGGGGCCTAGGATATTTCATCCTTCCCTGGCAGTACCTCCAGAAAGTCTTCTCAGATCTATCACTGTGCCTCGTAGTTCTCCTTCAGTGATGTCAATCATTTGAATAGTCTCTGCTGATGAAAATAGTCACTGGGAGAGTCAGAGACACCACACCTCTCAATCAGAAACATATTATCGTTCCTGATTTTTGCTATCTTCCCTTCCTCTTTTATCTGATTTCTTAAGGTTAGGCATTATTTAAAGACACACATGTTTTTGTTGTTGTTTTCTGTACATTCTGATCCATTCTCATTACCTAATTCTCACCCAAGGGAACACAAAACCTTCGGAAGGAGGTAGCAAAGCTGCAGTTTGCACTTAGCAATCATTTCCTAATCACAAAGCTCACATAAGTTTCACGGGGGGAAGCACTAGCTTTTCCCAGAAGGAAGATACAATAGATGTTATGCCATCCACATTTGGTGACTGTCAGCTTCAGGAAAGGAGCTCACATGGTGTATAAATTTCAACAGCTGAGGGTTGGTGGGGGGGGGGTGCGGGGTGGGGGGGAGGAGGGTGCGGGGAGGGGGAGAGAGCTGTATTGTGCTTCGGGATCTCTGCCTTGTGGTGATTGCAGGTTATTGTGGGGAAGGGGAAACGAGGACTGACTGCTTAATGGGAGGGCATTTCTTTTGGGGCTGAGGTTCTGGAATTAGATAGTGGTGACAGTTGCACAACCTTTTGAATCATTAAAAGCCACTTAATCATATACTTTAAGGTGATTAAGATGGTCATTTTTAATGTTATGTGAATTTTACCTCAATGGAAAAAGAAGACAAAAACGTGGGTTTCCAGTTACTACCGCCGCATTGGTGCACTTCCCACCCCCCACCCCCAGGCAGTGGGTTTCTGTATCCTAAGGGACAGCCCTTAGATACATACCTGGTGATTTTCCATGTAGGGGAAGTGTTTAGCTTTATCCCCTTAGCAGCTGAATGGGGGTAGCACCAGTCTTTCAACCCTGAACACAGGGCTGGACCCAGGCGATTGAATGGGTAGTTTTATAGTTTTGCAGAGTCCTGAAGTGGATGAGAACAGCTGTGTCATTACATCACAGAAAGTTCCTAATCACAGGGCTGCCAGTGGGCCAGCAATTGCCAAAGAGCAAGCAAATGGCCACATGAGGAAAAGGGCAGCCTCCATGCCCTAGGGCCAGTCCACTACTTAGCCTCAGGGCCGGGTGCTCAGTGCTGTCTGCTGAAGGTCAGATGAAGAAGAGGGCCCTCAGAATTTGACATTGAGTCTCCACAGCTCAGGTAGTTGCTGGGCCCAGCCCTGGCCCTTCAGTTGCAATCGGAATCCTCTGCTTTATTTGTCTGCTCATCCACTCCCATCGATGGCCTGTTCTTGCCTGGCTCCCTGGCTGGTGCCAAGGAGAAATTAGGGAGACAAATCACTCTGTAGGGGAAGGTTGATTGGTGGAGCCCCGTGGTGATACCAGACACCCAATCTTTTATAAAGCCTTTGGGGCCTTAGGAGAGGGACTGGAGTTTAGGGCACTCAGAGATGCTTATCCTTGAGATAAAGGCTTTGTGAATGTTTCTTGGGGCTCCCATTACGTGGGCTGAGGAACGTGACAGTGGTGCGATTGCTTATTGGAGGCTTAGCTCCAGTGTGGTGTTCGGGAGTTCAGCTCTCCCTTGTGAAAGGCACAGCCTTCCTCCCCTTGTTCCCACCCTCCTCTGCCCCTGGTGCACGCAGCTGACTGCTGAGCAGCTTGCCTTCTTGCTCTTGTGTCCCCAAAAGGAAACTCAGTGGCTGAAGGAAACAATGCACTGCTCTCCTGAAGATGTAGCCCCTCCTTTTCACTGGTTCAAGAAAATACCTTGTGTCCACCCCGTGCCCAGGACTGCACAGCAGTCGTCTTATACATTAAACAATTCAGTCTTCCCACCAACCCTATGAGGCACCCATTGGCGTTCTCATCTCCCAGCTCAGACACCTGTTCTCTTAAGGAAGGGCTTGCCCAAGGTCACACACAAAAAAGCACCTGCTAAAACAACTGTTCTCTCAATTCTCTCTGATCCGAAAGGCCACATTTGTTCTCCCTCACATTGGGAAAAGTAAAGAGACAAGTGGCTGACTGGACGTTTGGTCTGTCAGAAAGTTAAATGTCATCTGACTTTGAACATAATGTACCTGTCCTTTCATTTCTGTCATAAAGGATCGCCTCTGCGTTCTAAGAGCACGCTCGTGAACTCCCTGAGCACCAGCAGTGGCCAGTCTCAGTTCGTCTTTTCGCATTGGATAAGTGCAAGGTGCAGAGATGAAAGCCGCATGGCTTGCCTCTTGTGTTCCACCATCCGACATGCCTCTGACTACATACACCTCACATCCAGCACATGACAAAAATTGAGAATGGCCAAAGACTTAGCTCTGGCTCAGAGCTATCAAGTCCTCTGGTTCATGCCACTTAGCAGCTCACGCAACACGGAAAGGCTTTGCTTCATTTTATAGCAATAGTCTGCAAACTATGGCTCAGTGTCAAATCCAGTGCCCTGCGTATTTTTTGTAGATAAAGTTTCATTGGCACACAGCCACCCCTATTCATCTACAGGCCATCTGTGGAGGCTTCTGTGCTACCAGGCTGAGCTGAGAGGTTGCACCAGGAGCTGTGTTATCCATGAAGCCTAAAATACTGGTTACTTGGTCCTTTGCAGAAGTAAGTTTTCAAGGCCAGTGTTATAGGTTAGGAGGGAAGAGCCTTCTAGTGCCCCCTCACTACAAAATATAATTCCCAGGGGCAATAAAAGTGAATTATGCAGAGTCATCAGAAAACCCATCATTTAAATTGAAACAACTTTCTTGCTGTGCACAGTTAGGGAAGTCGCTTAACTACTCTGAATTTCCTCATATATCCTCATGAAGTGTATGTAGTAATTCTTATCCTGAGGGCTGTTTGAAGATTAAATTAGAATGGCATATTTGCAGCACCTAGCTGAGTGCCAGGCATGTCTCATGAAATGGTATTTCCTCTACGACTCTCCAAAGACTGCATCTCTGCATCCAGAAGGCCTCAGTTGAACTGGCATTTTGGAGGTATACACACCAGCTTTCACTCTCCCTGGGGTGTGCTAAGATGTCAGGTTGCTTTTCACATTCCAGTAATGCTGGCCTACTGGAGGCTGAGTGCCTTGGAGCTCTGAGACTGGAATGGAAAAGCAGAGTCATTTTTAAAAAGTAGCAGAATTGCCTCTTCTTCTCTCTTTTTATTTTGTCTTTTTTCATGTCAGGGACATGTTACCCTGTAGGCTTCTCAATTTGCCCATGCTGATGAATAAAAAATGCATCAGGCAATTGCTATTTACTGATTGCTCCCTCCTTATTGATCTCTCCCTTTGGCTCCACTGTCTCAGGTTACTGAGTGATCCTTCCAGCTAATCAGAATTGAGATGGGTCAGGACACAGAGTCCCCCTTGAAGTATTTTTATGGCAGGATGTCTGTAGACACACACACATATGCGCACAATGAATTCTTAGAGGCAGGGACCTTCAGGTGAGAGTTCCGCATCATATTTTAAGCAGAGCAATGGAAAAGATCATCAGCCAAATGCACTGGGACAAAAACCTGGATCAATGTGTAATGGGGGTGCAGGGCTCAGGATAAGATCAGAAGTTGGATGTGAGGCAAGGCTTTTTTTTCCTGTAATCTTGTTGTCAAATGACATTTTGCTCTTGTATCAATCAGGGTTCCAGTTTAAGCAGAAAGAGATTTATTAGGGGCAAACAGTTATCTAGAATTTCTTGGAGGCTCACGTAACTAAGCTTGGGTGCTATGCAACCATGAGCAATACAGGCAGGAGAAACTCCCAACCTCTCTGTCAGACTGCTCCAGTTAAAATCCTGGGGCTGCCACTGGAGTCCCTTGGTAACCATTTGAGTACCAGCCATGGACTTGAACTTCCACTGTTTCTATGGAAAAAGCAACTGCCTCACTGTGTCACCGCCTAACAAAAGTTCTGAGAGACTGTGTAGCCCTAACTGCAAGGGAGTCTGGGAAATTTAGAGTTTAGCTGTCTAGTATTTAGTCACCTGGAGTGCAGGCCACAAGAGTGTTGGAGTCAAGTTTACTGAGTCGATCTTTGCACATCTATTAAACCTGGATTACATTTTAAAGATTGCATAGAAAAATTACATGGAATGTATAAGCAGTCTTTGACTGGATCCCAGGAGAATTCTCAATCCCTGGGCATTCTTGGAAATTTGAATCAAGAGGACCCTGCTTTCCTTTGTTACAAGATGAGTTACTTCCCATTAAGTGGGCTCCTACTGTGTAATAGTGATAAGTTAGACACTTTACATGCCATTCTTTAGTCCTGTAACAACCACATGAGATAAATGAGAATGTTTATTCCCATTTAGCCTTGGGAAACGGAAGGAGAGACAGTTTTAGTAACTTGCCTTGTTTACACCACATACGTGCCTGGTGGTATGTCTAGATGACCAAGGTGTGCACCTAGACTACTGGCTTGTGAAGCCCAGAGTCTCATGTATCTTGGAGAGTTGGGGAAAAACAGCAGGTAGGAGATCAGATACTCAGTGGGTGGCAGCAGTGGTTTTTTGTTGCTCTTTCGTGTTTTTATTGTTGTTTCATGTAAACCTTCTAAATGGGACAGCTTTGAGGAGTTATGAGGGTCCAGAGAAGAAGCTCCTTTGCTTGGCAATCTTCATTTGGGATGCCAGGGAAAAGTAAAATGAATGCCTTTACCTAAGGCTAGCTTCCCTTTTGGGGAAAAACTCTACACCAGGATGTGTTACCAGCACTAAGCGTCTGGACAGCAGCTGGTAGCCAGAATCTGGGTCCTGAATTCCAGCTCGTTTGAATCTCTGATTTCTCTTGTTGATGTCTCAATGCACTTACAACTCTCAGGATCCTCCCGTTACGGGCAGAAGTTGTGGGGTTTTTTGTTTTGTTTTGTTTTGTTTTTAATTTAAGAAAGAAAGGGAGAGAAACATGGGTTGCCTCTTGCATTCCCCCTACTGGGGATCTGGCCTGCAACCCAGGCGTGGACCTTGGCCAGGAATTGACCTGGTGACCTTTTGGTTCACAGGCCAGTGTCAATCCACTGAGCTACACCAGCCAGAGATATGGGTAGAAGTTTTGATTCAGGTTTCCCCCTCATTGAAAATGTTCTCTCTGATTACCTCCAAAGTGAACGACCATGTAGAAGTAGCCGGTTCAGAGGGTGGGCTGTGGGCAAAGAGACTAATCCAGACTGAGCAGTTGCACAAATGGCGACGTTCTCTCCTCTTGTGTTGGGATGCTCACCTACGCCCTCTTGTCACAAACACTGATTCTTTTTATGCCCTCAGTTGTTTTACAGTAGCTCATCAGTTTTGTTTTGTTTTTTTAAGGCTTCTGATGTTGTGATTGAATTAGCCAAGTTCTAGAGTTCTTACACTGGAGTTTGCACTGCAGGTTCCAGGCAGATGGGGAAATGGAAGAAGGACTTTGACCTTCATTTCAATTTTTTGTTGTCTTTAAACAGTAAATAAATGGATAAATAAATAAAGCCCCAACAGTATCATCTTGAAACTGTAATCTGTTTTGAAATTCTTAGCTAAAAAGTGCTAGGGGATTGCATGTAAAACTAATCATTACCTTGAAATGAAATCATTCTGCAAATTACTGCTTAATAATACTTGAAGTCATCAAAAAGCCCAAAGATTAATTGCCACGTAACTGGCTGTATTTGGATCAGAAAATTAAGGTTCCAGTGAAGAACAGAAGAATATCCATATACCCAGGTAGAAAAGGCAGCTTCATACATCCAGATAATATGGGCTTCTCAAAATAGCAGAGTCCTTTGGAGAACATCAAATAATGTTTCATTATTTGTATATCTTGTCATATAGTAGCCAATATCATGCTTGTTTACTAATCTCCATATGGCAGACATGTTCTCTTCAGCAAACACCTGCACCATCATGAAACAGTTGAAGTGATACCATTTGATAAGTTTCCATCATGTTCTTCGTGAATCGTAGCAATTAGTTCACACTTATTACACACACAGGGTGGAGCAGAAATAGGTTTACAGTTGTGAGTATGTGAAATAGAGTTTATTCTTGTATTATTATTATATCAATTATTATACTATTTTTCGTAAGAACAACTGTAAACCTACTTTTGCTCCACCCTGTATTTTGGGACATTTTTGTGGACTTTAGGGCCCCCCCCCCCAAAAAAAAGTGTGTGTCACAGATCTACATAATGTTTGAAATCATGTAAAGGTACTTTTGAGTTTGTTGACATACCATTTGAATCAAGGTTTTAAAAACATTTTTTATTTCATCTTCTTATTCCTTCTATGTCCTGGCAAATAAATAGTACATCGTAAAGACAGGGACTAGACTGGGTCGGCATTTCCATTAAGGCCTTTAGGACAGAGTGAAACCTGAAATCTAGAAGTCAGGAACATTTTTTCCATACCAGTTATTTAACCCTTTCCCTCATGTGTTTTCTATTACACCTGTTCTTATTCCACATACCTAGTTTAAAAGTTTGTCCTAGAAAGCTGGCCTCTTATGTTTTTAGGGATACTCTTTTTTAAGCCAGACACTTTAAAAATTGAAGTTGGCAAGCTGGGCCAGATTTAAACAGCAGCCATATGTTAGCAACCACCACCTGGCAGGTTTGTCTCGAAACCCTTTGGGCATGCTATCTACCCCATTTGAAAATATTTGCTCTTTCGTTACCTGGCTGATTGTAAAAAAAAGGTCACTTAGAAGGGAGAAGTTGAATATAAGGGAACGAAGAGAGAAAGACTGGCCAGAAAGAGAGAACCCAATTTATATGCTAGAGACAATATATTTTTTCTGAGAGGCAACAGTTTTTGAGTTAGGTTATAGAAGGTGATATTTTAAGATGTGAGATAAGTGAAATACCAACTAGAGATGAATGTTGGGAAACTTTGGAAAGCAGATTTCTTCAACAGAGGGCCATTTAGTGTGAAATTGATGTCTCTTCTTGGTACTTGCTTGTCTTCAGACAAAAAAAAGAAAAGGGAACTTTCATGTGTAATGCCTCTTAGGGGCCCAGCCTGAAAGTGAACCTCAGTCACCACCTCCCACTTCAGAGGTTTCTTCTTGCTGTTGTAGCAGTCACCGTAACTCGCTTAGTTTCTGTTAAGTTCCTTTTCCTAATTCTATGTGTGAGCAAAACTCTTTCTTGGAGAAATATTGGGGAGACGCAGAAAAAAGAAATAAGTGTGTGTTTCTTTAGCTTGATACCGTCAATAACTTCCCCTCAGTTATACACACAGATACAAAAACCTATTAATAGCCCTCACAAGTTCGCTCACACCCTGCTAGTCTGAATGTCACTCTGTCACCTCCTGACGGGCCATTTCTAGTTTATTTTGTCTGCCTCAGATACCAGTCCTCGTGAACATTACATCACACTTTTTTTCCTTTGTAAGATATTCCCCTCTTTTAACACCTCTCCCAGTGTACAGCACCATATTCCCAAGAACCCCTGGCATGTGTCTATATCTGTATCTGCTTCTCTATACACATTTTTTTAGCCTTTATCTTAGAGCCTCCCCCTCACAGCAGAGATTTAAAGTCTCTACCCATACATGTCACATGAAGGTGTGATGGCTTTGTGATTAAAGCAGTTGAAGTGCTCTGGGTAAAACAGCAACAACCAGTGAGTAGAAGGATCATTGCAACTGTTACCACACCAAGGACCCCAGGGGCCCCAGAGGCTTGAGAGTGTGATCATCGCAGTCTGGTCAGCTGATGCTAAAGATGAGGAATGGTTAAGCCCTGCCTACAGCCCATGGATGCTATTAAGCTTTGGAAGAATTAAACTTTATTTCCTTTGGAGGTTAAATAGCTCCCTTGATGGGGGGAATAAATCCTGAAAACATTTTTGATGATAATGAGGGATTTAAATTTGCCAAGTTCTCTTTTGTAGCTCTGGAAGAATACTAAGTTTGTGTCTCCTTGGCTAGTTCCCTCTATAGAACCAAACCAGAGGGAAGCATCTGTTTTGTTTTGTTTTCTTCTGTTTTTTAAACCAGGTTTAACTCACCAGCTCTCCACCTTGAATTACAGTGTTTTAGTCTTGGCTGTACTGTGTTCATTCTCAAATGAGCCAGATGCTTTTCTCATGAATGTTTCAAATCTTTCAGTGTTCAATAAGCAGAAATTCATGATGGCAGAGGCTGCATCTGTTAATCCACCTTTGTGTCCCAGTGTCTAGCACAGAGCCTGGCACTTGGTGGACACTCAGTAAATAGCCTTTCCCTGCTGTACCTTCAGTGGGTAACCAACTAAGCACAGCCACACATTTGTTGCAGCTCCTCCTTAAATCACAAAGCAGAACCATATTATAACATTAGAACACAATGTGGCGATACCTGCTTTCAAAGGCAGAGCAGGGTATAGGAAGGAAAATGTGAAGGGGGAGGTAGAAGGCAAGGTCCTGAGTTCTTATGTCCACATGCAAAGAAGGGCCTGGAGGATCTAAGGAGCAAAGCCACTTCGGAAAAATTGTTTTCCAAGCAGCATCAGCAGCCTGAAACCATGGACTGTGAGCCAAAGGCTCAGAGCTCAGAGCTAAGGCAGGAAAAGTGTAGGTCAGCCAGCAAGGGAAATGCCGTTGAGACGGAACCACTGGGGAATGAGCAGGGTCCCACAGGAACAGCCGAAGGACTCCTGGAGCCAAGCTTCTGCAGCACATTAGACAAAATGATTGTAAAGGACTCACATGGTCTTTTCTGGCCCCAGGGGATAATTGGTGAGCCAGGCAGAGCTGTCTCACCCAAGGGCCAGTGACAAATTATAACAGTCCATTATTTTTACCAAAAAAAAAAAGGAAAAAGAAGGGTTTCTTCTTTCTTTTTCTCAAAATAAATTTTATGTCTATAAGAAATCACCAAACAAATAGACCCTAGAGGCTGAAATTTTCTGTGATCTCCCAGGAAAGTGACTTAACTGAGCAAGAGCAGGGCAAGAACCTCCTCTGTGAATTCTCCTGGAATCCTGCAAGCCTTCCTTTCCAAGTCACCCCTGCATAACACCCCTGTTTGGTGTGAGGAGGAAGTTCCTCATGCTGAGAGTCACCCAACCTCTGACTCTCTCTGCTGAGCCTGCCAATGAGGCAGCTGCTTAAAATGTGTAGGACTCTGTGATGTGGACACATGCTCATCAGGAAGCTGGCTGGAAACATAGCACCTAGAAGGTGAGTAGGAATCACTTGGGATGATTTTTAGTTGTTACAAAAAAATGAAGGGCCTTTGGGGTTGGTGGGACATGCTTGTTGACTTGCTCACTGTTCTCTGAAATGCCTAGCCTCCTTCCTGTACACACATAGATGCAACTTTTTGATGAAAAGAAGCATGTTCTTCCAAATAAAATGCTGACTTCGCTCTAAATGCACGGGAAAGGCATTGGAAAGTTTCCCACAACCAACTGTAGCACACTGAACCTTTTACCTTATAACCCATTTGTAACTCCCCAAAGTCCTCTCTCACTATGCTAGTCCTAATTAGTTCTTGACAGGCTCATAGCAGCAGGAAAAATCAAAACAGTCTGTAATGCTGCAGGTGGAGCTGGGCAGCATCTCAGACACTGGAAAACACCACTAGCAGGTGTATGTTGACTTCAGTGTCTCCTTCCCCGAGAGTCCTTCCTGCTGAGAACTCGTGGCAGCTCAAGGCCCAGCATATTCATTGCTTGGCTCTACTGATTGCAAGGCAGGGAGTAGGGGTGGGGAACCACTGTTGGGGATTAGGGATACAAAGGACGGGTGGGAGACCTCTGGAAACACAAAAGATATATTCCAGAGTCTTGGAACCAGGGAGAGTCCATTATGGTAGCATTGGGTATTTCATGACTTAAATGATGAGAATGTAGTCTTATTCTAGGTCAGCTGGCTTACACTAGAACCTGAAGCCATGGTTGAAGCTGCCCAAAGGGACTCTCCCACATCAGTTCTCAGCAGGCTGGGCAGGCACAAAACTCCTTCCTTCCTTCCCTCCCTCCCTTCCTTTCCACTGTTTACTTAGATCATTCGCTTATCATCAGATTATAGTGTCTCTGCTTCTCTTAATTCTTCTTGACTTCAGCCATAGTTGTCTCTTTATCAATAATCACGGATGAATTTTCATCTGTTCTTTGGATAATTCTTTCAATAACATACTAAGTGAATATTTATTGATCACCCCCAATTGGGCCAGACACTGTTTGAGATAATGATGGAGAGAACAAAGGCGTAATCTTTTGACTCCTTTGATGAATCACTCTTCTCTATTTAAGAAAATTATGTATGAAACACAGAGAAAGGCTTGTTGCCTAACATCATCTCATTCCATTCCCAAACACATAAGGGTTGGGAAAAATAATTAACTTGCCTGAGGTCACTAGCTACAAAGGGATAGATTCATGATTCCATTTAAGATCCGTTTCATGAAAGCACAATGGTTCATTGTAACGTGGGTGTGCAGTGAAATAATTCGTGTTCTCATTTTTCTTTGTTTAGAACTGGTTACTTGGAAGTTTTTGCTACTAATGTTTTCCCTGGACGTATTACGAGGTTACAAGAGTTTGGCTTTGGTGATTCCTTCTACCCAGACAGTCCCTGTCCTCCACCTGTCAGCGGTCAATACCTTTAAAAGCCACCCGCTCCCCATATACATACTCTGAGCCGTGCCATGACCAGGATTCTTTTCTCCCAGTCTAGAGATGTCTGATATTTGTCCCATTCCTTAACATTTTTACTCGAAACTAGCTAATTTGTCGCATTAATCCTGTGGGCTAACCTGTGAGTAGTCTTTCATGTTACTGCCACTTCTGGAACATTCCAGAGACATTGCCTTAATCTGCAAGAGCTGTGGCTGAGAGAGCCAGGCAGTTACAGGGGGGACTTACGGAAAGAACATGTGGACTTGGGGCATTTCCAGTCAACATTTAGGTCTAGTTGACTAAATGAACAGTATTTAACAGAGCCAACAATCTACAGAAGTTTGTTAGACCCCAAATTTTCAGTGTGGTTATTAAAATTCAGGCCACTCAGGAAAGATTGAAAAATTTCTAATAGGACAAAGAACTATGAATCTGACTTTTGTGTTTCCTTGGTATGAGGTTTTGCATGTTTTTTGGCTGGTCAAGGCTTGTGTTGCACCAGTCAGTTTTTAACCACATAAATAATTGCCTCTCACAAGAAAAAAAATACTTAGAATGGAAACACCGAGTTCCAGGTTGTCATCATTGTTTAGCCTATTAAAACACTACATTAATTCAGCCCTGGGTTCACTCTATCTTGAAGCAAGAGATATGGCAGTTCTGCTGGGTGTTACCCCAGCGAGTTCAAAAATGGGAAGATTTTGTTTAAAAAAAATAAACGAAGAAAAAAACCTACTAGATATCTCTTCCTTATGACTGAGTGGATTTTCAGTTCTGCTGCAGTGAGCCAAGGGCTCAGCCCCCAGCATCTGGGAGGCTGCCATCTCAGATGCCGGAGTCACAGGCGCTCCTTCCAAGCCAGGAGGGGCTTTCTCGCCTGTCATTTGGTTATAAGACGGCCTCAGGTTTTCTTGCCTGTTTGCCCCACACACAGCTTATATGGAACAACCGTTTCACCTTCTGAACTCAAGGACATGACACAGCCCATCTCTTTCCCTGTGTCCTTGTCATACATCTGTCCTCTTGCAAACTTAGGTTAAACCCTATCAGTCCCACCGCTGAAAGGCCCCATTGCTGGGAATATTTAAAGCATGGCAAGCTAATACAGTAGGAAATATACTGTTCAGAACAGCACAGTCCTGGCAGTGCTCAGTGACCTAAAGTTGCCTTGGTGTCCAGTGCTGCTGTGATTAATTAGCCCCATTTCTTGGAAGTCTTAAGAGTCCAGATTCTCTCTTTGTTTTGAAGCTTGTGAGTGGCCAGCTCAGAGGAGGAGTTTTTCTCTCGCTGCTGCTCACTCTTTGCCAGAGAAGTGTTCTTACTCTTAAACTGCACCTCTTGTCTCGAAAATGCTCATTTGATCAAGAAATGCACTACTGATTTGTGCTAGACACGGTGCCTGGGGCTGGTGAGGACCCAGCTGGGTGGTGCCTGGACCTCCCCTCAGGAAGGGATACTTCATGGGAGTGAGGATTTGGAGGGTAAACAGAGACAAATGCTTAACTTTGCCTCAAGTTGTAGAGCAGGCAACACAGTGATCAGATTTCCGAGAACTGGGTTTTGTTTGCCGAGCAGATGGGCTAAGGAAGGGTACTATAAGCAGAAAGGAATACAACCATGTGCAAATGCAGGAACCGTTGTGGGAGCACAGCTGGAGCTGACGTAATTCAGTATGTCTTGAGTAGGGGGTGAGGTGGGGTCATGGAAAAGGAGGAATGTCAAGACCAGGTCAATAAAAATATGTCACCTGTGGTACACTAAGGGGCTCGTTCTTTGTCCTGTAGGCAGTGGGGCACCATTGGACATGAGGTGGCAGAACTGAGCTGTTGCACATCACTCTGGTAGAGTGAGAGTATGGAACCCAGAGGGACGCGAAAGAGGGGAGGGCAGTCCGGAGGCTGCTGTGGAGGATTTTAGCTCTGAAATAATAGGGGTAGTGGCATCTGAGGCCTTAGATGTGACTGCGTTCCTGCTGCAGACACGCTCCTCCCTCGTGGCTCTGAAACGTTTTCTTTTATGTGAAGGTAAAGGCAACTCTCTTTAATGGACATGTATTCCCTGTGTTCTAACAAGCTTTTTCTGCCTTTTTAGGTCCTGCATTAGAAGACTCTCCAAATCCCCCTCTGTCTTATTGAATATAGTTGCATATTTAAATCTTGTTACTCTGTTCATCATCATGGGATAGTCTTAGGCCCCTGTGATTTTAGTGGTGTCAGTCCCAAATTTCACCATGTTGGGAATGCATATGAGAAGAATGAAAGCCAAACAGAGAATTACACGTTGATATAAGATGCGGCAGCTACTTTGAGTGAGTCCTCTGAAATGAACTCAGTAAGTCACATCATTAAGTTTGGAAGGAGTTACAGACAACATATACGTTAAGTTTCTGATTCAGAGTCAGTTCTCTCTCCCCCATGCATAATAACTCACATTCATTGGCTCTACCCATGTTCAAACTACTTACCCACTCCCAAGCTCTGAAAAACGAGGGAATAGCTGTCCAGCTTGCTTTGCAGATCAGTCAACATGCACAAAAACTTTGTAAACTTCAGTGTGCTCTCAGAATAAATGGCTTTCATTATAATGTCTAAAAGCAAGTGGGTGATTAATGACAGAGCCAAGATAGAAACTCAGGTCTCCTGACCTCTAGCCTAATCTACTAGTTTGTTCACATTTATATGTATTTCTCTACGTACCTCATTCAATTAAAAAATATTGAGCCCAGGTCCTTCTTTCCCATAGTAAGCCAACATTGTGATATGTAACACATATACACTCACACTATTTTACTCCCTTCCTAATCCTAACTACTCTATTTGGTCCTTAGAACAATTTAGACAGGTGGTAGGGCTGACATTTACCTTAGAAAAATCTATGAAGAGAAAAAGGATTGGTTAGGCTGCTTCTTGAAAATGACTAAGAATTCTCAACTTTGCTTTAGCATGAGATCTTTTAAAAAGTTCTGGTGTCCAAGCCTTACCAAGGGCCTCCAGCATCAAGGTGTCCTGAAGTTCAAGTTCTCTTGAGTGATTTAATCCAGTGACATTTATTTAGCTACATGGCCAGAAGTGATTCTGAAATGTGGTTCATTCACACAGCTGGTTCCCACGGTTTCTCTCAGGCCTGTAAATTCCTACAGTATCATTATTATTCTTCACATGTAAATGCAGTCCGACTCACCTCTGCTTCACAGCCACTGCTCGCAGTGCTATGGGAAATGCACAGTGAGCTTGCTCAGACCCACCCTTGTTGCACAGGTGGGGACCATGCACTAGATACCCAGGGGAAGGAGCATGGTCGCTGCCCATGAGGTCTCCAGGGGTATGTGTGGCATGCAGAAAAGTGAACCTAACAAGAATGTGGTATCTGCACTGACACACAGATGTTAAAGTCTGGAAGTATGAGAAGCAGGGAGGGGGACTTTGTTGGTGGGGGATAGAAAAGTAATGGCTTTATAGTGGAGGCAACCTTTGGGCTGGAGTATTTGAAGAATGAATGAGAAATTTCCTGTCCTAGCCAGGTAGCTCAGTTGGTTAGAGCATCATCCCAGTACAGCAAGGTTGCAAGTTTGATCCCCGGTCAGGATACATAAAAAATCAACCAGTGAATACATAGATGAGTGGAGTGATGAATTGANTTAAAGTCTGGAAGTATGAGAAGCAGGGAGGGGGACTTTGTTGGTGGGGGATAGAAAAGTAATGGCTTTATAGTGGAGGCAACCTTTGGGCTGGAGTATTTGAAGAATGAATGAGAAATTTCCTGTCCTAGCCAGGTAGCTCAGTTGGTTAGAGCATCATCCCAGTACAGCAAGGTTGCAGGTTTGATCCCCAGTCAGGATATATAAAAAATCAACCAGTGAATACATAGATGAGTGGAGTGATGAATTGATGTCTCTCTCTCTCCCTCTCTCCCCCCCTCTCCCTGCCCTTCTGTTTCTCTTTCTCATATCAATTAAAAAATGCTTATTTAAAAAAAGAAGACATTTCCAAGCAGAAAAAAAGAAACAGAGAGCAAGGAACTGGTTGGAAGATATTCTTGGAAGAGGAGGGAGCATCTATAAGGAGTTACAAACAGCCTTGAACTTGGGGAAACTGCAGCTAGAGAGGATCAAGACTTGGTAAAGTCAGAGGAAGTGAGAGACCTTCCTCAGTGAGGCCAGCAGGGGCCAAACAGGTCCTTAGATATCAGGCTGTGAAGCTCACCTGTGCTGTTGTCAACACACAGCGTGGCTCTCCATTCTCATTCCTCTAGTGGTGTTTTAAATATTATTACATTTATGTAAGTTAAAATGAATGTGAATATTTTTAAACATATACAAACTCAACGAAATAGCCCTAACACCATTTCCGAACCAGAATCAATATTCTGATGAAAGTGGTTCTGTCTTCTCTCTCCTTCTTGTACAAAGAGTCATGAGCGTGTTTTGGAACCTCAGTCCGTCTGTTTGCTGCCTTCCAAAGCAGGCAAACACTGAAGGCCGTAATCCCAGCACCCCCTCTGCCCTCCGTGCTGACACTCGAAGCCTCTGTAGTCCGCACCCAACTTTCGTTGCTTGTGGGTGTCCGCATCTTTGTTCTGAGGAAATCTATTCAGATTGAAATAAGCTCTCAACCAGTTATTGGACAAGAAACAACACTCAGGGAGGGTGGGGAATGAATACAAGGGAGCTTGTAATTAAGAGGCAGAGGCTTTGGGGCTAGTCAAACCCCAGGAGATTTGGAACAGAGCTCCAGTTCTGGAGAAAACTGATTAGCCAAGCTGAGATCTGAGTACATTATCCCAGCCCTCAGAACCACGCACCTGCCTGCTGTAAGACATGGGGAGAAACAGCCTCCTCCTTGTCCCACTGGGATTGGGCCTGGGCCCCAACTGTGGATGAATTCCCACCAGACTTAGGACTAGGGACCTGAATCTAGATTCCTGTCTCACCTGACAGCAGTTCTAGCCCACCTTGGCTTGTGGTCTGGGAAGACTGAGACTAGACTGCTGGGAAGGTGGGCATTACTCAGGACTGAACCCATGTAAGAAGGTCAAATTGAACGTCACCTATCCATGTGCTGCAGACACACACAGGTGCCCACCAGTAGAAGTGACCAAGTCATAGAAATGCATTCTCTGGAGCTTGGAGGAGACGATTCCTTCTATTCCAGGAGTTAAAAAAGAAATGGAAGAGGGGAAAGTGTTACTTGAGAGTAGGAGTTTGGATTCTGGCATCCAGATGATCTGGTTCAAATCTGATTCTGCTGTACTGTGAGTATTTGTATCCCACCAGGGCAAAGGGTGTTTCTGTTATCATCTTGATGTCCCAAGACCCACCTGGAAAACAACCAGTTTTTGTCGACTAACTTTAAAAGTTCATTCTTGGGGATTTTTAATGCCTTTGAACTTTTATTTCCTCTGTAAAATGGATATAAAGAAATACGAGCCATGTTCTTGCAAAGATTACCTCATTAAATACATTCAAGTCCTCAGCAGAGTGCCTACCCCTTAGTTGTAGCAATCTGCAAACAAATGTTGGTTGTCTTCTCCCTTTCACCTTCCTGTGTCCCCGTGTAATCAATGAGGGACAGTCAGGGAAGCAAGGTGCTTGTTGGGTGAAAGTGGCCACTAGTGAATCTCCTGGGGAAGAATTATGGGGTGCTGTAATATAATAGCTTGTGTACCGGTAAATAACTGACATTTATTTGTGAGGTAATTGACTCAGAAACTGCCTTTTACTTTAATCTCCCCAAAGTAATGATCTAAGTACCTTGCACTCAGCAGAGACTCAAGAAATGTTTATTGATTGGATGATTTAGGAGCTATTTGCAACTTTTACTCTTTTAATTTTCGAATTGGGAATATTCAAGTAAATGAGGCGAGCTGGGCTAGTTCAGTGAACAGGAATTAATAGGGTCCACTCCCATCATGATGTTAGTATCTTTCTTTGCAACACATTCTACGATATTCCTTCTGACTGTAAGGACTTTGGGAGGAAAAATCTGTGAGAGATGAAAGAGGACAGTCACTCCTGAGAAGGTGAGCTTGTTTAGAAAATCATTCAGGATCACCACCTTGATGAAAACTGCAGGTTACCAGGAGCTACTGAAGCAGAGGAGGCCCCTCATTGGAACAAAGGGGCAAGACAGACACCCAGGAGATAACTGCTAGGCTTCAGGTGTGGTGGGTCCAGGGTGAGGACAGAGGTTGGCTATAATGGATTGCAAAGCTTTGAGAAAGATTTGGAGAGAGAAGCAAAGAGTCCGAGGTAGTCCAGCATCCTTCTTGAGACTTGAGACCATTTAGAGCGATGAGGAGGATTTTTGGTAAAGCACACGATGAGGAAGTGAAAAGCAAGTTTGTTGTTTATGTTTTATATCTGTTGAGTTGGAAGTGGTAGCAGTGTGCCTATATTTCAAGTGCTGGTTAGTAGCTTTTATTTTCAGCCCGAAATACAGGATAGGCACACTGTGAGAAGACAGGGCAGGACAGTGATGGCATTAGTCAGAGCCATCAAAAACATGATTTCTTCCCAGGCATTTTGAAGAGGAGACGCATTGTGAGAACTGGGGAATGTCCACCAACAGGACTGAGAGGAAGAACTCTCTGTGGGCAAATAGGGTGGAGAAGTGTTATTCCCCAAGGCAGAAGGACCAAGTGAGGCCTCTGTCCTATTACAGAAGTCAAGAGACGGGGAAAGTCAAGAAGGGGGAGCCGGCTGGGGCACACAGCAGAACTGGAGCTGTCGAGACCAGGGAAAGGCACATTTGCACGTAGCCAGTTGCCTTCAGTGCCAGGGTTTTTTAATGCCATTGTGACTTCATAAAGGCCATTCAGTTCACAGGTGACACGGAAGCCGAAGAAGTATCAGGACAGTCAGTTAAAAGGAAGTGGAAACACAATTACGGGACATTTATCTAGAACTTCGACTGCGAAGGGAAGGAGACAAGGAAAAGTAGTCAGTGCCATTTAAAAATCATTTCAGAGTTAGGGAAAAATCCTAATATATTTGAAGGCAATTCAATTGAGGGGGGACAATCTAGAGATGCTAAAATTGAGAAGTGTGGGTTGGGCAAAAGTAGATTTACAGTTATTTGTATGGAAAAAGATACAGTAATTAATATATAATAACACAAGAATAACCCCTTTGTTTCACATACTCCCCACTGTAAACCTATTTTTGCCCACCCCTGCATAATAAAGAAGCAGAAAGCAGACTTGGGACAACTGTAAACCTGGCTCCGCCCTGAGATTAGTAAGCAGAAGAGAAGTAAGTGGGTGTAAATGAATGTAGCGTTGTTGTGTTCAGTCATCCTTGCATTATGACATGATATTGATTAGAAATTAAAGTAGGAAATGGCAGACATTCTGGATATCCTAGGGAGTGAAATGTGTGTCAGGTAGGAGATAATCTCAGTAGAGATTTGGGGGAGTGAAGCGGCTATGAACTTTGCAAGGATGGAGTACATCATACAACCCCACTAGTCATGTATTGTCAGACATTTCTGGGGAAAGGACGGGGCTGGGCTGTCTCCCAGCAGTCCCTAATAAGAGTCATACTTCCCACCCCAGAGTTCTAAGGCAAGATCCTCCCTTGTGTGCGTGCCAGAGAAACGCGTAATGTTTTTTCCATGAGACCTGGCAGGGACTGAGCATCTAATAATAAATAGGTCACTCAGTGAGGTATGGCTGGAGCTGTCCCTTATGATCAGATCTATTAGATCATGTCATTGGTCGGGATCCTTTGCATGACACAAATGGCACATTTGGGATTGAGGACTGGCTGGTCCAGAGGACACACGTAAATTACTTAAGTGTCTGGCTCGGAGTCCCACATCACATGCTCTGTCACATTAACACCTCACCCTGGAGCGTACCCATGCCCTCGTGGGCAGCCCCCTCCTCCTGGCTAATAGAAGGGGAGACCTTGGGCTTTGTGCATAGATGAGTTGGCACAGGGTGTTGGTATTGGTGGACAGGGACTGCTGCCGCCAGACTGCACTGCTCTAAGTGACCTAAAGATGATAGTTACTCAGTGGGATTAAACAAAGGCCATCTTCTCATGGGAGATAGGCCAGTGTAGTGTCCTGCAGAATGGAAATAAGGTAGAAACATTCGATAAGAGAAAGGAAAGGTACCTTTGGTAAGCAGGTTTTTTTTTTTGAAGTGAGGACAGAGAAGATAGGGAAGAAGGAGGAAAGGGAGGAAAGGAAGGAAAAAATTAAGATGTTGGTGGGTGAAATGCACAATGAGGGTAAGAGTTGTGAATAAGTAGCATATTAACTCCAAGTCTATAAGAATTGGGGTATAAACGACTATGGTGAGAGACCTGGGCAGGCAGCAGAGGTGTGGCACATGAGCTTGCAGCAATATATGTAGAGAGCAGATGTCAGAGCTGGATCCGCCTTCATGTGTGGATGCATGTATTATCCAGGTACCATCTGGATCATGTCAAGAAAAGTCCACGTTCTCTTACACTGGCATGTAGTCCAGATCCTGCCTATAAAGTGAAGGAAAAAACATTTCTAATTTTTAAGTCTGCTGTTGAGCAAAAACATGCTTCTTCTAGCTTATTTCTTGGCTAACCTATGTATATATTTTATTCTTTTGTGGTACAGTGCAAATCACTCAAGACCTTAAACTCATGAGACGAGAGTTAAATTTTATACTGCTAAATAGAAAACGTTTCTGTTTGTTTTTTTAGGACTGGATTAAAAGTATATTCTCGGGTAAAAATACTGGGGGTCGTATTCTGAAATCCAGTAGCCCATTTGTTCAATAGGCCATATGGTTGACCCTCACAGTAGAAACGGATGAGGTGAAGGGCATTAGTGTAGAACACGAATGGAGTAAAAGTTAACAAAAGGACCAGTTCTTGACAGACCCAGACCTTGGTCTTATTGGTTGAAGTGATTTCTTCAAATGGAATGGGCCTTAAAATGCCAATTTCTACCAAGATTTCAATTTTTCAAAAAATGAAATGGGTGGGAATGGGTGAAAAAGAAACTCTGCACCAAGCCACCATCACTCCAATTTATCGCCCTGTCACCTCTCTCCCGCACCCCTATAGTAATGCGTTACCACACCCCAGTAAGAGCTACCCTTTAGGGAATCTAGTTAGAGTATGTCGTCTCCTCCTTCAGACAAGAGAAATAACATTCAGACTCTTAAACCTGGTCCCAAGCCTACCCCTGTCACCTCATACTTCTGCTTGCTACAGCCATAGCAGCATTTCTTATTTCTTTCCCTGAATCCTTTTGTGGGAGCAGGTCATCAGCAGGTCTCAGCTTAAAGGGTCACCTCAGAGGGACTTTCTCCAACTTCCCAACTATAGTCTTAGATATCCCTCCGACATCTGGTCTGTATAATGTCATGGTTTTATGTTGTTCATAGTAATTTTCAGTCTGAAATTACATTCGTATGTATTTACCTGTTTACTGTGTGCCTACTCATATTAGAACATGATCTCCAAAAGAGCATGAACCACTTTTATCTTGTTTGTGGTCACATTCCTAGAAGCTAGAAAAGTGCTTAGAGCAGGGAGCCACACACACCCCCTTGCCTAAGCAAACACAGCGGGGTGAGTGAGTGAATCAGTGGGTGAGTGAGTGAATCAGTGGAAGAAGGAATAAAACAGTGTATGTTTGATTCATTTCATGGCCTGTTTCCTCCCAGGATTCCTGCATTGATCAGTGCTTTTATTACAGGCTCATTCAAAAGTCTTCTTAGCTATCAGAGGAACATGTCATTTAGTGCAAAAAAAACCAAACCTCCCATGTCCGTTAATAAATTAAGGAAGTCATGGCGTGCTGGCTGTAAATGTATTAATTTGCTTTACATGTTACCTTAATTACTATTGTGTATACAGGGCAAGAGACAGCAAATTACAAAGTGGTCAAATTTGATACACCACGTATATTTGTAAGGAAAGGGGTATTGGATCACAGCCATACTCATTTGTTTATGTTTTCTATGTCTGCTTTGGGGACACAACAGCAGAGTTGAGAAAGCACAATAGAGTGAGTGCGACCCCCTCAAAGCCAAAAATTTTTACTGTTTCTTTCTTTACAGAAAAAAAAATTGACCCTTGATACAAAGAACTTTGTGTTCAAAGATAGAAATGGTATGAGAAAGAGACCTGCACAGTATCAGGGAAAACCAAGAGCCACGGACTCGTGTTTGCTTTGGGTGCAATCCAAGAAGTTTGATAGTGATCAAATTAGAAGTGCAGCCTCAACATGGTCTTGGATGAGAGCATGCGAAAGAAACCCACATTTTGGTTGTGAGACCAGAAATCAGAAGTTTACTGGATGAAGCCCAAGCTCCCATTTCAGGCTAGTTTTGTATTCCCTTGTTAAGAGACTGTAGTTCTGCAAGCCACCTGAGGCCCCGTCCCACCGTTGTCAGCATCTCCTCTCTGTGCAGCCCACAGTGGAGGGAACGCTGCCATCTTCCTGACAAATGGCTTCCTCCATCGGATTGCAGTTACAGGTTTTAATCAGTTCATTATTTCACTAAGTGTGGGGGTCCTGACAGTTGGGCTGTAGAATCTAATTGAATTGGCTTTACCTCAAGGCATTCCCACAAGAGCTCACCGTACCATGTGGGAATTTTTTGGCTGATCGATCAGTGTAGCCCTAATTTCCCTATTCTGTCCTAAAATCTTACTTTCATATTTCCCCTTTGAAACATTTTACATTCTTTTCCTACTCTGAACAAAGTACTCTTCATATAAAAAGACAAATCACTAACCTATAATGTAGTGTAGTATATGCTGAATTTCTTACATAAAAGGCTATATAGAATGTTTGCAAAGTAAACCCTTACTCTTTTTCATAGCTTCTCTTTAGGTCAATTTTTTTTAAAGTATAAAAAGCTGAATATTACACTAGTTCTTTTCAGCCCTTTGATCTTTCTGCTGCTGCAGTTTTTAGGCTAAGGAAGAGATACTGCCCAGGCGTAATGTTTGGCCCACTGTGCTTGGTGACGTTATCCTTGAGAGTTCACTCTGTCCTGTAGTTGATCCTAAGGGATTAGGGTACCTCCCACTGGACTGACTTATACCAGTTCCCCAGGGTTTTAGCTAATAAAGGAATCAAGATGTCTGTTCATTAAATCAGTATGAGAGCTATAAAAGCCTAGGACATGAGAAGAAACATCTCTTTAGTCAGCCCATTATGTTCCTATAGGGTGAGCTACATGAGAATTCAAACTGTAATAAGATTGGAGAGTGCAGACTTCAAGCAGAGGGGAAGATGTGGTGGGTAGCTGATAACATAACAGGCAGTGGATGCCCAGCTGTATCCATCTGCCATTTAGGAACTCACATCAAAGGACAAACAAACAACCAACCAAAACACAACATTGTACATCAAAGCATCTTATTCTCTAGAAAATCCTGGGTGAATACTCCCAGTGTTGGCCTTTACAAAGCTGATATTCTGCCTGCATTTTATTGAAATCTTCTTGCCTTAGACCTTGTCAGACAATCGATTGCTCCCTGAAATCCCACTCTTCTGCTTTTTGCTATAGGGATGCTGATCCCCTAACATGTGTTTATTTGATCCACTGCATGTTAAAATGTTAGAATGATCAGTTTGACTCACAAAGTTCAGAGTATCTCACTGCAGTTTCTTCATACTATCCTTATTCAACAGGGCCTCTCCAGCCTCAGCACTACTGCCGTGTTGGCCTGGGCAATATTTTGTTGTGAGGGGCTGGCCTGTGCCTCACAGGAAGTTTAGCAGCATCCCTGGCTTCTCCTCATGCCCGCTCTCTCAGTTGTGACAGCGAAGTGTTGAAGTGTTCCCAGATACTGCTAACCATTTCCTGGGGCCAGAGTCGCCTCTGGCTGAGAACCACTGTTATACATTGTGAATGGGTGAAGGGAAGAGAAGATCCCTCCTGCTGCTTTTCAAGATTCCAGGGCAAAAGCATTCAACCCAGCCTCACCAGCAGTTTCATACACTGACCATCCTGCTTTTACCCTCTAGGTTCCCTCTACCATAGTCAAGGTGTTTGTAGATGGCAGACCTTAACTCAGGCTTCTTTCCTGCATGTGGCTGTGTGTTCAATTGTCTTTCCAAGAAAGTCACAATTTTCTCCTCTTGTTTGGGCAGTATGTTTATAGTATCTACATAGAAAATTTTGCTCCGTTATACTGAGTATTGTATTTTTCATTGGAAGAGGAAAATAATTTAAATGTGAGTTATGTACCGGCTTTAGGGCAGAAAAAAACAATGTGGTAGGTAGGTAAGAATTTTAGAGGATGTTTTGCCATGGTGTTGGTGACTTCAATGCTTATGTATGCTTTGTTTTAAAAAAGTTTTATTTCTCATTCATTATTTTTAAATTTGTTTTCATCAGTCTGCCTCTGAAACTTGACATTTTCAACATACATTCAGGATTTTGGCTCCAGGGAGAGACAAATGAGACTTAATACTAGCTCTACCAGCATACTAGTTACGAGACTTGAACAAGTTCTTAAATTATTGTGAGACTCCATTTCTTCATCTATAGAGCAAAACAGATCAATTAATAGAGCCTGGCTTATGTTAGACACTCAAAGACAAGAAGGATGAATAGATATTTGGGTGAGTACGTGGAAGATTCTGAAGCTCTGGATATATCAGAAGGAGAAAACATCACCTGAACTGTTCTACAAGCACCTTTGTTTTGTTAGCTCTCTTGGACATCATGAAAGCATTACTGTATTTTTTCAGACTATAAGACACAGCGCCCCCCGCCCCCAATTTTGGAGGAATAATGGTTGTTAATGTTGCTGTTCAGTTCTGTTTACGTTTACATTGATGAAATACTATATAATTTGTTATTAAATATTTTACCACACTTTTTGCTTCAAAAATTTTTTCCCTATTTTCCTCTAAAAGCTGAGTGTGTCTTGTGGTCTGAAGAATTCGGTAAGTGTTCTTCAGGAAGGGCCTAAGACCTCTACTGTCAGTAATGAAGAAAGTGTAACTTCAGCTGCCTTGAGTGTTTTTGCCCTTAGTAAGTAGAAGGCTTTTATTGAAGCTGTGGTGCAGGAATTGTGTAAGAACTTTGTTCTGGACCCTGAGCACCTCAGAAACTTGGATTTCTCTCTAATGAATCAAACCTTTGAAACTTGCTCTGTGATACTGCAGACACTCCTGCCTGAGAGCTCAGTGGTGGGGCAGAGCCCAGCCTAGCCACAGGGCTGGTCTTCCATTTCTATTTCCATGTAATTAGGAGGCTTTGTCTTGCCAAATCAGAAACTGGCTGGAGGAAATGGTCCAGGAGCATCCCACGGGGTACTCTGGAGGAGCAGGCAATCTCACTGTTGATGGAGGGCCACAGGGACTCATTAGACAGGGAAACATTCCTGACTGCTGTGGAAAGGCAGAGCTCTGCTTCATGCTGGTGAGCTGATTATTTGGCTCATTACAATTAGCACTGGATCCAAATGAAACAGTGTATTCTTTCCTTAAGTCTTCCAGTTCTCCAAGCAGTCTACCAGAGAATGAATACATTCTTTCCTTTCAGCCTAAAGCACAGAATTCCAGTCTCTTCTGAGGCCTGGCTATTAGTGCCTCCTGCATTTGTGTTGGAGAGGTATGCTTTTTGCCAGCATGCAAATTGCCCTTGGGAATCTCTGATGAACCAGGGAATGTACATCCCTTTCCTTTGCTTCTGGATGACCTCACCAGACAGTGAGTCCCATCTGCTAAATGTTTGCAAGTCTCCAAAATAGGGTTTAGGGCTAAGGGAACACATCTGATGTTACACCTTGGAGCAGTGAGGGCTCATGACTGGAAGGGACCTAGGGAGAGTGACATAGGGGGCAGTTTTCCAAGCAAAGAGCAAGTATTGACTGTGTTTGAGCCTCTGACTCAAAGCTGTGGATGAGTAAATAGTAACAATGTCCTTAACAGGCAAAAAAGGAGAGCATAGGGCTATATCCACACAGCCCAGCGCTTCTGACAGGGCTCTCCGACAGAGGAGCCTGTGGGATCAGTGAGCTTCACTAGGCCCGGAGAGCTGGGGACAGAGAGATAAGGCTGCAACAGCAGGACTGTTACAGAACAGAGGCCCAAGGCGGGGGTAATATTTGGCCCACTGATGGATGCCAAAAACTGTTACAGAAAACAGGAGCCCCTCCCAAGACAGTATACTAATACATAATGGGCTTGTCTGTCCGCCACCAGAGGAAAGACATCTCTCAATGCCAGAGATTTGTGAAAAGGAAAGGAAAGGTTTATTTAAAGCTATACAGACTTCAAGTAGTGAGCCAATGTCCCCATTAATATATCAAAGTCCTTTAGGATATCCACAGATGCCCACAGCGCTTTCTTCCCCCCTGCTCTAATTCGGGGTACCGTATCTCAGGAAAAGCAGTACACATTTGTTTCAGGTTGCTGTCCATGTTTCAGGTTGCTGCCATCATCTGGTGGGTCGCCATCCAGGCAGGATCTCCAGTTAATCCAAAGTCATGTGGCGCCTTCTCATGGTCCACTGGCAAGAGTTCTTTTTACCCATTTTTCCAGGCAAAGTCTCTCCTGCTTCCCAGGCCAGGCGGCCAAAGGGAGCACCCCAACGCTGCATGGACCGCTTCTACCAAAGCTGCAGGGGTCTGCACTGTGCCAAAAGCACATAGTTCTTCTCTTCTTGCATGGCTGCAGGGGTTCCCACTCTGGCCGAAAGCACATGGCTCTCTTTCGTCACATGGCCAAGAGGAGGTCCTCACTCTGCCAAAACCGCGTGGCTCTCTCTTCAATGGCTGCCGAGTCTGTCTTTAAATCCCCACGCCAGTCCTCCTTTGCAGCCCCATTTCCACCGCCTCCTACAATCCATTACACCTGCCAGGACTCCCATATCCTCCCAGCTTTACTGGGCTGCCCTAATGAGTCTTGGCTCCCCATGGCCTGGAGCCAGTCAAAGCGAACCTCTCACGGAAGGTGCTGTAACCAGGGGTATTATCTCCCAATTACATCCTGGGTGGAAGTCACTCCCTTCTCCCTGGCTCAAAGTATGGCCACAGCTATTTAACATATCTATGAAACCAGTTAAAAGGTATAGATATGTTAAATGACCATTCCAGAAGTTAGCTGTTAAACTGTTGCTATGCAAAACAACTCTCAATGTCCCTGCTCCATTTGTCCTTTCCCCCAACTGACACCTGTGGGGTGGAGGGGGATTAGGGGTAAGGACATTTTATATGTCTTTCTAATATTTCCTGGACACCTTGAGTTCTGGACCCCATTCCAGATCCCCCCCCCTTGGCTGCGCCCTGTTATAGGACCTTTAGAGTTCAAATGCAGGCCACCTGGGGCTGGGCTTTTCTCCCTCTCTCCCTCCCTCTCTCTTTGACAATGAATTGGCAAAGGGGTAGGTATATCATTCATTGGTAGTACATGGGCGTGATTTTTTGCCTATGGTATCCTGTGACCTTGCTGAGCTCACTGAAGCCATCTATTCCCCTAGATTTGCTCTGGGTGTCTGTGTGTATACTCCTTAGAGTTTTCCATGCACAGGATCCAGTCATTTGCGGACAAAGGCAATCTTACTTCCTTCTTTCCAACCAGATGTGTTTTTACATTCCTTACTGAGCTAGTTTTGCTCACTAGCTGACCACAGTGCAGGTATCCTCGCCTTGTTCTTGAGGGAAAGCATTATGTCTTGAACAGTTAAATGTGGTGCTAGCTTTGGGGTTTTCATAAGTGCCCTTTATCAGGATGAGGGAGTTCTCTTCCCAGTTAGTTGAGAGTTTTCTAATTAATGGGTGTTGGGTTTTGTTCAATCTTGTTTTCACAAAGATGTTGAGAGTTCTCTCCTTTACACTGTACACTGTACACAATATACATTGCACACTATACACAATACACTATTGTTTATTTCATTGCTCTGTGAATGTGAAGTCAGTCCTGTGTTTTTACAATCTTGTATTCTTATGGCAAATCTCGCTTAGTCATGGAGTGAGGTTTTTTTTTATACTTTGGATTTAGCTTGCTGATATGTGTTAAGAATTTTGTGTTAATGTTTATGAAAAATACTAATCTGTAGTTTGATTTTTGTTTTCCTTATAGTATCTTTGCCTGGCTTTGGTGTCATAGTAATACTGGTTCATTCAGTGTGTTAGGAAATGTGTCATCCTTCTCTATTAATCTGAAAGATTTTGTGAAAGATCGGTATTATTTCGTCTGTTTTAATAGAATGCCAGTAGACCCATCTGGGCCTGGACTTTTCTTAGAAGTATTTTTTTAAATTACTAACTTATTTGTTTAATTTTGACTTTCTGTAGGTCTACCCAAGTTTTATGTTTCTTCTTGAGTCAGTTTTAGTAAATTGTGTCTTTCTAGAAATGTGTTTATCTAAATTGTTGGTATCTCTTTTTTCTTTATATAACACATATTTTTTAGATGTTATACCTAACACCTAACGTCTATTTTTTAAAGCTTTTTATTCATGATTTTAATAATTTGTCTGAACAGCATAATTATTTGCCGATTTTGTGAATCTTTACAAAGCACAATTTTTGGTATAATTTACTTTCTGTTTTTCTGCTTTCTGTTAATTTCCACTAGTCTATTTGTATTTTTCTAGTTTGTTATGGTGGGAGTTTAAGGTACTGATTTTGAGACTCCTCTGATTTTCCTAATGTAGTCATTTAAAGTTATACATTCCCTCTACTCATTGCTTTAAGTACATGCTGTAAATTTGGATATATAGTTTTCCTCTTCAAGCAGTTCAAAATACTTTCTAATTTTGTGAAGGGATTTCTTTGTTTACATATGAGTTATTTAAATGTGAGTTACTCAAATTCCCAAATAATTGGGGAATCTCCCTCCTCTGAGGAGAGAAGGGCTTCTCCCTGCTTCAGAAGAGAAGTGAGTCGGGCCTCTGTCCATGATATATTGTTACTTTAATGAGAGGGTGTAAAAGGGGCTTCTCTTTTCAATCTTCTTACAGTTTTTAAAATAAGGAAGGACTAGTTGCTCTTTCCATTGTGTCTCCAGCTAGTCATTTAGGCCCTGGAGACCTCATGTAGTTGCTCTGTAGTGTTCATAGCATGAATTTATCCTACCTGTGTGCTGCTGAGATGCTCAGTCTCCCTCAGCCCAGCTGAGCTCAAGGAAAAGGATAAGGAGACTTTGTTAGACTGTACCCCACGTGTGAGACATCTATTTAAGTGCAGGCTGAAATACCCTGGTACCTGGATTCAAAACACAGTCATCTTCAGGGCTTGACAAGTAGCAAGACGTTACCACCGTGGCCACCTTACGCTGTGGGCATTACTTATTTATTGCTTCATCCATTATTCCAGCAAATAATGTCTATATCTGGCCTGGACTGAATGTCGAAGGCATTACCAATATGCAGAGGGCATTTTCATTGCCTTATTCACTTCCACATCTTCTCTCTGTCATTTTCATTTCCTATTTTCCATCCACTTCTACAATAGCTGTCACAGAATGTAACTTTGCCAAAGAGCCAAGTACCTATTGCTGTAAAATCACAGCTGCGCCACCTGCCACGTTGCCTCTCTCTGTTTTATTTGCGCCTGCTTCAGATCATTCTTCTTCCATCAAGACACATCTTCTTTCTCATTTCCTCTGGGATCTGGCACAAGTTTTATTAACAGGGGATAATTATTGGTTCTTAAGTTCTTTGTGGTTCTTTGTGGATAATTATTGGTGCTTAAGTTCTTTGTGGTCATTTCCATCAACTATAAGGTAGGAATGATAAGAATACCCACCTGATATCATGGTGAGGCTTACATAAGATAATATAAATAAAGTGGTTAAAGTAATACGTACCACATGGCAAACACTCTTTAATTACTCTTCGTGTCATGGGAACACTTCAAAATCTTTGAAAAATAATACATTTTTTTGGTCAGCAGAAACATGAATAATAGGTATTATTTATACTATATACCATGAGAAACACCTTATTTCATTAATTATTGCCATGTTTGTTTTATTGATAAGGGACTGGGCTGTGAAAAATCAGTAAGTTCTCTGACTTCTCTTCTACAATGTGTTTGGAGGGGCTTTTGGTCAGTTGGAGGGACTAGATCACTCAGGTACTGCAGGCCATCTGATGCATGGTGTGTGAAGTCACAGGTTGCTCTCGTGCCTTTCCGAGAGCATTGCCCTCATCCACTATTTTGGGGGAGGAGACAAGACATGGAAGGAAGGAGTGCCAGTAGAAAGCCTGGAGGGAAAATTGAGAGCCAGACCTGTGGTTTCTTTTGTTCCTGAGAATCCAAACCACCAGGATTTGAGGCAAATGCGATCTTATCTCATAGCTAAGTCTCCCAGTGCTGACTCACTGAGCCCACCTACCTGTAGAGGAAGGGGCCACACCTGACTCCATTGGGGATGATTGGTGTAGACAGAAAGGTCCATCACCTAGTCAGGGACAAGGCCCTGCTGCCCTGCTCTTGGCATTGAGGGCTGGACTTCTGGTTGCAGTGAGAAGGTACATACCGAATCTGTTCATTGAGGGAAACTTTGTCTTCCCAGGGGTTTTATTTCCCCAAACTCCTTTATAAGAACATGTTTTTCTTTTTGTTTTTTTTACCAGATCTGAGTCTTAGTTTCACCTGACTCATGGGCTCCCTCCACCCCCAGTTCTTCCCTCCTTGCGGGCTTCAGAGTGGAGACTACCTCAATGAGTGAGAGTCTGGGTAGGCCAGTGGGAGGAGGAAAGGCCGGGCATCAACTTGAGCCCAGGTCAGGAAGGCTTGGGGACAGTGAGCAGTGGGGTTTGTGACAGGAATTCAAGCATGAGGGTGTGGGAGCCATTCTGGTGGAACGGCTAGGGTGTCCAACGGAGGTTTGGGTTTACTCCAAGGAAGAGGTGGTGGTGGCTCAGACCCATTTTGGTGACAGATTTGCCTGCAGCAAAAGTAGTTTTCATTTTTATTGTAAAGTCCTGAAAAGTCTCATCATTGTCACAGCACCTAGTACAGTGGAGCAACCTCATATGTTTGTGGAATGGGTGAACTCATGGTCTGACTCCTGAGAGTCTCCTGAGGCATCACACAACTTCTTACACTTCCTGGAAACTGTCTTCTGATCCACCTCCACCATCCATGCACTACATAGACCAAGTGACTGCAAGAATAGTAGCTACCCCACCTAGGCCTCTTTCACTGGGGGAATGCAGTGGGATGCTGGAAAGTTGATCCGCTGCCTATGAGGCATCTTGTGTATTGAGAAGGTTTGGAGCAAGGGTTGGTCCTCAGCCCCAGCTGTGTATTAAATTAGGCGAGGGACTTGTAACACGTACAGATGCTCACACCTCACCCTGGACCAGTTGAACCAGAATCTCTGGGTGTGAGGCTCAGGCTTGATCTTTGTTAAGCTCCCTGGGCATGGCGGGGATGGGGTGGTCATATGGTAATTTGAGCAGCAAGCCAGTGAGTTGTGATTCTCTAACCTTGTTGCCATTAGAATCACATGGGGAAATTTCAGAAATCCCAAAGTCCAGTCACACTTCATACCATTTAAATCAGATTCCTATCATCCACCTCCTTAGCACTCCCCAGATGACCTCAGTGACAGCCGGGTTTGAGGACCAGCAGTTCAAGAGGAGAGGATGTATATGCCCCTGGTATGTCAGACCACTGTTATTTGCTAGTAAAATACCAACTAAAAGCACTGATTTGGGGCCTTGACTGAAACAATGTCCTGTGCATGGTGTTCATACAAGGTTCAGCCTGCACACAAGTAAGTGTCAGTGGCTAAACAACCAGTGGAAAGCTAATTCCCTTAATTTTTATACTACGATTCCTGGGTATTGGAAATGATAGAAATAAAATGACCTCTTACTGCTTTAATGCCAGATTCTCACAGCAGTCATGAGAAGTAGAGAATATTATTTCAGTTTTAGAGACTTGAGTTGACATTTAAAGAAATTAAGGAACCTGTCCACGGTTGCCCAGGACATGTGAGCCAGCGTGAGGATCCAGACCCTGGCAGAATGACACCAGAGCTGGCTGCCTGCACTCGGCTACTTTTATTTTTTCAGAGCTGATTGAAATATAATCTGCATATCAGAAGGTTCATGTGTTTTGAGTGTACAGTGATTTGTAGAAAACGTAGAGTTGTGCAGCCATCGCCACATCCAATTTTAAAACGTTTCAGTTATCCCTAAAAGATCCCTTGTGCCTGTTTACTTGACTCTTTTTTAAAGAATGCTGTAGTAGAACTCTGGCAGCCTGGGTTTTACTCCCAACCCAATCATTTGCAAAGTCCTCTGGCCTTGAAGAATTTGTTAATCTCTCTGGGTGTCAGTTTTTTAAAATTTAGAGACAATAAAGTCAAATAGAAAATTGCATAAAGAAGTGTGTAGTAACTAAGAAGAACTGAGAAAACGGAAAGTGCTCCAATTTTACTTTTTTTTTTTTTTTTGGATATGCTGAAAGCCAGTTTGCACCATCCTAGAGCCTTGGACCTGGATCTTGCTCAGAGACATACAGTAACGCGCATTTGTTCCTCTACCAAGACCCTCACGCCATTGAGGCCACTGACTCACTACGCTCCTTTGGGGGTAAACCCCACACCAGCCATCACAGCTGCTGACAGTGTGTATTCCTCCTGAGCACCAGTGTAGCTGACAGCTCTACTTGGATTTCAACTGTCCCCGGAGGAAGCCCAGGGGACCCCACATGCTCCTGTAATGACTAGCTGTCAGGGAGATGCCTGGTGTCCCTTTAGCAGGAGGACAAAGGACACCTTTGAGGTGGACTGTGGTTTACCTCTGGCCCCTTAATTAACATTTTGCTGGGGAATGAGGCCAAAGGTTTATGGTCTTCATCTAGGTCCCTATAAACAATGCAGAGCTCAGCATTAGTGCCCCTAACCTTCTTTTGTGTCTGTTTTTGTTGTAATTGTTTGCCTGTGCTGCTTTTCTAGTGTGTAGCTTAGACTGTGAACATCCTGAGGGTGTGTCTTCTTTAGCCTCATGATGTATTCTAGCTACTAGCATCGATAGATGTTGACTGAAATTTAGAAAGTGTATGTATCGTCATGGAGTTTCTTACTTGTCCCTCCTTCTCTATTCTGCAGTATTCAGGTCTTATCTTCAATATTGCTAAAACAACTAGAAATTCTCAGACCTTCCACCTAGCATCTCCAAGACCCATTTGCTGCTTTGGTGAGTCCCATGATATCTTTCTTAGTTGTGATTTGCCTCTCCCCTTCCTAAACAGTATCCATGTTCAGTGGTCCCCCTGGCACAAAGAGAAGATTAAAAAAAAGTGTCCTCCACCCAAAGGTGGGGGACACACAGAATATAGGGAGAAATGGGGGCAAAGGATGTGGTTTCACAGTGTTCTTGTCAGTACGTCATTTCCCCGTAAAAGGTAAAGATCTAAATCATAAATTCAGCAACAGTCATTCTCTTCACCTTGTGCCAGCTCTGTTTATATTTATGAAGAGTAAATTGTATCAAGCCATGGACGATTTCATCATAGTGTTCCAAGTTTGTTCTCTGAGGTATGTGGACAGTTACTGTGTGTGACACAGGGCCAGGCACCGAGGCCTAAGCGAGTCTGGTGATAGATGCTGAAGGAGCTCAGGATGTGAGCCCAGGAGGTCAGAAGGCATGTTCTGAGAGGATCCTTGAGTGCCAAGGGTCCAAGTGACCTGTGTGGGTCTTCTTAGTGGACCTTTCCAAAATAGGGGGTTAAGCATCTCAGCTCTTGTTCCCTTTGTCCCCAAGTTCCTGCTGAACCACTGGGACCAGGTACCTGCATCTGAGCATCAATCAGATGCGAGTGTCCCAAGCCACAGGAAGGAGCAGAGTAGACAGCTGCAGGGAGAAAGGCAGTGGTGATATAAATACATGTTTAATTGCACATCAATTACTTACTAGGCTGGATCTATTTAAATGCAGTATAATTAGAGCAAAAACCTTGATTTAATCATAACCTTATCAAACACAGACCCCATCATCTTCCTGTGCTCGCTCAGTCTGTTTCTTTCCTCCATGCCAGCTGCCAAGGGGAGGAGCAGCAACACCCATTTGGGGCAGGAAGGCCTGGCCAAGAACCCTCCCCCTCATCTGGGACCCCTGCTCAGAAGCCAGAGTGCTTCATCCCATCTCTTCCTCAGCAGCTTATGATGGGAGGGCCTGATTAGCTAGAATGAAAATGTAACTCATCCCTCATGGCAGGCTCCATAGCCCAGGAGCCCAAGATTAATAAGGACATTAAGGAGGTTCACCCACCAGAGATAAGTTACTTTGTAAAATAAACCCTCTCTCAGTCCCTATATCACCTCCTCCCCAGCCCCCCCCCCTGCTGCACCCCACCCCACCCCATCCCAGGATCATCAGGGGATTAAACCTGGAGAGGGAACCAGTTGAACCTGATCGTGTATCCACTTCAGAGTGTTGCCCAGTTTTGGTCTTTCTGATACATCTTAGTGATTGGTTTGGGGGCTGCAGACCTGGCTTTGTTACTCACCAACTGTGAAGTTTGGGCAAACGACTAAGCCTCTCTGGACCTCAGTTTTGCATCCTTAAATGGAGAATGATGAAGGCCCCCCAGTGCCCTGATTTTACAACTGCAATGGTGCATTTACAGCTCTGATCTCAGGCCACAGCACATTGAGAGTTCTCAGTACACAGTAGACGTTGTTGTTATTAATGCCACAACTGCGGCAGCACAACCTCTCTCCCTTTACCCCCTTTTGCAAGTAGAATTGTTAGGAATATGGTTTCCCTCTTTCTCTCCCAGTATGTTTTTTATTTCTCCCTGTTTCCTGTCAGCAATGAAGTGAGAAAGAGTTGAATGCAGTTATAAAGCACAGAGCCTGTTCATTAGGGTCTGATTTGTAAGTGTTTCTTGCTGTCAGGCAGGTTGGCTCTCCATGACTGCAAAGGATGCTTTGGTGCCTATTGTGCAGCAGTCAGGGGTGGGGGGTGCCCAATACCCAAGCCAGGGAGCTGCTACTTGGTAGTCTTTGCCATCACCAATCTTTCCTGTGCTCTGTGTGTGTGTGTGTGTGTGTTTATGTATGTGCATGTAGACATTACACTCTTCTATGCTTCTGAGTGTGTTAATGGTCCTGCCACCTGCCTCCAAAATCTGCTCTACCTGTGTCTCTGGTGGGTAGGAGTCAGTAATGAAGTAGAATGAGTTGGTTACCTATCCCGTGGCCTCTGAGCTGCGCCTGTCCCTCCAGCCAACCCATTTAGGGGGCAATGGGAGGTAGGAAGCTGTACCTGTCTTGCTGCTGACCTGGGGGAGGCCAGTAAAATTCCAACAAGAGATGCGGTTTCTGAGCAGTGGGATTCATTGATTTCATTGTGCAGATGGAAGGAGACTTGCAGCCCCACCATTCCCCAAGCCCCCAGGCACACCTGAAGGCCACTGCTCCTAAATCCTTCCTGAGGAATTCTGCGCTTCATTGACTAATCCCCAGGCTATTTCATTTCATTCACAGATATTTATGATGCACCAACCATAGGCAGCAACAACACATTTTCAGGGTTCTCTGGGACACCTATCTATGGGGAACTTGAAATCTAGTGGCTGCCAATGATAATGATCGAATGGTATTGAGTTTGCCTTTCCAGGTGCTGAGGACATTCTCATGAACAAAGTATCTCATTGAATTCTCATTCCCCCTTGAATTAGATAGTAGTACCATTCCCATTATATTGAGACCAGAAGTGAAGCTTAAGTGGTTTAGTAACTAGCTTGACTCTAAGGAGGCTTTGGAGATAGAATGCTTGAGTGTAAACCCTGACTTGAATAGTTACTCTCAGTGTGAATTGGAACAAGTTACTTAAACTTGGCTGTTACTTACTTTCCCTATTTACACAATTGGATTAACAATGTTATCTACCTCATAGGGCTGTTGTAGGCATCAAAGGTAATGTTTGTATAGAACTGGGTCCAGTCCTCTGTGTGTGGACACAGCAATTCAGTCCAGGTGGCATTTTGGGGTTTAGAAAAATGACTGTTGGAATCTCACTTCATTGGTGTTCTTGTGCATGGTACCGGCATGCAGTGGCATGCAGTTTTCTCATTTTATTCCATTGGAATGTAGGGATGAAGTGAATTCAAAATCATAAACTAAGTTCCCTGTTCAGAGTGAGTGCTTAGCAAATGTTATTTGTGTAAGTTGGTCCTTGACTGTTGCACAGAGGACCAGCATTTATAGGCAGATCATATAACTTACCTTTCAGAAAGAATACATAAGATTAGTACTACTAATCAGAACCTGCATATGAGGAGACTTAAGTAATTTGTAAAGTTGGATACTTGGTCTAAACTCGCATCTCCCTAATCTAAAGGAAATGCTCTTTTCACAGTTTTTTGCCAGAAGCATCAGGTAGTGAAGTTTGGGTGTGCTGAGGACGTATGTTCACACAGACATTCATAGAAGGGTCCTCAGGAAAAGGAAGGGAAAGGTGCATGTGGAGAATGTGCTGTGTGAGGAAAAGAGCCCTGCATTGGTGAGAAACAAATGGAGCTGCTGATTGATGTGGGGAGGAACTATGAATGGACAGACAGAGGAATCGCCAACAGGCTTGCAGTGGTCAGGCCTAGATATCCTGGGGAAGCATGTGTAGGCATCTGGCAGGAGGTGAGTTACTGCACCTGCCAGTTAGTGATTTGAAATCATTAGAGTCCCTGCATAGCATTAGAGTGTGTGGATGTATGGGTGCTATGCGGTGACAGAGGACACCACCAATAAATGCCAGAGCTGGGAAGGTGCACCGGGACTCCGCATAAATGATTCCTGTAAATAAGGGTGAAGGGTTTCACCTCTGTAGGTGTTGGGAAATGTTTATGTCAGTTATCAGCCGTGGTACCTCCTGTGAGTGGCAGGTATTTCACATTGTTTATTTCAGAGAGTTCTGCATGGCACAAGAATAATTTTAGGGATGTAATTATGTCTGTGTAGTGCTTCCCTTCAGGGTCAGGTGGACCAGAAACTCACTGTGTGATGCTCACCTAGTTACAAAACTCTTTCCTTAACCTTGAAGTGTGGACAATCCTAATGATTTCATGGATTTGTTATGAGAATTAGATGTCATTCACAAACTGCTTACTAAAGCCTGGTATATGGTAGGGTTTCAGCAGAATGTAATTGTTATGATTATTCACAATAATACCTGTTGGACCCCAGGGCAGGCATCTTGGTATGCAGGGAATTTCTCATTAGTACTTAAGTTGCACAGCTTCACATGAAGACAGAAGCCCAAGTGTCCAGGAAACAGGCAGCTGCCGGAGGTTACTCCATTCTCACTTGTATGTAGGAAATAAATTCTTGCTTTCTAGTCTGATGCATTTGAAAAAGCAGCCCAGGCCCACAGGGACATCTGAACTTATGGCTGTGAATTGTTGTAGAAGAAAATACCGAATAGTTCATTGATGTCCAGTTTCCCCACTAATTTGCTTTGGCTCCTGGCACAGTAACTCGTGGCCTTTAGTCTTCCCATCTGGTAAAAAATGTGGGAGGGGGTTTGAAGAAGAAGAAGAGGGAAGGAGGGAAACTATGATAGCTAACATGTGTGGGAGGTTGACTATATATTCTAAGAAGCCATTCTACATCCTTTTTGCTTTAATTCCTATGACACTATCAGTCATCTTACGAGTTAGGATGCTTTCACTGACCCCATTTTACAGATAAGAAAAGAGGAGCTGGCTCTCATATGGAACTACCCTCCCCCCAAATGAAAGTATTGAACTCACAGAAGCCTTAACTCCAAAGGCCATGGCTCTTGTGTGACTATTTTCAGGCGAGAGGACATTGGGGGAGTTATCAGGCACCGACATTTACTCAGTGGAGCGTTGAACGGGCATTTGTTGTGTGTCCCTCAACAGTGCAGCAAGTCGCCCTGGATTTCCTGCCCCTGTGGTGTGAAGGTCCAGAAAACAATGTATTGGACCAGTTGTGCTGCCATTGGTCAATGCTAGTGGCTAGAAGGTGATGTAGCAGAAGCTACCAAAAATCTCTGCGCGTGCTGAATTTTCATAGCCCTTGGAATGGGAAATGATGACATTTGCCTGCTTGCTTATTGCCTCTCTCCTCTTCATCATTGCCTGCTTATTGCCGCTGCCCTCTTCCTTGGCAGTGTTCTCCCTGGAGCAGGGGTCTTGTTTACTCGTTCACTGCAGGATCCCCAGCCCTCAACCGCAGAGTTGGTACGCTGCAGGGCTGTGTAAATGAATAGCTGTTGAGTGACCAGGGAATGGACACAACAGCGATAAACCCTAGCATAACACTTTGCAGCACCTCCCTGAGGTTTAGAAAATGCTTGCAGATCTAATGTCCTATTTGATATTCATCAGCAGCCCCATGGGAGAGCCGGCATTACACTCCTCTTTTTGCAGAAGAGGAATCAGAGGATCAAAGAGGTTACTTGAATTATCCCAAGTCGTACAAAGCTTCCCACTTTTTGTCAGGCCACACTACAAATGAAGTGGTGACAACATTTCAGAGGTGCCACTGAACGCACAGAGGATTTCACAGACAGAAGCTCTTAACATAATCGGGCTGCAGATGTGACTATAGCAGGTCCTCAAGCAACTCAGCTCTGGTTTCTATCAGTTAGCCTATGGTAATCTTGGTTTTGTTATGTGTTGTTTGGCCTAAAGTCATAGAACCTACTGATGACATTAGGGACTCACTGTACCAGCGAACGGAGTCAGTGTCTGTGTTTTGAGTCTTGTGATGGTCCCAAGAGACACACAGAATGGGACAGTGGAAGTGGACAACCAAGTTCAGATAAACCGAGTTTAGTTTTTCTTATTCCATCACAACTAAGAGAAAAAAACCCTAGGTGCCTAGCTAATCTTTGCATTTCCTTCCCAAAGCCACACCTTAGCTCCATCCATGAAAACCTCACATCTTAGCATGTCACACTCATCAGGGTGCCATAGTCTTGTTCCCCCTGCACCTCATTGTCCCCCAGGTGCCCACCTAAAGTAATGAGTCTGTGATTCGGCTGCTGAGGTTCACACCCCAGCTCTGCCTTTTTCTTCCTGTGTAGCTCTGGGGTGAGTTCCTTTACCTCCCTGTGCTCCAACCCTTCACAAGGTCATGAGAAGATTAAACAAGTTGATATCTATGAAGTGCTTAGTCTAGGGATGGCATGTGACCAAATGTTTGGTAACTCTTGGCTGCTATCATTATTATTTTTAGTGTTTTTGTTGCTTTAACATCCAGATGACCTGCCCCAGCCATCCGCCCCTCCCCCTGGGGTTGCGCAGTAGCAAACATGCTTACCTACTCTGCCATCCTCTTTACCTCCCTCCTAAGTTCTCAAACCACAGTTTCCTTTCATTGTAGCTCTAAATAGAAGAACAAGACCATTTACCTTCTCACCACTGGAACATGGCTCAAAATAAACATTCCATTGAAAGAATTAGAAGGTGACCTAATGTCCTTTGTCAGATGAAGGGCAATAGATTTTCTGAGTGATCAGGATCCCTGCATCTCTTTTCCTGAACTATTTCTTGGACCTCAGTCCCAAATGTCATCCCCTGATGGCCCCAGCAATACTTACTTCATATCATTTGGCACCCAAGGCACCCTCAAAGGGGGTGTGTACGCTGGGCTCTCATCTCTGCAGACAGACCTAGGCAGGGCAGTTGTGGCCAGTTCAAGTCCTCCACTTCTTTCGCAAGTCCTTCAGCAGATGATTACTGACCACATACTACTTGCCACAGAAGGTATTATGCTAATCACTGGTGAATCCACAATAAATAGAATGGTGTCTCTGATCTCAAGGAATTCATTGGAGAAAAAGCTTTATTGTAGGGAAAAGATAGACAGCATTATACAAGCAAAAGCTCTACAATACAACTGATTGCTCAACTGTGTTCCCATCAAACATGAGCTGCAGAAGTGTGGCAAGAGAATGTCAGGAGGGCATTTGGAAGGATGGATAAACGCTAGGTAGGGAGGAGAACAGAGCTCTCCATTTGATGAAATAATGTCTGCAAAGAGCTGGGAGGGAAAAATGCTTTTGGAGACATTTATTTATCAGTGTCCTGTGAGGTACAGTTGGGAATGGACGGAGTAGTGGGACCAAAGGGCCATGTCATATAACTTTTGTGTCAAGCTGTAAGGATTTGGGTTTTATCATTACTCCGGGGTGGGTACATTCTACTTCCTAATCATAAATGGCCATTACACTTACAGACTTAATTGGACTTTGACACAGCTCTCAGTGTCCCTCTTGCTCAGAGTTGGCCACATGCTGACTCCGTATTTTATAAGTCAGCTCTTCTACCAGGTAGGTGAGAATAACTTTATGAATTTCATGACATGTTTAACTCACCAACACTCTAGGAATGGAGACTTCAGTATGTGGCAGGAGAAGAAAATAGTTAAAAAATAAATTCAAGTGCCACATTGGATCTGGCACTATTCATTTTTGTTTCAGTAATGGCCTTTGATAACTGTGATGAAGAGACATAGTGACTGACTTGAGATGAGGCCATGTGGTAGGAGGAGACCTGTGGAGGGGGGTGGTCTCCAAAACACCAGAGACTGACCAGAGGGCAGGGTGCAGGTGGCTCCGTAGGGCTTTGTTACTCGGACTTGTAGGCTCAGTTCCATTCTTCATGCCATCGCACAGAAATGAATAGGCATTCCAAAGAAGCAGGTTATGTGTTACTGTGAAAACGGAGGAAAATAAATTAGCAGATGTAATTTAAAGTAGAGGAAATGGGTAAGATTGAATTTAAAGATTTGAGAAACTGATTTATCTCCTTCAGTGTGCATATCCAAGCTTTGCATTGAATGCCAACTACACAGTGTCCATGAGTCTTTTCTGGTAGGAAACAGAGGAAGTCACAGCCATCCCAGAAAGGTAAGCATGTATCTTGGTGTTCCAGAAACACCTAGATCTAGATCGTGCTGTTGGGATGCTACCTAAGAGGTGTCAGATGGTGTATGCCTTAAATTGGTCAATGTGGTGAATTGTGACTGGGTAATCCAGTGCATGATCAAAGAGAGAAGTTAGGACACAACATCAGGGGAGGTTGAAAAGGTAAACACACATGCACACACACAAATACACAGAAGCAAAGGAGCAGGTATAGAAATGAAATACATGTAGTTTTGTTCAGCAAGTCCGAGGTGAAGCCTCAAGCACTGTGAAGTCACCAGAGGGTAGTGGTATGTGGCAGCAAGACTGTCATCTAACAAGCCCCACAAGACGGCAGCGTCTTGGGTCTTTTCAGATGAGAACTCTTGTTTCTAAAGCAGTGAGCAAGCCCTTTATAGCTTTTCTTACTAGCACTGAGCCCAGGGAGCTCTTTCTGATTTAGGAGAAGAGCCCAGGTCCCCAAGAGGGTGTGATACCTGATGCAAATTCAGCTCACACAGAAGTCTCAGTGCTTTCAAAGCTAGTAGTAGGAAATGCAGGCATTTTAAGACATCATGGAGGAGGTTGGAAGGGACAGTGATAATTTAGAACCATATTAAATTGATTCCAGCTCACCCTTGGGTGTTCATTACAAAAGAGAAGAGCTTTTTAAAAAAAATTTGACTTCACACTGCCTGGTTTGTATCTGGGCGGATGTCCAGTAGAATTGCTAAAAAATAGGCCCTGCAAACCATTAGTAGGTATGGGCGGGATGATATCAATTAATAAAATGGTGAAAAGAAGCAGATGTTGGGGAAAAAAGCTATCTCAAAATAGGAAGAAGAAGAATAGGGGAAAAATACATGCTAATTAAATGGACTATGCTTTTACCAGAAGAGAAGGACAGAAAGTGGCACGCCCACCATGGCCTATAGTTCAGGATGCTCCAAGTGCAAGGCTTTTAAATTGTACAGTTACAAGGACCAAGCAAATGCATAATTTAAAAATGGATTTTTAGAGCGTCTGTATCCTAGCTGTTAACCGCCTTGGTGGCAGGGTAATAAATGCTTCTGAATTCGTGTTTAGCACACAAAACTCAGTGAAACAGTACTTCAGTTTTCTAACAGTCTGTTTCCCAGGCTCCCCGTTGGAGAAGTCAGGGGTGCCAAGAGAAACACTGGAGAGGGGCTTGGGGGGTCAGGGCAGAGCTACCCAAAAGCCACCCACTGCATCTCCCCAGTGGTCCATGTCATGACCCTCCCCACCCCTCCCCAACACTGTGGCAGTGTAGCTGCACCTGCACATCATGGACTCCAGCACTGGGCTGTCCTCCAGCACCTGAGCCTTTGAATGTCCTTGGTGTAGTGATCATGAGCACTTTCTGGCCTTCCCTCTCCGTCTTTAGAGGTGAATTGGTAGACAGGGTAGTGGAAGAGGTGATAAAGCTGAATGAGACAGTACTCATGCGGCATAGCGTTCAACTGTTTGGAGACCCTGAAGCCTAGTCCAAAAATCCTGAGAGGCCGCCTTCATAGAATGATAATTCAAACCTTATAGGCCTGTTACATGGGTGGGGACAGGAGACAGAAAAGGGTTGCTACCAAATCTGGCCTTCATTTGATTCCAGACAAGTTCTTCAGTAACAACAACAACAACAACAACAACACAACAACAACCGTCTGTCCTACGCCAGCTGTTACAAATACTGACAAGGGTTGCTCTGTACTAAGCACTTTGCATGCCTCATCTCAGTTGGCCCAAGTCTGAGCTCAGTCATGTCTTGAGTCCTTCCCAGCTCCAGAGCCATATTAAATCGACTCCTTAATGTTCCTAGGTTGCTCATGAAGGAGAGACCAGCATCCTTTTTTTTTTTTAAAGATTTTATTTATTTATCTTTAGAGGGGAAGGGAAGGAGAGAGGGAGAGAAACAACAATGTATGGTTGCCTTTTGTGCGTCCCCTGCTGGGAATTGGCCTGCAGGGAACTGGCCTGCAACCCAGGCATGTGCCCTGACTGAGAATCGAACCGCGATCGATCATCTGAGTCTCAGGCCCGCGCTCAATCCACTGAGCTACACCAGCCAGGGCTCGACCAGCATCCTTTTTTGACTTAATCATCTCTGGCTGCTTACCTGGGCTTGTGCCCCAACACCTGGAAAACAGACCATCCATGGCCCATAGTTCCTGCTTTGAAACAATGGCAGCAAAGTGACATCCTCCTTCCCTCTGCTGCGTCTACTCCCTCTTGTTCAGACCACAGTGCTGGAGAGACTTCCCTAGCCTAACACAAATAGCTTTGATTTTCAAGAGATTCATGTTTATAATTGAACAACATGACCTTAAATTGTCTTAAGATCATCTAACCAGAAAGGCAAGGAAAGGAAATCGATTTATAGTCACTTCTATCCAGTGTTTTTTTATTGTCTAAGTGCAATTCTGTCATTCTGTCTTATTTTTCATCCTCAGTTTACAAGGAAGACATCTGAGGCTTATAGAATTTAAGTCACATGTTGAAGGTCAAATAAGGAGTGAGGGGCAGAGCCAGGTTTGCAGCTTTTCCATTACTTCTTTCTGCCTCAGAATCGCCATTTAAAAGAGGAGAAACCAGAGCCTGCATCTAACTGTGCTAAGAAAAAGTCAAGCATATCTGCCCCAAAGAGAACAAAAACTGATGGAAACCTGGTTTCTCTGTGGCATTTAAACATGCTTGTGTGGAAACATGAGGGTAGATGTTATACACATGTTCCCATGAGCAGGAATTTTCTCAGGAGCCTTGGGACTTATTTCAGATTTATTTCAAATGCATATATATGGAATGTAAAAATAGAGGAGGCAAAAAAAGATAAAGCATCTGATGAATAAGCGTGTGGGAGAAACCATGAGGAATAAAGATGCAGTATAATCATTGCCCGGTTCCTTGTGGTATAAGCTAGCAGGCTGGTGCTGTCTGTACTATAGGGCATACATCAGATGTACTGAGATTACTACTTCATCAAAGATGGTATTGGATCGGATCTTTGATTCGGCCAGTTGGCTGTAGGAAGTGAAATTGGAAGTTTGCAAACAAAGTTTTTTTTTTTTTTTTAAATCTCAAGTGAAATCTGAAATATGGATTTCCTTTGCTGCCTTGACAGAGAGACTGCCTAAGTTCAGAGCCCAGCAGCTGATTGGCTAGGTGCACACCTAGCAATGCATGTGATATTTTGAGGTCGAATCATCCCATTAAATTGAACTAAGTTCCTTGACTGTGTTTACCAGGGAGCCAGCTTTGAGGCAAGGAAAGTCATTGTCATCTTGCTTTCTTTCTTTTTTTAATGACCTGTGAGTAGGGATTGGGGACAGAGGATAATGCGACTCTGGTTTCCAAGGTTCCTAGAGACAGCCTCTTCTCAGATAGAGGGCCAGTGCCCCAGAGGAGACAGGCATAACCTCAACTGGACAACTGTTTTTGCAGCACTGGAACATTGTGCATTCATGAAACAAGCCTGCGTAAACTCCTTGGCTCTGCCAGACCAGTGGTATTTTAGATCCGTGTAGATGGAACAGACTGGCTCCCCACACTTCCTCCATCCTTCCCACAGGCTCCTCAGGAAGAGGCTGCCATGCCTGTGGTCTGAGTCCTTCAGGACCCTGTTCTTGTCCCTCCTCACCTGTGTCCTGAACTTGGGGTCCCTAATTGCCCCAGCACCCTCTTCCAGTGCTGGAGTTCTTGGGTCCATCTGGACTGTTAGATGGTCTTGGCCTTCTTGTTCTTCAAGGTAACATCCAGCTCTGAGCTTCTCCATGCCTGTGGCCCCAGCTTACAGATTTCATTACCCCATTAAAACTCTAGAACCCCCTGCTTGTGCCAAGAGAGAGTTTGAACACCTTTTTCTATGGAAAAGGAGTTTTTCTTTCTGTGGACAAAATGAAAGAAAAATGATTGATCAGGCTGTTTATTTGAACAGTGACCACCAGATATATTTAGTTTTGAAATACTGCTGTAGTTATTGAGTACTTTGGTTCATATTTTACATGTCTGATCCCACCGACCCTGAGACACTCACATCCCAGTCTCCTCATTCAGATGGGAAAGTGGTGTGTTACTGAAATGGATTTCTCACATTTATATCAGGCGGATCTAGATCTAGGACCCAAAGAGCAGATTCCAAACTGCCCTGCAGTCCAAACCACATCTGACGTGCTGCCAAGGCAACTGCAATGATTAGATTGCCGAGACAGAGTGGTTGCTTGTTTAAATCACAAGCAGCAGCTAGGAATTCCTACCAAGTCCCCTTGCATTTCTCTCCTCAATAGACTTTTTTAAAGTCAAAGAGGGTACTGTGCCCACCTCCCATTTTTTCAGATGAAGAAAATGGACATACACTGATGGACTGATCTGACTAAAACAGCTCAGTTAGGAAACTGAAAATAGGAGCCCCACGTCCTGAATCTCAGGGCCACACTAATTCCCAGGCCAAGTTTTCTGCTTTCATGAATTAATGTATAGGAACCTGCCACTAATGGCATTGGAAGTCTGTTCACTATTACTACAGAGAAAGTATTAAAATACATGGAAGTGCTTCCCATGCCGGTTGCCAGTTCATAACCACATGAGCAGCAAGCCTTGTCTATTTAATTTTCAGTACTTACTCTGCAGTTGACGAGGCAGATCTAGCTGTCTATATGCAGCTGATGTGAAGGTACTCATTCTCAAACATGCAAATATTATATATCTCATCTCCTGTCCCCTCCACCTACTGTCAGACTTCAGCCACAGGGTCTACCAGATGGTCCATTTCCTAATTAGGAAGGGGTCTGGTGTTTGTCTTTGTGACTGTACTTTATAAGCTCCAATTTGCTGCCAAACCCTAGGTTTCCACAGGTGCGACCAGAAGAAAAAAGGCATTTTGCACTGTTTTTTTTTTAATTCAAACATAAATTTTCATCTCTGCAGGAGCAATTAATTTGCCCTGTTTAAAATGACAGAGAAAACCCTTATCTTTTGCTTTTCGTTCTAAGAGCTTGGCAGGTGCTGTGTGGGAGCCAAGGTGCACTGGTGTTTCCTATTTCCTACTGAGCCAGATGAGCTGATTTATGAGCAAAAGTCTCCTAATGTCTACAAAGGAGTTAGTAATCTGGTTAGTTACCATTGAGTGCCAGAAGATACTCATAAGGAGAATACAAATTTTAAGAATCTGCTTTTGTTCAGGGCTTTTAAAGATGTTTGAAAAAGCTCCACTCCATAGTTGGTGATAATGTTTCGTTTATTTTTGCCTCCAGCAAAAATACAAACACGAGGGTCTTTTGCTCTCATGAAGTCGTAGTCATAGGAGAAGGAAGAGTGGACTTGGAAGGAAGGCTTGGCTTCCAAATTTGGCTCTGTCTCCTATTAGACACGTGGATCACTTGCCCTCTTTGTTATCAGTTTCCCATTTCTTCATTGGGAGCAATACATTTCCTACCCACCTGGCAGATGTGCAGTGAAGGTCAAGTCAGGTAAGAGTGTGGAAATGATTTGTGAACTGTGAAGCCAGGCATTTCTGCACCCATCACTTCCTGTAAAGTAATGTAACGTGGCTTCATGGAGTGCCACAGTTTTGCCAGTGTTTCCACAGGGCATGGTCATAGGTCAGGAGTTACTTTAATAAGAGGAAAGTCTAATTAAAATTTTTTAGACCTTAAGATCTTTTGGAAAATTATGGCGCTATGTCTCTCAACTTTAATTTCCTTATGTGCAAAAACAAATAAAATACCTGCCCTAGGATTGTTGAGACATTCCTGTATATATTAATGCTTTGGGGCCAATAACCAACACATAGAGAGCACTGCATTTACAATATTTCCTTCTTCCTTCGCTGGTTGTTCAGTCTGGTTTGCTCCCAGTCTGAGAAAAGCCCTGGGGCTTAGTCGGCTGGACTCAGGGCCCTTGCTAGAGGAAGAGCTGGGCACTCCAGCAGCTGATTCAAGGACACACCCCCCCGGATCAGGAAAACCCGCATATATGTGATAAACCCCAAGGAGGAAAAGGACTGGGACCATCGCTGACCTAGCCTTAACCTTTAGAGCAGATTTTTTCAAATTTTTTTAAAAATGCAGCTCACACTGTAAAGTACATTTATGAATTGACCCAGTCACACATACACACATCCAAATCAAAGACAAAAATGTGAAGAGATAAGCCCTACTTTTCCTGTCCACACTGTATGCTGCTGTCTGGTCTGTTCATCCTGTGACCCTTAAAAGTAAGATTTTAGGACCGACAAAGGGGTAGTCACCTTGCAATTTAAAAAGACTGCTTCAGAGGCTCTTCAAGCATGACTTGCAAGACGAGAGCTTCATTTGTCCCTTCCTGAGAAGCCCCTGGCTAACTAGTGCCAGAGCCAACTGTTACTGTTTTGCATATCAGAAATCTAGGAGGTCATAACCAGAACTGTGAACTTAGAAAAGAAAAAAATACAAAACAGAAAAAAAAAGATACACCTTTTTTTCTTTCTTGGACTTTCTCTTAATGACTCCCAGGAAAAAAGTCCCATAATTTCCTTCAGCCTCAGCGCTAAGAATCCTTTACTAGCAATAAAAAGCATGTAATCAATTTTGCCTGCTCCCCCCCCCCCCGCGCCTCAGGGCATCCATTTCATCTGGACCTGCCTTGGCCTCACAAATGCTCCTGCTGTGTGGGACCAGCCCAGAGCCAGACCCCTTATCTGTACCCAGAGCATGGTTGACAGATGTGCCAGCTTCCCTTAGACACACAGCATGTTCTTTGTCACCACTTAATTGGCTTTTAAAACTTTTTTTTTAAATTGGAGTTTCCATAGAAAGCTAGGGAATGAGTTTGTGGTTGGGATAAGTGCTGAGCCTCGTAGCTTTGTTTTTAGGGTCTGCCCTGTTTCCGGTCGAGTCAGCTTGTTTTGTTAATGCTTATTGGCCTAAAGTGACTGCTGTGGGGTTCAAGATGCAATGTTAGTACAGCACTGACATGTAGATTTGTTTACTATGAGAAAGAAATTAATGATTGCAAAGACTATCGAGCCCCTGGCTTTCCTTAACAGTTTCTGCATTCACACCTGGATTAGAGGTAGAGATTAGAAAGGGATTCCAGTGGGGGGTGGTTACCGCTGAGCACCGGGTGGAGATGAGGGAAATCCGGGCTGGAGAATCAAGGACCTTGTGCTATTTAACCTCAGCAGGGTAGCTGACTTCCTTCTCTTCATTGTCCTCCACCATTAGCCAGTTCACACAGACCAACAGGCAATTGGTAGAGAAAGAAGTGGCCCCTGGACTCTGGAAGCGTCCCAGCATCTTTGTCAGAGAGAATACAAGGTTTTATTTTCCATAAATACTGGGGGCCCCCTTGAGAGTGGAGCCAGTGTCCGTGTGATCCAGGCCAGCAAGCAGACTCAGAGGAGAAGACTGAGAGGCAGAACACTTAGCTTCAGTGTGTGGGGAGCTGTCGTCTTGGATTCAAGTCCCAACCAAACAGGTGAGAACCACAAGAGAGGCAGGATGCAAGCACAGGTAAGGCACCACAGGGGCAAGTAGAAAGGTCACATCCCAGTGAGTTGGTTCATGATTCCAGGCAGGACTCCAGGCCTCACAGGGAATCAGAGTGGGTGTTAGGACCTGGGGTCCCCAGGAACCAAAAGCAGTGCTCATGTGGGCTGCTGCTGCCATATTCAGGCCAGGTGCTCCGGGTGTAAGAAAGCCAACTCCTCCTGGACCTTCCCTCTGTATGGGAGGCAGGCCCCCTTGGCAACAGTTGCCTCCAGTCCTGGGTCAGGGACAGAGAGACTAAGTCTGTAGCTGGCCAGCCAGCATCTGCTGCTGTATAGGAGAATGTGTCTTTGGGCTTCCTGAGACTCCATTTCCTCATTTCTAAAGGTTGTTGAAAGGTCTGAATGAGTAGAGGCCTGCAGCATAGGGCCTGGTACAGTAGTAATGTTACCGAACAAGGGTCTGAGGGGGGGGCAATACTTGGCCCACCGAGGGGTGCCAAAAACTGCTACAGAAAACAGGGGCCCCTCCCAAGGACGATACACTAATATCTATAGGGCTCTTCTGTCCGCCGCCAATTGGAAAGACATCTCTCAATGCCAGAGATTTGTGAAAAGGAAACAAAATGTTTATTTAATGCTATTCAGGCCTAATGCCTTCCTTAAAATATTAAAGTCTTTAAGGGTATACACCTACATACACACACACACACACACACACACACACACACACAGTGCTCCCTTCTCCCACTGTCCCAACTCCGGGTACCGTAAATCAGGAGAAGAGCACACGTCTGTTTTCAGGTCGCTGGCACGTGAGCTGTGTCGCCTGCCTGTCCAGGCAGGATCTCCAATTAATCCAAAGTCATGAGGCACCTTTCACTGGCAAGAGTTCTTTGTACCAAGTTCTAGTCAAAGTCTCTCCTGCTTTCCAGGCCACTCAGCCAAAGGGAGCACGCCAAAGCCGCGTGGGCCTCTTCTACCAAAGCCGCACTCCACCAAAAGCGCGTCTTTCTTCTTCACCTGGCCGCAGGGATCTCCATTCTGGCAAAGCTGCGTGGTTTTCCCTTTCACCTGGCCAAGAGGGGGTCTGCACTCTGCTGAAACCGCATGGCTCTCCCTCCTAATGGCTACAGGGGTCTACATCTTTCCAAAACAGCGTGGCTCTCCCCCTCACCTGGCCAAGAGGGGGTCCTCACTCTGCTAAAGCCACATGCCTCTCTCGCAGGCACTCTCTCAGAGAAGCAGCCCCAAATTCCAGCCTGGGTAGCTGCCACTCACTTCTCCCTGGCCCAAAACTTGGCCACAGCTATTTAACATATCTATGAAACCAGTTAAAGGTTATAGATATGTTAAATGACCATTCCAGAGGTTAGCTGCAAAACTGTTGCTATGCAAAACAGCTCTCAATGGCCCTGCTCCATTCATCCCTTCCCCCAACTGACACCTGGGGGGGGGGGGTGAGGACATCTTAATATTTCCTCCAATATTCCTGTACACTTTGAGTTCTGGACACCATTCCAAATCTTTTCTGCCCCCCCCCCCGGCTGCACCCTGTATCAGTAACACTAAGAATAGTGATGCAATCCTTGTTGTCATTATAAATATTAATCCCCCAGTCCTAGGCTGGGAGTGGGCATTCAGGGACACTCTACCCACTTGTCTCAGTCACTGGGCATAAGAAAATCTTAGTAGGTCCATCTGAGATAGGGCATGTGGGTCAGTTGTCAGATCCCACACTTCTCTCTGCTTGAGTAGAGGGGCCCCATGACCACTCCTGCTGCTTCTCTGTGATTTCTTGGCCAGACCAGCATCTGGCCAGGGCTGAGCTAGACATCTGATTTCACAAGCTCCTTGGGACCACTCTTCCAATTGTGAAAATGCAGTCGGGAGACATCTGGCTGCCCACCCCGATGGTCTTTGGTGGGGAGGAGCTGAAACTCACTTGCCTAGTGCATGGTGTTCGATGCCTGCTGTAACTTTGGCTGCAGAGAAGGTGTCATCCGTGGCTTGACCTAAGGCCAGCTGCTCCTCATCTCCTAGGCAAGACCTTTCTTTCTCCCCTTCTCCTTGGCCTCCTGCTAATTTCATTGCTGCACCAAAGCATCCATTTTTAATCTGGTCAAATCAATTACAAACAGTACATACAGGTTGCAATTACCCGAGGAACTCCTGAAAACTAATTAATATGCAGTCCCCACAATAAATTACCCCTTTCTTTTGGCTTCCTGTTGCAGTGGACTCTTCTGAGGAGGCAGAGAAAGAGGGCAGCGTGGATATCTGTGGGATTTCATTCAGTCTTTCCACTACAGGGAGGAACTTCAGAGGAGAAACTCAAAATTCTGGCTTTCGTTGTTTTTCCTCCTTGGTGAAAACAGATGATGGAATTTCAGTTCCCTGAGTCTCAGCTTTGGGTACCAAGAAAGTCTTCTCTTGACTGAGTGAAAATGGAAAGCAGACTCCCTCCAGATCACATCAGTAATAAGAATAGGACATCTGCCCATATGCGGGGCTCACATCCTCTCAGGTAGAGACCTTTTACTCAAAGTTGCCCGTCATGGGAAGTGCCATTCTCTTATTTAGAACTGCCTGTGTGATTATCAGGACCACAGGAGGAGAGGAACAGGGTGAAAAGCTATGGGACATTCAAAGCCTGGCGTCAGGAGATGGAGAGATTTGGGGACAATTATGTCAGGAAGGCCAGGGGTGATGACAGAAGGAAAAAGTTCTTTGCATCTGGACAGTGGTGAGAAGGTTCCTATTTGGGGTTGCCTATGTGTGGTGGTGGTTGGGTGTTTCTGTGTGCATAGGTATGGCATGTGCGTGTATACATGTGTGCATACATCTGCATGAGTGTAGTAGATTTGGATCAGGTGGTCATATGTGCCATGTGTATTTGTATGTATGTGGATGAGTTTGGGTGTGTGTATGTGTGTGTGTTGGGGGCACCAGGGCACACTAGGTCAGATAAGGCCCCTTACCCACTTCAGCCTCTGCCCCACCTTGTCCAAGACAGCACGCTTGTTCTCAGTGTGATCATCCACTGGACACCAGGCAGGGTAGAGGAGGCAGAGACCCAGCACAGCACCCTGCTCTCAGCCCAACTCCTGGTAGGCGCCGAGTAAATACCTGCTGAGCGCAGGTGCTTCGCACCCCCCGGGTGAACAGGGGCGGTGTGTGCATGCATGCAGTCAGCCCTCTCATTTTACCTCCTATTTTACCAGAAGTGATACTGCATTCAGCTTTGTAGTTTGGGAGTTAGAGGTTTGTCATTTCTTTGCATGTTTTTAAAACAAATGTGTTTCTGGAACTAGCATGGGATCAAGTATGAAATGTAGAATAAACTCTAGTTCTTGATTGGTAGAAACCTTACGTCATATAATGCCCTCAGTTTCTTTCCCTGAAAATCTCAGCATTTCCTTGATGATTATCACTCTGTCCCTCCTCATCTGTCCTGGGTTGTCTGTCAGTGTTGTTCGCAGATGATGAAGGCTCTTCCTCAGTCACTGCTTTTATAAAAAGGTATTCTTCTTCGCATGCGTCATTCTGCACACATTTCCCAGGTGACCTTTTAATAGATCTAAGATCGTGTCAAGTTCAAACATAGGAAACTGTCCCCCATGGACGTCTCTTGACCTGGAAAAATGGCCATTTAATACAGTTCACCCAATGCCACCATGTAGTTTACAAGTCTGGGTTGGGACCCCATGATGACAGTCTTTTTTTTTTTGAGGAGATCTTGTGTTCTTTGTATCTGATTTACTTGAGTGGGATTCCCAGCAGATGCCTTCCAATAGCAGCAGCGAAGAGCAGACACACGCCATTAAAATGTAGTGTCCGAGTCAGATAACCACGCAAGTCTCCCTGCCTTTCCAGCTGAACTGTGTGCTTCCTGAAGTTGGTCCTCAGTTTCTCCCAGTGTAGGATTGTCGCTCAGTGCCAGCCCTGATGCCATGCGTTACTGGCTGGATGACCTGGCACAAATCACTGAAGTTTTCCACTTTTCTTTATGTAAAAATGAGGTGTATTACTAATAGCACCAAACTCATTGGCTCAGTGCAAGGTCAGTGTTCAGGGGCAGACTATTCTTTGTCCCTTGGGATGTTCTACAGATAAATGGCAACTCTTGGGACCATTTTCTACCCATTCTCAGTCTGAGGAGGGAGTAGCCTTTTTTAAAACTACATGTAGGCCCTCCTTTAAAAAAATTCCCTGTGAAAATGTTACTCCATTTTTCTTAGACATACATGAGAAAATCTTAGATTTTTTTCAATTTGAGTGATCATCGCCAGGGATGTAAATTCCAGAATGAATTTAGTCAAGTTGCTTTGTAGTTAATAATTTTTCTTCATTTGGTGAGAAAATATTGGTATTGCACTAATTTTTTAAATAGCATGCATAATTATACCCTCATTAATGATGTCAAATATTACTTAATACATTACTCCAGTTACGTTTTTTAAATTAAACAGCTAATCTCCAACAAGTTAAATTTAAATAATTATGTCTAATGATAATGGGATAGAGTGTGCCCTGCGTCTTCCTTACGAACAAAATAATGACCTATAAAATCAAGTCTGACTTTCTTTCCTTGGCCCCTCAGCTTCTGCCTTCCCCCAGCTTCTTGCCAGGTCCCTAACCACATGCAGATTCTGCTCCCTGCGCTCTAAAGGGCTTGGATACAGACTGTCCGTGCTGCCATCTCCCTCATTTTGCGCAGTTACTTTTCATCCTGGGGTGTTTCCTCACCTCTTTGCCTTGACAGAGTCACTTACTCTGTCCGCTGAGCTCCCAGGTGTCCTGCCTGCTGCTGGCCTAGAGCATGCAGTGAGCATGCTGTAATTACCTCTGACTGGCTCTCCCCCATTCACTCCCCGGCCTTTTTTATTCCCTTCCCCAGCAGGAGCCTGCAGCCCATAGGAGGTGGACGAAAAGCTGTTTTCCCCCTTTTCTTTCCAAACTAATGAACAGATAAGTAAGCAAAAGCTAATCCATAGACAAAAGATATATATTTGTAATGAACCAGTGGGTTAGATGAATTCATAATTCTAAGCATTTTAGTGAGTGCAGGATTTATACAGTTTAGGTGAAGGGAAAATCAAAGCAGAAATAGCATAGTTAGGTTTTAAAAAGTTAACAACCAAGTATGAAGCGATGCCATTGAGTTAAGTGAGGTAATTCACTTAAAATTATGTAGGAAATGCCTCTCAGTAAGCTTCCAGATACAGTAGATAACATCGTATTGTGATTGCAACAGGTTACTCATTAATTAGTAAATGGAAAAACTGACTAGTACATGCTACCAGATGATGCTTACACATCCACTTAAGAATGCTATTTTCATGTACATTAAGCTTTTGAAAGACATACAATAATTACACACATAATTTAATTTATATAATTTATAGGTTAATTTTATTTATAGATAATCTTCCCTTTGTTAGAATTCTTATAATGCAGCATCAGGGTTTGATAAATTATACATATTTGCCCTTGCCTTTGGCCAAATTACGTGATGTATTCTACATCACATTAAGTTTTATTATCATACAGTATATTGCATAATGTATTTTATTATGATGCTTATACAAAATTATCACAGCCTCTCCTGGGGACAGACTTTCTCTGGCCTGTTCCTTGACAGGGTATTCACAGTCTCCTCTGTCCTGCCGTGGCCAGTTATGATCCTCAGGGGCCATCTTCTATTGAGTTAATATTTTTATATTTAACAGAAAACATGACTGTCACCTAAAATTGTAACTTGTCTTCATTCCTTCAAGCTGCGCCCAACTAACTACTCAAATCAAAGTACTTTCTTGAAGGTCGTTAGTCATCTTTATAGTGTGATTTATTCTATCAACTAACACCCTATTAAATAAGTTCCCTTAGAATTGAATGTGAGGTAAATTACAATGGGCATCTTTGGAGCTAGCACCACCTCCTTCTGAAGGTGCAGCCAGCTTTCTCTCACACACCTCTTGCAGAGACTTCAGTTGTCAGTCATCTGCTCGCCTTACCTGGGGGTCTATTCTGAGCACGTTGTAACTCTTCAGATACCCCGTATTGATTACCTCCTTGGCAAAGAAGATCACAGCCCTCTACGTCATATCATATCTGAGAAATGTATCTGCTTCATTCTTTGTCTCTTTACCCAGAGATTTCTCCTAATGAGGATTCATGCAACTTTATTGTCAGGGAAAATGTGTGTGATCGCAGTGATCACCTAAAGAGATCTGTAAACATGTTACTTTTCACCAAAACAGAATATGACATCTACGGAGTGGTGGTTTTTAGCCCAGACCCAGTGGTGGGTGGCAGCAGCAGGTTGATTCTGTGTTGTGAAACCAAGAGACAGCTGGTTTTCTTCCCACCACCAAGATGAGAAGGTACTGCTCTGTAAACTCCAAATCCCTGGGTGTTTCTGAAGGAAGGAGATTTGATTCTCTTCTTACAACAAAAAGGCCTGGGTAAAGAATTCTTTTAGTCTGTAACAATAGCAACACAAAATCCTTTTATCTGAAACCTGAGAGCCTGATAGAAACATAGAATTTGGGAGACAGTGCCCAAGATAACAAAAAAGAGTCTTTAAATAGCAATACTGATTTGTGTTTTCTCACAGGCTCTTCCGTTTCTACTGCATCCTGCAAATTTCAGTCTTCTATTCTTTTCTGCCCGTTTCATCTTTACTGTAAACGTCATATTCTAGTATTTGATACTTCTTTCACTCCTAGGACAGAGAACACAAGTACCTACTATGCAAGCGAACTAGACTCTCACATAAAAACACCATGTACATTAAAGTTTTAGCCAATGATCTTGTAAAGAAACAGTCCATTCTAGCACTTTAACATCTGCAGTTTCAAAATTTAAAGTATGAATTCTCTTAAACATCTCACCTCCTCCATTTCCATGTCAGGCTGGTAGAAATCAGGAGAGACATAGGGTTACCTGTAATCTGGGCACATGGTGTATTTTTCTTGGGTTAAGAAAGGGAGTTTCCTGTCATTCCTTCATGGGTATTTGGTTGGAGCATTTTCTGCATGTAAGTCAAGAGCTGAGAGCTCTGAGAGTTTCAAGGTAACCCCACCTGCAGGGGAAAGCAGAGTGAGTAAGTACACTTAAATCCAGTGAGTCGTTATTTCTAGTCTGCATAGTTGTGGATGCTTTTCCAAAGGAAATAACATCTGGGCTTGATCTTAAGACACCTGGGGGTTTAAGTTACCAGTGGCCAGAAGCATGACATTGCAGGTAGAGGTCTGCGTTGGCCAACTCGGAGAAATACCAAAGCCCCAAGTGTGTTTGAGTTGAGGTAAGAGACCAAGTTAACTTGAATGGAGGGATTACTATGTAGGAGAACAGATTTAGAAAGCTTGGGTAAAGTAGTAGAGATCAGAAAGCTCCTTTCTCCTCACACCCTGCCCCTGATATGTAGTATTAAGTCTCTAAGATAGAAGAGGATATGAACTAAAATTCTATTAAGTTAAGGGGTGGGGAAGGTGACAGATTTGCTGAAAGGTGACAAAGTGGTCACCTTGAAGGGCTTCACTTAGGTGTGTTTAAGATAATGACATGATGTAATTTTCAGTCAAACTTCATATAAAGATTCTACTTTATATAAACAAATAGAAATGACCAGATACGTATATGGAAAGATATATATTTATGCCTTTCTGTCTATCCATCTAGCTACCTAGGTTCCTCTGCAGCGGTGTCCAACCTGCAGCCCACAGACTGCATGTATCTCAGGATGGCTGTGAATGCGGCCCCACACAAAATCGTAAATTTACTTAAAATGTTACGAGATTTTTTTTTTGTGATTACGTGTCACCATGTATTTAATGTGTGGCCCAAGACAGCAACTCTTCTTCCAGTGCAGCCCAGAGCCGCCAAAAGGTTGGACACCCTGCTTTAAAGTTTTCCGTCCTCAGAGCCATAAGTCTCAGCTTGAAAGACAAACACTTTCTTTAATGGTCTTGTGGCTTAAAGCCAGCTCGTTGACGGCAAGCATCCTGCTCCCCAGGGCTTTTGCTCAGTTAACACCTGTTACTCCAGACTTGCTGAAGCACCTCCCCCTAGCTGGAGTCTGCTATGGTCTCGTACAAGGTTTTGGGTTCCTCATATGCACAGGTATCCTGAGTCCAGTGAGGAGGAGGGTGGAGTTGGAAATAGCACCTGAATCAAACCTGCATATGTCCTTTGAACATGTCCCTCTCATCTCTCCCGCCCTTTCTCCTTGCCTCCCTCACTGTGCTGTTATTCATTCTCACTACTACCCCACTGACTCCCATTCCCACTGTCTTTTGTTGTATGTTTCTAGTTGCATATCCCCACGCTGTAATGGAGTCACTTGTTCGTGTCTGTTTTATGGGGGGTGAAAGTGACATTGGACTTCTCCATCTCATGTCTGAGTCCATCACTTTGATTTTGGCTAAATTAATATCCGTCTCAGGATTTCCTTAAGCAAGGTAGATTTTCATACATTGATATGCGTTAGTGGAATTAAGGGGAACAAGACCCCTTGGTGTTATGTGATTATCGTATATCTATGCCACATGTACCTTTCAGATACTGAGAAAATTATCTGAATACCCAATGTGTCTCTTCACCCAGTTGTAAAATAGGAACGGTAATATCACCCCATACATTTGTTTGTTCATCCATATTTTAAATGACAGAGAGCAAATTCCATGCTCCTGGCACATAGCAGACGATTGGCAATGTTAATTCTTTCCCTTTACCAAGAGTGCCTAGTGCTTTTCTCTCTATACAGGAAATGCTCCATTACTGGAGTTAACAAAAAAGAGGGGATCATAAATTATGTTTTTGTTCTTAAAAGTGTTGAATCAGTGATGGCATGGAGATCTTGGCAATTAGGAAGCACTAAGGAACCAGCTAATTGTTCTGGGCAGTTGTAGTGAAGTGGTCATAGTGGGCATGGTCTGATGGATTGACAGCCCCCTGAATCTGTGCGCTATTTAGTAGGCTGCTGGGCCCAGCATTCTCAGGGCTCTGCTCCTGCAGAAAGTGAGTGAATAAGGGTCCAGGAGGAATAGCGCTGTGTGAACAGCTGGTCCAAACACTCCCCTGGGAGGCAGCCGCCCATGAGCTTCACAGTTGCAACTTTTCCTGCACAAAAGCCAGGATGCACTAAGGCTGCATTTCTTTGGGAAGAGGGCTGAGGAGGGGGGCCCAGCTATTTCAGGAGGGAGATGGGCAATAGGCTGGCAGGGAAGAGCTCCTTGGATGTGTATGAGTGTCCCCTTGCTTCTCAGTGGGGCTACCTCTTGAGGTCTGACATTCACCCAAGTCTTAAGCATTCTCCTCAGCCTGTAAAGAAAACAAGGAAAAGAGACGCTGTAAAGCTGCATTTCAGCCAGCATCAGCATCAAGGTGTGTGCCACAGGCTGGTTTTGTTCACCCTGTTAGCATGCAGAATTATTTCTCACTACAGAAAGCCGTCTTTCCCCAACCAAGAAAACAAGCAAAACAAAGAAAGCAGAACTAATTAAGAGCGTCATATCTCAATAAATATGCAAATGGAATATCAAAACAAAGAAATTCTATTTATCACATCATAAAGTTGCAAATTGCTGTTCTGGCCAGCTTGGAGGAGGAATTGCAAGGGATAGAGGCTTCTTAACGACTTCCCTTAGAAACTGAAAGCCCCACTGATGGGTTTATGTGTGAGGGTGAGGATGATGAACTGGCCAGGATGAAAACATTTCCAAGCCTGTCTTCAGCTTCTGGGAAGAGGAAGGGGGAACACAGATTTTACTTGAGTTAATGTGTCATGTTTTGTGCTATGAAATTTGCTTTCCTTTGTTATTTCAAGCTAGTCACATACTCCTTTCACAAATGACACTCAGAGAAGGTGAATTCCTTTTTCTCACTCAGACTTTGCAGCCAGGATTCGAAACCTCAGTTATTTGACTCCAAGTTTATGTTTTGTTTCTGATGTACAGTTTCCCCCTGCCCCTGTGGCTCCCCAACACCACCCAAAGCTAGTTTAGAACATGTGTCTACAGGATGTCAAACAGTCACATGAAAAGGAAGGAATGAAACCCATTTTCAGTATTTTCTCCATACATTTTTTGCATTTGAGTGTTAAAGACCACCCTATCGTTGGAAGCAGAGTTTGATTTCTGCATAATATTTGTATATAAGTGGCACATGGTGACTTGCTGTTATTGAATTCATCATTTTTGAACAGTAAGAAAAAGACCAAGAGGGAGGATAGCAGGTGCCCTGGTACTCAGTACTGTTGGGTTGGCTGTTACTCTGCCTTCCCACATGCATGTTGTCCTGAGGGAGCTGCACCTCTCATCTGTAGAGAGCAACTCCGAGTGATGCTGGCAGTTTTGTTTCAGAAACTTGAGACCCCTCTCTGCCACGTCCTGCCCTGAGAAGAAGGTTCTCCCTGGACACCAGGACTGTGTTTGCCCTTCTGGTCCCCTGGGCTAGCATGAGGGCCGGTTCTGTACGAGGATGGGGATTACCTGGCATGAGCAAACAGGTAATAAGATGGGGCCAGCATGGTACCTGTCAGATATTCTTCACTGCCCTGGGCCTGAGGACAGGACAACTAGCAGTCTTACCACCAGTGGAGGTCAGTACACATAGAACTGCTTATTGCCACAGGCAGTAATATTAGGCAAAAATAAGTAATATGTCAAAGTGTTCTAAGACGTCACTTGGACCAAGGAAAGGAGGAAGGAAAGAAGCTTGACTGTTCTTGGAAGATGGTAAAGAGGTGGCTGGCTTTGCCTTCAGGATGGGAAGGATTTGCAGGTGTGTCCAGGGCAATTTGATTGCATTTTGCTGGACTTGAGCAATTTTGTTCAAAGAAAGTAACACAATACACTGAGTGGTGGCAGGGTCTAGAGCTTCCCTGACCCCTCACCAGGGACACTTGCTGCCAGCAGTTCATTTTTTTTTTCTGTATCCATCCTCTTTTTTTTCTTTTTTCTTTTTGCAGTAGTAGTTTCTATCCTAATTCTTATTGCTTAAATGGGATTATGGTGTCTATAACTTTTAATAACCTTTAATTTACTTGTTGAGCTATAAAAATGTACTCATTTATCTTTCATTTCCTAGTAGGTGCCAACTAAATAGTTGATCACTAAGTAATTGAATGAATGAATGAATAGGATGGGCAGAATACCGGGGGGAAAAAAGCTTGTCCTAAGTCTTCTGGCAAATCTTGATTTGTTCTCTTTTCCAACCCTCCATCCCTGAAGACAGTTTGTCTGAATTAGTCTTGTGTCATGGAAAATCAGTTATGCTGGCTCACTCTGCAGTCCCACTGGGTTGCAGGGACACACTGCACCCATGAGTCCATTTTTCCTTCCCTTGGCTTCCCACACCATTCCTAGTGGTAGAGTTGCTGTTGTACTTTTGTCAAAAATCAGTTGGTATTTCTTGTGTGTCATGCTTGCGGGCCCTCTGTTTTGTTCTCTAGATTGACATGTCTGTCCCTGCGCCAGGACCACACGGTTCTGTTTTTTGTAACCATATAATCAGTCCTATGGTTGAGTAGCAGGATCTCTCCCACTCTGTTCTTATTTTCAAAATGATTTCAGCTGTTTGTTGTTCCTTCATCTTTCCAAATAAGTTTTAGGGTGATCTTGTCTGGATTCACAGAAATCTTTTTTTGAGTTTTGATAGGAATTGTGTTAAATTTGTGTATCAGTTTGGGGGCACTGACACGTTACAAGGTTGAGTCTTCGAGGCCAGGCATGTTTCTCCATTTATTTAAATTTTCTTTGATTTTTACCATCAGCTTTTTATACTTCTTAGGGTATAAGTATGGTGTATGTTTTATTCTATCAACACTTAATATTTCATTCTTGTTTAATGATTATAAATGTTTAGTGATTTTAACATGGTCATTGTGAAGTGCAGTTGATTTTTTTATGTTAATCTTGTAACCATGACTTCATGGACCTCACTGATAGTCCTAGGAGTTATTTTTTATTTAACTTTTTATTATCATTCTTGTCCATTCTCAGGTAGAGTTAGTTTTATGTTTTGCTTTCCCATCTGTATGCCTTTTCTATTCTCTTCTTGTTGCCATGCTGGCTGGAGCTCCCGGTACTATGCTGAATAATAGCAGTGGTGAGAGACATTTTTGACTTGGTCCCAGTCATGAGGGGAAAGCATTCAGTTTTTACCATTAAATATAATATTAGCTGTAGATTTTTTCAAATGTTCTTTATCAAGCAGAGATAGCTGCCTTCTGTTATTATCTTTTCTGAGAGCTTTTATTATTAACGTGTGTCAATTTTTTTCTAATTTATTTTCTCCATAATTTATTTGATTATCTTAATCTGGTGGATTGCTTTTACTGATTTGTGAATATGGAACAGGTCTTATATCACTGGGATTAACTCCATTTGGTCAGGATGCACAATTGGTATTACATAATGGTAAATCCAATTTGCTAGTAGTTTGTGAAGGATGTTACATTTATATTCGTGAGGGGTATTGATCCGTAGTTTATTTTTACTATCTTCACTTGGTTTTAGGATTAAGGTAATACTTGACTCATAAGATGAATGGAAAGCATTCCCTCTTTTATTTTGTGGAGGAGAATATATATAGAATTGGTGTTAATTCTTCTTTAATCCTGTTGCAGAATTCTCCAGTGAAAATACCTGGGCCTAGACATCTATTCTGAAAGTTTTAAATTATGAATTCAGTGTCCTTAGGAGCTATAGGGCAATTGGAATGCTCTCTTTCATACTGAGTGGATTGTGATAGTTTTTTGCTTTTCTAGGAGTTGGTCCATATACTCTAAGTTGTCGAATTTGTGTGCTCAGAGTTTTGGGTGGTGCCCTCTCATTTTGCCTATAGCAGCGGCATCTGTGGTGGTAGAGCCTGTTTCACTGCCGACATTAATAAACAGTGCCTTCCTTTTTTCTTTGACATCTTGTTAGAGGTTATAGACCTTTTCAACTCTTTGTTTCATTGAATTTTTCTATTGTTTTTCAGTTTTAATTACCTTGGTTTTTGCTATTATCTTTATTAGTTTCTTTCCTTTACTTGTTTTGGTTTTATTCTCTCTTATTTTATCTATTTCCTTGAGGGAGTAACTGAGGTTTTAACTTGTAAGACTTTTCTAAGCTAAACATTTACTGCTGTAAATGTCCGTCTTACCACATTGGCTCTGTGTCCTGCAGATTTTGATACTGTATTTTGATTTCCACTCAGCACATTGTGTGTGTGTTTTAACTTTCTTGTAAGCTACCCTCTTTGACCTCATGAATTATTTAGAAGTGTTTTTTATTTACTTTCCAAGTGTGAGGAAATTCTCTTTTTGTCTTTTTGTCTTTGATTTCTAGCTTGATTCCTTTGTGGTCAGAGAAGACACTCTGCACAATCTCACTGCTAAATTTGTTGAGGTTCATTTATGGCTCAGGATCTGTTGTGTCTTGGTATATTTTCCATGTACACTGGGAACCTATGTACCCTGCTGTTATTGGGTGGAATACTCTGTCAACGCCAGTTATATCTTGTTGGTTGATGGTGTTCTTGCTGATTTCTGTCTAGCTGTTTGTTGAGAAAGGAATGTTTTTAAGTCCTGAGCTATAACCATAGTTTTCTTTAATTCTTCTTTCAATTCTATCAGTTTTTGCTTTGCACACTTCACAGCTCTGGCTGAGGCACACACACAGGCCTGCTCTGACTTGCTGATGTAGTGATGTCTTTATCATCAGATGGAGTGGGGCAAAAGTAGGTTTGCAATTGTGAGTTTGCCAAACACAGTTTATTCTTGTGTTATTATTCATTAATTATTGTATGTTCCACGTGAGCATCTGTAAACCTACTTTTGCCCACCCTGTACCCCTGTGTCCCTGGTTACTTTCTTTGCCCCGATAACCACATTAAGGTTTATTTATACCAGCATCACCACACACATGTGAGTGATATGTTGTACTGTGAGCTTACAGTGGCTATGATGTCACCAGCTGATAGCCATTGTTCAGCTTCATTATAACGTTTGAGATACCAGGCATATGTGCTGTCATTGACCAAAATGCTGTTATATGGCTCATGGCTCTATATAAAGATACGAGTATACATACATATATGTATATATAATAATAGCAGTACACATGCACACATACACACGTGAACATATACACATGTGTATCTACATAACAGGTATAACATGTAATTTTATAACATACACTGTGTTATATTCTATATACTTATTACATTATTGTATTTTATATATTATATTATACATTACATTTACTTATTACCTTCATAATAAAGAAAAACATATTTGATTAAATCTCCAAAATGCACTAACATGACAATTATGGTTTAATTCATATATAAAACCTTTGAAAATGATATCAAAAAATTAGTTCCTCACAAGATGGCCCAAAATATAGATGGTCCTGTGTACATACCTGTTTATACTCAGTTTGGCAACTGTTTATTGTAGGCCTATTCTGTTCTCAACATGTTCTAGGTGTTCTGTAAGACACTGTGAATACAAATCAGACAGAAGCATGGCATTATTCATAAGAAGACTATAAACATTATTAAGGATCAAAACAAATTAAGGGACTATGTGAAGATTACTATTTAGAGGAAGAAAATTTCAGTAAGAGATGAAGTTACCCAAATAGTCCTTTGGTTGAAATTAAGATGAGCTTTCAAAAAAAAATGCTAAATTTCATTGCATGTTGAAGAGTTGGAAGATCATTTCAGATAAAAAAAATCAGTTACACAAGTAAAGGCTTAGAAAAAATGTAGCCTGTTGTGTTTCAAATGTAGCCTGTTGTGTTTCAACGATCACAACAGGAGCAGCCTGACAGCGTGTCTGTAGTGGGGCAGGTTCAAGTCCATGAGTGACTGATGCCAAGTCCACCACAGGGGAAAGGCAGGGCGGGGAAAGACTGGCCTCTTGTTTGCTCAGGTGCTCCTGCCAGCTGGACCCCTTAGGGACACCCCACCCTCCACTGCTCCCATTGCATCCACAGGCCATGAGAATCACTGTCAGTTCAAAATCTAGAAGTGGTATAATAAAAATTATGGTTTAGAGAAAATATTAGCGATGCCAATTTGGATGTTTTGTGGTCATTATTGCAGTAACCCAGGTGCAAAGCAGCAAGTCTCAATGTGTGTTCTCCTTCAACACCGTATCTTAATCGTCTTCAGTATCCACAGTAAAATGGTAGACATAATATGTACCAGGTGCCTTTATTTTGGGGACATTCTGCTTGATAGCATCCTGTGTTTTATTATCAAGTGTTCCCAACTCCTGAGGGATTATGATTGCCTCTCTAGGAGGTAGGTGCAGGGGCATTTCCAAGGTCCTGTAGTCAGGACTTCTTCTTAGGTCCTTGGCATTGCTCAGCACTGTCAGCTCCGTGCCCAGTGTGGTGACAGTGAAGCCACAGGCACTCAGTGTGTTCTTTCTGATTTGAGCTCTTGCAGCAGCTGAGGCAGCTCTTACCTTCCTTTCCTCAGTTTCTTTACCATCCACAAGGCAATCTGGACAGGATGATGATTTAACACCCTGGTGCTGTGGAAACAAGACGCACATCACTTCCCCTTCCTCTCTATTCAGGCAGGGACCCACCAGACCTTCCCTTTAGGGTCCGAGGTCTGAAGAGTGTAGAGTCAGTTCCCATCTGTCACTAGACAATTAAGAAACTGGCCCTGATTCACTTCCCGAGCTAACGCATATCTACACCACTGATTACCCATTTTCATTGTTTATGGCAAGGCAGGTGGATGAACAAACTCTGCCTGATTTATGAATTGCTTGCCATCTATAAATCACAGAGTAGGAACCCAGCATGCTGTTTATCCTAATTGGTTAAGTCCTAAGTAAGAAGTGATTAGAATATGCTCAGGAAAGAAGGGGCCCTGTGCAAATGAGGGAGATACACATTTCCTTGCAAGGAAAGTTGCCTTGTTCACAATATATGGTCAAGGTCTGTTGCCTGATCCTTTGGGCCCCTTAGGTCTCTTGCTGAGCAACCCCTGCTCTTCTTCCTTTTGTGCATAAGCTGAAGGGAGTGGGAGAGGTCATGGAGGGAACACAGACATAGAAGAGAATGCTCTTTTCCTGCTTGCTGTCTTGTTTAATTTCAACCTGGATTAATTTCCTAATTCCAGTAAACTGCCCATCATGATGAAGGAAAGCTATGCAGCATGACTCCTCATGCTGTGAGTGTGGGAGACATGAGGGACTTTTGAATCCTACCTGCCCAAATCCCAGCCCCACTGATGTGGTCACATCAGACCCTGCATGGGGGGCTGCCTCTGATCGCTCGCTTTGAGCCTCAAGGACGCTGAAGATGTGTCCACATATCATGACTGCAAACCTCCCGATTGGACTTAGAAGTGCAGACTCTGCTGGCAAAGAAAGAAGGAAGCCCTGATTGAATTTGTGTGATCTCCTTCCTCCGTGCAAGGTAGTGGTGGAGAACAGGGCACTGTGCATGCTACATGGTTAAAAGAGCCGGGACTTTCAAGTTCCACACTCAGAGAAGACGAGCCCACTCTCCTTTCTAACTTTCTTTACCTGTTCCTTCCTGTGGGTAACTTTTCATTTCCCCTTCCTCTCTCCATGTCCCTTTTCTGTGTCTCCTCCCCTCTGTATGTCTCCTTCATGTTTCCTTCCCTTCCTTCTTTTCCTTTCTTTCTTGTCCATGTATCATGGGGACCCACGGCAGATGCAGGAGCAGCAGCATCACCTCAGAACTGGATGACGAGCCCCCGTGTATGGAGGAGATTGATTATGGTACAGACAGCAGCTCAGACCAGGAGGGGAGTGTCTCGGAGCTGGACCGGCAGATCCGGGAGTGGGCCTCCCATGAAGACAAGGGTGAGGAAGAAGAGGAGGGCCCAGGACACGGAAGAAGAGCCACCTCGTAGCCCCGAGGTTCACGGCACGTCCCACGTCTGCAGCCATTGGACTAGCGGCCATGCTGTTTCCTCCCCATCAGACACGCATGGCAGTGTCGGTGCAGGAAGCCAGCCCATGTGGGATTGTTCTCAGCAACCCTGTGTCCAGACTTTGTTCCGGTTTCCATAGGCATAGAAACTGGCTACTTTGTAATTGTATTCTTTTCCACACATCGTTCACAGAAAAAAACTTGGTCATGATTTAGACCCAACACCCAGGAGAAAGGCATGGGTACTATGATGTGCATTGTTATTGCTGTTACTGTGGGTGGTACCTTCTTTTTCCCACTCTTTTCTAGATTTCTTTGCTGTAGTTCAGAAATCACACATCTGTCCTTTGTATTATCAAGGCATTCTCATTTCTGTAACATACATAGGAGGTTTAAGGGAAATAACACAGTTCAAATCCAAGTTGACGGCATCCCTTAACTTATTTCATGTACATTATTTCCACTCTTACACAGAAGATAGCATAATGCTTCTGTTTTTTCATTGACTCATAAAATCAAGAAGATAATATTGTTAAAAATGTGAATTCTGAGAGGGAGAGACATAATGCTAATTCATGGTCACCAGTTCATGCCTCAGCTGTAATTAGTGTGTGGTATTACCTTCTAGTCATCTAATATATTTCTGGGAGAAAGTGATCGGCACAGGTAAATTTCTAGGTGGCATGGTCAGCAAAAGCCTGGAACGTAGACTATTTATTGATCCATCTATGTGACAAATAAATAGTATACCCTTACCATGTGTCATGCATTTTACTAAGCTCTGAAGATGCAGAGCAAAGAGGCCCACCTTGTGTCCTCAAGTTGCTCACAGTTCAGTGGGAGAGGCGCAATGAAACGCTGTATTCTAATACAGCAGTTCCTGGCCCTGTGGAGCCGGCTGGAGGATGACACAGGATCAGTTGACCTACTGGGGAGAAGCTTTCCAAGAGAATGTGATAAGTTAGGTGATTCTTGAAGGATATTTAAAGAGTTTCCTGGTTTAAAAAAGATTATGTTAGGAACTGGAGAGAATTTGTACAAATGCCCTGTGATGAGGTTAGAGCTGGGAATAAATATTTAGTGTGATTGGTTTAAAAGATATAGTTGCAAGTGGGGAAAGAAAGGAGAGTGATAGGCATTGAAATGGAGAAGATAGACATTGATGTGATCCAGCAGTGTTTGACGTGCCTCGATGACAAGGCTGGACTTGACTCTGACAGTGCTGGGGAGGTGGACTTTCCAGCAGAGGCATGTCCAGGCCCAACATCAGCAGACTTATATCAGTATCAGTGCCCAATTTTTTATGACTGATGGGCACCCTTGCCACACTTGCTACTTATTAGTCTGAGGACTACCTTGAGTGTGGCATTACCCTATCTGAAGAGCAGTAGGTTTGTGCTGAAATGAGAGATGAGTGTAGTTCAAGGTCATGTTCAATACTGGGGGCCAACCAGGTGTCCAAATGGAGAGGACTCCCCAAAGCCAGAGGCACATCAGGAAGAGAAGTAGAAAAAGGAAAGGTGTACTGAGTGAGCTGGGAATCTGGCAAAGGAGCCCAGGTCAGCTGAGAAGGCATTTGTTGGAAGGAACAGCAGGGTAGGAGAGAGAATAGACTCCCGTCCTTTCCCTCTGGGTTGAAGACCATTCTGTGTCACACCTTGTCAGTCTTAAGTCTGGGTGTGGGGAGGGCACCCACGCAAGTCAGCTCCAGGTAGTCCTGGGAGTGGCTCTTCCAACCCAGCCAGACACGTCTCTTGGTGGCCTAACCACACTATGGTGAAGTGTTCTGAAAAATGGGTTCTTCCAAACTCAGAGCCAAATGAAATGGCACGAGAATTTCAGGAAGTTGTCCGCTGACATGGGAAGCAGATGTGGTTCAAAGTGGGCAGAGAGGATGAGAATCTAGGGGCGTGATGCTGGGCCAGGCCACGTGCACGGCTATCTTGTTCCAACTGGTGTCTGGTGCTCTGTGTGACAGGGCTGGGAGACGGAGGAGCCTGCAGTGCCCCAGGGCAGCTGTCTTGGCTGCCTTCTTTGATGGGCCAAGGTGGGGAATGTCACCTTTTGACCCCTAAGATGGCCCTGATATGTGTGAAGAAGCACACGTCTTTTTGTGTTACACTGAGATCCACGCTTCCTCGATGCCCTAAGAATGGAACCTGCTGACTGTTCCTGACATACCCCATGGGCAAGACACTTGGCTCCCCATTTTCTGCAGGAGTGAGTCTTGGTCTCTCTGCCAATCCCCTCACAGTCTGCTTCGGTCTCCATGGCAGGCTCGAGTTCTGCTCTTCTCCCCCCTCTTCAGTTTTCCATGGGACGTGGCCTCGTTTTATCTCATCACGCTCATGAACATGCGTGAGTATGTACACACACACCATTCTTGAACCCGAATGGCCTCTTGATTTTTCACACCATCATGCGTTTTTCTCTGTGTCTGACAGGCCTCTCCCATTCCGTCATTTAGGGGTGGCAATACCCAGTTCAAATATCACCTTTGTTCTGGACAACCTTTTCTAGTTGCCCAGCCCAGTTCTGTCATCTCCCTTCTGTGCCCCCATTGTACTGTTTATGCCTCCTCTTTTATAGCATGCTCGCAGTTTACAACTTGCATTATATGTTGTTTACAGCCCCACCTCCAAGGCCAATCCACAGAGAACTCTGTGATGCCCCGACCTGCTGTTCTCTCTCTCCCTCCGTCCCCACCTGTTGGCACATGAAAGGTGCTCAGAAGGGCATCTTCTTCCCAGCCTCAAGCCTGGATCTCCAGTGTTTTAATGAAAGCCCATATATCTCCATTAAATCCCTCCATTTTTCATCGTAAATTGGTTTGTGTGGTAGAAGGCCAGTTGGTTTCCATTAGGGGACACCCAACATAAGGATAGCCCAGCCTCTCAAGCTGGTGGTTGCCATGGAAGAACATTCCCTGTGTGAGGTGAGCTTGATGAGGATTAGAGTGGCCTTGTCCTTGCCTGTGCTGTGCAAATGTTCAGGCACAGCGGTGAGAACAGAGAGACAGAATTGTGGGAGAGTCTCCTGTGGCTTCAGTAGCCCCTCTCCGGAGCTCCGGGCCGTGGTCTCCCCTCAGTGAGAACAGGCATGCGCCGTATGCATGTTGCCAGCTTCATGCAGTCCTGTCAGTGAGAGACCAAGGGCTGCATCGGTCCATCTCAGTTTCTTGGGGCCTCCAGCACAAGAGCCTGAGCCACAAAGAGCTCTTGAAAATAACCTGATGCTTGGGTTTCAAGCTGACGTTGTAGGTTGCCAACAGAGCCAGGCTGCATCCCTCTCCCACTCAGGGAATTTAGGTGCACCTTCCATTGCCCAGTTCAGGTAACTGAGCTACAGCATTGATTTCAGGTTCCCAGGGGAGCCTTTGCCAAAAGAAGGTGCTTCCCAAGGTGGTTGACATCAGTCATCCTTGCTGGGGACTCAGGATGCCCACATGGTGGGTTGGGACCTTCTCATGTGTATCAGGGTGGTGGATTCCTTTTGCCCTGTGGGACAACCTGCTCCGGCCCCCTGCAGCCCCCAGTCTTGGAGAGGCATGCAAACAGTCGTCTGAGTGCTCCCCGAGAGAGCATTCTTGGGCAGGAACAGTTCACGGAGTCTGGAGCCTGCTGCTGTCCTCCCAGCAGATGTTCTCTTTTCTTTGTGTGACTGTGGCTTCACGTGTACCCCACTGATTCTTGATAAAAATTAGATTATTTAGAAAAAAGGGATGGGTAAAAAAATTTTTTTAGACAAAAAGGATTGTATTACAACCTTTCAGTGTACAATACTAAAAAAATACACAACTGTATATAACTTAAAATCATCTATTACACACATTCTAACACAATGGAGTTGAAATTGAGCATGAGTTCTCTAACACACACACACATGTATGTAAACACAGTAGGTCCAAATCTTTAAGCAAGAAAAGAAAGCAGGTGAGGGAAGGTGTATTACCAGGTGCATGTAAGGCAGGGGTAGCTATGTGGTGACTGTATGCTATACTGTCACACAGAGATAATGGAGGCCTTCAGTGTACACCCTTTTACCAGCCTGTGATAGGAACTGGCCATCAGCATGTGTGCATTTGACACCTGCTGGTCATGAAGAAAAATGTGCTACGTGTAAACAGTACCAAATATAAGACTCTCAGACCCCTGTACATGTTATCACGTTGAAGCCTCACAACCCAACCCTTTAGGGTAAGCCCTCTTGTGCTCCTGCCATAGGTGAGGCTGCCGAGATGTTTGGGAGGCAGGGCCTATGTAAGATTATGCACTGAGGAAATATCAGGATCACAATTTTAACATAGACTGTCTGGCACCTGAGGCTGTACTCCATGGGAAAGTGTCTCTTCACAGATTTGCAAGGGTGTCTAAAGGACACACAGCACTTCCCTGTCTCTAGGGGGATATGATGTGGTTTCCAATCCTTGAGCCAAACAGAAGCAACCGAACATCCCTACATAACAGCCCTTGTGTCTTACATCCCACTTGGATACTCAACAGGTTCAAGGTCAGGTCCTCATTATATCCTTCCACCGAAGTCTCTGCCTCCACATTCCTACACTTGATCATTTGAATGGAAGTCCATGTGGTCTGGTTTCTTTGTGAGCCCGACGCATAGTTCAGTGTCTGATCAAGGCAGGCAATTAAATATTCACCACTTACAGGAGTCCATCCATCTTGTGAAGCCTTATTCTTAGCTTTGCTTCAAATTAGTCCACCATTTCTTTTTGGTTCACTTCTTCCCTGGGTTTCAGCACTGGTCTCCCTGCTGCTCTTGTTGCCTTTTGTTTTTGCCTTTTTCCCAGCCCTTTCTTTCCCATACTGCCAGGTAATATTTGGAATAAAAATGTGTTTCTGTTTCTGCTGCTCAGTGGCCTCCTGGGGGTCCTAAAGATAAAATGCAAATAGAGCCTGACACGTGGGCCCTTCCTGTTGCAGCCACTCCTTTGCTCCCTCGCTCCCACTTGTGTTTTGAATTCCATTCATCGTGTGTGGAAAGGTGTCCTCCTCCAGGTACTCTTCCATGATTTGATGCCAAGTCTCCATAGCATCTTGTAGAAACCCTGTTGTATGTTTTGTGGCATGGTATTGCCTGTGGACTTTTTTGTCCCATCCCCCAACTGTCCATTCTTGGGGAGCAAAGATGCTTTGGTTCACAGTCATATCCTGAAGGCCAGCTCTCTGCCCAGGACGTGGTGGGCCTTTGTTCAGTATATGCTGCATGATGGAGATCTGAATTTTCATTCCAGAGGCCTCCGGAGAATGACCTCCTACTCGTTGCCTCAGTAACCTATTAAACATAGATAGCAGAGCTTCAGGAAAGTAGGACACACCTGTGTCGGCACACTCAGATCCACAAGGAAGCATCCGGGGAAAGTCTCCCTCAGTCCCCTGGTCTGTGGTGCCCACTGCTGTGTAATCTCCCAGAGGCGGCTTCCTTTCTTCCTCCAAATGGCCTGTAGGGGTCAGAAAAGGGCCTTGGTTTCCAACCCAGGGCAGTCCTCTGTCTCTATTAGTACTCGCCTGGAGCATCTACAATTAAGCAAACCTAGATGCCACTCATAGGAATGGAAATGCATTGACTTCAATACAGCAGAGTGTAAAACAACTTTACATGGACTCCAGGCCTGTGTGTTCTTGCACACTTGTGATTCTGCTTTGGTACATTCCGATTCAAAGGGGCCATTGTCCTGGAGACTGACGCGTGTGCCTTCGTTGTTGCTGGTGCAGCCGGTCCCAGGAGGCAGGCTGCACCAGCTAACTGAGCCGGCCTCTCTGCAGAAAATGTTTTTGTGTTTCTTAAAGGAAATAAGGTGTGCGTTTTTACAATGAGAGGAGTTCCCACTCATGTTCTGGACTTTGGAGTTTTTTCCTTGTATGTAAGTGCATTCGGAATCTAGAAAAAAATATAATAGGAGGAGGTAGCCATCTTGAAATGTAGGTTTTATCCCATAAGTCACCCTCTAGTAAATAGGAAAGGGCATTAGCCAAGAATTTAAGAGTCCGCCTGGTTCTGTGACTTTCATGTGTGACTTTGGGAATGGTCCTTCATTGCTCTAGGTCTCAGTTTCTCCATTCCAGAGTAAGGGACTGGGCCAGATAAGTCCACTTCCATTTCTAGTATTTGTCGACAATGTGCTGCCCAGTCTGTGGGGAAGGCCGGCCAGCCCTGTGCCAGCCAGGCGGGTGAGGAGGTGGCGTGAGGTGGCTCACACTAGCGCTCTGTCCCCCAAAGGAACTGAGGCCAGGCCTGCACAATAATCTTTTGAGCCCAGGCTGATTCCGTTGATACTGTGCCAATGCCCCAGAGAATAAAAGCTTCCAAAGTCAGAGCTAAAAATAAATAATAAAATCAAGCGGCAACCTAAACAGGAAGACCGTGACGTGAGGGGTAGGTGGTGAACTGAGTCAGCAAACTTGGGGATGGTGGGGGAAAGACTCTTGACTTGCTTTTACCTGCAGTCACACGCAGAGGGTGGCTGGGCAGTGGCGTTGGAACTACCCTGAAGAGGAGGGTCAGATGCAGTGGGGGTGGAACTCTTCCTCAGCCTCCTTTCCTCTGCTGCATGTGGGCCTGCCCACTTGTCACTGACTGTTGGTTGTTCCAAGAGAGAGCTCTTTAACAGGAGCTCTCTCTGGCCTGTCACCAAACCTCTGCACGGGCCCCAGGCCAGCTGTCCTCTTCAACCTTGTCTTTCAGCATTCGGGGCCCTGCCTCTGCTTTCCACACCCTCAGGATTTTGATCAGATTGACTTTTTGGTCAGTTAATTTGAAGAGGGCCACTGAAAGAGGGTTCAGCAGGGAAAGGGAGCTTTCTTGCTCCAGCCGCTGGGCTAGGTGCGTTCCTGCTGCATGCAAGGGCTTCGAGCAGTCGCTGAACGACCGCAGGGCAGGTCGGTGCGTGGAAATCACCTCTGCACACCTTGTCTGGTCGTTGCAGTTGTCACAGTTGCTGAGGGTTTATGGAAGTGGTTTGGTGGAATTGGGGATCTGCAAACATGGGCGTTGTTGGGGTGAAGCCCCAAGAGTGTTTCTCTGTGCATTAAACAATGACAGTTTGGGGTGTACATTGGCGGAAAAGGGGAGAGGAGAGAGATGGAGAGGACTTTTCAGCACGGCCAAAGGCCTAAATCCAAGGTAAAAAGAAGGTTGCAAGAAACCCTGATGCATAAAAAAAATGATGTTCAAGTTATTTCCTGCCCTGTGGGGTCTTACTTTACCCCATCCTTATGCCCTGGAATCCTCAGTGACCCCACATAGTCTATGACCTCACATAGCTAAGTTCCAGTGATATTTTAAGTAAATGGAAGATGAGATTTTCTATTTTGGATAAAAAGTCTATGGGTGGAGGCTGTCAGAATTCAACAGAAAGATGAAATGGGCAAAGTTTGATTCTAGGGCATTACAATTCCTACAGTATAGCTGGCAAGTTTTAGCCCTTTGATTTGGACATGAAGATTATGATAATCATTTTAATAGTCATATTAATCAGGTTACCATGAACATCTACCATGTACCAGTTTCAGGAGCTGAGTATTAATCACAAGACCCTAGGGAAGTTAGTAACTCTCATTATCCCTACTCTTCAGGTGAAAAGACAAAGTCTTAGTGATACTCCATATTGTGGGATAATGCCACATCTGTGTGTCACCATGCAGTTCTGTAGATAGGGAAAGTGCATTGGGTTGTCTTTTCAAGATACCTCAACGCTGAAACCCAAGTGCTGCTAGCCAGCTAGGGATCTCATCTGGCAGCTCAGGAAAAGAATTTGCTTCCAAGCTTGGTCAAGCTGTTGTACAAATTTAGTTCCTTAAGGTTGTAGGACTGAGATCCCCATTTCTTTTTTGTCTGCTAGCTGAGGAAGTCCACAGCTCCTAGAGGCTACCTGTACCTGGTACCTCACAGCCAGCAACAGTGTGTCAAACACCCCATGCTTTAAATCTCACAGTTTTTCTTTGCTATCAGTTGGAGGAAACTGTTTTCAAAGGCTCCTGTGATTAGATTAGCCTCATCCTTATCCTCCTTTTTGGCTTAGGACATTTCATCATAGTCACAGGTTCTACCATGATCAAAAAGGAAAGTGGATTATATAAGGGAAAGATTCAATGGGTTCATTTGTATACTTCTTCTTACCACAAATAGTGATATTAGCAAATATTAAACAAAATTCTCCAGGTGCAAGCAATTTACACACATTAAGTCACTGAATCTGCACAACCACCTTATGACTTAGGCACTGCTACTGTCCCCGTTGCACATTTGAGGAAACTGAGGTACAGAGTGTTGGGGAAGTGCACATAGCTAGTATGTGGTTGAGCAGAGATTTAAACGCAAGAAATGGGGATCTAGGTTTGTGGCAGCTTTCTCAAGCACAGTTCCATGGACCTATCAAAAGTGTATTCTCTTAGACACAGTTTTATCTTTCCATCCCAGCTTGAGTGTGAGCAGGAGGCTGGAGTTGTATAGGGGGGCAGAATGGGTACAGGTGGGAGGAAGGCAGTATAGACTGCCCATGGCCCGGTATAGACTGTCCAGGCTTGCATGCCTGCCCCTCCTAGGCTCCCCATCTTACAGTCGAAGTGTTTAGTTAGAGAGTATGTGTTGTCCCAGAGTGCCTTCTCCCCACATGTCCTTCAGAAGCTGTGGCTCTAACAATGTTTGCGGAAGGGTGTGAAGTACAGCTGAAATCATGAAGCAGCCTTACCACCTCCACATTCCCGGGGCTCCTCCCACCTGTGTTCAAGGCTGTGAAGGATCTCAAGCCAATGCAGAAAAGTGACTTAATAAACCACTGATTAGTGCACATTGAGCTTGTCTGAAAGTTCTCATTCACAGAGGGGAAACTAAGATAATTTTACAAGTTTTCAGTCTTCTGTGGGCTGGATTACATTATTTTGTCCTAGACAGGAGCTGGAAATAAATTCATAAAAAGGCAGGTAGTTCAGAATCATAAATTAGCAAGAAAAAAGGATAATAAACATGAAATGGAGTTGATTTTCTAGTATTTTGTTTTGGAATGCCTTAATTTAAAAAGTAATAGACTTTACATTGGAAATTCACCAATAAAGTCACAGTGAAAAAATGTAGCATATAGAATAAAGAATATAGAAAACAAAACCCAGAGATTTATAAAAAGTAAAAACCAAACAGAAGACTGGCAACGTTTAATAATGGCCATTATAAGTGTCAATGCTCAATTATATCTCCAAGTGACACAGAGTATCAACTATGATCCAACAGGGAATCTAAAACTATTTTCTCGCCTTGTGTAAAACTAAATAAAAAGGTTCATAATGAAACAGCATAGAGTAAAAAAGAGGCAGAGTAAAAATTTCTAGAGCACCATTATCAATGAGAAGGGTTTCAAAGGCTAAAACTGAGATGTAGAGCAGTCTGTCGAGGGAGTTGCGTAACTGTTAATCCATGTAGCAGTGAGAGAAGACTTGATGGCAGGGAGACTCATTTTCAGTCTCACTGGGGAAACTTGACCGAAGCACATGAGAAGTAGAAAGACCGAAAGTGAAAAGGCATTCCCCACCAGGGCTCCGCCGCAGGACAGAGCTACAGGCTTCAGGCCTGAGGGATGATGGCCATGAAGATGCAGCCTCCAGAGCTGAACATCAGTGGTGAGGTGACGTGGCCACGTCTCCTCCCTCACCCAGTGTCTCCCTCCTATACCCAATAATTCTGAAAACATGATGAATAAGGACAGGGGGTAACTAGATCTGTTGAATTATGTGGGCTTAGGACAGATGAAAGTGAATTGGAAAGACAGCATCGTTCACTTGTCCATATGATGCATTAGCTTGGCATTCAAAGGCCTCTGCAATTCTGTCCACCCCATCCTGCCTTTCCAGGCTTATCTTCAGATACACATGGCCCCACAGCCAGCTTTGAGGCAAAGGGGCCTACAGACCATCTCCCAGGTCTGTCCAGCACACCTTCTCCTCTGCCTCCCTTCTTTCAAGGCCCAGTTCAAATCATTCCAGCTCTGGATGTATGTGCTCCCATACCTCCTGCTCTCTCTACTCTTCCATCCATGACCCCTTAAAGCTTTTATTATGCAATTAATCACATCCTTTCATGACCCACTAATTGCTGTTTATGTCTTCTGTTGTGGTTCAATGCTTCACACGCATCCGTCGTTTCTGTGCAAGTGCACTCTGCTCTCTGAGAGCGAGGCCATGCCTTTTTATAATATCACTCACTATGCAGCACCCTCTAATCTCAGTCTGTTTTTCAATATTAGCATCTCATAAAAGGCTTCCCTATTTTGTATTATTGCTCTCACTATACAGACTAGATCAGTGAGGTTTAGAGACCATCCAAAACCTACCCTACACCATGTGGCTAATAAGGGGCAGAATCAAAACGTAGAATCGTGCGAGTTGGTCAGAAATCCTCTACTTTCCCTGATGAGTCTGTGGTAGCGTTACACCCTCCTGAACCCATCTTCCAGATAATACCCTTAAATGAAATACAACATTTAAAAATGCAAAAGAGGGTCTCCATAAGTATATTTCAACTACTGTACTGAACTTGCATGCAATCTTTATGACCCTAGTGAGGGTATAGATTCCCCAATTTAAGTCTAATGCCAAATTAAGACTTAATGTCTATGAAGTCTCTCATACCTGCACACACACACAGACACACACACACAGGTAGGTGCACCATGATGGGCGCTGCACACAGGCTCCCAGTGGCACAGTGAACAGTCTTCATTGGCAAAGACATGAAGAACTTTTAATCCCATAGAGGGCAGAAAGGTGTGTCAACTTAGCAGGATGCTTGAAGGCTCAAGTTTATTGCAGCCATACCCAGAGCTTATTTATTAGGTCTATGGCTGGCATATAAATTTGAAGCATAGCCCTGTTACTTATGAAATTAGCTTTGAAAGGATCCTTTATTGGAAAACAAGGTGTCCATTCATCTCTTAGTCATGATCCTGGAAAGTGGGATAAACAAGGTGAGTGCTCAGGAGGCGTGTTGTTTTCTTCAGGTTTGTGTTTGTTCCCTATTCAGCAGAGAGAAGCGTGGCATCTCTGAAGCCTATTCACTTTTAGAGGTGGGAAGAGCCTGGCAGGAAGACAGGGAGCCTGGGGAAGAAGGCAGACCTGATTGTTTATAGGTTCCCCGGACAACATGACTTCACCTCTGGGCATAACGTGTTTACTATGTTCATAGTGAGAATCACAGCATTTCCCTAGTGTGTGGCGCGCGCTCTCGCTCTCTCTCTCTCTCTCTCACACACACACACACACACACACACACACACACACACTCACACTTACACAAGAGTTCTAGGCCCCACTCGTAGAGATTTTGATTCACCAGGACTATGGTGAGGTCTAACAGTTTGCCTTTTTTTTCACCTGAGGATATTTTTTTTCATTATTCTTTAGAGAGAGGAAGGGAAAGTGAGAAACATTGATGTGAGAGAGAAGCATCAATTGGTTGCCTCTAGTACCTCCCCGGACCTGGGATGATATGTGCCCAGATGGGGTCCAAACCCACACATACAACGTGTAGCGATTTGCATTTTTAAGAAGATCCCCGTTGATGTTGATACTGCCAGTCCAGGAAACACAGTTTGAGAACCACTCTCCTAACAGGCATAGTGTGTGATCATAGAACATAGGAACTTCTGGTCCCTTCAGGAAAATGAATCATAATACTAAAAGCCAGGAAGCTTGTCCTCCAACCCATCTGAAGTGGTTTCTTCTGTTCCAGTTTCAGTGCTTTCTTTCGTGTCTCTGACCCCGCGGAGAGCACCTCTCCGGTACACAGATGCTCCCGCAGTCAGTGTCGCAACTTGTGCTCCTGTTGTAACTCAGTTGCTGTCCACCAGGCAGGTGCTGACGGGCTTGCTGTTGTGGATGGGAGCCCTTTACTAAGAGAACAATCGTCTGTCCCTGGACGAGGGAGAACAGAAGAAATCTAACCTAGGAGGGACAAAGAGCTCTAGTATCTGCTGCTTTTTCCATCCTTCCATTTCCTTCTTCCCTTTTCCTCTGCTTCCCCTAGGCCCTCCCATGCCTCTTGTGTTTCTCTGCTGTGACTTTGTCCCCCGACTTTTTTCTCTTGAGGAGGCGTGTGAGCCACTCTCCTCCCCTTCCTCCCACAGAAGCTGATGTGGATGAGTTCATCACGGTGCCTTGCCAACTTCCATCTTCATGAGTTGGTTTCCTCTCACTTTATCCTCAGCACGTCTCTCTTTTTTCCATGAACAAAACGAATGCCATTAGATTTGATCATAGGAATTGGTCCGGACTTGGAGCCTTTTGGCTCAAGCACTTGGTTTGCCAGTTGTGATGACCTTTTTTGACTAGCTTAGGACACTGGCCATGTGCACAGCCTGTTTCTCAGGCACTCAGCCTGCATAGGTTGCTGTCTTGGTACCCAGCAGCATCATGGCCCTGCGCCTAGTCGATTGGACTCCTGACTGCAAAGGAGCTTGAAAATTTTTAGGCACTCCTCAAATGGAAGGAGTGATGTTACCTGAAATCTACCCCCAAAGAGGGCCCTCTACTGGACAGTGACTTTCCAAACCGTTCCAGTGGTTCTTGGTTGAAGAGTTGGACAGAGACACGTGCAGCATGCTTATGCAGAAGCCATGCTAACAACAGAAGCAGAGGTGAGGAACTGCCCACCCACCAGGCAGAAATCGGAATATTTTCCGAAACCCACCTTCAGAGCAGCAGTCAGACTTCGGGAACTGCTGCCATGACCCGAGTGAGGCTTTGTGCTCTAGGAAGCCTGGTTGTATATTATTATAAGAAACTGCTTGAGGGAAACTAAGAATCTCTGTTTCTTATTCTTCAATGGACTTAATTTAGAAATAAGAGTTATTTCAGACTAAGAGCTAGACAAAAGGCTATAATTAATAAATGAAAGACCAATAGTATAATCTGGAATTGATAATTATGATTAGTGGCAACCACTGAAAAAATACATGTCCATGTACCGGTGGAAATGCCGGTCACTGTGTCTGCCTGCTCTCACAGACATCTGGGGCAGTTGCTGCTCTCAGAGCCATAGGGGCAAGACTTCTCTCAGTTGCAGTGTTGTGTTAGGACCTGACCCTACCCATCCATTGACTTCCTTCGACCTAAAGCAAGCAGCTACTTCAAGGACAGCAAATTCTAGTCTCAGATAGAGACCTGGAAATACATGGATATGGTGGGCACTTAAAAGTCAAACACTTTTTAATGTAAGTTACATCTCCTAAAGTAGAAACACACCTAAAAAACAAACAAAAAAGAGGACAAACTAGGCCAATCTGATCCCTGTGTGGGCCTTTTAAACTTGTATTACGACACTGATATAATTGCTCGAGGGAACAGAAGTTTTGAAAAGTCCAAAACCCAAATCGCAGCCTTGCAGGATGATGGGCTTACTGGAGGTGTAAAGATAGAGAGCCCCTGTGCTGATGGATTCTCCGGCACTGAGGAAAGATGGATCCAAGGGACCAGGAGAAGCAAAGGTGGAGAGCCCCTAGCTCACACTGTGGGATGCGGGGGAGGCTGGGCCAGGAGATGCCTGGTTAGTAGGATGATTTTTCTGGCCCAGTTTTAGTGCATGTCCTCGAGGCTCAGCGATACCAGTCCACTGGCCATGGTCTTGAGCTAGCATGGGGGGCGGGGGTGCTGGCCAGTTATTTATTTGCATTGGGGCTGGCCAGCTCCATTGCCATCTGTAGGACACGGCAGAGTCTCATGGAGCCTTGGCAGGTGTTCACTAGGATAGGCAGGAGGGCCGTGCTCCGTCACCCAGTCTCCCTGTTTCTTTCCCAGGTTCCATATGTGTTTGTGTGCGTGTGGGTGAGCTGCGTGTCAGCCTTCTTCTGACAGTTTAAAATGTGCCCCTGGCCTCGTCTGTTGCAGCCTCTTGCATCAGTGTTTTGGCAACACAATCTTACTTGGCAATGAATGAACTTTATAATAAAGTTTTCACTTCTATTTTACCTGCTAATGTTTATTTTAGAAGCATCTGCATGCCAGTTTAGCCTGCGTTTCTCACAGCTTTTTTCTCTTGTCTATCATGCACTCCTCTTCATCCCGCCTTTTACTTCCAGTCTTTTCCTACTTCATGCCAATTACCACTGTCCCTGGTCCTTAGAGCAGGTCTGGAACCATTTTCTGAGAGAAAATATCTGATGTAAATGTATTGGCAGGGGAACATGGTCCAGCATTATTTTGAGTGAGGAAAATTTTTTGTGGAGATACTCTTTCAAGAGCTTCTGGACCAAAAAACAAACGAACAAAATTGTTAATTCTGATTAAGGAAGGAGTTTCACACTACCTTTCCCTAGGCCTCTGGACAATATGCAAAATGGAATAATTAAATGTCATAATCCTTGCACCTGGTCACACTCCTCAAATATCAACTTAGAGGTCTGATTCTGTCCATGAATTTCCACCTCCTCGGCTTCCATGGCCTCTTCTCAGGGAGGGCCGTCCGAGTAACACCAATGCTCAGCAGCCCAGCGACTGCCCAGCAGTACATTCCCAGTCTGCAAAGTTCGTAATTATATGAGAGCGGTGTCTGGAGGCTGCTTTCTGGTAACCAGTTCCTAAAATCTCAGAGCTGCTGGGGGTTACCCATCAGCCTGGTGACCTTCGGAGGGATCTAGGCTCTGTGGAGAGCCCCCGTGTTTCAACTTAGTATCAAACTGGCCTACCCCACCCCCGCCGTCTTTAGGAGCATGCGCCCCTGGTGTTCGGCTGACGTCCTGGGCTTGGTATATTCGTGGAGACACCAAGTGTAGACCAGAAGGTGCCTCTCCTTGATACCATCTACATGTCTTTCCCCGATTTTACAGACACCCCTCAGCTGGCTAATGCTTTGGTAGGCAGAAAGGCAAAGGTGTTTGCAGTGTGTCCACCCTGAATCTCAACAAGCCATGCTGTCCCCTTTTGTTGTTTTTTCTCTGCCATGCCTGTCTGACCGAGGAACCACACCTTGAACCTTGTGTTTGTCTTGCTCTAAATTCTGGTCTAAAACAGGCACACACAAATGGCCAAAAAATAATATAGTCAGTGGCTCACTCTTCCTCATCCCACAGAGTACAGCACAAACACCCCTGGGATGGGGATTAGGAAACTCGGGCTGCTTTTCGAGTTTAATTACCGGTCGTGTGACTTTACGCAAGTAATGAAATCTCTAAAAACTCTCTAGGGTAAAGATGAAAACCCTCTCCTGCCTTCCACATGGGGCAATTATGAACACATGAAATGATGCGTGTGGCACTTACTGTATATAACAGCATTATATAAGAATGTGAGAAGGGGAGGGAAGGGCTGGCCATGGCCAGTGACAGAATGTAATTACCACAAAGCAAAGGATGTCTCCACATAAAAAAGTGTTAAAAATGTAGCAACACAATGACTAGTGCTTGCTTTATGTTGTTGTTTTGTTGCACTCTCTCCATGCCAACAGGACTTTTTCATTTTACACTTTTTGACACTTCCAAGGATGTGTATGTGGTCAGGATGGGGGAAGACTTTGGGTGGAATGCTTGGAATTCCATTGGGACACATTTTCCTGGAGTTTTTTGCTTCTTAATCAAGCCAGTACCATCATTTATAACCATAACCCAGAAGGCATCACAGTTGCCTAAACATATAGACAAAATGAAACGTACAATTTGCAGAATCTTTAGCTGAGTACTTAAAAAATCTTGAATGGTTTGGGGGAAGACATACAAGCAGTAAAAAAAAAATGTAACTCTATGTAATGATGTTTATTAAATGCCTATTTATGGTCGTGCTTGGTATTCTAAAGGACAAAATAAATGTAAGTGTGGAATTATGGAACTACAAAGCGGGAAGGAATTTAAAATGCCTCTCGTCTAGTTCGTGCACTTTACTAGTGGAGGAAGTGGGGCCAGAAGAAGCTGAGCTGAGGTCGCTGAGCTAAGAGGAACCAGGGCTCAGCCCGGTCTCCCTACCTGGTGCAGAGTTGCCTCCCGCACACTCGCCCCAAGAGCCGTTTATATCAACTACCGCTAATGGGCCATGTAAAGTCCCGAACACACGTTTAAACAACCAAGTAATTTTCGAAGCATGGTGTTACAACAAGAATAGACCTGACCATTAACTTTAGCCTCTGTCCACACATTTAAAAGTGGAGAAGGGATATTGAGCCATCACTCAAGTCACTTAGTTCATAATACCAAGCATGTGGACAAGGAGCTGATTTGATAGCATAGAGCTTTTGAGAAACGGGTGTTTGGAAATTTCCCTTCTCTCTCTCAAACAGATTTGCGTGGGACCGGAGGCCAGAAAATTGTCAGAAATAAAGAGGGGCAGAAAATAAATCCAGTTGCCAGTCTTTAGAGGAAATCAGTCACTGGGACCATGTGTGGTGAGCCCCAGGAAGCTGGGGCAGCACTGCTCTTTGTGGGCTGGGCCTGCCTGTTGCATTTTCTTCCAAAACCACTTTGCAGTGACATCAGCTGTGCCATGCTCCCCATTCTGTCCCACTGTTTATCATCTGATGGCCATTGGGAAAGTTTTGCTGAAGGCAGATACTAATCTTGTAAAGAAGTTTTATTCCATTAAGTTTAGTTACATGAATCCAGGCTGATTTTCTTTCTGATGAGAAGTATTTTTTTAGATTGTATTTAAGTGCTCAGAAAAATGTGGTAGGCTTAACTCTGAGAGCCTTCCTAGTGGAAACAGAATTGTTAGTCAGCTGTGGTCTCCATGGTGATTTTTTTAAAGCCATGTTTGAATCAGTCTTCTAAATATTGAGGCGTAATTTGTGAATGTGATTGAAAGAATAATAATAGAATAATCAACAATACAGTATTACCTTGAATTCTGGTATTTGAGACTTTCCACAGACTGCTTCTTCACTGGCCTTCAAGTTGGTCTCTAAACATGACCTTCAGGGTGTCTTTTCCTCAGTCATAATGTCCCAGCTGCCTGTCTCTGTTTCCTTTCACTTCTGTCCATGCTCTGTTTGTCTGGTTCCTTTAAAGGATGGGTCTACTCCACAGGTCCCTGGTCCTTGCCTCGATGCCATCTCCTTGTAATTCCTCGTATCATATGCAGTGCAGGATGCCTAGGCCCTCTGGACCTGGGGACCACCACACTGGAAAGAAGCCTGGCTTTCTAACTGGCAGAAGCAAGCTCTACAGACTGACTTTCCATTTCCTGATCTTTCAGATTTCCCGATCTTTCAGATTTCCCATCTAAAAATTGAGCAGTGTGGGCAAGATCATTTCCAGTGTCCTTCATCTATAGATTCTGTGATGAATCTCAGTTACAGAAACAAAGTAAGAACATCATCAGACCGGACCATTGTTTCCCTGCTCTATATTTTTAATAGACAGTTGTCTATCCATTCTGCTTTGTCTGCGTTCAAAGGTCAGGTTCATGAAATGCAGCTAAGAGCTGCTGTAAGCCAGTGAGAGGGAGAAGAGCATTCACCTCCGGAAGGAGGCTCCCGCTCTGATAAATGCGTCTGCAACTGGGGCGGGCTGTGAACCAAGTGTTTCCATGATGAAACAGGGGCAGCAGATCATTTTATTCATCATGATCTCTCTCTAACTCTCTTGAAAGCTGTGAATTAAGGAGGTCTCATACCTCCTCGTTGCCTAACAACAGTCTGTCTTTGGGGGCCCCCCATTTGGGGCAACAGACCAGAGTCTGAATCCTCAGTCAGACCAAGGAGAGGGATAACGAAGCAGCTAGTATTTCCCATGCTTTTCCTGCAGCTTGTCTCCTTCTGTGACTTTGTTCTCCTGTTTTAAACTGCACACAGGTCAAAAGAAAGTGGCAGAAGAAACAGTATCCCAAAAGCTCTTGGAATGTGCTCTAAGTCCTGCATAGCTAAAAGAAATACTTGTTGAATGCCCACTCTGGGATGCCCACGAGTTGGGGGGCTCAGTGTAGTGTGGTGGTTACACCTGCAGCCACTGGGGCCAGATAATACCATACTTGAAGCAGTGCCCGAGTCCTGGGTTGCACATAATGAATGTTAGCTTTAATACCATTGTTAGTAGTTATTGCTGGTGCCTGCTGGGTACCAGGTACAAGGTAAGGGAGATAATAAGGCTTCTGCCTTCAAGGACAACCAAAATAAGCTCTGTGTACATCAGTCGGTACGTGTAGAACACTGGGTTTGAGAAAGCTGGCTAGTGGAATAAAATGCACTCCAACATTCTCTTGGATACACTCTTGCCCATCTCCCAAATTGTGGTGTAATAAATTAGACAAACATGGAGTGTCTGTTAAAATGTAAAAGGCATAGAACACTCTTACACTGCCACCAGGGTCACATTGGTCTGGCCCTATTTTAAAATCCTCTGGGCTGAAAAAAAGATTTCTTTTTTATTATAGGCATGACGATGAACACAGCTGGTGTTCTCACTAGCTCTCCAGACCCCTCCATCCAATCCTTCTGGTCCTTCCTCATGTCTTGCATAGCTCCTGAGATGGACTAGGGTCTCTCAGTGTTTCACAAGGAAGTTGGCTAAGACAGTAATGTGGGTGCTGTAGTTGACAGGGCCGCCCGGCCAGGGTTGAAGTTGTTCTTGATGGTGGAGAGATATATATGTCCCAAGATATCTTTATATTGGACTTCTCTTTGCTTGGGGCTTTAGTTATGTTGAGGGCTTGTAGAATTCATGAAATAGGAAGCGCCAGAGATACAGTATTTGAAATCTTCCAAGAACACATAATCCCTACTATATATGTGATCAGAGTATCTGCAATGCTTTTTCTTTTCGAAGAGATGGATATGTGTTTCATGTTACTTAGAAAGCAGGCATAATGAATCATTATTTTTCACTCAGCAAGTTCACTTTTGGGAGTGTTTCTAGGGGTACTGAGTATGGATCACTAAGATAGAGTGACATCATCAGTTATTGACCAAACTGGGATGGCAGTTTTGCAAGTGAGAGAATACGTCATAAATAATTACAGTTGGACAGCAATGGGAAACTGGTTCTGTCCCGGGCACACAGGGACGCCTGCTATCATGAAATGTCTGCACGAATATCATGAAACGTGTCACATCACTCTTCACAATGGAAAGGTAAATAAACAAATAAGAGCAATAAACAGACAGATAGGTATTAGAAGTCTCATGCGAAATGATGCATAGTGAGCAGCTGATAACATAATGTTACAAAGATTTAATGCAACACAGAGAATTCGCCATGTGTCAAGATGTGAAAAAAAAGTTTAAAAATGTATTTCCATTCATAGTGCGGGGGGAAAGATAGTGAAAAATGGCTATAGCATATTAAAATTGTTTAACCTGAATGCTGAACGTGGATCTGTTTGTGTGTGTGTATGTATTTTTTTTACTTATATTTTCTAGCTTGATTCATTCTTATCAGTCAGCAGTCTAGGGAGGCTGCAGTTTAAACAATTACTGTTGGGCCTCACCAAGGTGCTTACAGGTGGATCCAGCTGAAGGGCAGCTCAGAGTCAAAGAAGAATAATTCTCCCCAAATGTGTATCACTTTCGCTTTAAAGCACTTCCCTGTGCATTACCTGGCTTGACCTGCTCAGCAGTAGACAGGTACTATCATTCTCATTTTACAGCTTCAGAGTCAGAATTTCTGAAAAACTAACTTAATCACCTAAAGTGCACAGATATTTTTAAGGGACATTTCTTAGAATTATATCTCACCTCTCCCAACTTCAAGTTCAAATTTATTTTCTAAACTAGCTTCTCATAGCATCATCCTGGGTTACTAGTTGTGACCCTAAATTTTATTATGGACAGTGCTAAGGGCCCACTATTTGGTTGGAAGGGGGTTGGAAAATGAGTCTTGAAATTTCATATGCATACGTGATGTGCTTAGCAGACTGGTCTTGCTTGATCACCGGAAATTTAAAACACTGAAATTAATAAAAATTCAAACTCAAACCCCATGATTTGAAGACTTCACTGACTTTTAAAGGGTATATAACATTTAGGGTTTTCTTTTTTTCCATCTTGGAATTTATTCCAAGGCTAGTTACATAGTTTAAAGCATTAACTTAGTTTCTTCTTTCTGTGAATTAAGACATGAGACTATAAGCCTTCTGCTCATTTATGAATAGGTTTAATGGGGAGGGGTAAAGAGAGTTAAGCATGTATTCAACATGTTGCACACCCTCTGCTTATGACTCAGAAATCAGTATGGCATCTCCTCCTTTGGGCTTTAAGTTCTTTCAGGGACTCCTTCCCTGCCAGGCTTACATCTAGCCAGGGAGCACAGAGTTAATCAGCTGGAAACACAAAGATCCCCCACTGCTGTTTCATTGGAAATTAAATGCTAAATTTGGAAAGGGTGATGGGAAAGATTGATGGGGCAAATACCTGATATATGTTTCCCCTTGCTTATTTTAATGAATACGCTTCCAGGTTCCTGCTTACTGTGCATTTTTGGGGGGTGGGCAGCCACCTGATTTTGTATTTTAATAATTGCTTTGAGTGATCACAGAATTAAGGGACAGTTGCTCACATCTGCATAACTTCTAGTCTTGAAACTTGACAACCTTGTCTTAGAGACATGGCCATGCCTGGGGAGGGGGAAGTCACCAAATTTGCCAGCAAAGTCCCTGCATTCCCCACTGTGTACTGATTGGGCCGGACATACGGACTTTCTCTCTCTTGCTTTGCAAAGACTTACTTATGAGATCATCCTTACAAACTGTATTCAAAGCCTTCTTTTGTTTCACTCTGTGACTGTCTAGCAGGGGTGAAGTAGAATTTAAGTTCTATATTAGGGATGCCTGACAAGTCAGTGCTGATATTCCTTCCTTATTAATTGATGAGCTCACACTCTCTCCTCTTTTTCCCCCCCTCATCTCAACACAATCATGGCTGTCCTCGTCCACTTTAATGTCCTTTCACCAGCCTTATCTTCAAAGGCAAAATAATGATGTACATTATTGTTATCTGGGTCTCTCTCTGCATCTCTGTTTCCAGGACAGATTTAGCATCACCAGTGGTCACTGATTGGATATTTATGCAGCCACACTGGCTCTCCCATGCTCCTTTCATCTGTCTTATTCAGGGGACACAGGATTAATTCTGCACTAATTGCGTCATCTCTGAAGATATACAAGAACTGTTCCAAAGTTTCAGAGAAATACATAGTAGACAGTATATCAAAGCAAATTCAATTCAATAGGAGGCCTCCTACTTCCTTAATCTTTGTGTCGAATTGAAAACAAGTAAAACAAAATTAAAAAATACAGGGTATTATTTTATCTTGCTTTTCTTCTAGTCTGATTCAGTACCTTCCTAGTCATTAAATAGATGCAGACACAGCACTCAAGTTGATGCCTCTTGTTTGCGTGTTTTCTCTCCAGGAATTACCCACTTGGATCTGTAAACTGTAGGTAATCCCGGGTTACTGAGAAATGTGGATTTTCTTAGTTGAAAGGAACCAAGGTCATCACTCTCTTAGGAAAAGCTTAGGGCACCAGTTAGGCTCACCTTGGGATGACACAGAAAAAGCCATGGTCATGTGAAGGGACTGACAAACCCACCCAGAGTTTGAGCTCCCTTCCTCTTTCTGAGAAGTGAAGTGGAGCCAATGAGTGTCCACACTGCAGCTCCTCTGTGCAATTCGTAGAGAATCAGTCGGTCAAAAGGCAGGCCTATCACCATGGAGACCCAGGTGGCTCCTGGAGTTGGCAGCAGAGGTCCCCGAGCAACCACGGCCACGTGAAGGACCTGATGCTCACTGTGTGGAGGAGAGTTCGGGTAGCCTGGGTGAGAGGATAAGCCGTCATTCGTGTGTCTCTATGAAATGCGTCTGATGTGTTGGCAGGTCCTTATTTGCAGTCATACGATGTTACCGTTTTCTATTACGAATTGCAAATTCAGTTCTCGAATTCAGTTATTCTAGCCATAGCCAACCAATAAATTTAGCGGTTTTTGAAAAGGAGGGCAAGTAACACTCAAGTTTATAAATACATGTAGAGGTACACCCTTTACACATAAGCCTCAGCCAACTGAAAATGGAGAGTTCCCAGCTCTGGGTGGGGGAGGAGTTGGGGAGAGGACTTCTGGGGGCCACACATAAGACAGACTTCTGCATGTGTGTGTTCTCTGAAACAGTATTCAATATGATCCTCCACGAGGCTCCCATTTTTTAATGTCCACCTAAACTTGCGAAATGTTGCATACTCCGTCTCCTATACTAGTGGTATTTGCAAGGCGAACTGATCAATCGAAAATGCTCCCAGTCCTTCAACTCTATTTTTACTTTTATTTGCTTAGCATTCCCCATGTTTACTTGACCACAAAAGTACTTTTCATTAAAAATTCTTACTAACAGTGCTCAGAACTTCTGTTTCACATAGCTTGCTTTGGGAAAACAGTGATGCAGAGGAAAGAGATTTCAAAATTTGGAGGACATACATTTAAAGGCAAGACTTCCATCTCAAGATAATATATTCCTGTGAAAAGCCTTAGACATTCACAAAACATATTTTGAGGCAGTCCTATTTAGGATCTTGCTCTCAAAGTGTGGTTCTTGGAACAGCCACATTGTCATCACCAGGGTGTGGATTAGAAACACAGAGCCCTGGTCCTGCTCCAGAGCTATGGGACCAGAAACTCACATCAATTGCAAGATCCCCTGGTGATGCAGGTGCACAGAAGGTCTGAGGAAGATGATTTCAGGAGACTCACACCTACTGAGGTATATGAATTTTGTACATTTCTGCATGCAAACTGAAAGAAAACTATGACCATATATTTAAGGTTAATATTTATCTTTTAAAAAATGAGCATTGAACAATTTTATGAGAAAGTGAATAATTGCATTAAAATAAGTAAGCCCTGAGTAGGTTGCCAATTTGAATGAGCATGTGTCAGCACTGGATCTGGATCAGAGTAACTGGGTTGGCGTGTGTTACGAGCGGAGGAGAGCAGAAGACCTGGTGAAGCAAGAGCACAGCCATGCTCTTGCCTGGTTAGGACTTAGGACAGCCTGCTGGTGAGCTGGGAAAGACCTTGAGTAGCACACATGTGCTGTAGTTACATTGACGTGTCGCGTGTAGCATCCTCATTTAAATCGCACTTTTCAACGGGGCAGCCATCGAGTTTAGAAACACCGTGACTTCTTGGAGGTACCTATCTTCACATGTGTTCATTTACTCAGTTCACTGGTTCACATTTTACGAGGGCTATTTTTAGATCTAGCACTATCCTCGGATCAATAACACGTATGCTGCCTCATAGAGGAACTACTCATAACCTAATATATTAGCTGCATTGTACAGAGTTCGCCATGTGGAAAACATGCATGTGACAAAGTTATAGGAAGGAGTTCTGTAAGTGGGGAACAGACGTGAAAATTGACCTAGCGACCAGAGCAGGATAAGGATCTGCAAAAATCCTTATGTTGTTATTTACCTACACATTCTCATATCACTCTTGGAGTTAGTGGGGACTTAAGTATAGTATGTAGGTTAGGTGGCGGATTAAGATTTTATTTCTCCCAAGTTTCTGTTAGTCCTTTGACCCACTGCCTCCCTCACTGAACTGCTTGTTCACTGATTTTCTGAGCGTTGATTCTCTGAAGATACTAGCTTCCTAGTGGATGACTGACTGACTCTTCCCTACCTATTACAGGGCTGGTCTCAGAATGCAGACATGTAACACGGGAAATAAGAGATCTTGAAGAAAGAATTGTGAGTGATTCAAGGCTAAAGCATTGGCATTGTTCAAGAAGAGAAATGGAGCTCTGCAAGCAGTCAGGCTAATGGAATATTTGCATAAGGAAACTTACTGTGTGCACCATATGTGTGTTACTCCCAGCAATTTGGAAGCCTCAGTATTATTTTTAAAAATGTAGAAAATGGTGTCTATAACAGAGACAGACAGTGGCAGTAACCCCAGGGGGAGGTGGTGAGGGTATAAACCAGAGAGCTCTCCATGGAGATGAAGAAGCAGGTGGATACGAAGCACCGTGTTTAAGTATGTTGGAATAAGTGGCATCATGGGACAGAGTGAAGGACAGGAAAGTGTTTACAAAAACATGAGGTGGCTCTAATGGTGAATAGAAGAAATTTCTTAAGACTTGTGGGGACAGAGAGTACACTATTTTGACACGTCAACTTTAAGGTCTTGACAGACTTCTGTGTCAGGGAGTCCTTAATTCTGGGAAACCAGGAACATAAACCCAAAGAAAACACCCTCAGGGGACATGATGCTTGGTCTTCTTGAGCTAGGCTGGAGTCTACCTTGGAGAAGCCCAAGGTTTCTTTTTGAGAAAGAAAATAAATTTTCTCGATTTCTTTTTGAGATATTGTAGCTTCATTTGCTGGAATCACCAGGAACTCAGCATTCAGGCTGCAGATCAGGAATAGATGAAGCCTTTGGTATGAGGAGTGTCAGTGTTGTAGCTCCCCAGAACCAAGGCATGATTGATTGCTAGAAGGAGAAGGAGGGGAAGTAAAAGATGGAAGATGAAGAGGAGAAGAAAGAGGACGAGAAAGACAAGAAAGGGAAAAGAGTAGGGGGAGGAAGAAATGGGAAGTTCCTGTTGTCTGTGAAGCCAGCCCCCGAAACCATAGTGGGATTTTCTGTTCTTGGAGGGTGAACGTACTTCCCGCCTCTGACCTCCATTCCTTTGCTCTCTACGCTCCATAAAACAGTCTCCTGTTCCTCTGCTCTTTGAGGAATGAAGCCCCTTCACGCCTCCCTTCTTACGAGACATCAAATCTAAGCAGATCCATCCCAATTGCCTTGCCGTTTTGAGCCACTCTGGTATGGATCTGGTTCTTCTAATGGGATCCACCTCTGGGATCCTGTGAACGATCAACCTGAGGCAAATTGTTTCCACGGTCACCTGCAGTCGAGGTCACCTTGGAAAAGGCCACCTCATAATAGGAGAAGCCATGCTCGTTCATACAAGTTCACCACTTGACGTCAGTGCTCAGTCCTCCTTCACGTCCATTACTTCTACTAACCCGGGTGTGGGGATGTCTGGGAGGGGGCAGTGCTTTTTAAACAAACAGGCAAAAGCAGCAAACACCAAACTCAATGAGAAAGATGGAAGACAAAATAGGAATTGCTGGTATCCCAGCCTCAAGTTTGTTACCAAGAAACCAAAATACACGATCTTTCCCCTTAACACGATCTTTCCTGTCTAACTTAAATAACTTATATTTGTTTACTAGGCTTCCTTTTTAGTTCATAGATGGCACATAATCTGGGATCATGCCAGCCCCTCCCCTTGACACTCTGGGCAGTGGCACCGTCTGAGCACAACAGTTTTCCATTCCCCTGGATCATTCCTCTGAATCTTTCTTGACACATGTTGTCAGGCCAGGGTTGGTACATGATGGCCACTCTAGGAGCCCTGCTTGCCAGCTCTGCCAAGGAGAGAAGGAGGAGGAAGCCCCGCAGCTACAGCAGCTGGCACCCCCACAACAGGCTGAGCTGCCCCATGCAGGATGAAGGGCCCTTCCCACCACGTGGTGACCCCGTTTGGTGTGGTTCCAGAGCAGGACTTAGATTTCATTCCTGCTTAGATGATGGATGGTCTGTTGGGAATGCAGGTGCTTATTTCAGTTAAAGTATTTTTGTTTTATTTATATTATTAAATACATAATTTCTTATGTGATAAAATAGGGAGGCTCTTCCACTGAGCTTTTACCCACGGGTCTGACCGTGAGGGCTGGCTCACTGCAGGCACGGAGGCCTGGGTGCATGGCTGCCTTTCATTAAGTGATTGCAAAACTCATTTGCATTTCTCTTAGTCCATGAGCACCAAACGTTGGTGTATTTGGTTTGCTTCCCCTTCCCTACAGGGGAGGAGTGTGCTGATCAGGCTAATGCGAGTTGTCTGTTTTACTAAAGCTAGAAGATGTCTCCGTTGTATTCTACAACAACATACTGCAATTTTCATTTTCTTAACTTGATTTTGCACAACCCCTACATATAATTTCTGTGGTGGTGGTGGTGGTTGCTGAAGTTCTCCTCCTCCTCTACCATCACCATCACCATCACCACTACCACTACCACCTCCTTCCTTCTTTCTTTTTTTTCCCTGGACATTGGTGTATCAAGTGTCTTTATAAAGCCCACCCAGAACCAACTTTCTGGAGTACCGATCTCTGCTTTCATGATTACGTAGGCATCAATAGTGTAGCCAAAGGGTTGAGAGCAAAGAATTTGAATCAGGTGAATCACATTTTGCAACTTTCTGGTAGTGTGGCCTTCAGTGAACTTCTAGACCTCTGATTCGGTTGTTGTGCTTCGTAAGTTGTCACAGCAGGATATGTTAACAATGCCACGAGCATGTTGTGAAGCTCTGTGAAACAGTGACAGGGCGTGCTTAGCAGTCCCACTCGTGAGCACTCGGCGTCTGTGAGCTCTTTCCGTTATCCTCCTGTGGCGTTAAATTACCATGTGGAGAGCAGAGTGGCATGTGAGCAGCATTCGTTTCTAAGGATTGTAGCCTCTGAGACCTGGGCTGACTTTTGTGACTTAACCAATTATTGTTCGTTGCCATATCTCCACCAGCGAAGCTTCTCAACGGTGAGAAATCTGTTTTTACATACAATTACTTAAAAGGGCATTTGAACTAGGGTAGCAATTTCAACTTGCTTCATGCCATTTCTTATTCTTTGTCAGAAATCCTGCCTAACCTATGGGGAATGGGTTCCTCCCAGGAGCCCTCCTGTCAGGTTGGTGCTGCGCAGCCAGGAGGGAGAACAGGTGGAGCCCCTGGGCCTGGGGAACCTTGGTCCCGTCCATTGGCATGAAACCCCGGGGGGTGAAATCCTGCTTGTAATGCTGGGTGTTACTTCCATCCAACCTGTCATTAAATTGTGGTTACTTGGCCTTGATCTACCAGAGTGCAAAGACATCTCCATCTGAGCCATTAAAATATAAAACCATGAAGCCTAGGCTTCTCTTTAAGAAAACTTCTTCTGGCAATATGGAAAATGAAGGGCAGGGTTCAAAATGCAGACATAAACACAGGGACAGCTTGCTTCTGATACAGTAATATGAGTACTCACAATACAAAGCCCATATATTTTCCCAAATGGTCTCAAATTACCAAGTCATCTTAATACATGTAATATACGAGGCAATTTTAGAGGAACTGTGTAGTCAAGGTGATTTGTAAACACACAGGTAAGGGAGCCAATAATGAAAAGCAACATAGCGGCACCGTGTAGAAGAACTTGAAACCATCTTAGTGGCTTGGGGTGAAGAACCACCCGCCTTCCTCCTAGACACACCCCTCTCTCCCCCTCTTGCATTCCAAGCCAACAGGCCTGGCTTCTGAGATTTTCACTGGAGTCTATTAAATCACCTTAACAGTTAAGAGTATGGTAATTTCTCACTTCCCCTTTTTTTTTCTTCTAATGCCCATATTTTCAAATATGGCTTGAAAAATGGTTGGGATTAAAGTTGCCCGAGATTTCTTAAAAGAAAGAAGCGTGTGCTACAGCTGTCTTTATCCTACGTCTTGAATTTTCCACCTCCGTAGAGCACCCCAACTCAAAAATATGATCCTACTCTTAAACCAGACGTGGTATTTTAGCCAGTATCCTCTGAGAAAGTGGTTGGTACCAGAACTTAACCACCTGTGTTGTAGGGATGGCCAGGCATTAGAGCTGCACGCTGCTGGCTTTTTTTCTGCTACTGTGATTTTAAACTCCATTTAATGGGCTATTTGAAGGGGAGATTTTGCCACCTGGGGGAGCAGTTCAGAAAACTGGATTGGTCGCTGTGTCTATGAATGTCAAAGGCAGTTAAATCGCAAAAGAGCTACAAAAAAATGAGAAGGGGGAAATGACCCAGAAAATCCAGCGAGGGCAGCTTCCCTCTGAAGTCCAATCCTGTGACAATGATGTGTAAAGAGCAACTTCCATGCCTTCTGGGAGGTTATAAACTTCTCAATTGTGAAGTGAAACAGAGATATCGGAGTGACTTGTTTAAGAAGCACGCACCCCCTGTTTTTTTTCTGTGTACAGACAGACAGATTTCACCCCCTCATGTTTGCCCACATCGATACCATCCTAGATATAGGGTCTAGCAGTAAGCTTTTTCCATTAAATACTTTGTGTCCTTACTCATTCCTCAAGTGATCAACTTATTTTTAAATATAATATTATATAATATACAATACTATTTTTAAAACACAGTGGCTGTATGAACATAATTTATTTCTCTAATGAACATATAAGCTTTATGTGCTTACTAATATTATAAATAATACTTTAAAAACTTCTTCATAAATTTATGTTCTCCATTTATTTTGAACCTACTAAAGGGCAGCCCTTTTTGAAATGTTTTAACTTCCATCTAACTGACTTCTACATTTTTTTCCTGACCATTTTCTGAAAATACACCCATAATTTTTAAAAGCATGTAACATGCAAGTTAGACTTAGAAGCAAACAAACCTTTGTTCACATCCCTCACTGTCTTTCTAGGATGTATTCTCCAGTATTAATTACTTGACCAGGACACATGAATATTTAAAACTATTAATATATTTTTAACAATGTGCTTTCCAGAATGACTTTCTCAATTAGCATGTTGGAGGCTGTCATTCTTACTGAACCCTGTGCAAAAATATATTGAGTCTTTTGTAACATTTTCTCTTGGATAGAAAAGCTGATTTTTATTTAATTTGCAATTCAGTAATTACTTACAAAAATGCTGGTATATATTTCTTTAGCTTTTTATGTCTATGTTATAAATATTTTTATTGCCTTTGTCCATGTTATCTGTATATCAGTTTTCTCTCTATAACTTGTAAGTGTTCTTGACATAGTTATGGTATCAATTTTTGCCACGGATTTTGATTCTGTGTTATTAGGCACATCATTGTAGGACACTTGAAGCTTTCGGTCTAAATGCATTTTTGTGAATTTGAAATGATTGTTCCTAATTGATTTTTTTCTTTGACTCCCCATAAAAAAATAACTGCTTCCTATTGAGTCTAAGATTGTTCTAACTTTTGCCCAATGTTGTTCTAAGTTCACCTGCATTTATCTTTGTTTTATAATATTCTGTTACATGAATCATGTTGATGGGCATTTAACTTGTCTCCTTCCTCTACTTTTTGCTCTTATAAATATTGCTGGTAAGAACATTTATACCTATCCTTGAGAGCCCACGGGTAAGTTTCTCTAGATCAGAATATGCCACTTTTCCAGCTTGGCTTGAAACTTGCTTTCCAGACTGGTTCTACCAGTTTACGTTCATATTCTTCATCAGAATTTATTAGCACCACACCGTTTTATTACTGGTGTTCTGGTTGGGATAACTGATGTCTTATTATGGTTTTAATTTGCATTTCCAATGATTATTATTGCATGGAGCTTTTTAATGTGTTTATTGACTTTCACATTTCCTCTGATATGTATTGCCTACTCATACATCTTGCCCAATTTTATTGGATTGTTTATCTTTGCTTATTGACTTGCAGAAATTTTTAATATAGTCAGTAAATTAATATCTGTCAGTTATATGCATGGCCACTGTCATTTCCAGGAGTGTGGTTCATCTATTTATTTATAAAGTATTTCATCCATACAAAGAGTAAGTATGTATACTAAGGGCTTAAAATAATAACAACACAAACCCTTGTATTGAACTCACACCGTATCACCTGGCAGTAAAAATATCAGCAATGCCTTTGAAGCCCTGTCATGCCCTTTCCTCCTTCCAACAGTAACCACACTTGTGAATTTTTCAAACTCAACTTTATTAAGATGTAATTACATACAATAAAATGCATGCATTTTGAGTGTGCAGTTTGATGTTCTCTGACAAGTTTATGTGCACATAATCAAGATATAAAGCATATTCATTACCCCCAAAGTGTTCTCATGTGCTCTTGGTAATCAGTAGCCCTTCTCCTAACCCCATGCCCTAAATAACCTATGTAAACTGTCACTATAGATTAGTCTTGAGTGTTCTCAAATTTCATATAAACGTAATCTTACATTATAAGTATGTCCTTGGTGTTTTTGAGATTTATACATGTTGTTGCTTATGTAAGTAGGTAGTTCCTTTTTAGTTTTGAATAGTATTTCGGTGTATACCGCAATTTGCATACCCACTCTTTTGTTGATGGACAGTTGTTTCTTTTTAGCAATTATTAATAAAGCTACAGTAAATAGTCATGGGCCTGTGTGGGCATATATTCTGTACAGGCACATGCCTGTATGTATCTTGGATGTGCACCTAAAGGAGAAATTGTTGGGTCATATATAAAAATTGTACATAATTGTTATGCGTTAAGTCTGTGTTTCATATTTCCAATATGTTTGTACTATGTTACCTTGGCACCAGAAATGCATGAGTGTTTCATTTAGTGCTTCATTTAATCCATACCCAGGATACAGGCTCAGTTTATTTTTCAATCCTTAGGGCCTGTAATTTTAATTTGTGCTCCTTGGTGACTAATGTTGTAGAGGCTCTCTTCTTGGGCTTGGTAGTAATTCATATATATCGTTTATCATTTTGTTACCTTGTCTATCAATGTGGGTTTTTTTTTCAAATTCAGTTGACTCCCTATTGTTGAGTTAAAAGTGTCCTTCATATATTCTGGACACAAGAATTTTGCGCATAGGCATGTACTGGAGGTAGTTTTACCAGTCAGTGGTGTGCACATTCATTTTTTTAGTGATGCCATTTTGGTCAAGTTTATTAAAGTATGACCTACATACAATAAACAGCATCCATTTAAAGCACACACACGACCAGTTTTGACAGATGCATCCACCTGTCAAACCTCCCCCATGGTAAGTGTACCAAAGGGTCGCTGGTTGGATTCCCAGTCAGGCACATGCCTGGGTTGTGGACCAGGTCCCCAGTGTGGGGTCCGAGAGGCAACCACACATTTCCCTCCCTTTCTCCCTCCCTTCCCCTCTCTCTAAAAACAAATGAATAAAATCTTTAAAAAGAAAACAAACCTGCCATGACTGAGAGTTGTCTTTTACTTTGCAGTTCTTCCCTGGCTGATCACAGACCCCCCTGATCTGCCTTCTGCCAAAATAGGTAAGTTTGCCTTCTCTGTATTTTATACCAATGAAAACATAGTGTTTTTACATCTGCTTTCTCTTACTCATCAGAGTGCTTCATCCAGTTGTTCCGGGCTTTAGTGGTTTCCTACTTTGTATTGTGAAATGACATTCCACTACGTGGAATGGACTACGTACAGATGTGCTACATACAGATGTGTGTTCATTCTCTTGTTGGCAGGCATTTGGGCTGCCTTGGGGTCTTGCTTATCATGAGCAAAGGCATTAGGAGTGCGCAGGTGCGACTCATGGTGTGGGCCTCTTGGCTGAATGTCTAGGAGTGGAATGGCCAGCCCCTGTGGTAGGTTACGTTTGCCTCAGGAGCTGCTGGACGGTGTTCTCATGGCTGCAGCCTTGTGTGCTCCTGCCTGCAATGCATGTGAGAGCTGCAGCTGCTCCTTGTCTTACCCAACACGCGGTATTTTCAGCCTTTTAAACTGGCACACCTGTGTGTGTGCTCTGATGCAGTAAGATGGTTCTGATCTGCCTGTTCCGTACTGAGCAATGCTGTGTCTTTCCACATGCTTTTGCCATGTGGAAAGTGGCATCTGAAACATTTTTGGTGATATGTCTTCAAGGTTTTGCCTATTTAGTATTGAGTCAAGATGTTACCAGATAGCTCAAAGACCTACCTTCTGGGTCTTCTGTCACTAAACCTCCTCCCAGTAACATCTGATGTCCTGACCCCTAACGACATACTAGTTTTGCTGGGTTTTGTGTATAGTATGTGTGAGAAAGGACCTCCCCAAAATTGGAAGTACCTTCTGGAGGGTGGGCCCCTTGTAGTACAGGCTTCCCCTGCCAGGTGAGTGTCCTAGGAATCCAACTCTATCAGTGCACTAGCTGGCATTGTGAAAGGCTGCTTACGGCTTCACTGAATGTTTTTTTGAAGACTCTTTCAGTGCATTTGCCCATTTCTTGATGGGGGATTTATGAGTGTACCTGCCCACCCATGCTGAGTGTTCAGCAGTTTTTGACCAAAAAACGGTATGACCCCCATGCCCCATCCTCCCTATTCACCTGATCTCATCTGCAGTGATGTGTTTTTTGTTTGTTTCCCAGATGGAAAAAGCCCTCAAAGGACTTGTAAACATTGAGTATTTCTTTTGATTCCCTTTTAATACTTCAATGGACATTCGGCTTTCAACTTGACTTCAGAAAGTCAAATACAGAAACTATTTGTTATTAAACGTGGTTTTCTAAAATCTTTATTTATCATCTCAATAGTGCTGCAGTTGAAGAAAGTTGAAAGAAAAATGGAATCCCATAGTTGATTTTTTTCTTCCTTGCTGTTTTTAATTTGTATTTGTTCGGTTATGCATCTTGAATGAACCTAGTCCCTCATCCACTAGCCTCCTTCTGAATGTATATGATTTGTATGTGGGCTAGTCATTTTTTCTGATCCCACAGCACCCCCAGCCTGACTGTTGTGCCCGTCTCTTATTTCCATACATTGTGTCTCAGAGATAACTGGATGCGTGGCCACCTTCCCTAATTAGAGTCACCAGGTCCCTGTGGTCTCTTGGCAGTGAACTCTCCTCCTTATGTTCTTTCTGTTTATGTTTTTTTTCCACCCCTGTCCCTGAAGAATCCTCTCCTTCAATTTCTAGCGCCCCTAAGGTGCCTTCTTCCACATTTGTGTATATGTAAAAATAATTGAAGGATAAATTAATTCTTCGTTTCAATTTACCAAGCTCCTTTTCAATTGTTGTAGCTTTTATTCCCCTTCAGACTCTGGACTTTGGCAACTAGCAAAGGCTTTTGCAACCAGAAAGCATACAATAGATATTGACTGATTGGTTGATTGTCTGTCTCCTCCAGGCTTGGAGTCTGTGATTTTTATGATTGATTGACTTGCTAGATTTTTATTTTCTCAAGGGTTCCCAATACTCAATTATTAAGTTGTGCAGAGAAAACCATTAAGCCTGTTTATAAAGACTGCAGCCTTAATATCTTTGCTCCTTTTTAAAAAGAGGCTCAATAGAAAAAATAATAGAAGCCCTTGGACTGTGAGTTCTTTAGTGACAGGGAAATACATTTCATATTTGTATACTAGATACCCAGTGTATTGGCCAAGCCATAGTGTAAGCTCAACGTAGAGCTGCTGCAGTAAGTAGGGAAAATGTGGTTGAAGACTGTGTCAGGCAGCTTCTCAGGTGTCCTCTAATGACCTCTACCCTGTGATACCCCTTGTCTGTGCACTCACTCCTTCCTGGGATGGGCTGGTCTAGGGCCTTGGTTTTAAGTAACAGGATATGACAAAGGTCATGGGGTGTCACCTTATGGATTGGTAACAAGAGACTGTAAGTTCCATTTTGCCAGCAGATTCTCTCACTGGACTGTCCCGTGCTGCCTTTCAGGAAGCGAATTGTCAGCTGGAGGAGGCAGGGAATTGAGGGCAGCCTCTGACTGCCATGTGGGGCCTGAGGCCACAAGTCTGAGAGCCCACAAAGAACTAACTGAGTTCCGCCAGTAACCCCATCAGTTTGGAAATGGGTTCTTCTCCCGTTTGCCTTCAGAGGAGGTGCCATACCTGACCACTTCCTTCATTGTAGCCTCTTAGAGACCCCAGAACAAAGGACCCAATTAAGGCATGCCCAGATGCTGATCCACGGAAAGCAGATAATAAATGCGTATTGTTTTAAGCCACTAAGTTTGTTATGATTTGCTGTGTAGCAATAGCTGATTAACATAGGAAGATCACATTTGTGGGGTGCCAGGTCTGTACTGGACCTTGGAAGAGAGGGCCCTGATATATAGAAACTCATCTGGTCTTAACCGTTCTGCAAGGTATAGCTGTAGCTGGGATATAGTCATGACTCCGCATTGCAAGGGGATGGAAAAGTAGTTCAGAGAAATTAGCCCAGCCTGCCCAAGATCACACAGGGCCAAGCTTCTAAAACCCAGATGAGTCCTGTGAAGAATGGGAAGAAGGGGGCAGGACAGGCCCAGATGTGAGTCTTGGTTTCATGTTTCAGCAATGAGACAGGGATTGAGCTTTAGGTAGAATGGGCGTTGGTGGCCCCAGAACACAAGAGGAAATCATGTCAGGAAGGATTTAAGTCACAATCTATGTAAATGATACTCTAGGGAAGGTAGAAAGTTCATTTAAGTTCATTGGGTAACAAGCAGTTGACAAAGCTACAAAAAGAATTTAGAATAGAACCACAGAGATGACATCCATTTTTTTTAAATATAGTGCAGGAAATAGTTTGGTAGTCATTTGAAATATGTAGCAAATTTTTCCAGGGAAGCAATCGCTGTAGGAATACAGCTGAAATACAGCACATTTGTAATGAAAGCAGCAAAACATCAGATTCTGGACGTGATACATACTTGACAGCAGCCGTAAGATGAACCCAGTAAGGCAGAAAAATAAATTCCTAAACTAAATTATTTCCTCAGAAAATTAGTTTTAATGGGAGATTTCTGGGATTCTTGGCTCATGTAAGGGCTTTAAAAATTGATGACACTAGTCTTATGTTGCTAATTCTAATTTGGTTCTTGCTACACACATTGATGGCACTCTTCTTGTTCACGAGAGGCATGAGTGGGGATGCAGAGTGGTAAGGGTTTTTGTTATGAGATAACTAGATAAAAAGTTGGATGGGGGAGTAAAAATCAGAAAGGAACTAAGAAAACAACTGGATACCGAAAAGATCACAAAATGCTTTCTGGTGAAAGCATCAGCTCAGTTAATTGTATGAATCAATCTATCATGGGAGCAAATAGGAAAACCAGCTCCACAGACTACTTCTCGAGTGTGCTCAGTGCCCTGGCCTCTGATTTGTCATCTCAAACTCAGATCATAGTATCTGTTTCTGTGTTAAATAGCCTAATGTGGATGGTAGTTTCTTTGCCTCATGCCTGCCTTGTAGTTGTCTCTGAATGTTGTTTGTCGATGCTGAAACTGCATCTGGGTTGCCTTCATAAAAGAATGAAAGTCATAAGAAAAATATTTGGATTATCTCCTTCCAGTGACAGGTTTCTTTAATGAAGGGAAGAAAGCTAGGAAGGGAGACAAAAGGTCAGAGGCAAAGCCTGAAAAGTGTCGCACAAGTCTGGCTAGATGCCTCCCAAACCATTTCCTCTTCCTGTAAGTGCAAATACACTACATTATCTGCCCCCTCGCATGTAAGAGACCTTGCCAGCCATTCTTGCCAGTAGGCAGTGAGAGGAAGTAGTTTTTTTCAGGTGATGGCAAGTTATGCAAAAATGTGCTTTCCCTGCGTGCTCCCTCCCTCCCTTACACCTGCCAGCTGGGTTGTGCCAGGGAGACTCCCAACTGTGTTTTTGAGAAACACCACCCAGTAGGAGCCTGAGTCCCTCCCGGAGCATAGGGCCATGCCCATCTTGTCTCTAGTGGAACCACAATGAAAAAGAGACCTGTCGTATGTTACTCCATTGAGAACACAAAATTGCAACTGCAGCTACAAGTAGAACGTAAACAGCTGAAAAAGGAGGGCCTTAGGGACCAACAGCTGAATTTATGTATGTGGAGAATGTGAAAGTCTAATTAGAGAACAACAGATAAATTACTTGGTAAACTTTTTATCCTGGAGGAGTGATCCCCTGGGATTCCTGTCAGTGGTCAACTTCTGTCCACTTGCAATCACTGTACCTACAGCATAATTTTGGAGGAGAGCCATTAGATGCGAAAGGGGTACTAGCAGGCTACCCCATCTGAGCACACTGCAATAACCTCCCAAAGGGGGCAGGTGCCTCTGCCCTGCAGTGGGCGGTGGGGGTTTGTAGCCACCATGATGTGGGAGTGTGTTTTCTGAAATACTTGCTTGGGAGCTCAGAATTTAAACTGGTACCATTGGCTTAGCCACTCATTTAAGGCAATAAGATTTGTTTCTGCTGGAAATATAATATTCAGAATGCCCATTGTGTATATTGTCCGATTAATTGGGCTTTCATTACTTTGCAGAAAAATCTATAGAAGAGTCGTCCAAGTTGTCCTGATGAGAACAAGCTGGTACATACCCCATTCACTTTGCGTAGAGCTGTCTCTCCATGAAACCTTTTTTAGAAAAACAATAGCTGATTTGATTTTCTTCAGTTGAGGTTTATAAAAGACCCAACAGAGGCTACTGTCTCTAATTTTTAAGAAATAGTTCTATTCAGAGATGTAAATGCTGAGAACAGACTCAGAATGCTGTTTTAAATCAAGGTGACCTTTTCGTGTTACTTTCTCACTGTGCCTGTGTGTACGTGTACATAAATACATAGATTTGTGTTATATGTATATATGACTGCATCAGTAACTGGCAGCTCAAGCAAAGTAAAAAAATCCAGTATGAATATAGTAACATAAAGGTAATTTCTTGATTTTTCTCATTTCCATATCAACTGTTTTTCTGGGGTGCCGTCTTCCCAGTGGGGGAGGTGTCACAATAATTCTGCAGGTGACAATAGTCTAATACTATGTACTCTTTTAACCTCAGTCACTGTATGCAGTGAGCCAGAGGGTAGAGACACAACATGGGGAAGGCCACATCTTACCTGGCAGGAAAGTGTTGGCCATTGCTGTGAGGAGTCCAAGGATGCACAGAGCAGGCAGGGGATTGAAAAGCAGGTGGGGGGGTGCCTGCCCCTGCACTGGGGCTGCCTGCATCCTCACAAGCCTCCCTTCCAATGAGTGTCCAGATGGGATCACTTTCTGATCCCACCCTGAACACGTTTGGTGTGGTCAATGAAAAAAATACTGTTGACATTTGGAACCAGAGAGCAAACCAGATGGGGAGCTAGAAGCTAAATAAAAGGTGAAACCTGAAATTAGAAACACGCCCAAATCCATCAGTTCAGTATGGCTGAAATACACTCTTACCTAGAGGAAGCGGAGTACCCTTGAAGCATGGCTCAAACCTTCCCTCAGCCCTGCACTGGATGGTAGAATATTCCAAGCTGGGAGGTAAGTGGCTGGATATTTTGCCTCTGACATGGAATTTTTAATCTTCAACGCTAGCTGTGAGTGCTGTGGCTGTGATGTTTATTTTCTGGCCAGGGCCAGTTGCACCTGCTTCACAATACTGTGTGGGGTACTTTCCAGTAGCCGGAATCAGTTTAATGCTTCTGACAGTGACTTCCCAAGTTACTGCAGTGGCTTCCCTCCATGACAAGTCTCTCAGAGCACTCTGGGAAATTAAATGATATTTGCTTACTTCATACCCATTTTATTAAATAATCATAAAAAGTGCCTTTCAAATTTAAATATGCGTGCTCTGTGATCTGAAAGATTTGGCCTGACAGAGGGGCTGCGTGGGATTTTGCCTGCTGCCCTCTGTCTTTGTTCTGTCTCAGTAGATTTTCCATCAGTGTGAACGCATCCTAGGTCTTGGGTATGGAGTTCACTGCTCTCTGCTCACTGGGATTAGCTTTATTTGCAACAATAGCAGAAATTGCTGCTGTTTAGAGGTGGATTGGACCTTTCAACTGCATTGAAAATACTTGAGCTAAGTTACAGCAAAGAACAAGCTGATTTTTCTTTTATTTTTATCCTGATTTTTCTTTTGTGCTGTCTTCATTTGAAGAATTTCACTCAATGATCTATCAAGCAACTTATTCAGACCCAACAAAACGGAGTTCTGCAAAGTCTCAGCTCAAGTATGACAGAGCAGTGTGGGTTACTGGAGAGGCCTTGGACTTTGGACGTGACATGCTGATTTCAATTCTGGGAGTGCCCCCCCATCCCCATGTGACCTTCCACATAATAATAGCATCTGTCAGGTCCCTAAAGACCAAAATAACTGTTTTACAGGAGCTGCTATTCATCTTATCAAAATGCCCCAAATCCACCCCAAAAATATAATAAGTAATATCATTATTTATTCTAATGTGTAATGAATACTGTTATCACTTCTCACTATTATTATTTTAAACATTTTATTTATTTATTTTTAGAAAGAGGGCAAGGGAGGGAGAGAGAGAGGCAGCCACACCCCTATCAATGTGTGGTTGCTTCTCATGCGCCCCCTACTGGGAACCTGGCCTACAGTCCTGGCATGGGCCCTGACTAGGAATCAAATGGGCGCCCCTTTGGTTCCCAGGCTGGTGCTCAATCCACTGAATCACATCAGCCAGGACTCATTATTATTTTTAATAAGCTGCTTGGTTGAGCCTTGAGATATGAGTCATGTTTAGCTCTGAGATTACGTTGAGAAACCTTGTTTGATTCACTTCATTGAAGTTTGCTTGGCCACCCAACATGGTAGTTTCTTGTTTTTCTGCAACCACAATGTACAGGTCTCCTATTCTCCTAAGGAAGATGATGTGTATTAGCTCATGGAAAAGCGAGGGTGGTTATTCTCATCCCAGTGTTCTCTGAAATCCTGCTGTATGATGTTTGGCAAGTTGGCACACTCTCCCGTCTCTTTGGAAGGAAGAGCGGGGGGTGTGATGTGCAGTGTCTAGGCTGTGTCTGTGTAAATTACTTCCAAGAGAGGCGAGTGAGAGTGACTGCAGTGTCGTTCTTCGAGCACTTGGCCTTTCTTGGATGAAAACATGATGTAATTGGACTTTAATAACTCGAACGAATCTGTATCCTAAGGCCATAAAATATTTCTCTGCAACTTGAGAGCTGGGCGAGTTGTATGATCACCTCTGAAGTGTTTGGATTAGCGGGTATGTGATTCAAAAGTCTGTTACAAAGGCTGACCCAGGTGAGGTACAGAAAAGTGCCCTGCTGTTGCAGTGACTCTCACTCCTGAACACTTTCAGCAAAGAAGTTATTTATAGCCAAACAAGGGTGCTTGCCCCAGATACCATGCCCACTTTCCTTCTTCCCTCGTATCCCATATCAGCGGCCTGCTTAGAGGGATTCCCTTCCCGCTGTGACAGGGTGCAGGTAAAAGCAGTGCTGTGGGAGTGACAGACAGCTCTTGGGTCTACCACTTCAGTCCCCACCAAGCCCTGTGATTTAATACAGCATCCATCCGCAACACTGAGTATGTCCTGTGCTAGGTCACATAGATACAAGAACAAACACAACACGATTCTTGACAGCGGTAAAAATAGCCTGGTGCAGGAGACCAGGTGTTGTACACAGACACATCCACTTACAGATCTCTTCCGGCCAACCCCCACAGCCAATTGTTCTTACTGGTTATGGTAATAGTAATCTCACCCCTCTGCCTCATTGTTGGGGTTAGGGGTGGGGGTGTGGGGCTGAGCCACAGCGGGGCACTGAGACACTAGGAGTGACGTTCTGGGGGTGAGGAGGCTTTGTTGGTCTTAAGAGCCCATGTAATACCCATGAGGGAAACCAGCTGGAAGATGATGCTAAAGCTGCACTTGCAGCAGACTGGAGCCAGGGAAGGGGGTGTGCTGGATGAGGTAATTGAGCACCTAGGAAGTGATCAAACCTCAGCCCTCCTGGCCTTCAAGGTCTGTGAGCTAACACCTGAGGGCACTGCTGAAGCTAGCCCAGACCACAGTTTCACTGATGCCATCCACAGCCTTTTAGCGAAATACCAGTTTGATTTGATCCTTTCCACATCTGATGGCCTGGCAGTCCCTCAGGTGCCTGTATGAAACACAGGTTCTGAGGTATCACATTCAGACTATCAGAAGCTCTGATCCCCTGCACCGAGATGTGGCCCCGTGGACCCTGGTGTCCAGGCAAGTTTCAGAGGCTGGTTCTGACTGTTAGAGGAGATGGGAGCAACGGGAACGGTTTCTCAAAGGGACATCTGCTCTGGGCCTTGAGTAGGGGCTTGCTAGGTTGGGAAGAGGTGGAAGGTGGTCCCACCAAAGGGAATCTCAACACAATTCTTATCTCCCAGGTCTTGGTTGCTTCATCTCCAAAATAAAGGTGTTAGAAAGGCATGTTTCCTCCCCCCACTCCACTGCCCTCTGTTTTGATGATAACTTTGGAAACTAGGCAATTTTAATGCCATTTGTGTCTTGATCCAGCTTAAAATGTTCACTTTAGTAACTTGTGGGATTTTTTTTTATGAGGACATCTGTCTCCTGGAAAAATATTTGGTAAGCTCCATTATAATATCATTTGTTCGTATTTATATCTCTATCGCCTCATTTGCCTCTTAGTAAATTTTTTAACCAACATCTTCAGTGCCCTGATATAACCATAATTGCAAAGTGGGGGATTAGTCAGTGAGAAACTAGAGAAAGGAGGTGTGTTAGTAATAGGATTGAGAGAGAGATTTCTTACAGAAAATGTACACTCAATAGGAATACATTGTTCACCTCTTGTCCTAAGACGACAGGACAGACTTAAGTGCAAATAAAAAACTCCATCTTTACTTCAAATTATGTTATTTTTAAACATGGGCAAAAAGGTGGATTTTTATTATCAGTCTAGCTTTGACTGTCAGTTCCTTCACGAACATCCTATTCTTTTCCAGTACCTTCCATTTTTATTGCACCTTCTTCAGCATGGCATGTTACAGTGTTTTGACTTCATTTGCTGTTTCGGTGGCTGTCATTTTGTTGCTCTGTTTTGTTTTGGCTGGGCTTGCAGTTGGGAAGTGTTCTGTATTTAGTCTGACCAACAGTCCTGGCAAGTCCTGGGCACTTACCTAATCAGTCAGGGGTGTCCCTGGCCTGCCACATGTGTCCTACATGTGTCCACATGTGGCATCTAAAGAACCACCCAAATGCACTTTTCTGTAAGTCCAAGGGTGTTTTCAGATCCATTTGATCTTCTGTGGGAAAGAAAAAGTTCTTTTTCTCAGGTTTTTTTACATTTAGGGTCCTTCAGGGTTGTGTGCACACACCGATCGTCTCTCACTTGAGAGCAGATATTGATTAAGACCCTGCAGTTGTAGGTTTCTGTGGATGCCACGTGTCTCAGCCACATAATCTTGGCCGCCTAGGAGCGAATGTGGCTCATCGGGAGCCACGGCCTAGTACTGAAATCTGTCCAGGTGCCGCTCAGAGGAAGTCACTGCAGGGCTTTGGCTGGGCTCCCTGGAGCAGAGTCTGAGGCAGGGCCCACTGGCAGGGGGTGGGGTGTTGCTCCCAGGAGGGGCAGGTGAGGCAGGACGGGGAAGGGGAGGTGCGTGGAGGGTGTGGTTTCAGGCAGAGCCAAATCTCAGCTCGATTTTGTGGGCAGCTCTGGAGTATAGTTTGCACCTTACAGTTTGTCCAGATTTAGAAGAATAGAAACTGGGCTTACCTAAAAGCTATCAGAGCCAACCATTAGCTCTCAGCAGCCTGGAGGCATGTAGCTCCCAGGCATGTGGAAGGAGGGGCAGTAGTAGCCAAAAGGCATGTATCCAAAGAGAAAAGCAAAGTGCACAGAACATGGGAGTAAATTCACAGATATGGTAAAGGATTTCCAAAGAGAACTTAGCACAGACAGCATTTGCATTGCCATGTGTCCTGCTCACAACACTTGAACGTATTCTTTACACCACACATTCAGTGTCAAAAGGCGCAGTGAATCTCCTTCAGTGCGGTCCAGTAGAAATACAATGTGAGCTAAGTGTAATTAAAATTTTATGGCAGCCCAGTTAAAGAAAATAGAAATAGATAAAAATTAATTTCAGTCCTATGTGTTCTTTTTTTTCTGCAACGTATTCAGGCATGTGGCTGATACAAAAATATGAATGCAATATTCTTCACAGCCCAGTGTATATTTGCATACTTAGCGACCACCTCAGTTTGGCCTAGGCTCCTCTCAAGTGTTTTGCAGTTGTAAGTTGCTAGGGGCCGCTGTGTCAGGCAGCATAGATCCAGCTGGTTTATGGAGCTGATGTTTTGGGCTTTTACCAAGTAGTATAGTAATAAAAAATTAATATGTCAAACTGGAAATGAGTTGTACATTGTGTAGTATATAATAGACTCTCTTCCCTTTTCTGAAAATACTGCACCTCCTTCCACCAGGGGGCCCCCTGTGGCTACCTCGCCACAATGTGACTATCCAGTTGGACATAACTAATTAAAATTGGATGATTTGACCCAAACCAGTTCAGTCCCATTCACTTTCTTAAGGATTACCAGTATTCTCAATGGCTCTTCAGCTCCTGATTCCAGCCCCTCCTGAGGCTTATCTTCATCTTTGCACTTGGGTTTGTTGAAGTAGGAAGGTGCACTTAAAGAAATCCCTTATCTTTATTAAGTTGCTTGCAACTCAGGGATCTTAACCAGCAAGGACAAGGGGTACCTCTGCACACAGACACTGTGAATCCAGCCAAGTTGAGGCTGCGGACAGGGACTCCTGCCCCTGCTGCACTGGGAGGCCAACCGGCTGTGAAACGGTGGAAATAATGCTGACGTTCACTGTTCTGAGACCCAGACCAGGGGACCTCGTGGATCAGACTTTGGGGGACTTGGTTACAACACGTGAGGCTGTCACATCATTATGTGAAGAGCAGGACCAGGAGACCGGCTTCTCTAGTTGGATGGAGACAAAGACCATCCTCAGTAATACGCTGTTGCCCTGGAGTTGATTCTCAACGCAGAGGCCAGAATGATTTAAATCAGATGCCGGCACCTGCTCCTCTCCCCCTATTCCACCCCCACCCCAGAGTTTTCACTGACTAACAAGAGATCGACAAGAGTTTGAACACTGAGGAGGAAAAGGGAAGTTGGTCTGAAAATAAAGCAAGGGAAAGTGAGCCCGAATCCAGAGGGAAGGACAGAAAAACTGAATGCAGCAGCAGTGACTGACCTACAGGCACCACCAGGCCCTGGATGTTTAACTGGAGTCTCAGAAGAAGAGAACAGAAAGAAAAACATTGGGGGAAATGGAAGAAATTTTTCCAAATTTCTGAAAACTGTCTATCTATACATACACATCTCCATTAACTCAAGAAACTTGTCAAATCCCACAGAAGGAAAAGTCAAAGAATGCTACACCAAAGGGTATCATAATTGAAATTCTGAAAATCAGTGATGAAGATAAAACAGTAAAAGCATCTGGTGGCGGGGACAGGGAGGAAAATATATTTTATATGGGGAGATGAAAATAAAGATGAATGTACACATCTTGTCACAAAGTAAGGCAGAAGGTAAAAGACCAGCAACCTAAAATTGTTAAAAGATTTCTTTTTGTAAAGACAAAATTCTATAGACAGTGAAAGTGGTCTTCAAACATGAAGATGGAATGAGACTTCATCTGACAAACGAAAGCTGAGGGAACTCATCGCCAGGACTGAAAGGAATGCTCAAAGACATTCTTCTCACAGAAGAAAAATTATGCCATATGAGAACATGGAGAAGCAGAAAATAATAACAGTGATATAAAAGACTGTCATGTTGTTTCAGAAATGTCTTTAAACAGTGTCTTAGGGTTTAAAGTAAAAATAACAACTATGCATTGTGAAGCTCATAATATACCTAGAAAAAAGTAACAGTAGTACAAAGGAAAGGTGGGTAAAATAGACATACATACTACTGTAAGTTCCTTTCATTATATAGGAAGTGATACAGTATTGGAAGGTACCGTGCTATGGCTTAAATATTATTTTAAACCATAAAGCAACCACTAAAAAGTAGGTACATCCAGTAAATCAAAAGCAGAGATAAGTTGGGATATAAAAATATACTCAGTTAATCCAAAAGAATTAAGTAAAAGGGGGCAAAAAGGGATAAATTATAAATGGGGCAATAAGAAAACAAATACGGGTGTAATAAATTTTAAATCTTGTTATAATCAATAATTACATTAAATACATATAGTTTAAATACTCCAACTGAGTTAATTTTAATGAAGTTGATGAAAAGATATAAGGATGCATTAGACATACAGGAATTTTGAAAAGCATTAATTTTCCTTTGCTGAAGTCAACTAAGCCCAGTTCTTGTGGACTTACAGGAACCGGGGACAGGAGAGCAAACAACTGAGCTACAATTAAGAAAATTAGAGAACTGATTCAGTGCCATGTCTACAGGACCTTTAAATGACATTGTAGAAGATTTTGTAGCCCATGGGACAGAGGAGTACCCAAGGGAAGAGAAGGATTTGCTTTCTAATCAGGGAGGTAGCTAGAAAATACGTTGGAGCGGATTTAATGCCACAGTGGCCCCAGCAGACTGATCAGAGAGAAGCTAGGCCAGCTTCTCCCACTACAGAGAGCAAAAGAGAGGTACTGGAGGGAAACTGTGATAATCTGCGTGATAATTCATAATTATCATATGGTGAGAATTCATACCATATGGTTGCTCTTGGGTTACCCTCTGCATGTGCATCTGGGCTGGGCCTGTGAGTGACTTTACTTACAGCAGAAGTAATTCAGGGTAATTTCCAAGACTTAGTCTAAAGAGTGTGCAGCTTTTATCCTCACTTCAGGAATGTTTCCTCTTGAAAACAGCTACTGTGTGAAAGGAGTGACTCTTCTGAAACCACCATGCTGCGAGGAAGCCCAAACTCGCCACAAGGAAAGGGCGGGTCACGGGAAGGGACACGAGGGCTGAGCATGCGTGTGAGGCACTCCTGTATCTGAGAGCCAGCCCACACTTGAGTGGAATGGCCCAAGCCCATGCCAGGAGGAGCAGTGGCACCCTGTGGAAATTGCACCCCACAGAATTATGAGAAAATAAAATGGTGTTGTGTTAAGTCACTATAGTGTATAGTGACAAGTATGTAACATGACACCTTGAAATAGGGTGCCGCCATACTGATGTCCAATGTATGTGACACTGACCTTGGGACCTGATGGAGAGTAGGTGCCTGATAACTAACATGACATTTGTTTTCAGAGGCTAGAAAGGTAATGAAAAATTTAAAATGCAGTTTGGAGAAGAAGTCATCCCTGGTAGGTAGTGGGGAAACATTTGGGCAACACTCTCACCTGTGGGAATGGGGGGTCGTGCTGCTTGGGCTTCTGTGGGTGAGAGGTGGGTCCGTCTGGCATGTGAAAGAGGAGGAGTCATTACAAACCAGAGGCAGGACTGTGGTGCTCACTTTTTGGTGGTGAAACCGGAAAAGTCGGCGTTTGTGCTGCCTGTCACTATCAGAACCAATAAGTAGAAACAAGGATTGCATCTTTAGGGGAGCTTTATTCAGATGCTGGCAATCTGGGAAGATGGTGGGTTGTACCCTAAAAACCCTCTTAACATCTCATCTCAAGCGAACATTTTTATAAGGAGAAAGGGTTGGTAGGGGGTTTGGAAAAAAGGTGAATCAGGTAAGAGTTTCAGTTCAGCAGCGATTTTCCTAGTACATCTTTATCTGTTGATCAACAATTCTTTATCTTCATCCCAATCATTTCCTCCCTGCAACACAGTGTTCAGCACCATCTCCATGCCTTGCAGACCCCCTAGGAACAGAAGTCAAATTGCTTGTTGACTTCCCGGAGTCACATAGGTCATGCCATTCCAGTTCCTGGAATGGCAGTTTTCTGTACCCATTAGTCACTTAAGCTTATTAACTACAACTGAAGCTAAAATCTTTAACTCTTGAGTTCTCCATCAGTGGGTCCCAGTGAATCCTAGCTGCTTGATGATTGTCGTGGCCTGGTCTGTTTTTCAACAGGGCCAGACAGAGTAGGATCAGGCAAGAGAGGTACCTAGGACAAAATCAAAGCATCCACTCACTCAGACGGGCTAGAAGCTACTGCTTATGTGCTCTTGGGAGGCTGAGGGTCTACTCGAGAAGCCCAGCCACAGTGCTGTCAGGAGCACAGGAGGGACAAGGTGGAAGGTTCACATAGAACGGGAGAGGCTCTGAGACCACAGGGGCAGAGATGCCATGCCAGTCTCCAGCTGAGCCCAGCTCCCAACTGGCCTCCCACTGAGTATAGTCACAGCAGGGAGCAAGCAAAGACCAGCTGAGCCCAGCTTGCAAACTAGAGTCAGAGGCAGATAAAATGCTGGTCATTTTAAGCCACCAAGTTTTTGTTTGTTTGTTTGTTTGTTTGTTAGGCAGCAGTAGAAAACCTGAATGGAAGCCGCCTTTGTCTCCTTCAGCCCCTCATATGACTTAACACAGCAGATGTCAGTCATCACAGGACATGGCAGAGAAAAGAAAAGCATAGCTCACAGCAGCGAGTGGGCGAGAAACATCTATGGGAGCTCTGTGCAGATTCCCAGAGGTCAATGTGCTGGGAGCCTGGGCACTCAAGGGTACATGGGCTCAGAGAAAGACTAGAAATACTGCCTTGTAACTGAGTCATGTTTTATCACCAATCTGATTTGGTCTGGGACAAAGACACTATCTGAATACTAGTGCTATATAAATATAAGTTAGTGTCACTAACCTATCACAAAAGGAAAACAAGGCCCTGGCTGTGTAGGTCAGTTGGTTAGAGCATTGTGTCAACATGCCAAGTTGTGGATTCCATCTCTGGTTAGGATGCAACTAATGAATGCATAAATAAGTGATGAATGCATAAGCAACAACAAATTAATGCTTGTCTCTCTGCCCACCCATGCCACCCCACCAACTCCCTCCCTCCCCTCCCTCTTTCTCCCTCTCTCTCAAATCAGAAAAAAAATCTGACAAGTCTGGGGCCTGCTAGCTTCCATCCAGCGGAGAGCACTGTGGTGCTTGGCCTGTGCATACAGGCTTGTGAGAGAGAAGCAGGGCTCCTGCAGAGACTTCACACAAGCAAGGGCCCAGGTTGCTCAGCGTCCAATGTCCCAGCACATCTGTGTGACTGCAGTGCTGAAGGCACTAGGACCTGCAAGCTAACATAAGCACAACCCGGGCCTCTTGCAGCACCCAGGCTTTGGGGACTCACATCTCTGCTGTGACTGCGTGCCTGGGTCTAGAAGTGTTGTACAAAATAAAAGGCCTGGGGAGTCCAAACAGTAAGTGAATGTAAATGAGCGTGGCCTTGCTGGAAGTCAAAACAGGCTCATTATTTTGTTTTTCAATCCAGAAAGAAACAAACTTTGAAATAACAGTTTTTGGAAAGAATAAAATAATGGTAATAATAATGGTAGCTCTGCCCAAGTCAGTTTTCTCCAAGTGGCCAAATCTGATAGGAACTCGTAAAGGAAAGGAGCGTCAGCCTCTCTTTGGTGCTGTGGCCTCAGGGCAGCTCATCCTGAATGCATCATCTCTGGGCCTCTCACCAACAGCATTTATTCAGCCCTGTCCTCCCAGGAGGTGGCAGGATAGCGGGGACCCAGCTGGACCCCTTACACAGGCTTCACAGGATGTACCGTTGAGGGATGCGTAATATATGAGGTGATGTAAGTGTTCCATTTTAAGCATTTCCAAATTGGCCAATTTCCTTGATCTTTAAAAATATTTGCAAAGCGCCACAGTGATGGAAACGTTTTTGCTATCTTTAAAATGCATGGGCCGGATTCATCTTGGAGATGGCCATGCTATTAGAATATTTTATGGATGTCATTTCTGCAGGCTACTGATACTTGGAGGACTTAACAAATGGTGCCAGGGGTGTTTGCTGGGTTTGCTCTGTGATTGAGGCTACTCCTTGGGCTCCTTGAGACAGGTGGCCTAGATCACAGAAGACCCCATTGAGCTAGGACTCCTTGTGAGGGCTCTAGTCCTTGAACACTCTCTTCAAAAGTCCCCTTTTTCAATTAGGCCCACTGCTCTGTTAATGCTGAAACCTGCTCCTTAACCCCTTGTGTTTACTGGATTCCCTTATTCTGCTGTTTGAAAAGACAGCCATGAATTATTTCTGTTAACTACTGGTGGAATGCAGGCTTTGTAACAGCAGAGGTCTGGGTCCTTTTTTATTTTCCCTCTGGTGTAGTCAGGTGTCTACCACTGTGCCTGCAGCTCAGTCAACATGTGGAATGAATAATAAATTAATGCATCTTTGGCGAGGTGAGTTATTTCTCTGAAATACGGATCTCATCTCCTGAATGAGGATGATGATTCTAGTCTCCAAGACCTATGGCCTCTTACCAGAAATGGTCCCATGCAGATCTGGTTTGTGTTGGGTGAGACCCAAGGGCATTTACTTTTCTGTATAATCACAATGACTAGTGACATCAGCAAATTTCAGTTTTTGATTTCAGTGTAAAAATTTTCTGCAAGGATGTCCAAACTGTTAGCTTACACAGCATGCACCTGCCTCACAGGATTGAACTAGTGTGACTCATTCACACGTTTGTTAGTTACAGATTTGTTGAGAGCCTACTGTGCATGAGATACTGGGTTCAGCCCGTGGGTGCAGAAACGAGTCAGTTGTCAGCATGTATCCTCAACAACTCACAGTCTGGTTCAAGACAAAGACATGCATCTTATGCAGCCGTGAGAGAATGTAACTGTGCTTCAGAGGAGGCAGGGCCAGAATGCTAACCAAGGAGCACTGGGAGTCTGGGCTGGGACAGATGGGAATAGTGGTTAGTTTGATTACACTGTGTTCTTGGGAAAGGCCTCTCTGAACCTCTGGTCAGAGAAATGACACAGCTTCTCCGACTCCAAAACAACTCACCATACTGTGGAAGCAAGTTCTTTGGAGGCCCCATGCCCGGATGTGATCATGACATACACATACAACATTTTTGTCTAGGATGCTCCATGTTCTCAGTTTGATAGGTGCCCAAGTGTAGAACAGGTATCTGACAACAATAGCAATAAGTGATGTTATCGAGAACAAGCCAGTTGGCACGCTTCCTGCTCTTGGATGTATGATTTGTACAGACACACAGTGATGGAAATAAGGTTGGACAAGCCTTTGTCCAGTGACAGGGTTGGGAGTGGTTGGTATATCAATGAACTTGATACAAAAGGTGATACAGCTGCAGTATCTGTCACCAGGGCTCTGTCATTAGATCTGGATGACTAGAAGGTTAAACTGTCCTCTCTTACATTTCCAAATGCACCTCAGGAGTTTGCATTGGCTGTTCCCGCTACCAGGGATGTTCCCACCGTGTGTCCACAGGGATCGCTCCCTCACCTGCTTCAAATGTCACTTTCTCATTGACATTTGCCTTGAGTGTCCAGCTCAGTGTTGTGATCTCTTCCCTATCCCCCTGTCCAGCACTCACAAGTGCCCCTGTGGTTTAATTTCTTTCCAGAGCAGTAGTTTTCCAATGAAATATTTGCAAGCTTGCTTCAGAGCCACTGAAGGAGAAGTGGGAAGCTATAACAGTCAGTCTAGTTTTCCAGCATTTATTTTATAGTATTTCTTTTTTTAATTTTTTATTTTCAGTTGTCATAGGATATTAGTTTTGTGTGTACACATGTGTAGACATTTATACAACTTGTGAAGTGGGCATCCTAATAAATTAGGCACTATACAGTGATTATAATATTATTGACTGTATTCCCTGTGCTGTACTTTACATCCCCGTGATTGTTTTACACTGTTTTACTCAGTGGCTACACCAATTCACATTCCTACCAGCAGTGCACTAGACTCCCTTTTCTCTGCATCCTTGACAACACTTGTTTATGGATTTATTGATGATAGTCCTCCTGACAGGTATGAGGGGATATCTCACTGTGGTTTTAATTTGCATTTCCCTAATGATCAGTAGTATTGAGCATTTTTTCATATGTCTTTGGCCATCCATAAGTGTCCTTAGGAAAAATGTCTGTTCAGGTTCTGTACTCATTTTTAAAATTGCATTGTTTGGGGTCTTTTTAATGTTAAGTTGTATTTTTATTTTCTTATCTACTTTGGATATTAACCCTTTATCAGATGGGTTTTTGGCAAATATCTTCTGTCATTCAGTAGGATGTCTTTTCATCTTGTTGATGGTGTCCTTCGCTGTGCAAAGAGTTTTTAGTTAGATGTGGCCCAATTTGGTTTTTTTTCTTCTGTTTTCCTTGCCCAAGGAGACATGTCCAGAGAGAGAGGGAGAGGGAGAGAGAGAAAGCAAGGGGGGAGGGAAGGAAAGGGTGGGGCAGGAGGGGGAGAGGGAGGGATGTTGCTGTGAGCAGTAACAGAGTTTATTGTCTGTTTTCTTTTAGGAGTTTTATAGCTTTGAGTCTAACATGGAAATCTTTAATCCATTCCGAGTTTATTCTTGTATATGCTATAAGAAAGTGGTATAGTTTCAGTGTTTGCGTATTAACCTGTCCAATTTTCCTGACTCCATTTATTGAAGAGGCTCGTTACCCCATTGTGTATTCTCCCCTCCTTTGACCATGTAGGCATGGGTATAATTCTGGGCTCTATCTTCTGTTTCAGTATTTATTTTAATTTAGCTCTTTTTATTACATTTTGTATTCTTTGACTCAGTGGAATGTATTTAAAGTGTTCTGGGCTTTACAAAATGCCTTTTAGAGAAGGCAGCTCACAGGACTAAATTCAGGAAAGTCAGATCCCAGCCCTGCATCTGATGTCGACGAGCTGCCTGTGAACTTACAAATGCCATGTGCCCACTTTGCACCTGCCGGATAGTGGACAGTGATCTCTTGATGCTGTTCAAACGGAATTTCCCTATGATTCTGAGCAGGTAAACATAACCCCTGCTTGCGCAGAGCAAAGACATGGCTGCTCATGGAAACGGTAGTGATGATGAGACAAACAAAAGTGACAACTGGCATGCACTGGGTGTGTGGAGATACGTTCCTAACCAAAGCAGTGCTGTTCTCTCAGGGACCAGGGACCGAAAGGCAAGGAGCAGACAGAGGAAACAGACTGGATGCTGAAAGGTGGGAAGAGAGGCTGTTATGGACACTCAGACACAGATATAAGACAAGCTGGGGATTCTTGGAATCCAAAGAGAAGGATCTGGGGTTGGGCTTTCCAGGGATTAATCTGGTAAAGGCTCAAGTCCTGTTCAGTTGTCATGGGTTCAGACTCATCCCACGAACTCATCCTCCAGCACTGGTGAGACTATGGAAAACACCACTTCGCACTGTATTGTTCTTATCAAAGCAACAGCAGCGGCTCTTCAGAGAGCGCACTGCCAACTGAAATCCAGTGTCTTCTGGCATGCCCACGGGGGTCCTGGTAGCAGACGTCCAGTTCCCAGGCGTGAGCATGTCATGGGGAGCGTGAGCGGGCTCTTGCTGAGAGGTCAAAAGGCAAGGTAGTAGGATGGAGGGAGTCACTGGAGGCAGTATGGACTTGCCCTGAAAGTTTTTGTGATGTGTGGGAAAATTTCTATCTGTCAGCCTCTGCTAAGCCTCATTCTCCCTCTGATTATTCAGTTATTTTGAAGGGCTAAAGGGCAGGACTCTTGTCAGAGTTAATGTATCATCATGATACGATATTAATTTTGGAGCAAATGGTTTGATTTTTGAAAAGTTGTTTGAATTATGGTTTATTTTTGCAATGAGGAAACAAGTTAATTAATTTTTGTTATTGTTTAAAAGAAAAACAAATAGTACTTTATGGGCTCTTATTTAGACCTCACCCCTGAAATTTAGCAAGCAAAAAACTCTAAATTTTGTCCTGAGTTTCATAATTTAGAGACTAATGCAGTAAGTTGAATATCTAATTTTCTATATTATGTTATATTAGAAAGAATTTTTAGGACTGGGGACATAACTGACTATTCAACACAGTAAAAAAGAAGGTGAAATAGTACCAAAAAAATGAGATTCAAGTCCTCCAATAATAAAAATACAGTCATTATAAAATGTTTAGGAAATATGTACTAACTTTGAAATTGAAAAAAAAAGATGAAAACAGTACTCTAAATAACTCTAGGATCAAACACAAAGTAATATATCCAGTTACAGTCTTTGATATCAATGTCAAGTAGAATAATAACTATATTAAAACTTAAAGGAGGCAGAAAAATCTGTTTTTAGAATTACACTCATTAATTATTAAACTAGAAAAATGAAAACTAGCTTTTGAAATAATAATCCCTTTCCCTCCAAGCCCACCACTAAATAACTTGAGAGAATATGATAAATTACAAAGATAAATGAAATTAATATCTCAGAAAACTAAAAAAATTGAAAAGATAAATAAATCATACTATATTTAAAAATTTCCTGGAAGTTTCGATGAATATAGTATAAAAACAAGAATATTAATTAGCAAAGGGGAGGTTTAAAAAATATTCCCAGATAATGAGTTTTTAACCTAAAAGAAAAAGGAAAACTATTACAGGTTGTGAAGATTTACTAAAGAGGTTACATAGAAAGTAAATATATGAAAGTAAGTAGTTTTTCTAGTAGCAGTCAGTCAGATCACCAGACGGAGAAGGGAGAAGACCGATCACACACACACTCACACCCACACACACAGTCGCTCTCTCCCCCCACTTTCACTAGTACAGACAAGCCACCTGAACCTGGAGGTAAAAGCAATCACTCAGGCAATAGAACAGATCTTTACAGAAACATTTTCATCAGAGGGATTAAAGCAGAAATGATAAAAATAGATTAAGTATCATAATAAAAGTTATAGAGAAAAATAAAAATATGTCACTTAAGCTAAAAGTTAATTTAGAAGCTGAGTAAATTTTTTAATAAGTAATTTTTTAAGATCAATGTTTGGCAAGGGGAAAAAGATATTTGAGAAGTAAGCTAAGAAAGAATTAGCATTCATAAAACAATAGCTTCTGAGAAAGAAAATACAGGATCATGAATAGGTAATATAATCAATAATCTAAAAGAATAAATATCAGAGTTAAGAAAGCAGTTTTCATATTGGCAAGAACCCAACTGCCAAGTCAAATGAATGGAGAAATTTAGCCACATCTGTACCAAAATGGTGTCCGTGTTGAAGAATAATAAAACAAATAAAAAACAAAATAGTGTTTCTCACAAAGGAAAATAGAAAAAGAAAAACCATGCCTGTCTTTTCAGCAACACTCTGTGGCAGAAAACAAAGTAATATTTTCAAAGGATTGAGGGGCAGTCATTTTAAAATTAGAACTCTACCTCTATCAAAAATAAGTAAAATGTGAGCGCAAATTTAGAGCCTGCTCAAATGTGCAAGACCTCGAAAACACTGCTTTATGGGTTCTTTTTCTTGGAGAAACTATCTGGAGGTAATGCTTCAGCCAAAGAGAAGAACCACCTAGAAAGAACAGAACTTGGAAGTAGATCATGATGCACTTACGCATCTCAGACAGCATGACCCTGCACAATAATGTCCCCAGTAACAAAGCAGACTGTGTGTTCAAAGTGGTGTGAACAAGCTGAGTCACCAGTGGGCTGCAGTGCAGAGAGCACGTTTCACTGTCAACCACCACCACCACCACAAAGTGCACGGATGAAAAGGCTTCCCATACAGTACCACAAAGTCAAGTGCAAAGAAAACTGAGGCATTGCTGAGCACTCTGGAAGAACTGATGGACTTCTTCTGCTACGGAGTAGATTCCTGTATCAGTACCAAATTGCATATTAATTCTTTAAAAACATTTTTTGCTCTGGCTGGTGTGGCTCAGTTGGGTGGAGCATCATCCCATAGAGTGGAAGGTCATGGGTTCAATTCCTAGTCAGGGCACATGCCTGGGTTGTAGGTTAGGTCCTTGGTCAGGGTGTGTGAGAGACGCCACAGATCTGGTTCTCTCTCACATGGGTGTTTCTCTCTCTCTTTCTCCCTGTCTTCCCTTCTCGTTAAAGTCAATAAGCATTTATTTTATTTTATTTTGTTTATTTTGTTTTGTTTTATTTATTTTGTTTTAAGATTTTATTTATCCTTAGAGGGGAAGGGAAGGAGAGAAAAGAGAGAGAAACATCAATGTATGGTTGCCTCTCATGCGTCCCCTGCTGGGAACTGGCCTGCAACCCAGGCATGTGCCCTGACTGGGAATCGAACTGCAGTCACGTGGTTTGCAGGCCTGTGCTCAGTCCACTGAGCTACACCAGCCAGGGCAATAAGCATTGATTTTAGGATTAAAAAAAAACATTTTTGAAACATGGAGTAAGACAAACTTTTGTTGTAGTTATTCTCTTTCTCCTTTTTATGTAAATTAATTCAGGTTCTTCTAAGATTGTTTTTGAATGCTCTCTAAAAATATCAGTTGACATTTTTAGTGAGCTTACAAAATAGTCATGATATATTAATTGGATAGAAATTGAAAAAGGAAAATATTTGTCTTTGCCTCTCAGGGCTCTGGAATGTTTCACTCTTCAAACCTTCCTTGATCTAAAAAATTAGAGAACAAACAGTTTACGAACACAAGCGATCCATTAACAACAGTTGATTGTGTTTGAATGTTGCATTAGTCTTGCATTCCCAAGACAAACCTTACTTTGTTATATACTTTAGGATTTCATTTACTATATTTTGTTGAGGACTTGGGCATCTGTTCATAAGAAATACTGCTCTGTAATTTTTTTCTTATAATGACTTTGGTTTCGGTACTGTGGTAATGCTACCATAGTAACAGGAGTTGGGAAGTTTTTGGATCTCTTCTGTTTTGTGCAAGAGTTTGTATACACTGGTATCATTTCTTAACTCAGTGTTTGGTAGAGTTTGCCTGAAACTGGAACATTTGTTAAAACACTTATTGCTTATTTATATTTTTACTGGATTTACCGGGGTGACATTGGTTAATAAAATCATACAGGTTTTCAATGTACAACTCTGTAACACACCATCTGTGTTGTATTACACATACATTGTGTGTTCACCACCCCAGGTCCAATCTCCTTCCATCACCAGGTAGCTCCCCCTCTGCCATCTTCTAATTTTATTGGGCTGTTCAGGTTATCATATTTTATGTCTGAGCTCTAGGCAGTTTATGTATTTTAAAGAATTGGTTCATTTCATCTCAGTTGTCAAATTTATGGGTGTCTTAGTCTGTTTGGCTGCTGTACCAAAGTACCACAGTCTGGGTTGCTTAGAAACAACTGAAATTTCTTTCTCACAGTGATGGAGGCTGGCAGTCTGAGGTCAGGGTGGCCGTGTGGTGTGGGCGAGACCTGCCAGGTCCCAGACTGACTGCTGTGTTCTCATGTGGTGGAGGGGGCCAGGGTACTGTGGGGATTTCAGCCTCAAGGCTGAAGCACCTACTAAAGGTTGCTCTTACTAATAATACAGCCAATTTGGGGGGGGTTAGGATTCCAACACATGAATTTGGAAGGGGGGTCATAACCATTCAGACCATAGTTATATTATTCCCTTATTACCTGTTTTTAATGTCTGTAGTATCCATAAAGATGTTGCTTGTCATTCTTGATATTTTAAATGTCTTCACTGTTTTTTGCCTTAATCAGTCTGGCTGAAGATGTCATCAAATTTATTGATTCTTTGAAAGAATCAGCTTTTGGTTTTATTTATTCTCTTTCTTGTAGCTCTGTTTTTACTATTTTTTTCCTAGCTTTATTGAGATATAATTGACATATTACATGGCCTGTGATTAAGGTAATTTGACACACTTACACACTGCAAAATGTTTAGGCCTGAACCAACCGCCTGCCAGCAAAGGCATGTTTATAAAACTGAGGGAAGCACACAGGCGATCTTGGGTGGCAACAGGGGCCAGGGGCATCTTCCCGAGGTCATGCTGTTTCTCTGGCGGAGAACCTCACTCCCAAAATGTACTAAGTTGATGGAAAATTAATTAATGCATTAACCAAACTAGGCACTGAGGAAGTCATTAGGGCACATAACGTGACTAGCAATTACTCGAAAACTTGGCTGTAAAGAAAAATAAAAAAGATGCATTTTATGCCCTCAGGAACACTCTAGAGCAGGCATCACACAGGCATCTAGAGTGTCACTTGTCATACTGAAGTGTCCATAGGGTTCAAGTGCCTACTCAGTGTTTACTGCAGACCACCCATAAATCAACTCTCCCCTCCCCAGATGAATGGATTTGAACAGAGCTTTGTGATTCTGTGCTCAGCCTGCTGGTTTCAGACTTAGGAAGTCTGCCCCGTTAGAGGTCACCAGGGCTTCATCTTTCTGTCCACCCAGCCCCAAGTGTATATCTGATGCTGTCAGGATCTCAGATACAGGAACAGTATACATTAGTTCTGTTGAACACCCTAGTAAATAATTCTCATGTTCACATTTCAGAGTGAATCTGGAGGGGATGTGGAGTCAGTGAGGAGTTGTCCTGTTGAAAAATCCTGTCCTGAATTCTGCTGTAGCTGTGGTGGACTAGAAAGTAGCAGACCCACCCTCCCCATGAGAACAACCAGAAAAGCTGGGAAAGATGTATTTTTAAAAATTATGTGAAGCCTTGGACACCTAGCATAACATTGGGATATGAGATGCCCCAGCCCCCAAGGAACAGGGTGAGGTGAGTGGTGAGTCTGATATTCAACTCTGCCTTTTCACCCCAGCAACTTATTGATCCCTTCATGAGCTGTGTGGAGAACCGAGTTAAAAACAGATGCTTTAAGGCAGAAAAGCTTAGCAGAGCATTAGCAGTCTCACAGGGATAAGGAGAAGAATCTGAGTTCATGGATTTATTTCTTGAGTGCCCAAGATCCAGAAAGAAGGAAAAGGAGAGCAGTAAGAACACCTTCTCCCCCGATGCTTCCCCTGACATGCAAGTTTTGTGGCTGAAAGGCGGAGAAACCCAGTTGCAGGTGCTAAGGGTCTGAGGGTCTGAGCAGAATCGTGAGCCACTTTGTGGCCTGAGTGAGAAGAACATGCCGGTTCAGAGCACTTGAAGGGAAAGGGGCTCTGGTGAACACCCCGTGGTTTCAAATAGGGACTGCAGAAGGGCTAGAGAGGTCAACCGGAATTGGCGTGTGTCTTACATAGTCTAAAAATTCCTCTCAGCTGGCACGATCACAAATCGGTGGTCTGCGCAACTAGTACAACCCAAAACCTAAAGAAGATGGTACCTGCAATAAGAACTCGTCACCCAGAGACTCCATACAAAGTGTGGGCACCTTTGAAGAATAGTATCTGCCACTATTTTATAAATTATTGGGAATTCCAAGAAAAAGAAATAGACAATATAAACATCCCTAGTTGATGCAGATATTGAAGTTGTCAGATTTGGACTTAAATGAACTTTATGTTAAAAAGTAGAATGCGAGATGGAGAGCTTTACAGATCTCGTAGAATATATGATTCCTTGAAATTAATTGAAAATCTCAAAACTTCAAATTAAGAATGCTTTAAATGAGATCTTTCTTTTTTCTTCTGTCATCTTTAAAATATTAATTTTATACCCACCCCTTCTCTTGTTTTCTATTTCTTTGGTTTTTCTTCTCTTTCCTGAGATGACATGGGCCAGCAAGATCCTGCCCCTCTGGGGCTTGGGGGCTAGAACTGAAAGGACAGGCGGGCTTGAAGAGGTGCCCAGCGTCCAGCACATGACCAGAGACTAATGGGTCTGTGGAATCAGACACAAAATTACACATATGATATCTTTCCATGCATATGGATGTTATAAACTGGAAAAAATACCTCGTGGGGACCAGTCAAGAAAGTGGTAACCTTCGCGGAGGGAGATGGAGCCTGGGAGTGTGTAGAAAGAGGGGTTCTAACATACAGAGAGATTTCTGTCTCCTCCTCTGGATAGAGGCTTGTGTGGTATGTGCTTTGGGGTGCCTCTGTGGGAAATTCATCAAGCTGTGCAGTCAAGGTTTATAGTTCTCTCTATGAAATAGAGAACTACAGAGAAATAGAGAACTCTACTGAAATATAACTTCTAAGTTATATTTCAGTTAAAGCTTGCTTGAAATATACTTTTTGACCTGAGTTTGTATGAATAAATTAGAATTAGCAGAAAATAAGGCAAGGAGAGTTGAGGAGTTGGCGATGTGAACACAAGTCTAGGTCACAAAATAGCGTGATAATGTGTATGTTACAGGAGCTCTCCAAACAAAGAGGAAACTCGGAGGCAGGAATCGACGGGAGATGCAGTGAGAGAAGCAGGCAGGGACAGGTGGGGAGACTGGACTCTGATACTCATAGTTGTGACTTGTAAGTGGTAGGAAATGGGAAACATTGAAGGGTGATGAGGGGAGGAAGGTGGAAGCAGGTTTGGGGTGGTTTTATAAGGTTGGTGACAGTACAGCAAGCAAATGGTTAAAGAGAAGAAAAGCTCAGGGTTGGAGAAGCTGCTAGGTGAAGGCTGGGTGGCAGGCATTAGTTCTGTTTACATGTACAACTGGATGAGCATGGATGAACACGTGGTATATTTCTCATTAAAGTGCTAATGATTTTTTTTATCTTGACTATTTAAAAATCGTAACATAACTTTATAAAGTCAGTGCTCTGTATGAATAGAGGTTGGAAGCAAGTGCAAGAGTATTACTGTTCTCTTTTATTTGATACTACTTAAAATTGATAGATTAATAAGGACATTTATATATATTATGGTATTTAGAGTTATAATGGCAATGGTATAATAAATAGTCTATGCCATTAAAAACTATGAAAATAAAACTGTACTCATGCACACAAACTGAAAGAAAACAGAGACCGTAGAGCAAATGGCAGATACTATAAAGAGCATTAAGAAAAATGGAGGGACATAAATGACAGAATTCAGGACAAAAATATCTGTTATGACCACAAATGTCAGCAGGACAAACTAACCCATTAAAAGAAAAAGACTCAGATTATATCAAAGAATAAAACCCAACTACTTGCTGTATAGATGAGATGCACCTGAAAGTGACTCAGAAAGGCTGAGCGTGAAGAGATGGGATAGTCACACTGGGAAAACACAAATAAAACATAAATCAGAGGTCACAATATTAACCAAAGTTCAAGACAAAAATAAATGGCAAAGGAGCTTTATAAAAAGAATAGACACAAACACATAGGGGATCAAATAAATGCTCGTGTCTCTTTGTGCACGAAATAGCAAAATAATTAAAACATGTCACAGGAGTGCAGACAGTGAAAGGGAAGAAGTCCCTTCTCCTCCCTCATTCACTATGACTCAGACTTTCTCTTCATTCTTGGAAACATTCTGGGCTGATTCAGTGGCCCAACCCCTACCCCTTCCACCACATTTTCTGGTAGCTCCAGTCTGAGATTGCAGTGTTCTCCAAATTCTCAGTCTCACAGGGTGATTCTCCACCATCTTGCCTCAATGACAAAGTGGCTGTCATGTGAGCACCTCAATTCCTGTCATGACCTTGATCTTTAGAGTCAACTGAGACTCAAATAGGACCCTCACCTCCTGCCTCTTATTTCTCATTTATAGATTTTTGCCCATTTTTTTCTATTGGATTCTATCTATTTTTCTAGCAAGTTTATATATTCTCGGGGCATTATAAACATGAACCCTTTATCTGCTATTTTGGATATCTACACTGAAAATAATTTAGTAAAAATCTACAGGGTCTGGCACAAGTAATGCCCCTATTTTATTACAAAATCATAAGCATGGAATTCTGTAACATAATATCACATTCAAGCACACCGATGACATTTAGGTGAAATGCTCAAATTAAAATTATAAATTATTATACTCATATCATTTACCCTACCAACCACACCCAAGTAGGCCTTAGTTCTGCCAGACCCTATATTTTTATTTATTGACTTTGTTAATGTTTATTTATTGACTTTGCATATTTCCCCACAATTATTGTACTTTTTTACATTGGAGTGTTTATTTCACTGGGAATTCCTTTGGAAATGTTATAAAATTAGAGGTCCAAATATACTTTCTTCTGATGAATAATATGCACTAAATATTCCACCATTACCCACTGATTTGATAAATAAATATTGGTATATTAAATTCACATATATACAGGGATCTCTTTCTGGATTTTTTTTTTACTTTTGCCAATAAATATTCAACAAATTAGAAATATATGTGTAAATTTTTAGTCCAATAAATATACATAAAATCAAAAGTAAGCATCATGATGGAAAAGTGAAATACGAGAAGTGTTACCACTAAAATAAGGAACAAAGCGACTTTTACTTCATTTCGAAAGTACAAATGAATGCAGTAAGAAAAGAAGTTCAGTTAAAGTATTGAGTTTTTTTAAATGGATTTAAATTATTAATATTTCACATAATATCATATATTTGGAAGTAGGATTAACTGAAAAACTTTGAGCAGGAAGATAATTTTTAATTGTATGATTAAAAAATTAATATACAAGAGTCCATTGCTTCCTAGACACAAACAGTAAAGTTAATAATCAAGTGCAGGAAAGATTCCATTACAAGAGCAACAAAAATGATAAACTCTCAGGCAATAAACTGGAGAAATGGATTGTGTCTGCTGGAAGAAAGCGATAAAACTCTACCGAGAGGCATAAAAGAAGAATTGCAGGAATGGAAAGGCGTGTTTTCTATTGATACAAAGGTTCAGTGTTGTGACGAGTTCCATTCCTTTGAAATGCATCTGTAAGTTCATTCTAGGGTTTGGGTAACTCACGGACAGTGGGGGATTTTGGACTTGTGGGACCGTGGGAAGGGGGACACCTAGCAGGGAGTCAAGATAATTTGCTCCCACTATTTCCTACTATATGAAGTAAGAAATAACAAAAAGGGTACTTTCTTACGCATTCTTTTTAATTTATACTTTCTGAAGAGTTAGGCAGGCTAATTCCTTGGTAAGCTTAACAAGTTTGGTGCCTGAACAGCCCTGTAAGAGGGCAGTGGGTCCAAGAACCAGGCGAGGTCTGTGGAGAGTCGGTGTGAAGCACTGAATTAGCCAATCAATGGCGCTCTCAAGCAGTGTAGAGGTCCCCCACTTCACTTTGGCAATACTCTCTCAGTGCACCCACTGTGTGTGTTGTCATTTCCTTATTAGATGTCTGTCTAGACCAGGGGTCAGGAAACCGGGCCATGGGCCAAATCTCTCTGGATGCCTGTTTGTGTGAATGAAGTTTTATAGGGAGACAGCCACACCCATTTATGTACACGTTGTCTATATCGGAGTTGAGTAGTCGCAACAGAGATGCTACGGCCCACACAGCATAAAACATCTGTCTGACTCTTCAGAGGAAAAGACCATTGACATCCAGTCCTGCACAGAAAAATCTTGAGACACTTCTTTCTCATTTTGGCATACTCAACCCTGCAGTCATCAGTTGTGTCAAAAACGATTATTTTTGTGGTAAAGAATGATCAGAAACATTCTTCTGTCAATGCTCTGTTTCATTTAGATTGTTACAGTTTTATTTATATATGTTTGCTTGGCTATTTTTAATGGTAGATGGGTGATCAAAGAAGGGCAGCAATTCATTGTGGGTCAGAATTGGATAAAAGATGAGGTTAAGACGAGAGGGAAAGATTGAAAACAGATTAAGAAAGAGGATTATACTAGAGACAAAGAGTGTGTGCAGGGAGGTAGATAAATAATGGAGTCTGCAAGAGGGGCAGCAAGTGCAAAGTCTCCCAGATCAAAGGATCTGGCGTTTATTTCTGTTCCTGATTTTCATGTAATAGTCTCTACCTCCTTTCCCACTCCAAGACCAAACCCTGCATTGCCTTAATTCCATGTAGAAACTCTTCATTCCCACCCCATCTCCCCCACTTAAGCCCCCACTATACAGTTCTGGGGCTTGGCAGTAGCCTCCTAATGGACTTCCTATCTTTTGGGTGCAAATAAGGGAAAACTCAACTCCAACGGGCTTGGGGGGATAGAGGAATAATTGGATTATGTCATGAGAGAATCTAGCAATAGTTCAGACTTTAGCCATGAACTATTATCTGTACCAAGACTGTAGGTTTGTTTCCCTTGCAGTTCTTTCGTTTCTTCCCCACTCCGTGTTGAGCCTTGTCCTGAGGCAGGCTGCCCTGCTTGGGCGTGGTGGCCCCCAGCGGCAGCTCAGCCTCCACTTTCTCATTTACATCCAAGGGAGAGAAACAAAATCTTGTTCACCAAAAATGGATCCAGAGTTATAGGCTTTAAACCAATTGAACCAACCTGAGCTGATCACTCTGGCAAGAGGAATGAGATCACACTACTTGTCTATTCATTTTTATAAATAGGGTTAATTTTAAAAAAAACTGGCTAGCTTAGAGCAGCAGTTCTCAGGGAGGAGCATGCATCAGAATTTCCCGGGGCCCCCCCCTCTCAGAGGGTCTGTGATATGGTAAGTCTTGGGTGAGAACTAAGGTTCCGCATTTCCCCCCTCTCAGAGGGTCTGTGATATGGTAAGTCTTGGGTGAGAACTAAGGTTCCGCATTTCCAGCCATTTCCCAGGTGATGCTGCAGGTGTATGGTGTGGGAACCCCCTCTGTTGAGAAAGATGCCTTTGAAAATCCTTTCCTAAGTCATAGGAGGCTGGGGTGCATGTAGAGTGAGTCCCACTTACTTCAGCGAGAGCATCCACACCCAGTTGGGTACAAGACTGATTAATCTATCCCTTTTGTAGACATGAAACCTTGAGTTCTGCGAAAACTGAGTCAGGGCTGAGTTACATAACCACTTTGAATTTTGACCTGGATCTTGAATTCTTATTGCTGGGCAACTTTGGGGCCCTTGAGGTTTCCTCAAAGTCCCAGGGCCAGGAAAAGATTAGAATTCTGTAATCATCTCTAGTTTAAAAAAAAGAAAAAAGAACACTCTCCAAAGCACAAGCTAAGGGTATTGCAGTTCTAATTGGCCTGACACTCTTGGAGAGCTGAGCTTCAGAATGGACTCAGGAATTAACTGTAAGGGACTAAGAAAGTATTCAGCCCATTTATCCTCATGCCCCAAGCTTCTGTTTCCTGGGTGATCTGAATGATGTGGAGACTGATATTACTAAAAACAGAAGTTACCACTACAGTAGGTTAAAAATGGCAAAAATCAATGCTGGGCTGGACAGGCCCCTGCTGGAGTCTGACGTCGTTTAGGAAGCCAAAGGGGCTTTGATCCAAGAGCAGCTTGAAAGCAAGGTGGCATCCCGCCGAGAGAAGTGCTAGCTGAAGAAACCTGTCCCTTGGGCCCTCGCCTACCTCCTGAGGTGATCAATAAAAGGACTTTTTACCTGATTCATCAAGTAGCCAGGTCACAAAAGTGACATCTTTTCTGTGTCTTTTTTCACTGGATGGTGACCTTTAAGTGATGATCTTGGTCAGCTTGGGCTACCACGATGATATCCGTAGCCTGGGTGGCTTTAAGAGCAGAAATGTCCTCACATTCTGGAGCATGGAAATCCAAGACTAACGTGTCAGCAAGGCAGGGGGCTTCTGAGGCCTCGTCCATTCTTATAGAGCTGGTCTCCGTCTCCGTGTCCTCATACAGCCTCAGTGCATGCCTATAGAGCACATGCACACTTGTGCGCACACTCGTGTCTTCTCTCCTCATAAGGATAGCAGTCTGATCGTAAGATCCCACCTTCGGGACCTCATCTAACTCCAACTCCCAGAGGCTGCAACTCCAAACGCTGTCAGTCATGAGGTCAGTGCTTCAACATAGGAGTTTTAGGGTGGCACAGACATTCCGCTCATATCACTGACCCTCGATTTAATTGAGCAATGATGCTTCCTTTTCTTTAAAATGAGAGGGAGAGAGAAGAAAAGCAGACCTGGGAGACCAAATCCTGCTTGGGCAAGGAACTGGAAATCAGCTCTGTGGCTCTGTGCAATTGGGAGGATCCTGTGACGGGTCGCTTTAATTGTGGGCAGTGATCAGCCCTGTGTGGAAAAGCTTCTCAGAGCCCCTTCTGCATCTCAGACCAGAAATTCTTCCCCCTCCTTTTATAAGAAGAAGACAGAAGTAAATGGCAATTTGTGAAGCCCGGGGACAAGCCTGGGGAAGGCTCCTTTCCCAGGCTGTCAGCCAGGAGCTGAAATCTGTGAATTACAGACACCCTGCCTCCCTGCCAGGGCCACCCCTTTGGACCTCCCCCTTGTTGCTTTCTGATTACTTCAGATTCCTGTAAAACAGCCTGAGTTCAGAGCCCTTGTTGTAAAGGAAGAGAAAATAAGTGGGGACTACACTGCTGCCTGCAGAGGTGCAGAAGCAGTGCCTTCTACGCAGAGCTCACCCCTGCCCCCCACCCTGAGGCCTTCCTAAGGCTCAGTCAGATCCCACTCTCCCAGTAGGGTGATGAGAACACTTGGCCAGTGGTTTATTACACACACTTGCATCATAATCCCTGTGACTGGACTCAGGGAGCAACAACAGTGAGTTAGAATTAGAATGATCTCCCCACACTTGGTAAGTAAAGGTGTTCAAATTGTGTAATGTTTTTCTACACATTTGGGGTTTTCGATTGTGGACTTCAGGCTCCACTAACATGAGGAAATGCTGTAAAGGTTTGGTTTGAGAAAGGAAAGGTGGCTGTGTCCAGCACACATGCACACATGCACACATGCATGTGTGTACACATATACACATACATGCATAGACACATATTGCCTCCAGAGTAACTATGTCAAAGTAGAAGTTTGAGCAAACCACTCAAGTGAGAAAAGAGGTAACAGAGGCTCGTCCGCAGGAAAATTAGGCCCAACTACATTGCCTTTCGAGTCATGATGAAAACTTGGGGATGACAGTAATGCTGCTGCTGCTCATTTAAGTATTGGTCTTAAGGGAGATGGTGCCGAGGAGCAGATTTTTCATTTGAATTGTATACTTAGCCACAAAGCGGGGTAAGACAAGAGGAACACACTTCTGTGGTTTCAGTTCTATTTATTGGTTTGGTCCAGTATGATTATTATATCGTCAGTGTAGTTTTGCTGTAAGTTTTAAAAGAGAATTGGAGTCTTCCAATGTTGTTCTTCTGTTTCAAGACTGATTTGGACATTTTCAGTTTCTTTCATTTCTGTCTGAATTTTATGATCAGCTTGTCAATTCCTGGGTGGAGGGGGAAGTCAAGTGGTGTTTTGATACAGATGTCATTGAATCTGTAGATCAATTTGGGTACTGTTGCCATTTCGACAGTATTAAGTCTTCTGATCTATAGCAACAGGTATCTTCCCATTCATTTAGGTTTCTAATTGTTTAACAGTGTTTTATAGTTTTCAGTGTTCAATTCTTAGACTTCTTTAGTTAAACTTGTTTTTAAGTATTTAATATTCTGATAGCATTATAAATACAATTGTTCATTTTTAGAGTATTGCTAAGGTATAAAAATTTTATACTATCAATAGCTTATCCTAAACCTTGCTGAACATTTTACTTCTAATTGTGTTTCTGTGGATTTTTATACATGCAAGATCTTTTCTGTAAATAGTGATGGCTTTATTTCTTTCTCTGGTCCAGTCACCCTGGTAAGAACCTCCAGGACAGTGGTGAACCAGAGTGGTGGGAGGGTTTTGCGTCATTTCTCAGCAGGAAGTGTAATATTAGCTGAAGGTTTTCCATGGATGGTGCTTCCCTTCCTTTCCGAGCTCACGGGCTCTTGTAGCACGAAAGGAGACCGTATTTTGTCAAGAAGTGTTTCCTTCTGTTGAGATGATCATGTTGTTCTGGTCCTTTATTGTTAACACAGTGTTTTACCTAACTGAGTTCCATGTGTTAAACTAACCTTATCATCCAGGGATAAATAACCACTTACTCACGGTATATTATTCTTTAAATATGTCGCTGGATTCATTTTGCTAGTATTTTGTTGAGCACTTTGGGGTCCATATTCAGAAAGGATATTTATCTGTGGTTTTATTTTTTTGCAGTACCTTCACTTGGGTTTCAGGGATAATACTGGCCTCACAGTGTCAGTTGGGAACCAGTCGCTATTCAGTCTGCTGTATCTTAATTCCAGACCCCTACCTGAGCCCCAGTTTTCCTCTCTCATAATGAAGTCCCATGGATGCATGTGGTCACCCCATTCAGTTTGATCTTGGTCTCTGGATGCTCCTCAGCAGATTATTCTGCTCTCTCCAGTCACTCCTGGACCGAGACTGCAGGGGAAGTGGTCCTAAGCGCCCCCTGGAGGCTGCCCCAGGGAGAGGGCGAGTATAAAGTCCTGTAACCCCTCTCACCCCAGGTTGACCCCTATGCAGACCAGACATGGAGCACTCTGGAAACACTGACAGGTAAAGCAAAGAATGGCCTTGGTTGTTCTCGGCGTGCGAGTGGTCAGCCGTCAGCAACCTGCAGTGTACCTGAGAGGCAGACAAGGGTATGGGACACACTGTTCAGACAGAAAGAGATGGAAGAACCAGGCTGCCTCTCTCTCCAGGTGCGCAACTAGAGAAAGGGTTGTCAGAAAAAAGCCTCGTTGGCCTCAATTCCAAGGTCCTGGTCAGTTAGGATGGAGTGAGTTGGGGAGTGGGGAGTGTAGCCTTAAGTGGCTGTAATGTTAAGTATAATCGTGTGCATTTGGGGGCACCCGTGCACAGAGAAACCAGACAAACACATAGGCAAGAACAGCTTCCATCTGCTTAGGATACAGTAGCTTAAAATTAATGGTTCAGGTTTGGGCCCATCAGGGTACATCAAAAGAAAGAATTAAAAATCCTGACCATACCTGCTTCAGAACCGATCACTCTCCTGACTCCTTCCACTGAAGAATTTGACGAGACATATCTTCAGCCGTCTTTGTGTCCTAGAAAGCCACTTCCGTTTTGCCATGTCCTCAGTTGGGCCTCTTAATTTTTAGAACCGAGCATTTCACATGTATCTCACTTGGCCTTTCTCTTCACCTTCCTGTTTCTTGTGGTAGTAGCCAGGTATTGTTTTCCTCTGGATAACTAAGTTCTGGGATAAAACTAAACATCTTTTTTAAAGGCTTCGACCTGCCTTTGCCCGTGATCTCTGTGGTCATAGCCTTGGGGTTGTGTCGCCGTGACAAAGGCAGTTTTTAAGTCATCTTCATTAGAGTTTCCCAAGTTCAAAACCAGTATTCACTGTATTACTTCCTTTTGCATAATCACAGGATAAAACAAAATGAGAAGATCCTTAGCTCTAAACTTTGTTAGAGGCATCTATGTTGTGTGTTTAGTTTTTACTGGTGTTATGAATCTACTGCATTGGGGTTTCTGAAAAGGGCACATGGCCAGGGGTGCTGTTTGAGTCCCCGGAAAGCTGAGTTACCCACAGCTTTCGGGAACAAAAACTAGAAACAGGCTAGTCAGCCTGTTCACTGCTGAAGCTGGACCAGGGCTCAAAATAAAATGGCCGAGTAATTTTAAATTACCAGTGAATAAGAGGAAAAGCAAACATTTGAACAATTAAAGCTTAATGAAGGCCTTGGCAAAGAGCTTTTGTTTAAAAAAAGTAGGCAAAGAAAAATTTAGTAGAAATTGTGAGCGATAAACACAGGATGGATGTCTGAATGATATTTACGGAATTTTCTAATATATCAAATCATTTCCACTTAATTTTAAGCAGAATGAAAAATGAGAGGGATATATAGGTGAGAAGAAGAAACAATATTATGTTCCCTGATACTTCTCACAAATAATTATGCTGTTTCTCTTCAGGAGTTATACTTAATGACTTCTGAAAATTACAAAAATGTGCCCTGAGCTCTCTGCAAAATTTAACCATCTAGATTATCCATTTTGTATGTGCATTTCTAGATGGCTAACATTCAGCTATTATTGATAAAATAAATGGAGGATTTTAAGTATTTACCTTTTCTGAGGATGTTGCAGACAGGTGAATGTGGGAAGCCAGATATAGACCTACAGTCGAGTCATCACAGGTGTATAGATTGTTTGCACTGGAAGGCAAGGCGAAGGGACGTTGTTAAGATTCTCCTCTTGCATGGTGATGCACTAAGGAATTTGCCTGTTGTAGTTAGTCCTCTCAATATTTACATGAGATAGACATCACTGTGTCTGTTCTATAGGTGAGGAAACTGAGCCACTTGCTTGTGTGGACTCACTTCTTATTGCTGCTGAACAAATGACCTGAAAGCTGCTGAACAAATGACCTTAAACCACACTTAAACTCTCATGGCTTTGTGAGGTGGTGGGCTCAGCTGGATGGTCCTTGCTCAGGCTTTCTAGTGTGTATTTGGGACCCGTGTTGCCTGACCACTACAGAGCTGGACCTCTGAGGTGCCACACCTGCAGTCTCATGTCTGGTGTCTGAGCCGGGGTGACTTGATGAGCAGGAGTCTGGCTGGCATCTCCCTTTCTCTCTCCATGTGCCCTTTTACCTGGTGACTGAGCTTTTCACAGCATGGTCGTGTGAGGCATGCTGTAGGGGTCCAGCATCCTCCAGCCAGGGCTACGGGCAGACCAGGAGGCCTGGGCTGCAGGGCTTCTCAGAAGTCTCAGAAGGTCGCTTGTGGTAAAGTAGGTCTGCAAGGCTGCCCAAATTAAAGGAGATAAAACTAGAGCCCACCCGTCATTAGAAGGAATGTCAAAGGATCTACGGCCGCCTTCAAAGGTATATAGTGTGGTAACCAAGTTACTATGACATTGAATCTTAATATACCATACACAGCATCCATTTTTATCCCATTTCAGGTAATTGAACCCTAGAGAATATCCTATTTTGCTGAAGTAGCTGAGATGCTGCTAGGTGAAGTCACGTAATCAAATCCACAACATTATCCAGAAGCTTGCCCTCTTATGAGGCCGTGTGGTATTGATTTGTTCAAAAACAAGAAACTGCCTCTAGGAAGAAGGTGCAAATTCAACTCATTTAAAACCACTCAACACAAAGGTCTGTGCAGACCCAACAGGGATCTCTCTCTGGAGCGGGTTGGATATGCAGGGATCTGTCAGGCCCCAAAACCTAACAGCTGGGCCAGGCCAGACAGCCACATTCTGCTCGTTCTGCATAATCACCAGGTGGTCGAGACTTAGAACAGATGGGCAGCTCCAGAGACTGGCTCACACCGAACATCTGGGATGTGAATGTGTTAGGGTGGAGGAGAATCGTGGTGCTTCTAGTAGCAGAAAGCTCTTGGTAAATCTCTTAGGCTTCTCTCTGCACTTAGAATCCTGGGTAGGGAGGGAGCCTCCACTAATCTGTGAATATTCAAGAGGAAACCCAACAGCTCCACTAGTGCTGTGGTCCATAGGAGGACCAGAAGAGGGAGGTGCCCCCTGGATTTGGGTGGTTAACATCTGTCAGAGGTTGCACAAGGGTAGGTTGGGGAGGTCCAGGAGTTGTGAGTGGGAGAGATGCCCTGGAGAACAGGGAGAAAAATGTTACCAGTTTTTCTTTTGTCAATGGTGATCATGAGAAATTAGACCAGAAACCATTGTACAGAAGTCCTTACAAAACCATTTTATATAAAAAATCATGAGAACAGAACTAATTTAATTAGCTAATTATCACATGCATTTCACATCAGCCCACAAGCAACCAGAAACCATTAACAGCACACCCCGCCATTCTCACTCATCAAGCAGGAGGTTAATGGGAACAGACCTGGAATTCACTTTTGCAGAAACAAATCCACCTTCTTCAAAAGGTGGTCGTCAGCGTGGGCCTCCTCTCATGGTCTGCACTGCACAGTGAGGGTACCTTCAGAGCTTGGGGGAGCAGGACACCTTTGCCTTTACCTCTTCCTGGCAACTCCACCCAGAGTGCTGGAGGTATGAAGTAAGTCCTCTTATGTAGACAGTCCTAGCACTTAGTTCCTCCCTTCAGTGACAGAACCAAAGCCCATGGTGGTCCTTGGCCCCCTTCTGCCCCAGCTCTAACCTACACATGGCCTTGACCTATTGTTGTCAGGATAGGAAATGGGGACATGTGTTTCCCCTCTGCATATACCTGTATATAGTTCATGTAATTTGAACCTTCACCCACAGGTCACACCATATATTTCATTTTTGTCATTCATTCATTCAGGCAGTCATGGTTATCTGACTCAGGCCACACATGGTATCATGTAGTAAGAAGGGAGAAAAATAATCCTTGTGTTTCTTGAGTTTATACGATGTAGAATACAAACAAAAAAGCAAACCAAGCCCTGGGTGGGTGGCTCAGTTAGTTAGACTGTCATCCCAATACTCCAAGGTGACAGGTTCAATCCCTGATCAAGGCACATACAAGAATCAACCAATGAGTGCATCAGTAAGTGGAACAGCAGATTGATGTTTCTTTCTCTTCCTTTTTCTCTCTTAACTCTGATCCTCACTTCTTGGGAAACTAAAGCAGGCTGGAGCAAATGGCAAATGGTGCTTAATTGTCCCAGACTTTGGCCTGGCAGACCAACCATCCATCCATCCAATAGACTTTTTTGAGTGTTTACTTTGTTCTTGGAATTTGCTATACATTAAAAAAACCCTTGTTTTTATTTTAATAGAGGGTGACAGACAGTAAGCCAAAATCTAGTAAGTGAATAAATTTTAGAATATATTAGAATGCAATGATTGCCATAGAAAGAAGAGAAAAGTACAGGAGATCACAGACATAGGACTGGGGGTGTAAAGGCTTGCAAGTTAAAATAAAGTTATCAGGGCAGGCCTTGGGGAGGGAACTAGGGAGCTGGGGAGTTTGCCACGTGACCGTCGGAGGGAAGACCATTGCAGACAGTGGTTGGTGGCTGTATCTTAGTCTGCCCAGGCTGCTGTAACAAAACCACACAGGCAACAAAAAATTTCTTCTCAGGGAGGCTGGAAGTGCACGATCAGGGTACCAGTGTGGTTGGCAAGGTCCTTCTTCCAGGTTGTAGACTTCTCAAATGTCTCTGCATATGGTGGGAGGGTGGGAATCCTTTTGGAGTGTCTTTTGTGAGCCACTGATCCCATTAATGAGGGCTCCATCCTCAAGACCTAGTCACCTCCCAAGGGCCCTGGCCTCCTGATACCAGCACTTCTGGAGGTTGCCATGTCAACCTGTGAATTCAGAGGGCACAAAGATGCAGACCACCACTCACTACACAAATCCACTGACAGGATAAGGAGGCCCAGCCATGAGAAAAGTGTCTGTTGTTTAAGCCGCCCAGTCTGTGGTGTGTGTTATGGCAGCCCTACCTAGCAAATGGAGGCAGCCTGCGACTACCAAAGGGTGTGAGCAAAGCCGACCAGGAATGGGGAGTGGAGAAAGAGCATGGGAGCAGGGCATCCCCCCTCTGGGCTCACCCTGCTGGCACCTGGTCAGCTCATGACTCAGACTCTTTTAAGAACGTAAATGAAAATGGACAGCAGCCAATTCTCCTTTGCACTCTTGAGCTGGTGACTCTCTCCATGCCACACGAATGAGCCCAGGAACAGTGCTCACACCCAGAGCACCTCCAGGAACCATGGCCTTGTAGACAGACTCCCACTCCCACCCCAGCCTGCTTGGTCGCCTGGGTGCAACTCACTTTCCCTCACCCACCTTGGCCTGCCCCTTGTCCCTCTCTCTGTGTTGGCTTCCTGCCACTGAATCCCAGCCTTCTGTTGTAGGCATGGGTGACTGACCAGGGTGGCGTTAAAAAACAGATTAGATTAATTGTGAAGAAGAGCAAAAGGGGTTTTATATGAGGATGCTCTGTAGATGGAACAATGTCTATGAGCTGTCTTTTTCTTCTAAATAATAGACAGAATGGGCAGTATTTTAAACTAGAAATGAACAGACTGCATCAATAATAGCAGTATAAATAAAAAGAAAAAAATCAGAACTTCTCAGTCCCATAACAAGTTAATTATTCATTTTCATGTCTTCTATTCATAAATATTTTACATGTGTAATCATAGAATACAGTTTTATGCTCTGCTTTTCTCATATCACAGGCAGACACTTTTCTTACTGCTCTGTAATCTTAAGAATTACTTTTAATGGCTTCATAATATTGCACAGAAATGGATGTACCTTGTCTTAAATATCTTGTAGGACATTCAGGCCATTTAAAAATTCTCTGCTATTTTGAGTAATGCTGAAATGAACATCTTTATGAAGTTAGAGTTTTCCATCTTTGGGGCAATTTTCACAGGAAATGGTCAGGTCAAAAAATCTGAGACTTGTTATAATTTAAAAGCATATCAAATCTTAAAAGACATGGCTAGTATACATTGCCCATAGGAATGTGTGAGTGTATTATCATCATTTTTCATTTTTATTTTACAGCAAGAGTGAAATAGGATCTTACTTTTAGTTTGCACAATGTCTTGATCAAAATGTCCATTTTTAGATTTATTTGTGAATATATATTTATACTAGGTAAAATAAAGTCACAATGTGGAGAAATGAATATTCAGTTCCTACTCTTTGATGTCGTACTAATAATTTTCTACTGCCTGCTTTTTAATCTTTGCAGTAACCTGTGACCATTTCACAGAGGGACCATCAGAGGTCTTGGGTGGTTAGGGAGAAGTGTCCAGTTACCAGTCTAGGTCAAGGAGCTGAATTAAAACTCAGACCTCTCTCCACTTATGAACTGATCGATCATGTCAAAAAATAGATTTTTTGGCCCTGGCTGGTGTAGCTCAGTGGATTGAGCTCGGGCCTGGGAACCACACGATCGCAGTTCGATTCCCAGTCAGGGCACACGCCTGGGTTGCAGGCCAGTTCGCGGCAGGGGACTCACAAGAAGCAACCATACATTGATATTTCTCTCCTTCTCTCCTTCCCTTCCTCTCTAAAGATAAATAAATAAAATTTTTTTAAAAAGCATCAAAAATAGATTTTTTGACGCCAGAGCCTTGATGCATACACTCACCCTAAGCCAGCAGCAAGGACCGATCCACGGGCAGTCCAAGCAGAATATTCAGTTCCAGAACTCAGTGTTTCAGACACAGTGAGTCTGGGAGCTAGGGAGCTAGGTACCTGGTAATCTGCATTTTTAATTAACAGCCCATGTGATCTCATCATCAAGCAAGGTGAGCATTTATCCCTTGGTAGTAGTTTCCACTGTCGGCTCTCAGCATCACCTGCAGAGCTTTGTCCAACCCTTGCTCTTGGCACCCCTGCAGACCTGCCGCATGGAATTTCCCACAGCCGGGCTCAGCGTCCCAGGTGTTCTCACTAAGCATTTGGAAGGCTGGGTGCAAGGATGTCACTGCTGTTGCCCTTTGGATCTGTATGAAAGGAAGGTCTCCTATAGGAGCCTTTAATTAACTAAATAGAAGCTTCTGGAATGTGGTGCCAGAAGGTTCTGATCCTCCCAGTAACTGAGTCAGCTTGCCTCCTGAGACTCTATAAGAACATTGAAGGCCTTTAAAAACCTACAATTTATCATATTTCTTAGATAACTCTCATGTATCTTCATTCTTATATACATACTAAAATTGAAATTCTTTCTTGCTGCCAAAAAACATGTCATCACTCTCACGACAGGGCTTGTTTCTGAAACACTCTCCTTTCAGCCCCCGAGTAATTGTTATGTTCACACGCTGGGTGGTGAGCCTCAGATAAGGATTAATTTGGATTAATAGGATAATTACAGTGTGATAAATGAATGCCAAATCGTGTGAGGAACTGCTTTGTGAGGGAGTCCTTGGTCTGACTGCTCGTTTCCAGGTATGCAGACTGAATTCTGAACTTCAGGAACAGTTCCCAGGCTTCTGATGGATTTCTATTTCACCATATGGTACTCCCATGAGAGTCGGGCTTGAACTCTTGGGAGAAATCTTTCTATCACTTCTCAGCCTCTGCTGAGGCGGCTGAATTGTCTCTGGGTGCAGCTTCCTGAAAATGAGGGAGGCCAGGTCTCCCACCTGCAGGTGTGGGAGATACATCCCGCCTCTAACACCAGCACCTGCCCTCCCCGGGGCACCTGCCAGGCTCTGTTGTGATTGCTTCTGTATGCTTGTGTAGGTGTTCCTTGTCCCTATCAAACTGTAAGCCCCTTCCTTGGTGTGGGCTGTGCTTCCACACTTGTCTAGCAATGAAAACACATCTCTGCAGCTAACAGTTTCTGAGCCGTGAGATGCCGCAGACACTCTGCACACACTAACACACCCATCTCTCAGAAGCATTTCAGAGACAAGATCACTGTGACAGAAAATGTAAGGGGACTTGCCAAAGAGTCAGTGACCAGTCAGCAGCCGACCTTAGGTTTCTGACTCTGAACTCACCAGCTCCAAAGCCTGCTGCATAGTGCCCTGTTTCTACCAGCACTTCCCGAGCACATAGTAGTTTAGTAGTTATTGGGTGCATTAAGCAAGGGGCTCCAGCTTCTCAAGAGTTTGCCTGCTGCTAGAAACAGTGCTCAGGTCCTCACAGAGATTACCAGCCCCCAGAGTCTCACCACCGTCCTCGTGAGTGGGGCTTGCCCATGGAGACAGTGGGCCCTCCTGAGGCTGGGTGTGGGGTGGACTGGCTCTGGACTGTGGGGGACTGGCTGGCATTGCAGTAAAACTCAGTGCTTTTGTTCCCTGAATTACTCTTTTTTTTCTCTCTCCTCTCCTGACCCCCCAACTCCTACCTTTATGTTGTATGAGCTCATTTCCCATTTTTGTCTGCATTTCTACTCCAACTACTTGAATCCCCTCAGTACATAGAATCTATATGATGAGTATCTACCACTTGCTTTGCACAAAACATAATTCCCATTCACAGCCCCACATGCTGTCCCCTGTCTGTCAGGCATCCCCTGGGTTCTTTCTCAGACACTGGAAAAGTGGATGCTGGTTGGGGTCAGAGCCTCCTTTCACTTCTTACTGTTTCATGACCTTGGGATAGTTACTTAACACGCCTGGGCCTCAGCTTTCTCACTTTCACAAATGCAGTCATGACAGTGGTGCCAACGTCATCAGGTTGGGGAGGGTTAGTGACCTCACAACAGTCCTTGTCTCATGATCGGAGTTTCACTGCTGTCAGCCTTTCCATGCAGCTGCTCTAAGGGCCTTCTCTTAACACGCCTCAGGTAGCACTGCCCCCTGTGCCGTGCCCTTCCTTAGGAGGCGGCTCTTCCCTCTGCTTCCCTGTGTTACTCACTCCTCAGGGTTGCCTTCTGTTTACTGTTTAAGTTTCTCCTTTGCCTCTCCTTCATGTTTTGTGTTAGTTAAACTTGAGGCCACACAGGGGTATATTTACAGAGAGGTGTGTTTATGTATGCACAGTCATCAGACCAGTGGAAAAGTGAAAGGTTCAATTTCTTGTTTTTTAACTAAATTGACTGATTTAATAGAATCGATGATGCAGGACACTGTCTTGTAAAAAAAATCATAGTTTCACCCAGGCGACTCAGTTTGTGTGTGTGCACATGGGTGGACACACGTGTGTGTTACAAGACAGATGTCTGTCCAGCTCAGCTGAACTTTGGTGGGAAAGCTATTGAGTTTCTGGAAGCCTCAGTTGGCATATCTGAAGAGCTGGGGTAGTGGGCCTCCTTCATCATGGTGTTTGGGGAAATACTTCGTTGGTATGAAAAGTCTAATGGAATCAGAGTGAAATACTAGGAGGACATTTTTCAATCTCTTCATTCCAACCAGGATTCTCTAGGAACTCTTACCTGTCTCCTAGAGTTCATGTCTCTATAGTCATGTGGTTGGGGGGGGTGTATGTTTGTGTTCCCCCACATTCTTTGTCTGCAGGATTTTATGCCTCTTCTGGAAAAATCTGTGTAATTTGAAATATTAAAACAAGTAAACATACAGCATTAGCAACAAGAATTGTGCAGTAGTTGGAGACTCCTGCTCAAGGTGGTGGTGATGTAGATAATGGACTATTAATGAGGATGAGTCACAGAAAAGGAAATAAGAAAGTGGCCTCCTGAGTGCATTATGCAATGATTGGATCATTTAGACAATAGGAAAGGGTCAAATTAGGAAAAGACTGGTGACAAAAGATTCTGTTGTAATATTGGATACAACTTCTTGTACAAATCTTCGTGAAATTTTTTTCTTTCCAAAAAAGATATCCCATGAATTGTTATCCTGAGGCTACAAATGCTCCTAAAATCTCAACATCTTGACCAATTCATGATCCTCTATGCAGGCATGTGAGGCACAATGTTCCCGTCAGTGACAGACCACATGTATGATGTTGGTCCCATGAGAGTAGAGTGGAGCTGAAAGTTCCTGTTGTCAGGTGATGTGGCCATCCTGACATAACAGTGGGACACTTTACTCACGTATTTGTGGTGGCACTGGTGTGAATGAACCTAGTGCCCGCCCGTCCCTTATAGTGCATCACACTCGATCGTTACGATAAATGACTCTGACTGACATGCATTTGTTATACTATACTTTATCATTATTTTAGGGCATACTCTTTCTACTTGTATTTTTTTGAAAGGTTGCTGTAAAACAGTCTGCCATGTTACATTCTGGTAGCAGACTCCTCTGTCTCATGCTCACCGCATCTCTCAGTTCTATCATTTTCTGTTGTGCTTGATTTAATCTCATGTTGTTTTGCACGATCATGTGCCTTGCTGGCTTGTAGCCCAGGAGCAATAGGCTGCACCACATGCAGGAGGTGCACCAGGTGCAGGAGGCTGCACCGTGTGGGTTTCTGTACATGCACTGGGTGCCGTTAGCACAACGAAATCACCTAACGTTGTGTTTCTCAGGATGTATCCCGATGTTAAGTGGCACACAATTGTATTCCTTAAAGAGTGGTGCCCACAGGAAAAGGGAGGTTTTGAGGCTGGTACTAAAATGCAGTGACATGTAAGCTAAATTTGTTAATTTAAGCATCTCAGTATCTATTCGACTTGCCTGCAGCAACAGTTCTTCAAATTCCACTGCACCTATTATGGTTCGGGTGGATCTGTGCCATCCCAAATACCTGCTCTGAGTCTCATTCCTAGTACATGAGGTGGAAGAAATAAGGAGGGAATAGGGAAGCAGAGAGCAGAGACAGAAAGAGAAGATTTAAAGGGGAAAAACACATGGTAGACACAGTATTTATTTAGTGCTTAATATGGAGTAGACATCCATGCCAGGCACTTCACTGACCTTGTTTATTTTCATAGTAACTAGGCACTGGTTTTCCCCACTTTTAGAGAAGAGCTCCCATACATTGACTGGCTTTCTAGAAGTGCGTTCTCTCACTCACAGGGAAGCACAAAGCTCTTTCAGCTTTAGTCATTCCATACTTGCCACTTCCCTGCACACAGGTAACCTCTGAAAGTTTAGATAGCCTTCCCACATCACACAGCAAAAAAATAGCCAAGGTGTGGCTTGTAATTTAAATATACAGGAAACCATCTAAATGCTCTGCTTACTGAGGATCCCTGCTGCAGTGCAATCATTTTGTCACCTTCCCAGACATTTTCACCATCAGGGGAAGTCACATGATTGCGACTGTTTCCAGACCTGAGTCAAGTGCAGCGGACCGTGCAGCTCAGTCTTGGGTGGGTAAGTCTTTGGGCAACGGGAAGATTCTGTTGTCCATTCTTGGGTTATTTTGTTTCTTACACAGCATGTACAATGTCTAGCCAATTCCAAGTCTTTTTCCAAACCTGTTTACGCTTAGGAATCCGTTTAAAGAAAGAGCCACTGTTGCGAAGGCAGCGGTTATCTGGCTGTACAAAGATCTAGAGGACCTTACCTGTGCATTCTTTAGTTCATTTAGCTGTGTGTCATGGAAACACAGAGTCTAACATGTTTCTAAAATAAACCAGATGCTTATGAACAGGGACATGGTCATGGTCATACCCACGTGGTACATTGTGCAGGACTATCTCTTATGCTTTGGAACATGGATTCAACCCCATGGGCAGCTGGTCCAACCTCCCACCTGGTTGGTCCCCTTGCAGGCAAGTGCAGTTGGACAGGAGCCCTTGTTGGGCTTGATGGCCCCTGACCATCGCACTCAGTCCACCATTGCTGCAGCCCGCCACCAAAGCCTGCAGAGAGACCAACTCAGATGGAAATGCTGGAGAGAAATCTACAGCGGTCTGTAGAGAACATGCAGTTATTTTAAATCTCTGGTTTTCACTTACAGCTCTAACATTTGGAACACACAGACAAGTACCAAGTTGGAAGAAACCTATCATTTCAAAATCTTCTATTCATTTTTATTTATTTGCATCATCAGTTGTAATTAACCTCAGGGTACAACAACTTCTGTTGTCTTCAAGCACTGGAAAGGGATAAAATTCCGAGTTTTAAGTGTCTCTCCCTAATACAAGTTGCCATATCGAGCCCCTCAACCTGCCAGCGAATTTTACCACGTAACTAGATTTGATGCCCCCATGGAAACCGAGCTCACTTGAACTTGGGGAAGAGGCCAGGGCCAGCTTCGGCACTTTTCATGGTGAAAACAACATTGTTCCTGACAGATATCGAGGATGTGAATGGGGCTTGAATTTGGCTGAAAGCTGGTATATCTGTTCCAGAAGTCAGCATTTTTATTTCAGAATTTTTTATGTATGAATTTATACTGGTTTCTTGTCCTGTGTCTGAAGCCTCTTCTTTTTACTATACAGAGTATTTTATCCCAAAGCAATTAATCTCTTTTCTAGGCAGCACTGAAAAGCCAGCAATGTATTCTGTAAGGGATTGCATGCTGCTTGTGACATTAATAAACATCTTACAGGTTTACATTATATTATCTTAGGAAATTAAAATCTAATCATTCACTCAACAATGATTGAGCACATATTATAATCAAAGTACCTCACTAGCACTGGGATCTTCCAAAGTCAAAGCTCCTTGCCTTTCTCTCTAACTCTCCTAAATTAATTTTCAACTGAGAGACATTAGTTGACGTAGTGAATAGGCACCTATATATGTTTTTTTCCAGCCTCCACATTTGCAGCCAGTGATCATGATCAGCAATGACATATTGCATTGAATACATCTATAGCTACCAAAGTAACTCATTTCTCTGAGCCAGTAGCCAGCCCTGATTCCTCAAACCTCTTGTTAGTAAGCAGGAGTCCGAGAGATACTTCAGTGATTCCACGTGGGGTCCAAAATCCTTGCTACACAGCTCCAATTCCAAAAGAGTGTCAGTTCCTTGAAGAATGGGAACACCTTGTGCTTTCTGGACTACAAGTACTTAAGAGGAGATGAGGGAGATGACAAGTGAGCAGTGATTTGCTTTTCTGATGCCGATACAGCAACCACTGATATTGTAGGTGCTGCCCCTCATACACCTCAGCTTCCCCATGGGGAGCTCGGGCAGAAGAGAGTGAACAGGTATTCTCAGGAACCAGCTGTGAGGATAAAGTTTATGCTTTTAACTTTCATGTTTATATTTCACTCATGGAATTGTGAGTGTCTGCCTTCTGTTGCCTTTCACATCTGTTATAAAAGTGGCATGTTCTGTCCAGTTACTGAAGTGAAATGTATGCTACTGGAGTTGAACTGGGCAACCCCATTGGCTTCAAACACTCACTTCAGACCCCTGTGCCCCCTGAGGGTACTCGTATGATTAGGTACTGTTATGTTTTTTAGATGGAGGAGGAGAGGAAGGAGGTGGCAGTGTGGAAAAACAGGTGGCACATACACTGAGGTTTTCTAAGGATGAGGGGGAATTCCGAAGGCAGCTGGACCTGTAAATGCCAAACCTCTAACAGAACTGTGGCTTGCAAACCCTCCAGCATGGCCAGCTCTTCCCTACATTCTGGCAGAGAGAAATACCCACCATTGCCCAGGGAGGTTGAATGGTCAATCTTGAAATAAATGAAGTGTAGCTGTTTGAAATGAGGGAGCCAAACTTTCCCTAAATCCATTAACATTTTCCACCATCCAAATAGGAAAAATGGGCCCACTTATTATTTATCATCTTCCCTGTTGATATTTCCCCTGCTGCCAAGGCTTTCAAGCCCAGACAAACCTCCCCGTGGCCAGCCCAAGGCAGATGCTCCCGGAAAAGCCGCATCATCACACCCAGGGCACCAGATGGGTGGCCTTTCTTTTCCTTGCTCTCTAGAGTAGCAAACAGATAGTCAGACTCTCTGGTGGCCCAGGATCTTTGCTTCTATAAATTAAAATGTATTCTTTGCCCACGGATGGCCTATCTCTCAAAAACAGCCATCAGACCATCATCGGGCACCATGTTTCATGGATAATACCAGAAAAGTCCGATTTTCTGAAATTCTGACATGATGCTCCCTCCCTCCTTGGTGACCTCCTCTCAAAATAACTTGGTGCAAACGTTGTCAGTTGCTTTTATTCCTCCTCCTGTGTAGCCATATGTTAGACATATGATGAAGACATTGTCACTTCTCACATTTTAAATCCCACGAGGATAGGCCAGTGCTATGATATTTCTGAGTGCCTTCATTATGAAACATGTGGCCAGAGTGGTGGGAATAGGGAGATGCAGAAAGGAATATGGCAAATGGAATATTTTCCCAGGCCAGGGGGTGGGGAACATGACCTGCAAGATTCATGGATCTGCGTGCTCTACTACTGAAATGCCATCTGTTTCCAATTCAAATGATCATCTTGAAATTATGACTTCTTCTTGTATGCCATAATGTATAGGATTCAAGGGCCAAAACATATCACAGTGTTTGCAACCAACCAATCCAATTGCTGTCAAAGCTGTGGCAGTTAAAAGCATTGAAAAGAAAAGCAAGAGAACGTTATGTTTGTCGTGTTTTCATTTGCAGCTCTCTTTCAAATACAGGCATTGTTATCATAGAGACAGTGGAAGGAATACTCACTAACATTCATTCATTCATTTCTTTGTTCATTGATTTTATGCTTTCATTCATTCAGCAGCTAGTTAACATATTTTATGAACCCCACGTGACATGTGGAGACGAGATACAGAAATGAAAGGGACTTTGTCCTCAGTTTATCAGAGGCTAAAGGAAGTGAGAAGCCTCTGAGCAGACGGGTAAAATACGAATGATACAAGGCCAACACAGGGGTGACAGAAGTACCCAGCTTTGGGGGAGAGGGTTACACTGCGGTGACAGGGCATTCTTCTTAAAGGAGGCTCCTTTTAAGCTGATGTTAAAATTCATTGGGATTTGTGCATGCAACCTGGACACTGACGTCCCCCAGCTTCAGAACCAAACTATGCAAACACACGGAAGTGTCCCATAGCAACCACTAGGAAGAACACGTTCTGACAGAAACACATGAAATGGGAGACCAAGAGGGTGGTTGGGGTGACTAATACAGAGCCCCCTCGGCTGGAGTCCCGTGAATACGTCAGCATCTCGCATCTGACTTCCTCCCAGGAAGATAGATCGTCTGGTTGGAACACTGTGTTGATTAACACGAGGTCTAGAAACAGACTGCGGGGACATGTGTGTCAGTTAGGGCCAACCTCAGAGAAGCAGATGAAACTACTTAGAAGTGCAGAGAATGAGCATATTTATTACCCCAGTGGGATGTGGAAGAGTAGAGACTAGAGAGGAAGAGGATGGAGCAGCTCAGTGGACGGTAGAATAGGGGAAAAGGGCCAGGAGAGGATGGAATGGACTTTTGGAGGAAAAAACTGTAATGAACACCAACTTACACCGTACATCAAAATAAATTCAAGGTGGATAAAAGACTTAAATATAAGCTGTGACACCATTAAAGTCCTAGAGGAGAACATTGGCAAGAAAATCTCAGATATTTCATGTAGCAACTTTTTTACCAATATGTCCCCTAGAGCAAGGGTCATAAAGGAAAGAATCAACTAATGGGATCTCATCAAAATTAAAAGCTTTTTCACAGCTAAAGTAAACAGTATTAAAATAAAAAGAGAACCAACTGTATGGGAAAACATAGTTGCCAATGATACCTCAGACAAGGGTTTAATCTCCAAAATATATAAAGAATTTACACAACTCCACACCAAGAAGACAAGCAACCCAATTAAAAAGTGGGCAAAAGACTTGAACAGACATTTCTCCAAGGAGGACATACAGAAGATCCAGAGACACATGAAAATATGCTCAATATTGCTAGCTATCAGAGAGATGCAAATTAAAACCACAGTGAGATACCACTTTACACCAGTCAGAATGGCCATCATAAACAAAGCAACAAACAAGTGTTGGAGAGGTTGTGGGGAAAAGGGGACCCTAATCCATTGTTGGTGGGATTGCAGACTGGTACAACCACTATGGAAAACAGTATGGAATTTTCTCAGAAATCTAAAAATGGACTTGCCTTTTGACCCAGCAATTCCACTGCTGGGATTATATCCTAAGAACCCTAAAACACCAATTCAAAAGAAACCTATGCACCCCAATGTTCATAGCAGCACAATTTACAATAGCCAAGAGCTGGAAGCAACCTAGGTTCCCATCAGTAAATGAATAGATCAAAAAATTATGGTACATTTACACAATGGAATTCTATGCAGTAGAAAGAAAGAAGGAGCTCCTACCCATTGTAACAGCAGGGATGGAACTGGAAAGCATTATGCTGAGTGAAATAAGCCAGGTGTTGAAAGACAAATACCATATGATCTCACCTTTAACAGGAAGCTAAACAATAAAACAAACAAACAAGCAAAATATAACCAGAGACACTGAAATAGAGAACCAGGCGGAGAGTGACCAGAGGGGAGAGAATTTCAGGGGAAAAGGGGAAGGATGTACAGGAACTAGTATAAAGGACACATGGACAACAACTAAGGGGGGTGGAAATGGGAGGGAGGTGGGGAGCACTGATGGGGGCGGGTGGGCTGGGATGGGAGTAAAAGACAAAAAACTGTACTTGAACAGTTTTTTAATTAAATAAATTAAATAATTAAAATTTATAAAAATAAATTTAAAAACCCTGTAATATGCAAATGTTTTGCTTGCTTTGCCATGCAGGTGTATTTTCTCTCCCTGTCCCTGACTCATTCCTGAACTCTCCCTTACATCCTTCCTAGAGTCTTATACAATCTTGAATATTTTTATGGTGAGTTAGCTCTTCTATTTGGGTGGAGGGCCTTTTCTGAAACAGTATGATATATAGAAGAGATCACAGATAACAAGTTAAGCAGGGACCAGTATAAGCCTTCCAGATTTATTTTGTTAAATCATGGGATTGATGGGTTTTGAACTTCTGTAAACATGC